>NC_088884.1:61601947-62851947 GCF_037157495.1 Lathamus discolor
GGAACTAAATAATGGTGACATTCTGGGCAGTGTTATTTAGGGCTAAATGAGGGATCTGGTGTTCATAGGCTGTCATCAGAACTAAGAAGTCTGATGCTGTGGCTGTCCCTGCCATGCAAAGTCATTCTTTAGTGCGTTAGAGGATGAGGCATTTTGGACTTTGTTAGTACAAGAACAGAAAATTCATCTGTGGGAGGCAGAAAGACAAGTTTGGAGAGCTGGCTGAGTGAGTATGGGCACCCAGGTCAACACCAGCAGAATGTGTCACTGAAGAAGGGAGCCTAGAGCTTCTCTCTAAGAAGTTGCCTTTTGTTCAAAATCTAAAGTGTTTCTACCTGCCATCATTTTTATATAAGCCAGTGGTGTTTTGCTAAGCAAAGATGAAGGCAGATAAATGAAATGCAGCCTGTTTTCATGTTACGATTTTGGTAATGTGTACTTTCTTGTCATGGCAGTTCTGCTTTTTTTTGTCCGTTGAACGTAGAGTTCCCGCTGATGTTTTGGATTACTGTAGTGCTCTGCTCTGGGTGTCTCCAGATCAGAGATTTCATTTTTCTCTTGAATGTACATGTCACTGCACTATTTGTTTGATCGAATACAAATAAACTTGGTACACTTCATGCCTCTCTTAAACACATGCATATTGCCAAAGCGGGTCAGAGCAGAGGATTAAGAGTGCTATCTCTCTGTGTGGCCATCATCAGATGCTTCAGAAGGTCTAAGAGTCCCCACTGTAGGCAGAGTTGAAGTTTTCTATTCTTCCTGAAGTCTTGGGATAATCCTTAACAGTAAGATCACAAATTTGTGGCCTCTAAAGACTGAGATTTTGTCTTTTTTCCCATAGTAATTTTTTTAACATTTGCTATTGTAACTGGTTTTGCTTGTTTTCCATAGAAATGCCCAAATCCTCTCTGAGTCTTGCTTAATTCTTGGTCTCAGTGATTTTCCATGGTAATGAGTTCTGCCATCTAATTATGTGTGGTTTAACAAGTATTTCTTTACCACTTTTTCACTGATCATCGTTACATTCGTTTGAAGGTTCCTTGGGTGGGAGAGGAAACAGAAATTCCTGACTTTCCCATCTTCTCACCATCCATACTTTTCTGTTGCTGTCACATCTTTTCATCTCTTTTCCAAGGCGAGCAATCTCAGTCTTTAATACCACATGTTTTCCACACCTTTGTGTGCTCCCAGCACTTCTCTGAGCCTTCTAGGAGGTGGCAACCTGTAGTAAATGCAGAACTTCAGATGAAACTGTGCCGTTGACCTAATTTAGGGTGCTAACTTCATCTATACTTTTTCCCACCCTACTCAGCCTTTTAAGATGATTTTCACAGAGATAGGCTAACTAAATGCAGCAGCAATGCTGCCTTCAGAACAGAGGATTTTCCCAATAATCAGAATAGCCTGAGCCGTGAATTATGTAGCCCCTAAGATTGTTGATGGGTTTTGTTTTGTATTCATTCAAAGCACTGACTGGCTGGCATGTGTATGCAGTCTAATTTTTAGTTATTGAAACTGTAAAGTTCATCTGGGTTTTCATAATGCCATTGAGCCCTAATGCTGGGATGTTGCATGGCATTTATCAGAGAGATGTCATTAGTGGGGATATCAGTACTCTTGAAACACAGTAGAAAAAATTGCAAGTCAGTTTGAGGACCGCCAGAGCACGTTTTTTGCAGGCTCACCGTCAATCTATGCTGTACTTAACAGCTCTAAAGAAGCATATGACATTGTATTTCCATAGCTACACGCTGTGCATGTAGGAGCATTCCAATGATAATGTATTTCTCCTTGGAAGCAATAGAAATTTAGGCATTATAATGGCAATGGCTTCATAATAAATGTATACTAAAATATATTAAGATGAAAAAGCCACTGCACATGTGCAGCAATCTTATCTGTGACATAAATAACTCAGCAATTTTAGCAAATATTAAATATAAAGGGGCAATTTAATATTCTGGGTGAACAGCTTGCATATTGTTTTTTATATAAACATGAATCTGTCTTTTAGCAGTGGGAATTTGAAAAGCTGAGACAGCCTCATGAAAATGTGTCTTCGTCTCCCCCTTGTCTCTACTTTTGAATAGCTAATTTAATTTCAAGCAATTTTTGGTCATTTTTTCCAACCAGTTCTAGAGTGGCTTCAATTTGTTTTGTTCTTTTTAATTTTTTTTTCCCTGTTCAACCTAGAAGAGAACTTTTTCCTGATTTTGTGAAACTTAGCGTTTAGAAATTGCTGTTGCTCCTAAAATAAGGCAACAGCTAAGGAGCTATTGAGCTCTGGCATGACAGCTAATATACCTCTGAAAGTTATTAAAAACAAAATGTTACTCTCTTAACGTTTCATTCGGCAACTTTGGCTAATAGAAACCGTTTATGAAACTTCTGCTGCAGACTTACACAAAGTCAGAATAATTTCCGTGGCACTCTTCAGAGGATGTTATTAGGTTTATTTGTTTGAACTGATGAAATCTTAGACTCCAAGAGCAGAAAGCTGATATTTGCCTCTAATTTAAAACGAGAGATTGAGAACTGCTTTGAAAACAGGGAGTCTTTTTCCTAGTAAAAGATACCTTTAAAATCAGAAGATGCCTTGAAAAAGCGAAATGTCTGTCATTTGGAAGAGATGCTCTATTATTCAAACTTCAGATATGCCAGGAAAGACCAGCTCCCAACACCAAGTCACTGCAGTTCTGTGAATCGGTAGGTAAAAGCCAGGATATACCCTGAATGACCCTAGATAGGTGATTAGCCTGCTCACTTATTAATATTAGTTGGCCTAACCTGCAGTCTGAACCAAGACCTGGTTCCTTATTCCTGGGGAATAAATCTGCCGGGCAACTTTTCTCCAGCCTCCAGAGGAATTCAGCACTTAGTTTTCCTACAGCCAAACTCAACGTGCCGGAGCAGAAGTGGAGCTCAGATCTCAAGTAACTTTGAATTGTAAGTTTACCCATCTCTCATGCTTAACCAAGAGGTCCTTTTCTTTTAGTGTAGCCTTACCTCATAATCCTGGGTCGCCATTAATTTATAGTCACTTGGGCTCCATTTCTGGCAGTGGATGTGCTTATTTGCCGTTTGAGGGAGAGGAGACGTGGTGGTTTGCGTTGATAGCCATGTGTCAGCAGCTATGTCCTTGCTGAGAGTCAGTAGCAAGGGTCTGAGCTCCTTTTAGCACACAGTATCAACAAATCTGCTGGAGGAGGTTGCTAAGCCTTCACTTGGTATTTACCACCTCTGGCAATCAAAGTCATGAGTCAGGCTCGTAAAAATGATGAAAGTGCTTTGGCTTCGTTTCTTAATGATCAAAAGCACAACAACATATTTTAGAGTTTTTTTTCTTGGTTTCTTTTCTGGCCTTCTGTCTCTGACCACACAGATTTCACATTTCCAAGACCAGGAGCATTAGAAATTATGTTAAGGGGGTGTGTGGGTTTTGTTTTGGATTTTTATTTTTGATGTGAACTGGAATTTTCATACAAGCACGTCACTCTAGGTGCTGAACTTAAAGTGCCAGCTGTCCTGAAAAGGATAATACCATTGGAAATTTGGTATTAATGGAAAATTCCCAATTAAGTTTAATCGAGAATTATTTGAACTACTGCTTTTTTTTAAAAAAGCAAGGAATTACACATATTTTCAAGTTATCCCTGTCAAAATGAATAGCTAATGAAGTGTTGGATTTGTGGTGTTGTCTAACTTGGCTCTACTTTTCTGTTACTTGAAATTCCTCCTAATTTCATAGATATAGTGCAGTCAGTGCAGTAGTAGGTGGGAATTATTCTTGTCTGCTTAGAAATGGAGGAAGATGCTTTGTTTTCTTTGTCATGCTGTGCAGCATAGAGCAAGGGGAGAGCCTGCCTGTCACTGCAGTTAGCATTTAGGACATTCCATGCTGTACCTTGATCCCATCCAGACTATTCTTTTTAGCTGATGTGTGCTCATTTTCCAGCAAGGTAGATGCAAAGACTCTGTTTCCATATGTCAGTGGGTAACACTGGTAGTTTATGCTGCTGTCCTGTTCTGCCGCAGGGTTGGCTTCCCTTATCCATTGCTGTTTTGCTGCATAGAAAGGATCTGCTTAAATATGTTTTGACCAGCTGTTTTCCTTTGCAGTAGCCACAGTCTGTGTTAGACTGTAAGAATGCAAAGTTGTATGTTGGCCTTTCAAGAATTTAGAGTAAATTCAGGTCTTTCATTTTAAGCCATTTAAGAGCTGATTTTGTACAGTCTTTAGACATATAAAAATGCAAGTATACTTGGAGGCGGACACACACACATGCGCAGATACTTGGTTTTCTCCTCAATGCCTGAAGTCCAATAAATGAGCAATAATTCGGTATCTGTTTTCATGTAAGAATGCAAAGGGTAGAGCTCAGAAGCATCAGTTGTGTGTGTTGAATAAACAGGAGGAGTTAGAAGTCTGTGTGCGGGCTAAAGGTTATGATCTAGTGGCGATTACAGAGACATGGTGGGACAGTTCACATGACTGGAATGTGGTCATGGATGGCTATGTCCTTTTTAGGAAAGATAGGTCAGCAAAGCGAGGTGGTGGAGTTGCTCTTTACGTGAGAGAGCAACTAGAATGTATTGAGTTCTGTCCGGGGTCGGATGAGGAGCAAGTGGAATGTCTGTGGGTACGAATCAAGGGGCTGACTGGCACGGGTGATACAGTTGTGGGGGTCTATTACAGACCTCCTGATCAGGACGAAGGAGTTGATGAGGCTTTCTACAGGCAACTGGAAGTAGCCTCGCGACTACATGCCTTAGTCGTCGTGGGGGACTTTAATTACCCCGATATTTGCTGGAAGACTCACACAGCCAGTCATTCACAGTCTAGGAGGTTCCTCGAGTGCATCGATGATAATTTCTTAATGCAAATGGTGGACGTACCAACTAGGGGAGCAGCGCTGCTAGATTTAGTACTCGCCAACAAGGAGGGTTTGGTCGAAGTGGTGACGGTCAATGGCAGCCTTGGCTGCAGTGACCATGAAATGGTGGAGTTTAGGATCCTGTGTGGGAGGAATAGAATACCTAGCAAAGCCACAGTTCTGGATTTCCGAAGGGCCAACTTTGGCCTCTTCAGTCAACTGCTAAGGGAAGTCTCATGGGAAAGTGTACTAGGCGGTAAAGGGGCTCAAGATAGTTGGTTAGCATTCAAGGACCGCTTCTTCCAAGCTCAGGATCGGAGCGTCCCAATGAGTAGGAAGTCAAGTAAGGGATCTAGGAGACCGGCGTGGTTAAACAAGGAGCTGCTGGGCAAACTCAAGTGGAAAAGGAGAATCTATGGATTATGGAAGGAGGGGCTGGCCGCTTGGGAGGAATATAGGACAGTTGTTAGAGGATGTAGGGAGGCAATTAGGACAGCTAAGGCCTCCTTGGAACTCAATCTTGCTAGTCGGGTTAAAGACAATAGAAAGGGCTTCTTCAAATACATAGCAAATAAAACTAAAACAAGAGGCAGTATAGGCCCACTGCTGAACGAAGTGGGTGCCCTGGAGACAGAGGATGTAAAGAAGGCAGAGGTGCTGAATGCCTTCTTTGCCTCTGTCTTTACTCCTGCAGACTCTCCCCGAGGGCCCCGGATTTCTATAGCCCCAGAAGGAGTCAGGACAAAGGAGGAGTTTGCTTTGGTAGATGAGGATTGGGTTAGGGATCAGCTATGCAAACTGGACATCTGTAAATCGATGGGTCCGGATGGAATGCACCCACGGGTGCTGAGGGAGCTGGCGGAGGTCATTGCTAGGCCACTTTCCATCATCTTTGGTAAGTCGTGGGAAACGGGCGAGGTGCCTGAGGATTGGCGGATGGCAAAGGTCACACCAATCTATAAGAAGGGCAAGAAGGAGGACCCGGGTAATTATAGACCGGTCAGCCTTACCTCCATCCCTGGAAAGATGATGGAACAACTTATTCTTGACTCCATCACTAGGCATATCAAGGATGAGGGGGTCATTAAGAACAGCCAACATGGTTTTATGAGGGGGAAGTCATGTATGACCAACCTTATAGCCTTCTATGAGGAAGTGACTAGGTGGAGGGATGATGGTAGAGCGGTAGATGTAGTTTTTCTTGATTTCAGTAAGGCATTTGATACTGTCTCCCACAGCATCCTCATAGATAAGCTAAGGAAGTGTGGGCTTGATGATCAAGTAGTGAGGTGGATCGAGAACTGGTTGAAAGGAAGAAGGCAGAGAGTTGTGGTCAATGGCGCAGAATCTAGCTGGAGGTCTGTGACTAGTGGAGTTCCTCAGGGGTCGGTGCTGGGACCGGTGCTGTTTAATATTTTCATCAATGACCTGGATGAGGGAACTGAGTGCACCCTCAGCAAGTTTGCTGATGACACAAAACTGGGAGGAGTGGCTGACACACCAGAGGACTGTGCTGCCATTCAGCGAGACCTGGACAGGCTGGAGAGTTGGGCGGGGAGAAACTTGATGAAATTTAACAAGGGCAAGTGTAGAGTCTTGCATCTGGGGAAGAACAACCCCATGTACCAGTACAGGTTGGGGGTTGACCTGCTGGAAAGTAGTGAAGGGGAAAGGGACCTGGGGGTCCTGGTTGATAGGAGGATGACCATGAGCCAGCAATGTGCTCTTGTGGCCAAGAAGGCAAATGGCATCTTAGGGTGCATTAGAAAGGGAGTGGTTAGTAGGTCAAGAGAGGTTCTCCTCCCCCTCTACTCAGCCTTGGTGAGGCCGCATCTGGAATATTGCGTCCAGTTCTGGGCCCCTCTGTTCAAGAAGGACAGGGAATTGCTTGAAGGAGTCCAGCGCAGAGCCACAAAGATGATTAAGGGAGTGGAACATCTCCCTTATGAGGAGAGGCTGAGGGAGCTGGGTCTCTTTAGCTTGCAAAAGAGGAGACTGAGGGGTGACCTCATCAATGTTTACAAATATGTGAAGGGTAGGTGTCAGGATGATGGAGCTAGGCTTTTTTCAGTGATATCCAGTGATAGGACAAGGGGCAATGGGTGTAAACTGGAACATAGGAAGTTCCACGTTAACATCAGGAAGAACTTCTTTACTGTAAGAGTGACAGAGCACTGGAACAGGTTGCCCAGGGGGGTTGTGGAGTCTCCTACACTGGAGATATTCAAGGCCCGCCTGGACAAGTTCCTGTGTGATGTACTGTAGGTTACCCTGCTCTTGCAGGGGGGTTGGACTAGATGATCTTTTTAGGTCCCTTCCAACCCTTGGGATTCTGTGATTCTGTGATTCTGTGTTGGTCATTTTTGTCAGGCTAGCTCTTGGGGCAGTGTAGATAGGGTTGCTGGTCATTGTCAAAAGCACATCTGTAAATCATGGGAGGACAGAATCTGGCAGTTACATGCACCAAATATGTTTAGGCAGGAATGAGTGGCATTAGAGGAAAAATGGTTGGTTTTGATGAGTTCTTGGTATTGTTTTGAGACAAGACACGTCCCCAAAATTATTTTGCAAGGTAGTAGATGCTGAGAATTAGTTTCTTTTACTATCACTATGTTGTTTTATTTTTTTTTAATAATATAGACATACAGAGCAGTTCTAGCTGAGTAATTAAAATTAACTGGGAATATTTATATATATTGGAGAAGTGGCACAGGTCACAGTTTCCACAGTAAAGCCCCAAACCGTGAAGTGCTCATTTGGTATTGATACAACCTAGAACTCGTGAAATCCATTGAAAAATTTCCGAAGGCCTGGTAACCTGGATTGCAAAATAGTCCTGATTGATAGCCTGGTTTAGAAAATGCATAGGTTCCTTCAAAGGTAAGTGGTGTCAGGAATATCTGGAATGCATTAGACGAAATTCTGAATATCTGAAGTTTTGTATCAGTCTTCACTAGTAGACAAGGATAAAATCGAGAAATCGGTGAAGCTCATGGTGGGTAAAAATGGAAGTGCAAAAGTGCCTCCTGAGCTGCTCTGAAAATCCTGAGCCAACAAGTGAAGATCCTGGCATACCTAATTTAAAATAGGACATGCAGTTACGTCTGCAGTGCATCCCTTATCTTGTAAATCAGGCTTCTGTAATGCTTTGGCTTTGGAGTTCAACATAATAGGAACATGGTGAAATAGAATAATGTAATGAAAATACTATTTGGCCACTTATGATATTTTTCCCTAGCTACCTGTTTCAAATTGCTCTTAAAATGTCAAAACTCAGTAGAGTATGCATCTGGAAATTAAGTGTCTGTTTTGGTAAATATTCACATTAGGACACTTTAGGGGTAAATTTTTCTTGCAGACCATGGGGAGTTCCACACAGAAATCCTGTTAACAAATAATAGGATTTGTGTGGGTAACTCTCTGTGCATCACTTTGAAAGTTTACCCCCTGCAGTATAAGAGTTAGATAGTCTTTGAAAATTATGCTTTTCAGATCTGGTTTTTTTCTTCAGTATGATATTGATGGTGCAGTCATAAAGGCTTCTGAATAATCGGGATTAAATCTTACATTGTTTTCTTTCAGTGGTGGAGAACTTGGGTTATTGTGTGTCTCAATGCTGTGTCTTGTACTAGAGAAAGCTGCAAAGGAAAAATTACAACAAAACATGATCTGTTTTATAAGTGCACAATTTATGAATACAGATGGAAACTGTGTAACCAAACAAGCAATGAGACAAGTGACAGTATTAACAATAATATTTCCCACACAAAGACCTACTCTGTATGTACAAATGTGTATATATATATATATATATATATATATATATGTATGTATGTAGAGATCTCATATTGGGGGGGGGGGAGAAGGAAGAGGACACTTGAAACCTAGTAATATTTTCTGGGCTAATAGTAAAATTTTATACTATGCAAAATCAAACTGTATTTTTAAAATGCTTTCTTCCCAGTGTAAGCCTGAATGCCTCAATGCTGAGGTTTTTCCTAATCGAAACAGTTTTCCTCTCCTGCTGTATTCATAGTGGAGACACTTTTTAGAGATACTGCCAAAGGAAGAAAGAAATCTTTCTTTTAATATGATACTTTTCCTGAGGTTTTTTTTTTTTTCAGGGTGCAGAATTGGACAGTTATCAGGCAAAACCTGGTTTTCTTGCAGTGTGTCCAGTAACATTTTCACTATTCATATTCAAAATAGACTGGCAATAGCATTTGTTTTGCAGTATTTGGCACTTAAACTTCCAGCTTTCTATTGAACCTGGAACTGCAAAGGAAAAAAGAGTTAAAGGACTGCTAAAGAATGAATTACTTTTTAGAACCACTGCAGTTTGGTTTTAGAGAAGAATCGTAGTTCTTTATTTTATCTGCATGTGTTAATGAATCTCTGCACTAGTTAGAAACTCAGGTTTATCAGTAAGCATTTGTGATGTAGGCAATTTGTATTAAGACAAGTAGGATTAAAACCAGATTTGTGTAGGATTGAACAATGGCACATTTAAAATGTGGGGTGTCTCTGCCTAATGAGAGACAGCTGAGAGGTGTGGGTGGCCAGTTCTTCTCTCCTAGGAGAACTGTGTCATGAAGTCTGGTGCATATTTTGGGTTTTTTCTTTTTAGCGTTTTATAAAAACTTCTGCCCAGCAAAGTATGTGTCTGCTCCTTCTCCTACTTTAGTTGCTGGCAAATGTCCCTTTGATTTAGAGGAAGCAGAGCTGGACCCAACATCATATTTAAAAGTGATTTTTCCCTGAATAAGTGCCCCAGTGTTTATTCTCTCAACTCTGCTGCTGAGTGTCATTTTTATTTTTTGAGTGTGAAAATACATCAAATTCAAGTATCAGTTGGCTATGAAAACAACTTGTTGCAAAAATACCAGAAACAGGGAAAAGCTCACTCTCTATAAAACCAACCAAACAAAACAATGCTCTGAACAACCAACCTCTCCCAACTCACAAGCCCTCTGGAAGTTGCTGACATTGAGAAGACAGAAATATTCCACTTTGTGGACATAGTGGGAGTCAAGACTCTGGAGCTCTCTTCCAAGCTTGTGCTCATGCAACACCATGCATTTGGTAGCCGTGTGCCTCAGTTGATCCGTTTTGGAGATGAATCATGAAATGGTTAGGAGCTCACAATTATCCAGTTCCAACCCCCTGCCATGGGCAGGGACACTTTCCGCTAGACCAGGTTGCTCAGAGCGCCACCCAGCCTGGCCTTGATCACTTCCAGGAATGGAGCATTCACAACTTCCTTGCGCAGCCTCTTCCAGTGCCTCTGCACCCTCACAGTAAAGAACTTCTTCCTTGTATTAAGAAATGCTTTAGAATGAGAAGATGCCTGTGCCATCTTACATTTCAAGAGCAGGGTGAATCATAATTTAAAAGGTTGTAAGACTTCCATGCATGGAATCTTCAAAGAAACCACTTGCACAAAACTTCTCCTGCCATGTTTTCTCTCCAAGGGAAATAAGGGAACAAAAATGGGTGAAAAGCAACAACAACCAAAAAATCATCCTGAAGCTCTCAGATCAAGCAAGATAGAAATTTAATTTATAATTTATGAGAAGAAACATGTATAAGTAGGTGGTTTTTAAACAGCCTTCATAGAAAGCCAGGCTTCTAACCTCATCTATATTTAGCACAGGAAAAGGTGGCATGATGTCTTCATAGATTATGAGAGATGATGTATTTTTGTCACCCAGCTTGTTCTCCTAATGTAGACCACAAGTTCTTCAAATAGTTTCTGTCTGAGAAGCCACCTAGTCGTGATTTAGTAACTGCCAGCAATAGAGACTATCACACCTCTTCTTAAGCTGTTCCAATAGCTAAATGCCATTACTCTTACATGAAAATAAAATTCATAACCCAGCTGCCTCTGCCTCTTTTCTAGCTGAATTTTCTTCAGCTTCTCACCAGTGTGTCTTACACCTTTATCTTGTAGACTGAAGTCATCCATTATCAGATTTCTCATGCAGATAGTCAGAAAGAGTTCATGTAGTTCATGTTTAGACTGATAAGCTCAGTAGATTGAAAACCTTGAATTTCTGATGAGAAGGCATGTTTTATTCTCTAATCATTCTTGTGGAGCTTCTCCAAACCTAATCCAATTTGTCAGCATTCTTGGATTGTGGACACCAACCTGTGATACAGTATTCCTACAGTAACGTGCCCCTGCATGTGGAGAAGTAAAATAGGCTCAGGAATCCTACGTAATAGCTCTTGTTACCCTTTCCAGAATGTGTGATTTTGGGAATTGTTGTTCCACCAATTTTTCTCCAAGACCTTCTAGTCTTCCCCAGAGACATGGCCTCCTTGAACTGAGTCCTCCATTTTCTGGTGTTCCGGTTTTTGTTGTTATTACATCTATAGCTACACTACACGTATAATGAAGCTTGTATTGTTTGCTTCTGGTTAGTTTAATAAATGGGGCCTAGACTGCTATTAGTGACTTGATCTTATCCCTTTTTTTGTGTGTCCTTTCTGAATGCCATTAGTAAGTATTTTCTGTATTCTTTTTCATTTAAAAGGAAAAAAAATCAGGCACACAGTAAATACTCCATGAGGTTACGCATTAGAAGCCCATACACTCATTTATGATTTCTTGCTTTAAATTGCACGTTGAATTCTGTTATTCACTTTAGCTGTTAAGCCATTTGATTACTATCCTTGTGTGGTTACTTAATACAAAATTTTGCCTTATGGTATTGTGTAACACCACCAGTTTCTCAAACTTTACCAGAGTGATATTTTCATTACTAGCAAACCCAGAACATGGTCTTCAGAAGTTTGAGAAGGTCTGCCTTAAGCCCATAATGAGACAATTATTACAACATGATGTCAGGACTATAACTGCCGTCAGTTTATAGTAGCTTCCTTTTATTTTTGTTAATGGAACTCAAAATCAGCCAGTTTTTTTTCTCTGAATTGATATCAAACTGACTGCAGTGGGTTTGATACCAGTAAAAAAGTACGAAAAGTACTCCTGTATACTTTTTCAAGAGCATTGTTGCATGTTAGATTTCTTCAGTTCTCTGGGATTTTCTACCTGTTACAGACTTTCTGAAAACCTGAATTAGTAGGATCCAAGGCAGATCCTTTTCATACTTGGCTTCAAGTTATTCAGATCTGAAGATGTAACATGCCTAATTTTGAGTCCTCCTGTATTAATGCTGAAATATACTCACAACATCATCCACTGTATCACAGAAATATTTATTGGACATGGCTGCCTTTTCTGTGTTATCACTGATAATGTGAGCATTTCCACTACATTATTTTGATGTAGATTGAAAACCAGAAGAGATCACCAGAACATATAATTCAGCCTTCTAAACATCAGAAATATCATTCAAATTCCATAGGAAGTGTGCAAGTACAGGACAAATAATTTTTTGGCAGTGTTACACAGCAAGCTGTTGCTGATGCAGGTATCCACAGTAAGCCTTATATGCCTCTTTCTCTGCTGCTGCTTCCGCATACAGAACACCCCATCCTTATGTGGAGTGAGCCTTTTGCAGGCTTGGAGAAAGAAAGTGAATAAACCATTGTATTAAGGCATTTAAATCAAATTTAAAGACCAACTAGTATAATGAAATACGGACTGAGAAAACGTAATTTGTTTGTGTCTACATGTTCCTATTGGAATAATTTTTCCCTATTGGAAACTTTTGTCTGTCAATCCCCAGCTATTTAAAACTGCAACAACAGTAACCAGTTGTTCCTTTCTTGTGTCCCCAGTCTTTATCCTAGCTTTGTTAGAGACAATACAGTGGTATTCATGGGTAACAATAAGACTGTTATGTTTCATTGTGGATTTTTTCAAAGCTATACAATGTTCTAGCCATTATAGAAGGATTGCAGTCAGCTGAGTGATGTTTACATGCTACTTCCATACCCTAAGAAGAGGTAAAAAAGAAAGTGTATTGTAGCCAGCAAGGGAGAGATTCAGCTTGGAAGGTCGGGACTTGTTGCACGTGTAGGAACCTGGCCTGGGAAGATAGCGCTGTGCTGCCTAGTTGCTTTTATTTTTGGTCTCTGCTTTAGTAACACAAGTGCCAGTTGCTGTGAACTGCTTATTCATGCTACTGCTGTGATCATTTGCTTTTGGCCAGTATGAATTTTGTGGCTATACTAAGTTAGGAAACTGTTTACAAGAACATCAATGGCATAGCTGTGTCACGCTGGCAGCAGTTTGTCTTGTCCGCATGATGGGGCAGTTCCCAACTATATTTTTTGGCATTCCCATAAAAGCATACCCAGACACCTGTGCCAGTAGGATCAGCACTTTTTCTGGAAGCAGGGTCTTTCCAGCATTTTCTAGCATGGTGCCTCACACACTTACATGCTAGAGCTGCCAGGTGTCTCTGATACCTTGCATGAGCATTTGCACATTTCTCAGCTCCGGTTCATACCGATGGGCTCTTCTGCTCTTTGTAGTGGCAACTGATTTCACAAATTCTGGGGAAGTCATCTGGCTGCCCAAGGTCATCACAGAGGGGATAAAGATCTCGAGCCTGCAACTGTGTGGGCTGAATCAGACTATGTTTTTGGCACCGCTGTTGGGCAAAGCAGAGTTTCCAGCACATTTCTTTTCAGACATGGATGTTCTCAGCTTTTGACTCTGGATTCATGGGAGGTTCAGAGAAGAAGTGGGAGAGAGGAGGAATCCTAATAATTAAGACTTGCTCCTTCAGGACAAAAAGCGAAGTCCTTGCCTTAGTTTGGATATGAGTGGAGCAGAATTCCCCTTTCCATAACCTTTTGTTTTGCAGCTCCTGCTCTTGTCTTTGAAGGTAAAAAGGCATGAAGAAGATCGGAGAAGTGCTAACAGTTGCTTGCTTTCAGGCAATAAGACTCAAGTGCTAAATCATTCAGTTTATTGGTCAAATGCTATTTCATGGTCTTAAACATTCTTCCTGATAAAATAAAGGCTGTTTTGATTGAATAATAAAGCTTGTGACCACGGTTGTTATTCTTAACTATAGATAGATGGCTTGTGGTGTTTCTTCCCATGACTGCACTGTGACTGTTTATATAATTTACCATGGTACTCTGTTAGTCATCAACAGACTGCATAGATTGCTGGTAGAGGATGTTCCCTCAAGCTGAGGGGTTAATCAAGTGGTATGGCAAATGCCAGCCTTTCCGAATAAAAGATCTTGTCTGCCTGCAGTGCCCATTCTGCATCGGGTCCTAGGCTGATGTTAGGAAGTGTTTCTGTGCTATGATTCTATTTGTGTGATACAGTGTTATGACTGTGATGTATATGCCTGAGCGAGTTTGAAAAAAGACTTTATCCTGGTTCTCGTTTCGTGCTTATCAAGTCTGGTGGGAACCTTTTCAGTAGTAAGTTTGTCTTCTTCAGGAGATGAGGAAAATGAGTTTCACTTTCCTCTAAGGCACTGGAATTTGGTCAGAGCTAGAGACAGGATATTGAACGGGAGGAGCTGGTGTTCTTAGCCATCTTGAAATCTCCTGTGAGGGTGGTTAGCATACCTTCTCCATGCATGCAGGTTTAAACCCCATCATAAACTAGGCTGGGAAGGAATCTGTTTCCACGTGAGGTCCTCAGAGGCTTCTGGTTCTTTGTCTTCCTCTGTAGTGCAGAGCGCTCTGGCTTAAACTCACCTGGAAAATCCATCTAGTAAGTTCTCTGGCACTGCAGATGTGTAGGTGGTGCTTTTTGTATTTCTTGCATTGTATTTATAGCTTTGATATTTTGCAATAGGCCTTGTACTTTTCTTGGCTGTTTGAAGGAACTCTGTGTAGGCTATTACTAAATTGAAACATCCAAAAGTGAGAACTAGGGAAAAATGGCAGTTTTGTGTTGTCAGGCTACACATACTGCATCTGCATTCTGGCATTTTTTTGGTGGACAAGCCCATTGTGTCTGAGGTCCATAAAGCAGTGAAGCTCCACTGGGGCATGTGGTTGCCCTTGGGAATATTGCTAAGTTAACAGAGAAGTGGGATTGCAAGTAGTGCTTCCTGAGGTGTGTCTGGGACGTGCTTCCTTACTGCTTGCTTTCTGTGGTGGTCGCAGAGATGTTTTGATTGCAAAGTTGCATACTGCACTAATGTGCAGGCTCTGGTGAGTCGGTAAGTACTGAGAATGCTTCTGGTGCACTTATGTTCAAGAACCGTTTTTAATTAAAGCCAGTAGGTGAATAAAAGTAAGGAAAAGTAGTCCCATTTTAATGCCAACCTGTTGAAATGAATGATTTTTACCCTTCTGTGGTACTCTTTTGCTGTACTCTTTTCTTCATAAAATCTTAGGTTACGCATACACCTACAGTTGTTGTGTCACTTTCTGCCTCTGTAAAGCTGTTTGCTGCAGGTGTTCCCAGGAGACTGAAGGCAAAATAAAATGGCCAAGTAGTTGGTCCCAACTCTTAATTCAATGTGTCTTGTGTTGCAGAGTATAAGCAAAATGAAAGGGAAGATTTTCAGAGAGCTGCATGCAAATTTTGACTGGTTGAGGTTTTGTAGGTAAAGGAACAAGGAGATAGAATGCTTTTTAAACTATTCTATCAAATGTTGTATCTCTTTTTTAATATTTCATGTGATGTGGCTTCCTTCAGACAGTCAGCTGGATTATCTGAGATCAGAGAAAAGAGAGTGGTACTACTCAGCTACAGAAAATAGGAAGAAAGTACTGCCATGGCAGGGCAGGGCAGGGCAGGGCACAGACAATGTAGAGCATTGGCTCTTTGTAGAACTTGTTTCAATATATTCAGTATACATTTCTTACAGCTAGCCAGTAAGAATTATTGAGGTGGAGGTATTTTGTATGTAATCAATAACTTTAAAATAAACTTCAAAGAAAGTTTATACAACAGTATTTTAGAACTCTTCCCATGAGGTTTGTTAGGTAAGACCATTAATATTTGTTTTCTCGACAACTTTACTATTTGTATGCTTACCAATTATAACAGAAAGACCTAATAAATTATGTATCTATGTTAAACAGTTTGCTTCTCAAAGGAAATTGGCTGCAACTTTTATTTCTTCTGTTTTTATCCATCTCTTAAAGGGCAACACTTTAAGGAAAATACTCTTATATCGCTACTTTAAAGGAGAACATGGAAGTGGTATGAATGGGCCTCTGTCTGCCAGCTACAGCAAAACTGCACAAGTGGGAGGTAAATCAACACAGATCATTTGAAGAGAACAAAATTAGCAGCATCATTTTTCCAATAGGCATACTGGAAGTGCTCCAGGGATTCAGTTGGTAAATAAATCAAACAATTCTGTAACCAGTTAGAAGAGAGGTAGTATCAGACTTTTCCGATGTTGCATGTACTTGTCTGAGGCAGCTGGTGTGCATTTGGCAGTACTGAAGTAGGAACTTTCCCCAAGCCCCCCAATCAATCATTCAATTCAGGTCCATTTCATAACACTATTTTAATTTGCCAGTAAATTTACATCCAGATATATTCAGCAAAGCACAAAACATATGAACAAAGATGTGGCTGTTTCTGGAAACAAAAGAATTTCTTTTTTTAATTCTCGATCCCTTATTGATACGTGAACAAAAAAAAAGATACAAGGAGAAGTTTCTTACAAAGGTACTGATTAGGCAACGGAACAGATTTCCACAAGAGACTGCAGAATGTGTTGGTCCTTGTTACAGCTTTACTGGACAAGACTAGTAAACCTGCACTAATTACTGTGACCAGAAAGTTTTAGATGGTCTCTGTAGGTCCTTGTAACTTAATTTTTCGGTATGATTCTGTTACAGAGTGGGAAGTTACTGTAGGATGGTTTCTAAGGAAATCCAAAATAATGTATATCATAGGAAATGAGGCAGAAGGTTTAAGAGTGGTCTCAAAGCATGGATCACACTTTAGTGTAGGCAGCAGTGGAATTAAAAATGGGGTTCAGTGAGCAAATCAGTGTAATTCCCAAGTTCTTTATGTCTGAATCTCATGACAGAACAATGGTTCTAGGTTTTATTTCTTATTCTTAGGGCCTAACATTGCAATTTCACACAAAGATCGTATTTGTTTTGCCTGAAACAGAATTTCAAAATTAAATTTTTTACATTGCTACTGTGTGCATAAAGCAAATGATTATTGCCAGTAGGTTCATTTTCATATGCATTTGTGAAACAAACATGAATGGTATGTATTTGTCTTACTTGCAGGTGGATTTTCAGGACAAGACTCAGATAAGGCTGGGGTAACAATGTTTGATATTCAGTGCCTTCTGGATAAAGAAGGTGCATCAGAACTAGTCATCGATGTTATAGTAAACACCAGAAATGACAGAATTTTCTCAGAAGGCATTTTGCTTGGTATTGCATTGCTTGAAGGTGGAAATACACAAACACAGGTGCGTATTTCATTTACTTATTCACATATTGATTTTTAAATGTGTGTAGTCTGGAGACAAATAAAAAGGATCTTTGTGAATTCTGTGAAAAGTTTGTCGCTGCTTATAATACAAACGTAAATATGCCCTGTTATTATGCAATATCAAACCAATTTTTAAACTGTCCCTTTCTGTGTAGCACAGTGCTTCTTTTAATCTGGTCATTGCCGTATAAGCATTATCCCTAGTTATTTTGTATCTCTGTAAATTAAAAATTATAATACCTTCAAGTTTATAATAGCAATAAAATCAAGTTATTTTCTGGAAATGTTTAGGGACATTTATAGAAGTCTCCAAAGAGAGAAAAACTGGCCATTTGAGACGACCATTTGAGACTGACCCAGCCAGTAGAAAATAGCTGCTTTAAAATGCAGATTCTATTTTTTTTCATGAATTATATTCTTCTCCCCTAATTTTAACCAAATAAGATGATTGTTTATTCATATTATGTGATCAGCAGAAATATCGTAAGAGAGGAGAGATGGTATGAATCAGTTCCCGCTTTTTGCCATATCTCATCATTGCCTGTGAAGGGAGCCTAAATAATCAACTTGTACCTCACTGAGGAGCTATGAAAGTAAAATGAAAGGAATTCCATCCTGTATCTTTATTCTGTAAAAAAAGATAATGTGATCTGTGACCCTTAGAGAGCATCCACAAAATGCTAAAGAAGTGAGATTTTTGTTGCAGCTTTCTAAAATGAATTGTTAGAGGCTGTAAAAGGCTTTTACTTTAAGTTTGTAAGCTGTTGAAAATGGTACTCAGCCTGCTTGACAATAATGCTAAAGGACTGAGCTTAATAACTTAACATATTAATTCCAATTCTGTGTGAAGCACCAAAATTTATATAATCTAAGCTGTAATACTACACATTAGATGTTTCATGCTTCCTCTTGTTGTTAAAAAACAACAATTACTTTTCACTATTATTTTTAGATGAAATATAATAACTTTGGAAAGAAACAAAGAGTGTCACAAAGTAATTTAACTTCAAGTGTAATATTGTGACAGTTTAGAGATTGCACATACCAGCATTCACCGTTTTATCCAAATTTAGAAATGTTGCTATCAATCTTAGTTCCTAGCCTTGTGTATCACTTTGTGAAAGAATGGTCAGGCAGTGACCAACATTTGTTCTGTGTAAGTGAAGTAATTATTCATCATTTGTTTCACAAAAAAGAAAAGAAAAAGTGTATTTTTGTATTTCTCCTTCCTTAGAGGACTGATACCTAAAGAATAACTTCTTTTTGTCAGTATTCAACTTACCAGCAACTGAAGGAGCAAAAAAAGTCAGAAAAATTCTTTAAAGTCCTGTATGACCACATGAAAGCTGCTCAGCAGGAGATACGATCGACAGTGACAGTGAATACTATTGATTTGGGAAGCAAAAAGAAAGATGATGATAGTGACCTAACCATATCTGTTCCCAAAAAGAGAGGTAAGGACACACCCATGCAAAAGAGGGGAGAAGTACACTATATTCAAATTGCATGTGCTGCCCCACTGTATTGTGCTGTGTTGATCAGTAGGCTGGGGCTATTTCACAAGAGCAAGCACAGGCACTTATTTCCCACCCTGTGGTTCTTCCATTGTTCTCATCATTAATTGTATATAGTAGGGAGTGAAATACTAGGGCTTTTTGTTTTAATGTTCTGTTTCACTCTGGTTTGCGGTTTATTTGGAACATGCTATCCCTGCATGAATGTTGCTTTTATGTTCTTTGTAAGTTGCCTTGAGGTCTTCGAAAAGCTAGTCCCCAACAAAGAAAAATTTGCATTCATTATTATTGTTTTCTTATTGTTTAATCAAAGAGTTTCAAAAATGAAGGAAAATTATCTTCTTTTCAGTAAAGGATTCAACCTTGCATCTGAAAGAGGGTATGAAAGGACAGTTAACAGAAGCATCATCTGCAACGTCAAAGGCTTACTCTGTTTATAGAAGAGAAATGGACCCGGAAATAGATCTTATGGGCTCAGGAACAGATGCTGCAAATGCAGAAGAGAAGTCCACAGAAGAAGCAATCATGAGCCCTACCATTGCAATCATGCAACCAATATTGAGGTTTCTTCAGCTGCTGTGTGAGAACCACAATCGAGAGCTCCAGGTAAAGTGTTTTTGAGTTGAGCTCCAAAGGAAATACTACAGGAACTGGAATTTCACAAGGAAAGTAAAACACACCTGTGCCCATTCCTGTTACAGCATGATGGTGTCTAAAATGTTGTTGTTCTTTTGGTCCAAGGGATAAAATAACCCTTTCAAGAGCCACTTGCATGCTCTGGTTGAGCTCATGTTTATGCCCTCAGAATAGCTACAGGACTGCAGCGTAGCAGCATGGGATTGAGAAGTGTCTGAATGTCACTGTTAGTGTTGTTTCTGTGCACAAATACTGGATTGCTTGCCATGGCTTGGGGAGCACAGGAAGTTCCTGTGCAAAGTTTGGGTACTGCTCTTTTTTGCTAGGTATTATGATTGAAGGCTTTAAGATGCTATGTGTTTCCCTGCTATCAGCTGCTCTGCTAGAAATTACTGTCCCCATAGCAACCTTTGCAAAATGAATTTTTTGCAAATATACCTCAGTTCCATGTCCGGCAGTCTCCCTTAAAGCAGTGTTGGGAGTGGTTTATGCTGAGCTACTGTTCTGCACTGGCATGGCCAAGGAGCAATCGTAATGTGCCACCATACCTGCTCAGCTGTGGGGTAACAAGCTTCCAAGAGAAAGATGGATGGGGACAGGTATAAAGGAGACACATAAGGCATTTAAGGCCAGTGCAGATGTCTGCAGAGTGCACTTTCCTAAGCCTTTTTTTCTCTACTGATTTAATCAGATAATAGTTTTCAACTGCTGCACCAATGCATAATATATTTTCCACAGTGTAGTGTATTTAGTGTACTTCAGTACAGTGGTCATGTAGTCATAAATTGTCCCCTTCAGTATTTAATGAGAAAGACTGTTTGACTTAACTCTCTTTTTTTTTAATTTATTCTGTGTGTGTTCCTTTTCTTCATCCACCAGAATTTTTTAAGACATCAGAACAATAAAACAAATTACAACCTTGTTTGTGAGACCCTTCAGTTTTTGGACTGTATCTGTGGAAGCACAACAGGTGGGCTGGGCTTACTGGGGCTTTACATCAATGAGAGGAATGTGGCTCTTGTGAACCAGACACTGGAAAGCTTGACTGAATATTGCCAAGGTCCATGCCATGAAAACCAGGTAGGGCTCAAATAACTTCTGGATGTAGAAGAGAATGCCTCAATGTACAGTATCTGTGGGCTTATCATAAACCCTTCAATATTCTTAATGACATAAATTCACTTGTAACTGCTATAACTAATCTTATCAAGTTTCAAGCCTTCATAAGGCCTGAGAAAGCCTTTCAAGTCAGAACTCAGACTCTTCCTGTAGTATGTCTGCTTATGTGAAGGGTTTCTAGTCCTTTAAGTGAGAGTTTAATGTCTTATGTCAATGGGTCTGTGGCTTAAACCTCACTTTGAGGCCAGATTTTGAGTCATAGCTGTGGAAGTACATTGCAAACACAATCTTGTTTTCTTCATTTTCATACATCTTGCCCTTGCTGGTGTTTATATAGGTTGCTAATATTTACGTTCCTTAATTCACATAACTGCCACAAAGTTTAACTTAACTATCCTGCTATACTACCTAGCAGCATCTTTAATTATGATATTAGTAGTGAAATGAATGAAACTACAAACCATACTTCTAATCTTGTGTGTCTTGCTTGATGCAGTCTTTTTAAGTCATATAGCTGTGGCCTTTGGTAGATGTCTCTTTAGTGCCTTGCTGAGGCAGTATAGAACAGTAAAGAATGTAGTTACATGCTGCTATATTTGATCTGAAGAGAACCATAGTACAGTTGTGACAGTGTATGAAGTTGCATAATTTTTGCTATGGATTAGCAATGGGAAAATTGTGGTGGGTGAAATTACAGAGGCAGTCTATTCTTGACTAGAAATAGCTGAAGAAATGCACACTGTATTAATGCTACTTCATTAATGTGCACAAATGAGGTATAAAGTGCTATTATTGCCATTGCTGGTAATCAACTGCCTTTACTTTATACTTTAAAAACAAACAAACAAAATCCGTTAGTGGACTAAATTTTAAATAGTTGTATTTGATTCACTAGTGAATGGGAAAAACATCTGTAAAAAATAATTCCAGGGCTGGAGATGAAAAAGGAGAAAAAAGTATGTTTCAAGTTACTGTGTTCTCCAACAAGTTTACTGGAGGAGCACTGGACGAGCACTGGTAGTGGAAGGGAACGATTAGTTACACTTTATTACTTAAGTCTACCTGCTGGGAAGTTAATCAGGATTTGAGTAATGCTTGTTTACACCAACTTTAAGTCTAATTTGGTGTATTTCAGAGGAAAATGTTCCACGCTCTCATTTTATTTTTTTCTTTTCTCCATATTTCTGGAAATATTTTCCTTTCTTATTGCCCTATAAACCTGCTAGAAGAAAAAATATCATAGGATTTTGTATAACTGACACATATTTACAAGGCTTAGAAGGTCCAAGACTCCAGCTGTAAAAGCATTTGGCAAGCACTGTTGTCATGTTTGCAGTTTTGAATACCATGCCCAGAAGCATCCTTCTATGCAGGACATGTTCAGATGCATGTAGAAAAACTTAATCTTCACAAACGGTTCATGTTATAACAGTGATATTAATGCTGGTTGCTGAATGCAAATTAGAAACTCAAGTGTGCAAATTTGATTGTGCCCATGTTCAAGCATGTCTTTTGTGTGTCTGCATGTGTGTTCAGCTGAATCTGGCAGTGCTCTTGTGGGCTGCTGTCTGTAACTTGTGCCACTTTGGTGTTACAAGGTCTTTCAAGTTCTGGGTCCTTGTTTTGGAAATTTGCTCATGTGCATATTCACTGTCTCCCTCTTTCCCCCTGTACATCCCTCCTCCTCCTCCCCTGCCACCCCCAACTCCTTTCTCTTATTTTGCAGACTTGTATAGCAACCCATGAGTCTAACGGGATTGATATTATAATTGCACTTATCTTGAATGACATAAACCCTCTTGGCAAATACTGCATGGACTTGGTGCTTCAGTTAAAGGTACAGTACATGTAAATTTGTTTATATAAACCTGAGTAAGAACAGAAGAAATACCTATGCAAGAGTTCTAGGTAACCTGACATTTACTTAATCTTACTCATACTTTTACATTTACTTAATCTTACACATAATATACTCAGCAGCCTTTAAAAACAAACATTGCAAATGAATTCAGCTCAGCTTCTGAATCCTTATCAAGACCTCTACCACAGGCCTTTTGACCCACTGTTGTGTTTGGGAGTATGCCCTGGGCTTTTTTTTTTCAAAGAAGTCCTATCAAGCAGACACAACATAGCTAGCATGCCTATATTGTGGGCATAAAATCTCACAGGATTGATAAGTAGCAGCACTGTACAGGCATGTAACAACTCAAGCATTCTTTGTATGCAGTGATCTCTTAACAAATTACTTGAGAAGGAGATGTGGAAAAAAAAAAATATCAGGTGACCTGCAATGTCAAATAAAGTTGAAAACAAGGTTAAAATAAACTGTATTTAATTTCCCTTCTCAGTGTCCCCTGTGGGGCGGACAACAAAGTGTAGGGAGGGAGGGCAAAGAGAGCAGAGGGGCTTGTAATTTTGTTTCGTATTCTGTGAAGAGCTGCATAGGCTTGTAGATAAGTTTCTACAACCTCTGTGCCATTGCATGCAGGAGGGAGCTCTGCAGTTATGCTGTCTGCCAAGCAGGGTAGAATTTGTCCAGGAGGAACCTTGGTTTATTGCCTTTTCTTGCCTTCTGAATGAAGTATTTCCATTGCAGATGGTCTGTTTCCTCCCTAAAACCAGCAAGTACTTTGTGGTAGCTGCATTGCATCATATTGGCAATGTTATGGGTGTCTAATAATTAATAAAGCTATATATCATGAACAATGAAACATTGAATCAACAGTACTTTAGACATGATTTTAATAACTGTAATTGCATTTTTGTTTGGCAATACAATTCAGGCTCCCCTCAAGCAAAAGACTTAAGCAGACATTTAACTTTGAACTTGCAGGCAGTTCTTTTGAAGCCCTGAAAAATCTCGAAGTTTGAAATCTCAGTCTGTGTAAAGACCTAGCTACACTGAGTCCAGTGCTATTTCGATCTGCAGTTACTGTGAAGCTGGAAAATGCTCGTAGAGCATCTTTTCTATGTAGTAAACAAAAAATGGAGTTTGGAGACATCACTGCAGGGAGCAGTTGGCCCTGTACACAGAAGGCTGTATATGCTTTACTCTTTTTTAAATAGGAAACATTGTGGTGAGTGATACCAAAGGTTCAAAATGTGGAAATTATTCTATCTTATAGGATGGCAGAGTTGTTTGTGTTAGAAAGGACAACTTGAGGACATCTTGTCCAATCCCCTTGCTCAAGCAGGGTGAGCTAGAGCAGGTTTCTAAAGACTGTTTTGAGTATCTCCACAGCTGGAGACTTCACAACCCATCTGCGCAACCTATTCCAGCATTTAATCACTCTCACAGTAAAAAATAAGTGTTTTCTTGTATTTAAATAGAGTATCATGTGCATTTTAATTTGTGTCTGTTGCTTATTGTCCTCTCACTGGGCACTGATGAGAGGAATCTGGCTCCTTCTTCTTCATTCCCTCCCATCAGGTATTTATACACATTGACAAGATCGTTCTGAGCCTTCTCTACTCCAGGCTAAACAGTCCCAGCTCTCAGCCACTCCTTATGCGAAAAATGTCCCATTCCCTTAATCATCTTTGTGGGGTTTTGCTGGACTTGTTACAACAAGACCATGTCTTTTTGTACTGAGGAGCCCAGAACTGGACACAGTGCTGGGCCAGATGTGATTTCAAGAATTAGATCCAAATTCAGAAGTAACTGGCTTTTGAGTGGCAACACATTGAAATACTGTAACACTGAGTTTACCAGGTAATGTTTAATATTGACAATTTGTCAGTGTTCACAGGCAACTCTGAAGCTGCAAATACATAAATTTTGCAGTGAAAATACAGAATGCAAAGCATATAGGCCCTCACACTTACACATACAAATGAGCTCAGACACTGTTTTCAGGGGACATTATGTGTTGAACTCATATCCCCCAACCAAAGCAAAGGCAATGCAGAATTATGTTTTCCCATGTCGTCTTAATTTAGCTTGTTTTGCACAGTTTGTGATGTGGTATTTAATTACATCTTCATGGATTATATTTTCCACTGGACTCCTGAATCATTTAGTGAGCAGGGTAGACAGTGTACACTGAATGCACAGATGGCCAATGTTCTATTCTGCCTCTTGTTATTTTGAGGATGACCCCCCGGCCTTTCATACTGACTAGTATTTAAGCTCTGGCACACAATATAACCTCAATATCACTTTGTATAGTGTCAGGATGAAAAGATGTTGTTAATCTAAGGGTAGAGAGGGTCTAATACAAGTGTCTTTTTGGCTGTTCTCATAGTGCTTTACTCTGCTGTATCTAGTTGTAGAGATCTGTGATGAGTGGTGTTCCCCAGGGGTTGGTATTGGGACTGTCACTGTTCAACATCTTTGTTGGTGACATGGACAGTGGGATTGATGCACCCTTAGCAAGTTTGCTGGTGACACCAAGCTGTGTGTTGTGGTTGACATGCTGAAGGGAAGGGGGGTGCCATCCAGAGGGACCTTGACAAGCTGGAGAGGTGGGCCTGTGTGAACCTCGTGAGGTTCAACAATACCATGTACAAGGTCCTGCACCTGGACTGGGGCAATCCCAAATGGAGAATGGATTGAGAGCAGCCATGAGGAAAAGGAATTGGGAGTGCTGGTATATGAGAAGCTCAATATGAGCCAACAATGTGTGTTTGCGGCCCCGAAAGCCAGCCATGCTGGGATGCATCAGAAGCTCAGCTGGTTGAGAGAGGTTATTCTATCCTTCTCTTCTGAGACCCCCACCTCCAGTACTGCTTTCAGCTCTTGGGCTTCCAACACAGGAGGGACATGGACCTGTTTGAGTGAGTCCAGAGGAGGCCCTGAAGATAATCAGGGGGCTGGAGTACCTCTCCTACAGAGACAGGCTGAGAGATTTGGGCTTGTTCAGCCTGGAGAAGGCTCTGGGGGGACCTTATAGCAACCTTGTAATATCTAAAGGGTGCCTACAAGAAATCTGGAGAGAGACTTTTTACAAGGTCATGTAGTGACAAGACAAGGGGAAATGGCTTTAAGCTGAAAGAGGGGGATTTAGATTAGGCATTGGGAAAAAATTCTTCACTATGAGGGTGGTGAGGTGCTGGTACAGGTTGCCCGGAGAAGATGTGGCTGCCTCATCGCTGGCAGTATTCAAGGCCGCTTGGGCAGGGCCTTGAAACTATATGATCTTCAAAGTCTCTTCCAGCCTAAACCATTCTATGATTCTATGAAATGAGCATCCGAATGCCAAGTGCAACAATCAGAGAGAAAAAACATGGAGGTTGTGCCTGCCTGCTCTATAGCATGCTATTTGTGCTGAGTTAGTAGCAAAAACTGGCTGCTAATGATATAAAAGTCCTACCTACCTTCTACCTTTACTCTCTGGAAGCTGCAGCAGGCTCCTGTCTATCCCCAGGGTTGTCTGTACTGGGAAATAGCTTCAAAGTCTTCCTCGCCAATTAGTGAGTACACTAGTGTCTTTCTCCACTCTATCTTCCCTTCCTTTTCAAGCTACCTGGCAACCTGCCTTGTTCCCTTCCCTTCTCTTCAGTCTGAGATCATACCAGTGCTACCACAACTGATTTGGTCACCACTGTAAGGGAATACTGCAATAGAGAAGGAAGCATCCAGTTCTTCAGAGCAGCAGCTTGTTA
This sequence comes from Lathamus discolor, assembly GCF_037157495.1. Lineage (NCBI taxonomy): Eukaryota > Metazoa > Chordata > Aves > Psittaciformes > Psittacidae > Lathamus > Lathamus discolor. The sequence goes on from NC_088884.1 coordinate 61,628,062, forward strand.
GGAGTCTTAATCAAACTGCTACCCTTTCCCTCACCTGGTTGCATTCACTGTGCCCATTAAACTTCTGCAGCGTAGGTTGCGAGGTCAAGAGTCTGATTAGACCTTTCCAATGGATGGTCCTGGTTTGATTCTGGAGCAAAAGGAAAGGGGGGTTATGGAAAAATTAATGTGGAGTCCTGTTCTCCTTCAGCCAGTCCCAGTCTTGTCTTCTCATCTGTTGTTCTTCATCCATATCTCATTCTGGTGTTGGCAAGCCTAGGTTCCTTTCTCCTGTATTCTCTCTCAGTTCCCAGTTTCCTCTCCCGGAATGCCCTAATTCCCCTGTCTGTATTTAAGTCGAATATTTTTCAATATTTAAAATACTTCCTCCAATGTAGCATGCAGGGTTTGTTAGCCTTACAGTACGCTGACATTCAAATGGGAGAAAACCCCTCTTAAACATGTCAGTAAAATAAAAGATGGAAGTAGTTTAAAATTTTATCTGCTAAAAAAGTAGTTCTTGTAATCTCAATTAAAACAAATGCAAGGGTCATTAATCCATGAAATAGATTTCAAATTTGCATTAACGTGGTTTTGTATCTCTAGAACAATGCCTCCAAGCTTTTGCTGGCTATTATGGAAAGCAGGCATGACAGTGAGAATGCGGAAAGAATCCTTTTCAACATGAGACCAAGGGAACTGGTGAGAAAACTTCTGAATATTCATAAATCTTTTGGCTGAAAAAAAAAATCTGTCATTAAAACATTTTTAAAATTATCTGCATCTAAGCTGAAAAGTGTTGGCAGCATATGGTGACACAATGTATCAGGATAGTACTAATTCACTAAAAGTCCTTTAGAAGGATCAAGCACGCATGATTTCAGTCTTTACGACTTCATTATTTTTATCCGTTCCAAGCACTTTTCTGTAATTGTTTCCTGACTGAATTATCATACTCGGGTAGACTGTCTTCAAGTACACTTTGTCAGGAGCTAGCAAATTAAGTTTGTACAGTTCGTGAAACAGTGCTAACAGAAATGTGTGCGGAGACATCTAATATATGTAATATATATATATTATATGAACAAAGGGAGTTACAAACAGTTGTATCTTGGAACAACCATGGTGCTTCTGTGGGTCTCTAGGAGTTTTGAATAGGTTGGAAATCTGAAGAAATTGCTTCCAATCCAATTGACCATACAACAGCGGTGACAGAAAAAAATGTGTGGTGGGGAGATCTGTGGGCAGCAGCTCCGCCCTTTGGCAAAGCCCAGTAGCCTGATTGTTTTGGGGCATCATCGCCAAGGTGGCATGTCAGCATGGTAATGCCATCCATAAGGTACTACTGCAGGATCAGACCCTGCATGGGGAATGGAGGATTTTCCCTCCACTGGTCCTGTAAAAGGCTTTTGAATGTTTTGGAATTTCCCTAGCACCCTACCCAGGTCTGTATCTTCTTTTCCTTTTTGGTTTAGTTGGCTTTTTTCTATCTGCTGAGCTGTGTAGAGAATGCTGAGTGACGTGTTGGCCTGCTCTAGCCAGAGGGAGATCATGGCTACACTCTAAATGCTGTACAACACTACCTGCCATATCTGTAGATCTGTCTTTAAAAGCGTTTGTGAAAATACCTGTTTAAAAGGCTCAGCATTCCTGCACCTTTCTCATGATTGCAGTTTTACTGATGAGAAATGGCACAGTTTGGAGTTCATAAATACTTCAAGCTTGTCTTTATTCAGAAAGTGTTTCTTAGACTGTTCACTCTTCTCACAGAACTGCGAGGCACCCAACCAGGCTTGAGCTGAACAAAGCATGTGTGTTCAAACACAGTGTGCTTTTTCCCCGAGAATGACATTTATTTCATCTCTCCCTGGTTGGCTTTGTATTACAGGTGGATGTGATGAAGAATGCTTATAACCAGGGCCTTGAATGTGACCATGAGGATGAGAATGGAGATGATGGCATCTCCCCAAAAGATGTTGGCCATAATATCTATATTTTGGCACATCAGGTATGTCTTATTTTTTGTGACCGCTTCCAGAAAAGCGCTACGTGATTAAACTCCACACTGTTGTGAATGGAGTGATGCACCTTACTGATAAGAGAGTATTCATGTGTTTCTTGATACAAGAGCAATTTAACAAAGTTTAATAGTAAATGTGACAGTGGTTTAACAAGATTCGATGGCAAAGTGCACTTGATCATTCACTGCATAGAAGGCAGGGTCAGCCAAAACTGTCAGGGAGACTCTTCCATTGAGTCACAAGGTTCAGAAACCTGTTTCAAACCCTGTTGCATTTGAAACTGCTCAGAGGGGAGTTTAGGTACAACTGAATCGAGAGTTAGTTCCAGGCTTGGTCAATGGTTTATGTCTAAGGAATTATATGTGTACAATCAATCCTTCATATCATTTAGCTAAGATTTCAAAATTTACTGTGCTATTAATCACTTAACAAGAATCTGTTGTGTCAAGGAATCTCTCGATCTTGAGAACTAACCTTGAGAAGTGTCCCTGCTCAAGGGGAGATCCTGGTGTGCAGCCCAGTGCCATGTAGGAAAGCTCAACAGGCCCATGGCTGTCCACTATTTATGGAGTAAAATAGTTGGCTTAGTCATATTTGCATACCGACTACAGTTGTTAGTTTCTTCCAAACATGGCATGAGTCAGACTTTGAGCAGCACTATGGTTAGGTGGGTGCATTGCTGAAATTAGCCCTTGGCTATTGTATCGTTATCTGTCTCCCCAAATCCACTTTGAGCTGGATGCAGCCATCATGACCAGATGCATCCATTATGACCGCCTGTGGTGATTATCACTAGAGCAGGGTTATGGGAAATAAAGGTCAGATGGGGAGGAGGGGTTAGGGCAGGGCAAGGGAGCACACTGTCACACACGCAAAACTTGTCTGATCAGAAAGGGGAGCTTTCCCTTCATGTGATTTCTGGCTTGTGCTTGTGTACAACATGACTTTATTTGGCAAGTTGCTGAGAGCAGGAAAAGTGAGCAGTCTCACTGTATGTGTAGTCACTCTACAAGATTTGGTAGGCTCTGTTCGTGTGAAATAACAAGGTAGAGCAAGACAGTTAATGTCCACTTAGCTTTGTCTTCTTTTAACATTAACAGCTCATTTATATCAATCAGAGCCTAATTCACATTACCATTATTGGTGTATTTTAAATAGTAGCTTCAGTTGCTAGACCAAGTGAACTTGCATTGTGGAGATTCATATTGTTTCAGCTGCATTAGTTAGCCGGTAAGAAAAATGGGGCCTTTTTAAAGTTTTCTCCTTTTGAATTATGTTGTAGGGCCCTTAAGCTTTTTCTGATCACTTTTGCTTCTCTACTGGTAAAGGCAGAATGTACACTGAAGGTTTTAATTTAGTGGGATATTAATTCTTCAGAGCAGTTGGTATAAAAACCAGCTTATATTTCAATTATATTAAGAGTATTGAGAAGGTTTTTTTTAGTTAAAAAAAACAAAGACCACGTATTTCTTGATTATATCATAAATGATTTGGTGTTTCACTTGGTGCTTCATATAAGGGCCAAATTTAATAAAAATGTTTTTCCTAAGAAGAAATAAACAGATGGGGATAGGGAATGTTCTATATTCATTGTGCTTATTAAGTCTTGTTAGGCATTGAATACTCAATGGACAAAAGAAAAGAAAGCAGTCTATAGTTACACTAGTATTATGCAATGTTTCTTTCAAGTAAGGAATGCAAAAACAACTACTGAGTTATGATCGTGTGCTTGCAGCACATTTAAATAAGTAAGTCTTGTTACTATGCTTTTGGTGTAGTTGACCATGTTCTACTTTTGTGCTGTATGTAGGACTGTACATAAAATGCCCACTGAGGGTGATAGTATTTTTAGAAAGCATCTGTAGCTCCTTCCTTGTATGACTCTACTCCTTGTATGAATGCTTGTAATGAAAATTGAAATGCCTGCCAAATCAAATGTTGGTATTTTATCTCTTCTATCTACAGTTTGTGTTAAATGACATAACAGAGTTTGTGGCAAAAGAAAATAAGTTTTGGGGAGTAGAATATAGGCCTGAAACTGTGTATGAAGTGACTGCTGGGGTCATTTTACAGAAGAGGTCACTACCAAGCGTAAACTAGCTAGCTGAGGTGTAGATTAAGCTCTATCCCTAGATACATAATTGGGGTGCTGAGGAGGTCCATGATACCACTCTGCAGCTATTCCTAATGCCTAATGTAGTAGGCATAATGCCTAATGCCTCTGTAGTAGGCATTTGGGTTGCATAAGGATGGATATTTTTACAGCAATTTACTGAGCTCCTTCCTGTTCTGTAGAATTAAATGGCATGATTGGCTCTGTATGCTGTTAAAATGTCCATCTTTGTACAAAAAAAGGACTGTTTTCCTTTTCTTTCATTCCTGTAACACAGTATGTGTGTGTGTTTACAGTAGCTTTGCACCCATGTCAAGCCCCATATCAAAACAAAGCAATGGAAGGGCAGGCAATTTGGGGCCTTGCTCTCTTCTCTGCTAATATAAAGCTATGATTCTTGGCAAAGAACTGCTGATCCTTGACACCAAACTCTTTCCATGTGTGCCCTTTCACTCACCCTGGGATGGGCAGGATATGAGCATGGTCCCTCCTCTGTAAGGCCATTGTTGCTGGGTTCCTTTGCTGGCTCCACCCTCTGAACACACTTTGCTGTGTCAAAGTGATTTTTTGGTGCCTGGGCCTTCCTCTTGGCTTAGCTGATCTGATATACATACTATTTCTTTACTGTACTCCTTACAGTTTCACAGTTCATCTGACTTTTTTTTTTCTACAACCAGTGTGGCTCTTCAGTCACTTTCCTGACGCTTGTGACCACTTGCTTGAGTTACAGCTTTTTGGTCCCTCAGTAATAGCAGAATCAAGACCAAAAGTTCCTCTTTTTGCTGTTACAGCCCTCAAACAGAGACAGTTTATTTTGGGGAGCTCAGACTTTCAGTTTTTGTCGTTGTACTCTTCAGGGCGGTGATGGGTTCTGCATTTTGCCACCACTACATCCTTCCTTGCCCTTCCTGTGGTTGATTTTACCAGAAGCAAAAGACATTCTTGTAAATTATTGACCCACAGTGCATAGAAAGTTATAAATATGTCACAAGCAAGGCTGAGATTTCTGTTACTAAATCTCCTTTACAACCTTCCCACCCCTATCCCAAAGGGATATGCAGGAGCATGTATGCAATTGCATGTGCACACTTATGCATCACACACACGTTTTGGAGGTGTGTGGGCACAGAGCCTCTGGGACATGATAGTAAGACACTGTTAAATATGCCATATGACAGTTATCACATCTCTTCCACGTGTTTCTCTGTCTTCTTCTTTTCTTTCCTTTATTTCTTCATCTTCCTCCAGCCTGCCACGTGCCAGAGCTGTGCTGCTTCCTCTGTACTGGCTCCAGGCTGTCTGGACACTGCTGCTCCTTGCTTTTCCCATTCAATGTATTATGAGCAGAGAGGAGAAGGCAGCACCATTGAGAAAAAGCAGAACTGACTTATCCATGACAGAACTACTGTGAGCTGCACCCCCACTCCACAGACTGGCTTTGGGGCAGGGAGTCCTTCCAGACATGAGCTCTTGTACAGCCGCTTGTGGAGGAGTGACACAAACTGGTGCTTGAGGTCACAACCTATTATTTCTAGATAGTGTTCACAATTCCCTTGAAAATCCACGGAGGAGATTCTGTATTCTTTGTCTTGTTCAAATGTCATGCTGAGAGCAAAGCCTTAAATTTGATATTGCTAATTTCTTACAGTAGTCTTGGGTGAATGCCAGTGATGTGTTATGGGTATTTCCATCAGCTTATACCTCCTCCTCTCAAGACTCAACCAAAATAAATTGGTGTGGCATTTTTACTGCTGTCATTTTAAAAGATAGTGTTAAAGAAGGCTGCACTAATTTGCAGAGTTAGGAAAGCTGTCCACAAAGAGATTTCATCTTGATGTGATGTCTCTGTAGTGATTAGAAAAGCTATTGACATAGTAGCACAAGAAAGTTTCATACTCATTTCTTATGTGCAAAAGCATTATGTAGGACAAACACATTTTTAAATAATTAACCTCCAGAAAAAGAGTTCATAAAAGACGAAAGGAATCCTCTGCTTGACCTTGTTACCTGTTAGTTATAACAAAGTATTTCAGTAGTTTCTAAACTAAAAAAAAGCTTTCTTGGAGTCAGTAGGATTTCTGTGAGGTTCATGACTCCTTTACATTTACTATGCAGTAAGATAAGGCACTGTTTATAACCACAGGCTCCTGTAGTTTGCATGTATATGTGCTTCTGTTAACAGAAAGTACTTTGGAGTGTTTCCCTGTGATTTTCAGCTACATGCAAGCTGTCTAAATCAGGCATGAAGCCCAAGCTAATACACTGTACCTTTCAGCCAGGGGCTTTATTCGTGAGGTTCAGAAGAATGTGAAATAACTGCGCATAGCTTCCAGTCAGCTTGCACACTTTCCTCTGCCTGTAGAGGTGTGTAGACATGTCTTTGGTCTAGAAGGATGTGAGCAGGTAGGGAGTAGGGAACCAAGTGGTGATACTGTAACAAAATTGTCAGTGTCTTGTGAGTTCCTGGATCTGGTTCCCAAAGCTGTTGCAGGAGTATAGTGGTACTGACCAAGTGTGTCACCCCTTTCATGATGCTGCTTCTGTGCTCTCAGGCTAGCAAAATGTTTGCTCAACTGCTCAGTTTTAAGGGTACACTTAAATGCCTCCCTGGAGAGGGAGCGTAGGTCTTGGAACTCCACAGTACCATTCTAAACAGAAGTAGAAGGGTTTGTTTGGGGTTTTTTCATGAGGTTAAGCTGAAAGTTTATTTAAACCCCAGTGGAGCACCAAAGTGGAGTACCAAACCTTCTTATATAATTTCCCGGTGACACCAAGACTTAACGAAAAATCATTTCCTCTACCCCATAAAGTGAAGTAGTTAACACTGCATGATATCAATGCAGATATACAGCACAAATGAGCACAGGCTTGAACTAGGCTATCTTCTGATAGACTAAACCAGTTGGAAGTGTTGTTCCATATATAAGCTCTTGAAATAAACCAAGGGAAAAGAGGTAGGAATTGCTGTGAATTGTAAGATTCTTGCTGCAGGTACTACTAAGCATACCATAGCAGTTGGACATCATGAGCAAGTCGTACTCTTTCCTCTCTAGTGTAAATTTTAAGTGGACTGAGCAAAATAAAGTTATTCAGCCTTATATATTTGTTATTTTTTAAACTAGCAGAATCAAGATTTATCGAAATTAACAAGCTTTATCAAGCTGATGTCTTATTGCCATGTTTACTTCATGCAGTATATTGCTTATTAGTGTACACACATGAAGAGTATTTTCTAACTAGGCAAATATAATGGTAGTAAGTGAAGGCATGGATTTGTAGTTTGGGAATAAGGATACGCTACAGGATATTTTTTAAAAGTTGCTGGTTTTGACATTTCAAATAGGACTGGTTTGATAATGAGACTTGGATATGATGATACATTCATTAAGGAGAAACTAAAATCAGTTTTAAAAAAATCAGCTATCCAATTGTGTTATGTTCTAAAGCACAAAGCCTTTTGTTTCTCTGGATTTCTGTTTAGCATGTCATTGTATGTATCCATCAGGTTTGAGTACAGCAAGGACTGGGACCACATCAAATCTATGCCTAGGACTATATGGTTATGGGACTCTTATAAACAAAAATAAAGAACAATTTATTTGTTCTGCAAGAGCAGAACAAATAAGTGACAATAATAATAGTGGTTTCAGAAATTTTTAATGAATTTATCTTCCGTCTATAGGATTTTGGACCAGTTAAAACTTCTGTTAATCTTGTTTCCCCTTCTCTTAAAGTAGGTGGTTATTGCCCACTATTGCAGGTAAAGACACAAAGCCAGAAGCAGGTATAAACAGCAAGTCATTAGCTGTCATGGGAAGTGAATACAGCCTGCGAGATGCCCAGTGCTTTACTTTAGCTGCAAACACTGGGCTTCCTTCTATGCTCACTCAATCCTAGCTACTTTACTAATGAAGAAAATTGGCATTTAGTCAGTATTGCAGTTGAGAATGCATAATCACTGAGCACACAGTACTCCGAGAATCTTTTAAAGAGATCATGCTAATGTATATATTTCAAATAAACTTTCCTGTGCTGCTAATATTATTGATTGTTAGGGCAAGAAGAGATTTCGTAAGATAATAGATACAAGCGTGTGAGGGAGGTATTGTAAGGTTTAAGGTTTTTTGTGGGTAGTTATTTTTTGTGTTTAGCTTGGAGCAGCTGCTGGCTTTTCTTCAGTTAGCTGTATTTTAACATTTGGACAGAGGAACTTAGACTTTGGTCCTCCTTTTCCTTTGTGTTTGTGTGTGCGTGCATAAAATAAAATACATCTATTAAATCATACACTATAAAGTAAATATGAATTCTTGCATATAATTCAAGTCAGGGCAAGGGATTCTATGGCAAAGGCTTGCTTAAAATGATGCGTGCAGATTTTCTATAGTTCAATGTACATGAGATGTAACACTGTGATTCTGTGCCTCCAAATGTGATGTAGGATCACTACATGTAACTTGTCCTTTCATATGAGAATCCAAAGCTTTCTGAACTGGGTTTGTCCCAGGCAGACAAAACAGTATTCTGCAAGAAGTGATGATAGTGGTCGGGGTTAAATTTAGGGTGAAATTTGACCATTTAAAAACTAGTGTTGATGAAGAAGGCAGAAATTAATTACTTAATACTGTGCATTGACAAGCACTTTCTGTAAGACACAGCAAAGAAACACCTGGAACCAATTACAACCCCAAGTAGTCTGCAGTGGACATTAACTGGCTGAGATGATAACATCGTGGTTATACCATGGAAAAGAGATAGAAGCCAAGTGGAAAAGTCTTGCAAGAACACCTTGATGGGGGTATTGCCATTACTGGCTCACAACATTAACCTAGAAGAGATCTCTCTGTCCTTGTGGGGCCTGTGAGTTCCCCAGAGCTTTTTGCTCTGGAAGAGTTAGGAAGCAGCTTTCAGCTCCAGCAGGGATCCTCCAGAAGAGCTGAGATCTGGGAATCACACTGGTTCAATGAATTTTGAAGCTTGCTGATCTCTTTCTGCCCATCCTTTGCCTCAAGTAGATGCCTGGCTCAAAACCAGAGCTGTAGCCCATTAGTCCTGTAAGTGTCTATCTTTACAAAACATAAGGTAGTGCCTAGGTTCTACTGACAAAGATTTTGAGTTGATTCTGTTCATGAACAAAACGGCTTGGTTCTTTTGAATTTTTTACACATCTCTGACTGGTACACTCTAAAAAAGCAATGTCTTTAGCATATAAGAATAAGATTTTGGAAAAAAGATCAAAATACAAAAATGTTTGAGCTTGTCTGGTGTAAATAGATGTACCATAATCACTGGTTATATTGAGTGAAAATATAGATCAGTCACATTTTGTGTAGCAATGGCCATTTTCAAATTTTGCAGCTGATGTGAGCAAGCAGCAATTGGCAGGTATTATTGAAGATTGTCTTCCCAAGCACCTGATAGCAAATGGGGAATGCTATACATACTTATACTATACTTAAATAAACAAGACTAACATTTGAGGCTGGAAAACGATAAAACCTATCCTTTAGGATAAACCTGTCCTTCAGGATTAATAGCTGTGAGTTTGTGCAATAGGGATGCTCCTGTTCTGCAGGATGGATAGAATTTTTCAAGTTAAAGGATGTAAATTTTTTTTGTAAGGCTGTGCTGAGTTTTGCAGTTTTGGGTTGTTTGGGGTTTTTTTTGTTTCTCTCTTCTTAGCAGAGATGCTCTCGCTGATAGCAGTGCCAAAACAAAGGGCTAATGGGGACCAGTCCCACGAACAGTGACTGTCAGGGGACTTGTATCCTTGGCTGCCAGACCTGAAACTTCTCATAGAACTTTTATGCTCCACATGTTGTTTTGTAGTTATCATCCTGATGAGACAGGCTATGGCATCAAAATGACACCAGCTAATTAAATGTCAGCAGAATCAGAAGCTGTTGCAAGGCTTTTACGCTTAGATTGCCAAGATTGAAACAGAAGCCAATGACGCACATCACCCTCCTTGCAGCTCATTAGGGTGGTATATAACTCTATGTTCAGCCAGCTATACTATAGACAGACAGTATGGAGGCTGCCACAAGGGCTTGACACTAATGAGCACCTGAAAGATTAAACAAATGTCTGTGGCTGCTCTTGGGTCTCAGGTTAAAACCTTGGCAACTTGTCCTTCAGTGTTTTCTGTTTTCTCCCCTTCTCCTTGGAAGCATTCACCTCAGAATCCTGTCATGACTTTGATAGGGATCTACATGGAACCTCTGTTTTCCCTCTGGTATCCTGTTGACTTAGGCTGTTAATAGGTGCTAAGATTCAGACTAGAGCTTTTTACTGTAGGCTGACCACAAAGGTTTTAGCTTATTTTCATTTTTCTGGGTCTACTTCTCCAGGGTAAGATCAAGTATCTATTATACATGTGTGTTTTGTAATATGTAATATTAATGAGGGATATATCCTGTTTGGCTGTAGCGACTGTGCATTTCACTAGTGTGCAGGTGGCCTTAATATTTATGCTTTGTGGGTTTCTTCTATCTTTAACTTCTGTAATCCTGTGTCCTTGTGTTTTGTGGTTTACAAGATTTTTTTGTCATTGGGAAGTATGTTGTACTGGTGTCAGGGCCCAAACGTTACACTAGAAGAAATACCCTTTGTTTTTCAAATGTCTGCATTGTGAAATCTTCACATTAGTCTGTGGTTTTACTCTGAAAATTGGCTGTGGGACAATAACATACTGCTTAAGATATTCTCTGCTCTCAGGCTCTATTTTCAGTCCTGTATTAGTAAGAAACACACTACCTTGTTATTGCTATCTGAAGCAGTACAGGCTGAGAATGACTTTGGTTCTCCTTTGGTTCTGCCTCAGTAGGGCAGTTACTTAGCTTCCCACTTTAAGAACAGGTCTTCATTTTGCTGTATCCTCAGCTGGTCTACATGGGAATGACTCCCCTGAAAGAAGGCAAGCAATACTGATTTATACTAGCAGAGAACTTGACCTGTTGCTGTTAAACCCTGCTCTACATGGGAATGACTCCCCTGAAAGAAGGCAGGCAATAATGATTTATACTAACAGAGAACTTGACCTGTTGCTCTTAAGTGCTGGTCTACATGGGAATGACTCCCCTGAAAGCAGGCAAGCAATACTGATTTATACTAGCAGAGAACTTGACTTGCTGCTCTTAAACCGTAGTCTTACCCTAGAGCTCCCTGCTTGCCTTTGGCATACACGGTCTTCATTAAGAGTGATAATATATGGGCGAAAAAGAACATGGCTCGACTTACAGCCTTTTGATTGAAATTGCATGGAGGAGCATGAAGTAGAATTAAAAATCTTTTTGCTTGTAAACTGAGTATACCCAATCTAAAAGCCACAGAGAGACGATAAATGTGGGACCACACAGTGCCATCTTTACAAAGTCAGCCTTCAAAGTAGACTGCAATTTCAGTTGCCCTCAACTGCAGTGTGTACATATTGTTTGCTCAGAAACGTATGTAATGTAGCTACTTAACATTGTTCAGATGAAGTACACCAGGTGTTGAGATGCTATAATCTACTGTAGGTGAAAGCTCGCTCTGGAGGCAGAGCTAGGCCTTTTCCATGGGAAGTGACCTTCACATGACCCAAAGTGCTCTTTTCCTTATATCTAAAGCACAACTAAAACATTTTTCTCTAGCTAGGAGGAATTTGTTTCGTTTGTTTGTTTTGAGGGGAAGTGAGGGTAACCTTGGAAATACCATGAAAGTGAAGTCTGGTCTTACTTAATATTATCAGAGCAGTTCTAATAGGCCTCTGATATCTGCATTGTGAAATCGTACACCTTAATTAAAATCCTGTGGGACATCTTCTCTAACAAAGACATACCTTTTTGTCATTCTCAGTGGTTCAGTAGTCATTGAAGTAATTACAGGTTAACGAAAATAAAGAGCATTAAACGGAATGTCAAAATATGTCGGTTCCTCACAGTTGTTCAGTTTTAACTCTCATGTCCTCTGATGTCATAACTTAATTAGGTATCTCAGTCATCATAGGGATTTCCAGAATAGACAAGATCTGAATTTGCCATCTACAAATAGGCAGAGCTACCTCAGTTGCCATCCTCTTTATTTAACTTAAGACAGCACTGAAAACTGAAAATTAGGTCCACCTTGCACTTTTTCTGAGGCACCTTTAAGAGTTACTGATTAAACTGTCCAGGTGTGAAATTTGGTTTTAGTGGCTGATTATGCTTTTCCACAGTAAAAGTGAGGTGCTCAGTTACTTAAGACTACCAGTAGTTTTACAGGCGTGAAACACCTTCAGACAGATTAGATAAGCATCTAATCCACCTGGGGTAAAAGAAACGGTTCCTCTTCTTTTAGGTATGGGCAGGGATTTTCAGAATTGGTTTTATGAATGATGATCTGTGGTAGCCTCAAATGAACTTGGTCTTTCCAGCCTCTTCTTTCTATGAGTCTGCCTGTAGAGCACCAGTTGGTTAGCTGGAGCAGCATTATTTGTGAATGTCTAGTGAGGAGAGAGATGAAATTTTTACCCTTTGCTCTCCCACCAGGAACTGTAACTTCATAAGAGCCAGGTGAAAGTGCGCTCCTGAGGACAGTAGCCAGAATACAGACTTGGAAAGAGCAACTCTCACTGTTTCACTTTCTCTTCTCTCTGTTCCTATGCCTCCAAATGATTATTTTAGAGACATTTTCCTCTGCTAATTGGAGGGTGAGGCAAGCACTTGACAGCATGATTGAAAAAGCTGCAAAATCTCACCACTGTAATTATTTGGAGGGAGACATCTCTCAGTTCCTGTCCATCTCCACACTCAGTAACTGTCCTGTTTTGTACCCTGGAAAGAATATACATCAGACCCCTTACAGAGGTTAGGAAATGCATGTCTTTTGTGTATTTGACAGATTGCAGCTTCAGCTGTTTACTTGCTACTTTAGTCTCATATGGTTTTGAACCTGAATGACCATGTTATGGCTTTTGTGTCTTGTGGAAATACCTGCTGAAGAGGTGGGATGCTAACAAAGATTGGTTAGAAACAGACTTTTTACTTTGCTGTTAATGTGACAACTGAGAGGACCACATTCCAGTACCTGAAGGGGGCCTATAGGGATGCTGGGGAGGGACTCTTCGTCAGGGACCGTAGTGACAGGACGAGGGGTAACGGGTTAAAACATAAACAGGGGAAGTTTAGATTGGATATAAGGAGGAAATTCTTTCCTTTTAGGGTGGTGAGGCACTGGAATGGGTTGCCCAGGGAGGTTTTGAGTGCTGCATCCCTGGCAGTGTTCAAGGCCAGGTTGGACAGAGCCTTGGGTGACATGGTTTAGTGTGAGGTGTCCCTGCCCATGGCAGGGGGTTGGAACTAGATGATCTTGAGGTCCTTTCCAACCCTAACTATTCTATGATTCTATAATGGCCATAATAAAATGCTTGAATTATGGAGGTTGAGCTGTGATACCAAGTTGCAACTGAGGACTTAAGCCTCTTTAATGTACTTTATTGAAGATTGATGGTTAATCCCAGCCTCTACAAGTGCAGCGTATATAGAGTGGCCGTCTTCCAATCCATACCTGCACTTAGCAGATCTGAGGGTTGTATCATACATTGGATTGGTGAACTGCATCCAGCTTAAGGGGTCAATATGCAAAAGACACTGTGGTACTGAACTGCAAATACACAAGATGAGGCTTAATTTTGGGAAAACATGAGGAGGGAGCCAGCAACGCAAGTCTCAGAGACTGAGCTGGTTTCTGTATAGTTTGGGTAGATGCTGGGGAAGAGGATGAGCCCATTCTGGAAGTATCGACCCATGTAACTTTCTGCTCTGCTCTTGGTGCCTGAGGAAGGGAGGTTGGCTCGCAGTCAGTGTCTTCTAAAGACTTAAAACTGTGGTTCCCCTCACCGCATTGCACCCAAAATAAGAGTTGTAAGCAGTTCCTCCTTTTGTTTGTGCTAGCCTTCCTTTTCTTTAAGGGCCACATATTAGACAGCAGTAGATGGCTATTTTGCAGAGAATCACTGTTCTGAATAAGAAGAGAAACCTAGAAAGTAAAGTGCTTGCTAGCAAGAGGATTTTAATAGTTCCTGAAAAGGGTATGTCATTCACAGTTCTCTTATGTCAGGTTTATGTGTATGTGTTGTATGTATATGTTTTGTATGTATATAAAGTGTATGGCATTTAGAGGTGAATGCTGTGCGGATTTGGGATCCATGTGCTTGCTGGTTTTGGTCTTTCTCAGGCTGGGTCTGTACAATGTTGGTGTCCATGCCAGTAAGGCCTTATTTTGGGTGAAATGTTTTATCTGCCTTTTGTATAAGTTGCATGTGGCTGGGATCTTCTTCCTTGTATGCTCTGAAGAAGATTATTCGCAGTTACTCTGCTCTTTCTTGCTTTTGCATTGAACTTTCTTGTTACGTTCCCCTGATCATGTCTGATACTTCCATCATCTCCTTATTTCCTTCCATCCTGTACTCTCCAAAATTTTGCTTACAGTAATCATAGGAGGTAGTCTACAAGAGCAGTCATCCTGTTGGAACACTCTGGATTGCATACTGCTATCCACATCCTATGTTTAGTGTTAGTGTACATGAATAAATCCAAATGTGACCAGTGTGTGCATTGAGCTGGTTTGGCTCTCTTAGGCACAGCTGCCCATGCCAGTTTAGATGAAGCCTGCCGGTGTTTCACACCCACCCCCCTCGGATCAATTTTGTTTTGTTGCAACACTTTTTATCTGTCATGAGCTTTCCCCACACATGCATTTTACTTTTCTTGCAAGTAACCTTTGCCTGCAAAAGCAATTACAAAGAAGACAAATGGAAGTGAAGCTCATTGAAATATTAGCAAGTCATTTTGTCTTCTTCTGGCTTTCATCAGGAATAAAAGAACACCAAAGCCACAGCAAAAATAGCAGTGAATTTCCTAAGGGGTCTGCAAACATAATACTGATAGAGATCACTCAACTGTGGTGGTTTCTCTTATGTGATAATATTAATGTGGTTCTTTTCTCCCTTCCCTGTGGGGTAGATAACTATTATGCACAATTTGTAGTGTACACCACATGGAGGCTGGGCAGGAGAAGTGGTGTCTCAGAGGTTACATGAGGCCATGGAAGACCCAGCAACAGAATCCAAAGCCTCTGGACCACCCAGGGCCCTCCTCATGTACCACAAGCCATCAGGGGAAGATTAACTCTAAACCCTTTTGGTTTGCTCTGTACAGTATAATCATCTAAATGAAATCAATGAATACTTGATTTGAGAGTCTCCCATTGCTCCATCCCTGCTGTTCCTAATGTTTGTTAACAGATTGCTTTGTGGTAGAGTGCAAAGGTGCCGCTCTATAAAACTGTAATGACTTCTGGAAAGGAAGTTGCCCTGTGTATTGCAGAAAGCACCATTCAGTTTTGATTGGAACATGGGGAGCTGAGAAGTTGTTATTACTGTTAGTACAGCCAGTTGGAATAAAAATTTCTGCTCAGTTATGGTTAAGATGACATTTCCTTTTTCCTTGCTTTCTCTCTCTCCTTGTTTACCGATGGAACACTCCTAGTGTTCTTATTTGCCTTTGGGCAGGGAGCTGACATGTGGTAAGGCCCTGGCATGCCAAGGAAGAGGATCTTATTTTCTGTCTCCTGACCTCTTCTGTCTGTCAACCATCCTGTTTGCTACTTGCTTGACTTTCTCTTTGCTGTTGTTTCTTGATCCTTGGGTTTTTTCTTGTCAGTGCCCAGGCAACTTTTTAACATTTCCCACTCTCTAAGCAGAAAACAAAGTGTTCAGTGAGATGACTGGGGTTTCCCCTTGTGAGGGGGTATGGTAGTGCCAGGTCTCACACTGCCTGGCTCCAGGAGCCGAGGGACTGAAGGGGGAAAATGAGGAAGAGATTGCTGCTGTAAATGAGCCCCAGTTGCACAAGTATGCACAGCAAGGTGAAACTACTTTGAACAAATGCAGTTATTCTGCTCTTGCTGCAAGTTATATTTTGTGTTGTTTCTCCTTGGTGAACGACCACTGGCCTTTGGGATGGCAACCTACACTGCAGTATGTGTGGTTACTGACAGGGCGGAGATGAAGGTAAGTCACAGCAGATCTATCAGGTGTCATGCACTGGACATCAGGTCTATACAAACAGCTGTTGCCTTACTTTCCCCAAGGTCTGCGGTTCATGAACTTCCAGGATTGTGTAGTGGCTGTTCTCTGCCCTGACATGTTAGAGGGGGCACGCCATGGAGTTGGTTAGTGAGCTGCAGCTGGGGCATGGTCTAAGGGCAGAGGGGTTACTGTGCAGTACTGTAGCTTGCAAGCTCACCACACATTCAGCTCCCTCCCCAAAATGAGCCCCAATCCCCAGCACACTCCCAACTGCTGCCTAACCCAGTCCCCTTCCCTTGTCATGAGTGCCAGGTATCTCCAGCATCAGGTAACATCATTACTGCTGCCTTACAACTATAAGAACAAATTTAAGACAATTGGTGTCAAGGATATTTTTTTTTATGTAATTTTGTTTCTATTGGTTTAGGTGTTTGTATTACTTAATAGTACTACTGTAAATATAAAGTGTTTCAAAGCACAGAAACTGTTTTTATTTGTGTTTCTCAGCCAGTTATCGAGAGCTTATAGTAATACTCCATCAACCTTTTGTGGAAAATTGGTTTAACATGTTTGACACTTTGCCTGTAGACCAACTCCCGTGAAAACCCTGGTTGCTTACAGGACACTAAGCTTCACCCATGTAGATCCCTTTATACCACTGTAGTCATACACACTCACCTTTACCACCCAGGTTTGCAGTCTGAAAATACTCAAGAGTGAAATAAATCTCTCAGAATTTGTGGGGTTTCAGCCTGCTGTTTCCACCTCCTATTTCCCAGCCTCCTTTTCCGGGGCTGAAGCAAAGCCTGATGAAATCAGCAGTTTTTACAACCACTCAGCTGTGTACTGAGTTATACCTCATGTCTCCTGTGAGTACTGAGCCACAGAGGAGACCCTTGCAGTTTGCAAGTTACGACCAGTTATAACACATTCATGTAAAAATACAGAAGGGGGCTATGGTTTACAGAAATAATGAAAAGTGGAGAATTACTTTCTCTTTTCCCAGTAATTTTTCTGCATGCGCACACATATGTTCATCAGTGTTTTGGCAAACCAATCTAGTATCCCAAATCAATGAGTTACTTTCAGGCTGATGACATGAACATTCACAGCTTTAAATCACTTTTTCTTTGAGAACATTTAAATAACTGCATTTTTGTTCAAGGAAATCTTGACTCTAAAACAAAAAGCCTGTAGGAAACCCGTATATTGTTAATTGCAAAAGATGGGCCTGCTGTGGTTTTCCGCGCTGCTGATCATATATGGCATCCCAGATGACTAGCAGATCTGATTTTATAATCATATTGTGTGAGGAGTTTAGACTGAGTATTACTTGTAATTCTGTCATTTCTCTCTACTGTTTCTTTATTAATGTCTTCAGCATTCTTGGTCTGTCCTCAATCTTTCACGTTTTGTACTGATGCTTTATTGCAGTGTTTTCCAAATTTTTTAAGTAAGTATCTTGAAAGATGAACAACAGTCCTTCCTCGGGAACTGACTGAAAGCCAAATTATCTTTATTCATCTAACTACTGCCTTAGACATCCCCTCTTTGGAAATCACTGTTCCATTGTATGATGTTGCTTCCTTTTCCCTACATGTCTTTGTGAGCAGTAAAATACAGTGTTGGCATTTAAAATATTGTCACTTCATGGTTGATGGGTGAGTGAATGACTGAGAGTTTTCTCCTCAGAAGTAACTGGGGGGGGGGGGGGGCACTCTTTGCAAATTCAGGCTCTAGAGATGGTTATTTTTTGTATCAGTGATGCTTGCCATGCATGTCTGAGCTTTGGTTTATAAACATAAATGGGGCTATTCTTTTCATTATAGTTGCTATTGTCCATGCCCATCCAGTATCTTGTCCTCCAGCTGCCCAGAAGGATTTGGAAATAACTACCTCACAGGAGTTAAGTACGAAGAAAATGTTATTCAGAGCTTGAATGGCCTTTACATGCCAGTCACAGATTGTCACCGAGATTGCATTATAATCTTGGATAAGCTTTCCATATTTTAGGCTCACAGTTTGTCACTGCATTGTTATTTTCATTGCTCTGTCTTTGATCTCACAAAAAGCTTTGTGCTGGTCAAGGAGTCTGTTGATACAGTTCCCTTTGCCCATGTGGGCCTTTGAGCTCATTACAGGGAGAAGGAAGGATCGTGAAAGTAAAGCTTCAGAAAACACTGTAGTTGCCAAATAACATAGCATTTCTGAAGCTGTTCTGTGTCTTGCTGTGGGCCTCTGCTTCCGATCTGAGCTTTCAGAGATTGCTGTCCACACCATTCTTTCATCAATGTAGCTGTGACAATACAGAAATATTAGCAGTACTTACTATTGTGTCAATGTAGGAGTATCCATCCCACATAGGAACTGCAATGCAAGCAGAAAATACCCTTTGTCCTGAGGTTACTCTCTGAAGGTCTAGACTAAAGAAGGTAAGTGGAGATAGGCAGAAGGAAAGTTATGAGCGCTTACCTGCCTAGCACTGTTGCTGACACCTATAGGCAGGTTTCCCTCCTGGAATCTGCCGTAGTTCCCACAGCTTGGTCAGCAGTCTCTGGTTGTATCCAGTGTGTGTTTTTGCTGGCAGCACAAAAGGTCCCAGTCTGTTCTTCAGATCCTTTTGTCTAGTGCTAGCGTTGGGAAGCCCCAGCTGTGTTGCGCTAGGCTCTGTACATACATCAGCAAAAGACAGTCACTGTCTGAAAGAATATATATATAGTATAGAATATATATAGAAAGAATATATATAGAAAGAATATATGTATACTGTAAAGTATAATGAAGATTACTGAATCCACACTGCTTCAAAATACATGGCTGCAATTCACATGAAACCTGACAGTGAAATACGTATGAATATGCATCAGCACTGTCTCAAATCATCAGGAGTCTGTTAATACACTGGGCTAGTAAGTCCCATTATAGGACAAGAAGGCTGAGGTAGTTTTCCCTTCTAGTCTGTGTGGTAAGAGAACTTATGTCACTGATATTGTTTGAGAGATACTTTTACAGTAAAAGTTATGGACAGTTAAAAGCATATAATGAAGCAATATCTTGAAATTTCATATGGCTTAAAAGTGGCATTTCCAATTCTGTGTACAAATTCAAGTTTATAGAAAGTTTTTGTGGTATTAATTGAAATTCATGAAATTATACATGTCCCTTTCTCCAAACTGGCAGAATTTTAATATGAGAAGAGCTATACATCCTTAAGAAGACATACATCCTTAACTTGTCATTTATTAGAAAATTCAAACTCTTAATGTTGATATTGGACAAAAAAGGGTCAAGATACAGGCCAAGATCTTCCTATTACAGAAGATAAAAAAAGGGGGAATATATTTGCATCTGGTTATTCTAATTCACCACTACAAGCATGGTGTGATTACATTCTGTCTAGTCAGTTCTTTTCTTTGTATCTTGAAGAAGAGATATAGCCAAAGTGAAGGGCATTTGGAGGTAGACAAGGAAAATAATTGAGTCACAGAGAGTCTTCTGTTTGAGGAGGGATGGGAAAGATAGGGATTGTTTTAATTTAAAGAAGAGACAAATAAAAGAGGACGTGACAGTAGTGTACAGAATGATGAATGATACAGAGGAGGTGAATTGTGTGCTCTCACTTGCCCTTTTGTAAGTACAGAAGCAGAGGGGCAGTCAATAAAGCTAAGTAAAAATTAGTAACACTGTTTAAAGGGAATTTTTAAATAGTAAGTACCTTGTTTCCATAAGCTTACCTTGTTTCTCCATGATGCTGGAGTGTGTATTGGGAGGGATGCAAAAGACCTCTAGGAAATGAACTCAAGTTGTCCTGCTAAGCAGATCTTGTGGTCATACTGCAGCGACTACTGACTGGGTTGGGTTATATAGCTTGTGTGAAAAATAACTAGTCAGGTAGTCTTAAAGAACCTTTTTAGTCTAAAAATAAGTGAAAGTTGCATGAGATTAATAAGTATAATGAGACTATCTATGCATTTGCTAGAAAGAGTGACAAAGTAACTCTTCAAGGTAGAAATCTATTATTGATGGGAGGAATATTGCTCTGTGGTTGACCCCCATGTGATTTTTTTTGCAAGTCTCCCTGTATATCTGCTCGTGACCCTTTTATAAAAGGCTGAAGTTCAGCCACATTGATTCAAGGCTCTACTGTCAGGGCTAAGCAGACTTCTGTCCATGAGGAAGTTGTATGAAGTATGTTTATTCTTCCTGAATATTTATTTCTTGTTTTCTCTTGCTTTTGAATATTCCATTTATTATTCATCTTTAATTAATAAGTTTATCAAAATTCAGAATAAAATTTATTTTTATCAGTAGATTCTAGGGAACAAATAGAGTAGATTTTACATGTATCAGTCCCCCCTCCTTCTTTTATAAGTAGGATAATGAGACATGCAAATAGCTTATAACAAGTGAGATAATTTTCTGGGTAGATTATTGTAATATCTGTTTACATTCACTGTTACTTTTAGACTTGATCCCTGCACTCTTTTTGTAGATCTGCAATTGTTTTGTAATTCCTCACCATACAGCATTATTTCATGTAGTACAATCCTAATCCACCTGTGGTGATCATTACTTCAAAGCCTAGCTCCTGTGGTCATTTTGAGCCGTGTGCCTGCCTTTTCTCTGTCTAGTCTGTTCTGGTAATGTCAGTGTAATGATTAAGGTCTGGATCATGTCTGTAAGATAGCCTTTCCTTTTCTCCCCCAGTTTTCCCCACTTAAAACAGGTGAAATACTGCAGTTTCTGGATGAAGACCACTCACAATGATATAGGAGAAATTGCATTTTCAGTAATGTTTCCTCATGCCTTGTAATTAGGTCTTTGTTTTTCACTGACCTAAAGGTCATCATAAATGCATTTACTGACATTCTCAATATTAACCTTTGTGCAGCTATTGAACATTTAAAATATTTACTATTCAAGAAGAACAGATGTATTTATGACTCATGTAACATATATAATTCCTAAAAGTTTGTAGGAGATACATATTTGTGTGTGTATGTACGTGCTGTGTACATCAACATCAGTGGTATAGTTAGGAATGTATTTGCCCTCCACTGCTGTCCAGCTGCCTCTGAAATAGCTGTGGACATTATCTGGGCAGCCCTGAAATACCAACCTAGAACATGGTGAAGAATTGTTTAGCCATTTGAAATTGCAGAGAAAATTTAATTGTAAATGTAATTACGTAGTCAGAGGTATGCAAATTTTATGTCCAAACTTAAGTGAAAAGAACCATTCAGCCTAATTCTTTGTCATTTGTCAAAAGCCCTCCAAAACCCATCTAGGCTTCAAGCTAAGCTGCCTTTCATAAATCTCAGCCGAAGACTTGCTGCTGACTTTTTAAGACTAAATTATTTCTATTGTTCTCAAGTAATTACATTTTTGTTGTTATCTGAGAAGAGAGCCCCACTGGGTTGAGCATGTAAGTATATGGGGATAGGGGGAAGGAAGATTTGTGTTAGTTAAGTGGAGATGATAAAGCTGAAAACATAGCAGCAGGACATAAATCAGAGGTTTTTTTCTTCTTCTAGTTGGCTCGTCACAATAAAACACTGCAACAGATGCTGAAACCAGGGTCAGATCCAGATGAAGGAGATGAAGCCTTGAGGTATTATGCCAATCATACAGCACAGATAGAGGTAAAGAATTGCTCACTGGAAGATTGGATACGAGACAAGTTTGCATCTTGTGCACAGTGTATCAACTCTTTTTAAGATTCAGAGCGGCAAAGCTTATTCAAATGGTGTAGATTATTTATGAGGAAAAAGTTGAATAATATGCTTTTGGCTATGGGAGAAAAAGGAATGCACCTATATTAAAAGTGGCTTCAAAAAATCATATTACAGTAGCTTGCTTGTGTGTTACCAAACATGTTTTGTTAGGGAAATAATGACAGTGTCATGAAGTCAAGAATAATCTTGTATGGTACATCACTCAAATAAATAGTCATGAATTTCAAAGCCAGTGATGCTAACTGATCAAATTAAAAGTCTGGCTGGAGTACAAAGAGGTTTTGAAGTTGTGTAGACATTCAGTATGGCTTTTGTTTAAAAGACCAAGGCTTGGCCTGATTCATCAGTTCTGTTCTCTATTTTAAACTTTACCCCTGCCATGGATTGGATTTAGATCAAGATCCACAGAGGTATTTAGGTTCTTAACTCTTAAGTCAGTTACTGCACTCTTACAAATTTCATGGGATTATAAACATCAAGGTAGGAATTAGGCACTGTAGTATCTCTACTCCTTAGTGACTTCATAAGGAGGAGAATTTCCATGGTGCAGAGGTAGCTGCTGTGCGGGTCTGCAGGAAGAAGAGGCATCTATCTTTTGGAAATGCTGTATCAAGTCCAAAACTGGCCAAGTATGAAAACAGCACAGTATGGTTGCACACAGGCCCAGCCTGAATCTGGGCCAATAATTTAATCTTCAATGGGATCCAGGGCTCCATCACAACATCAGACCTGAGCTTGGGTGTTTAGGGTCTTGATGCAAGCACACCAGGTTCCTTTTGCCCTGGCTACCATCAAGACAGGCTATGGCTGGGTCCTTCTCTGTTTCCCACCATCCTTTTTGTCTGATACAGGCCATGTTATCCCACAACAGGATAGATGGAAGCTCCATGGCTGTGGTGGTCCAAAGGGCAGCTCAGTAGTCCTCTAATATGTTTTCATATTTTGGGTGCTCTTGAGGTATTCTGAAATCTCCTAAAACCTCTTGGCTGCAAAGCCTGTTCTTTTAGCAGATATGTAGGCCTCTGTTCTCAGGGAGGCTTTTTAAATGTCATTCTGCTTAGCAGCACATGCAGCTTACCTCTTCATTTGAGTCCCTGACAGAATTGAAGATGTGCTCTCAGCTGCTTTATTCACTCTACAAGGTTAGCTGCTAGTCACATAGTCCTGTTGCAAAACTCCTGGCCTGAGATACAACTACTTACTTAGGACACTTCAAAACTGCAAAACTGCATGTCCAAGTTTTACATAATGCATATGCCCATGAGCAGAAATTATCCTTCATTTTCAACAAAAATGTGCTTGACTAGGTTACTCTTAAAAATGACTTCAGACAGGTGTTTTTTTAGTATGTTCACATGATAAATATGAATTAATAGAGAGAGGGGAGTGTGGTTTAATGCAGGACTGAGGCTGGAAAAGTGTAACTCAGCCCAGCATTGCTGTTATATCAAATGGATGCTCTCTAGTCTTTCTCTGAAAGCAGTCCTGGATTTGTTTGGCATTTCAAATATAGCTCCCCTGTATCAGGGTATCTCATTTGTTTGATTTGAAAGTCAAATAGTGGGGTTTCTTTTTCATTGGTGGCTGTACAGAGACATGGGTCTAGGAGTCAAGATGAATTTCTGCTCATTTCTGTATTTTCAGTAATGCAGAGTCCATGATCGAATGGGGAAGCAATTTTGATGGCAGTGTGGTGAGGCAAAATAAAATCTAGCTCACTCACCACTAACTCGGTAGGCCCTGAAAAACAAGCAATGCAAAACCTTGCTTTTGCAAAGAAAGAAGATAAAGACTGACAACATATGGGTGCTGTCTGAGTAACAAGGTGCTATTTTTGTGTGTTCACCTTCACAATTTATCTCATAACTGAAATAGACTCAAGGTGAGAAAAGAATTTTGTAATCTGAGCAGAAAGCCCCTGAACTTCTGCCCTGTTTACTGGGAAAGGTTTGCTTGCATTTATTGCAAAATTGAAGTATTCTGAATTAAAATATTTTTTATATTTCGGGGAAGTCTGGACCTAGGTTTTGCTCAAGTATTTATTTGCTTGTGTATGTATTTGCCACCTTATTTTCATGCAGGCTTTTGAAGATAGAAAAGTAGTTTTGCTTTGTTTTAGGATTGATTGGTTCAACTTCATAACTTCGTTGTAATGTTCAAATAATTTATTCATTAATTTGCAAATAAAAGGGGAGCTGTGAACAAGAAAAGGTGTGACAGAATGGATGGATAGTCACTGATCTTGAAAAAAGTGTGCATTTTATTTATAGATTGTTCGCCACGATAGAACAATGGAACAGATCGTCTTCCCTGTCCCCAATATTTGTGAATTCCTCACTCGGGAATCCAAGTGTCGGGTATTCAATACAACAGAGAGAGATGAACAAGGGAGCAAAGTCAATGACTTTTTCCAACAGACAGAGGACCTGTACAACGAGATGAAATGGCAAAAGAAAATCAGGAGTAAGTATTGCAATTTCAAAAAATACCTTAATTATGCTAAACCCCTGCTTTTAAGCCTTCAAATACTTTCATTTTAATAGTACATTTTGTCTGCTCACTCCAATACTGCAACAGGCAGAACTGTTCAGGGCTTGAGGGTGTAGGTCAGCAGAGACACTTGCATGCCACCCTAAAAGAGGTATAATATGGAGCAGCTAGTAATATAAGTAATGTGTTCAAGATGATGTTTTGGACACCAAAAGTTAAACAGAGCGGTGGATGAACTGGGTGTAGTTCTACTAAACTCAATAGCGCTGTGCCTAATTAAGCCAAGGCCCCTAATATTTAACAAAAACATGTGTAGCTGCATTTTTGAGGTTTGCAGATTCTTAAAAGGCCATTAAAAATCTTGTAAATGTCAGTCACTTGAAAACGTCCCTCACCAGAACCTCAGCTGCTTTAAATCTGCCTGACTCCCATGGAGTCAGTTCCTCTCTGCCAGTTCACATCAGCCTTGCTTGACTAGGCTGCACTATGTCCCCAGTCTGTTATGTCCCATGGTGGTGGCAGAGGCACACGTACCACCTTGAGCTGCTTGCAGATCTGACAACCACAGGCAAGATAATGGGGGAGAGATTAAAACAGGGACCCGAAGAGGAGGTGCAGTGAAGCCAAGCCAGGTACTCTGAGTTTCTTGTTTAGTTCACCAGTGGGCATTACAGCTGCTCACCCTCACCAGGAATGGTGCTGCTGCTGCTGCTACCGATGTCCTGGGGACAGGAAGCTCCTGCCACCTCAGCTGCTGTCAACTCTGCCGTTTGCTTTTGGAGCACAGAATCAAGGCTACAAACTAATTAAGCATCTGCAGTATCCTGGAGGGATAAGGAAGGAAGTTATATTTTATATATGTGTATAAATAAAAATAAACGAGAGTGATCACTTCATTCAGTGCTAAAATTCAGATGCCATTTGGGTGGTACACATCAGCTGGTCGCAGCATCATTACACAATTAAGAAGGAAGGTAAGAATAGGATCTATGGTCAGAGCAGCAGAGAATTTGGATAGTCAGAGCGATACGGTTTAATGCATCATCTTTAATGTGATGGAAACATGCATGTTGTTCGCAGTTTTTACAAATGTCAGTTCCTAGGCTATAATTTTCAGAGGCAGTAGTAAGTCTTCAGTGTGAACCCTACTGGCTCAGACCTGCTTCCCTTGATAGCACTGTAAGAACTTGTCTGCACTGACAAGCTGACCAGAGTAGAAGTTGTAAAATAAATTATTCCAGAATAACTCGCTATCTGTGCAATCTATTTGGGAATAAAAGTCACTGTATTGTAGAAAAATTACTCCAGTAACAAAATCATATCTGTTGGTTTTGCTTAAGAAACACAAATAAAAGAGCCCGACACTACACTTACATACACCAGACCTGCCTAATGCTATAAGCAAAGAAAATTGGTTTATTTTTATTCAGAAGATAAATTCCTCAATTCCTTTCATCAGTGGAATGGCCCACACATCTCCATGTGGGGTTTTTTGTGGTTTTTTGTGTTTTTTATTTGAAAAGATAATACAGGTTGAGGCTCAGTTCATTCTTTAGCCAAATGTCTGTTAGCATGCAGTCTGTGTTGCTTAAATTGACAGATATCATTTGCAACTGCTCCAAATACTTAAATCTCAGCAGTCAACAGCATAAGGTTATCACAACGAAATCTGAATATTTACCTAATCATAATTAAAGTCTATTTAGACTAAAGCCTGAGACAGCCATAGGCAGTTGAATGACTCTGCTGTTTCTAAAATGTTTGCTGGGTGCAGGCAAGTCAGGAATATGCTCTGCATGCTTGCAGCACGTTCTCAGTACTTTAACATCTAATTATACATCATGTTCAAATAGATAAGCCTATCTGGCTAGAGATCTCGTACTACTGAATATAAATGTTGTTTTAAATGTTCATTTAAACCTCTGCATGCTTGCAGCAGGTTCTTGGCACTTTAAAATCTAACTAATAGGAATACATCATGTTTGGATAAGCAGAACTCTCTGGCTAGAGATTTTTTCACACTATCACATGTAGAATCTTGTTTTAAATGTTCATTTAAACATATTGTAGTGCTGTCACACATATGAAATGCTTGCCTGAGTCTTAGTACCCTCTGATCTTGTTCCTAGCTTTTTTGCTTTTTTGCTGAATCGTTTACGTGACTCTGGACACAAAATCTTAACCCTGTTTTGCCCTATTTCCCTTTATAGTCTTTTCTAACTAGGTTATAGGTTCTCTGGGATATAGACTATTTCTCTGTATTTGTACAGCACTTCAGATATGGTGATCATGGTTTCATTTGAGTCATTCTAAGCAGGAGTAAAGAGCTGTTTGTCTGCAGGTAACCTTGGACATCTGAGGATCATGCAGGAAATAGTCAGCTTTCATAAAAACAGATTCTACTCAGACCAAATTTTCACCTGCTCCCCAAAGTAGATCAAGATGTATTTAGTTTGACAGAGGTGAGGAAAATGCCGCAGCTCTGAAACCTTGCCTCTTCCATTGTTCTTTTAATAATGTCATCAGTGTACGTGGTCCAAATGGGTCATCTGGATGACCTGTTCTGAGTCTTCTGGTTGACAGACACACAGAGTGCTAAAATATATTATTTTGCTTGATTTTGTGTCTCAATGCACAGAGGCTACAGACTCAGAGTCAGGTGAAAAACTCTTCACAAAAAACTAGTCCTAAAACCTGAGCAGAGGCAAAACTCTCATATTTAATAAACTGTATTGGGATCTTTGGATTAAAAACTCTGCTTAAAACTAAGTTTTATGGCAAACCTATGCTTAATATTAGTCTATTTTAATTAATTTTAAATATCTGCATATTTTCTTCATTAATCTATACTTTTTAATTCCCTGGAGGCCATTACTGATTGAGTTCCCACCTACTTTCATTTCACTGATTGCTGCTCTTCTCCCCATTCTAGATAATCCACCCCTGTTTTGGTTCTCCAGACACATCTCTCTCTGGGGGAGCATTTCCTTCAACCTTGCTGTATTCATCAATTTAGCAGTTGCTCTGTTCTACCCCTTTGGAGATGATGGAGATGAAGGCAAGTGGAGTTTGGTTTTATTTTTCTTCGTAATTTTAAATGCTTTCAATACTAAGGTAACAGCTATATAAAACTGCATCTTCAGGTATCCTTGTATCTGCAGAAGCCATTTAGTACATTCTAAGTAGGTACCAAATGTTGTCTGAAATGTGGTTCCCGATCTTCGATCTTCTGTGTGTCACATGGCCCACACAATGTGAAGTAAAATGGACAGAACATAGTTGCTAACATCATCTAGATGATCAGGGCTAATTCTGCCATATTGCAGTATACTACTGCACACATTGAGTTACAGCTTCTGAGCTGAAGGAGGATTTCTGGCAGCAGAGGGACAGAGATTCCTTAGAACTGACCAAGCTGAATGACTTGGAGTCCTAAAAGCATATGGAATAGAATGATTTGAAAACTAGCTTCTTGGCTTTTGACTATTTTGTTTATTGGGATAAAAGGGCATAACTGTTGCTGAGGATAAATACATTACATAAAGATATGCTTAAAACCTCTGATTCTGCCTCTGCTTCATCACATGCCACAGGAAATATCACAAATAATAAATTTCATAAAGTGAATGCGGCAGAATAGCAGGAAGCCTCTTTGAATCCAAAACAAGTTTAATTGGGATAAAGGAGACTAAATAGTTCAGAATACTGGTAATGGGAGTAGAGCCATTCACCTCTAGGTCTTTGGTTTGTGTTCAGTCCAGCCAGTAATGTGACTGGAAGTCAGGTCTGCCTGGTGGCATGTGAGCTGGGCTAAGTGGAAGCAGTCCAGCTTCTAGTAGATACATGTGCTTTTCACAAATACCAGAGCTGGCACCAGCAAACATTCCTGTTGGCTGGCTAAACAGAAAGGCAGCAGATTAAAATATATTGGCATGGAGACCACGTTGCCCTTTCACCCTACAGGGTGGTCTCTGCAGGTCATGGTGCAGGCATCGCTGCAGAAAAAGGGAAGCATTTGTACTTAGTTCTTTCCTGTTTGTAAACTGAAGAGTCACTTGGATTGCGTGCACATTACAGCCCATGCAGAATAAAAGGAGAAATAATGAGTTAAAAATAAACCTTTTAAGATGCTAAATTTTAGCTAATCTGTACTCGCAGAAATCTTCTGGTCTTTAACCAGTAGGTATTAATGCTTATTTTGAACTGCAGATTTTTATAGCATTAGTTTAAGTGGCCCCAGTAATCCAGTGATTTCAGTGGTAGCACATTTCAGGATTCTAGTTCCTAGTGCTTGTAAAAGCAAAAGCAATTCCTAAGCAATAAACAGTAGGTGTGGCCAAATGGGATTAGCAAATCATCCTTAAGGATGTTTAAGGAACTAAGCATCCTTGGTACTGGCCTCCCCCTCCACCAAAAACTGATTTAGCAGCTGGAGTTTGTCTTCCATTTTTCTGCTTCACCTTGCATAAGCCCACCTATACTCACATGTCTGAGGTGTCTGGGCTGATCTAATCATCCCGAGAATGCTGCCTTTTAGTAGATACCTGCAGTTCTTGCATCGTATGACATAAGCAACATTTGCACTCCAGAGGAGGACTCCTTGCTTCCAGCTTGCCTGTCTGCACGTTACTGGTATGGGTCCTGTGAAGTGAAACGGGTTGACCTGCAGTAGGGAAGAAGGCAAAATGGCTTGTTAAAGAAACAGTGAGTGCTTTGGCCTTACCTTTGAAATCCACTTGGAAGTTATTTTTCAGGATCCGTTAAAAGTTTCCAAGTCTTACTG
Source organism: Lathamus discolor (assembly GCF_037157495.1). NCBI lineage: Eukaryota > Metazoa > Chordata > Aves > Psittaciformes > Psittacidae > Lathamus > Lathamus discolor. Next base: position 61,657,229 of record NC_088884.1, read on the forward strand.
CTGAAGGAACTATCCATCAGAGCCAACCTTGAACCTCCTGCCAAGGATATAAACGCTCCTGGATTTTGGAAAGTTCAGATGCCATCTGAATGTTGAGGCTAGGGCCTCATTTCATTGTTTTCTAATCCCACTGATGCTGCTTAGCTGTGTATTTGTTGCCAAAGAGATAACATGGTTTCTATTGTGAGTCTAGCTAAATTTTCTGTTCCCTTCTCCCCCATCACTGACCTCTCAGTTCATCTGATAACAATAGAAGTCAGTGCACAAGTGTAACAGTGCCCCAAGATCTGAATGTGCTTTTTATATCACAGCAACATGGTGTTTTTCCAGGGCTTTAAGCAGAGGAGAGAAGGGAAAACAGGGGCGTCGCTCAAAATTCAGGGAGAGCCTGGAGCCAGCATCTTGCAGAGCAGCAAAGAGACTGCCTCTGAAGGCTCGCATGCCCACAGGAACTCAGCAAGACCTGGGATCTGCTGCCTCCCCAGGAGCAAGGCACAGCTATTCAGCTGCTCTCGGCAATGCAGATGCTGCCTGTTCCTGCTGAAGTCCCTGTGGCTGACTCTCATTACAGCGAGCGCCCTGCTTCTGTGCAGAGGCGGAGGCTCCTGCTGAACACCCGCAGCCCTTCAGGAGAAAGATGCTTTTCTAAAACCGGGGCACTTTGGTGAGGTTGAGGATCAAAACGTGACACTGCAGTGCAGTGCCACTTGCTGCGCCGCCCCAAGGACCGGTTATTTCTGTAGCTGAGTAATCATGGAATTAGGCTGGAGGAGCCCTTAATGATCCCTGCAGAAGGGAGGTGATTAGTAGTTTGCTCCAGGAGAAGGGTAAACTGTTTCATCCCTGAGCACTCCCTGGATTTTAATGGAAATTCATTAACTGCTCTTGTTATTACCTGTGAAAAAATCAACAATACCATGATAATAATAGCTCTCACTGCAATTAGGGCAAGTTGTGGTCAGCAGTTGTGGTGCATGAATCACACTTTTTGTTAGCTATATTGGCAAAGGAATTGATGTTTTGGATCTGTTTCATGGTGAAAAATGGACTCTCCAAAGATGCCTTTCTGAAATCTCCCTTTCTCCTCTATACAGGCACGCTCTCTCCGTTGTTTTCAGTCCTCCTTTGGATAGCAGTGGCATTTTGTACAGCAATGCTGTTTTTCATCTCCAAGCCTGTTGGTATTCGACCCTTTTTGGTGTCTGTTATTCTCAGGTCTATATATACTATAGGGCTCGGTCCTACCTTGATACTTCTTGGTGCTGCTAATGTAAGTACTTAAGAAACAAGCAGAATTTCTCTTTCAGCAGAAGCAGAGACATTAAGGGTCTCCTATTAAAAAAAGCCCTTAATTAGAGCTGTGCAAAGAACTTCTTTTTCTCGTTCACTGGTTAAGCCAAAAAAATAAATCATTTCCAGTCATTGTGAAACAGCAGTGTCAGCAAAGTAGGAAGCTAAGAAAAAAGCTGGTTTGGTTTTGCGCATATGCAAATATTTAAAAAATAAAAACAATGTGAAATGTAAAGAAATATTCCTGAATATGGGCACTCAAATTTACAGTTTCTCATGTTAAAAGAATAATTTTCTTTACCAATTCATTCAGCAATATTGACACAAGTTTGTGAGATGATTCTGTTACATTATTTTTGAGAAGAAAAAGCTTTTAGAAATTAAATATACTCTCAGCCCTTTGCCAGATCTTTTAACTTAGACATGAGTAAGTTTGCATGTTTACTGAGGTTGGTAAGATATACAGTCATCAGTCGTGCTCACAAGTCATCTATTTAGATTTCTGCCTGACTCCTACAGCTCTATTTCACCTCAGGACAAAGTATTGGTCTATTTGCTACCAGCTCTGTGAGAATTTCACATACTTAAAACTACCCAGACATGTAGTCAAAGGTAAAGGCAAGTAAGCAGCACTTACCTTTGTCAAATTTGTGAAAGAAAAAAACATGTTAAGTCCTCAGTGCTTGTCCTGGACTATCAAACTGATGAGGTTAGTCCCTTTAGTATTTACTTCTGCACAGCTGTTTGTATGCAGGCAAAGCTCAAGAGCAGTGAAGAATCTGATGCTGTTGCTTAAATGCTATACTTCAAAAATGCCCCTGGTATTTTTTTAAGGATTTTATATTGAAAAACATAATCTGAAGGAAATAGTAGATCTCTCACATACCCCACACATTTTCTGTTGTGTTACTGTCGTTCCCTTTGTAGTAGCATGCCTAGCTGCTCCTACATAGTCTCAGGTCCAAACTCAAAATCTCCCTGCTTGTTTTTTTTTAATGCCTTATGAGAATAATCCCACCCTACCTACTCACTAGTGTGATAGGAGTAAATCAGTGTAATGAGGCACAGTGCAGTGTTAGAAGGGTGATGTGCTTCCACTTATTCTCATGGGCTCATTCCCAGTGTACGCTGGTTGTTGGTTTTCTTTCATCTCACTCTCACTTTAGTCAAAGCAACCTATCTAGACTTTTCAAGCACTACAGCAATGCAAACAATAAATAACAGGATTTTTCTGATGGAATAAACCTAGCTTTTCTTACCCCCCACAGCTTTGTAACAAAATAGTGTTTCTGGTGAGCTTTGTTGGGAACCGTGGAACTTTTACTCGTGGCTACAGAGCGGTTATCATGGACATGGCTTTTCTCTATCATGTAGCATATGTCCTGGTCTGCATGCTGGGCCTCTGTGTGCACGAATTCTTCTACAGTTTCCTGGTAAGTATGCGCTTCTGTGGAGGGGAAAACTTTGCAAAAATAGAAAATACCGTTACCCATGCAGCTGTCTTCAATTTCTTCCTGACAGTCAAGCCAAATTGTATTTTTAGCATACCGTTGTGTTGCTGCCCCTTAGGAGCTGCTGTTTTCATTAGAACCTGTTGCTGTTAGGACTTACTTTGTCTGGTTCAGAGTTGAAAGTCTGCCCCTTTCTTTTCAGACAATTATCATACAGCCACTCCTTATTCTACCCCTTCCCCAGCATACATACATTCTGTGTCCATTGTTCTGTATCTTGTGTCAGCCATAATTTCTTCAGGACAGGAGTTGTCCACTGGTGTGTGCATCATACCCATACCAAAGGATCTCATTCCTCAGTTCATCTTGCAGCCCTAATAAAATAAATAAAATTTTAAAGAAATTACTTGGGAAATGGGGATGGCATGCCTGTGGTGTAGCAGGAAGATTCATCACTTTAAATGTATCCCACTTCATTTTCTTTTGTTGCCATTACCCAGATGGAATGCCTTTTTATAATATGATACAGGTGCAATGAAAATGAATCATACAAAATTATGCTAAACTCAGCTAACTGCTCCCTTCATGCTGCATAGCAGTAAAAGGTATTTCACTGCTTTTGTTTTCTAATCCTTTTGCTTGATATTGGAATGTGTGAAACTTGCAGGGAGACTGACTAAATTGTGGTCATTTACACGGGTTCACTTTCCTGTTGTCGCATTTTTCACAGCTTCCTGAATAATGGTGAGCTCCCAGCCTTTCACAGAGGTGTGTTAAGCACACTAGAAGTTTTAGGGGTTCAGTGCTTACTCTGCTAGAGCGCCTGCTGAAGTCAGGTTTTCCATACCTTGGCATTAAAGTCTGTTTCAAAGTTTGGGCAGATTTCAAAGGAGCCGAGATTTGTGGCTGTAGCTGCAGGACCTTTATCAAATGAATGTAACTGTTCTGCTTAAAAAATGCGCAGCGAATTATCTGTTATTCCTTCAATGAGTAAGGTAATCTCTATCTTAAAATACTTTCCAAAGTGCCAAGTAGTTTAAGAAACATTTTATGTACTAACTTTTTTCAGTGACTGCTATTGACCAATGTCCATGATTCATGGATATTATAATTGCCCATGTTCCCAAGTTCCTTCCAGGTGTTCACTTTGTACTGGATATAGTCTAAACTATGAGATTTGTTCCTCATTCTAAGCTTTGTCTTGCATGGAATGAATGATAACTGCCTTCCCTCTTTCATTGTTTAAGATTAATCCTTCCACAAATCCTTCCACACACCTTGTGAATTGTGGCTAATGCCTTCTTGTGTGGACCATTTTGATAATCATAATGTGTCACCGTATCTGTAATCTGAGTGTTTTGAAGTGGAAATACATACATTATAGATAAGGTCGAAAGCACTATAGCACATCAGTAGAACTGTAAGAGAAAAAAAAGCTGTAATTTCTTGAAAAGCTGTTATCATGTTTAATTGCTGTTTTAGGCCTTTGACATTTAAAGCAGTATTATCTTGATGTGTACTTTAAATACCAAGAAAGTATGTAGTGCATGATGAAGAAGAGTGAAAGTTTCTAGTTTTCTACAAACATTGCAATGAATTTAACTTTGTCCTAAAAAGAGATGGCCCTGATCTGTGTACATGTGAGTGACTTTTAAATGATGCCATGAGCTCAAAGAAACAATTTACAGGCATGTAATTAGTTACATGCATGAGTGCATTTTTGAGTTGTAAGCCCATGCATGTTTATCAGATGGGAGATAACATGAACAACTGATTTGCAGATACAGATCCGTAGTATGAAGAAACTGGTTTTTAATTTTAATCTAGCCCTGGTTTTGACATGGGGAAACAATGATCTTATTGATAACCGTTAATCACGTTTGGATCAGGCTCATATATGCTTTGTGACTTTGGACTGTTCTGTGCTAGATTTTCTCCCCCTATAAGCATGCCCGGCTCCCACTGAAATCAATGTGACTTGTGTGTTTATGAAGCTGAGAATTTAGAACATGGCTAGATGTATGTTTCAGTAGTTCAGATTGTTTTCATATGTAGCATCTATATATTGCCTCATTTCTGTTCATTTTTCCGCTCCTCTGTGCTTTTCCCAGCTGTTTGATCTGGTCTACAGAGAAGAGACATTGCTAAATGTGATAAAAAGTGTTACCCGGAATGGTCGTTCCATTATCCTCACTGCAGTGCTAGCACTCATCCTAGTTTATCTCTTCTCCATCATTGGGTTTCTCTTCCTGAAAGACGATTTTATCATGGAGGTCGACAGGTTGAAAATCAGGACCCCTGTTGCAGGTAGGTTTTTTATATCAAAATTTGCTTCTGGCATATACCTTTTCTGTCTGCCTAACCTACCTTTCATCTAAGGAAATAAAATTTCTTTCTTCATATCTGTGAGAGCAGAGCTAATTCTATATACCTTAGAACTCAATTAAGTCTCTGGGTAAAATTTGATGTTTACAGGGTTGTTTCAGACTAGACTTATCTGTTGAAATACTAAAATCTAACACATTTGATTTATTATGTTTTCTTTTCAAACTTGTGCTAATAGAAAAAAAAGTACCTGTATTTCTTAAGTATTTGGAAGAGTAATTCAAAGTTGATTACGTTGGTTCTTATTCTATCTTAGAAGCAGCTCATACTATTTTCTGTGTTCTATATGAGGCATGTGATCTAAATATGTTCAGTAGATGTATTCATTTAATTACTTTTTAATCTCCATCCATCAGGAATTTATTACAGAATCTATGCTTCTACTAATGAGGGGCTTTCCTGGGGTATCTTTTAAATTCAGTGTGTATTTCATGATCAGCATTAGTGTATAGTCCTGGCTTCAGTAAAATCATTGGGAGGTTCTTCATCAATTTTAAAAAGGTCAGGATCTCAGCTTTCTGGAATGAGAGATTTTACCAATGTGAATAGAGAGTTACAAACTTGTTTTGCTAGAAAAAAGCTGCGTCTTGTCTGTTGAGATCTTTGTATATGCTGCCAACCAGCCTGCTGGGAGCACGGGCAAAGAAGTAACTGCATAGAAATGCCTGAGAATAGCTTGTGATTAAATTCCTCAAGGCATGATTTTCCCAAATGCTGAGCTCCTCAGACCTGTACAGAAGCACGGAACAACGAGTGGAATCCACCCTGGACTGTGTGTACTCAGCATTTGCCAGCCTTTTCCTGAATTTGTTATTTCAGGGTCTAAAGCACACAAACAAGGCAAAGGTCATTCAAGACTCATGGGCATGATGTGTTCATGTAGCTGTTTTGATACCACATGAAAAAAAAGGAACCTGACAGATGTCTTTAATATACTTTGCTTTTTTTGCCGCTGATCATCTTTAAAGGGCTAGGTTGGCTTATATTTCATAGAAATTAATATTTGACTTGCTGTTCATTTTTGGACAGAAGCTATGATGTGAAATTTCACTTTGAAAAGTCATTGTGACCATCTTAGGAGAACAGATAAAGACTACAGCAGCAGTGGTCTGGTCCAGTGTAGTAATTTCTCTGTGTTTGTGTTTATTTTGTTGGCAGATTTTTGTGGTATGGGTATATTCTTGCTGGCTTTATATATGCCTATTCCTTGTCAAAAACTCTTCAAGAAAATATGCTGACTGTATATTGATGGGACATTATGCATCCCAAGACAAGTGCTTTAGGTATTTTCTTTATAAAGTAGCAGAAAGAGGAAGCCAGAGCTCATGTTTTCTGTGCTACACAGAGTCTTAGACTATTACTTTCATTGTACGATTTTGCCTTGATTTTTTTTTTCCTTAAACCTTTTTGTATCTCTGATTTGAAATGCAGAAAATTGTTGAAGATGCAGAAGATAAAATTGGTTTGATAAAATCAAGCTGATGTACACATTAACCCACTTGGGGAATGTTAAATTAGTGTTTTACACAAACCCATACATATTTACAAATGAGTGCCAAACTGTGTTATAATCCTTGAAAACTCTTAAATATTCTACATTCAGGATAACTGACATCAGCTTGGTGTCCTTCTTGTCAGCTTTTGTGAATAATTTATCTAATGGATTTAAAAGTGACATTATTTTCCTATTTGACAGTTGTTTCTTGCTTTGAATGTATATTTTTCTAACGAGAAGTAGCAGCATTTGATGTAGATTCATTAATTTCAGGAGATGAAATGGGAATAGCTGTGATATACAGTAAATATAAAACTGTGTTTTTGTTCCTTGTGATTGCTTTGAGCTGTTGAGGCAGGCTGAGGAAGGAGGAATTGGTGGCATAATATGTTCTGCTTTTTCTTCTCAACTTTCCAACTCAGTAATTTGCTTCTAGAAAATAATTAGATAAAAATTAATATCAAATGTAGTATCTGTCTTTTTTGTCAGTGTCATGCTTTTTCCACAGGTATTGGTGATGCCCCCACTACAACCCTCACATCAATCATGGGAGCCTGTGCAAAAGAGAACTGTTCCGCAAGCATCCCTATTACTAACCCAGGTCAGTAAAAAAGTTTCCCCAGACTGATGATCAATTAGAACTGAGAGATTTGTGTGTCATTATAGGGGACATTTGCTAACGTGAGAAGTGATGATCCTTGCTTTAAGTGCTCAACTTCTGCAAGGCTTGGAGCTTATCTGGCAAGTTGCCTTTAACGTGAGTGCTTCCCACACCTGATTTCCAGTCGCTGTGACATTAATTTTGTTATTAAATGAGCTTGCTGAATCATTATGCTTGAATGTATAGGCTGCTTCTTTCCAACTGACTTTGCTGAGAAGAAAAAGCTTGCTGCTTATCTGCAGCATCCTCACCTGCACAGTGCCATGAGCCGCTACTGGACCCATTTAAGGCCACAGAAGTTGATTTAAATGGCGTAGCATGTATCAGCAAGCTTTTGTGTATAGTTTTTACGTGTATCTAGCCCAAGGTTGTAGTGTAGTCAGAAGACCTAATAGCCCAGATCTAGGATCAAGCTACTATGTCTGAACGAGTTACAGTGGCTCAGCTAAGCAGAGGCAGCAGTCCATCTGTGCATTCTTAGCATGTGGCAAATGCAAGGAAATGCGGACTGTTGCATTTTCACACAATAGATGTGTTACTTCATTCTTGTGGCAAGGGAAGAGCTTAATTGCTCTGGTTCAGCAGATGAGTACACCTCGTTTTACTCTCATACCTGCATTATGAATATGATCTGTATGTCAGAAGGACAGAGGAGGGCCGTGAAGGGTGATCGGAAGGCTGGAGCACCTCTGCTATGAAGGCTGGCTGAGAGAGTTATGCTTGTTCAGCCTAGAGAAGAAAGGCTCTGGAAAGACCTTACAGCAGCCTTCCAGTACCTAAAGGGGACCTACAAGAAATCTGGAGAGGGACTTTTAACAGGGGCCTGTAGTGATAGCACAAGAGGGAATGGCTTTAAACTGAGAGAGGTTAGATTTAGATTAGACCTTAGGAAGAAAGTGGATAATCGACAGACTTAAAATATTTATTGCCACAGCTGCCTGTGGTTGCCAGGGGCTGCGACTGAGGACATAAGTCATCCCTTCCTACCCTGTGTTCCAGTATAAAGCTGTTTCATAAGCTTTTTTCTTCCACTAGTAATTTTTGAGGTTTTAGGATCAAAGGCTTCAGGGAGAGGGCTATAAAAGTAGGCTTTTTCTCCCCAGCTGGTGTGTAAACAGTCCTCATAAACAGCATGGGAAGCTGTCTGACTAGATAGAGAAAACAGTCTAAGAGCTATTGGCAAAGCTGCTGCATTGAAACAGTAATCAATCAGTCAAAAGAGGCGCAGTGTAGCTTTTGCCAAACTCTTTAAATGATAGAAATCTCACAATTCTTATTGTTTGGATATTACTTAATTTAAAATGAAACAATAATTAAAGGGGGCTCTACAAAACATCCAAGTGCACTGTCACTTAATCTTGGAGAAGTTTTATTTATCCAGTAACATTCAAAAACCAGCATTCTGCAAGAACAGTTTTGCTCATCTTTGCCAAGGAGTCACCTGTCAAAAGGTAGTGCTCTGCCTTTGGTCTTCTCCTGGGACAGTCTCCCTTCTGGCAAAAGCATGACTGGTGGAATGCAGAGCCTGAGATTTGGAGAGATTCATGTTGTAGCAGCATGAAGGAGTCCACAGCTGTCTACAGGAAACATTGTATGTTCCAAGTGCATCTTAGGTCCAGAGTGGAGCCATAAATAAGTTACTTTTCAGATCAGGTCATTGCTGATCATTTGTTCTGATGAGATTCCACTTCTTCCTTGAGTTTCACTGGTTGAGCGTGTGCTCAACCATCGCTCATGCTGGGAGCCAGTCTGCTCTGCTCAGAGAGCATCCCCTGTCTGCAGCCTGCTTCCTCACTGCTGCATTGAGCTGTCAGCATAAAAATGCTTTGTCTTACCTCCCTCAGGAGTCTCCCACTCTTCACTCCAAAGGCATTTTCCAGATCACTTAAGTCTTTGCCTGGTGAAATGCTTAATCACTTAAAGGAACTTCCCAGCCTACAGTACGTGGCTCTTTATGTTCTGTAGCCTGCAAAGACCTGTGCTAGAAAGCTGCACAGACACCTGTTTGTAAAAGAGGACATTTTCAGAGACTCATTCCACTCCCAGGCCTGGTACTGCTCTGTGAAAATTCACCTAGATCCATGTGGGTGCTCATGTCTCTCCTGCCTATGCTTGTGCTGGAAATCAGGCCCAGAAGCCAGGTGGCTGTGGATCATCAGATGAGGATTTTTGAAGGAAACCTTCCTATAATACCACTTACTGCCCCATGATTAACGCTGCAGGGTGGTCTTAGTGCCTAACCTGCATTACCTTTCAATTAAACTTGATCAGATGGCAGCCTGCTTACTCATGGACCACTTGTCAGACTGGAGGTGACTGCAAGTAAAACCCCTGAACCTCAGTTGTTATTGTCGATACTGGGTCCTTCTCAACAATTCACTCTACAGATCCCCTCATTTTGGTGGTATGGGCATAGTCTGTGTTGACAGGGGCTGTGTCTATGCTATGAGTGCTGCTGCGCACCCGGGCAAACCAACTGGGGCAAAACAAGAGCCTGCAAGGTTACTTTGCTCCCAGAGCAAAGATAGCTCTTGTTACTGCACATGTGGGAGTGGAAGGAGAGTAGACATAAGGATGTCTGTACGGTCCCCATAGCCTATATTACTGCACTGAAGGTTTCTGTCAACTTTGGGCTGTCTGCTTTCTGATTCTCTGGCTAAGAACTTGCAACCTGAGTTTGCTCTTCTGGGTGCACTGTGGGATGGTGATTCTCTGTGTTGTGAGATGTGCCAGTCAGCTGATGAGTGGTATCTTGTGTCTCTCTGAAGCTTGCTCTCAATTTGCGTCTCAGTGGACATGGAGACTTGTGAGTTAGGGTTTCTAGTAGGCAACTTTCTTTCATGTGGCAGCTTCCAGTTCTCAGCCCTGTTTTATCCTCGTCATTCACCAGAATCTGAACGTCCACTGTTACCGGCCCCTGACACTGGTCTTGTGACCAGTGGAAATCTTGTTCAGTAGTTATCTAAATGAAATAGAAGCTGTGGCTTTTAGAAAAGCTTTTAATTTATCTTGTGGATGATGATCTTCTCAAGCACAGATATTAGCTCCAAGAAAAATGATGGAGTAATGTTTGGAAGGAGCTAAAAAGGCAGGCTACAAAAGCAAAGGAGATTAGTTGGTATGACTAAGATCACCATTCTAGTAAAAAACTTCCAGATGTGACAGGGAAAAAAAGTTTTATTTTCAGTTATCCTTTCAGTTTCAATATTTAAGCTGCTATTTTTTAAATCTGGAGTTATTGGTGGTAGTAATGTCTGTAATGACCTTACAGTTGAGCAGGGAAGTTTATCCTGATGTCTGCTTCTGCTTTTCTTTTTGCTCAGAGTTCCTTAAATCAGGAGTTTTTTCTCACTTAGTTTGCTTGCGTAGCAAAAGCAGCAGTGGCAAAATCAGCAGATACCAGCTCTGTTCTGCAAATACCAGTTGTGAGGCATACACCACAATTTGGGAACCCATGTTTTAAATCCAAATTGCTTGTCTGTAATGTGAGTGCTTTCAGTCAATTCAATTTATCATAGTCTATCTAGTGCCCCAGATGTGGTGGTTTGGGGCTGTTAAATATGCTGTTTCAGTTCACTATCGCAGCAGGATGTTGTTATTTATTAAACTGGTTACAATAAGTGCATGAAGCAAACCAAGTGAGAATTGCTGCCTTCACTCGTAAGCAAATGTATCCCTAAAGAGAAGGGAAGGCAGGAAAAATGGCAATCACAGCCCTGACCCTTCAGTGCAAGCCAGCAGGACACAGGGAACAACTCAAGCAGGGCTCTTCAAAAGGAGGCTCTCAATGCAGCCGCAGCATGGGGGTGAGTGGTGGTGGGAGGAATTCTGGCCAAGGCAGACAAAGTTTCCCCGGGGACTGGTGTTCCAGCCCAGCTCCTCTGCACGTTCAAATATCTCCTGCACAATAGTACCCTCTGTGGCTCGGCCAAAACCACGCAACAGCTCTGCAGCAGAGATAAGAATAGAATCCAAGTTTTGAAGCTGAGGTCAGGGTGAGTCTTTCATTTAATATATATCAGACCTGTGCTTGGGCACGTGTGCTAGTGGAGAGACTATGGACAGATTTGCTTGTATAAAAGACAACCCCTCCTTAATGATTTGAAATGCTAACATGACTTGGCTTGTACATGAGTAGGTAGAGGAATGATTTCACAGGAAGACAATCCTTTTATAAATGTGCTTCTAATTCTGTGTTTATATTGCTTCTCCTCTGTGTCAGCTGCTCGCTTAGGAGGCCCACTGAAAAAGCAGTCACAGTAAAACCAGTTGGAGTACTTGCAAGGAAAAGGGGTGCTCCCATGAATAGAGATGGCAGCTCTGGGTCATTAACAGAGTTCCTGGAGAGAGAACTGCTTGGGATTTTCTCTCTCTCTCTTCAAGCTAAGTATGCCTCATGTGCCGAAGTATGTCACCAGCACTGCAAATGCAGGGTTGATCAGTGAAATTTTAGCTGAAGAATATGAAAGGCAGATGTGTATTGCAGTTGCTTTCTCTCATACAGAATTGTGGCTTTGTTTGATGAGTGATCGTTTGATGCTCTGTTTCCTAAAGCTGCTGCTCTCCTTTTTGCAGGTGAAGAGGAGGAGGATGGAATAGAAAGGACCTGCGATACCCTGCTCATGTGCATTGTGACTGTATTAAACCAAGGCCTGCGAAATGGTGGTGGTGTGGGAGACGTGCTCAGAAAGCCTTCCAAAGATGTAAGTGCTTTGGCTGAGTAAATGCATTACTCCCTGTTCATCTCATGAATGCCAAAGTCAATTTTTGGAAGTAATAGACAGTATTTGTATCTAGTCTGCTCTAATGTCACGCAGTTGATTTATCCATGTAATTTTTACATCCCAGATGGACTATTTCATGAGAAAAGCTAAGCTTGGTGTGAAGATGATACTTGAAGAAAGGAACTCTAGGTACTAGTTTACCCCTTCTGGAAAACTGGAGCATATTGTAACCTTCCAAGCATTGCTAAGAAGTGTTGCTAGATGGGATCACTTTTCTATTACACTAGGAATTATAAATGTAAACTTCTGAAAGTGATTGATTGATGAGTATATGTCAAGACTCTCTGCTGTAATATACAAGGTGTATTTTTAGCTGAAATGAAGCATGACATCTGTCTTGGAATAGGTCCTATTGTTTACTTACACTCAATTAGCATCAAAGTCAAAGCAGAATTTCATATATTATGGTATATGTCTTCTTCCAGAAATTTCCTCCAAAATTCAGTCATTCAAGGACTATTCTTAATATTTGGGTGGGTTTATGCATTTTTATTTAAGTTCTAAAAGAACATAATATATGAAGGCAATTGAGTGGCACTTTGCTTGGTAAGCCATACCATTACACAAGGGTTACATTCACAAGTAGGATCTCTTGCAGGAGTCCAGAGACAAATAACTTGGATCTGGATGGAAGAGCTCTTTGTGCTGGTAATAGGAACCTAGGCCCTATCTTATATACATAGTCCATCCCCATGAAGTCTGTAAACACTTACAGACTTTGAAAATTACTCTTGCCTCTTAGCAGTTACTTAATGCGAACTACATTAAAGCCCTTCACAAAGGGAAGCACTATTATCCCAATGAATGTGTGGGAAACTGACAAAATCGGTGACTGCCAAGTCAGTGTTAGGGTGAAGAAAAAGGCTTCGGTTTTATGTTCCTCCTCCTTACACTGACTGTCCCCTCCTGTTTGCCACATAACACCTTTGCTGTTTTCAGAGGTGTCAATGGGAGTCCAGTCCAGCCTTTGCAAGATGGAAAGTAGCTATGATGTGAAAACAAGAGTGTGATCAGATGAGGAATATAAGCACTTCATGAGTGCGCACATGCACACGCGTATGTTTGTATACATGTGCATCTTGTGTTCCCAAGAGAAACTTGCTATGCGTGCCCACTCTGAGACAGCTTACAGCCATGTGACTGTGTTAGCACAGTGCCAAAACCATTTACATGCACTGCTTGGGCACATAGTAGCCTGGCCTTGGCATTACAAAAGCATGCTCCCCTGGCTTCCAGTTTTTTGGTGTAAAAGCTTGGCATTGGACTGGAGTATTCCACAAAGACCTTCCATAAGCATCTCCCTGTATGCCACAAGGCAGTATTAAGAACAACTATGATTGCTCTCAGTCAGTACTACAAACTGCATATCCCTGTTTCTGTACTGGCGAGGTAATTATCTTCAGTCAAGCACTACACTAATGCATCTATGCTGCATCTGATACAAAAGCTAGTCTTTTCTTTATGCTGTGTGAAACATAATGGACAAGAGGAGTCTCACTGCTATAAGAGCACATGAAACCAAATCTTCTTTACCTAACCACATAGGTAGTCCCTCTCCATTTCTGTGAGTAAGGATAGGAGAATTTGGCATATGGAAAAAAAGATGCGTAGCTTTGCATAAGCTAACGTGAAAATATTGAATATTTTAAAGGTGTGCTATTTTTATATCTTATTGCAACTTTATTATTGTTTCAGGAGCCCTTGTTTGCTGCACGAGTTGTTTATGATCTTCTGTTTTACTTCATCGTCATAATTATTGTTCTAAACCTAATCTTTGGAGTCATTATTGATACATTTGCTGATCTCAGGAGTGAAAAGCAGAAAAAGGAGGAAATACTAAAGACAACCTGTTTCATCTGTGGTAGGTGTTACTCAGCTATTGAGACATTTGATGGGGAAAGGAGTGAAATGAGCTATTCCTCAATAAATAAAGTGTGGACCAAAGGGGTCCATCTCGTATAAGGGAAGTGTAAAAATGTCAGTTTGGTTCCAGATTTCTTCCCTCTCAGTAAGGAAAAGATTAGGTTTATGAGTCAAAAGCTAGCTTTGCTAAGAGGTGGCTTTGCAGTCTCCACCCAGGATCTGAGGGAGGAGAGCTATGTCTCACACTCGCATCATCACTACTAATGGAGATGGTGCAGCTGCTGACTTTATTTCACAGAGTGTGATGCAGATGAAAGTACAGCTTGCTATTTCACAGCACAGTGCATTCCAGAAGGGTAACAACAGCAAAATTTGCTTGTTTCAGAAGGTGATATGAAACAGGAATAAAAGAATTAAATGAAAAGCATCCACACAAAGGCCGTGAATAAACCGCTCTTACTTTGAGGTGCACTTGCAAAGGGGCAGACCTTCACTCCCCCAGGGAACTTCAGAAATACCTTCTTTTTTGCAGACTGGGTGTTGTTTCCATTCTTGTACTTGCAGGGATGAATGTCGTGCAGAGCACACCAGCTTTAGTGTCTGTGGAAGGCTCCACAAGAGATCCAGGGAGGAAAGCTGTAACACAAAGGCAAAACATTTATGAACCCTGTTCTTCCTCACTGTGGTATCCTTCTTCAGAGATTTGACCCATTACAGGAAAAATGTAAAAATTTCTTATGACTACAGCTCTGTAAAGATTGTGTGACTACAGAGCTGCAGAGATTCACACTCCCTGCTAGGTTTAAGCACACAAACAATCCCACCGCAGCTTAAGTGGGACTATTCATGTGCCTGATGCTAAATGTGTACATAAATCTTTGCAAGATGAGGACATAGATTGCACACTGTGTGCTTACCAGTATAGATTTAGAAAGAAGCGGAGCCAACACTTGTAAAGCACTTTATAGCCCTCAGCATAGAAGGCACTGTAAAGCTGTAACATATTTATTATATTGTTATTGTTATTAAGAGGAAATATCACAAAAGAGAATAAATGCTGCGCTGAAAGAATCCTGTCAGGAATGCCTTCTGGCCTGGTATTTCTTGCTTGACAGTTACTGTATGTGGTTACAGCTTTTAAATTAAGATCTTTCAAATTTACGATCCTTTAAATTAAGTTAGGTTCCTTTCTCTAATGTATTTAAAAGATTTGCATATTTTACATTGAAGTTTATTTTTCTGCTTTATGTCCATGTCTTTTTGCAGGACTGGAGAGAGACAAATTCGATAACAAGACTGTTTCATTTGAGGAGCATATAAAGTCAGAACACAACATGTGGCATTATTTGTACTTTATAGTTCTTGTCAAAGTTAAAGATCCAACTGAATACACTGGGCCGGAGAGCTACGTGGCACAAATGATTGTGGTAAGTCAATTTGGGTACATGCTTTATGAAATGGAGAGATGCTCCTTGCAGCTAGAGCAGAGAATATCTTTCTTTTTCCCTTTCTCTGAACAATAGGAGGCATTGATCTGTATTTTTAAAGATATTTTCATGTGTCTTAGTCTGCAACAAAGCACAGTCTTAAACATTATAAAAAAGATGAAGGCACAGGCCATAGTCTCCAGCTTGGTATTTGTGCTCTCATGCTCTGTGGTTTCTGCTGCCTCATTAGCCAAACCAGGGGCAGAAGAGCATGCATCATAACATCTGCTGCTGCTCTGGCTTTGTCCGGTATCTCTGGGCTGTTGTCCAGAAAAATAACATCTCCTGCTGAACAGTGAAACACAGGGTCAGTGTTGAGGGTTAGTGCTTTTCTCCTATGACTGCTCTGAACAAGCTATTGAAAAGACCAAGAAGAGCTGCTGCAGGGATTTGAAGAGCTACAGAAACTGGCTTGTGAAGCAGTGAGGGTATGACTTGGATTCAGAGAGAGAAATTTGATGACACTGGGGCAGAGAGACGTTCAATTACATTTCATTTCCAGCCTGCTACTGAAGAGGATTCGTTCTGGTGGGAGGGATTCATTATCTAGGCTGACTGGCTTGGGGCTACGTTTCTGAGGAATCCTTCCTACCTGCTGGTATATTCTAGTGCAGCATTTTCTTCCCATGGACTTCCTGGCAGCTACTGCATGGCTCAGAGCCTGTGCCAGGGTCTGTGGTTGCAGAGCTGGCTTATGTCTGAATCCCAGAGGCGGGTGTAACCAATGCACATCAGACTTTGCTGTTTATGCATTTCTGGAGCCACATTGCTATTGAGAGTATCTGCTCAGTTGTCCGTCATCAGCCCTTTGATTATACATGCCAACTAACTTCACTAGTGAGATGCTGGGTGCCCTTTTAGTCCTCAGTTTAGCCAAGGGGAAGATTCTTCTCCTCTAACTTCAGCTGTCTCCAAGTCGGGCCCCTAGTTTAAATTGATCCCAGCTCTCTGCCTTGTCTGTGCAGAAAGCTGGGTTATTTATCCTGCCCTAGACAAGGTTTCTAGGATAGCTGGGGTGGCTCACCTTAGCATTGCCATTCTTACTCCATGGAGAGCCTAAGTGATTAGTTTAGACAAGATGCCTAATTAGGAGCTGGCCAAACTTAGAGGAGATGACTCCCAGCCACTCTGCAGGCTTATGTAGGGCTTACCTTGAAGAACTCACATTAGTGGAATGGCTCATGTTTGGACAGGAGTGCGTGCTTGAATGCTGCAATGAAATGGAGCTTTGGTAAGTCCTGTTACCACTACATGGGAAGGTGGTGTGTCAGGTGGTGGGAATTCAGTGCTCAGGTACAAAGGAACAGCCTATGTCCATGGAAATTTTGAACCATCAATCTCATTACCCAGCTCAGGGCATTTATGCTATTAGGCAGTAATGGATCTACACTTCTGCAGTATGATAGGAGAGATGGAAAAACTAAAACAAATGCTTGTATCCTCTATTCCATTACAAGAAATTATTCATAGTGGCAAGTTGTCCTCTTACACATGAAAATATTTTAGTTTATCTGAGAAATTCACTTTAATTTGTGGACTCCAGGGCTTGTCTCATTTGCCTATTTTTTCTCTGCTCCTCTTCCTCTACCTCCAGTGTGTGTATGATGATAAACTTCGCAAGTATGTTAAGTATTAATGTTTAATTCCAAGGGATGCAGTAATATTCATAGGAAGTGTATTCATCCTGTGTCAGCACTGGTTTGACTTTCCTGATGTAATTCACCAATGTATTTTATGTTTGAATTAATGTTGGGAACTCCTGCTTGAATATCTAAAATATTAATGCAAAAGAACCACAACACATGTGACCTCAAGCTTTGAACTGATTTCTCAAAGCCCCTGTTCCTCTGTGGCAGAATGCTGATAGTTTAAGTGGTTAATGATAATCCAGATTTTGGGATTGTTAAACCCTCTGAAGGAAAGATTTTTTTTTTCCATGGGTATATATAAAGTTAATGGTTGTTCTGGATGATGGGAGTGGTATATATGGACCTAGAAGTGTAAAGTTTACATGGCATGGAAGAGAGAGCAAGGGAGTGGGGACAAAAGGCGAAACAAATGTTTGAACAAACTACAAGTGGTTGATGTGGGATTGGTGACTGTATCTTTGTGTAGTTTAAATTCCCCAGTACAAAATCTAGGGAGGGTATGCTGCAGAAATACTGGTGCTGCATAGCAGAAGCAGTTGGGACTGCCTGAGTGAACTGAAAAGGACTGTCTCACTTGGAGCCAGAGATTACTGTATACCATGGGGTACGAGGAATACTAAGAAAGAAAATACGCTGAAAGAGCGGAGTATTCTGGAAGTATGATATTCAACTGGAAGAAGAAATTTAAAGATACAGCTTTTCCTAGGAGCAAAGGAAATCAAAAGGAAAACACTGGGAGGTAGTTTTGCAGCTGTCAGCTGATGTAACGTGGGTGTTTGGTGTGTTTCAAACACAGCATGATAGTAGTGAAATTACATGACGAGCCTGTGAGATGTACTACCTCCCATGCAGAAATTAAGCCTGAGGTACAGGTTTTGTCCTGAAGACAGAGATAACCTGATTCAGACTTTGGGACAGCCTGAACGCTGAGTGACCGTTTTTGTGATGCTGGGAGAGGTGACCAAGCTCCTGGTAAGAGATCAAGTCCCATTTAGTAGCTGGCACAAGAGGGGCAGACTTCAAAGGAACCTTTCACAAGGGAGCTGGGGCTCGCCAGTCGAACTGAGTTGTTGCTGAATGAAGCTCACTAGGGGTTGTATGGGAATGTGACAAATATTTATCAAAATAGGGTGTTTGGAAGAGCAGGGCAGTCTCAGGACCTCTTTGAAGAGGACAAGTTGGAATGACATTTTATATTTCTGGTGATACAGAATATGGCTGCAAAACCTCTATGAATCATACTCATGGAAAAGCTCTCTTAACTCTACTAGTTTTTATTGTGACTAGGTATGCCTTTTATGGCTGCTTTTGTAGCATTAATGGATCAAACCCAAATTCTGTATTTTCACAGCCGGATTACTTAGAGAGAATTTCTAATCAAATCCAATCTTCAGGGTTCAGATCCATCCTTAAATGCATGTAGGTCAAAGCTTTGGAGTATGCTGCAGTAACTTCTTTAATAGAAAGTAGAGTTTAGTGCCAAATATCATCCTCACTACTCCTACAACTGTAGTTGGGAACCAGTTATTATTTGTACTTGTCTACTACTGTCTTGAAAAGTACTACAAAAAGTAACAGCAGAATAAGTATCATGATTAAGTATCAGGGAAAGCATCTACTGTTTCTGGTAGTCTCTTTTCTCCATTGCCCAGACCCATCAGGACCCAAAAATATGACTATCTCTATTATGAATCTCAGTCTTTTCTATGTCATTGCTCTAGCAAACAGTGAAGCTGCTGTTTTGAAGGCTTGCTGGTAGGAGAACTGGAAAAAAACAGGAATACTATGGTTTTCTTACTTTGGAATATCATTTGAAAGGCTGGGTGCCAAAAGGGATGGAAATTATTTATGCATCTAATTGCACTTTTCCCAGTTCAGGAAGGGGAAAGAAACTTGTAGGTGATGTTGTACACCCCCGTCACTCAAAGCCAGTATTTTTGCAGGTTTACGTGTTTACTTGTATCGCTGTTCCAGGGGTGGCTTGTTTCAAGGCACTCCCATTATCTTCCGTGTCTCTGGCCTCAAAAGACCTTGGAGCAGAGGACTT
Organism: Lathamus discolor; assembly: GCF_037157495.1. Taxonomy (NCBI): domain Eukaryota; kingdom Metazoa; phylum Chordata; class Aves; order Psittaciformes; family Psittacidae; genus Lathamus; species Lathamus discolor. The sequence continues at coordinate 61,676,341 of NC_088884.1, forward strand.
CTTTTGCTTTCTTCTTCTGGACTGTGGACATCAGCACTCCAAACTCCTAATGTTCCCTGTGATTTTGATTTTCCCAGCAGCTTTGTATTTGCTTCATTGCTCAGCGTACTGCTCTGAGCAGTGACAGAAGTAATCAGTAGTTACACAGCTTTCATAAAGCAAGGTATTATTTTTTCTTTTCCTTTTTAGAAAAAAGGCATCAAGTATATAAAATGCATTGTATAACGACACACAGTTTATTCACCTCTAGCTTTTCAGACAGTTACTTTATGGAGACGTTGGTGGGAATAAAGCACTTCAGATCTTCCAGTGATGCCCATTCTTCTTGCACACTATCTCATATCAGTTATCATGTGAAATATTAATGAATATTAAATCAGGGCAGTAGGTTTTATTATTTGTTTGTTATCCAGTCTTCTTTTATGAAGTCGGATAGGTATTATACAATACCTGAAAAGACAGAAACTTTGAAAAGCTGGCTACATGCCTTGCATTTGCACTGAGAACCTGCATGAATGATTCCCCTATTGAATTTTCATGCCTGCAGAAAAGAACTTATCTGACCCATTTGACCAGACATACCATCCTTAGCAAACCTAGAGAGATTCACCTAACCTGTATTACATCAATACAGCAATCTTTGAATGTTCCTTGTGTCCATTTGTCAGAGGAGACAGTTTAATGCGATAACTGGAACAATGAAGGTTACCATCCATATTTTTAGACTTCTCTTTTCAGAGGTGCAATTTGTACATGCAGGTTTCACCTAAGCTATGGTAGCTGTAAATAGATAAATGGAGGCAAAAAATGTAGATGATTAGTTACTGATTTTTTTTCCACAAAACAGAGATATGAATTAGCCTCCATTGATATGATTGATATAATTTGTGCCTCCATTCATTTGCAGAAATAAAAGGCTGTTGGCATAGTAATTAAATTAATAATTCTGCCTATTAGAAGAATGACAGACTTTAGCAAATGAAGCCCTAAAAGTTTTGTTCTCAGGTGCCCTGTCCATAGTTCTTAGCAAGTTTCATAATGGATTTTATCAGCATTAGTGCTACCTGTCATAACTACAGAATTACAGACGTAATTATATTATTACTTATTTACTTTAATTATGTAATTGGATGTAATTGGTGCAATTACACAACTCCTCAATCAGCTGAAAACTGCTCTAAAACTCTCTGTTCATGAGAGTAAAGGATACTGCCATGCATTAGACCATCTCCCTAAAGCAAGGCAAGGAAAATTTAAGGTTCTGTTCTCCTGACGTTGCGGCCATTGGGACCATAAGCCTTTTATACTATAATAGTATCTTAAAAGTGCTCCTTTACGTCTTGTTTTCTCTGTAAATGTGTCCCTCCTGAAGAGAAATTCCTGGTCTTAAATCTCTCTTCAGGCTACTCAGGATCCCAACACCTCCACTGAAATCAAAAGCAAAACTCCCATCAACATCATAAGGACAAAGCAGAAGAGACAGGTTGAGCAACAGCATCCTGAAATTCTAAACGGTGATGATTTTATTCAGTCCTTTTAAAAGCATTTTTGTGTCACAGCAATGACCTGTCATTGGTAATGTGACAAAATACTGTAACTACTTCATTTTAAATATTTTGTAGGTGTCAGCCTTTTTTTAAACTTTGTTACTGTTGTTTTAAATGAGAGAAGTATTTACCAAATATTAGGGCCATTTCCGTGTCATGAGGAAAAATACTTTCTCCATTTTTAAAAACTCCAGTTCTTTTTTAAATACTGAAGTTTGAAAATGGAACTGAATTTAGTGCTCCCTTGAGCTGGTGCTGTTGTCTCTCTTCTTCCTACCTCCAGCCTCATGTTTTTGCCTCTTTTTTTATTAGATACCCAGAAGTGGGTATTAAATTCAAAAGCAGCACTGGGAAGAATGCCAAACGAGCCATTGAGAAGTCTCACAATAGTTGTCATTCTGTCCATGCTGTGTGCTGGGCAGCGCAAACCCTTTTCCCTTGGCATCCTTCTCTCTCCTGCCTCACCGCTCTGCGTTTTGCCGTGCTCCCACCTCAGGAGTGGAGGTGTGATGTGAGGTGTGACAGCACATAACTGCTCCCCAGCTTCAGGTCTCAGCAGTATTGCTGCAAGGTCCTGGCCAGAGTCGCTCCATGAGGCTGTGACTCCCCCGCCCCCAGCATATCCACTGGGACGGGGACAAGCTCCCTCCCGGAGGCAGAGTTGTTCATGTATTGTCCCTGGCACACCCGTGTGTGGCCTGCAAAAGGGTTTTTCTCGTTTTAGCCAACCTCAGCAGAATTTGCTGACTGTCAAAACATCCAAAGTGTGAGACAAGTGGAGCCTGCAGAGCCCAGCAGCTGTGGGTCGAGAGCCTGTCTGCCCGGCCTTTCACACGCTGGGGCAGTGAGAGGTTGTCCCAGGGTTAGCGAATGTAAAGTCATTTCACTGATGCCAAATCCTGGTGCGCACCCCCAGCCCGATGTCCAGCGTGTTTAGTGGCAGTCCCCAGTAGGACCTGCCTCTCCTTAGGGCCACATGGAGGTTCTAGGGAGGCAGGTCTCAAGGAAATACAAACAGGCAAGGTGAAGGCAGTAAAAAAAGTGCCATACAGAAAGGGGAAGTGCATGCTGACAGCAGCCGGGCAAGGAGGAGCAGGGTTTGTGGAACAAGCTGTTCCTTACTGCTGTCGATTTTTGTCAAAGAATGTAGTAAAATAGTATGTACTAAGAGGGCTGTTGACCTCAGCTCTTAAAATATAACTTCTTTGGAGAAGAAAAAAAGTTCTGACATCCAGGATTTTTCTCTTCTGTTATCTATAGTATTTTTGAATTTTGGAGGCAAAAGTTTTCCTTACTAATTTTTATCTCTAGTCTATGCATATTCTTACTACATTAGAGGATTGCTAAACACTGTACGGGTAGAGAGAATGACCTAAACCAGAGAAATGTTAATCCAAGGTAACATGAATGCTGCAGAAGGGACACTTAGGTTGTCAGGAAGACACTCTGTGTGTTTTTTGCATGCACTCTGGTGATTCATCCTAGACAATTTAAGGAGTTTCCTCCCCAAGATGTCCACCATACCCTTCTGTTGAAATTAACCACAATAGCAGAGGGGGAAGAACAAGAACAAGCAATGTGTTTGTTCCCCCCTGAGGCTCTGCAGTTCATAGCCCAGAGTACTAATGTGAAAACTGATGGCCTTTGAAGTCACACCGCTCTGAACCGGACTGGTTGAGGAGAGGGCACGGTACCAATTCTGCTGTCTCTTTGTAGGTAGGATAATATCAGCAGGGAGAAAAGGCACACAGCTGATAGGGGTGACCCCTTCAGCTAAATCTGCTAGGGACAGTGAGCTGCATTCTTAGCTGGCTCACTATAAATAAACTGTATTTTTAAGGCTTCATTATCATATGTATTCTAGTTCAACATGGAGTGTCTGATCTGGCAACTGACGGACTTGAAAATGCTTACAGGACTTGTGCACACAAATGCACTGCTGGAGTAGGGCATGGAGTTTATAACTTTTGGGAAGCTAATAATGCTCCCATTGTTAAGACTGATTTACTTTACTTTATAAAACTGGCCTTCCTCCAAAAACTAGCAGATGTAATCAAAGCAAAACTTGCAAGGATAAGATGTATGTACATATCATCACGCTATGTAACTTTTTCTTAATTACTTTCAATAGACTGATATGATGCATGTCACATTGTGAGTAATTACTTATCATGGCAGTAATACCAAGAGCACGAAAGGGGGCTGCTAAATAAGATCTGAAGTCTTTCTGACAGGCTAATTTCCTAGGAAATACTTCGTCAATTTTGTCTGCAGTTGGGTTTTCCTAAAATAAGCAATTAAAGAAATAGGCCTAAATAGATGATTTACTGCTGCTATTTTTTGTTGTGCTCAAAATAGAAAAGCAAGTAGGAATGCAGTGCTCTGCATCCTTCCACATGGACGCAGGCCCTGTAGGGAGTTCAGGGCTTCGGTTTAGGTGCACTGCATCCCAGAGAAAGTCCTGCCTCAAGGCCTGCCTTAAATTCACAGAGTGAGAGCTATTGAGTGCTGATACTGAGTCAAACAATAGAACTGGAACTGTGCTTTGCATAGGTTCAACCGCTGCTTGGATATATGAGGGGAGGTCCCTTTCCCCTTATATACTAAAGTGTTATCTAATTTTACATTGACACAGTAAATTGAAGCGTTGTTTTTTTTCCTGCTGTTAGGTACTGAATGATTTTTCTGTTGTTGCTTTTCCTGATGATCAAAAAAATGTTCATTTCTGTAGGTAGTCCAATGCTATTTCTGCTTCTCGGTACAATTTTGCCTTTGCATTGTTATCTTATGGAAGTGCTGAACACCTCCCTCTCCACTTCATAAAATAAGCAATTACAGTAATGTGCCTAATTAGCTGATTTCCTGCTCATTTGTGTGTTGCTCAAAGCATGAAAAGTTAGCACCACTTGAGGACTTTGCATCTCTGCACAGAGCTCCTATTCTACAAGAAAGCTGAGCATCTTTTTTCTCCTTCAAGGGCTCTGTGTTTTCCAGAAAATGGGCTCTTTGCTCTGCCATAAATAATTTAGTTGGCCTGCTTGGCTACGTGATGTGTGATGTATGGGTAAATAAAGGGAAAGGTGAGTTTCATTTGGTACCTCGTTGTAAAAGCTTGAGGTTTTAGTGCTTTTAAGTTTATATACATTCTTTCCAGACAGGCAAAATTAATTATCCTGTTGCTTGAATGGGAAACCACGGTTCTGATCCTGCCTCCTTAGGAATCATGACATTTGCTGCAGCGGGAGAAAGACCAATATCAGCAGCAGGTGCTGCAGCACAAGCAGATTAACTGTGTGCAACTGGTGACTACCTTTATCTTCCTAGCCTGCTCGGTGAGGGAATGGCCATGGCAATGTGCCCTGCCCTTGTTGTCCCTGCTGCCTCCATGCTCAGCCTCTCGTGCTCTTGTTAACTCCTAAAGGGACAGGTCCCAGCACCAATGCAACCCTGCCTTTTTATTTCTTTCCTTTAAATCACTTCTGAATACAAAGCTGTCATGTAATTGCAAGTTACAGAGTGGAGCCTAAAACTCCTCCAAAGTATATTCATTAAGATTCAGGGTTTTTCTCCCCGAGGTCTGGAATGAGTCTTTTGATACTACCTGGCACTAGGTTTTTTTGGACCTGTGGTATTGTGGCTCAGTTGTAAGCTTAGCTTGATTTCCTTTGTGATTGAAAGATTTGGCCAACTGTCTGTTGAACAATATTAGTGTTTGAAGACTGATTTTGTTATAAAAATGGGTTCTGCCTTGCTAGTACAGTGTAGTCACAAGCTCCTTGTCCTCCTTCCAACTTCATTCAATTTGCAAATTAAAATAAATTAGACAAGTTGGGTTCCTGTTTGTTTGTTTGCTGCTGGCCTTCGAAACTCGAGGAGGGGTCTGGACATGAGGCTGTGTTCCTTGAAACTTGCACATCCCCACGAACATGGAGTGGAAGTGTTCCAGCTGGAGCGCCCTCAAGCTAAGCAGTGCTGCTGGCAGGACACGGGCTGCGGTTCCCTGCTGGAATCCATTCCTGTCTTGACCTGCCAGAGACTAGAGCTGTTAACTTTCCAGGCAGCTTGCAAAAGCCATCTTTTATCCCTTTGTTAAAGAAGCATGTGGCCTGAGACGGATCTGTGTGTGGGCAGACCTTTATTCCGTAATTTCAAGTGATAGAAAGGCCAAGGCACTGGATAGGCACCTACTGTTGTGCTTAAAATCCTGGCAGTAGCAGAGCCTCTGTTGTCCTGGGACTGGCTGAGTATGGGTTTGCCTAATGAAAGCTGGACCTTTACTGGGGTCACAGATAGTGGTAAGAAGTTCAGCCTCAGAGGAACAATGTGATGAGCAGATCCCAGAGCGTGTAAACTGGATTCATTTGATTTTGTACTATGGGGGAAGCAACAAACACAAAACACTTCAATGCTGTTTGAGAATATTATTGCAACATTTGAAAACAATTATTATTCTTTTATTATAGTGGTACTAAGCTTCTGGCTTCTGAATGGGAAAAAGACTCCAAAATTGTCCACAGCCAAGGCAGACAACTGCAGATGCTGAGGAAAGGAAGGACTACAGGTTTGCCCAAAGACAAAAGGGCAATTAGTAAAAGAAAAGGGAGATGAGTCTGAAGTTGTTGCCTTACCAGGAACACCATTTGAAAGTAAATAAGTGTAACTTTGCTTGGGCTCAAAACACAGTGGTGAGATTCTGCAAGGAGTAAAACAGGGAAGGGCTACAAAAAGTGTCTGCGTTCTCAGGGTTCAGAGACAGCAAGATTTGGGGGAGTTGGGTGCAACATTAGTATGAGCTTGTTTTACAAGATGTTTTAGAGATGAAGAAGTTACTTGTTTTCTGTATCTGTCTTGGGAAGAAAAATCCACCAGCCTGTATTACTCTGCATGGATGAGTTTCTGAATTTGTATAACTGTGGTCTCATTGTGCCATTTATCTTTCGGGATCAGCTTTATGAGATTTGTGTCAGGTTTTTCGATTTGCTTGCAAGGCTACTTCATGGAATTTCTCTCTTTTTAGTGTGGTGGATGTGTGTATGATAAAAAGCCAAGATTGCATCATCTTTAATAAAAAAGAAGATATATAGCCTAAAGAAATCAGATTAGTTGTACAGAAAGAAATCAATCAGGTTGGCAAATTGTATCTGTGGGACAAAGTGCAAAATGTTTGTTTCATACAGTATTTATTGAACAAATTTGTTGAGAAGATGGTTAAAAATGCTCTACTGGAAAAAAAGAACGGGAACCATTTTGTTCAATTTAAATGACATTGATGTATTTTTTACATCATGAAATCTTGCAATATTACCAACAACAATCCCTGATAAAGTACTTTACACAATTGCCTCACCGGGCATTTTGAGATAAAAGTATGTATCGGAGATTGTAAATTGGCTGCATCCAATTTATATATAATGGAACCCACTGCAGCCATCCTACAAAATTCAATAGATCAGGAATCACATTACACTTCTATGAGTTTGGGGTAGTGGGAGCTTTAAAGAATCTACAAAACAAACAGGCAACTTTAAATCATATTTAATGAACCCTGTGTATTTTATACGTATGTGATTAAAATGTTTTGCCTGGTTTTCATTTTGTTGGGTGCTGCTGAAGAAAAATTGTAACTCCGGGTTTGTGAAACTGATCATCTGCTTGTTCTCAAGAGAAAATGTATTTTAGTTGAACAGAGCAAACCGTATTTAAATGCAGGGCTGAAAAAAAACACCCAAAGAAAAAGCAGATCTGTAGAGAGGATCCATTTCAATATTTTCCTAGCAGCGTGAGCAAGAGCACTGAATGATGAAAGTGTAGTATAGGCAGATAAAGGTTCACAAAGTACCATGGTGTTTTTTTCTTTTATTGATCAATGCTTGCGGACTCTGAAAACATTAGACATGAACCTGAACAAATATACCCTGAAGGCACATTTCTGCTATTTTCTGCTTGTTTCCCAAAGGGAATAAAAGTGCTCTGTGCTTCCCAGCAGGCATGTGGAGCCCTGTGGGATCTGACACTCACCCAGTCACAGCCAGACCTGCCAAGGGGCCTCTCCTTGGCCATCGTGTCTGCACAAGCAAAGAGTTGTGCTCGCTCTGCAGAGGAGTGTACAAAACCTGGGGCAAGCATTTGAACAGAGCAAGTGATTTAAGAGCAGTTTGGTAGTGTTCAGGCCCATAAGGCTGAAAGGTGGCCATTGCTCGGAGATTTTTTGTCAAGAAACCCTTCAAAGAGAAACCTAGATCTTTTTCCACTCTTCTGACTGATACCCAAGTATATGCGTTTATGCATGTGTATGGTATATGCCATGGTAATACTGTTGCTTTAAAAAACAGTTCTGTATAGCCCATTGGTGCTAGGTAATAATTCTTATTAATTTTAACAGAAAATGTTGTTCTTTAAATTGTCCTTTCATACCACACCATCAGAGTCAAATGGGCCCGAAGTAGGAACATTCAGATCAGGATTCAAAATTCCTCAACTCTGGCAGTATCTTAAACCAGAACAATCGCATTGCAATCAGTGAAGCTCTGCTCGCGTAAAGCTGAGAACAAGGTCAAGTCCTGAGCCTCTGAAAAATGAGTCTCCAGCAGAGTCTTTGTATTTCCCCAAGATTCTGTTGCAAATTGAAGCTAAAGCTAGGAAATGGACAGCACTTGCAAAATATAAGGTGACAGGACCAGAGAATTAAAGCTAAATGTGGAAAAAAACTCCAAAACATAAGCTTCAACAAGTATGTGCCTGAATCCTGTGCCACAAAAGATAATGAAGTGGAAATCATGGTTTGGAGATTAACCATGCAGTTAGAGCCTGTTCTGCTGGATCAAGCCAGCACTTACATTGACAAAAACAGGTTAGAATTTGCGGTGTTCTTACCAGCTGAATGGTAGTATGTCTCTAAGGAGCAGACATCACCTCTGTCCCCAGCAGTGGCATGATACTGTAGGGTATGTTTACATTGCAGTGGGACTACTGCTGTTGGCTTTTGTCTGGAGTTCTGTATCTGGAGTGTGCCTGCTAGCATGTTTTGCAAAAGAAAATCACTGTTAAAAGAACAGGAGAAGAGGGGCTTTAGCATGCTAGTGCCAGCAGTGAGGCAGTGTGCGGTAGGCATGGCAAGGGCCTGGAGAAGCATAGTAATTCTGTTCGCTTTAAACTCAGTCAACGGGAAGCAGAAATGCCATTACCATTCAGCTAGGTGTGAGCCAGTCCAGCAAACGAATGGTGAATTTGCTGAAATGATGTCAGGAGCAGCAGGGGAAGGAGAGGGGAAGAAGTTAGAGCTGGAGGCACTTTGGTGGCGGTGGTGGGGCTGCATGAGCAGCTCAGCCCCTCTCCTGTGACAGGGCTGCCCTATACGGTGTGCCACTAAGCGGGGCCGCTCTCAGTACTGGGGTAGCCAAGCCTGCAGGATTCAATAGCAGGGCCACAGTGAGCTGTGAGGGACGAGACGGAGAACTGCCAGGTTCCTCTGCACAGAGGCTGCCATTGCATTGCACTGTGCTTCCCCCACCGAGACAGCTGGAACTAAACCAGAGCCTCCCATGCTGCCATTAAAAGGTTCTTTTTTTTTAAGGACATGTGCACTTAATGTCAAAATATTGAAACCATACCCACGTGAATAAAGTTGGTAAGCCAGTGATTCATTGCTGTTTCAAATCTCTATCTAGCCACAGTAAATTTCTGCTCGGTAGTGACAGTCTGTGTCCACATGCAGGCTATGATTTACACTTCTGCATTTTGTATCAACAACATCTGTTTAACAAAAGAAAAAAGAATAAGCCAAGAACATTTATTTTCTAACCTCTGTACCAGATGCCGGTTCGTTATGCGCAGGATCCGGGGGTAATATCAGAAATAATATAATTATTTTAAATGCATAACCTGAAGTGTTTTTTTCCTAAAGTGTGTCCCGTAACCACTAACAGCATAAAAACATAGGAATGTGGAAAAATAAACTCATGTTTTGCACAGATCTATAATTATATCTTTTAAGGGCACAAATATTAAGTATCAGTTCCTAGCTGATGGTAGTGTTGGGATTCTTGAAGATTCACAGAGGCGAATATCAGTTCTCAGGGTTATGATAGAGATAAGGTGGCAGAGAGCAATTGAAGCAGCAGAAGAAATCAGCAGTTGAGAAATGAACATGTGCTGCAGGGAGGGGAAGACACAAAAAGTAAGCGTGGCTTCAAGGAGTGTGGTGCTGGCGTGGGATACAAGCTCGGGCCTCCAAGCACGCAAAAGTGATGTGCACCTCTCGTGTCCCCAGTGTTCTTGCCTGGAGGGTGGCTGAAAGGTGCAGTCTCAGTGTGGTGGGGACAAAGCTGCTTATTTTGGTTTCGACTTTCCACCTTGTAGGGCAAAGTTGCTCGAGATCGAGGCAGGATCACTTCCCTTGATGTGCTGGCTGCACTCTGGCCGGTGCAGCTCAGGTCGTGGTGGCCTGTTTCACTCTAAAGGGCACACTGCTGACTCATATACTTACTTACCATTTGCACATAGGTTTGCCCACAACAGTGATGTGAGATCACATTCAAACTTATGGTCTCAACTGTAAAGACTTATTTTCATGGTTGTTTCCACCTCTTGGAGGTAGAAGCCAAGTCCCTTAGGTGTATTTGATAAGCAGAAATTTTGGGGTGCTTGTTCTTGGACCAGCAGGGTCTTTTAAAGAGTTTCAAGCTGAGTATTGAAACTGCCACAGTACAGCATCAGAGAAAAATCTTTGCATTTTGAGGTTCATTATCATACCTTGCCATAATTTTTGCAGGGATATCACAAGCGGGATTGCTGATACTGAGAAACACTGAGACATTTATAACTGACTAGCCCGGTTATCAGTCTTGAAGAACTCACAGTTATTTAGAATTATGGTGACAGATTCTTTTGCAGCCCTCAAGAACATACAGCCAAGTTAAAATGAAGGTAAATGTATCAATGACACTGCTAAAGCGGAAGGTAGGTCTGTGTTATGGTTCCAACCTTCTTTCAGGGGGAAACAGATTTCTATATTTTCCCCTGAGTTGTAGAAGCTGTAGCATGTATCAATCCGGTATAGACCAGCCAGACCCATTAGTTTGCTTGTTGCATAAAGATTTATTCGTAATTGCCAAGGTTTATTTTTATTTTCCTTGAATTACTGTTGTGGATGCATATAGATGCATAACAATTCCTAATTTCCCTCCCTATATTCTTGTACAGCACAGATTGCTTATCATCAGGAGCCTTAACATTAAAGTGTCAAACAGGATTTGCAGGAAGCTATTTGGGTTTGTAGTTTAGGATGAGCATTTATCAAATTGTGGATTAGCTGAATCATGCACTGAACCAAATTATTATTGTCTGTGATTAAATCACAAAGTGGTTATTGCCCTGTGTCATCTAAAGCACAAGATATTTTAAATCTTTGAAATCACTTTTTAAGGTGGCTGTAGGAGCTATGTGGCTACAGACTTTTAGGACCAGGCTCAGTCCTTAGGCAGAAAAATAATAGCTTTCAAAAGGTCATTTGGACTCTCTGCTTATATGGGCAACAGATCTGGGAAGGGAATGGATGGACTTATTTACATTTCAGACATACAGACAGATTTCTTAGTAAATAGATCTCTTTGTACCCACTGCTATTTATTCAAGTTGCTGGCTCAAAGAAGAGGAGTGAACGGCCTGTTCGTTCCTGTGCCTGAAAGGACACGAGCTGCCTGCCGAGAGTAGCAGTGCTGACTGGTTGTTTGCCTTCATGCTGAGGCACTGGTCCTGGGGCACAGTGTGATCACAGGGGGTGAAGCTGTGCCATGCATCCCGGCAGTGTCCATAGTCCTCTTCTTCGCCCTTCAGTAACCATCTATCTGAGAAGCAAACAGGTCTTTAAGCATAGCCATTTTCTCAGCCTTGCCATTAGGTAACAACCCTCCTGACGGCCGTCTCGCTCGCCTGGCTGAGTCGCCAAGGAGCGAACCATCTGTGTGAGACAGGGGAATGGTGGGGCTGGAGGACGTGGAGGCCCGTCTCCTGCTCTGATGTGTGCAGCTGGGGAGGTCACAACCCAGGAGGAGTCATGAGCAGTCATCACCGCTTTTCTTTCTGAACAGATAGGAGGGAAGTCCCGAAACGGCTTGTTTTCATGTTGCAGCAGGGGGTCATGGGGTCTAAGGGGCTAAGAGTCACTGCATCGGAGTCTGCTAGAGAAATGAAAGTGTGGTACAGCTGGCAGTGGCATGGCACTCTGAGCCCATGACAGTGGCGCCGGCAGACAGTGTGCATTAGGCTGCCTTCGTTCCTCTACTTCATCTCCCTTGTCCTACTCTATGACCTATTTTCTCTCATTGTTATCTAGTAATCTATTTTTTAACGGCGCAGCCCAGTCTTTCCTGCTGGTTGCAGCTGATCCATCTCGTGGCTAACCTGTGAAAGCAGCACCTCCTAAAGAAACATCCCTCTGCCAATTACTCCGGAGGCATGGATTCAGCTCAGCATGAGAGCTCGATTGAAGCCAGCTGGCTGTGCCAACAGGACAGGGATGGTGAGAGAGAGACTTTGTACAAAGTATAGGAACTCTAAATAAATTTCTTCAGTCTTTTCTCCGTCCGTGCTCAAACGGAGCTAGCAAAGTCAGAAACATGGCAGTGTTTTATCGACGAGGAACATAGCCCGTAGCTCTGTCCTCCTCTGGAAAACCCACAGAAGGGAAGGAGAAAGTTGCGTAGAAAACTCCAGGAGGCAAACGCAGACTTTTGCTCTGAGCATGCCTCTCCGAGAAGAAGGGTTTGAGGTTTCTCAGAAAACACAAGTAGCAAATCATCTAAGCCCTGTGCTTTCTCAGGCGTGTGCCCTCGCCGTCGGCACCTCACAGCTATGTGTACCCACAGTACCTTGCCGAGAGGTGAGCTGTGATTCCCGTTGGCGTCCCTCCAGCCTGGGGGGAGGACGGAGGGAACAGGCATGCTGGATCACCACACGAAATGTCTGCTCTGCTCGTGTGCAGTCTCTCTGGCCGGCAGCCTTTTGGCTGGCCCCTCCTGCCTTTTTGCCTGTTTTTTTTCTTCCCCCAGCTGAACTGATGGAGAGGAGGCTGCGGCTCCTTTCTGTCCCTGCAGCCTTCCTGTCTGGCTGACTCTGTGCCCTGGCCGCAGATGTATGCTTAAATAGGAATTCTGCGAGGCACACGTTATGCTTGTGGAGGGAGTGTGGAGCGGGAAGGTGCTGTGGTCAGTAGGTGGGCTGCTGCGGTTGGGCTGCGAATAGCTGCTATCCTGCGCAAGAATGAAATAACAGTAACAATACACTGCATTCAGCCCCGGTTGTTTAGAAAGAAGATTTCAGTGCACTTTAATGATTAATTCTGTGTCCAGGCAGCTAGTTCGTTTTAAAGCATCCCCTCCACATACCTCACCCTCTGCGAGGTCATTTATGCTGGGGTTCTGTCACATTGCACTATCCTGGTGGCTGTTGATGGGAGTCGTGTAGCAGCTCTTTGCAGAGGTTTGCCCTGCTCACTGCCAGCAGCCTACCTCCCTCATCCAAATGAACCCTGACTCAGTTCCAGGCAGGGTTCAAAATGTCTGAGTGAATGAGTCAGTAAAATGGTTGGATTTCTAAGCTAAGCCATGGCAGAGAACACCCTGCAAAATTCCATCGCTGCCAGTCAAGTAAGGCAAAGCAGGAGCGCACCTGCAGCATAAAGGAGGCATATTACAGCTTTAACATGTGTGAGGTGGTCAAGGTGAACCCCGGACTGAGCCCATAAACATTTAAGTCCCAGAACAAACGTTTGGGGTTGTACAAACATGTTAACTACCTCCAGCTAATTGGCAAGCAATTACCTTGGAGTAAAAATAGCTCTCCCATAGCTGAGCAGGCACAGAGTGCCTGTACCCCTGTGAACACTTACAAATCACTGAAGTTTTCAGCAGAGGAGCCTTGTCCAATTTGCCTTCTGGATCCTGGCAGGTTTGTGATCAAAAGGTTTTTGTCTCCAGCAGCAATTGCTGTTTGGCTGTGGTATAGGCTCAGCAAACAGGGCTGTGTGCCACAGCTAATTTTCATGATGCCCTTTAATAAAATTCTGCAGATCATAGTGGAATGAAAACTTAAGATAATATTGACCAGCAAAAGCATGCAGTTCAGCAAGGAATGTACCTACTGCGTGCACTACAATGGAGCTATTGGTGAAAGCTAGATAAGTATTTTTAATTTAAAGACAGCTTGGCAAGCTAGAATATACTGCATTTTGAGTCCTGATACTTTGCATGATAAACAGCTGGACTGGATTTCATCAGATGTATATGCAGTTGAGAACCAAGAAGCAAATCCTGCCTGCACTCAACACAGCACTTGGGACTACCAAGTGAAAGACGTGTGGTCAGCTCTTTGACCTGTTGCCTCTCTGTTTCCAGGAAAAGCTATAGGAGTCAGGATATCTTTCCATGAGGTCTCCAGTTCATACAAACCCACCACCTTCTCAGTACTTGGATCAAGGCCTTGCTTGATCCTCCCCAACATTTTGACAACAAATGCCCAGGTCTTTTTGGTCTGTAGCTAAACTACAATTGCGTGTCTTTCTGGGGGGGAGATTACCACAGCACTGCTGGGAAGGCAGAGCTGGGCACATGCAAGTGAGTGGAGTCTGTCACTGAGCTCCCATGACTCTGGGGCTTGTGGTGACCGAGATGAGCCAGCATGTGGTGCGGAGTGGTTCCGGCTGAAGAGTCACCATCAACACCACAGTGTCATGTGGCAGCAGGGAAGGTGCTGTGTGCTCTGTCCCTGTCTTCACCTGCTCCTGGTCATCTCTCTTCCCAGAAGGTGTGAGGTTGTGCCAAGGAGGAGGGAAGCAGGTGACACTGGGAGCTGCAGGGGAGGCAAGCCCACTGCGCCAGGATGTCTCGCATCCACGTGGATTTTTGTGGTGTACGCTGGATGCTGCAGTGTGGTGGAGGGGTCAGTCCACAGAAATCTTTCCAAGGCAGTCGGAGGTCTCTGCTTTGCACCCTGGAGGAGCGAGGGAGTGGCAGATGGAAACAAGACTAGCAAAGTGCATTTCACAATCCTGGAAGCAGTGGTCAGCAAGCACAAGAACCACAATGACAGAATCTCGGGTTGCTCTCCCTGTGCAGCCTGGCTTTAGAAGCTTTGGCATTATGATGTGCCTTGCCAGAAAGGGCTCCCGGCCCCTCCGCTGACTCCTATGGCTGTGCAGCTTTGCGTTTGGTATCTTCAGGTGCTTCAAGCATGAGAAGCTGTAATGGGTACAGATACCAGAGCTTTCCAGGAAACACTCAGATACAAGCGCAGCTCTGTTCACTCTAGCTCCTTTGAATCAACTTTTTGTGCCTGTAGTGGCAGACAAATTTGCTGGCAAACATTTTGCAAAGAAAAAAAAGGCATTGATCCAGAAGGGCACTGTGCACAAACCGAGCTTAGTATAAATGAGTACACCTGTGCTTAACGCTGGGCACGTGATGAATGCTCTGCTAGATCCCAGCCAAAATAAATCTAAAATAAATATGGGGGCATACTCGTGGAAAATGAATGCTGGTCTTGTAAGCAGAAACTCATACAGCAGAAATAGGAGGCTACGGCTCCATGTGTCAGCTGGGGATATCCAGCAGGGAGGGTCACGTGCGCTCCGTTTGAGCTCACCAGCAGAGCTGGTGAAAACAGGTTTTGATTTGAATGAGTTATGACCCATTGAAAATGGCATCATGCGTAACCACAGTAAATTGTCATAATGAGATCACGAGGCTCAGAAAGTGGGCAGCGAGGAAAGAGGCCTCATTCCACCAGCGCACACGGCTGACAGCCCTGAGCTGCAAAATGCAGCAGAGAGGCATGGTTTTATTCCCTGAACATCATGTCAGTTTAGTGACAGGACCAGAGATTGCACAGGCAAGCAAAACCTCATTAGAAGTTTTGAGTTATAAAGAAGAAAAAGCCAAAATTCGTATGGCTTTACATTCAGTCTTATCCAGGGTAACAGAGGAGACTGGGCTAATGCAAATAGTGGAAAAACATGAATACTGTTTAGTGCTTTCATGCTTACCGAGGGTTAGCTCAGTTGTTTCTAAACCATGTTGCTATAGGAGGGAGGGTTTGGTGATTAGGGCAGAGCACTACTTAATTGAAAGCAACCATCTCTGAAAGCATGACAGAGCTGTAATCACATTGCGCATCCCTGGGCTCACGGCTCTGCCAGGCCAGCCCATGCGGACCCTGTTCACGTGTGGCTGCCCAGCCGTAAATACTGCAGAATCATTGCTGGCTTTTCTGTTTTCATGGTGAAGCAAAGCCTGAGACTACAGTAAGTTTCAATGCACTTAAAACTTTACCAAATACCAAGCCCGGACAACAGACATAGCAGAGCTCTTGCCTGCCAAGAGTCTTGTAGAGGGATTTCTGGAAAGAATTCCTTTTCTATCCTCCTTTTCTTTTCTCCTTTTCTTTTTGATATAGTGCTGTTTGTGTGGGGCCACTCACAGCACAGGAGCCTGAAAGAGACACGCTACAATTAATTCTGTTTCTCCTCTAAAGTTATCAAGTGCACGTGTCCATAGAGACCCGTTGCAAAACACCATGCATATGATCTAACCACATCCTTCCACTCCCCCCAAGGTAACACATGGCCAGCTACAGGACCTCTTTGTCTCGTGCCTTACGGCAAACTGGGTTGCTTGCCACATGGTTGCCACTCCTGTTAGGCTCGCACCCTCCCCTCTCTTCTGTCTGTTATGCTTTGCACAGAAATATCTGTGCCCCCAAGCCATGGAGACAGTTCAGGCTCATGCTGATACGCAGCACCTTCCTGACTCATGACATTTATTTACAGTACTTTTATTATGATTAAATTCATAGCCTGAGTCCATGAATCAAGAAACGCCCAATTCAGTGCTATTCCATGCTTGAGCCGTAGCAGGGTAGCCATTGGCCATGGGTTTGTGCTTGCATTTACTGAAGGTATACAATCTGAATAGCATGCTGAAGCCTAAGCCATTCCCAGGACCACAAATTTGTTGTGGGTAGCTAAATGCCAGGCCCCTCTGCTCTTGCGGTAGGCGTGCTCTAGGCCAGCCTGGAGAGGACTGTGACTTGTCTTTTTTTCCTGACATTGGCTTGCTGACATTGCTGCAAGGAAAGCTAAAATTGATGGGGACTGACAAAGCTGAAGAAACAGTGGGGAAATGTGTCCCTGCATACGCTTAAGATCAAAGCATGGGGAGCACTTGGGTTTTCCTGGTGCTAGTGTAGCAGAGGAGTCTTCCCAGATCACCCAGTGGGCATTTCTGTATGCTGATGAATGTGCCAACACTGCTGATGCTGCAATACAGCTGTGGGGAACCAGGATTTTCCAGTTGGCGCCTTCTTTGTAACTAAGAAGAACCAAGGATAACAATGCTTGTGTAAAATACTGTCTGAATTTACATCTTAAGCCCACATGCTGTGTCATCCACTGAGAAAAAGTCCCAAGTTTTCATTCTCTAGTGTCAGCTTAGTAGCACTGCATAAACCCCTACTAACATTGCTGGTTTTTCTAATACCCATGTAGGAGAAGAATTTGGACTGGTTCCCTCGGATGAGAGCCATGTCCCTGGTTAGCAACGAAGGTGACAGTGAGCAGAACGAAATCAGGAACCTGCAAGAGAGGCTGGAGTCAACCATGAGCCTTGTAAAACAGCTTTCCAGTCAGCTTGCTGAGCTCAAGGAACAGGTAAGTGCCCTGCAGTGGGTAGCAACACGAGCACGTGTGGGTGAAAGCTCTAGCTTTCATCAGGTCACGGTCAGGACAGCGTTACAAAAGAGACTTTTGTCTTAGAAAGGTTTTATCTTACCCTCCAACAAGCTTTCTAAGTAGATACATTGATATGGGTTTGGAATGAAATTGTACTCTTATTATCAACAGCAGAGAACAGGTAAGGGGAATTAGTTATGAAATCCTCCCAGTGAGTGTGTGAGGACAGAAGTGATGCATACACAGGTAACTGCATAATCTGGCAATAAAAAAGGCGTAGCATCAGAAACAGCTGCATACTGGTGGAATCATTAGAAAAGCTTTCTAAATCCTACACTTGGATTTTTTTTCCCCCACTAAGAATACCAACAGTGCTGTTGTGAAAACAATTTGCCCAGCCTGTTGTTTTTCTTGTGTCACCCTTGTCTTTGTGCCCCTCCCACAGCTCCCCTGTCTATCCTGTTCAGAGCACAAGCTGCTGGCCTCCCTTAAAGCCCTGCTCCTGCCTAAATCACCTTATGCGTTTTCTCTCACTTCAGGATCAAAAGGCCAGCTCCTTTTTTGCTCAAGATGCTGGTCACCTTAGGTTGGCTCATTACAGTTTCAGAAAAGCATCTTTGTGTTTCTTTATGGGAAGCACTTCAGTGGTATCAACAGAGTCACCTAATTATCTGCCTTCAAATACCTCCTTAAAACTCTTTCCCTGTGAAAAACTCGACAAAGGTTTAGACTGGATATGCTGAGACTTTGGCTTATTGTGCTTACCCATACTGTCCTGGTGGCTTTTTTTATTTTCCTGGCTTAAATTTAAACTCTCTGTGGTTGGGACCATCTTTTAATTCTGTGATTGTACAGTACCAAGTGGAAATTCTGACCCTCTGCAGGGCTACACAAGTGGATAGCCGTGCAAATAATGCACTGTAAGACCTGCTAGTGGGTAAGAATAATGTACAAATGAGAATAAAATGTCCATACTTCACAGGAAACAGATCTCCCACTTCAAAGGCATCTCTTACTTGTAATTTTCAATGCTGAAGAAAAGAATCCCACTCCCTGTTGTTTTGCTTATATGTATCTTGCTCTGTGACTGCTAGATAATAGTAAAAAGGAAAAAAAAATCTCAACTCGTCTCTCTCTGCCTTTCCACCTTAGATGACAGAACAAAGGAAGAATAAGCAGAGGCTGGGCTTTCTTGGATCAAACACACCCCATGTGAATCATCACATGCCACCACCCTGATACCACGGGGAGAAGCCGTGACTAGCCTTTCATCAGTATTCCTGCTTTATTATAGAATAAAAAACTGAGATTGAGAGGAGTGAACAGTGCCTATTGTTATAAAGTTAAAAAACAACCAAGTGCCAAGATGTTAAGTGGTTTAGCTCTGGGAACAATTTGTAGTTGTTTTTCGTGGTTGAAAGGGACCACAACCTAGAATGTGAGATACAAGCGAGCCTGTTTGTATTCGCGCACGGAGCCCGACTCAGCTGCGTTTGTGCTCTGCAACTCACTGGCTTCAGTAATAGCTGTCATGTGCGATGGAGGCTGGGACAGCATTTGCCCGAGTCCTTCGAGCAGCCTTCAGACTGCTGGGGTAGCCAAGATGAGCAGAAGAAGGAGAAATGTCTGTTAATGCAAATACGACAGCCCAGTTCAGGATCAATAGAAGTCATTTCAGGCTTATTTGCCAAATAGCAACATTAGTCATATTTGCTTGGCATTTACTATTTCTTAATTACCGTAAATATGTCAGTTGGGTAAGCAATAATGTTGCTTCAGGTAACTTCTACTAGGAAGCCAAGAGGAGAAACCTCAAAAGACTGAAAAAAAAAGAACAAAACAAAAAAGAAGGAAAAAAATTAGAAAAAGAGTTGCAAAGAGAAACATTAACGCTTTAGAATTTTAGCTGTCACCATGCAATTTCTTATTTATAACATGGAGCACAATGGATCTACAGCTGTGGGAATGTTCTGCGCCTAACACTGACAACATAACTGGAAGGGATTTCTTTCTCCTGGCTTCAGATGTTCTCGATTAACGTGGCCGTGAGATTTCACATACTGAGGCGTTAAACCGTGTTTTAAATTTGAGTTCCAATGGGGGATTCAGGGGGAAAAAGCAATTATACCTGTAGTTTGAAGCATGTATAGGATTTTATGTTTTTAAAAAGCTTAGAAATGTCTTTCTGTATGGAGCTGTAATGGTGTGATTACCTTCCATAAACTCATCTTCAGCGAGAGATGACTTAAGTAAATAAGCACCCTATTCTGCCAGCTTTCTTCTGAGCTAAAGATTGTGGGTTTGTGCTTTTGCCTCCCCTTCCTGCTTTCAGGGGCTGACAGGACTGGCACTGGTGAGGGATAAGGGGCAATGCCAGGGGAGCTCCTTCCAGCTCTAGGCTCTGTGAAAGGTGGCAGTGAGTCAGCTGTGCAGGTTCCTGCTGTATCCTGTACTTCTTGGGATGGCTTTAAAAGAAAAGCCGCAGGGTTTCCACCGAGCCCACGAGGGCTTTTTTCTCTTTTAGGAGAAGATTTTGGGGCACAAATGGGAACTGTGGTCCCAGTTCACTTTCCTTTGCAGTGGGTTTTGGTTACCTGGTTGTCCTGAGTGCACTTGAAAATGCACCTGTTACATGGAGTCACTTTTTAAACCAAAATATTTTTGGGATTATTTCCATGCTGTTATAAAAGCCATTTTGATCAAAGGTGAAAACATTATTGGCTCCACTAGTTCTAGTTTCTGCCTGAAGAAATGCTGTTCTCTTATTTAAGGCGTAATTCACACCAACAGACCTAGAGTAAAGGAAAGGAAGGGGCATTTCTCTCTTAATCCCAGATTCAAGCCATCTCTTTTATTGTGCCAGTGAGGTGTCTGAGATCAAAGCAATATACTTTAGGGTCTGATTCTTCTACTGTTAAAATATTTCCCATTGGCTTCAGTTGTGTCCTTCAAAAATACTGTGTGGAAAGCAGGGATTTCTGTATTTTACAGAAAGAAGATCTCTTTCTGTTTACTTTCATCCATAAAGCATCCTGGTTATAAGAGGTGATGGCCACTTCCAGCTTTAGGGTCTATTTTCCCTGTAAGAAATTCTCCCAAATCCAGCCATCCCTCTTCGTCCATGGACTAAGATGAAGAGTAAGTGGTAGTTACCAGAAATGTCACAAAGCCAATGAAGATGAGGGTGGTGGGAGACTAAATTTCCTACAGCTTCTCTGCTGGTGGGCTTGGAGCATTGCTGCTGCCAGACATCAGCTGCTTCTCAGGCAGAGGGAGTGTGTGGAGGCAGCAGGAGCTGTGTTGAGCTGGTTGATGCTGTGTTTGCTTCTGAGGCTGGAGTAACCTTTTCCAGAGCAGAGCAGATGTGGCTGTGGCTAGGGAAGCGATGGTGGCAAAGCTGCCAGGTCAAAGCAGAATACAGAAAAGCAGTCATCTTCAATGAATGCCTGGGATATTTTAGGAATAAAGCTCAGAGTGTGCTTTTCCTTCACGCTTACTGTATGTGGGCTTAATGCTACTGCTGCAGCACCTCTGTCATAGTGAAAATCCCTTCTGTAAGCCTTGCTTCTCAGTGAGGATGGGTTTTGATGTACCAATTAGTGTTCAAAACCAAGAGACATGCAGTGAACCAGTTCTGAGAGCTTACATCAGCCACAGCCATGCAGTAACCAGCTGCTGGTATAAGACAAAGCCAGATCAGCCTCTCTGACTAGACCTGTTGTACATCACAAAGCCGAAGGAGTTGCACACAAACGTGAAGTAAGCAGTAAGTTGGTAGAGAATCAGACCCTGCAGCTATATTAATTCAAATTAGTTTACGCAGTTGATCAGATCTAGTCACAGCTTCTGTTTCAACAGCAATTTCCTCTTCCTCACACACCTGGTTATTAGAGGCGTAAAGCACGGTTTAACAATAAGATAAATTGGACGGCCACCATTTATCAGGGGGTGGGCTGTTGGCTAATACTGGAAGTGGTTGGCACTTTTCTTGTTTCCACTTGGAAAAAGCAGCTGAACCACTGCACATCAAAGGAGGTTTCTGCTGTTGGAGTGGGAAAAACTTGAGACTCAATGCATTTGTGCCCTGAGCCCAGCTGCTTGTTGCTGGCGCTCCCTCTGTCTCACACCCCAGATGACAACCCCAAGGCTCAAGAGCTCAAGTACTGCTCTTCAGAAGAGAGAGCTACAATGTAGAAAATGAGGAGCTAACAGACACTGATTAGCCTTTGCCGTGATGCCTTTCTGCTGTTGATAGCTTCCAAGAGAGACCTCCGTAATCAATAACAGTAGTTGATGCTACTTGCACAGATTGTAAATATATTTCAGTGAGGGATTTGACATTTCTGCTGATTCTGTCAAAACTTAGACCCTGCCCTGCTCTCATCCATGTGAGCAGTCTTGTACACTTACATGTGGTAACTTAAACAGGAGACTTCTTATGTGAATAATAGTTGCAGGGCCAGAGCCCAAGCCTTAAAGATTGTGAAATATCCCCATTAATGAGTTTATAACAAAAATTGTTGTTTTATACATATATTTATATGTATATCTTTGTTTAATGCAGCTGGGGTATCCTCTTCTTAGCAAGCATCATTTACCTTACCTATTTATATTAAATGATTGCAAATAAGTTAAAATATCTAAGAGCTTTTAATGCCTTAGAGGGATTTAATTATAAGCTCCTTGACAGTTAAAATCTACTTAAGTAAATATGTCCATTGCTGCTGAATGTAACTTTTAATAAAGTGTGTCATTTTATATATGGCTGTCTCACTTATTCTTGGTGCTAAGGTGCAGGAAAATGTGTGTTGCTGAATTGAGGACTGCGAGGAAACCCAAGCTGGTTGTCTTGCATGGCAGACCAGGCCGTGAGTATGCATCCCCTTTTTCTAAGTGACAAAGCAGATGGAATCGGTATGGTCCTGATGGAGGCTGAATCCATCAATTAAAGTGAGGATTTATTTCATTTCAGGCACAAATTGTTTCATTCAGGAGAATAGGTCAGGTTGTCACCTTTCCTGAAGGTTGGGTGGCAGTTGGGTGTACAGCTTGCTCAAGTGCTTTTTGTTTGGTCCGTAACTGGCAGGCCAGAGGAAGCCCTGGTTGAAGGTGGGCAGACACAGGGATCATGGTGGATGTGTCACCAATGGAGAGGAACAAGCTCCAGCTGAAAAGCCTCGGGGTTCTCTGCTGGTGCCTGAGGCACATTAGCTTGGAGCCAGGGGAAGCTTGCTGCCTCCTCAGGTCTGACAAGGGGTGGATGACTCACTGTGAGGCTTTGACCACCCTGAGCATTACGAATTGCAGTCAGCAGGAGCGAGGTGGCATCCCATCCTTGTGTCCCTGAAGGGAGCAGCGGGGCAGTCCTGCCCGGGCTATCAGTCTTGTAACAGAGAGCATGCGACACTCACAGTCATGTGCGTACCCACGTAGCGGATATGTGCCTCCACCAGGCAATGGCATTTCAAAACAGAACTACTGGTGGTGCTTCAGAGCCTCTCTGCCCACCACATGTTCTCAGTGCCAGCCCAAGACTTCAGTTTCGGAAATCCAGCCCTCAAAGTGATACAAATGCAGAGGCTTGAAAGCTTCATGTGGCTTCTCTTACCAGTGTGTGGGCTTTTGTGTGTGTGAGGGTTTTAGCGCGCCTTTTTTTGCCTTTTTTATGTTTCCAGTGTAGCTCCTTCAAGCAGCACCTTGAGAGAGAGACATGGGGTTTTCCCCTCTCTTCTGGGGGAAAGGACTGAAGAAGACAAACAGCCCAAAACCTCTGTCTCTCTCAGCTGAGACACCGTGGGCTTGTGGAAAAAGGAAGCACCCTACCAACCTTTGACAGGAGAGCTATAACATACAAGTGTTCTGGGGTCCCCCCCCCAGCTGTGTTTATTACAGAAAGTCAATACTTATGAGGGAAAGAATAAGGCCTCTTTTTCGTTAGAAAAAGCCTGCTAATTAATTAATTAAAAAAACCCTACCAAATAGACCGTGCTGTTGCTTCTGTGCACTCGTCATACCAACCTGCTGAGCTTTCGAGTACAGTTAACTTTCTGTTCTGTGGTATGACTTTAAGGTTAAATAGAAAGGACCTTGTTTGCTATTAGGTTTCTTAGATCGCGCTGCAAAAAGGATGTCCTAATAGAAAGCAGTGTTTCATACAGTAAGTTTTCAGCCTAAGATTACAGTCATATTTAAAACCCAAAACCAGAATTAAGCTCCTAAGCCCAAACGGGAGCAGTTTCACACAGAGAACTGAGAACCTAATGCTGAGACTTCACTTTTTTAAGATGTTTTCTTCAAAGGTATATTTTAATCCGAAAGGCGTTTCAGGGAGCAAACACCTCCTGCAGCATCAGCTGCACAGACGTCAGTGGGCTCACACCAATGTGGCCTAGGAGTGAATTCAGCATCTCCCTTTCTACCGTCACCGCTACTGTGACAAAAGCATCTGCAGGCGAGGATGTTTTCCTTGGAAAGAGCATGCTTGTTTCCTGGGGAGGGCTGCCAAGTGTATTTTTAAGTGGAGAAAACTGAGATTTAAGGCTGCTAACCTCTCTGCTATCCCAGGATGCCTGCGGGAGCAACCACCAGTGTGACTCCCGTTTGCGAGTGCCCGTACTGAACGTCCTATATTTGCACAAAATCATTCCAAACAACTGAAAAGAAACTCGAGCTCCAGGGATTTTAAACGTGGAGTGTAGTGTATTGCTATCATCAGTTCATGCTTGCCCGCTCTATTTATATACCGTACTTTTTTAGTTCGAAGCAGGAAGTTGCAAGGCACAAGACAAATAGCCTTTATAACTTTGCCATTTCAACATGTTTCTCTTGCTGCAAACAGGCAACAGCAGGTTTTTTCTGCAGGAGCTTTCTCACTCCGTGACACCCATCTCTCTCCATGTCTCTATCTTCGTCCACTGCTGCTCAGGTAAGGTGAGACCTAGGCATGTCCAGCTCTGTTACCTGAAGGCAAACTAATAAGCTAAATCTCTACGATCATGGTCAAAGTGGCAGCGTCTTGTCCTTAGAACTTAATTAACTGTCTAAACGTCATAGGCCACGTTGTCAACTAACATTCAGTATGTGACTTGGTACAAGCAGGCGATTTTTAACAGCCCTTCTTGTGGTAAGTTGTTGCACAGTCTTCAAGCCCTTGGCTGGAGTTTGAAGCCATCTATAGCCTGGTAAACAAACTGCAGGGATGGTAAATTGATGTGAAGAGATGAATGGCTTCTGTTCCAAATTTTAACCTAATCCTCTGGAAGAAAACCATGCCCCAGAGATGGGAGCCAGCTGGGGAACCATTGCCCGAGTTAGGCTAAGCCCTGGCCTTGAGATGACTGGTAGTGGACAAGGGCACTGTCATTGCCTTAGGAAGTGGGGAGCAGGGCTGTTGCTGTGGCCAGTGGTGGAGAGCAGCCACATGGCCTTTGCTGAGGCAACACGCATCCATGCGCAAGGCTGCAGGGTCAACCAAGATGCTGCTTTACATGGACCCCATCACCCCCCCCATTCAAAACCCTGTGATTTCATCCAGACAGCAAGAGCAGTGTGGAGATCCAGTTACAGCCCAAAGGCTGCAAATCCCTTTATAAAATATTCCCATCTGACCCCCAAAGTCTGCAATACGCTCTATGGGCTTTTTCCCAATAACACCAACTTGCCACATGAACCCCGGACTCTGGCACATCGTCCTCATTTTGTGTAATTGCCTTCAACGGAGATATGTCAACCTGCATTTCACAACCCTCTCCTAGGAGCATTTGCTCTCTTACCAAAGATATATTCACTTGCTCTTTCTTCTCTGCCCTGCCAGGAACTATATTAACTTGGGCACTGTTGCAGAGATCTGCAGTTCTATTCAGCAGAGTGCAGGACTTTGAAGCAGGGTTCAAAAAAACCCATTTTCAGTCTTGAGCTGCTGTTGGATGCTTGCAGTTGGCTCAGAGTCTGTTGTTGGGGGTGTTTTCAAAGTCAACTTTTGCTGGATTTGGGGTTAGTTCAGGCCCATTTGTAGCCCACCAGGGAGCTGTAACTGTGGCTTTATCTGGCATGGAAGTTTTCACCCTAATTTCATAAAGACAGCA
Organism: Lathamus discolor; assembly: GCF_037157495.1. NCBI lineage: Eukaryota > Metazoa > Chordata > Aves > Psittaciformes > Psittacidae > Lathamus > Lathamus discolor. The sequence goes on from NC_088884.1 coordinate 61,701,693, forward strand.
GAATTCTTGGTGCCTTCAAAAAACCTTCCCAAACCTTCATCTTCCTGGTTTAAGAATTGAGGGTGTTTGTGATATATGTATGAGTGTGTGTGGTTTGCACACATGGAACTCAGTCTGGTGATATTTGGGAACACTGGCATGCAGAAATAAGGACGGGTTGGCTGCAGACCTAAGCAAGCAGAGCAGCTGGTGTGAGTGCTGCCATCCCATGGGAAATGCCGATTTTTCTGCCTGTGGCAGGACTTTGCTGCTGAAGGAGAAGAGGAGTCAAAAGAGATGAGTTTGGTCCCTGGAGCCATTGTGCTGTTCCTGTGTAAGTACAAACATCTGCCCAGGTCCCTGATTCTCAGCTGGGACATGGGGAAATGCTAGCGGGGGTATCATGCACCTAACCAAAGACTGACAGATGTAAATGTAATGTGTCACACGTGCAATTTATCATGCAGAAAAAGAAAGGGAAGCAAGGAAAGTTCAAGAGAAGGTCTCAAGGGCACAGGGAAATGTTGCCAGAAATGTTGTGGTATTTACTGAAAGTTTACTTTTGACTTATTGTGAAGAGTTGGTGTCGTCAGCAGTTGACTGTCCATGTCTTTGTCAATCTGTCTTGGGTATCTTTTCGGAAGAGAAGACAGCCAGAAGATCCTGGTCCAGTGAAAAGCTTGTTGGTCAGGGTCTGTGGTCTGAAATCTGTGTTTTTGAAAGTTTGTCCACAGCACCTCGCTTGGGATGAGTGCTCTTTTACATGGGTAGCACAAATATAAATAAATACACAAATATAAACTGAGCTGGAAATTTACTGAGTACAAGCTGTCTTGCAAAACTGCCTGTGTTTCCTGGCTCTGGATGGGATGGAAATACCACAAAACTAGCTTCTCTTAAAGTAACGTGATACTTCTTCTTCCGGGCCTTGGCTGAAAGTGGGAGAAGGAAGCATGTACAAGACAGGAAAAAGAATAGCAAAAGCTGGTGATAATTAAGTTATGTTTAACGTGGCAAAATGGAACTATCAATTAGAAAGATCAAAGTGGCCATTGTGATCATCTACTCTAACACCTTGTGTAGCTCTGGCATAAAGCTGGAAAAGGTAGCTAGCCTGGCTTAGCTGTCTTCATGTTAGACACATGCGTTGTTTCTGTGAGCTGGCTCTCATCTTACTCAAACTTCAGCCCAAGTGCTACATACAGATCAAATGAACCTAGTTCACCCTGAGCCATGCTTGTTCCCACCCCTCCAAGAGAGGGGAATCCAGTCTAATGCAAACTCTGGATACAAAGCTTATTCTGCAGCAGAGACATTGTAATATCAGGTTACATCTCCAAGCACCTGGCCTTGCATGATGGAATCCATCCGCGGGTCCTGAAGGAGCTGGCAAATGAAGTTGCTGAGCCACTGGCCATCGTATTTGAAAAATCATGGCAGTCAGGTGAAGTTCCCGGCGACTGGAAAAAGGGAAATATAACCCCCATTTTCAAGAAGGGGGAAATGGATGACCCGGGGAACTACAGACCAGTCAGTCTCACCTCTGTGCCTGGTAAAATCTTGGAACACATTCTCCTGGGAGGCATGCTAAGGTACATGAAAAACAACAAGGTGCTTGGTGACAGCCAGCATGGCTTCACTAAGGGGAAATCCTGCCTCACCAATTTGATGGCCTACTATGATGGGGCTACAGAGCTGATGGACAAGGGTAAAGCGGTTGATGTCATCTACCTGGACTTGTGCAAAGCATTCGACACTGTCCCACACCACATCCTTCTCTCTAAATTGGAGAGACATCAATTTGATGGATGGACCACTTGGTGGATAAAGAACTGGCTGGAAGGCCGCACACAAAGAGTTGTGGTCAATGGCTCCATGTCCGGCTGGAGACCGGTAACGAGTGGTGTCCCTCAGGGAATGGCATTGGGACCGGTCTTGTTTAACATCTTCATCGCTGACATGGACAGTGGGATTGAGTGCGCCCTCAGCAAGTTTGCCGATGACACCAAGCTGTGTGGTCCGGTTGATACGCTGCAGGGAAGGGATGCCATCCAGAGGGACCTTGACACGCTTGTGAGGTGGGCAGATGCCAACCTTATGAAGTTCAACCACAACAAGTGCAAGGTCCTACACCTGGGTCGGAGCAATCCCAGGCTTGGGCAATCTACAGGCTGGGCAGAGAAGAGATTCAGAGCAGCCCTGCGCAGAAGGACTTGGGGGTGTTGGTTGATGAGAAAATGAACACGGGCCGGCTTCAGTGAGTGCTCACAGCCCAGAAAGCCAACCGTATCCTGGGCTGCATCAAAAGGAGCGTGACCAGCAGGTCGAAGGAGGTGATCCTGCCCCTCTACTCTGCTCTTGTGTGATCTCACCTGGAGTATTGTGTGCAGTTCTGGTGTCCTCAACATAAAAAGGACATGGAACTGCTGGAACAAGTCCAGAGGAGGGCCACGAGGATGATCAGGGGACTGGAGCACCTCCTGTATGAAGACAGGCTGAGGAAGTTGGGGCTGTTCAGCTTGGAGAAGAGAAGGCTGCGTGGAGACCTAATAGCAGCCTTCCAGTATCTGAAGGGGGCCTATAGGGATGCTGGGGAGGGACTCTTCGTCAGGGACTGTAGTGACAGGACAAGGGGTAACAGGTTCAAACTTAAACAGGGGAAGTTTAGATTGGATATAAGGAAGAAGTTCTTTCCTGTTAGGGTGGTGAGGCACTGGAATGGGTTGCCCAGGAAAGCTGTGATTGCTCCATCCCTGGCAGTGTTCAAGGCCAGGCTGGACAGAGCCTTGGGTGACATGGTTTAGTGTGAGGTGTCCCTGCCCATGGCAGGGGAGTTGGAACTAGATGATCTTGAGGTCTTTTCCAACAGTAACTATTCTATGATTCTATGATTCATCAGGTTGGCATCAGCCCACCTCACAAGCGTGTCAAGGTCCCTCTGGATGGCATCCCTTCCCTCCAGGGTATCAACCGAACCACACAGCTTGGTGTCATCAGCAAACTTGCTGAGGGCGCACTCAATCCCACTGTCCATGTCAGTGACAGAGATGTTGAACAAGACCTGCCCCAACACTGATCCCTGAGGGACACCACTCGTCCCCAGCTGGACACTGAGCCATCCTTCGGAGTAGCTGGTTGGGTAGTCACGACACTGCATAGCTCCTCTCCCCTCACGTAACGTCAAGCACACCACTTCGCCTTCCTTGGGCTGAAACAGGGACATCAATCCAACCTGCCTTTGTCACTGCTCACACAACAGCCTTCAGCAACCCACTTAAAAAAGAGGACCAAAGGTCCATATCCTCGGGACTGCCCAAGTCCTGGGCCTCCTTCCTGCCTTTGCCAAGAAATGTCATTAACAGCAGCTTCTGAGAACTGATTGAGACCACACATGTCCTTTCAGCCAAGCCAGCAAACAACCTTCAGCTAAGTCTGCCCAGGGCTGTTTTGGATCTGGTGATCTGCATTTAGAAATAGTCTTTATATTTTTACATGTTGCCTGAAGCCATCTGGTTCCCTCTTCATTTTATGTTTTAATTGTCATTTATAACTTATTATACAAGCTATTCAAAAGCCAGACAGACACTGGAGGGAAGCAATCAAGTCCTTATCTGAAGTGCACTGAAAGTCTTTCCCTGGCTTTCCGAGGGTTTGGGCTGGCACCCCCATCAAGGGAGCCTGAATGGCAGCAGCTCCACAGGGCCCTGGCTCTGGGACACCCAGGCCATGCACTACACACTGGTTCCAGGGGCTTGCTCTTGGCTGGAGCCAGGCAAGCCCCTGACTTCTGCAGGGCAGCCAGTTCCCCTCAAGGCACAAGGAGGTCAACTGATGTGCTCAGGTCACCAATGCATGAGCAAATGACTCATCCCAGATTTTTCTGGCTCCTAAACCCTTGCTCAAACCACAAGGCTGCTTAATGACTTAGCAGGGCTCTAAGGAAGTAAGCTATAAATTGCACATATGCTATGGCTAAATGACTGGCTCAGGTGTTTTCCACGTGCTGTTTATGAATCTAGAAAAGCTAACTGGTGCCTGGGAATTACTGAAAGGTTGGGAATAGTCATTTGTTTGATGAAGCAATAGCTTCAGGAAAAAATATCTTTGCTTTGCCCTCCACCTCATAGCAAAATCTTTTCACCTTCAGCTTTTCCACCCGATTCCATGTGGGGCCCTGAACTGAAGGTAAATCACCTCTTGTTAGAAATAGGACTAGTTTGTACTATCTCAACTAAAACCATCCCCAGTCATAAACGCATCACCTAAGTCCTGCCCAGCAGCCCAAGCAGGGAAGGATGGCCTGAGGGGGGCATGGTGCCCTGGTGCCAAAGCGCACCCCGATGTACCTTCAGGCTGAGAGTGACATCTCACAGGAGGACAGGCACCCCACATCAGGCTCAACAGACCCGCACAGCCCTCACCAGCATGCCAGTGGTGAGAGGGTGGAAATATACTAGCCAACTCATTCCTGTGGGTTGGCTTAAATCCCAGATAAGGTGCCCATCACTTGGGTATGACGGCTAAACAAGCTAACCTGCGCTGGGAAATGTGCTGCTGCTATTTGGTGACCTCAGTTTACTCTGGTGGCCCTGTGACGCTGAGACACAGAAGTATTTACTTGTAAGAGATGCCCCTTGATTTTCTCCTGCCAGTTGTGCAGGACTTGGAAAGCAGCCATGGGACTAGTAAGTGCAGAGGGGCAAGAGGGCTGCAAATCTCCCAAACCAGGCTGCTCTGGGTCCCCAACATCCTCATAGTATGGAGAATTATTACCACATTACTCTATTTTAATAATAATCTATAATATTTCAAACATACAAAATAAACCAAGGCACTGAACAGCAAACTCTCTGAATAAGAATATTTAATTTTTTTAGAAATAAATCCCTGGACATCAATGGGCAGACTCAGGGAGTCAGATGCCGCACAGAGAAAACAAGAGAGGGGGGCCGGATCCAGCCCCTCTCAGCCCTGCAACAGACAGGCCAGCACAGCTGGCACTAATTGGCACTTTCCTTGGCCGCAGATGAAGTGTGGAGGAGACAATGGGGCCTGAGCTGGTTTCTCGTGCCTGGAGGTGATCCCCAGCTCTGAGACCAAAGCCCATTGAGAGCTCAACAAGGAGAAACTGCAGCAGTCACTGCTCAGCGAAGAAAAGACTTCTGGAGCATAAGCCCACATCTATAGGATGTGTACCTAGCACCAGTGGACATCACTGTGTGCCCACCAGCACATGTGAAGAGAAAGCAGGGCATGGAGCATGGTCGCACAGCATCAGTGGTGATGTGGTGGTGGCGTGCTAAAGCTTGTGATTACATTGGTTACTCATAGGCAGCTGGTCAAACCCATGACTCCCATTGAAACCCTTAGCATCATGCTTTCTGCAGTGTTCCATGCTTGGAAATTCAAGCAGGAGTGTAAACAACTTACAAAAAGCTGTAGCTTTGTGCAATCATAGAAAGCTGGAAAGAAATGGAAGCATGAAGCTGTGGCACCTGGAACATGAGTGGGCAGCTAGAAAAGAGAGACAAGGGCAAGAAACTTCTTCATAATGGAACATAAGTTGGCAGGCAGGAATAAAGGAAAGATACCTGTTTTTAAAGAAAGAAAATTATCACATAGTTTCTGGATTGCATTATAACAGGCTTTTTTAGGTATATGACCAGTAATTCCATCAGTGCCAGGTTTTTTGGTGAAAAGTATATTCATTACCTTAGACTTATCAATTGACAGCTTAGAGGCACTGTTTTCTTTTGTGCTTCACAAACAGCACAAAATGGGGAAAAAACATCCCCACTTGCCATGCAAGAAATTCCCTGAGCTTAGCCTGCACAGAGGCTTCAGCCAGTCACGGTCCAAGAACTGTGCTGTCTGAGCCCCCATGTTTCAGATTACCACCCAGGTTCTCCAAAACTTGAGAGATTTTTTAATTATTTTATTAAATACTAGCCAAATACATGTGATGATACTCTTCTTGTTTGTCCCCTGGAGTGGGAACACACAGTTTAGGCTTTGCTCCTTTTCCTCCTCCTTCAGTACAAACAGGAGAAGCAGCTGAAGGACTTGGAAGCCGCAAGGATGAAGTGAGGCTCTCGGGAAGTAACTAGAGATGAGCAAAGGGAAAACAGCTGCAAGCTGGACACCAGCAGACGTGTCTGACTCTGTCCTTGGGGAGCAATAGGGAGGGGTGGTCCTTCACCCTGGGAGGCCCTCAGCCCTGCCAGCATGGGGGATTTGCCTCCCTCTGTTCCTCCAGCACAGCCTGGCACAGTCGCACTTCTGCCGCAGCTGGAGAAACCATCCTCCCGGGGGGAAACGAGGTGCTCGGCAACCTGACAGGCTAACAAGCTAATAGCATGCGAATGCACGTTTGTGCTGGAGCTGCCACCCGCAGCTGCAGCCGTCTGCAGCACCCCTCCATGCTTCGGCACAGCAAAGGCCAGCCAGGTAAGGGCACAACACAGAGATGTAGCAGGGAGCAGTGCCTGCTCCATCCCTAAAAGCTAATGTCCAGCTTGCCTTCATTTTCTAAGGGCTAACCTGCTTGTGGGCATCTTTGTACCCCCCTTTGCAGGGAGGAGACAATTGCATGACTGATGCTTCATGCACACCTTGAGGGATGCAGCCTAGGACCAGCAGGACCTGGCCTGGCCTGTGTTCAGCTTTAGAGCACAGCCATAAAAGCCCACATTGAACTCACCTTTCCACCTCTCTGTACTAGTCTCGGCATCCCTGGGGTTTTTCCTGTAATAATCCTATCTATGCCATTGACTTATACAACAGTAATTGAGCTGCAAGTTTAATTACAGTATGGGAACGAGCTGTCACTTGACTGAAGATACTTCCTTGAATATTTATTGAAATAAATAGTCTTACTGACTCTGCAATTTGAAATTCAGGGACTAGACATTGGGATCTCTTTTATGGCTGTATTTATATCCTTCCTGGCAGGCACAGCACTTCAGAGAAATACCAAGCCCTGGCTTCCAAAATGCTCCCAGAGACCCTTTTTTCTTTAAAATGCCATTGGTGGTGGCTCATGGAGAGTTTCCTATCCATTGCCTCATACCCACAGCCATGACAAGTAGCAATGCTCAAGACCTAGAAAGTCTCAATTGTTTTAGGCAGGTTTGTATCGTATGGGAATGTCAGGACAAGTGATGCAGGTTAGAAGACTCCTTGTTGTTCTTTTATTCCATGGTTGAATGCGGCCAAACAGGTGGAGGAGCATGTGCTCTTGGACATGACCTTTCCCAAGTGTACTGTCCCCCATGCGCCCAACAGCAGTTCAGCTTCATGTGTCCCAGAGCTGGGAGTGGGACCTGCATCCCCAGATGCACTGGCTCCCGGCGGGCGTCAGGGTTGGTGGGACCAAAGTGCCTCTATGTCTTAGAAGGGGTGGACAAACAAGCACAATGTGGCTCTGACGAAGTGTGATTTTTATGTAGGCACATTCCTTTAGTGATAATAAGGCACTCAAATTACCCTCTGATGTTGGTTATTTGGAAAAAACATGGAGGCAGTATTTCTAGCTGTGAGAGTGTATGGGAATGTGTGTGCCAGTGCTGCCTGCTCACAGCTGTGAAAACATTAATGTTCACACTCTCTGGCTAAGGGAGACAAAACAAAACCCTCAGGTTTTGTCCAAAGTCCCTTTTCTCACAACCAATTTTATGTCCAAATGAAACCAAGCATTCTCCGAATGCAGACTCACGGTCTTTGCACTTTGCGCTTTGCAGACTCCCTGTGATACCTCATGGCAAGCCCTTCCTGATTCCCACCCAGCTCAACCCACAGCAGTGGGTCACCCCCTCCCACCCACCAGGGGACACTGGGCATGCTGGCAGGAAAGATTTGCCGTATTTATAGAGTCATGCCCTGGGCGAGAAATGTATCAAATCACCAAGGATTGGTAGGACAAGGCAGGGGGTTTAACTGTTGATTTTACAGGGAAATTTGGGGTTATTCAAATGGGTATCATGTCCACAAGATCCATCCTGGGAAGCCTGACTACATGACACTGACGCAGAAGATGCTCTGGGGGTCAGCCCATAGTTAAGGAAACTCGGCTGCCTTGCTGAAAACTGCTGAGCAGCATCGGTTATACCAGGGACTTTCCCTGTGAGACTGTCACTTCCAATAGGCAATTCATTCCCTCCAGTCTTTACGGTTTCCATCCATAATGATCAATGTCTTGGGCATTTAGTTTCAGAATAATACATTTTAGAGAGTAATTCTTGTCTGCCATGACTTGATGTCTACCCCCATGATTTCATACTCTGAAATTTATCCTTTGCCAGGCCTGCCATGAACCTAAAAGGTGCGTGAGCCAAAGGCAGATACTCGAACACACCTGGACCTGCAGAGAGTTGAGCTCCAGATTCAAAACACCAAGGTGGCTCTTGCCTGACAGGGGGCTGAGCTACTCCTTTGGAGAAACTTGAACTTCTGCCAAAATTCATAACCGAGGCTGATTTTTACTTTGCTCTGATTGTTTCCTACCAGAAATTCTTGGTTTATGAATAGAAACACTAGTTTCAAAGCTGATGCTTACAGTTTCAAAGCTGATGCTTATATTGTAATCCCATTATAATATTTTTTGGGTATCCCCTTTGTTATGGGTAAATCTTACACCTTTCTCCTGACACCGTCTCACACCATCTTTCTCACAGGTATATAAAAGGTAGGTGTACCAGAGAGAGAAAGCTTTTTCTTGCTGATACCTGAGCCTAAAGCACAGTACATTTCAGTTCTCTTTCTCATATTTCAGTGAATTTCACTGTCAAAATGGAAATGTGGGAGTGCTGGTACATGACTGCCCTGTTACAATGTGCAGAACAATTACAAGTATGCATGATGGACCAGCTGGAAGTGCCTTGGTGACCATCGGTCCTCACACAACTTCTGTCCACCACAGCAAGCAAGAGTAAGAGCGAAGCTATATACATCCAGGGATGACCATGTGGCACGGACATCTCCTTTTGCTATGAACTCAAACACAACCTGCAACCCCAACTCTTCCACTGCTGTCCTCTTTTCCATTTTCTTTTGGGTAAGTGTTTGAAGAATATCACCTCATTTCCTTCCAAGGGGTCACACATTTTTAAGCCTTATGCAGGCAAAATTTTCCTGCCAAACAAATACACTGAGGCAAAGAGAGAAACCTCAAGAACAAGAGCCAGGACGGTTGCAGTCCCATTAAGGGAATTTATGAGAACTCAGTACTGCTTCAGAAAAAGGAGTGTTTACTTAGATGATGGACGTCTGTTGAATATTAATCTTTTCTGGGTGTATCGCAGGTTTTCTTAAAGAAAGCCTAAATTATTCAGGAGTATTTGCATGCTGAGATACAGCAAATTGACAGGCGGTACAAATCAGACTTTTGCATTGTAGTATTAAAGGAAACCAAATGCCAAATTTGGTTTCTCAACACATCATTGACCATCTCCTAAGTAAAATAATTAAGCTGCTCATTAAGATACAGCGTACATAATTCTGAAACAACGGCTACCTTAATCCTTATGCACAGCATCAGCAAAATAACCATGAGATGCCACAAATTCATAATTTGGTTATTCTTTTTATCCATTTGCTGTATTACAGGATGGCAGTGATGAGGAGTGCTGCTGGTGATGAAGAGCGCAGATGCAGCAGCCTCTGCCCCGGGGAGGTGATGGTCTGTGATGGATGGCATGACATGGAGGGGAGGTTGGTGGCCAGGGCTGCCCTGAGGATTGTCCCCACCTTCATCACCTTCTGTTCCAAGGCAGGGATGTCTTCCTCCTGGCTGTGCTGGCCCAGCTCCCCACTTCCATCCTGGTGCTTGCAGGGGAAGCACCAGCCTTATTTATATAACAGCTGCTGTTTTTAGGTGCTGTCATTCACATGTATGCTGGAAAACATGGTACTTGAGGAGCTGCTACGCTAGTACAGCATATGCCGGAGGCAAAACTATATATATATATTAAAAAAAAATAAATCTGTGTAAAAAAAAGAATTAGAGCAGGATTATCACAGTGTGTCAGCTTCCTGTCCACAGCCCAGCTGGTGCGGTGCCTCACCAGGGCCACCTTTTCGAAACACTTCCTCAGTTAAAAGCCTTTGCTGCTGAGATTGATCTCATGGTTTTTTTCCATGTTCTCAGGTGAACCAAATTTCTGCTTTTATCAGCAGCTATAGGTGGAGCAGGGGATGAGATGGTATCAGTGACCTGGCGTGGAGGAAGAAGCCAGAACATACAAGTCAGGCAAAAGCAGCCCCTGTCAGGTTGGGGCTGCAGGCATCTCACCTTTCTCTGCCATCCTCTGCATTCCTTGGGGTTGCTGGTTTCTCTTTATGTCCAGCTCATGGAGAAAATACTCTCAATTGTACATGCACAAGTTTTAAGTGCGTGCAATGCAGATTGAAAACCAACAGCATGTTCTGAATGGAGATGTCTACAATGATTTCCATTGAAAATCCTGTTCATGCAATTATAGACTGTGATACAAAAATAGAGCCTGCTGCTGGACAGAGTCCCCTTGGACAGGGCAACACCTACAACCTCCATGGATCTAACGTCTTTCAGTGGCATTGGCTCGTCATTGGAGCTCATCCATTAGATTTCAATTGCTTCTTCTCAAAAGCAGATTCCTGCTGTATTTTATGGTTATTTTAAAGTCAATACATATATTCTTCCCTGTTTCCCAGTTTATAGAGAGGAATGAGTGTAGAGACCCTGTGCTTGCTGGAGTCGGTGGAAACTTGCTTACTGTCTCCAGTGGACCTTGCATTTGGGTCTCAGAGTAAACTGTCCTACGTGTCCTAACTAACACCTCATGTTTCCTGCCATTTCTTTTCACTTGCCCCATCTCTCCTTTCATCTTTGTCAGTCGCAGGCCCCTGTGTGCACAGTTGTGGGAGGAGGAAAAGAGAAAGAGTGCTGTGGATGGACAAGATGTCAAGAATTTGTCATGTGTCCCACTACCTGCCTGGACCAGAGGAGCTAGGAGGGAATCTGTGGCTGGTCCCACCTAATGAACCACTCCAGCTATTGCACGGAACAACCAAGAAGCCGCCACCCTAGCCCCAAACCTCGCCTGTATACTTCAGTCCCTCCTCAACATGTCTGACCAGCTCCTCAGCTGGTATAAATCAGAGTTGCTCCTTTGAACCAGTGCGATGACCTGACAGCAGCTGTGAATTTGACACGGCGTGCTGTCTTGCAGCTCATCCAGCTGTGTTTGATTTACATCTGGATCTACTTGGAAGTTCACGTCAAAGGCGTTGCCACAGAAGGAACAGAAGTGGTGCAGGATGGATGGCTTGCAAAATGCCCTCTGCTGGAAGGACCAAGGCCCACAGAAGGCATATGGCTGGGAGATGAGTCCAGCATTGATTCGTTTCCCCTCCCCTTGCCCTGAAGATGTCAAGCTTCCTGTGATTACTGATTATGATGATGATAATGTTTCTGGTGTGTATGTGTTTGCGCACACGTGTGCAGTGGTTTCTTGCTAAACCAAATTTGTTTGGACATTGCCAGATGGTACAAAAGCTTACCGGAATTTCATTTTCAAATAAACCACAGACTTGGATGAGCTAATGTTGTTCCACATAAAAAGCCACAAAATTCAACAAAGTGATGTTGTTTCAAGAAGAGAACATGTCAAGTGGGAGAACCATCCGGTCGGCTCTGAAAGAGCTACACACTCCCCCTCATGCTTCTAGAAGCTGTTTACGTACAAACGCCGGGCATACGGCACTGCAGCTTGGTTTAAACATTTCTCTGCAGCTGATGTCTGTGGAGCAGAGCCTTGGCAGAAGTGGCGCAGGAACCACATCTGCTCGTAAGCCTTCCTGCGTTATTTCAACTGCTCCTGAGAGACTGACAGCCCTGGAGGAACTGCAGCCTCTTTCTCCGTAAGGACAGGTACACCACCAACCCTGGGGGAATTGGCTCTAGACAGATGTCTTTGCCATCGTCACTGGGGATGGGGACATGACCTCCTGTGATGCTTCAGAGCTCAGCTCTCCACAGCCCAGAAGTCTGGGGGTATCCTGGGAACCAAACTGGGACTACCTGCTTATTTAATATATAGCTCTCTGCTGTTTCAGCTTTGTTAGAAGTGGTTGCTCTAGGTGGGGTGAGGACTAGTGATTTGGACATCAAGGGATAAAGCAGCAAAACAGCAGCAGCACTGCAGTGGTTCCTGATCTGCTAGATCCAAAACCACAGCCCCAGAGGGCATCACCCTCCCAGCATACAGGGTGGGAGCCATAAAACTGGCAGCAACAGCAGCTGAGCAGGACAAAGATGCAAGTCAACTGCAAGAAGACAGCCCTGCCCAAGGACCCACCTCTCCCTGCACCACCATCCTGAACTATCTGGCAGAACCCAGGTATGTAACTTTTTCTGTGCATTTAGCCCCAAACAGCCTAATGTTGGTATAAACAGGAGAAATACACTGTGATTTAATAACAAATTGGCAAAAGCCTTCTCTCCCCAGCAACCATCACCGCCAGTTTGTGGCCAGGGAATTAGTCTTGGCCTGGCTGAGGATGTGTGGAGCTGCTAGAGAAAGCGAGACCAACTCTTGGGGCCAGCAGCCGCAGCAAAGCCTCCCACGGGCCTCTGGAAGAGCTGCGAGGGCTATGTCTGCAAAGGGCTTCAGCACTGCAATGATGAGACTTGCATCTCCAAGCTGTAGGACCTGAAAGCATGGCCCTAAGTGGGGCCAGGTCTCCAGCCAGGGAGATGCAAGTGGGGCCAGAGGAGACTCACCAGTGATGGTGACATTTCATGTCCCAGAACTGCAAGAAGTACCAACAGCCACATAGTAAGAATTTGCACATTGCAACAGTAAGAATTTGGTTTCCATTTAAAAATGCGTCTCACTGTTGATGTCCTGCTGCGGACAGTTGAAGAAGGACCAACTTGGGCTAATGGATGTTGTGCTGGACCTCTTGGCCTTGGGCTGAGGGCCTCTTTTTCTGGCTGCTTTTCATGTCTATTTTCAGCTGTTGCCATGCTGTCTATTTCAGCCTCAAGAAGGCCCAAGGGATGTTGCTTGTGAAGAATCCATGGCTCTACAGCCAAATCAGACCTCCCCTTTAAAACGGTTGCTCCCGTGGTTTCCTACCATGTGCAGTCATGTCCCTGTGCCTGCTGCCTGCCCTATCCCACATCTGTGCCTTATGCCACAATAGCAGGGACATGGAGTAATCATCCTGCCTGCTTAGGAGACAGGAGGAGAAAAAGAGGCTTGCTGGAAATGTATTCCCAGTTTTCACCAGAAAGCAGTTAACAAAAAATGGAGGGAAAATTAAATCAGTATCCAAATAAATCAACCTTGTGCTTCAGAAGAAGAGTAGGATATGACCTGAAGTCCAAGAGGATAATCTGCTTGGAAACAGGATGTGGGGACTGGCTCTGACCACCCAAGTCCATGGCAGCCCCTGTCCCAGTACCCATGAGAAGACGCGGCACCAGTGTTTTGAGGGAAGTGGCCTTCCCATTCATGAGGAAACATCCGAACATCATCAGAGACAGCAAAGACATACCAGCAGATGCGATTTCTTCCCCCTTAAACTCTCAAGCCTGCAGGATAGATTTTGTTTCAATTATATCTTTATAAATAACTTTCTATTTCACACTCACCTGTTCATTTTCTGCCCTAGTTAGAATCAATATCACCGATAATTATGTGTCAGAGCATTTAAACATCACTGGAAGGTGACGAAAAAGAAAAGTCTTTTCCTTTAGATATATTATTTTCAGACCACTTTAAGTGAATTAACCAACAAGGAGAGATGGCAGACTGACGGTAGCTGGAGACTAGAGAGTAATTTTTACCCATGAATAAATGCATTCTTGCAAGGAAAGGCAATCAAAGTCTTCTCCGCAGCTCCGGCAGCCCCAGCAGGAGGGTCACCCCGAGGGGCTGTGCCCTCTCTTCCTGAGCCATACTGCAAGACGGACATCTGCAGTGCCCCAGGGTGGCTGCCGCAGCACTGGCTGCCCCTCAGATGCCTGTTTGTCCGTCCCACACAGAATCACAGAATCACAGAATCCCAAGGGTTGGAAGGGACCTCAAAAGATCATCTAGTCCAACCCCCCCGCAAGAGCAGGGTAACCTACAGTACATCACACAGGAACTTGTCCAGGCGGGCCTTGAATATCTCCAGTGTAGGAGACTCCACAACCCCCCTGGGCAACCTGTTCCAGGGCTCTGTCACTCTTACAGTAAAGAAGTTCTTCCTGATGTTAACATGGAACTTCCTATGTTCCAGTTTACACCCATTGCCCCTTGTCCTATCACTGGATATCACTGAAAAAAGCCTAGCCTGCAGCTACCTGCCTCCCTAAGGGTCATTTTCTTCCCTCCTCACATGTCCCCGTGCATGGGTTTCTTCCTGTCTGAGCTTCATATTTGACCCCTACCCTATGATTGGAAAGTTTTCTTTCTCAAAGGGGCTGTCACTGGGCCTGCTACTAGAAGGATGAATTAATACCTGGGGTAAAAACTAATTTTTTTACTGGTGAGCTCTCCTCCCTCACCTTTTATTTCTTCTACCTTACTCTTGCACTGGTGTAAAACCACCTTGTGAGCTTCCGCTTAGCTAGAAGCAGTGAACTTTTTTCTCTTTCATACAGCACCATGTGCTCTGGAGACACCATCCACTTGTAAGGATGTCCTCTCTTTCACCCACTTGTAAGGATGTCCTCTCTTTCCGCCTATGAGCTGTAGACACCTCAAACACTAACAGGTGCAAAACCCCTGATAAATCTTTTTGCTGAAGCTTCTCCAAGCAGCTCCATGTGGTTGCCCAAGGAACAGAAAGAGAGCTGAGATACCCAGATTGCTTTGATGGCTGAAGAGCAGGAGCTAATGGGCTACATCACACAGCAGGCCTCTCCTGGCTCACTCCGGGGCAGAGTAGTGCTTCTGCCCTGCTCTCCTATGTTGCCTCTCCCCGGGATGTTCAGGACAAGGCTTTTGTCCAGCCCTGCCCTGCTGGTGCCAGCCTGGGGGATCCCAGAGCAGGAGGTGGGCTTCCATTCGCACTATGTCTGGTTCACTGCATGGCCCTGGTGAGAGGTGGTTGCACCAAACGGGCTGCAGGTCACTCGTGTTCTCTGTTGGCCTTTGTGTGGGGCACGGGTTTTGTGCAAGTGAAGCGGTTGCATGATGGCTGGGGGTAAATAAATGGTAAGAAGTCCATCTACCAAGAACTTCTCCCACTCCCTCCTTTGTGGAGTTACTGGGACCCCATCCAACGCAATAACAACATTTTTTAAAGCAGAGGCAATAACTGACACTGGTGTAAATCGGAAACACAGCTCTGACCCCAGCAGGTTTACCCCACATGATTCACGCTCTTCTTTGCAAACATGAAACCTGAATCCCCAGCCATAAGGCTTGCAGGCTAGGGAGGGGAATGGCTGGAAGCAGGGGCACAGAGGTGGCATGGCTTGCCAGCGATGTATGGCAGGTCAGTAACGGAGACAGTTTTGTGTTTCCCAGGCTCGTGCTCCACTATTGGCACCTTTGTCATTGAACTTCTGGCTTCTTGAATGACCCAAATGATGGCTGGTGGTCCCAAGCTCAGGGTCTGGATCACAACATGGACATTTGTCAGCTCTGAGGGTTTTGTCCACGATGGGCAGTCACCCCTCTCTTTTTCCTCTTCTCTCTCACAGTGTCTTGGGGCAAGTTTTATCCCTTATGGCATTCAGAGCCACACAAGGTCATTTGCTCTGTGTGTGGAAGCAAATAAGTCCCAGGGCAGGTACACTCAGGTGCTTGTAGAGGCAGTGAGTGAAATTCAGAGCAGGGCTAGATTTCACACCCTGGAGCGCACAGCTTGCTGCCACAGCTTGCTCCAGAGGAGACAGGTTTGTCTGTGTGATGCACTGCGCTGCTGCAAACGACAGCATGGCCAAAAGCCACCCTCTCCTCTGCTTGCACAAAAGCTTAGTGGTGTGTTTGCTTGGTGAGCCCTCCGCTGCTTTGCACAAGCACTCATGTCCTCGTGCGGAGGAGCCTGAAGCGGGGCAACCCAGGCCCCACGGTGCCTCTGTGGTTGAGCAACAGGCCGCTCCCAAGTGCCACGCACGCACTGGTCACCCGGCGGCTGATCGCATGATTTAAGGCAGGAGGGGCTGATTCATTCTTTTTGGCTGTGATTCTGCGTCCAGCACTATGTGGGCAGTTTCGTTTGTTTCTCTACTCTCCCTGCCCAGCAGGGCTGGTCAGGCAGTGCCAGCGAGGGCATCCCTGGGAGGACAAGGTGCTGCTAATGGTGATGGGGGCTTGCAGGGAAGGCGAGACGGAGCCCTCCAGCAGGCCGGCTCCACCACCAGCCGTGCAAGGGGAACTGCCAGGGTATAGCTCTGGCATGGAACAAAGGGAAGACTTCTGCCAGCTGCCCCCACAGCCTTTGGCTGTCTCTGACAAAAATAGCTGCTCGCCTCCATGCCATACAGCAGGCAGGCAGGCGGCTGCCTGCACCACCTGGGCAGCAGGGCTTTCTTTTTCGGTTTATCGCGTGGCATCTATTTTAGCAAGTTAGCTGCTCTCGAGAGGCTTTGCTCAGGGAAACACCTGCCTGCTGCTCTGCTCGACCCAGCCAGCCCCCGAGTTTAGTGGGCAGCCGGCGTTCCCACCTCATACCCCCATCCGGCAGGGCTTGTGCCTACCCACGGAGCACACAGCCGTTGGCTGGTCTCTATATTTGTCCTGCCTTGAAACTGGGTCTTCCTCCATCATTGCAGAGGGTCAGCTGGGCCCTCTGCCTTTCGTTACAGGCATTTCAAATGCAACTTGTAAAATTAGGTTTGGGAAAAGGGATTCATGTCCTCCCACCATGCCATAGAATTAAGGGATTCAAACTGCAAGCCTGGGCTTATGCCTTGTTTCAGCTGCGTTAGAGTTGCTATAAAGCAGGATCAGATACTTCATGAAGGGTCCTTCTAGATGGAGCTCTGTTGTAAAGAGAAATAACAAGACACCCTCACGGCCCACCTTCTTTGCTGCAGCGGCAGCAAACCTGCTGCAGGGAAACTTGTTCTAGCTTGGGAAAGGTTTATGTCCAGCTTCCTTTGTCCATTGCACCTTTTAGCCCCAGGCTATGGCCTTGAAAAGCATCCCTTTTTCCAGAAAAAAATACTGATTGTGGGAATGAAGGAGCAGGGCCTTCAGTGGGGCTCTGCATTGCACTGAACGCTGCAGGCCCTCCATCAGCCCTCAGTGTAGGTAAGAAATGAGATCCGGTAGTTAAAGGTCTCTGACGCTTTTGTTTTCGGAATTGATCATCAGTTCTGGTTGCCTTCACATTGGGGTGTTCATCTCAGGACAGCTTCAGCAGAGCTGGCTTGCAGGGGCTGCGGAGCACTCCTTCTCCGAAAGCCTTTGAAGGCTTTTCAGGAGGGAAAAGCGAAACAGTGAGCTGCTTTGCTGCTGCTGAGAAATGCAGTCCAGGAACGCAGCCGTGCGTGGTCCCCAGAGGCACTCCCTGCTGCAGCTGACCTCATCCTCTTGCTGCCAGCGCAGCAGCATCCCCCTGAAACCGAGGGCCACCACACCACGAGCAGCACTGGGACACAGCTTTTGCGTGCTGCAGCTGTCCCTGTCCTCTGCAGGATGCATTTGGGCCATGGCTGGGATATGCAGCTGTGGCATGAAAGCTGGTCCAGGCAGGGCAGGGGAGCCAGCTGTGTGGCTGCTTCTTCCCTTTCATCCCACCATGCGCTGCAGGAAGCACTCTGCAAAAAGACTTCAGTGCCTGACTAAAATTACCAAGTTTTTCCTGCTCCCCCTCTCTTTGGATGTGGAGTCTGTTTGGTGGAAAAAGTAAAAGGGGAGAGCAGATGAACGCCCCGGTACTTCCTGCAGTCACTCATTTTCAAGCTCCCTCAACAAACTCTCCCAAATTTTCCCTCATTAGACAATATGATCAGCACACAGATTGAGACTGGAGGACATCAGCCATCCGTTCGTGGAGACAGCAGCCTCCCCGTGGACAGCAGGTCCAACCTCTCACATAACGGTATGAGCGTCGCTTCCCTCCTGGCAGTGTGCCCCTGGCAGATGTCCCAAGAGTCCCTGGGTCCCAAAGGCACAGAGACCTTCCCCAGTACACCCCCAGGTTTCTGGCATTCATAAGCCCTGCTGTAACCTTGTGCTGCCTGTGCATCAGCACCTGACATGTCACTTGCCCAAGAGATGCTTGCAGTAATTGCTCTGCACCCTTGTGCACCTGAAAACAATGGCATAGGTGATGATGAAAAGCAGTAAAACAGAGGGAAGGAGTGAAGGACTTCAACTTGACACTTGCTGTCTCTCATTGACGGGTAGAGCTGTCTGCTTACACCACTGCAGCCAACCCCTGGGATGGTGCAAACCAGCCAGCTGCCAATTGACGTCAAAGGAGCACTGGTGGTTTGAGTGAGCTGAGGGACTGCTTCTACTCAAGGTGGGTTTCCAACACCACAGAGGAATGTTAAAATCCTCCCCCTCCCTCTGCCCCAGGAAACAAGTGCCTTATTTCATTCATTGGTTGGTTTGGTTATGGCGAGAATCCTGCCCATATTTTGGCTCCTTGGATGTTTGCTGAGGACTGAGCAACCCAGATAATGCTAGCAAAGAGCAGGGGAGGGAAAAGACAGGGGAAAGGTGGGGTGAAGCCAAGTTTAATCTCCTCTTCCCCAGTCTGTGCCACATGATTCCAAACAGAACTAAAGCCATCTATTTTTTCTTGACACACTGCCTGCAATGTTTTTGAGGCTTGTGAAAAAGTGAGATGCTGAGTGCCTGCACCTTCTCCTCTTCCTCTTCAAATCATGGCCTGTGCTGTGAAATTTGTCTGGGCCAAGGCAGTTCATTCGAACTGGGTGCATCTTCCCCTGACTGCTCCTTCAGCCATATTTCATTTTGTCTTATGCCTATTAATTATAATCCCCAAATCTTTGCTTGTCTCCGGGCAGATTTGACAGGGACAATGTCAGTACATTTTCCCTAAGCAAGTACTGTAAAAGCTAACTTATATCTAGCCCAGACCTATGTATTTAACTGCAACATATCTTTCCAAACACAGAGTGATTCCTATGGGGCATGTTTGGGGTAGTCAATGTGTTGACTTCCATCAACTTTTTGGGTAAGGCCTGAGCTCTTGAATCAGTCTGTATATATTGCTTGCCAACACATGAGGCTGCACTATTTAAGATTGTCCAAAACAAACATGCCTCGGGTGAGACGAGGGCATGGCCTATCATGTGAAAAGTTTTATGATAACAACTGACTGCATGTTTGCTTTCATATGGCATTGACTCTTATTTCCTGATTATTTTTAGTCTTCAAGGCTGTCCCTTAATCAACCCACTTTATTGAATAACTCGTTTTCCTCTAGTGTGATGCAGCAGGTCTAACGATGCTTTCTATTAAGCACGGGAAATATTAGTTAGCCCACAGCTAGGAGCAAGTGAGAATGAATTTCCTGCATGGACTGATCCAAGGCCACTGAACTGGGCACAGAATTTTTCAGCCATTTCAGGGGCCTTGAATCAGGTCCTTACAGCCACTGAAAACAGAAAACCCATCAAACTCCAAACCAGCCAAAATCAACATGTTCCTTTTAGAGGGAAAAATCTTACAATAAGATGTGCCATGCCTAGACAAAAACAGATCAACCAAATCTTTATTCCTCTTCTACTCTACCTGCTTTTTTCCTCCTAGGTGAGCATTTGTGGCCCCAAAGCTGAGCAGAGCTTAGGACTGGAACAAGCCTGGCACCAAGCCCTGACTGCAGTGAAAGATGATCCCATGGTTGAGAGGGGAGGTGAAGGAGAAAACGCTTCCTGAGCAGGTTGCTTTAAAGAGTAAACAAGGATCCAAAGCTGTTTGGAAATGTGGAATACTGCAGTAAATCTGGGAGGAGTATGCCGCCAGGACTGGTATTTGACACACAGCTGCCCAGATCAAGTCATGCCATGGTTCAGGCCTTTTTTGCACTCACACATGGGCAGGCACCTACATAAAGCTGTGGCTTTCCCATACACAGCAGGTTCTGGTGTGGTTTTATGTACATCCATGTATAAACTTCATGTTATATAGTGCCTCCACATCTCCCTCTTTGCAAGGGTACATGTGCACAACTCTGCAACACAGGCACAACTACAGCTCTCCATCCATGTACATGCCACAAACAGCACAAGTTCACTCATGGGCCAATACAGCATGTTGCTGCCCACAGATCCCTTCAAGAAAGGACAGTTTCCCTTGGGGACGTGGAGATGTGGGTGATCCCAGCAATCCCACATGCTCCCGCATGCCTTGCTGCCCAGTGTGACACCTCCTGAGCGCATCCTGGTCTCCAGCGGCTGCCCACAGGTCCTGAATTTTCCCTGAATCATCAGTTGAAATTTCCAGTGACTGCAGTGGTGGCAGGGCCTCTGAGGAAGCACAGGGCCAGGTCCTGCCTGTTCCCACCAGCAACAGCCACACATGCCACTTCACTAATGAAACCCACTTGTCGCCTATTACCAAGCAATTAGCCGGTGTGATTTTCAAGCACTGTCTCTCTGTGATTTTGTTGACAATTTGCTAGGAACAATGGTGTAATCAGCGACTGGAGCACATTTGGAGGAGAACGGGGATGTCTCTGGAGCCAGTTTGCAAATTGTGCCTCCCCTGCCCTGGCTAAGCAGAGGCTGTTCACATGCAGCACGCAGACCTGGTGCCTGTTTCCAGGGCTGGTGGGAGATGTGCAAGGAACGAAGTCCTGTCACATTGGAAAACAGGGAAACAAGAGAAACACTGAAACCTGAGTGGAGTGAGTGACAAAAGTTTTATTAGAAATACAATGGAAATGCCACTCCTGTTAACCCAGAAGTGCAGAATTTTGCAAGATGAAATCCTAGCATTTCCTTTTATATATAAGGAAAAAATGCTGAATCTGAAAACAATAGCCTTAACAGAATATATATAGATATATGAGTACAGCCTATAAACTGCCTTTCCCCACCTCCCGGCCCAGATAGCTTACAAAATCTAATTCCTGTGGTGACAACAAAGTATATCAATCAGCAAAACGCCTGGCTGCCTATGTCCCCATCTGATGCAGCACTCTGGTGTTTGGGGAACTCAGGCCAGCAGGGAGAAGCCCATACAAATACACTCTTTTTCATGTTCCTGACCTAACACCTTGGATCACGAAACCCCAAAGCATTTAGAGTGCCTGATTTATGGTGGTTTGTTTTCTGTACTGTTTTACTGTTTCTCAGCGCATCGGCAGGCTTGAGCAGTGAAAGAGGACAGGAGGCTTTCACTTTTCCATCAGCTCCCCTTGGTTCCCCTTGCGATATGTTGCTTGCCTGCTTGGATTTGCAAGGTGGAAGGGAAAGTGTAAATGTCTGTTTCCTATTTTTGCATTGTGATTGTTCCCTAAACTATCCCACCAAATCCCTGGTGACCAGTATATTGAGTAAAATAGGGATAGCTGCAGGGCTTGGTTGACTTGGGCACATTATGGATCTGGGCCACCAGCTGCCCCTGTCCTCCCTGTGCCAGCACTGGCAGCTGTGGAGCTGGAAGAAAAGGTCCCAGAAAAAGAAGTGAGGGCGGCTTCCACACTGCTCTGCATGCATCCAGCAGCGACGCTTCCAGCCAGCCTCACCGAGGACAGACAGGCAAAGGTGTCCTCCTGTCATAGTTTTAGTGAAAGAGATATCCCACACCGCAGTAAGAAGAAATCCTCCTTCAGTTAGTTTTGGGCCATTTAAAAACGGAGTTCTCTTTACATGGCGACAGAGAGTGAAATGGGGTTAAAAACCTGCCTTGCTCAAATGTTTCATTTCCAGGACAATCAGGGCTCTTAGCGCAGAGGGCTGCCTTAATCAGTGTCACACTCTATATGTCCTGTAACTTGAGGTCAGCCCTGCTGACTGTCCTAATACAGCTGACAGTATTCAAATAACCCTCTGCAGATTGTTCTCCTGCTTCAGGCTGGGCTTGCACTTGCATTTGACTGGCTCTCAGATGCTCGTGACAGGCAGGAATACCTTGGTGCACCCAGTGAAGCAGGGAGTCATTTGAGAGCTTTGGTGGGTCTCAGATCCACGCTGTCTCTGCAGTCACTCACTGTAAGCAGGCCTTAATGGCTAAGCTGTATTGTGAAGATGGGTTTGTGGAGAGGGAAAGCATTATGTTAACACATGAAATATGCATTACCCATATCTTCTTAAAAAAAGAAATCCCCAGCCACCCTCAACAAATTTGAAGTTTAGATGAGCCTTTCAGTTGTTTGCTTGGACAAAGGCATGGAAATCAGGAACCAAAACCAAAAGATTTTTTGAGTACCAAACCCAAAAGTACCCCAACTTTGTAGATGCAATCTTCGCTTATAATACTTGACTACAGAGCAAATTTAGGGGAGGACAAATGTTACTAATTAGTGATTACAGAAGGCAGAAGCAGAGCAGAAAGCAGAAATTCCAGGGAGTGGGACCTGCGGAGACCTGACATGAATTAGCATCATTATCCATCTTCTTGCAACAGATGCTGTGGACCGGAGCTCAGGAAGGCATTTTCAGCTGAGGGTACAGAGCCGCCTGATGTGACATGGCAGAGAGCTTCCATATGTCTCAGGAAAACTTGTCCCTGCCTTGGGATTTACGTTACAACAGGAGAGAACCCCGACTTCAGCTGCCTGAGCCTGGTGGGTCCCCACCGCCTGCCCTGTGCCTTAAGGAGGCTTTGCTCTTCGCACTCGGGACCGAGCTGCTGTTGTTCCTCTGCACGTCCCTCGAATCCCCCTAAGCCAACACCCTTTGCGAAGACCGAAAAGCATTTTCCAGACGCAAGCAGGAGTACGCGGGTGGGTGGGTGGGGTGCAGGGGACTATGAAAATTTCAAGAGGACGTACGCCATCCTGGCTTTCTAAATATAGAGGACCTGAACCGCGGCTCCTCTCACACGCCAGCAGCGTGCTTTCTGTTTCGAAAGGCCCCTAAAGCAAATATTGCACTGGCTGGTGGCGTGAAGAGAAAAAAAAGGAAAGAGAGTAAAAACGAGCCCTGTGAGTTGATTGCGATTTCCAGCGCTCTTGCGCAAAGCTGCTCTTTAGGCAAAGCTCCAAGTGGTGCCCACACAGGGCCGACGAGGTGCAGATGGCCGTCACGTGAAGGTGGTGGTGGGAGGAGTGGGCTGGTGGCAGCCCCAGCACAGGGTGAGGACCAGCGGTGCTTCCCCATCATCCATCAGCACTGTCTGTCCAGCAGCAGCAGGGGATGGAGAGGGGCACAGCAGGCAGCCCCCCCATCGGGAGTGTCTGCCACCTCGGTGGGGTTGAGAATGCGACATTTTAGCTCCGTGTAAGGTGCCATGTCTCGGTTCCCTTTTCGTTGCCATTATTGTCACTCCAGTATTTGCATAGCACAACATCAAAATGTGTCAGAGCCAGAGGAAAGCGGTAGCTGCTGTTTCTCCTTTTAAAAACCAAGCAGTTATTCATGTGACACCATCACTGCCCGCATGTGTTTGGGGTGGAGGAGCATGCATGTCACCTTTGGAAAAGTTCTGCAGAGCTGAATTTAATCAAGACTGATGATCTTTAAGTCAAGCTGTAAAATTCAGTAGAGAGTTATATCCCAATAATAGACCCTATTAGAGGGTCTAGTGCAGTCTATAGATAGGATCTCTTCTCTATTAAATTCTCTAGGGCTTGAGTTCTCATTTACACAAAGGGCCCCTTTACCTGTGTAAAATGGCCATAAAGTAGGTGTAAAAATGATTGATGCTGTCTTTACAACCCCTTTACACTGGGAAAACAGTGTAAAGTGGCCAGGGTGCAAATGAGAATCACACCTGGGTTTGTGAGAGTAAATTACATCAAACCCTTCACAAATTCTGTGTGTCCATGGTGGTTTAATCCTACTCCTTTCTGTGGAATTCACCCAGAGAATGAATTTCCAAAAAATAAAGGTTTTTTTATTCAATACCTCTGGCCTTTCCAAGCCTTTTAGTCCCAGTCTTTCTCTCGGTGCAGTCCGTGTGGACTCTGACATGGGGAAAAGGCTGGGAGCTGTCTGAATATATTGTGGTTGGTGAAAAACCTTTAATTAGTACTTTCCGAAAATCTTGATCCAAGCAAAATACGTGTAAAACCATAACCCAGGGGGGAAACGTTTCAGAACGCTACCGTGTCCATTTCCCCTTCTCTTTGGATTTTATGCTCTTGAAATATATAAAGAGGAAATACTGAAGTTAGTCTTTGCTAGATCAAAACGCCTCATATTTATTCATTAAACAGCAAAGCACCAACAGAATACATGATGAATATTGCTTTCTTCCAGAGCAAAGGTTTAAGCTGCAGCACGCTGATCAGTGAACCGAAGTCAGCAACGGCGGCCCCTGGAATTGGAGGGTGCGCTTCTATGAAGGTGCACACCTTGTTCAGTGGAGCAGGGTCTCTTACCCAGATCTCCCATCTCTTCCCTGTTGCTTCAATGAAGGCATTTTCGGGACTCTGAGATCATTACCACCGTGTCTTTCACGCTCTAGCGGAGTCCCAGCAAATTTAATCCCAGGAGTGGGTAGACAGAGGCCAGGCAATGCAAGCTCAGCCCCATCTAACAGGGCTGGCCTCTGGAAGCCCAGCACCTTGGAGGTGTTGGGAGACAGGGAGTGAAAACATGTGGGTGAGATGGAGGTCAAAGGATTAAGGAGACAAAAGCCTGCTCTGATGGAAATGCCACTCGGCCAGGGCCAGCCAGGACAGCTGTTTCTCACAACAGCTTGCTGCTGCCAGCCTGCAGACAGCGCAACCTAAGCTGGAGCCCTGCACACCAAGTTACCTTCTGAACAGGGATATTTGGGAAAGGGCAGGGTGGAAAACACGCACTGCTCTGCCAGCAGAGCCTTCCTCTTGATTCACTAGCCGTCAGGGAGCAGCGCCTGGTGGCAAGGGTGGGAGGAAGTGCCAAAGCTCAGCTGTCATTCAGCCTCCCCTCAATCCCTTTCCTGCTTCTTGTTATCTTCTTTGCAGAGGAGAGACCACGTTTTTGACTGGAGGGAAAAGCAGGCACAGCAAGGGTCGTGTAGGTAGGAGGAAGTTCTATCCTCTGCCTTGCACTTCCACAGAGATCACAGCTGGAGTCGTGTGAGGAATGGGGGGACAAACCAGCATTCGAGTACAGGCAGCAGGTGAAGAGGCGCCCCTGTGCATCCATCCCGTATAGAAGGCTGGCCGTGGTACAGGTCCACAAGTGCTGCTTGCAGGCACACTCCAATGGAATTGAGGAGACAGGCTGATTCCTGGCACCACACAGATGGCCCCGCCAATGCTGACAGCAGGGTCTTACATCGCCAGCCTTCCTGTACCTTCCACTGCTATCTCAGCTTGCTCCAAGCATGCCTGGGAGACAGGCTTAGGACTTCGGCTGTGTGGTGACACGTACGCAAGCAAATGTGCCCCACAGTCAAGCTTACTAGTGAGTGCTATTTTTAGGTGCATAAAAAACGCTGTTTGGAAGCTCGTCTCAAAACCCTTCATTTTCTGAAGCTCCTCTCTTTGCAGCTTGGCAGAGAGCACCTTGGTGACACTATGTCTACTCTAGAAACACATTCCATGACAAACACTTAAGTACATACATGGAGCAGTGCTGCAGGTGGACCATGGGAGACTTAACTACACTGGGATTTTCTGATCCTGCAGGTATACTGGTGTAGCCCTGGGATGATGTGTGATCACCATAAGGAAGAGAGTTTTCGGATAATATTAGAACAACTTAGACAACTAGCTGTTTGCCAGACTGGGGTTTTGACTTCCTGGTGGCTATTTTTGCTGCAGAAACAGAAAGGTTTTGCTTCTTTGAAGCCTTCTTGAAATTTTATTTGCTTCCTCCTTGCTAATGATTATGGCACAGTTTTTCAGGCATGTGATTGCTCCACCCCACCTCGGAGACACCCATGTTCTGGCCAGGATAGGGAAATCCCTATTTATGGCAGGGTGTGAGCACCAGCTGGCTTGCCCTTGCACAGATAGCTATCAGCAGGCAGTGCAAAATGCTGCCAGTTCAGAATTGCTCCTACGTTTGGAAGTCCATGCTGTGCTAGTAGAAATGTCAGTTCAAGGGACGAACCAACATACTTGTCTTGGTACAAGGCTAGTAAGTCATAAAGCACTTCTAGAGCCACACTTTCACAGTGAAAAAGCACTGCTTGAATGTGGTTTGTTATTCTATACTGCTTATTAAGAAAGCTATTCTTTTGCCTTCATCATTATAAATGATGTCTTTGGGAGACTGGCAGTCTCTTCTTGCTTCCCTCCCTCCACCCCATTTTAAAAACATTCATTGTTGCAGGGGTATATCTTTCAGGGCTTTTGGCCCAACTCCACTGCTGGTTCATAAGGCTGATTGTCTTCAGAGGAGTTACACCAAAAATGCATTTGGCCTTTTGTGCTTGGAGTATAATTGGTGGAACTGGCTAGACACCGGGTTTGGGACCTGGGATTGCAATTAAAGCAACGTCAACATAGCTTTCAACGTGACTAGTGATTCAGGGTCCTCCACTTTGGGAGCGCAACTCAAGGTTTCTTAATAGATTTTTCTCTGAAAGTGGGGAGGAATCAGTCTGGGGATCAAAAACATCCCCAAATTCCCATTAGTGAACCCACTCATACTGTTGTTTATTAGTAATTGGTAACCTGTATCATTAGGCACTCTGAAAAGTCTTACGTATATTTTATATGGCGGTTGTTTATATTCACTTTGCTGTTGGTCTCAACCTTCATTTGAAGAGTCTTGACCTCCCTTATTAATTTTCCATATGTTAAGCTTTCATTAGGTTAGTGTGGGTTATGCCCAGAGCATCCAAGAGACAATATATTCCCTAGGCATGATCAGCATAATTATAATTAAGCACTTTGGACCAGATCCTTGTCTCATAAAAATTGGTATAGCTTCTCTGAAGGCAAGGACAGATACCAGTGATGGAAATGGACCCTTTATCTTGACAGCTGTAGCCCTGCAGATGAGTTCCCAATGATTTTTTAAGCTCCCATTTTGTCTATGGCTATTAAAGATCCTCTTTGGTGAGTATTTGTACAGCTGCATCTTTAGGACTTTGTGACCTCTACATCATCTCACAAGAGACCTTTTGCAAGAGCAGCCATATGAAATGCTCTTAAAATGATTGAAAAATGTATTCATTAAACTGTGTGAATGTTTTTCCCTGTGAAAAACCTTGTAAACGCTCATCCATCTGTGGTGTCTATGGTGGCAGTATGCTGACATTTTCCATTCCTTGGCTAACCCTTGCCAGCCCAGACCTACACTTTCTGTTTCTGGCCTTCAGTAGCAGTTAAAGAGTAGAACCGAACTCCCACATAGAAGACCTGGTATCTGTGCTTCCACATTACGAAGCATGCCGATAGACACACCAAGGCTGCGACCAGATTGAGAGCCATCTGCAGAAGTAGGTACAGGTTGAGCATGCTGGTGAGGCTGTCACAGTCAGCTGCATCCTGGTAGATGAAGGTTCTACCAAGGGGGTCTGCAGTGTCCAGTTTGCACTGGCAGGACTCGAAGATGGTGTTGCAGGTAAATTTTGTCATCTGCAAATAATGGTGTGCAGCAAAAGCCACTGCCAAAACACAGGCAACCAGACCAAGGGCGCACAGGAGAAAATACATCAACTGAAAGAAAGCAAAAAAAGAAAAAATAAAGAAAAAACCTCACTTTTCCCAGCTACATGGGTAATGAGGAGCACAGAATGAAAGCTTGCACATGGACTTCACAGGGAACACATGCATTCAATGTACTACCTGGACACTGTATTCTTCAAAAATCGTAAGATAGCTATAACTCCCAGATGATGCAAAGTTTAGCAAGTGAGTCAGTTCCAGATGGGATAGAGCTAATTTAGAGATAATTTTCTTCCTAGTAGCTAATACAGTGCTGGATCTACGTTGAGAATAAAGCTGATAACACACACATGTTTTAGTTGTTGCTGAGTAGTGCTTACTATAAGTTACAGACTTTTCAGTCTCTCATGCTCTGCGTAAGGAGGGGCACAAGAAGCTGGGAGGGAGCAGAGACCCAAACTACTCAAAGGGATATTCCATACCACAGCATGTCATGCTCAGTATATAAACTGGGAGGAGTTGGCCAGGACCCACTGATTGGTTGCTGGTCTGAGGCAGGCTGGGTATCGGTCAGTGGGTGGTGCGCAATTGGATTACACATCACTTGTGTTTATAGGGGTTTATTCCTCTCTCTTTTTGTTATCTCCCTTTTTTATTATCATTATTGTTGCTACTGTTGCTATTTTACTTTATTTCAATTGTGAAATTGTTCTTATCTCAACTCATTAGTTTTACCTTTTCTCAGATTCGCCTCCCCATCCCACCAGGGGCAGGGGAACTGAGCAAGCAGCTGCACGGTGCTCAGTTGCTGGTTGGGGTTAAACCATGACAGCAAGTTATCTCAAGAACAGTAATTCTGTCTTGCATATTTTATATGAGTATTGCCTTGCAATTTTGAGAACTGAAGAAAGCACTGGGAAATCAATGTCTCTGTACAGCCAGAAGCTTTAGAGAGAGGGAGGGAGCATCTTCCTTGTACCTGCATGGGCTAGAGTCATCAGCTGGGATAAATCAATAAAGTTGCCTTGAAGCAGAGCTGAGCAGACTGAGACTCGGGCTGACATCCCAGGCTGTACTGAGAAGTAGGTGTTTTTGAAACTTTGTTCATGTGTTTTTCCCGGCTCTTGGTTTGCATGCCCAAACAAATCTGATTTATACTTGCAAATGAGGCAGCGAGGTGGCTGATCTGCTTGTGGCCCAGTGAATGCAGCCAGCCTACTTGCTTACCAGGTCCTACTGTGGAGCATGAATTCAAATCTCCACAAAAAGTGCATGCTATTCTCAATCTCCCTCTAAAACTTGCCCCATAAACATGGAGTAGAAGTCTTTCAAAGGTGTGAAAGAGCAGCGAGCGCCCTTCATATCTCAGCGATATGGCATGAGAAGAACAATGCTCTGTTTGTCACCCCACTACTCCTTACACCAGTGGCAGCTTTAAAATAGGGTGGCTTTTATCGAGAGTAGCTATGTAGAGTCCACCCCCATAAACACATGTAAACTGGCAGCAACTCAGACCCTTTGTCACTCTGAGTTACACCTGAGACCTTCAGATACCAGAGCATATGGACTTCCCTCACTTTTGATAGCTGGAACTGGCAGTTGCTGTGCTGCATACAAAATATGTGTGAATGTATTTTAAAATCATATTCTGTGTTTAGCCAAAATAGCATTTTTGGTTCTGTTCAGCACTGTAGAAACATTTATTTTTCTTGGCGTCTTATCTGTCAGACACATGGCATGCTTGGGAATCT
This sequence comes from Lathamus discolor, assembly GCF_037157495.1. Classification (NCBI taxonomy): domain Eukaryota; kingdom Metazoa; phylum Chordata; class Aves; order Psittaciformes; family Psittacidae; genus Lathamus; species Lathamus discolor. Next base: position 61,731,044 of record NC_088884.1, read on the forward strand.
GTTATTTTAAACAGCAGCTTCTCTCTTTCTCTCTCTTAACCTCAATACTGCAAGCAAACTATCAATATAAAAGCATTTTTTATGACCTTGAAACTCCAAGTATGTATGTCTTGATAAAATTCATGCTCCTGGTGTATTTATCTTCTATCTACAGCGTTGCATCAATCTTCCTATTCATTTGCCAGCTTGAAAAATAAAATATTTGGGCTTATTGCAGATCTTACAGCACTGTATAAATTTTCTCCCCAGCTCCCCAAATTCTTAAAGCAAGATCTTAATTTCCAAGACTTAGCTACTGTTAAATTTATTGACTTCCTGTGCAGCCTTAAACCACGAGCAGCTTCAAAATGAGGGCTGCTCTTACTAAATGCAATTACTTTCAAGGAAAAGGTCCATAAGAAAGGTGAAGTTGGAGAATGCGGACACCTCCTCATATAAAGCACGGAGAAAATGGAGAACTACTGACTGATGGGCCCCTTACAAGCAAAGATGTGGTAATTCATAAACTGATGGCATTACTTTAAAAGATGGTGTAAATGTGTTTGATAGAGAAAAATGTCCAAAAAAAAAATGGACATTCTCTGAGGGATGAAAGTTGTTGTGCAATGTAGGAGTCCTAGTGGACTGTCTGGAAGTCCAGAGATTCAGACCAGCAGAAGACAGAATCAGGCCTCCCTAATAAGTGAGATATTAAACCAAGACTACACAACGTGCCTGATTCTCCCTTGGCAGGTATGTTATTTAGCTGCTAACTTCTACTCAAAAGTCAGGACAAAATAGGGTGAGATCCACAGCCTAAGCTACATTCCAAGTACAGTAAGCAAGAATTTGCCTGTTGTGTACCTAAAGGGGAGGAAATCCCAGTATCCAAATTACATGGGCAGCTCTTCCAGCAATCCTCAGAGCCAATCAGAGATGCATGGGGCCACTGGCGATTTCCAAATAGCTTATTATTCTCACAAGATGCTTGCAGAGGAAACTCTCTGCAAACTGCTGAAAATGAACACATTTCCAAACATCAAAGGTGAGGCAAATGCAAGTAATGCCTGTGAGGGTGTACAAGACAACAAGTGCTGAGATTCATCAGCAGATTAACCACATGCCAGCCCTGGAGGCAACTTCAGTATCGTAAATAGAACCTTGTAGTAAGCTCTTCCCAGGAACCAGAACTTGCCACTGGAAAACCGTTTTTTAACAGCCTCAGAGAGATAGGCATTGCAATTGCTGTTTGAATGGAAGGAGAAAAAGGAAGCAGGGAGAGACAGCATGTGACGAGGTCAGAGCACGGCAGCTCTCCTTCCTCCAGTTTCCTTATATGAGGAAGAAATTTTTAACAATATTTACTGGCAAAAGTTTAGCTCTGTGCCAAATAAAATTCAAGAGCCTAAGATGGCTCGAGTTCCTTGTGGAAAAGGCTTCTCATCGTTATCAGAGGTGAAACCAGAAGTGTTTGCAGACATGGATCCAGGGGACCTCTTTTGAAGGTGGTGGTGACTCAGGCGTGACAGGGCAGGGAACAGGAGCCGCAGTGTGTGCTATGGCCTGGGAAGCTGGGGCTGTGTGAGCAGGAGGGTGTCATGCTACCGGAAGATACTGTGATGAGGACCGCAGTGCATGATCTGTCAAATATTAGCAGATAGCCCAGGAAGTCCACAGGAGATCTCAAGGTTTTCCTATGTGGGGTTTTTTGGTTGGTTGGTTGGTTTTGGACAAGGGAAGAGGATGTCCCCTCTCAAATACACATGTAATAGCTGGACATGCTGCTTTGCCATACTACAGAGCATGCTTCCTGCTGATGCAGAGATGGAGCAAGGCAGAAATTTTGCCTGGGACTTGACATTTTTCCCCCAAAGGGCAAAGCCACCCTCCCTTTGGGTGGTGGTCTCCCTTTTTCATGGATGCACAGGGTGTTGTGGATACCCTCAGTAGTCTCATGAAGAGACTTCTGCCAAAAGGAGTTTTAACACCTCCTCCTTTAACAGGATCCAGGGCTCATGCAAGTGTGAAATGAAAGAAGCAGCTGTTGAGAAGGAGGAAGGCAGAGAGGACTGCACATGTCTCCTGCTGTTTCCCACCCTGGGGGAGTCACTCACAGTGGTCATAGGGTCACCTCAGGGATTAACCAAAATCCCCTAGGCCTGTGACGGTATATGGTCCTCCTTCCAAAGTGACCCTTGGGCTAGGCAAAGGATTCTAGGGTGCTCTTTGCGCTGCAGAGAAGTCCAGCCAAGATTTTCTTCTAGGATGATGCTCAGCAGCCATGTGCAGTCTCAGTGGGCACCAGCCTGAGGGCAGGGCTAGGGAGCAAGTCCCTGGGAGGACAGCCACAGCAGATAGGGCTGAACCCAGCCAGGCTGCTGGACGAAGCATCAGGCCCCCGAGCAGGAGAGAATGACCAGTTACTTGGCTTTGTCTCATGACTGCAATTTTGCATCCTCAGCCTTGTGACAGTTTTTGGTTCAGAGACAGCCTTTCACTGACAGCTGAAGATCTGAAAAGTGATATTGGGGATTTAGATGAGTCCTAAGATGAGATGTATGACCAAAGGGCTGGAGGAGACTCTTAGCTCCAACTTTGTTTAAAACAGGTATGTGACCTGCAGCAAGAAGGCATTTCTCCGGAAAGTCAGTGAAGAGGGGAGGCACTGTGGAACAATGGCTCCCAGTGCGAACATGGGACAATAGAGATGAACAGCCTGGTCAAGATGCAGTTTTGTGGCATGCTGCAATAGGAAACCTGAGGAAGGTAGATTTTGGGGAGGAGAATGCCTCGGGTAGGCATCAGTCTATGGACCGAACCAGAAGTCTTTCAAGGGAGACTTCAGCTCTAATTCTGCCAGGTGATGAGGAATGACCCATTTTACATTTCCTGGGGAGCACTTCTACGTTCTCGCTGAAGCGATGGCTCATGTTCCTCACTGCCAGGGTGGGCGGTGTTACTAAGGGTGGCAGAGACATCTGAGCTGCCCAGCCCAACATGCCATTCCCACCACGAGGGATGACTCCCTTCCTGCTTGGATGCCAAGTTCGATTTAATGCTGCAGGGCAAGCAATAAAAAGCCTGGCGTGGCAGCTCCCGCCCAGCCCGGCAGCTCCCTGGGCAGCTATAAGGCTTACTTGCGGGTGTAAAGGTGACGGGCGAGAATGTGGAAGCAATCAAAGGGCAGAAACCATTGTTGTTCTTCTCCCTTTCTTTATATAAGTATGGGAGAAGCTTGAGAGAGGCACAAAAGACACACCGGGGTCTAATTTCTAAAGGGAGGATGAATGCCAGGTTTCAAAAAGCCACTCCTTGCGTTTTATTTCCTTCTGCCTTTTTCAGTTAATAATCACTGTTATTTTGTGTTGCTTGCATCAGTATTTTTCTTGGTTGTTATGTGTCTGCAAAATATTAAGAGCCCGGAAAATTACAATAATAAGAAAAAATAGCCCAGGAAAATGGTGTTAAAAATGCCCCGTCTGGAACAAGCATTCTTAGCCTTTCTTTTCTAGCCATTTACCAGTGTCAGTGAAGCACAGTTTTGGGGACCAAGGCAGAGCATGGTGCACGGTTTCTGCACCTCTATTGCAATGCTCGGATGGGAATTTGCTTAGTGGAAGAATGCTTTGTTCTACGGTTGGCTAATGCTTTCCCATGTTCACTAGTGCCTCACCCTGACACGAGGCACCGTGTGCTGATACATAGCTGTCAGTGCTCAGGTACAGCCTCTCTATCCCCAGCCATAGAGGTGGGCAGGTAGAGATTTGCAGCCACACTTTTTCATGGCCACTTGTGCCTATGCAGTTTCTTATTTCATGGTGAGGAGCAAATCTGCTGGGAAGATGCTGAGATGCTTCTTAGATCACATTAAAAATTGAAACCTGATTAAAGTGGACCCATTTTATACCACCCTACATCTGATCCAACTCTCTGTGAGTATTTCTGCTTTATCAGTAACCCTCAGTCTTTCACTGAACACTTCCCAAGTTATTCCAGCTTTGTTGATCCAGATCTCTTTGATATTCTTAAAACGTGGCAAAGAAAAAACAACAAACAACCCACATTCTGATTTGTTCTGATAATGCTCTGATTTGAAATATTTGTTATTATAGTTTCCCTTTTATAGGCCACAGTTTCTTCCTTAGCTGCCTGAAAAATATCATAAAACCGTTCTTGAATTTCAGGTGCATTTTCACTTCTTTTCATGTGGTCTTAAAAGCATCTCCAGTATCAGTTTTTCTGATTGTATTTAACAACATGAGAAGCAAAATAAATTAAAGTCAAGGTACCTTTACTGTGAACTGCACACACGTCTTCTCATCAGGCTGGTATGAAATGCAAAGCATAACAAATCCCACCAAGGACACCACACAGACCTGCAACAGAAGAGGTATAAAATGTGTCAAAGTTAAAGAAAATAATCTAATAAATAAACCCACAAAAATAATTATTTCCTTTGTTTTCAAGCCAAAACGCCTTTCTGTGTTAGCAGGACAGTAACTCAAGGAGCGGTGTGTAAGTGAAGTTGTCCAAGTAGGGGCTACAGGCATGCATGTAAGAGCCTCGTACTTGTGGATGCACCTGCAAGGAGGGAAGAACTTTACCCTTTACTTTACAGGCACTGAAGTACGAAAAACTTACTCAGAGGGACTTTTTGAATCAGACCTACAAAGACACAGCCCAGCAATAGCCTTGAGGATATATTTTGAGGTTTTGCCCATGTAATTAGCAATCAAAAAGGAGCAGAAGGCTTATGAAGTTGGACTTGCAAGCCCAAAGAGCACCATTCTATGTACCACTGGGTGCTGCCAGGGTTTTTGTGTCACCAGTGCAAGTTGTAAATCAGTAGCCACAGCTGCCATTGGATAAGAAGCAGCACAGTTTATAGGGGTGGCTTTCACCCTCTCCTAGATTGGATACCTTCTCAAAGAAGACATCTCTCCTGCAACCTGACACTGCATTTTAGTTCTGTGGCAGTAATTTCTGGGGGTTAACAGCAATGAAAAAATATTTATGTACTTTATTGTTCGTTTAACTGTCTTTATTATTAATTCTGAAGATTGAGATTTATTTGCAGGAGCACATATTCACTGGAAGGCATTTTCCAGCCATGTAAGGGGGAAGATCCTGCTCTGAGGAGCTAGCCCAGTATGATAAGCGTTAGAAGGGACCTTAGCTGAGATCAGCCAGTGCGCTTTCAGAGGTCTTGTCTTCACACATGGCCAGGAGCAAGAGTTGACCTCCTTGCTAGGAGCACCTTGATTATAAATGATAGGTATTAAATTCTTAGTGACAACAGCAAGAAACTGTGTTTTTTGCCCTTCATTTTACTTCAGGGGGTTTGAAGACTTCTTGTTAATTTGAGGTGTTCTGCTTTCCCAGAGCAGTGGGATTTGCCCTCTCAGGCCAGACCCAGGTGTGAGTTGCCTTTGCTCAAGGGTGGGACTACACCATGGAGATGCCAGCAGGAGTGTGGGAGTCCTTCACAGCCCCATCCCTGCCTGCTTGCTGTGTGTTCTGGCACTGCTGTTCACATCCAGTTTTCCAGCTCCATAGGGAACTGCTTGACCTGCAGTGAAAAATGCATAGCTGTCTTTCTAGACAGCAATGGTGAAACACATTTCCTCTATGATCTGATGCATAAAATACCCCAGTTTTCTTTATATCTGCATTATTGGTATAAGGCACTAGGCAGCAGCCCTGTGAAGGAAGAGTGCCTCTCAATACGCGGGTAGTCATGCCCTCAAGAACCTGTGTGATTAATAACACTTTTCCCCATAAAGTTTTATTTCATGTCATTTCAGTAGGACATGAATAGAAGTATTGCCTGAGAACATTTCTAAAGAAAGCGTCAGTATTATTTACTCCTTTCCATGTCATGTGTATTTATATTCTGGTCCTATGACTTACACATGGCCTCCAATTTATTTGTTTTCTTCCTTTTATTGTTGACAGCCATAGCTGACAGGGCTGTCGGGGGAAAAAACAACCTTCCTTGTCAAAGGTCCTTCAGTGCTGGATTTCTTTTTGCCCTATAGTGCTTCTACATGACTCACCCATGTTTTATTTCTCAGGATTAATCACCTATGTCCTTGTTCCCTTGGACTGTGTATTAATCTTTTAATTCAATTAACATGCCCATAAAACTTAAATCTTAAGGAGATCACATCTAGCGATACCCAAATGATAAATTCCTCCAGTGGCAGTAGTGACTGAAGGAAAGCACATGAAGTGAGAACTAAAAAATATTCTTAAATATACTCGCTTAACATTACATGCCCAAATCCATGTGAAATCAAAGGGGCTGCTCATGTCAAAGCTAAACGTAAGTATCTGCAGGATCTGGTGCTGAAGGATCTTGTTATGAAGCAATAAATTAGACTTGCTTTGCTTCAGCTGCACTAGTAGGCATTTACGCTTACAGGAACCAAGGGCCAGATTTGCCTTCAGGTTACTCCTGTGAGACATCATGGGACTGTGCCTGTTTTCCCACAGAAAGCCGACAGAGCTGCACTCATTGCCGAAGGCAGAGTCAAGATACCAGCAGTGAAATACTCTCTCTACCACCAAGTGCCTCACACAGCTTCTGCAAAAACCCCAGCAGCTTTCAATGTGGCAGGATCAGGTCTCTTCAGAAAGCTTCCCATACAAAAGACTGCCGTTTAAAAGGATTTCCATTCCTGCATGTGCTTTCTAAAGTTCCTCTGGGTTTTTAATGATACACTCAGGGATACTTGAAGAGGCACACTTGTAGAGAGGTACTTAGAAAAGATTACGCTGGGTCAGGATTCCGGCGAGTCTTGGGCAGGATATTTCAGAAGGCTTAAATATTTCTTTTATAACAATATACCAACATTTGCGTTTAACCAGAGATGTGTATTTTTGCAACTAAAAGTAAAAAATAATGTTGCTGAGAATTATGACCCATAGATGTTTTACATTTTGGTTCTTTAAAGGTAAATTCGATCATTGGAGCAAACCAAAGTCTGGAACATTTATACAGAAGACGGCTTTATGCTTCTACTTTATACATTATTAATAGACCAGTTTTGAGTTATACCTGTGAAGTGTAATAGAATAACTATAAAAATCTCCTGTTAAATATTTTTTAGAACCCGCTAAGTAACTAAGACAGCTGCAGGCACATTACGGATGCTGTTGATGCTGATTGCTAAGTAGCATTAGGTAATCCCATGTCCTAATGCTTCAATAGCCACTGCAATATCCCAGCATGAAGCATACATTTCCTATGCCTTATTGACTAAGCACACAACATAAAATGCAATTGAACTTGTTTTAGCACTTGCTTGCCACCAGTCGATACGTATTTGTTATACAAATAAAATAGCTCCTATAAGAGCTGCAGAATAGCAGTTAATTAGATCAGCTTTTGTAACTGTGATCTGGAAAGCTAGAAATATGCATTTCTGTGCTGAGTAAATTTCGGCTCAACCTCATCTCAAGATCCTATTTCAAAATTTCCAGACGGACTAGCACACCGCTTGCAGAATAGGTAGTGGTATGAAAGGCTGTCCAAGGAAAGAATTTATATTTAGAAAAGTGCTGTCTAGAAAAAGAGCCGAATGTAATACAGAAGTATTTAGGAAGGGTACAGATTTCATTTTGGTTAAGGCACACCCTGGGAAACATCCCAGTCCACAATCCTGGGAAAACAGCTCTTTCCTAGAGCTGGCTGAGAAACTTGAGAAGTTTATGCTGTAGAAAAGTTTCAATACTACTTTTTTGTTTCATGGGAAGCAATAGACCTTCCTTCCATTGGGCACGAACATCTCATGGTGGAAAAGTCACTTAAGAATTATTGGGTTTTAAACTACAAAACTGAAGTAGACATTTTCCAAGTTGCTCCCACCCCAAAGAGGGCTAGAGCCTGTTGTCATGAGAACTGAATCAAGTTTCTATGGATTTAATCAGGAACAGGACCTGACCCAACTGCATTGAAGAGTGGGTCCCAGTTAATTTGCCTGCACCCACGGAGATCTAGCATGCAGTCCTTGGCTCTTCAGGACTTTGGCAAACCAGCTCTCCCTGCATGCTAGCACAACTGAGTGTTTCTCACAGCTTGGAGCCTCACACACTGCTGCAAAATAGATGGCTCAACAGTGAGACTGCAACCATACCACAGTACACATTCGATACTTGCAAGGAGCATGCCTTTACATATCTTGATCATCTTAAAACCAGAACTCAAGCAGGAAATAAGATCAATTTCAGTCTTTGTGTACCCCACATCCCTCACCATCAGCATTACTTTAGCTGGTATCACTGTGCTGAAGGGCTTCAGCTACCACTGAAGCTCAGTGGGCTGACGCCCTGCCCAGCATGATGCCATCATCCTCCTGCATCAGCCAAGCCTGTCCCTCCCACTAAACTTATGACACTTCCTAAAAGTGTCATGGGTGAGAAAAACAGGCTTGTCATCTCCAACAGGAACACACAGATGGCAATGAAGAAGGGTGTTTGGACAAAGCCCACAGACATTGCCACCCAGAGAGGACCATGAGGTTTGGGGCAAGGGAGCCGCTCTCCCTGTCCTCAACTCCCTGCAGCTCACTCATCTCTGGTCCTGCAAGGACTAAGCACAAGGTGTACGAGCAGCACAAGGGCACCACGTGGTAGTGATGAAGATGGGTATGTAATGTATGTAATTGGGGGAAATGTAAACGCATAAAGCACATATTTCCACTGTGGTTTGCATTCATTATCTTTGCATGCTAATATATTAATGTGATTTGCTTTATTTCGACAGATTTCAAACCACAGATTTCTCTAATCTGTCTGCATCTCTCCTTTGTATACTTGTGAAACTGTCTTTTCTTTTGTTACTGCTACAGTTTTAGCCTGAGTGTTGCTGCAGACTAGGTGATTTTCGCCAGCAAAGTGCTTCCTACCCAGAGCATCTTTGAAACTCTGGCACGTGGGTAAAGCAGGAGAGTTGGAAACCACCAAGAAGTAAAGGAAGAAGGCAACAATCTAGTTCAAAGGAGCATCTTTGGTCTATGCCATATCACAAGACAAATGCTGCAACCACTCACGAAGAGCTAGTATAGGTAACAAGCTTCTTGATATGGGGGATTTTTAGCAAGAACCTCCTGCAACAACCTTTAGGGGCAGAAAGCAAACACCTTGGAGGACGATACCTCTCAAATATATACGGTGCAATACCACACAGCATTGCTGAGACCCACAGGTGGACTCTTCCTTTTTAATAAGAATGTAACCTCTCAAACTTCAGGGGAATGAGTAATGTAATAATGAAGAACTTTTCATTATGGACAAGTCACTTTACCGTTACTCACTTCAAGACGCTAAGCATCTTTCTGTTTGTAGAGACAAGGGTAAAGAAGTAATCCCTCTTTCTAGTAGCTATCTCTGAAGTCTCTGGCATACCCTCAGAGGCGATAGATGGCTTGATGGCTAACCTGCTTTATCAGATATAGCAAGGCTTAGCTCCTATCCACAACTTTGGAGAAGCCATGTTACCCATCACATTTAACGCTCCCAACGGACATCGACTTTGATGTAAGAAATAACATTTTCTTGTTAGTTTTGCCATGACGAACCAGGATCATCTCTGATGCCAGACATCTGTACAGGCTGTTGCAGACAGCAGCACTGATGATTATTCACTATACGAGGTTTGAGGAAACTGCAGTGAAAGCTGGTGTTACAGGCAGCTTTCACTGCTAGCTTTCATCAGCCTCAGGTCAGCCTGGGTCTCAGTACCACACGTAAAAGAAGCCAGTCTGCCACACAGAGGTATTGCACCTTAATGGGCTTTTTGTGCTTGCAGATTTCTTATTAGGTTTAAGGACAGTCTAGTTGCATATAAATTATTCCCAGAAATAATAGCTGTAACAATAATGATAAACATGTATATTGGGGTTGCAGGCAAAGGCCATCATCAACTAGGAAATCATTCTCTTAACAGCCATAACACCCATAATAACTGACCATCCCTGTCCCACCTACAGAATAAAATAATGATGTCTTTACTACAGGTCCCTTCAAGCCATACAACAACACACCACAGCAGATGCACAATTCTGTAAATCCTGCAAGAACATTCATAATCAAATGAAATGGTGTTTTTCCTGAGCCATATTTGCTGCTTATGTCAGTTGCTCAGCAGAGAAAATGGTCACTTGTGCTATGGTAAGATTTAATTCCCAAGTCAAGGGCTACCATCACTTCCAAAGCAGGAGCTGCAGTAGCAGTCCATTACTGCTGTTAAGTCAGAAATATAGTGCTGGGTGGTTAAATGCTTGAGGGAACAAAACCAAAAACAAAACAATTAAAAGTTCCAAGAGCCAGTAGTGATTTGCAATGTAAGAAGTGCAATATGGCTGAGTGCTACGTGAAAATGACTTTGAGATGTGTCCATAACTATAAACCTATGGAAAGCCATGATCTCTATAGCCATAAGGTTACCTAGGTGAGGAAACCTGTTTGAACAATCTCCCTCTCCAAATCTTACCTAGGCTTTCGGCACAAGCACAATCCAACCAGGAACTCTGATTACCTCCCTCCTGCCCCTCGAGGCTGTAGCTAGACCAAGGGGCTAAACCACACTGGTGTCCAAAATGAGATCAGCACTTGACCAGGTATCACACAGACCTTCTCAAACCATTCTTACAGAACATTTCAACATTTTCTCCCATCAAAGTTTTCCAACTTATATCTGATCAAAACAGAAGTACGGATTTGAGATAATGAGGCAACAATGCATACTCACTCTTAGAAAATGATGAGATTTAATGGCAGAGGGCTCAGCAGCTCTGGTGCTACACACATATGTGGCTACAAACAAGCACTAGAAACCTCACCATAGCATATTGCATGCACCGTATGCATACCATCCAGAGTTTCACGTACTTTGGAGAAGGCTCAATTAAATACCTAAACTTGGAGGCTCTTCTTGAAGGCAGTCCTTCCTCAGACCTTTTGATATTAGCCCATGCCTAATTGAAGCTAGCTTGTATAAAAAATGGATGCCTGCCTGTCTATAATTTCCATTAGTGGAATGGTGCTTTGATGGCACAGTTTTAAAGTGCCACTTTTCATTTAAAATTGGTATGGGTTTCCCTAATCACAAGTAAAAGTTAAAAACGCAGCAAGGCTATACAGGAGGGAAAGCCTGACTGAAAGCCACCTCCACAATTGCTGTAGGAAAGGTGTCAAAAGCAACAACAACAAAACCCCAGCAAGGAGCCAGGGCTAACAAGAAAGCATCTCTCTTCTTTCAGGCTTTAAAAGCGAACACATTTCGGGGGGTTTTGAATAGTCAATCGTCCCCCATATCAATACGGACAGGGATCGGTTGCCTCTCGCTCTAGCTGGGGATGCTTCCCAATTATTGACCCTCTCTAGGAAGATAAAAAGGTTGCCTCACACAGAAAGTGGTTGTCTGATGATTAGCAGGGCAACCACTGTGCAGCCAGAGCTTCCAGCCTTGTGGAAAAATGCAGCAGGTGTGAGGATCTGGAAAGAGAAAGGCAAGGAGGCTGACAGGGGTTCTCCCATACAGGTTTGCCTAGTTTTATCATGTGAGAAAGGCTTTCAGGTGGGAAAATCTACAGAGCCTCATCTGTGGGGAAACTGTCACAGACAATGCAGCCCATGAATTGCTTTGTTACATGGAGCCAGGGAAACCATCTATGTTATAGGAACAGCTACAGGTACAGCAAATTCATTCCAGTCCAGAGGAGCACAGGCTTAACCAACCCCAGCTAATCATCAGGACACAGCACCAGTTTCTAACTTATATCACTTCATAGCATGGTAGCATCCTTCTTTCACTAGACTTCTGTATATAATGCTTCACTCCTTCAGCATCCATCTCACAACAACATTCTCAAAGCTTCTTTTTAACAGTTATACGCATCACCATCATTGCATCCATTTTCAGGATGAGAATCCCAGCTCATAGCCTCTCCCTGTTGTTATCTTCTACCATTTCAAAAGTTCAGCTTCATTTTAGGGGTCTTGCTGCTTCCCTAGGAACTCAGGATGCCCGAGTGACTTTGCCAAGAGCTATACATGCCAAAGAGGGTGCTAGGCACGGGGAGCTTCCTGCCCTTCCAGCCTCAAAATGGCACAAACCCTGACAGCCTAAAGAGGCAGAGGCTGGGTTAGCACTGCCTGTTACGGGCATCGCTATTGATTTTGGCACTCAGGTTTACCAGCCCATGAGCACGTGCTGAGTCAGTGGCAGGACCCACAATCTGAGTCAGACTCATGCAGGAGCACATCAATTAAACAAACATCTCTATTATTATCATCATCTGATAGGAATACACAGTGTCAGGAGATAGTCCTGGCTGTTTGCTGCCTATGTTGTACTAAGCACTAAAAGATCTTTGAAGCATGAAAGCCAGCCAAACTCCTCTGCCAGCCCAGGTCGCCTTGCACCATTCCCTGGTGCGGCCATGCAATGCCCCGCATCTCCTGCAAACCATCCCTCACAGCTGCTTTTTTCAGCCATAACGGGATCGTCATTTGTCTCACTTGTCTTTGTCTGTGAGATGCTCAAAGCAAAGAATTTGTTTCCTAAAGTTTTGGCTTTTTTTTTTTTCTTTTTGAAGTTTCTTTAAAAAAATATAAAAACTTAGACATATGCATTTCTGACTCCAAGTAAACGAAGAATAATTAAATTGCTTTTTCAGCTGAAAGTCTGCCTGCCTTTTGCACCACAAATCCCCACATCAGCCTCACTTCATCGGGGCAGAGAAGCCAATGCTTGAACACCGACACCAGAAAGCAACAAGCCACGGCTAACCCTTGGGTAAAGCTCAGGCACCCTCTGGCCTGGGAAACACAGAGGAGATGTGGCCATGAAAGGGCTGAGCAGGGAGAAGCATCAGAGCTCCTGGGCTGAGGGCTCAGCCCCTGACAGATCTTTTGAGCTATATTTTGCAATACCATAAGTGACATCTGGAGCCACGAGCTGCTTGAAAACAGCTTTTTTTTGCTTAATGTCTTTTAAAACCCCAGTTTTGTGTACATCCAACCATATATATGGATCTTAAATAACTTTCTGACAGAAATAATAAACACCCTGGATAATCATTTCTGATGAGCATTTCTGTAACTTTCCTAACTGCCTGAGTCTGCAAAACGGGGCTGAAAGGGAGCTTGCCTGTGAAAACTCTGATGCTCTCAACTTTTGATCAGAGGAAATAATCTAAGAGCAGATTTTTCAAGGGGAAATACATCATTTCTTCTTCTGGGTGTCAAAAGGCCACAAGCTAATGAAAAAGAATGAAAAGGATACCATTAATATCTACTGTTTCTGCAACACTTTTCATCTGAGTATCTCAAAGCAGGGGCTGACAGATAGCCATTATTAACCCCACTTTACAGGGGAAATAACAAAGTCTTAGCAAGGTTAAGTAACTTGCCCAAAGCTATGCAGGAAGTCAGTGTCAAGACACAGAAAAAAGGGAAAACTAAAAGGCAAAAATAAAGCCCTGCAGTCTTGGGTGGATTTGTGAGGATTTTGTTCAAGCTCCTTCAAAACAGCAAGAAGGAAGAGACTGTCAGGGTGGTACAGCCTGCAGTTTTGGGTGCCCCAGGCAGGTCTCAGAGAGGAGAGACACGGATATCTTCACTGTAAATGGCTACAGGTAGGTGAAACAAGTGTTTCAAACACTTGCCTGTTTTGAATTGTATTTATTATCCTGTCCCTAGCAATGTGGCCAAGGGAATAGGTTGTTGAGACTGAAGCAGAAGTGGTAAATCACGTAGGCTCCGTGGTTTCTGTCCATAAACCTTTCCTTTGGTTTCTGACTCATGTCCCACGGATTTCAGATGAAATGCATTTCCAACTAGTAGGTTTTAGCCAGGTTTCATGGTGAAATGATTCTGATGCAACACAAGCTGTATCTTTTCCTTCTGCAGGAGCTGCAGGAGGGAAGGGATGTTGGGGACCTTCTCCTCTCCCTGTCAGTGAACCACTGGCCACATTTATTCCGCAGGATGGTGAACCCAATACCTGGCCTGTGCTATTCTTACAAACCTAGGCAGTCAGGCTTTGAACCAGTTTAGTTCAGACTGCCTTGAGTGGTGTTCCTTGGTAGCTTTTTTACTCTTGCTGCTTCTCTAAAGAAGTTCCTTTTCATTCATGGCAATGCACTAAAGCACTTGATTTTCAGCAAGGAACACTATCACTGTTTTGCCACTAATTAAGAAAAAAAGAAAAAAACCAGCCTTTCAGTCAATCAGGGTCTATTTAACACATTTACACTTTTCCTTCATTTTTCTGTCATGCAGCATTAACAGCCGTGGGGTCAAATCCAGCCCTGGTGTAATTCCAAAGGAGTAACACTAGGAATGAGCTTCACCCATTATCTCTAATGTTGCTAAAAAGGTCTCCATAATAGATTTTTTAAGATCTTGATTCTGAATACTAATCAAGTCCTTTAAAAAGAGCACTTGAGTGGGATGCTACTAAAACAAATATGCTCTGGTATTTTACACCACATCTTTCTGTTCTGCTGCTCATTTCTTTGCAAACAAATGAGTTCGGGGAAGTCACTTTCTGCCATGAAGTTTGTTCTCAAGCAGCACATGGGTCATCCAGTCCCTACCTGTATGTCCTGCATGCAGCCTTTCACAGCAGCCCAAGAGCCAGGACACCCAGCCACATGTAGGGTGTCATAGTCAAGGGTCCTCCTTCACGGACCTTCCCAGCTCTCCAGAGGCCACTCCACAGCTCAGTAGCAGCACCCTGTGACCTGCACACCCAGAAACTCCAGCTCAGCTGTTCCTGGACATTGCCATCCAATGTCCCAGTGAACACCAAATACCATCACAGAGACATCACTGCACAGGAACAAAGTAAATGCAGCATCATGTCATGCCTCCTGCATGCCTCCATGCCTCCTTTGCACTACTTTAGTGCAAAGTAGTGCTTTGCACTACTCCCATAACGCATTAGCCACGGTCGAGCTCTGCCTGATGTGGTCATCTAAATGTCACTACTGCTTGTGGCTGTTGATAAAAGTGAGCTGTTAGAGCTCTGTTTTCAAAAAGTAGTGACTTTTGAGGGGTTTCAGGCCTCCCTGAGGGAGATCAGGCATATGTGAATATCTCAGATGGATGCTGTTTGGACACCGATGACATTCACATGGGCCAGGGGCTGCTTCGTTGGCTTTTCTCATGTGCCTAACTTCATTCTAGTTCAGTCCAGCTCACTCTTTCCCTAGCTTTTTCTAGTGAAAAAGCCATTTCAAAACTGGGATACTACTCGTGTGGTCTGGAAAACGCAAAATCTGACCTCCAGAATTCCCAAAATAAACAAAAGCAGTGAAAATGTCACATGCTGCTATTTTATCAACTGTACTATCCCCCGGTTTGTAACAGTGAAAACCCCAGGAGGAAGTTCTCCTCCCGAGCAAGGGCAGGCTCTCGCCCCGCAAAACATCACATACCTCTTCAGCTGGAAGAGAAACAAGAAGGACCAGATGAGTAAGAGACCTCTTCCTTTGGCTGCTCAGGCCCTCCCCCTTCCACTCTTTGGGAGGTCATCCAACAGGATTAATACAGCAAACCCTAAACAGTTCAGGTGTTCAGATAATCCTCTGGCTAGCAAAGAATTACATTCACAGAAGAGGCTCCCACAGCTGCTTAGCGCATCAAGAAATCTTTAAGTACCTAAACATGAATTTATTTGCTGGGAGTTCTTACAGTCTAACAACATACAAAACAGTGCTAACACATCAGTATGCATTTTTCTGAAGCCTGCTGCCTAGGGGGGAAGAAATGCACACTAAATTACATTCATGGCACATCCCAGGCTTGTAAATCATAGAATCATAGAATCACAGAATCATAGAACGGTTCGGGTTGGAAAGGACCTTAAGATCAACTAGTTCCAACCCCGGTGACATGGGCAGGGACACCTCACACATTAGACCGTGTCACCTAAGGCTCTGTCCAACCTGGCCTTGAACACCGCCATGGATGGAGCATTCACAGCTTCCCTGGGCAACCCATTCCAGTGCCTCACCACCCTTACAGTAAAGAACTTCCTCCTTATATCTAACCTGAACTTCCCCTGTTTAAGTGTGAACCCATTACCACTTGTCCTATCACCACAGTCCCTAGTGAAACACCGACCCGCTCCCTCCACAGGCAAACCACACATCCCTGAGCACACAACCACGCGGGTCTACACTGGGCACAGCACCAAGACCCCTCACCTCGTCCCCACCTCAGCAGGTGCTGGGACCAGTCAAGGCTTCCCCACCAGGGATGCCTCTTATTTACACCCAGCAGGACCCTGCCCTTTACCCTGTCACCACCAGCCCATGCGGCGAGGCTGGCGCGTCACTCAGAACTGCATGTGACTTGGCCGGCGGGCCCTGCCACGCTACCCACCACTGAGCCAGCCCCCTCCCCATGGCCACGTGCAGTCTGTCCCTCGGCTGTGGAAGCAGCAGGCAGGAAGGGGGTTAAATCACAGCGGTTCTCTGACACAGCGAGGAAGCTGGAAAGACAGCCATGTCTCTCCTCTCCTTATTGCCAACACACCCAGCTAAAAGTTGCAGATTCTAGAGTTACGCTCTCACTTCTGAAACCTGACTGTTACAATTTGGTGGGGAAACGGGGAAGGCAGAGTAAGTAATCAACGTTTTTTTTTCAGCATCACCAGACAGGAGTTCACTGCAAAGCAGAAGTTAATAAATACATCTAGTGAACAGCAACCCTGCATTTTACTTAAGGTCTGTTGGGTGTTGCAGGGAAGAATAAGAAAGATTGTGTTATTCTGCAGGAGCAGTTTCCTCAGGAAAGTATACCCAGACATTTAATCCCAGGAATATTTAGTTAGCATAACTCAAATGGTGTCGTGCATGCAGTTGGTTAGTCTAAAGTGGAGCGTCATGCAACTTGCATTAATGCTGGCAAAGGCACTTTATGGAGAAACAGACTTTATGCTTACAATTATCCCAGCCCAATATGGAGTGTCTCTGACTAGCAGAGAAGAACTGATGCCTGCCATAAGGAAGCCCAACACTGTTACAGAGACGCCTAATGCCAGCTGCAACAAAGCAAACAGCAGCGGGAAATGGCAGCCACAACAAGTATGGGATTCCTCCTCCTGGCCAGCTTTGGGATCCCCCTTTGTTTTCTTCTGCTTCTTCTTCTTCATCTCAGACTCCTGCGTCTTGCTCGAGTCAGTGCCTTTCTCCCCTTCAGGTGCCTTCAGGGACGTGCTGTGCTGGGGTTTCTTCTCCTTCTTTCCCATGCCGATGAACTTTAGGTTTTCACGTGTGCACACGCTGATGGGGGTGTGAGGTTTTTTGCCCCCCAAAGCTTTGCTTTGTGCTGGCTGAGTTGTTCCTGGTATTTGAATCAAGGAGGCTGAACAAATATGGAAAACATTTGGAGCAGATTGTCAGAGCTTCGAAATGCCACATATAGCCCAGAGAAGAGGGGGATTCGAGGGGGGTAGTGAACTGCCAACGCGCAGGCACCGGCTCTGCTGTGTACACACAGGGACTGGCTGTGTACACACAGCTGAGCATGCATGCCACCACGGCTTACACACATAGGTGTGAGCACACATGAGTGTGCATGTTTGTGGAGGAGCTGGACAGGCAAAGAGCATGCAGGCAGTCTGCATTGCCAGCTGATAAACAGCAGGGAAATCTGTCTCACCAGGGAGGTGGGAGTCATCAAGTGCCTGTGCCTGCGTGCGCACTGAGCAGGCAGGTAGGAGCTCATCACGCTGCGGCTCCCCTGGGGATTACTGGCACGCAGAGTGTAACTCGGTGAACCCAAGCAGCACCAAGCACACAACGGGCACGTTTCATACACCGGCTGAATCAGATTAAATAGGTGCATTTCAGCGGGAGAGAGCTGACTACGTGTATGGAAAGTATGAAATTAACACAAATAAAAATTCAAATTAATATCCTGGGGAGCCAAAAGGAATCCTGTCTCTTCCTGAAAGTTGCAAAAGCACAGCTAGGCATGTTTTATGAGGAGGCAGACAGGGACCAGCAATGAGGACTGGTGCTTCTGTACAAGTACACGTAGAGCCTAGAGCTGACCATCTGCTGAGCAAGTTTCCAGGGCTGCAAGTTGCCCATACCAGGAAGATCATTTATCTTACCTAAAAGAGAGAGGGATGTCTTACTGTGGACGTGTTATCATTGCAATTTGTCCACATGCTGGCTCATGCTTGTGCTTGGGGATAGCACACCACACTAAAATTGCTCTGGAGGTGAACCCAGAGCTGGGAGCCCTGGAACAGCTTCTTGGGGGCTGGTGGGGGTCCCAGAGCAAGGGACTGAGGTCTGAAGAGTTAGACATTAAACAGGAGGGAGCAAGAGGAGGTAGGTGTGAGCAGTCCTGTGGAGGCGATACCAGTGGCCGTGCACGTGTCCTTGCAAGGGAAGTCCATAGGAAGCGGGAGGCTGCTGCTATGCCTGTGCTTAGCTCACACCAGAGGAATTACTCAAAAGCTTAGGGGTAAGCAGGTGCTTAAATGCTTTGCTGGCACATGGCCTGGATGCGTACAGCCTGATGTATTGCCCTCCTCCGAGCCAGGAGCTGTATTGGGACCAGCGGAGCACTGAAACCCTTCCTCTGTGCGTGCAGCAATGTCCCCACCGCTGTCACAGGGCACTGTGAGGACACATGGGCTTGTACTGCCTCACCATCAGCTGGAACAGTATAAATGGGCCAGCCAGCTCTGTCCCCATCATTTGTCTATGTGGGGTTTTATTACTCTTACCATAGAGAAGTCAATTTGAGCAAGTGACAGGAGCAAAGCACTGGGAGGAGTAGGGAAGGCAGGAAGAAGATGTCAGATATTGGGGAAGTCACCAGCAAAGCTGCCTTTGAATGCTGCAGAGTGGTTCAGGGGGGAATAACCAAAATGTTGAAGTACTTGGAGAGGATTGCACATGCTGAGACAGCATCAAGGAAATCTTTCCTTTGACATATTGGCAATGCCTTCTGAGAAACTACTCTATTTCCAGCCCTTTATGGCATTTAACAGCAATGACCTGTGTCTTCTGTATTAATAAATTATGATGTCACTTTGGTGTATGGGTTAAGCAATATCCTCTTTGGTTATTTATATTACTGAGTGTATGAAAGAAAACTAGAAACAAAGCGATTCCAGAGGCTTTCTGCACACACAACTCTCGTGTTAGATC
Organism: Lathamus discolor; assembly: GCF_037157495.1. Classification (NCBI taxonomy): domain Eukaryota; kingdom Metazoa; phylum Chordata; class Aves; order Psittaciformes; family Psittacidae; genus Lathamus; species Lathamus discolor. Next base: position 61,750,210 of record NC_088884.1, read on the forward strand.
CATAGAGCAAGATCAAGATATGTTGCTTAAAAAAGGAGAAGACAAAGAAACTAGACGTTAAAAAGAAAAGAAAGAATAAACCTTCTTCCCTGGCCATGTTGCTTGCTGTACCATACTTTTATAGCTTCTCTCCAAGATATTTTGCCACCATCATCCACTTTTTAAAATGTCCTTACGATAGGTTGCACTCACCGGTGTACCTTGCCTCTGGATCTCAAAGCCACACACAATTATGTTTAACCAGAGCTTTGAGAGGGAGGGGGTGTTCAAGGATCCTCACCAAGGTCAGATAGAGCAGCAGAGGCAAAGCTGAGAACACGTTGAACATCTCCCCTCGTAATAAATATGAGAGTTAAATGAAGTTAGAGTTTCTTTTCCTTTCTGCCTGCCCATTTCTCCAGTTCTGCCCCATAAATCTTTACCATGTTTTTTCCCCCAGGAAAATCCCTGGTTTTAGCACCTGGATTTGTGTTGGCAGCTAGATTTATGCTTGTTGTCTTCTAAAAGGGGCCAAAATCCAGCTGCTTTATTTATGACAACATGCCATGAATGTCGGTTTCAGGGGAATAATTGCCTGAGGAAGATGAACAGGAATTAACCCAAAGTCAATAAAATGAACTAGCACTTACCTTAGAGTCAGTAACAGCCCTTGCTTATCTCCTGGTCCAAGAATCTCTCTTAAAACAGGCACCTAAAGATCTTTCTGCACAGCAAGTATCTCAAAAAGGAGGCCGTACTCCATGGGCAGCAGGATGAATATGTCCTACAGGGAAATGCATCTGCGTCCCGGCCTCCTGCAGCCCCTTTGAAAATCCTAGTTGTGTGGCTGGTGTCCACAGTCTGAAAGCTATGGGTATGGAACTATGAAACAGAGTCAGTGTGGATCAGTTTGCCTTCTCACAGCTGTTGGGTCTGCAGTAGCTGTACCATTTGGAGCACTTGGTTTTCCCAAGGAAACCAAAGACATCAGGTATCATGTGCCCTGGTCATGCTGAGACAGGCAGCCTCTCCTAGGCCGGGCACAGTGTGACCCTACACAGGGAGACACCATGCCCATGGTGAAGGGCAGCAGGACCTTGTCTGGTGGGAGCAGCTTTCAGCCTTCTGCCTTGTTGCTCCTGGTGTTCGCATGGTTATTATAACATACTGATCGGATGACAGCTCACCTGCTTTTACCGGTGAGCTTTTACTTTTTACTTTGGGACTTTGATGGATGCTGACCAGTTGCTAATAAAGACAGTCACTTGTCATAAAATTCAAGAATCCCCAACAGATTGCATACTTAAAATCATATTCACTATGTCTGATCTCTGCAGGAATACATAGAGGAAAAAGTAGGGGCCAAAGACGTTGAAAAAATTGGAGCATGGATGTTGTTGCTTTGAAATGATTAAACAATGTGTACAAGGGGGAATAAGGTTCTTTTACTGTGGCTATCTCTCCCTGCAAAGTCAAACATGCACATCTTACATGCTGGGAAGTTTAATGGGGACAGAAAAAAGAGGCAGATGCAGGATTGATCTTCCATAATTATTATCTGAACCAGATCGTATTTGCTGATTCCACTTGGCATTAACAATCAAGTGTAAAGCAGCTGTGAAGGAATTCACAGCACTGGCAAGCAATGACAAATTAAAAGAATTACTTTTTTAGAAATTGAAAGATTAAACGAGGACACCGAAATAACACTAATTTTCTTCTCGAGTAATACATCTTCCAGACGTCACTTGGAGTTTCTCGGCAACACAAGAATAATCATTACCCTTTTATGCCCAAAGGCCCCGATTAAGTATGTCCTTAAATTAAGCACATGCTTGAATACCCTTCCTGGATGAGGATGTTTTTTGATTCGAGCCCAGCTACCATCTCTCATGTGGCACGCAGTTGTAATTTCTTGTCCTTTACACAAAATGAGTCATGTTGCACAGCTTTTCCATAGCCAGATACTGTCCTCTGTAAAACATTGCCTGCTCTTGTTCCTCCCTTTGCCAAAAGGCAGCGCAAACCGGGTGACGATGACAACAAGTCAAACAGCACACACAACGTCAGACACAGAAATGGCAAGATCTGGGCTGCAGCTTTGCAATGACACAGTCTTTCCTATTGCTTCTCCTACCCGCTAGGACACACAGCATTGCATGGGGCTTCAGAAACCTCAGGGTTTTCTCCATTGCAATTTTTACCCTGGAAATAAAGTGTGTGTGGTGCAATTGAACCCACACAGGCACACAAACGCACCCTCACACAGAATCGCATTTATACAGATATTTTCTTCAAGGCGTCAGCAGTCCCACCAAGTGCCAATCACAGGGTTGCAGCTCACAAATATGGAGCAGCAAAATAAGGAAGGAACAAAGGCTTGGACAGGGCTTGCAGCATTGCCCCAAGGACTGTGGGGCATTTGGCTCCCTTTGCCCAAGGAGCCACTCCACAAAACAAAAGACTGCTGACCCAAGTACCCCCTCAGAGATGCCACCTCCAGCACCATGACTGGGGCCAAGAGGGAGCCAAATGTGCTGCAGCCAGTCAAAGGCTCACCCGCTTGCCAAGTCGGTCTGGGCTATGGAGAAGCCAAAACCCTGCCTCACCCTCACTCCTTCTTCCCCTGCTCCCTTCACCCCATAGCAAGCCATGGACCATGGAGCAGCACCAATACACCATTGAGTAGCCATACTCAGCACACCAATGCTCTGCCGAACAGAGGGCTCCCCTTTAAAATAAATGAGAAGATTCTCCCTGAAAGCAGAATTTTGAATTCAGCCGCTGTGATTTCTGGAGATTCATGCCCACTGACAACAGATTATAATAATATCTAGGTTTCGAAAGCGCAATTACATGAAAGACAAGGCAAATTAGAAATGGGTATGACACACGCAATTCAGGCTGGCTTCTGACACAGCCTTTTTTTATGTTCAGGTCATCTGGAGGTGAGGCTTGCTTTCAACATACATTTGAGGCCAGTTCACATCCTTTTGTGTGCCTGTAGGCTCTGCTGTGAGCGCTGGTTTGGGCCAGCTGATGTCCAGAGGAACCATCTAACCCACATTATTCTCCATGTGTGTTCCATGTGCCCTTTTGGCAATACTACGGATAAGGTGTAAAGTTCTTCAATTTAGTTGCATGGGGTGAGAGAGGTAGAAAGAATTACAGTTGGTTTATGTCAGATTACTCCACACTCAAAGGCTGTGCATTTGCCTTTTCCCTCTAGCTATCACATCTGACCATGAGGTAAATCTGTGCTTACAAAAGAAATCAGATTTTCTTTTAGATTAGATTTATTTATTTAGATTTATTTTAGAAATTAATCGCGTCTTGCAATGTGTCCACAATAACTGTTTTACAGCTTTTGCTAAATCTTTGCTTTTGCTGGAGCATATTTAGGTGCCCTGTGCCTAGAACTCCTCACCTTCAGCTGGTGTTCCCTGAATCCAGTTGGTGGCCCAGAATTTACTGGGGTCTCCTACAGAAAACTTCCCAGTAGTTAAGCTGTCCATGATGATCTGACTGCTTTTGTCTTGCCTTCTACTCTAGGGCTGGTTCCTTGGCGTGGAATGTGGAAGTCATATTTTATTACGTTTCTGCATGAGGCGTGGAGAGAGTCCTTAGAAGCTGCAGCTGACAGTCCCTCAAAACTGGGATGGAGAAGAAAGAGGTGAGAAGCTGTGATCTACAGGAAAGCAGAGCTAGCTGCTGCAGCTTGGGGTACACATTACCATGCTCTGGCAAGTATTTTATACCGGCCCGGAGCCCTTTGCATTTCACTGAGCAGAGTTAAGGAGTTTGAAAACAAGGGATGACTAGCTTACAAACACCCTGTGTCCTTACCAAAGCTGGTCCTCCTTCTTCAAAGCGTGTGTGAAGAGGATATTGTCCATCAAAGTACGTTAATGAGATGCTATGGCCGTTAGACCTTCTCACCAGGTGTTAATTATTACTTGGTTAAACAGAGGCAAATCCTCTTACTCATGTTCTTGTCCAGGATAACAATTAGGCCTGTTCCGTGCATGTGCTCATGGGAATGCATACGTACTCACACATGCACACACACACATGCAGGGCTCAAGCTGCCACCTTAGACAATACGCAGGAGTGCCAGGAAACCTGCCAGGACACTGTGGGCAGCAAAGGAAAAGGCAAAAGATCCTGCTCTCAGTTTTCATTAATGAGAGGGATAAAATGAAGGACCTTGACCCCGCAAGAGGAAGAAAGAAGCTTCTGCAGCAGGATTGCCGCAGCCACGTCCATCGCTCACACCCTCATATGAATCAATCCTGTTAATAACCATTTTACTGGTCTCACAACACAATTTCTTTGCATTTAAAGGCTCTGGTCTCACTATTCCCAAGTGAAGGTGATGCTCAAGGGTCCCAACAGCATATGCCGCCTGCCAAAGGGAGCTCCTGTGCTCGTGTCCCTGGCTCAGTAGGCAGTGAGGCTGAGTTAGACCAAAACTCTCCTTCTATGGAAAACCCACCAGCCTCTCTGAGGTTCTTCTCCAAAGGCAGCTCTACCTGCGGGCATGGCCAATACAGATGGCAGCAGCATCGCCCTCATGGGCTGCTGATCTCCATTTCACCTTGGAGAAAGTGCAGGTGCCTCTTCCCTATCCCAGCAGGCAACCCCTCACCAGCACTTGCAACCCAAGGAGGGTAAGCAAGCAAAGAGGAAGCCCAGATAAGGGCTTTGGGCATAGAAATCTGGCTGTCTTTGTACAGCGTGAAGATGGGATGAAAAAGAAAAGCAAGGCATGCCTCTCACTGTTCAGCTCTCCATTTCTTTCACACACCCCCAAACACAGAGCTAAGAGCCCACAGAAAGTGGCAGGATGGACTGCAAGAAATTCTGCCGGGTGCAGAGATGATACTTAGAGTCCATCTAAGCTCTGGCTTCGCTCAGCACTGACTCCCAAGCTCTGACTGCATGAGTGGGACTCACAGCTGGGATGGAGGGATCAGTTGGCACAGAAGTCAATTAGGTCGCCCTCACAGCAGTGGGTGCAGACATGCTCAGCTTGTCCCATGCAGTTGATGCTTTGTAATGGAACTAGAAAAGCCCTTTTTTCAAGAGGCACATGAAAAATAGAGCTTCTAAGTTGGTGTAACGCTATTGGCAGCTGTAATACAGCGCTCTCTCCAAAGATCCAGGACAAACTTGGTGGTGCATATGCGTATGTATCTCCGTTCTCAGACTTTCTGGCAGTTACAGACACTCAGGCCTTTGTTTCTGCAGCTGGCTCGAGGTGTCACGCTGGCACCTGGGTAGTTTCACTGTGTTATTCACTGTTCCAACCATACTTCAAGGTCTGATGTACTCACAGGCACAGTTGCCCGAAGCCCACATTTGGGTCTTCTGGAAGGCACCAGCTGGAATTTGCTGAAGATCTCTCAGTCTCCCAAAAAACACGTGGTTGTGACTTTCCTCCAGGCTCCACCATAACTGGTGGCTTTCCTCAGAGTCACCTATGGAGCCCTGAAGCATCTGAGCACTGGAGCTGTCTCCAGCCCAGTCAAAGTTTGCTCCTGACCTCAGTGTGGTGTGGCCAAGATTTGCCCCTACCTCTCTGATGTGTTGAAAATGGACTCCATGGTTTTCCCTGGAGACAGGAGATCTGAGTATATTGGGGTTAATATCTTCCAGTCTCCTCCTGAGTTTGTCTCAGCAACTATAGGGTTGACCAGATGCTGGGCCATAATCTTTAGCCTTGCAAAGAACTGGTTACTCCCAGAAACCAGTATTCCTTTTCTTTCTGCATCACTGCATTGATGTAAACCATCTATAACTCATCTCTGTAAAAGACCAAAGTGCCTGCTCTTTATCTGAGGCAAAACAGAGGCCTGAGGCTCAGGTCAGAGCTGTGTGACAGCAGATTTGGAACTCTTGACATCTGCCCACCTCTCCCCTGAAACAGCCACCCAGCCCTTGTCTCTGCACTCCACCTCTCCTTGGCCTCGGTTTCCCTCTGATCAGCAATAACAGCACGGCTTTGTGTACTCCGTTTTCTCAGACCTTTTATGTGAAAGGGTTCTTGAGGACACAGGGCTTTCCGCACTGCCAGAATTATTGCATGTGCTCCACCAGATGTTGAAGAATATTCCCTCCCATCCAAAGTTACCCTGAGTATTTTATTTTCTTGGCTTAGCATTGTTATGAAATGTCAGTGCTTCGCAACTTCTCTGACTCTCTTTTGCAATGTCCCCAAGGGAACGCAACTGCTTTTAATGCACTGGCTATGTCCGGCAAGCCCTACGGACTTGCATCATCTTTCCTTCTGGAAGAACCCCAACCATGCCTCAAGATAGGTGAGACATAGCAGGAGGGGAGATGAAAGCAAGATGTGCTGAAAGCAGATCTGGAATGCAGTTGCTAGTGGAAATGTCTGAGGGCTGCTTGGGGACTGCTTTTAGTTAATATTTGCCTGTCACACAAAGGAGGGAGGAGTGCATCGTGAAATTTCCTGATGACACAGACATGCGAGTGCTTGTCAATACACAAGAGGCCCAGCCTATCAAACAGGAAGAACTGTGTGACCTTGAGGGTGGGAACAATGGGAATAGGATGAAATTCAATTGTGCCAAATGTAAGGTTTGGCACGTAAGGCAGAAGTGTCAGAGTTTCTCTGGGAAAATAAAAAGTCTCAAGCGCCTTGGCCGGTCACAGGATTACTATGAAATGGCAGCATAGCATGGACATGGAAAAAGGCAAATGTGATCCAGGCTCTATCAAGTATTGCTAACATGGGCCTGAAAGGTATTAATGATGGAGAAGTAGTACTGGTGGACCCCATGAGGGGCTACATACAACTTTATTTCTGTATTCGAGAAGATGAATTGCAACTGGAACAAGAGTTACTGAGTGTTGGTAGGGTGTTTGGTGGAGGACTGGAGACCCTACTTGACAACAGGAAACTGAAAGGCATTGCCTTGTCCAGCCTAACAACATTAAAAGTTAGAGAGGACACAACTGGCCTATAAATACCTTGTGTTAAACTTAAAACAATGTTGGCACAAGGACAAATGGATACAAATGGCCATGAGTACATTCAGCCTGGAAGCCAGAGGAAGGTTTCTAACCATGGGGGCAGCGAGGCTGGAGAATAGCAAGAAACATAGCTTGTTGTAAGACACTGTGCTATCAATTTTTGAATTGCACCATTTGACATGGTTGCTTGAGATGATCCGGTGATGCAGGAAGTGTCTTCCCTTCCAAATCCCTGTTGTGGGCACACTTTCAGCTCCTTCTTGTTCATACAGGTGCCCTAACTCAGTCACAGGAGGAGACAAGGTTCTTGGTCCCCTGCCTAGCTGGTTTAGGGCTTGGCATAACCTAATTCTTCATTTGTTAGTGGCAATTATTTCGATTTCATACATTTCTAACAGAATAAACTGGAGAATTACATCAGTAGCTAGCCTCGGGGGGTGGGGGTGGGGGGGCAGTGTGTGTTGTTTTGGGTGGGTTTTTTTGTTAATACTTTGTACTTATATAGCACCTTTCATCTTTCAAAGTGCTTCACATACATTAATTATTTAATTTTCCCTGTACCCCCTTTGATCTAGGCAAGTATTGTGATGCTCAGTTTACAAGTGGGGAAAGCAAACGCAGAAGAACAAATCCTTGCTGCTAGGCTCATCCCACCAGGACTGATGCAGCTTCATGGCTTTAAAAGGCAAGGAGAGGTTATATGATGTGCACAGGATTGACAAGCGGTGGAGCCAGGGCAGTAACTCTTCTGGTTACCCTCTTCTTGTGAAGAGGGAATGAGAGGCAGGCTGACAGGGAGGGCTGTGTGCAGGGGCAGGTATAGGATGCTGGGTGTATAACAGAGGACCAGAAAATAATGCCCCCTGTACTTCCAAGAAAGGCACAGAACTTAGTTAAATCAAAGCATGTAGAACAAAGCTATCACAATGGCTAGGCAAGTAAGACCCAAGTGACAGGAATTAATGCAGATAGCTAAAAGTATCCAATGAATAAGAGCTGATGGTGATCTGCGCAGACATCCGTTCAGTGAAAGGATGTGAGCCTTCCCTTTCAGTTAAAAAAATAACAGATATATTTTTGATTGTCCTTGTTGAACAATCTTGTGTTGAATGCTTACACTGTTTTCAGAGTGACTGTTGGAGGCTGATTTAGCAATAAAACTGGAGATTTTATTGCTAAATAACTGAGCAATTTTTCTTGCAAATTCACATAGTGGTGTTATTTCTGTGTCTGGATTGCTGTGATGATGTGAGGATGCTGCAAGTACACTCTGCCTTATTCCAAACAGAAGTCTCACGTTCCCACTCCCTTTTTCATCCTTTTTAAAGGACATTTCTGTCTTACAGTGGCAAGCAGTGTGGTCTGTTAAGCAGAGCAGGAACCTGGGAAACAACACACGTGGGGTCTAGAGCTCATCCTGCCGGCGGTTTAGTGTCTGGCTTCGCACAGGGTTAGTAGCTTCATTTCAGTGGCCAATGACCAGAGTGGGAGTTAAAAGATCAACCAACCAATTTTGACAGATACTGACTCATTTTGAGGCCAAGAGAATGCTATTTAGCACTAACTCACTGCCCAGCTTCACAGGACAACAGTGTTTTTTGTAACGGAAATACAGCTCTGTGCATCCTCCTCCTGGCAGAGAAAACACAGCTTGTACTGAGAGCACTTTCTGTGCTGCACTGGGTCAGTCAGCACTATAGCATAATTGCCTTCTTGGGGGAATAAAAGGGGAAATGACCGGCATTTTGTCATATTTTTCCCTGCAGCTTTTATTTTCTCCCCTGTTACTGCTAGCATTAATTCCCAGAGAAGTAAAATGACTAAGGTTTTTTAATTTCATGGTCATTTTGATAAGCTAAATGGCTCCAAGAGAGCCAGTGGGAAATTAACAGAGCTCAAATCCCCCTGGAACATGTAAAGTGCAGTTAAAATAGTGCTGTTAAATATTAGTAATTAGCAGAAATTATTTTAAAGGGTAGCATTTTAATGAGCTGCAAATGCTGCCCACCACATCAGTATTTCCCACAAAATTGACTACACCTAAGACAGTTAAGCTCTTCACTTGCATAAATACTTTGAGCATCCATAGGTAATAACTGTGAGACACATGGGGCTGTACACTAGACAAAAGGAAAACCGCGTGAAGAGAACAAGGCTGAAAGTACAATTATCCAACAAGCATGGTAGAGTCAAAGATGCAGTTGTTGCAACTGTCTTGTTGTGTCGCTCCCTCCTGCTTGTGTTCCTCTGCATTTCTTAGTATTTATTTATTACCCATTCCTCAGGACCCATGTTAAAACAGGCCCCCTATCTAGCTTCATCACTGCATCAATGGGCTTTCCCGATATTCAGTAATAGTCATCAATTCTAGAAGATCTCATGCTGCAGTGGGGGACTCATCCTTCAGGAAGGCTTCCCAGGCCCTTTCTCTTTCTGTAGAAAGTCCCATAGTGTGAGAAAAGCAAAGCAAAAGACCTCAGTCTCCAAACTAAGGGGGTGTGCAAGGCACTGGCTATGTAGGAAGAGGCAGAGCCCGCCCAGATGATGAGAGAAAGACAATGAGAGAAAGCTCATGCTAGAAAGCTCTGCCACACAGAGTAACAGGGAGTTTTGAGATACTTCAAAGCAAAGCCACGCACAACATAGGATCCATGGACTGGCTGAATGAACAGGCTAGATACACACACATTTGGAAAACCTGCGGACAGTGACCTGCAGGAAGAGAAGCAGGGGCAGAGTGGGGCACAGGAGCACCTTTCCTCTATCTCTGTGACACTGTGATGCAGGATGTCAAGGTAAGGTTGTTCAACAGCCTGGTAAGGTGCCCCTAGAAAGACCAAGACCTGCTTGTATTGCTGTTTCAAAATGAGGAACTGAGGCACAGAGCAATTGCCTTCTGTAAGCTTAGGCTCTCTTGAGGACTCTCAGTCTAGCAGAACCATTGGAGTACTCAGGTGCTTATCTTCAAGTAATATCAATAGGACGTGCATCCCTAAATATGCCCAGTGAGCTGGGTCGAGGCCTGTTCAAGGTCAGTCTGCAGCAGAGCTAGGAGCTGTACTCCTACCATCTGAACCCAGGCAAGTGCCTTTACAATAAGATCGTTCATGCCCTTATGCTTAGAAAAGAATTAATAGCTATATATTAGCAATACTATGCTGAAGGAAAATTAAACTTCAGTTGCCTGCTCATGTAGCTCTGCTACTATGAAAACCCTTGGATGTATTTCTTTTATATGTATCAGCTGACAAGGGTGCTGGTGCAGGCAGTTATCAGACAACAGAGACAGTCAATTACGATGGGGTTGATCCATGTGGCCAAAACCACACTTGACCATCCCGTGCCATCGTGTAATTCAGGGCATCATGGAGCTGGGCCCCATCTGCGTCAGCCTGTCTGCTCATGGGCATCCAGATAAAAGTTGGTGGGCTAACGGCAAAAGTTGAGTCTTTGCCCTAAACATCTCTTTCATGTCATTGCTGCACAAGATGCAAGGAAAAGTATTGCTTTTAGGATACGCAGCAACAGTAACATTTGTGAAATCTCAACCGATTTCAAACACTTTTGGTTCAAGCTATGTTGAAGAAAGCAACAAAAGGTTGGGGGTTTATCAATACACCGTAACTAAAACTACATGAGACTTCAGATGTGAAAGCCAGCTGTGTGGGATGAAGCAAAATAGCAATAGATACCTCTTTTAAACCAGCTTTGGAAGTTAATTGAATTTGCACAGGTCAGTTCAATCCTGGCACTTCTAAACCTCTCAATATTTCATTGTGCAGCTGTAACAATTTTTAACACAACTTTCTGGATGTAGTTTTTCAAGTCACAAAAAGACAGAAATCCCATGGTCTCACACCGTTATGACAACCCCATGGCTCATTAGCAGGGCTGTAAAACCGAGAGGCACCAGGCAGAGGTCAGACAGCTCAGACAACACAGGGACTGGCAGCAGCAGGGAGGTACCGCAGCCAAACAGGAGGTGATGAGTGATGGAGGCTTTCACAGATGGGAGGTAACTAAAAGACCCATAGCAAATCATGGAATTGTATCACAGAATCATAGAATGGTTTGGGTTGGAATGGACCTTAAAGATCGTCTCAAGGGGAGGGACACCTTCCACTAGACTAGGTTGCTCAAAGCCCTGTCTAGCCTGGCCTTGAACACTGCCAGGGATGAGGCATCCTGACACATCTTTCCTCTTGCCAAATTTCAGATCCTTACTCCAAAGCAGGGGCATATTTGAGCTGTTCAGCTAGAAGGTCACCGAAGGGCTTTGGGTGGTGTGAAAAAGCTTCTTCTGCCCCTGACTTTTGTGCTTGGTGCCAGGCGTTGGCCAAGCCCGTTTGGCTGGATCTTTCCCTCAAAGAAGACAGGGACAGCCATATAGCATGGAAAAAATCAACTTACAATGTTTGGCAGTGCTTTAGTTGACTGAAAATGGGGTTGTATAGGTGGACGTCTTGAATAACTTGAAAAGCAAGCATCCCTACCAGCACTGCCTATGCTGCAGTTGACTGTACAAGGTGTATAAATGCCATTTTTGAGTGGTTTTCCAGCTGCAATGTGTTCATCCAGCCTTAAAATGATGTCAGTGGTGTCTCTGTCATCCACTCCTGCCAACACAGGCCACTTTACAGGGGCACAGTCATGGGGAGTCGTGCCCTTGAACATCCACTGCTCTGGAAGTACCAAACCTTAAGCTTAAACTACAAGTCAGAAGGAAAAACAGCCTTTTGTGTCATGCATCCATAACGAGTAACAAGAAGGCCTCTTCTGCAGCGACAATGGTGTTTTCTGGCAGCTTCCAGCTAGCTCTGTATGCTGTCTAGGGCCCAGGAAATCTCCTCTGGGCAGCTACAGCCCAAGCTGAATGGGGAACACTTGAATGATCTACTTACCTTTTCACAGGAACCTCCAAAGGGATGCTGCCGTTCGAGCCCTCACTCCCGCTGCTCTCAATGCGCCGCAATACTGTGTGTGTGCTAGATTTTCCCCCTCCTCTCTCTCTGATAGCTGTAATTGCTTTTAAAATCACTTTCCTGCTCTGGCTCCTCTTTTTACACCTGTTTTATCAGCCACTGAGGTAGAGCGCAGGCTGCCTGCACTCCACACTGCATCTCACAAACAGGGATTCTTGGGCTACACTTTCCTACTGCAAAATGAGGTCCCTGGTGCACATGAGGCCTCGTGCAGCTGTGTTAGCAGTCCTGGCATGGGCAGGTCAGTGGCTTCCTTGGCACAGGGGAGGTGAGGGGGATGTCTGGCCTTGCCAGGGTGAAATAGAAGTTGCAGGAAGGCGCTGCCAGATGCCGGGTGGGGTCCCTGCTGTAGGTCTTGGCCCGGATCAGGGTAATGGGAGCAAATCTCATTAGCAGCTCAGCTGAGACAGCTCCTGATTTCAGGATGGTTGCATCTACAGCATGAGTACCTCTGCCTGGACCTCAAAGTAACCCATACCACACCTGCAGGCCTGGTGAGCCACCAGTGAGGGTGGGAGGCAGTTTTGTGCCTCAAGGGCCAAACAGACTCCTGCTCAAAATGATAGGAAACCTCCTGTGCAAAGGTGGACCAGGGAGTGGAAAGGAATATTAATAAAGGTGGTACTGAATGGCTGATACAGAGAGCAAAGTCCAAGGGAGGCTGGCACAAGAAAGCCATGACAGTGGGATTGAGTGCGCCCTCAGCAAGTTTGCCGATGACACCAAGCTGCGTGGTCCGGTTGATACGCTGGAGGGAAGGGATGCCATCCAGAGGGACCTCGACATGCTTGAGAGGTGGGCTGATGCCAACCTTATGAAGTTCAACCATGCCAAGTGCAAGGTCCTACACCTGGGTCGGAGCAATCCCAGGCACAGCTACAGGTTGGGCAGAGAAGAGATTCAGAGCGGCCCTGCAGAGAAGGACTTGGGGGTGCTGGTCAATGAGAAAATGAACATGGGCCGACAGTGTGCGCTCGCAGCCCAGAAAGCCAACCGTATCCTGGGCTGCATCAAAAGGAGCGTGACCAGCAGGTAGAGGGAGGTGATCCTGCCCCTCTACTCTGCTCTTGTGAGACCTCACCTGCAGTATTGTGTGCAGTTCTGGTGTCCTCAACATAAAAAGGACATGGAACTGCTGGAACAAGTCCAGAGGAGGGCCACGAGGGTGATCAGGGGACTGGAGCACCTCCCGTATGAAGACAGGCTGAGGAAGTTGGGGCTGTTCAGCCTAGAGAAGAGAAAGCTGCGTGGAGACCTCATAGCAGCCTTCCAGTATCTGAAGGGGGCCTATAGGGATGCTGGGGAGGGACTCTTCATTAGGGGCTGTAGTGACAGGACAAGGGGTAACGGGTTCAAACTTAAACAGGGGAAGTTTAGATTGGATATAAGGAGGAAATTCTTTCCTGTTAGGGTGGTGAGACACTGGAACTGGTTGCCCAGGGAGGTTGTGAGTGCTCCATCCCTGGCAGTGTTCAAGGCCAGGTTGGATGAAGCCTTGTGTTGGATGGTTTAGTGAGAGGTGTCCCTGTCCATGGCAGGGGGGTTGGAACTAGATGATCTTGAGGTCCTTTCCAACCCTAACTATTCTATGATTCTATGAAGTCCAGGTTATTGTTCAGTAGAAGAGAACGGGAATGTTTCATTTGATTTTAAAAATGAGCAGTGGATGGCCAGAGGAATGGGGGTGCTTTCGGCAGTGCACCTCGAGATTGGGATTTGCTGCCATGGGAGATTGCCAAGACAAAACGTTCAGGAGGTCTGAAAAAAATGCGTGGGCATTTATAAAGGTTGTGGATATCACTGGAGTTACCTCATCTGAGATAATCATGCAGAAGGGATATAAACCAGAACTCTTCAGGGGACATGCCAGTGACAAATGCCTGGAGGTAGAAAGGCATTTTCCTATGGGCTAATTATGACTGGCCATTCTGGCATTTCTCGTTCTGGCTTTACAGCACTTGGCAGTTGGGTACCTTCAGAGACAAGACAGGGGAGGAGACGAACTGGGAGCCCAGTCCAAGGCAGCAACCCCTCTGCTCCCGCGTCCTGCTGCGCGAGAAAGCATGTGAGGAATTATAATTCCCTTTGGACATGTGACCCAAATTGCAGCGGGAATTTGCATTCCTGGTGCCTGCTTCCATTTCAGATCTTTCCCCCATGCACAGAAACACCTGCAAGAGGCTTTATCACCCTCTCTGAGAGCACAAGCTCCACGGTGTTTTCAGAGAAATTAAGAGTGTATACAAAAGGAACCAAACAGTAAGAAGGAGCGAAAAATATGTCAATGCAATGTAAAAGCTTATCCATACAAAACGAACTTGCTAAAAGAAAAATCAACTGTCACTTTAAAACCTGACACTAAGTTTCTCAAATCATAGCCCTTAATCAGGAGTAATACTTGAAGAAGAACAAAGAGAATTTATGATGAAAAATCAGGACAGTTGAGCGCTAGGCTCAGCGGGACTAACTGCATGACAATGTGGGTAAGAATGATAATTGCATTAGCTTAGCCTGAAGTGACTGGCCAGAGCTGGGTTTTTTGGTCAGCTGGATTTTTGTAACGTCTTCATTTACTTTTTAAGCAAAGTTGGAAGTAGAATCACAAATAGATCAGGGTACAGCCACCTATTCTCCTAAGGGGGCAGGATGTTTCAGATATTCATCCTAAAATTGGCCTTAGTGCTCTTCGAAACGCACAGGCCCATGCGGGTTAAACCAAGGGTCCCTTACAGGTCATTCTGTTAATCACAGGGATTAACAGAAGTTAGCTCCTACTGATGAAAGTTAGAGGATCCAAACCCATGAGTCTCTCACTTTGTTCTATGCATTGTACTTCGACCCCAGCCCCCAGTCAAGCCCTCCCCATGGCCATGCTCTCACTTTATCCAATTTTTACATCCTATTTACCTTTTTAAAAATTGAAATAACTTCAAGCAGGCATTCATCCTTTGCCCTTTAAAAATATCCTAGAAGGATACCTCTACCCAATCTATGATTTCTGGAATAAGAAACTGTGTGTTTACCTCCCAGCTCTACGGCCAAATTCTGGTTCAAAATCAAGCCCAGTGATCCCAATCCTGTGTCTGGCTGCCAGCCCCATGCAGCCAGGACCTCCTTCCTGCAGCACCCGGTGGGGACAGCTTGGGGGCTCCCAAACCAGTGCACTGTGGGATCACAGCCAGGGGAGGTGGCAGCCAGTTCACATAGGGGACAGGAGGCGGGCATTCCCCCACAGCCCGTATCTGGGCCACTGGTCTCACTGTTGAGCACTGCCGTGATGGAGTGGGAATCTGGCCTTACCAAAACCAGGAGCCCAAAGCTGGGAGCATGAATGATGTGGTGGAAATGTGAACAGCAACAAAAATGGCTGACCATGGCAAACCTGTTGCTGCCCTATGTGCAGCATCATGCACATGGCAGTTTTACATCTCTCTGTGCTGTGCAGAGGGCCAGGAAGTCTGTAAGATGGCCACTTTCAGGGTAGGAGGCAGTGAGCCCTACGGTATGGCCAGCACTAACAGGTGGCAGGGGCAAAGGCCCAATCAGCCCCAGAGGCAAATCCAGCCAGGACTGATGCCGCTCTGCAATGGGGAACAAACTACTTTTACCTGTTCTGCAGAAAATGACAAGGACAAAAGTATCTCTAATTCTTCCTTCATCAGAGACCTTGGAAGATTGAAATCCCTGATCTTGAACCACTGCCTGACAGGCAGCACAACTCTCCTGCAGCCAGCTGAAGCAGCAGCATTGAATGGCTCCTGCTGGCTTGATGTTGGCATGCTCAAGATACCTGCTTTGAGCACCCTGGTTTCTGTGCAAGATGCTGGTGGGTCTGCAAGACTGATGGATGACCAGAGAGGAGGTTCCTGCCATCACACGGGCTGCCTCCCCTGCCACCACTGTGACCCAGTCAGTACACACAGCTCCGATTGCGACACAGCTGGCCTCTCTCAGTGGCTGCTTTTATTCATCTTCCTCAAAGGCTTAAATAAACAAGAAACAGGTTAAAAACAAAATCTTGGCCCCGGCCCCTTCCTGAGCTGGCTGTTCCATGGTGGCTTCCTGCCCCGCACACGAGCTTCCCCCTCCAGAGGAAAGAGGCGCCTTCTTGCAGCTGCCTTGAGTGGAAAATAGGGCCCCGTACCCAGCTTTGATATTGACGCCAGGCCATAGAAGCAGCTCTCTCCGCACCGTCCCCGGCACTCTGCGTGTTGAGTGGGAACTCAAGCACTCCGTTGG
Organism: Lathamus discolor; assembly: GCF_037157495.1. Lineage (NCBI taxonomy): Eukaryota > Metazoa > Chordata > Aves > Psittaciformes > Psittacidae > Lathamus > Lathamus discolor. The sequence goes on from NC_088884.1 coordinate 61,766,409, forward strand.
GAGCTGGGAGAGGTTTGCCTTCCCAGGACTGCAGCAAAAAGACACGTTGCATCACTTGGGCACCAGCTCCACGTGATGGGGCATTTCTGGAGGCATGACCTCTGTGCACCTCTCCAAAGCCTTCGCCTGGGGGGTGGGAATCTTATTCCAACGCGTCATGAACATAAACACAACCTTGGAGAAGCCTGTCAGCTTGAGAGCTTTTGCTCTTGGGACCCACGGTGCAAGCCGCACTCAAGTGAAGCTCCCCTGGTCATTTTGATGAAGGGACATAAGAAGCTTGTCTCGTTCACCCCAGCCCAAGGTCACTGTATGATGGCAGGGCAAGGCTTCCGAGGGTTTCAAAATGCTTCACATGCACAGACTTGCCTCGCTGCACCTTTCTGATGGATGTTTTCTATTCTTGCCATTCGAAACTTTCAGAAACAGACAAAAGGACACCAAGGTACATGCGAGATGCTGCACTAGACAATGTGTGTTTCTTCCTGCCCCTAGCTCTGTGCTTTCTTGATGAGGCCCGAATGTTTCTCTTAGTAGAGCATTTGAGGTTTTGTTTTCTGAGCTCCATGTCCATCGTACTACTGCTAAAATGTGCCACTGTCTAGCACTGGCAATATGTTCCTGACTAGTGCTTTAAAGTGTTATCTGTCATTTACGTGACGCCTCCCATTTAAATTAAAATGCATCAAGTTAAACTCACGGGAAGCGGATAGCTGCACTTTCATTTTATTTCATTCTATTTTCTCTTTATGACCAATTTTACCCTAATAATAAAAACTTTGACTCTAGTTCCCTAAGGCACCATGTTGCATACAGGACCATGCTGGAAACTGCCACCGGGTCTCACATTGCCAGGGTTTCAGCTGCCAGACAGTGGCACAAGCAAGGCGATTAAAGTCAACATGGCATTGAGGGCTTTTTTTCCTCCTTCTGCTGAGAAATTCTGCACTTCTCAGCTGGCATGAACCCCACATGCATGGAGGTACGGATCTGAAACTTACCTGATGCTGGCATCCATTGCTGGTGCTAGCAGGATCTCAAACTGCGGGCATGGACTTTGCCACACTGAGATGTATCCAAGTGCTTTGAGGAGATTCTTCCAGTGCACAACCCCAGAAAGGAGACTGAAAAAACAGACACTGGGGGTAGAGCTTCTGGAAGCAAATGCTTCTTCTTTGGTCTGTTTCGGCCCCTCAGAAAATAGAGACTTGAAGGAGACATCCTGTCCCACTGCAGGCACTGGTCATTACACTAATGCTGGTGCCCAGCTCCTGTGCCACTCCTGCAGAGCCAGAGTTATGGGACAGCCAAACCCCCAAGGGCTCCCATGCATACAGATGCCTTGAGGAACTCTTCTAAATGGTTTTGGCTACACTGGAAAAGGTGTTTAAAGCAAGTAAACAAACAAGAACATGAATTATAGTATTAATCTGCAAAATTGCAAAGTAATAAAATCCAAGCTTTCTCATCTCTTTCACCATTAGGTTTGTGGGGCTGGGGAACAGCAATGTGGTAGTGGTCCTACTTGCGTGACTGCTGGCCAGCTGGGCTTTCATCACTTCAGCTCAGCTCACAGGGCAGGTACAGGTATTTGTATCTCCTGGTGCCTCTGCTCCTCGGGGAGCATAGCTCTGGTCAAGGCCTTATTGCCTTGGTCATGACTTCACACGTTGGGGGTGTTGAAGAGGGGCTTGTGCCACATGGCAAAGCCCACAGGCAAGACATCCTCACAGAGTGCTGGACCACTGTGCAGAGCTCCATGGGCTGAACTTTGGCCATGGCTGTGGCAGAGTAAGGTTCAAGGAAAGAAGCGAAATGTCTGCATGCCTTCTCCTCCTCACAACAGAGGAGATTCACCCCAACCCTGCTCTGAATGCTAGGAGGTGTGATAAGCATCACCCACTGCTTTCCCTGGCTCACCTGCTTGCTTCCAAGAGTCCTGCACCCCTCTGACTTATTGCTTCATCCTCACACCTTGCTCAGAACAGTAAAGGGAGCAAAGGACAATAAAACCACTGACCTTATTATATCACGGACCTTTCCAAATCCTGACATAAATTCATGAGCTTTGATAGGTACATACTGAACATACTGAAACATGGCCTTGGGCTTGGTGATTTAAGTCTCTGCTCTTTGCCAAGACCTTGCAGGCACGGTGGGTTTGTGCCTGGGGACCGGATGTGAGGTATTTTTATGAAAAGATGATTTGGACCTTCATGGCTGTGGGGTGCATGCGTGTCTGCGTGGGAAATGATGCAACCGCAACCTCAGCAATGTCTGCCTGAGAGCAGGGGTCCCCGGTGATCATGCTGAGATGCTCAGGCTGCCCACCACCTTTTAACAGGGCATCAGCGTTGGAGACAGAGGATGCCAGCATGCCTCAGAACTGAGCTGCATGGGTGGCACAAGCATGTTCCCATCCCACTGGCACACCCTGGGATCTCTTTCTGCCCCCCCCCATTCCTCCACACCAGGGAAGGTCCCCATTGCTCTGGAGGGAGAAGCGCTGCCCTGGGGCAGACCCACGGTCTCTGCCACCCTCGCTGTTCCTGCCATCAATGTGGGAGATCGGGACCCAGCGTGGCCTGGGTGGGCAGGGGCTCATTGTCAGGATGTGCCTCGGGCATGGCGCCTTTGCCCAGCCCTGCTTTCTCACCGCAGAAAGAAAACATTTGCCCAGACACAGCCCGGCCCCCTTGCCACGTTGAAAGCCTGGCTGCCGACAGCTTAAAGGGGGTCATGCAATACCTCCCCAGCAGGACACAGAGGACAAGACTGGGAGACAAGTTAAACGAGGCTGGGTTTTAGAGCCTTGTTGAAATCCATCCTCATAAAAGGGAGCTGTCTGGAAACCTGCTCGTCCGAGGGGAGGAGAATCTCCCTGTGAAGAAGGGAGGCTTGCCAGGCCTGCCACCGCCACTGCTCGCACGCAGCCAGGCGCCACGCAGAGCTGGTGCTCCAGTCTGGGCTGCAGCAGCAGCAGCCTGGGGAAACAAGGGGGAGATGAATAACACTGCAGGCAGCCACCCCTGCAAAGCAGGATTCACAAGAGCTTCAGAGCCCGCACCCGTGGCACTGCGTGTCCCAGGAAACACTGCCAGCGCAGGTGACCATCCCTGCCATCTGGCCCAGGAGCAAAGGGCACCCCGAAGGGAGCAAGGAATACAGGCACAGTGGTTGAGAGGGTATTTCCCAGTTGGTACAAGGTCCAGAGGTATCCTAGATACTTCCTGACAAGCTAGGATGGGTCTAAGGGCTGTCTTATCCTTCCCCCTGAGACACCAGGTTTTAGAGATCATCAAACATGCCTGTCATTTTTCCTGTGTGCCTGTGCTGAGCTCTGTACTGTCCTGCTTATGGTTCAGGTCTTGACTGCAGTTGGTGCCCATCCTAGGTCAGCAGGGAAGAGTTTGGCTTGCCTGTCCAGTGGCACCTTTATACAATGCAGAGGGTCCCTCAGTGCTTACATAGTCCGGGTGGATGTGGGGTGGTGACAGAAGCAGACAGGCACAAAGAGATTCCCTGATTTCTCCTGCTGTCCTCCTGCTCAGCACTTCCAAACCCATATGCCCTTATGCACCCTTATCATGTAGCAAGAGGACAGCAGGATGGCCTGAGGACAATGGTCTATGATGAAAGAGACGGAAAAAAACCACTGTTGTAACTTCTGCCCCTAAAGGTCAATCAGAAATGCAGGTTCTTCAAGATCATCCCAGCTCTGAGGAGAAACCTAACAGGAATTTAGAGGGTCTCTCACTAGAGCTTTTGTTCATAAAAAACCCAGCTCTTCTGCCTTGAACCCAGGAGGACTCATGCAAGAGAAGCCTGGGTCTTTGCTCAAAGCCAGACTGCTGCAAGTACCACTTGTACCCAAAAACGATCACTGAGCTTTTTCCCTGCCTTCTCTCTCAGCTTCTTTGCACTTAACCTGTCTGCAGCCAAGTGCCTGGGATGGAGCAGTTACTGTTTCATAGAGGAGGGTGACTGTCCTGCCTGTCCTACACCCTCAGATTTAGGAGGACTCATCCCCCCTCCCACACCTGCCCTCTCAGCCACCTCCTTTATCCTGAAGGAGCTCAGAATGACAAGGCTCTAATAAACCCACCCTGCAGAGAACAAGGGAAAATCATTTAAGAAATGATGAATGACACGTTCTTACTTATCTGTAATTACACAGTACGCTTCTGTAAGGTATTTTCCCATTGCTAATCCAAAATATTTGTACTCCCTTTTCTCATCGTTTTCTGCTCCTTCATTCCCTCCCAGGCAGCTGTTCACAGTACTCTCAAGGTGCATTCAGGGTGCTTGCAGCCTGCCTGCAAATGTGTGCCCATTTGATGCCAGCGGGGAGGAAGGGGATTTGTGCTTCAGTTTCTCCAGCCTTTCCTGGGCTTTTCACAGCTACATTTGCAACAAGGGAAGAGCTGAGAAAGAGCAAACTCCTGAAGTTTTGTTTCCCCAGCATGTTTTTCCCTAGTACATTTTCTAATCAGCCTCACGATAGCATGGGATTTTCCTTCAGGACCCCCACTGTACTCTGTATACCAGAGTATACATACATGAATATGCAGGTCAGGACTGTATGCCCTTATACAAGTCCCACAGTATTCCTCTGGGTTTATCCTTAAGATTCTCATCCTGCTTTTTCTAAGACTGTAAAATATCCCAGATTTCCACTTTAAAAAAATAAAGAAACAGAAAAACCCCAGCCAAAGAAACATGTGCTTCTATGCATGATCCAAACCTTTGTTCTTCCCCCGAAACTCCACAAAAAGGCATGCAGAAGTCCTTAGCTTTTCACCAAAATTGTGAGGAAGTGCTTTGCTACTCCTGAGGTCTTCAAAAGGACGGGAATCTGCTGGGTGTTGCCCCTTGATGCAGTTCTGAGGAGCAAACCAGTTGACTGGAAGAGTATGCAAAAAGCCACCCCACAGCCCTTCAGGCTGTGGTCACATGGAGATGTTTTAGGGATCCCAACCACCTCACAGATCTGCTGAAATGTTCTGGATTCAGTGTTTCTCCCTTGAGCTTTGTGCAATACTCCCATACCTCCTAGGACTTGGAGGGAGAGGATGTCTTTCACTCGGACATCTGGCACTAGTGTCCTAACAGACAAGCTTCAGGGCATTTTGTGAAACAGTCTGCAGCTCCCAGAATCTGCTTCAGACAGAAACCCAACAACATCAGGCAATGTAGCCCATTAATGAAATTACTCTGACAGATATTATTTCATGGCGGCTCCCTGTGTTTCTGTGGGACTGTTACTTGCAATAGAGGCATTCATCTCCTGCACGCATTTTCTACATCCTTCCTGAATCTTACCCAATAGGATTTTTCCTTTAGCTTCGCTAAGGTTTTTCGGGAATGTACAGAAACCCAGCATCGTTCAGAACATTTGCCAGTTTAGAAATAATAATCTCAGAACTTCCTGGTCCAGACGTCACCTAACAAGGCGCTCTACAGGTCGCTTCCATGCACTATAACTTTCATGAAGTGTTTCACCCTTAACCCTAACTTTTCCCACCATGACCAGAATGTTTGTCCCTTGATACTCCAAATATACAATTCATTGTACTCCAAAGGTATACCTCATTCCAGGACAATTGAGTTTCCCACCTCATTTTCTAGTCATATCTTACTGGGATCCTTTCTGTGATGCACCTTCTGGTGTGAATGGGTTCAGGAGCTTACACTCCCTCCCTGGCATTGCCCTTCCCATTCTCTTGGATGAACTAGAAGCATTTTCACATCTGCAAGTTTTAAGAGATGAAACAAGCATCTCCTTCTCTGCATTCATCCCCTTGGAGAATCATCTCTTCCATTTTGCACCCATGGCATTGTTTGCACTGCACCCCAAAGCTGCTGCCTGGACTGTAGCAGTAGGCACCACTGCTACTCCATTCATGCCCAGATGTGTAGTTAACTGTGCAGTTGCAAAACTGCCACTTCCTTAATACTTGGGCAAACTACATTTGGAATTCCTAGGCCCACAGAGTGAGCTATTGCAAGGATGCATGGCCTTCCCTGACTGTAGTGTTCCTGGTAGTGCAAATACCAACAAAATTTATCAGTAAATCTAACTACTGGCAGGAATTGCACTAGTTGAAACTGCTAAATCTCATTCCGTTGGCCACTAAAAGGCTCTCCCTCTGTCACCTTGCCTGTGCAAGGTTTTGCAATGTTAGCAAATCTACAAACAAACCTTCTGTAATAGGAGCAGAGTCCTATGGACCTGCACCTCTGCAAGAGGCTGGGGAGAGGGCCAGCTCCATGCAGTCTCAGTTTTGTTTCTTTCAGTGGAAATTCCCCATCACCAGTAGTGTAGCAGGCATAAGTTACCTGCTTTTGAAACTACTCCCTTTCCTTTGGGACCAGTAACAGACTGTCAGCCTTGAACTTATCACAAGCCATGTGCAACTGCACCTACCGCTTCTTGTTCAAAGGTCTCGACATGCACCCATAAATAGCCAAAGAACAACAGACGTCCGGAAAGGCTGAGGCCACTCAAGGCCTTCTGCTGGCATGGTCTGCCCAACCTTCCCCACCAGCCTCTCCAGTGGAGCTGGTGCATTACACAAACCCTGACCATCACTTAGATTGGACTTTGCTGAGAAGCAATCTTCCCCATCTTTCAGGTCCACTTCTGCCTGTCAATATACAGATCTATTGTGAATGACGAAACTGGACCCACTGGTATCATCCAAGGCATTTTCATTCACAGATTCAGCTGCTTTCCAGTGACTTCAGAGCAGGGACCTACAGGGAAGGTTGTTTTATTTGTTCCTGGTTGCTGCTCCTGGACAACATCCAGCAAGCAGAGGGAGATCATTTCTATTTCACATCCACAAGACCTGACTGAGTTGTTGGTTAAGAATCTATGAGGGTCCCAGGTCTCCAGGCAGGTTTCAGACCCTCTCATCCGTCAGGGCTGGAAGTGAGCTCGAAGTGGAGCCGCCTTTATTTTTTACCGTCCTGAGAAGCAGGACAGCTTTTCATTGCAGACCAGTTACCCACAAATAATTTACTTCACTTGAAATACAGCTTTAAAGGGTATTTCTAAGCTGACAGATTAAGGCACAGCTCCTGGTGTTTATCACACAGTTACAGACATGGGGCACTGAGGACAACATCACGCTTTTTGCTCCAGTGCCCCTGTTTTACCAATCTGACACCAATCTCCTGGTGACAGGAGAGCACCACTATCCATTTCAAGCTGATTAGCTCGGCCACCATTAGCCCAAGGGCTGGTCTAGCTTGGCTGCTCTGGTAGACTTTGGGCCATCTCCGTCAATATCACTCATTTCACATGGCCTCTGCGACCAATGGCCCCCTCGTAAGGCTTTTGTAACAGTCCTGCACAAAAATGAGGCCCTGACTCTGCACCCCCAAGCTGGACCTACCTCCGTTTCCCCATTTTACAACACTGCAAAGGCTTCGTTTCACGTCCTGTCTTGTCTTGGCCCACCACCTTCCCACAGTCAGGTTATTTTATTTCTGCTTCTGAATTCAGCTGCATTTTTGCATGGCCACTGTCTCTCTTTTTAATGTATGTTTTACATACACTGGGTGAGTGTGGCACTCTCTAAAATAGAAAGTTCTCTTTTCTTCTTTCTGCATTAGCCACAGAGCTGTGCTGACAGGACTCCTGATGACTGACCAGCTTCTCACCAGAGTCTGCTTCCTGGCCCAATGCTCTGCTGCAGCTCATGATTTAAGCACCTTGGCAAATTCCTCTGCCTCTCACGGCGTCTTTGGCTTCCCATTAAACACAGAGATATCGTTTCTGGCTCAGGAAGTTTCTGCACCACGGGACACCAAGACCTGGGAGACTGGCCTGGAGGGCATTCATTACATGCATGCTCTGTTCATCTGCTCCTCCCAAGGCATCTCCTGCTGGACTCTGGGGCAGCTGGACCATTTTCCTGACCCAGCTCGACCTTTTTCCTGACCCAGCTCAGGTTTTTATGTGCTCTTGCTTCATTCTTTTCCCCTGGTCTCAATCCGGTCATCCCATAACTGAAAATCTATTAATAGTCAATGTCCAATTTACCCTGGAAGTCTTCAGTAATATCTCTGTTATTCAACTAAAATGATCCAGGTCCTTCAGCTGAACTCTCTTTGTCCCTCACTTTGTAGTATGTGACTGACCAGCTCTCTCTAATTTGATGGTTGATTCTAGTCATATAGCCAGCCTAGATAATTTAATCCTTTATCCAGAAGGCAAGTACTGTCTGCCATAAGAGCTGAACCCATCAAGTTGCCTCCTAGGTGCCCTATTTCAGAGCCATTTCCTTACGTTGTGGTTATGGACTGAGTTGAATAACACTCCCAAAGGTATTCTCCTCAAAGACTGTGGGTTTTGCACTTATTCAGCTGGGATAGTCAGTCTGATTCCTTCATCCTGCAGACTGAAAATGGTGGTGAGTGTTTAGTAGTAGGCGGTGTTCTGGCTAGCCCTTGTCTAGAGCACAAGGCTGTTTTTTCCTGCGGTGACCTGCAAGCTTTTGATTTCCTTTTCCGAGTGATTTTTTTTCAATTTCTTAACTCTTTGGTGTGGTTCATCTTGGCTTGTAAATTGGCCAAAGGTTCCTTGCGCCTCCTCTTTTCTGGAAAGCATTCTTTTCCATGACAGTCATGCTGCCGATCACATCTTTGATCCATCTTGCCATTTTAAACTGGGAATCTTCCAGGAGAATTTTGCATTCTCCCTTGACACTGAAGCTTTTTATCCTTGTCTGCAGGTGACCTCTTATAAACCTCTCTTAGAAGTTTCCAGATGTTGCTTGAACTCCTTTTACAAAGTCTCCAGCTGTCTCGGCTCACGTTTTGCATCCTTTGCTCATCTTTGATTTCCATTCCCAATTGGTTTCAGAGGAATCCCACAATTAGGGCTTCTCCTAGAGGCTGAGTCTCACTCTGGGCATTGTTTCCATAATCTGAAGGTTTGCAGATTGTTCCTGAGAGGGTGGAACTGGCAAAGATGGTCCAGAAATGCTCCAGGTGCCCCACAAGAAGGTGCTCCAGAAATGCTCACCCTCATCTCCCCACCCCTATATTAGTCACAGAAACCACACAAAGCCTTGCTTTGCTGCCCATGGGAGGAATGAGCTACAGAAAATGGTCTTTTCTTACAGAGTTCAAGCTCCCTTTGAGCCAGCACTCCCCCAAAACATCTCCATGTGATTTACCTCAGGGTTAAGCTCCTTCTTTTATTTGGGCTGTGTCTCTAGTTTTCTTGATGCTTTTCTCAAAGACAGTCCAAGTCAGGAAGAGAGGAATTTCATGCTGAAGGTGGTTGTTTCTCTCCACTGCCTAGCAAGACAGCCTGTAGCTCCACCTGAGATGTCCAACATGGATGCCTAACTTGAGGCAACCAACACCACTCGGCAATCGCCCTTCCTGAGGGAACAGGTCCATGCAGTCCAGCCTATGTAACAGTTCGTTTTTCCCACCAGGAGCACATTCTCCCAACAACCTCTGCAGCGGTCCACAAGCCTCTTCTCCTGACGTTCCCAAATATAACCTATGGGCATGCGGTATACATTTATGTTGGTTATTTTTAGCCCCCAGTTTATTTGCACTGACAGTGTGAAGATACCATCAGCTTGTAACAGGGAAAAAGGCTATACCAGCCTGCAGTGCCACTCGCTTGCCTGCCAAGCAGGAGTCTCCAGCACCTCTTCAGAGCCTTTGCTGCTCCTAAAACCTCATTCGCATTTCACAGCGGGGCAGTGGGGTTTCAGCAGCCCCTCCGCATCTAATCACGAGTTACGCTCCCGGTAAGATTACCTGTAAAGCACCATCGTTAGGAAGGAATGACGCGGATCTTTTTCTCTTTTGGCTGGCGGGGGCATGCTTTTGGACTAACTCCCTCCCACGTGCTGTGGGAGCCCTAAGCTGCCCCTCAAGGAGAGGTGCACCCCGCGTTAGGGGTCCCGCACCTCCAGGAGCCGGAGCCGGAGAGGGGGAGCGAGGGAGGGAGAGAGAGAAGTTTAACCAAACGAACGGCAAGCGGCCAGGGCTGGCGCGAAGTGGGGGATAAACACATCGCTATGGATCTCCTCCGCTGCTGACACTTCCCACCGGGAATACCGGAGAGAAAGCCGCCTGCCCGTCCCTCCCTGTGTCTGGGAATAAGGGGCAGGGAGGGGGAGATGTCGGCGGGGGGGGCTTATCTCCCCCCGCATAGCACGTGGGACGGGTCCTCTGCACACCCCGCATATCCCCCCCCCCCTCCGCCACTGCACACCCCGCACGTTGCAGGGCCGCACATGCGGCGCCGGCGTGCACACAAACACAGCGCGCACGCAGGGACACATACAGCGCCTCTTCCCGGGGCACGGGAAGAGCACCCCGTTTGGCCGGGGCAGCAGCACCCCGCACCTTCCGCTGGGGGGGGGGCTCCGCGGCGTCCCATCGCGCTGCCCGGCAAAGGGAGGGGAGTGCGCGGCTGGAAGGGCACGGTGCCCGGTAGCCCGAGCTGGGGGGGCGGTGTGCCCGGTGCTGCCCGGTGCCGCCGTGCGCCGGTGCCTATGGGGGGGTGGGGGGCGGGGCAGAGCCGCCCGCTGCTGCCGGCGGCAGTGATGTGGCAGCAGGTCGGGTCACGTTGCCGGCCCTGTGCTCGTACCAGTGTGAGACGGGATTAGGGAGGCGGCTGTCGGTGCCGCCGCCGGCGGGGAGCGAGGGCCGCACGGAGGGGGAGAGCGGCGGGGGGGGGTTCCCGCTCCGCCCCGTCCCGGGACCGCCGCGGGCGGTCACGCTGCACCGGTGCAAATCAGCTCCCAAAGTCACCCCCTGCGCCCCGCGGGGATGCCTGTCAGGAGGGCAGCGTCAGCGTACAGATACGTTTGTCTTAGGTAGATACACACACACATATATATATATATGGGCATATACATATTGGTACAATATGTATCCGTACGCATATAAGAAGCGGTGTCGCCGCGGTCTGGCGTTGCAGACGGACCCGTCTCCCGTTTAAAGGTCCGCCGAGCGGTAACACCGGAGGGCGAGAGCTGCGGCACCGCAAAACAAGTACGCGTGTGCGCCTGTTCGTGCTCACGCACCCTCAAATGTACATACGCCGTATGCCAAACGTGACGCCCTACCCGCCCCCCTACCTACTCCTCCGAGGAAAGGGGCTCGATCCCCCCCCCCCCCCCCTCCCGTGGGCACGTTTTCCACGGGCGGCTTCTCCTCCCCAAGTGCAAGTAAAATGGTAAAATGGCAGTAATAATAACAAAATCACGAGAAGCACCGAGGGCACAAGTAGTAATAACTACGGCAACGGGGATGACAGCAACAGCAGCAACACGGGGGAAAGCCGGTGTCTGGCAGGGCGGACCCTGGGCCGCCGGCGGGGACATCCCCCCCACCCCCCGCCGCCACTTCCCTTCCCTTCCCTTCCCCCCGCCCCGGTCCCGCCCCCCGCCCGGCGCCCGCCGCACGTGAGCCGTGTGCGGGGCTGGCTGTCGGCGCGCGTGCCCCGCGGCAGCGGGTGCACCCTCGCGTGTGCTGCGGGCGGGTGCGCGGCGAGCGGGAGCGAGGCGGGCAGGGGGAGCGGCAGCGGCGGAGGCAGAGGAGGGGAGGGGGGCAGCGGGGACGAGCCGCCGCACACTTTCGCCGCTGCACGGGAGAAAGGGGGAACGGCGGCTGCATGTGCGCAGCGTCGCTCGCGGATCTCCACGGACTAATCTCAGCATCCCGCCGGCTCCATCAAAAGCAGCGACGAAACGTCAGCCGCTGCCAGACATGGATGAAGGAATCTCCCGCTTGCCGGAGAGACAGTTACTGGAGCACAGGGATTTTATAGGGTAAGGAGCCAGGGCAGCACCTCCGGCTCCTGGCTCTACGGCGTTTCGTCCCCTGCAGAAAGTGCTGTGAGGCGCTGGCAGCGGAGCCGTCTGCCCGGCGGTGCGCGGGAATAGCCTCCCTCCGCGTCCTCCCGGCCATCCCCAGCCCGGTCCCCGGCCCTCCGTCTACCTGCCCTCTAGTCCTGGCTCTTGCCGATGCCGGATCTTTGTGTTTCTCTCCAGGCTGGACTACCCTTCCCTGTACATGTGCAAACCCAAAAGAGGCGTGAAGAGGGACGAGAGCAAGGTAAGTTTCTGGGGTTGTTCTCACTCGAGCGCTTATTTGGGGGTCGCTAAATTTCACGGCGCAGCTGCACCCCCAGGAGCATCCCCGGACGGCTCCGCTTTAACTTGCCCCCCCACGAAGTACAAGCGGGTTTCCGAGCGAGCTGGCACGGCCGGGAGAGCGGTGCCTTGGTGACAATTTGCGCGGCATGTGGTCGGCGTGACATTTGTTTTGGTTTTGGTCGGCGTTCCGAGGGACTCTGTCTAACGCCTGGCTTTTCCGGATTTTGCTAATTAGGAAACATACAAACTGCCACATAGACTGATAGAAAAGAAGAGGCGAGACAGGATTAACGAATGCATTGCCCAGCTGAAGGATTTACTGCCCGAGCATCTGAAATTGACGGTAAGGTGCAGAGAGGCGTAGATATACATGCAGATGCAGGCTCCGGCAGCCTGCCCGCTGCGCAGCCCGAGGGGCATCGGGGTGCGGGACGCCGTGCTGCCTGCCCGCTCGCCTGCCCGTTTGCCTGCCTGCCTGCCCGTAACTGGCCCCTCGAGGACCAGTTTCCCTAAATTACAGAGGCGGACGGGCGTTTGGCAGTGGCCACAGCATGTCGGGAGTTAGCCAGCCAAGCTGCCCCCTTCCTTTGCCTCTGCAGACGCTGGGACATCTGGAGAAAGCGGTGGTGCTGGAATTGACTTTAAAACACTTGAAAGCGTTAACAGCCTTAACGGAGCAGCAGCACCAGAAGATCATTGCTCTGCAGAATGGTAAGCGGGGGGCACCGGGAGCGGACGGGGGTGTGCGGGGAAGGCGACGAGCAGGGCACCCCACGGTGGAGCCGCGGGCAAACGCTGACCCCTCTCGGTGTTCCCCGCAGGGGAGAGGTCCATGAAGTCCCCCGTGCAGGCCGACCTGGACGCCTTCCACTCGGGCTTTCAGACGTGCGCCAAGGAAGTGCTGCAGTACCTCTCCCGCTTCGAGAGCTGGACCCCCCGCGAGCAGCGATGCGCCCAGCTCCTCGGCCACCTGCACTCCATTTCGTCGCAGTTCCTCCCCGGCCCCCAGCTCCTCTCCCCGCCGCCAGGCCCCCTCTGCAAGGGATCCTCCTCCTCTTCCTCCACGCCCGCCCCCCCCTGCGCGCCGGGCCACAAGCCGGAGGGCCAGGCTAACTGCGTGCCCGTCATCCAGCGGACTCATGCCGCCGAGCTCAGCGCTGAGACCGACACAGACACGGACAGCGGCTACGGCGGGGAGGGGGAGGCGCGCGCCGAGCGCGGCCCTGCGGCTGCCGGGGGCGCGCTGCCCGCCCTGGCCATCAAGCAGGAGCCGTCGGGGGAGGAGGCTCCCCCTGCGCCCAAGCGGCTGAAGCTGGACCGCGGCGGCAGCCCCATGACCGCCCCGCCGGGGCTGGCGGCGCGGGGAGCCGAGGCGGCTGCGGCGGCAGCGGCGGCGGCAGCGCTGGTGAGACCCGACGCCGCACTGCTGGGCTCGCTGATGGCCCTGGGGGCGGGCGGCGGCGGGGTCCCCTTCGGACAGCCGGCTGCGGCCCCTTTCTGCCTACCCTTCTACTTCATCTCGCCCTCTGCCGCCGCAGCCTACATGCAGCCCTTCCTGGATAAAGGCAGCCTGGAGAAGTATCTCTACCCCGCCGCCCCCATCCCGCTCCTCTACCCGGGCATCCCGGCCCAGGCCGCGGCCGCCGCGGCCGCGGCCGCCGCCTCCTCCTTCCCCTGCCTTTCCTCCGTGCTCGGCCCCTCCGAGAAAGTGGCCGCCGCCGCCGGGCTGCCCCCGGCTCCTCACCTCCCGCACCCCTTCGCTGCCGCCGCCGCCGGGATGGCCGCCGCCGAACCCGGCGAGGAGGCCGATACCGCCACTGCTGAGGAGCCCGGTGCCGAGGGCCCCTGAGACGTCGCCGGCCGGGAGCCCCCACGGGCCGGCTCCCAGCCGCCGCTGCCCTCCCCTCGGACTGGCAGCCCCGCCGCGGGGCGGGGAGGGGCCGTCGGGCCGGCCTCAGCGCCCCCGGTTTCCTATGGAGGGCAGGGCGGCATCTGCAAGGGGTCGCCGGGGCCGGGCCGGGCCGAGCCGAGCCGGGAGCTGGCGGTTGCGGGATGGCGGGGCCCGGCCTGGGGAGCGGCCGCCCCGAGGGGAGCCTAGCTGCCCCGCAGCGCACGGTCAAGGAGAAAATTTGCTACTCAGTATTTTTTTAATGTTTGGCTTTATACATGCATAAATAAGGAAAAACAAGAAAAAAAAAAGAAGAAGAAATAGTAAGGATACTTTTTTTCTCTCTCTTTCTCTCTTTCTAAGGTAACTTAAATGTTGCACCTTATTTGCAATGGGTTCATAGGAACTTGCACTCGCGGCCCGGGAGCCCCGGGTGGGTTCGGGGTGCAGGCGGGGCAAAGCGAGGCGATGGAAGGAAGGAAGAAGGGCAGGCCCCCGCACCCGCGCTAGCACTTTACTGAGAGCAGGAGCGCAGAGAGACGGCAGCACCCCGAGCCCGAACCTGCAGTGCCTTGAGCACCCGGGGCTGCCGCTGGCTCCGGCGAGTTTTGGGTGTGCAAGGGAAGGAGGGGCAGACCCATTATGTAACCTTGTGTTTATTTTATAATTACTATTTCTTTTCGGCTAAGGTATACAGGTGTGGCAAGTGCATTTGTTCTCACCCTCTCTTTATTTAATTCAGTATGTCCCCGAGAGATTTCCCCCAGAACCTTGCTGTATGAAATGAATGTTTCTGCACTGAACTACAAAAAATATCCCCCCTCCTCTTTCTCCCCTTCAAGAAAACACAGAGCAACTCGTCAGCCTGAACTACTCCTCACTCACTTTATCCTAAATCCGAGGGACACAAAGCGGAGGCCGTAGGTAACACACCTCACTGTGCAACCAGAAACGGTTAGACCAGTTGGGGTAAGTTTCACAAGTGGGTTCTCCCCTTCATCCTGTGCTCAAATGCCGCCGTTTCCCTTCCTGGAGACAAACCAGACTGCCAGATAATCACACGGATAAAGCTTTTAGAAGAAGGCTTAAACCAAGACCTTGCCTAGATATTTTTAGTTTGTTGCCAAGGTAGCACTGTGAGAAATCTCACTTGAATGTTACGTAAGAGGTGAGACATGACAGCCTGGCGAGGCGTGAGCGCGAGTCCATCCGTCCGTCCGTGCGGGCTCTGTCCGTCTGTTTGGTGCATCCGCTGCTGCTGTTGCTACTGTTTTGCCTCAAACGCTGTGTTTAAACAACGTAAAAAG
This sequence comes from Lathamus discolor, assembly GCF_037157495.1. Classification (NCBI taxonomy): domain Eukaryota; kingdom Metazoa; phylum Chordata; class Aves; order Psittaciformes; family Psittacidae; genus Lathamus; species Lathamus discolor. The sequence goes on from NC_088884.1 coordinate 61,781,744, forward strand.
AAAAAAAAAAAAAAAAAAAAAGGAAAAAATTACTCTCTTACTGGCCTACAGAGTGGCTGTGTGTAAATAAGTTGTTAATACATCCAATTAATGATGTCTGACATGCTATTTTTGTAGGGAGAAAATATGTGTTAATGATATTTTGAGTTAAAAACTTTTCTGGGGAGGGTTTGCTGAAAAAGTTGCACTTTTGTTACAATGCTTATGCTTGATACAAGCTTATGCTGTCTTAAATTATTAAAAAAAAAAATAAATCCTGTCTGCAAGAAACCAGCTGGTTTAGAACAGTTTAGTATGTGATATATTAGAAATCAATCTTTATATTCAGTATTTTCCAGCACTCCATGAATTCTATTATCTAAATATTTCCGCACTATTTTGTGACTAAAAAAAAAGAATTCTTACTAAGGAATAAAAACTTTAATACACAAAATGGGGTTGTCTTCTAATTAAAAATCTTATGATAAGACATGATAATGGGTGCACTGAGTTTAGAAATGTATGATTGTGTGGCTGATGAAAATTGTTTTAATGCCTTTTCACATTTTTATTTTATGTTTGGGTTTCCTTGGTTTCCTTTAACTTCCTTTGGCAAACTCTGTTTGCAGGTATGTGTGTTTCACAAAGCATAAAGCGTGCCTGTGGAACATGCATGTTTCTTCCTGACATCTACTTTTCTCCTCTTCTTTTTGCAAAATAATAATCTTTACAATGAATACTTCACAGCCCTGGTGCTGCACAGGAGCTATCTTTGTTCACCATGAGCAAATTTCACGATTTGCCTGACAATCTAATGACGTATCATCAGCTCTGGAGGAATGATATATGTCCCAGCTTGGAAACCCTCAACGAAAACTGAACATTTGGAGGGGGAGGAGGGGAGTAAGCAGGAGGGGGAAGAGAGTGGTGCAAACAGGCAAGTAGTTCATTGCATGGAAGTGCAGCACCCAAAAGACTTCCACGGATTTAACATCTAAGCCACATCACCTTTCCTTTCAAAAATTCTTCCTGCTCCAGAGAAATAAAATTAAGGAAACCCTCAAACAGTAGCCAATGTTTATGTAAGAGCGCAACACGAAGGAAGCGTTTCATGCTCCCTCTGCCGGTTCTTCAATACCAATGACTCTACGTGCATAAGGAATGAAGTTGGAGAGCAAAAGTAATAGAAAACTCTTAAGACTCGTGTTGATTCCAGCAGCCCTTTAAAATACAGGAGGGATTCTAAATCGTGTGAAAAATAAGCACTCCTTTAAAACTGTTCAAGTGAGATTACTAAGAAATAGGTATACGTCTTTTCATAAGGAAGCTATAGTAAAATCAACTCCTGTTAGGCAGAGATACAGGCAGGCTGTCTGTACATATACCAGAGGACAGATAGCGGTGCTTTTTCCAGAAAATGATGCTGATGGACCAAAGGCTGCTACGTTCCATCAGGATACTCGCTGAAGCCAACTGTTCATGGGCTGAAGTCAAAGTTTACTAATGGTAATGAAAAAATACTGTCTGACAGTAGTTGTCTTTGAACCCTGCTCTGCACCTCGTGCTACTGCAGGAAAGAAAGTGAACTGGCTTCAGCCCTTCAGCTCGGTATCTTGCCAACCACTTCACTTTGACCTGCATACTTAAACAGCTCAACACTTGTTACATGGCCAGAGTTACACAGGGACGAACATGCTCCTACACTCCAACTCATGCTAGGGGAGGGGATTTGCCCTACTGTGCATGAAGGAAGCCCCTCCTACGCACTCAGAAAGGGTGGAGCCATGAGCACTTTTCAAAAGAATCATACCTGTCATGAACACTTGGGTTGTTTGAAACCTGGGCATGGGCCAGGCTTTATGCCTTTTTCAAATTTCCACCCTTCTAAACCTAGACCCTCACAGGGTTTTATCAATTTCAGTTCTTTTCCAAGTACAATAACAGGAAAGCTTATTTTTATCAGTCCTTGAATCAAACATACCCAATGACTTCACGCCAAGTTGCCCCATCAGTGGAGTCTATTAAGTTCTATTACATAAACCATGAAGACAAGATATGTGTGTTCAGATAATCCCAATGCCTAACAAAACCAAACATGTGAAAGAAAGGTTTGTAGTTGAGGATGATAACCCACTGCTGCTGTAGGCAAAAGGCGACTGACAGGAGGGACCCTAGTGTCAGCTTTAATTATTAAATCCCAGGATTCCTCAAATCCCTTCGGCACCTAAGTCAAATTATATATGAAATACATTTCATATTTTCCCAAGGTTAAAAAAAAATCAATCATACAAACACTGGACAAGAGGCTGACAGGTTTAAATATACATTTACCTATGCACAAATATGTATTATCAAAGCTTGTTATTTCTTACCTGCTTTCTATAACTGTATGATAAATGGGCCTTCATCTGCACTTCCCAAGAGCTAAGCACGCAGGACAGGGTGCTACATTTATTGTATACACTTGAGTATGCTTATTTCCTCATAAACCACGAGATAAAGGATGTAAGCTGGTAAAATGTATTTTCTTAAGCAATAAACTTTGAAAACAGGTCTTATTTATCCAGTATATTATAGTGACATGAAAGGCTCCATTACAGTGCATTAAATAAACACAGCTGAGGTTGTTAAGCCAGTGGAAGGTAATATCATGTACCTCCCACTGAAGGTCATGGAAGTTTTATGCTTGGAAGGATCACATATATAGAACTCAAACTGATGATCAGTCCCATTAAGAAAAGTCTGACCTACCTGTCAGACTACCAGTCTGACCTAAGAAAAGTCAGTGGGAGCCCTTTGCTTGAGTAATGGGCTTTGGAGTAGGTCCTAAGTCTATGTTTTGGGGCTTGTTTGTGTAATTTTCACCTTTAGTCAGGGAAGACTGAATGTCTTTGACATCCAGCGACCCTGGAGATCGCGCACAATGTGCATTTCAGCACTGGCAAATTTATAGTCTGTCCTGTACCCTGGGTCTCACAAGGTATTTCCATTTCCTCTCAAACATCAGCACCTGGAATCATGTGATCACCATTGCCTTTGACAAGTTTCCTGCCTGCTAGCTGCAGAAGTGAACATGAATGTATGACCTCAAGGAAAGCATCCTGGTCTAGTGGAAGGTGTGCCTGCCCATGGCAGGGTGTTGGAACTAGATAATATTTAACGTCCCTTCCAGCCCAACCCATTCTGTGATTCTATGAAGTAACAAAAATGCCAGACCTCCTCTCCACAAAAGAAAAAAACAAACAAAAGAAGCAAACCAACCACAGCTGGATTTTTTAGTGCTGGTTGCACTCAAGAAAGTCTGAATCTCTATTAAGTGGTTATCTCTGGTTATACTGCAGTCTCAGAGTAGCTCACTGCAAAGCAGTAGAGAGCAAGTCCTAGACACGTGTGGGCTGGACGTGAGCAAAGCTGAGCTGCCACTGTCACTTTTCCCTCTGCATCCTTCCCATGGCTACAGCGTTTCAGTCTCTGGGTTGCCATCTGTCACAAACACTAAACTCACCACAGCCTCAGTGACAGCAGTGCCGCTGGCTGCCTGGAGCTGCCCTGCCCTGGGCTGAGCAGCCGAAGTTGTTCTGCCTCACTGAACTCAGGGGCACCCAGTGGCAACACACCTGCTGCTGCCATCTCTGTCCTTTCCTGGGGCGCAGGCATGCCTCTCCCTGCCTGGCATTCCAGATAGATCCTGGGGTGGCTGATGGGAAGATGTGACCTTATGGTTTGGAAAGCAGGGACCGTGATCCCAGGGGGCTGGGGAAAGTTCTTTCTCAGGCCTGTGCAAAGGCCTGTTGGTTGGGCTTGTTTTCCTGTGGCCAAGCCAGTCTCAAAACTGAGCAATTTCTAAAGAACCAGCTAAGGAAAAGAATTATGTAAATATTGCACCTTCTTACTCAGCAGAAAACTGGCTCCCCAAGTGTGTTTGGAGTAGTACCTGCAGTACAGAGCCAACTGAGCTGACAAATACTGCAGCAAATTCTGTTCTCACTGTACTTTACCAACAAATCCAGCTTTGCAGTTGCTGCCAGGCAGGCACACAGCTTTGCTCACATGCAACGTTATGTGCAAAGAAGCACATCTATGTAGAAGCAGTAGTCCACCTGCATGGTCCTAGTCCATCAAGGGCTGTGGACTTGGTTAGAACCCACTGAACTGACTCCAGGCTTGGATCCTGTGAGTAGTGACCCTGATCGCTATTTCTATAGTTTAGAGATCACAGCTTCCAGTGAAGGTTGTAAGACCTTTACCTAGGTTCCAACTACAGGATCTACTTTTCTCCCTTGCTGGAATATGAATATCTCCATCAAAACCAAATGGGAACAATCAAACCACTGAGGGCAGACTTTGTAACAATAATGCAGCCTGGGGTGCAAAAAAAAGGCTATGCCTGGCAGCCAGATCTTCAAATGCGTTTGCAGGACTAACAGTCAGAGAAACAAAATGTCCTGGTTTTTCTCAGGGGTTGTTTTTGAGTTTTTTTAAAATGTGCAGGTTGAATGCTTTCATTCCGCAAGTGACTGAGAGGCTGAATAGAACGTGCCTGCTAAAGATGAAGTATCTTTTATGCTATGCTTGAAAAGAGACGGCCTGACAGGGCTAATCTGCGTTTGTGCAGATGGTAGAACAGGTGAAACCGCACGGCTGCCTGCACACCTACTTCTGGTTTTAACAGCCAGTGCTCATACAGACGCGTTAGTGCTGGACAGCAATTCTGCGAGACACACACGGACCCTGAGGAGGTAAGGAGGTCACTCGGGCTGTTTTGTCTGCACTCCCTTTAGAGCTTCACGCAGGCACCCAGAAGGCCGGCGACAGTGGTTTTGCCGCGGAAGCAAAGCATCAGACCTGCCTGGAGGTGAGTCCGCCACAGAGAAGCCCCCCGGGATGGCACGGAGCGGGGCACGGAGCGGGGCACGGAGCGGGGCACGGAGGGGGGCACGGAGCGGGGCACGGAGCGGGGCACGGAGCGGGGCACGGAGGGGGGCACGGAGCGGGACGGTACGGCACGGCAGCCTGCCTGTCCCCACCTCACCGCAGCCCAAAGCGCGCGGCCGCCCCTGAGGCACTCGGAGTCAGCCAACGGTCGTCACGCGCGCGCCCACGTGACGCGGCGCACGCTGCCCGGCACGTGCGCGCAGGCCGCGCAGGCTCGGGGAGGGGAGGGGAGGGGAGGGGAGGGGGGGGGGCGGTGCCGGTGTAGCTGCTGCTGTCGCCTGGCAACGGCGCGGGCTCGCCCCCGCCGGCCGGGGCCGCCGCTGGGCTGCGGGCATTACCTGAGGCGTCACCGGCCGCGGCTGCCAGCCAGGCCTGCCCCGCGGGCCCTGGCTTCCCTCGGCCTCAGCCAGCCCCAGGGTGCGGGAAGGCGGATGCCGGTACTCACGGCCGGGGTGGTTGAGAGCTTACCTGAATCTGGTGCAGCTTCACTCGGAACCCCCGGCCCGCAGGCAAAGCTGTTACGGGGATCGGGGTTTTGGCAGCCCGGTGTGGGCTTCGCAGTCTTTTGAGGAAACTGAATTGCCTTTATCCCTTCAGGCACCCCTCCGAGCATAGCAGCTGAGGTGAAGTGGCACCTGTGGCCTTCGGACTGTGTAGAGCTAATAATGCTAGCAGTATCACTGCCGATTAGGGGAGATGAGTTTTAGCACTGCCCAGGGGTTTAAAACAAGTTGGATTTGGAGTCCTGGCATTCAAGAGACTTGCTCAATGCATTTTGAGCAAACAGAATGCAATATTGTACAGGTATGGACCAATCCTGCTTTCTTGTAAGGAAAACAACAAAGACCAGGAAGTTTGTAGCCCTTGAGGGCATAATAATAAATCATGGTTGGGGAACTCCTTAATAGAGGCTGTTTTTTCACTTTGATTCTTCTCAAATAGTAATGTTACTGCAAAGTTCTATGGATGTAAGCAAAACACGGTCTGTAGGGGAAGGCAAGACCTTTCATTAGCACAGCAGATGCCACTAGAAAACCAGCCTAGTTTTCAAACACCCGACCTTTTTGTAGCTTCACAAAAAGACTTTAGAACCAAGAGTGCTTAACCTCCCAGCAGAATCTGCTACACATTTTATAAACCTGAACTTTTTCTTTATTTGGGAGCTGCAAGTCCTCCCTTACCCTGCCTGTCAGGTACCCTGTCCTCCCATACCTCAGAAAGCCCAAGGCTGGAGGACCTTGAATGGCATCCCATAAACTCTGCTGCCTGGGCCAGGGAAAGCTATCAATACCAGCCTCAGCAGCTCTTGCCAGTTTGCTGCCTACCACAGCCGAGGGGCCTAGAGCAGGCATCAGTCCTGGCCAAGAATAACCCTGCTGCTGCTCACATGATACACTGCAGACACAAGAGCTGTTGGGTTCTGCATGACAGCCACAGCCACCCTGCAGACAGCTGCCCAGGAGATGAATTCACCACAGCCAGTGGGACCAGAAGAGCCATACAAACTAGTTAAGTGGACACATCTGTACCCCCTGCTTGCTCTGGGCTTCACATTATTATCCCTGCCTTCTACTTGGATCTCAGCCCTAAAGCTTTCCACAGAGGTAGCTGCACAAATCAGTGGTTTTCAACAGCTGAACTGGATTTGCTGCCTTTTATATGAAAACTGTTGATGGTGGCAGTGCTTACCAGGTGGCAGGGGAGGCTGTGGCTGGGGACTCCTGTTGGACAGCACAGGATGATCAGAAGATAATGCAGCCATCTGAGAGGAAAAACTTAGATTCCAGACCTGCTTTGCAGCATGTTTATGCACTTTATGTTACAAACCCACTGGCATAAAAACAGATATTCACAGATGCTGTGGTAGGAACCTGGACTCTGATTTCCTCTTCCCCTAAGTGAAGATGCTAATCAATTAGCTAAAGCCATTTCTTAGTGATTGCTTAATCATTTTGTGCAAACTAGGCCAAGATCTACAAAAGAAATAGTACACGCATGTCTGAGAACAGCTTTGGCCCATGGCCTTCCCACAGGGAGCAAGAGATGCAGAGGTGAACCTCCTTCAAGGAAGAATATGCAATACGAATCACCTACTGAGAGAGAAATGGTCTGGTTACCAAACCATCATTCAAACGCAGGGCTGTTCCTCTTCCAGCTGCAGCTTTTTATGTGAAGAGTGATGCCCTCTGTTGTTCTAGAGAGAAGCTGCTACGAGTTGGGGGACTGAAAGCATAAATGCGGAGGTTGGCTTGTGTTTTCAAGTACTGCAAATTTAGAGGTGCTCCGGTTTTGACATACAGGCAGTTTGCTGGGTCTGTCATGGTGAATGTGCTGCAACTGGGACTTGAGAGTCAGGAAAAAGACATCTGTAGAGGGCTATGTACCAAAATGAGTAGGAAAAAACCCGTTTAACAACACACCACTTTAAAAAATGTAGAAAAGGTGTGTAGAATAGGCAAAAATTGCTTATTACTGGTGCTGCCAAGGTAACTGAGGAGTATGGGAATGTGTGTGGGCAAGGGTCAGAGTTAAGGCTGCCTATGCATCCCTCAACATATGACAGCTGAGAGAGAAGGAAATACCATGGCCTAACAAGCTGCCATCATCAGATAATCCTGATGAGCACTCCTAGTCCACCTGTAAAAATAAATGTGTTAGTGCGAACCTGAGCTACAAGTGTTCCCTCTCCTTGGCACAACAGAAAGAAGCTGTATGTATGTATTGCAATTTGTTCTACAGAATGGATAAGAAAGTAAAGATGTATCTGTCTGCAAAACGTGAAGTGGCTTTGCAAAATGCCTAACACAGCTGGTCACAGGGGCAACTCTGGTGTTGTAACTTACAACATAAGTACGGTTATTTAAAATGACCTTTGAGAGTAATCTGTGTGCCATGGCCCAGGAGCCATCTGCGGGAAGCGTGCTCCCATCAGTGTCCTGCCAGGCCTGGAGCTACTTTCAAGAGTCTGGCTGTTTGCTGTGATTGCTGAACATAATGAGTCTGCAATAACTGTTTTCAAAAGTACACAGTAATGTCATGGGGTTGACTCAAGTTTAGTAACCTCAGGACAATGCATTCAAAAGGGGTAGAGGGCAATTCAGCTCCTGTTGGTCAGTGAGAAGGTGCTGCACATCCCTTCCTTTTGTTTTACTCAGAGATCATCTATACCTTCCTCAGGAGCAAAGCTGCTTGGCTTGGGACAGCACTCTGGTAGTTTAGGGCTACAGTGGCATTTTCCCTAGTGGGTACAGTCAAGTCATTTGTATTTGTACAAACCTGTAAAGAGATCCCCTTCCCCAGATGCTCCCAATGAGTCCATGTGGAAGTGTGTTCAAGATGCAAGCCTGCCCCCTTGACTGAAGGCATCTCTGGATTACAGGAGTCTCATGCTTCTAGATGGGCCAGAAGGAGCAGAAAGGCAGTTCAGAACCACTGCCTCACAATTGCCTTCTGCAAAATTGAGGATAGGAATACTTTTTTCCTTCTGACTTATCTCTGTTATCAATACCACAAAGTAGGTGGCACTGAAATTCAGCCATGCAGCAGTGAACTGTAGCGGGGACACTGCTGTGAAATGCCAACTTTTCTGGATGTATGCTTTCAAACCACTGTAGTTTCTTGGACGGCTTCAAATCTAAATGCAAATCTAAATCTAGAGTTACCATGCAAAGCAGGTTACTTGCATATGCTGACAAGAGAAGCAATAAGCTAAGTATGGTTACCTGAAGAAGAAATCAGAACAGACTAATATTTTTAACCCCAAACACACCAAAGCCATCCCAGAATTGCATTGCTAAGATGGAGTGCATTTTTACTAATACCCCAGTTACCTTTTCACCTTCCAGCTTTAATCAGACACAGAGGCATAGACACACAGCCCATCTCCTGTGCCTCAGAGCGTGTATGCATTTCTATAGCCAAAATGAGACAGAACAATGCCAGGAAGATTTCCCTTATTCTTAGTTCAGGCTCTAAGAATATTTTATATCTCAAAGGTGAAAAAATGATGGAGGTAACTGGACTCTTTGTGACCTACAAGAAAACACAAACCTGACACTTTAACATCAGGTATCTTAATATTCTTGTTAATTTTGACTTCCCCACTTTGCAGTCTCTGCTAAAGAACTTAAACAAGTTTAATTCTGCAAGGAGCTGAACTCCTGCACATACTGAAATCGGTGTGCTAAAATCAATAGCAGATGAAGACACTCATTTTGCAGAGTAAAGCTCTAAGTTTAAAACAGACTAATTAGATCTCAGAGGTAAAAGCTTTATTGGTTGAACCTGGCTCAACAATTGCAAAAGGAGAGATTAAGAATAATTTCTTTTGAAGTGCTTACATTGTCTAGTTTGGAAGAGAGATAAATCCTCAGGAAGTTTAACCTCTGACTGAAGGGGTTAGGGAAAGTTTTCCCTCCGAATAGGTTATTTGGAAACTCCAGACAAAGGGTGCTGTTTACTATTGAGCTGCCTGTGCCCATCCAATCCTTGCTATGAAACCAGAGGCTGAATGCTAGGCCAGATGGCCCTCTAGCCTGACTAAACTGTTGTTGGAAAACTGTATTTCTGTGTGATCAGAACAGACTTTATAGTGAAAGATCCCTATACAAAAGTAAGTACATGGAGATGAAGAGCCTGTACTTCTTGTGAAGACCCTGCAGCTCCCTGGGCCTTAGTTTTCCCAGCTGACAAAAAGGAAAATGATATCTAATAATTTTACTGCATACAAGTATATCTGTGTGTGCATGTATAAATGGGCTCAGATGGCAACATCTTAAAATGATCTTTAATCTCAGAACTGGGCACTAGGATTGAGTCTCTGTGCTAAGGCATGCTGAAGGGTGCCCATTCTGTGCAGGTCTCCAGACTAAGCACAGCTGAGGTGTTTCTTAGTTAATTAAAATGATTTGGAGCATATATAAAACACTTTGGAATTAAGAAAACACACACAAAAAGGCACCTTCCTACAATTCTAACTCTTGCACATTTTCTTTTCAGCTCCTAATATCAAACAGCACTTGGGAGTCTACAGAAAAGTGTGAAACGGCAACCTGTGACAGTGGATTACCAGTTGCATGCACACTGTTAGAACACCACCAGACTTGTGAAAATGCTGGACCATTTAGGACCACTAAGCAACTGTCAGCCTGCTCTCTATCAGTTAGGTGCAACACACTCCCAAGCAGCACTTGCAGAGGGATTTAGGCTGCCTATTTCAATAGCATCACTTTGCAAGAAAAATAGAGTTAAGCAAGAATTAAAAGAGGTTTTATTCCTTTACTCGCCTTTCTTTTTTATCCCTTTAGAAAGAGAAATACATTTAAAGCTAAACAATTCACCTTCGGAACCCTTCAGCTTTCTTCAGCACACTTGCATCTTGCTCTCACTGTAAGGTAAAAGTAACTCAGGGCAATTTCTTGTCATCCTCTTGGTACAATATAAAAATGTGCTTCACTGCAGTAGTAGCTAGATCAGACAGCCAAGATCAGGACCACATTGTGCTAAGTACTATTTGCCAAACAAATAGGAAATGAGGTATGTTTCCCCATGGGGCCTGCCGTATATATAGACAAAGTCAAAGGGATGAAGCAGTATTATCTCAAGCTTACATCTGGGGGACTCCAATCCAGGGGGATTATAATAGCTTGCCCAAGGTCACACACAGGAAATCTGTGGCAGAGCTGGGAAATGAAGCAAGAGCTTCCCAGTCACAGGCTGATACACCAGGCACAGGATAATCTCTAAAGTGCAATGTTTCAGCCCACAATCTGTACAGGTTTCAGAAAGCTACTGGGCCTGAGTCCTCATCAAAACTGCAGGAATCGCATAATTTGTGCATCAGCTACACACACGCTGTGACTGGGATGTGGTTCTTTATTAGTATTATTGCGTCCTTTCTAAAAGAGCATATTTAAATATGGCAAGTTGAGTATTTTATATGATTTTTTACTATGTGCTATACACGCCTAGAAAAGCTGCTTTTCAACTAGCTGCATGCCTCCGCAGCTCCAGGCATGGCGGCGTGTATTGCTGCCCTCTCGTGTAGACCTCGTTGTAATTGCAGCGTTGTGACAGAGCTAAGGGTATAAAATTATCTGGTGCCCTGCATGTAGCAATAACCTTTCACACCAGCCGCACAGCTAATGGACATTGGTACCATTCTCATTTTACCGTGTCACTGGCTGGTCCACGCTTGTTTTGCACATGAGACAAACTACACGAGAATGGAGAAACAAGGTCATAGTCTTAGTAACCATGATGCAGATTTGCTAGGTCAAGAGAACAGTTAAGACAACTTTGTAGCAACAAAGCGTACTTAAAGGTCAGCTGCTGTTACCGGGTTTCTCTTCAGCTTTCCAGAAGGACCAGTTCTACCTCACTGATCAAAGTTCACCTCAGGTTGGTTGTAACTGCTGAAATCAAACCATCTTTTCTAGGCACATAACACTTAATGAAAGCAGTTTGGTACACCTGATAAAAGGGATATGCTATTGCAGGTTGTGACAGGCAGTAATTTCTGACAAGAACAAAGAAATTCCCATTATTCTCCACTTAAAGACTGGCCTGAATTTTAAGTTAGCAACAGCTATGGATGGGATACCATGTCACTGGCTCTATAGCTCCATGATTCCTTTCACTTTCCATCACATGGGTAGTGAAAGGGACTCCAGGGCAAATGGCAAATACGAATTAGGTTAAAGTTATTTTCCTTGGTGTATGTCCATTTTAATTTTTTTTCTTACTGTTTTAACAAGAAGCCCTCCCTTTTAAAATACCCAAGCAGGTAATTATCTGCACTCATTTGTATGGCACTGGATAAGGTGATTTTTTTTAAGTGGACTTCTCATAAGCCCAGCTGGAGCTCTTCTGAACATTTTTCTTCAAACTTTCGCTCATTAAAAAGAAATCATAGCAAACTTTTCTTCCTTCCACCTTGACCCAGGATTGAACATTAGATCTTTTATATTGCATTTTCTTACTAAGTGTTCCAATTACCTATTGCCTTCCTCCTCCTGCAGAACAGCAAGACAAAGCGTAAGCACAGAATAGCAAATGCAAAAAAGATGTACAGAAAGGAAAAACTATAGCTTGAACAATAGCAGCATTCTGTGTTTTGCAGGAACAGTATCTATGAAAGCATGCTCTTTGGGAACAAGCCAATACGTAGGTAATTAATAAAGTAATTACATTATGAGATAGGGTTGTGGGATAGAGCTTATAAATGTTGCAGGCCAAATATGTTACCATACAGGAATATGTCCTGCTGATTGGACTTCACGTTGTTTTCATAACTCCACTTCTCCTCAATACACCTGTGACTCAAGAGGACTGGAAACTGAAATCAAAGTCTCTTAACCCATGTGGACCAAAGCAAGTACTGGAGATTAAAACCCAATGGCCAGCTCCCGCAGCTGAAAACCCATTCTGCTGTAGCTGTATGTCACCTCTCTCAGCTTCCGGATGACTGAACAAAAAAGCATGATAATGCAGTGATGACACTATCACACTCTGCCAGGGACTGCAGAAATACCTGCAGCTTTTCCACAGCCAGGGATTCAGATTAGAAAAGCCTCTAGAAATCAAACTTTAGTTTGCATGAGGGATGGACATCTGTCCTAGCCAGTAGTTGGTGCACAGCAAATACACATTCACAGGAGGGAAACACCAGGACTGTCTCTAAGACAGTAAGGAGGCTTCTTCCCTGGAGAGGCACCAGACAGACCCACTGGAAGTGGCATGGGGACACTGGCAATCTGAGTTGATCAGACAAGTGGTGAAGTTGCCTAATTATCATCTCTGCTTGCATCTAGTTCTTTGTTGAACTAGCACTTGCTGCAGAGGCTCTTTTCAAGTCACCCACTGGACAGTAGCTCATGTTTAACGTATCAACCCTGCAGTTTGCTGACCTGACAGCACACAGAACAGGGAAGTTGCTGCAAAGGATGGGAAAAGTACACTGCATACTCATCTGGAAAAAATGGAACAAGACCAGTTGAGATTGTCTCCATCCAGTATTTCTGGAGAAACCCAATGATGAAGCAGTGGCTGACCTAGAAAATACTCATTAACACTAACTGCAATGCCAAAGGTAGCAAATATATAATCTTCAAGTAATAGGAACTGTTGCTCACAGGGCCCTACTTCAGACACTAGGCAATGTAGTTGAAACAATCATTAAAAAATTGAATTATAAAGAAATACCACCTAGCTGACAGAGATGTGACAGGCAGAACAACTCAGTACAGCTTTCTAAATGAAATGGACCATTGATTGGTCTGGTTTTGCAACTCATTAGTGGTCCAGTTACACTGAACTAATTAGTGCTGCAGCTGTCATGCACAAATGTACCACTCTGTTCTTTAAAGGCAAAGATCAGAACTGTGAGCTGTACTGAGCATGCTGGGAAACTATAGTTACCACAAACCCTAGCACGGAAGCAGGAAGGGGCACCTTTCCAAAGCAGAGGTCCTCTGCAACTTACGTGGTACCACCAATATGAATGTCACGTGCTAGGGCTTTAGCAAAGCTCACGACACTCTTGATCGCATTGCCAGTCAACAGTGCTACTACTGTGAGCTCTTTTCCTCTCAGATCTAAGGAGATTAGGCTCCAGTTGGCTTCGGAAAATCCATCTGTTGGGATATTAGACTAAGGACTGCATTTGGATGGCTTAAAATTACAAGTTCTCAGCTGCAGCAAGTTCCCTGTATTGATTAACTCAAATGATTTTCACAGGCGCTCCAGTCTTCAGCACAGTACCTGAAACAGGTCTTCAGTTCCTGTTCAAAGCTTAATGTTGTCCTGCTCCCTGAAACATCGGCGCACCTTGTATCTGTTGTGTGATGATCCTGTACGTTCAGTTCCAACCCCTGATCATCTCCAAACGTACCCCTGCCTCTTTGCTTTAAGTTACACCGCCTCTGGGTCACTAATCAATTCTATCTTTTCAGGATTAATACTAATCTTAGTAACAGTTCCTTAGTTGAAAACAAGCTTGGAATTCCATTCTTTCATAGCTACTGGGCTATATATACTTAATAATACAGCATGTGCACAGTTTATGGTAGAGGACCTCTCCTGTCTGCCAAAATGCCCTATACCAACCAGTTGCGTCTCTCACACTACATAAACTGCCATTTAGGGGGGTTCATTGTGCCCTAATGCTTGGCACATGGCCACTTCTGAAAGAGTTTGAGCTCCAGGCACACCAAACTTCACCTTGGCCTGCTTTCAGGCCAAGTGTTCTTTGACAGGCAGAGTTCCAGTAGCTGTCAAGAGATGCGCGCGAGATGAACAGTGCAATTCCAGTAAACCATGAATTGTAAAGACCCAAAGTTTCATAGGGGAATTTATTGTGTGGGAGCATATCCCAATATATTTTGTTAACCATTCATGAGGATAATAAAAAATAGAAGTTTTTTAAATGACAAAAATATAGTTACATATAGTACAGATTTTCATCTTGCATTGAAGCAGAGCAGTAATAAAACGCTCACTTGTGTTTTCACAGTTAGTTTGCATTGCTTCTCTAGGTTAAGGAACAGCAACTCAAATCTTCCAGTCAGAACCAGTAGTTTCACCAGGTGACCATGAGGGTGAACGTTCTCTGCATTTTGATACCCTTTACAATAGAGCAGGCATACTGGATCCACCTTGGAACCACATAAATTTCCAGAGGTACCAGCTACACTTGAAACGAGTCACCCTGGCTGCAACTGAAAGATTTTTGTATCAGAATATGCTTTTAGGCCCAGTTCAGAATCGCATCTATGGAATACTCAAGAATGTGCTTAAATCCCATTTGGTTCAAACGGCTCCAAGTTGATTCTCTGTCACCACCTGTGACCACCTCATAAGCACTGCACACTGACATGAAGCACTAACCAACATTTGATTGCACGGGTAAGCTGCTTTCAAGACCACAAAGGATTCAAACATTCTTCAGCACTCCATTTACTTGAGACCTAAATGCATTCACTGCATGCATACATTTATGTACATACTACACACGTTTAACACCAGCCCCTCCCCACAGTATTATTGCAATAATTCTTTGCTGGTATAACAGTTTATATACCAAGTGTCACTTAGTTTTCTATAAACATAGAAAAAAACACCTGAAGAGAGCTAGAACAGCTTTCAATCAGTCACTATATTGGCACTGAAAGCTTTATTTTGAAAACTTAAAGCAGCAATACTGAATAAATAGACAGAATGATTGTTTTGTCATCTCCATACAACTGATGGCCTTCATCCAAAACATTAAAATACTGTAGCAAATAGAATAAACATGCATGTTTCAATGTTCTAAAAAAAAAAAAAAAAAAAAAGGGGGGGGGGGAATATAAAAGTAACACTTTTGATACTTATTTTAATACAGTACAGACCATTAGAGACTATTTTCTGGAAAAAAATATCTGAATACAGTTTGTTATTTACATGGATCATTAAGGCCCAATTCGCTCAAGTTAATGCACATCAGGAATTTATATGCTTCAAGATAACTCACTAAAATTTACAAGATCAGGTTTTTTACTCATAGGATCCCAGTTCACTAAAATAATGCAATACTCTTCATGCTAAAAACAAGGCGATTATTGCCCCAAGAGGAGATTTTTATTTCACTAAAGGATCTTTCCTGTCTTACCTCACAACAAAAGCATTTTTACATATTGCTAATGCTAGTGGTAGTTCTCTTCTTCAAGAGCTTCCTTCCAACTTGCCAGGGTTCAGAAAAGCAAGTAACCTCAAAGCTAACAGACCATTTCCAGAAGCAATTCAGGCACTTGGGAACCCAAGTTCCACCCAAAGGTAATGGGAAGCAAGTTCCTAGCTGATTTTTCAGAGTGGGACTCGGGTTTCTCCCTTGCACAGGCATTCGGAACATTTATGTTCGCCTTAACCTACTGGCTTTTCAAACTGTCACCACCCTCAGCCCCCCTTTTCCCTAACAACATAGCATCACCAGCAAGAATAAACTGTATCCTCATGGATGAGAGAGGTAACACAGTTAATTTCCATTAGTAATAAGTTACAGGAGTTCTCCATATAAACTCCCTGTGCACTGGGAAATAGTGCTTGTGTAGTCAACTATTTAACGCAAGCAAAACACCCCGTTTTTATCATGCTGCCCAGTAAACCGCATGGCACTTGTTAAAATTAGTGTGTATAGCTTCCTTGCTGCTAATGCCCCATAAGCAGATTTGAAACACTTCTGAAACGTGTTTTTCTACGTTTGTAAAGAAAGAGTGAGGTTCTGCAGTTGATCAGAAGCAAAACTCTTAATGCCATAATGTGAGGAATTTTTATAACTGTAATACATTGTTCAGTTCACATTAATGCAAGGGCATGCCATTTCTTTTTGGTTTATTTACACAGAAGGTGAAAATGCTACAGAACTTCAGCCTGGGTGAAATTTAACAAGAGGAGCATGGTGAGGGGCAAGGGAATTTGTCAGTGTCTCACAAATGACAGGTCTGGGTACCAAAGCCTCTCCTTTGACATAACAGTGGCTGAAGCTGTAAATATTTTCCAGGTCACCTTGACATATGCTAAAGCCCTGACAAGGAAGGCCCACTCAGAGATGATGTGGTGGCTACTTCTGAGCCAGCTCCAGGCTGGCCTCTCCCATCAAACAGCTGCTGCAGTCAGCAGGTGCTATTTTTTAACTTAAATGGCAAATTCCTCCCTTGATTCTATTACAAAGCCATAACTCAAGCCCTCCAAAGCTGCTCTTACCCTTCCTTTTAAACCTTTTCCTCCTCCCTCCCTCTTATAGAATAACATGACAGAGAAAGAGAGCAGTTTTCATGATGCAAGAGTCCAATTCAGATCAGACTGACATCTGTGGGAGATGGACCAGCCACAGAGTATGACAAAAACATCAGCTGGGTAAAAGTATGTTGATCTGCCTTAAAAATACTTCACCTCAGCACCGGACTGAAGTTGCAACAGGCTTTTCCTTGTGTTTTCCCCCACCCCCATGCAGCATAATTTGGGCCAGACTTTGCAAGGTGCTGAGTGCCTCAGTTCTCTAACATCAAGAGGTGCTGACGATGCAAGACACCAACCGGAGAGGGCCATTTCATTTCTGTAAATTGAACTCACAATGTAAGGCATATATGCTCAAGTACCTTGGACAGATATTGTCCCGAAACTATGTATATTTTACTTTCTTTTTTAATATATATATATACACACATTCTTTTTTTTAATACAAAGTTATGGGCACAGTGAACATGAGCACAGAGTTGTGATAAATGAACAGTAAAATCTGTGAGCACTGCCAAGATTCCTCAGGTAGGAACATCTCGTTTTCCAGTTCACTCACAAAGGAAAATAAAAATAATAAAAAAAAAAAAGACCTGATAAGTTAAACAGTAAAAATTCAGAGTTCATTTGGAAAGGTCCTTTATATATTCACAGCCTTATCTGGTGCTGTTAGTCTAAATACAGCAGCATTTTTAGAATATATGATGCCATTAATAAGTGGAAAAGGAAAAAAATTGCATTAAACACTCGAGTCCTTCATCTTCTAGTATATCTTAATAAAACTTACACTTGTCAGGAAGCTCCTTTTTTAAAAAAAGGAAACTTCATGTAACGTTTATCTGCATATCAGTAAACCAACACAAGAGGATGCCAGGAGTTAAGAATTCTTAAGTATTTTCTATGGCAAAAAGGCTGACGTTTCCTACCAGTGGCAAAAGCCTGACCCTCTCAAGGGCATCACGAGTTCTGTCGTTCTGGCACTAACTGAAGTGCAGGTATTCTACACAGTGGCGAAAACATGGTGACCCCTCTCACCTCAAGGTGGGGATGAAGATATGAGTTGCTCTTAGAGCAGGAAATCTGAATGCAGCTGGGTAAAGCCCATCCCTTCTCTAACTGATCCATGAGGCCAGCCTCCTAACATATACGGTGTGTCCCACTGATGCCAGTAACTTTCTCGACAAGCTTGAGGTCCACTCCAGCAATCTAATTTCAAGGCCTGTAGCCAAAATGCTACTTGGTAGTGTCTTACTTTCTGCATGAAAGCCATTCTGTCTAATCCTTGCTCAGCTCTGATTGTATTTATGTGACATCAAGATACGATAATATTCTCTTTTCATGTGCTTTGTAAAAAATTACTACCAAACCTGTGCATTTCCTGTTTGTAAGCTTTATATACTGTAGGCGACTGAGCAGCAATACATTTTCCGAAGGGACTAAACGTCAGCCATTTAAGACTGGGGACCTGGAATGAAATCCTGGCCCCAACTCAGGTCAGGGGACTCTGCCAGGTTTCTTACCTCCACAAAACATGAATGAATTCTGTAAGGCTGGAAGAGGATACTCATTTGTTTTGTGGGTGTTTTTTGTTGGTCTTTTTTTTCTCCCCCAATAGCAAGATTTACCGCAAAACAAGAACACTGTAATGGCTAGTGGAAAAAATAAAATACAAAATCACACACGGTGAAAGCCTCCTACTCTCTTTTGGTAAGATATATGAAGACAGCTTCTTACATTGTTCTTTTCTCAAAAGGCATATACAATGTGGCAAAATATTTCAAATATACATTCTATATAATAAAATATCATCTAACTAGTGCATCCTCAATCATATACTGGAAATACTTTTACCAAGCCAAGGTTTAAATTCCATAAATCTTTTGAACACTAGGTGCTTCATTCAAGGCAGATTCAACGGCAAGTAAATCCCACAAGCTCACTTTTCAAGCCTTAGAAGGTAGCTATGGATGGAACATGACATAATATGACCCACAACAGAAATTAACAGAGTCAGTGGTGAGAAACCATTTTAATGGTTCAGCACTCCACAGAACTCTGCATTGCAAACCATTGTACTTGATCAAACAGTGGATGTTTGTACTCGCAGACTAAAGTCACCTTGTCAGACTGAACATACAGCCATACATGATTATTCACAAGTTAAAAATAAAAATATAAAAGGTCAACATTCACACGTCCATTGATTAAAGGGAATAAATTAAACCTCAGGTAAGTTGCATACGTGTTTTCCTTCACCCTCAGTCTTTTATTTATGCCTATACAAGGAACAATACTTTCCCAAACACTTCTGAAGTGGCAAAAACAAATGAAGGTTTTTGCACTCTAGCTGTGTTGACAGCAAGGTCATCCTTGCCAAGTATGAGTCGAGACAGTTGCTCTGTCTCTTTAGCATCAGTGCACAGGGTATGGCTCCAAGTGGTGTGTTGGAGGAAGAAGAGAAAATAATACGGTGGCTTAGCAAAGAAACAAAAAAAAAATCATCTTCTTCCATTCATCATTGGCAGAACAAAACAAAAGCGTATCTTGTCCAGGGTACCTTGCTAGGTCCTCTCCAGAAGAGGTATATACTGTCATACGTAAATGCCCTCCGGGTTAAAACCAGATGACAGGGGATTCTGTAGAATCCGAAGGTTACTGGGGAGTTGCCTCGATGAGCCAGGGCGCTTCAGTGACCCCGACTGAAATGTTGGCTCTGTGTAAGAAAAAAGACAGTTAGAAAAGTCCTCATCAAGGTGGTGTCTCTAGAACACTTCTTTCTGCCTGGTGTAGTGTGTGCTTAGTCCGGCACAGAAAAATTACATACCATATACAACAACAAAGTGAAACGCCTGACTGGGAAGTGATGAGATCCAAGATGCACACTTCCTACTCACTTCAAAACA
Organism: Lathamus discolor; assembly: GCF_037157495.1. Lineage (NCBI taxonomy): Eukaryota > Metazoa > Chordata > Aves > Psittaciformes > Psittacidae > Lathamus > Lathamus discolor. The sequence continues at coordinate 61,801,333 of NC_088884.1, forward strand.
GCAGGATACCCCTGCACAATGTAACTGCCCTCCCAGGAGAAACATGCACACTGATACATGCAATACATCTACACAGTAACATGCAGAAAGTGCTTGAGCCTATATGTCACTCACAGCTTGAGCTTCCTGCCCACTTAAAAGAGAAAGTTCATGCAAGCACTGACTTTCAAAGGCCTGGCTGCTTCCTCTCCCCACCTCCCTACTCTCCCAATGCCTTTCAGTTAGAAAGTTTTCTAAAAGAAAGGACAGAACCAGGTAAGGAAAAATGCTGAGAGAAACAGGCCCCTTGCAAGCAGGCACTGGATAAGCACAAGACAGCAGAGGAGGAGCCATGCACCAAGGGAGTTTCTGCTTGTGCCACAGTTCTGACATGCATTCAAAGTGCTCCCATGCTCCTGGCTGGGAAATCCTGAATTCAGATGTGGGCATGTGCAAAACGCACTGATCTCACTAGAGGCAAAGTTAGTTTGCACATGCTGTAACAGTCATATGCGCAGGACTTCTGGATGGCGGGCAGCCCAGCTGGATTAGCTCCTATTCCCGTGTGACTGCTGCCTGGGATTTCTTGAGATCCAGATACATTCCTTTTTCTACACATCCCACTAGAAGAAGATGATCCCAGATGAACAGCAATGTCAGGCATGCAGTCATTCTCCATGCCAGCTTATGTGTCTGCAGCCATAGCAGCCACACTTGAAAGCTACTGGCCTAATGGGTAACTGATGGGTCAAACGCATGCCGATGCACAGCAGGACAGAAGTTATCTACATACTGTGCTGTATTTATAGCTTGCTAAACCCTTGGAATGAAAAGAAATATTTGACACTGTGCTTTTCTTATTATTTAGTAGCTTCCTTGTTAACAAAGCAGTCACTTCATGTATGAGTGCTAGCATTAAGGCAGCAGGTAAACGGATTGCCATCCCCTTCCCCGCCAATCAAAAACATTCTGAACGCTGCACCTCTCTCAAGCTCCACGTGTGGGGCTTCCACCTCAACAGGGTCTGCTGGCAGCACCGTGACCTTTGTTCCTGTTTGCTGGATGAACTGTTGCAGGTTAACCTGTCGCAGCTCCTTTGTCAGTTGCTCCAGTTCTTGCTCCCTGTCCTGCCAGGAAAGAAAACATCTGTTTAGCAGCAGTGGATAGAGCATTAAAACAGCTTTTTAAGACTGTTTGCAATTGGGCAACTAACGCTTCTCCTTTTGATGAGAAAGTCTCTGATTTTTAAATATAGGTGCAAATGAAAGAATTGAAAGGTATTTTACCCCCATAATTTTTTCCCCTAATTATCTTGTGTAAACAGAATTATAAACAAACTCACACTATGACTGCGGGAGAGTAGCTTTGTAGATCTGATCTAGGAACAGTCCCCGATAGCACAGCCCTCATCCAATTTAAGCTTGTAGTAAGTTACAGTTGAGGCTGAATTCAACAGTAAGAAAACCAACACCACTGATCTGAATTAGGACCTTTTAAATGGCAATTGCTTTGCCACTGATGTGTTTGACCTGTTCAGTCAACGCACATCATGCAGTTGGCCTCAGCTTCCTTTCATGCACTTGTGTTCCCATTCACTGGCTACAAGCTTTTGCAGAAACTGGACTGAGAAATGGAAGCCAGGCCCCCTCCAAATTTCAAGATAATCCCACAGAAAAATTCTGCAATTTGTTTTAGGCCCATGAGACTTTACAGCTGGGCACTTGGACACAGGAAATTCGTAACTGTCTGTACTTACTACAGCTCCATGCTTTATGAGATTGTTACAAAGTTGCCACTAAAGATAATTAGTCTATTGTTCTTTAGGTCGGAATCACTGAAGTACCCAGGTTAGCAGAACTAACATCATATATAACTTGTTTTTCACATTACTCAACCTCCACAGGAAATAAGTTAAAAAAATGTTAATTATTGCTCCAAATCTTACAGGTTTAAGCTCCAATTTAGTAACTAATTGTGAAACTTTAGTGAAATCTTTTACCTGAAGAAGGGGGGGATTTTTTTATTTGCTTGGTTTTGCCCTGTTTTGTTGTTGTTTTTTTTTTTCCCCCTTTTTCTTTAAGTCTTTGTCTAAAAGCAGGGAGAGCAAAGTGCTGCTTCTGATCCTTAACTGAACACAGCCTCATACTGCTGGAAAGTAATGTTACTGAGGTGGCTAGAGAAAAGGAATGAAAGAGAAGAGGTAGCACACATTACTAGCGATTTCTCCCAAGCTACTAATAACGCTGCCTTTCTGGTTTTAGTGCTTAAAATCTACTGAATTTAACAGGAACTTTCCCAAGAAAGGAAAACCCTAGCCTATGAAAAAAACCAAAGCCATAAAGATTTTGAACTCTATCACAGCCTCACTGTGTGTTACTGAGGATAGGGTAAGATACATAAAGAGGACTTTGTGCTTTCTGCTAGTGCAAATCCTTAAGCACAGTGTGCCTGGAAACTTGAGACAGATAAATACGGCCAAAACTACATACAGTTTTCATCCATTTTGCTTTGGATTTTTTCTCCTCCTTATTTAGTAAAACCAGCTTATACTGACATGTTTTCAGGTGTTCAGGAGTAAGGATACAAAATCCCTTAACATTTTATCGGCAGAATCGCCTTATTGCAACTGCAGCACTGTGGAACATCGTAACTGTGAGTGCCAGGAATACAGCAACAATCGCAACTCAAACTGATATGTGGTGCCTCAGTCCTATCTTATGTGGCACATTAAAATCCCAGCAGCCATAATCTTTCCTTCACCTCATCCATCTAGCAGCTAGACTTTCATTTGCATTTATTCTTTTGTGCTCTAACACAAGTTCCAGGTGACACCATTAACTTTAGCAAGGAAGCACAGACTGGATTCTCTTTTGACACACATGAGCCACAAATGCCTGAGGTGTAGAGAAAATAAAACTCTGAACACCAGCAAGTCACCCAGGAAAGAGAAGATGCTATTCTTTAACACAAAAGCCCTGTAAGCTAACACTTTTAGCTCTACATCTGTCTATCCAGGTGCTGCTTTTGGACTGTTCTTTTTAATGCATCTATTTTGGTGGCAGACAAATCTAGCAAGAATCACAAGTTTAGCCTCAGGGAAGGCTGTGATGGTGTAAATTTCCCTGAAATTCAACAATATGAAGCACTGAAGCTGCCTAAGGACCTAAATCCTCAAAATGTCTATCCCCAAATACAGGGGTTTGGAGACAAATACTTGTAAAGGCATTAGGCTGAGAGCACTGTGTTCCTGTTTAACACCCAGCAGTACAACAATCCCCTGCAAACCTTCAGTGTTCATGCAGGAGGCATTATTTGTCTGAGGTGCAGAGCACCTGGCTGGAGCAGGGTGAGGCAGTCAGATGCACTGCCGTGGGTGCAGCCCTATTTCCCTCAGCTACTTTGGCTCTGGTGTTTCTCAATCACAGACCACTGCACGGTGAAGACAGGCGTCGAGTGATTTCTCAGAGGTCACCAGGCAGTCAGGGAATGGTAGCAAACCAAAGCCATGACTGGTGGGAAAGAAACTGAGCCAGCATATAAATAAATGGAAGGTGTTGTGGCACTCAGTACTAACCCTGCAGGCCACCCTGAATGGTCAGGAACACATCCACCAAACATCTGCTGGTTTATCTTGAGACAAAGAACTAACTACTGCTATTTTTTCAGGTGGTTTGAATGAGCAAAATACACACAGGTGGAATCGAAACTGTCTGCTCTTAAAACAACAACAACAAAAAAATCTGAAATGCAATTTGAAAATGAGGCCAACACTTTCTCTCTTTTATCCCAATCCCCTGTGGAAACTTTGTCATGCTTTCTCCAAATCTGTGCAAGAGAAATTTGTTACAGCCATGCTTTTGGCTTTTCTCTCGCTATGGGTGACAACAAAAAAGACAGCCTTACCTGTAACCGTTTGGTAGCTTGGCCCAAAGACCGCTCTACAGCTTTAATGCCATTTTCCAGCCGCAGACTCTGCTGACCCTGAATATCAATTTCACCCTTCACCTTCTCGATCTTCTCCTTCACCTCTTCTTCGTTCACCTGGGACTCTTGAACTTCCCGCTGCAGCTTCTCTGCTTCAAGGCCACTTTCCATGCTGTGGATCTGAGACACGTAGTCCTTCAGCTTGCTCTCGCACTCCAGGATCCTCTGCCTCATCTCCTGCAGCTGCTCCTTCAGCTGTTTTTCGTTCTCCTGTTCGATCTGCAGCTCGTTTTCCCAGAACTCTTCCTCTTCAATCTCCACCTCGTTCCTTTTGATCTTCTGCTCTAGTTTGAGAATTTCTTCTTCCAGGCTGGAGTTATACTTCTGCTCCCAGTAGCGGATCTCGGCTTCGTTGGACTCCAGCTGTTTCTCGATGCACTGGAGCTTCTCTGTCTGGAGGTGGATCAGTTTCTTCAACTCGTCTGCTGTCGTCTTACAGTTGTTGAGCACCTTTTGCTTGAACTCGGATTCCTTGCTCTTCCCGAAGATGTCCATCAGCCCTTTGGCGCCGCCGGTGAAGGTGAGAGACTTCCTTTTCGGCTCCCTCCTCTTCATGGCTTTGTCGCCGGGCGGCCTCAGCTTGGCGAGGGGCGGCAGGCTCTGCCGGTACAGAGTCCTCTCGGGGATGCGTGCCGCGCAGTCCGAGGTGGGCCGCTCGCTGAGCGAGGGCCCGGTGCGGCGCAGGATGAGCTGCACGTCGCTCGCGTACTGCCCCCACTTGTTCAGCGACACGATGGGGTTCTCGTGCGGCGCCAGGTGCCGCTCCGTGTCCCGCCATTTCTCGATGAGCGTGTACCGCCCGGTGCGGCCTGCGGGGGCAAACGCGGCCGTCAGCGCGCCAGCACGCCAGGGGGCGCTGCCGCACAGCGCGCGGCGCCGCCGGCTGCCTCAAGGCTCGCTGAGGCACGGCCCGCCGTCCCGCGCCGCAGCCCGCCCGCTCCTGGCTCCAGCCGTGAGGAAACCCATCGCGGCTGGAGGGGCTCGCTGCAGCTCTCCTCGGGAAACCCGCCCCGCACAGCGCAGCCGCTGAACAAGGAGCACCGGCTGACGCTGCGCAGCTCCGGGGCTTCTTTCACATCTGCTCACTGAAACTAAAGCGCTGCTGGCAGCAAAGAAACACACGAGTATACATCCCTAGGGGAGGAAAATAACAGGAAAAGTTCTGCGTCTCCCATACAGCCACGTATCAAAAGCAGAATTTGGAGACAATGTCTGCTTTTAAACAGTACCAGCAGTCAGAGAGGCAACTGTGACTGACTGAGCCTCAGCTCACCAGCTACGTGCCCCGGTCAGTTTCGACACTGGGGAAGCCGCCCCAGGCCCCAGCAGCATTACGGCAGCTCACAGGCCGCGGCAGCGCTGCTGACCTGACACACCTTCACGGAGCAGCACACGGCACTGCGGAGAGCGGCAGAACCTGCCTGAACTGGGACTGAGCAACCCGGTCTCTTGCACTGACTCCTTCACCCACAACAGCAGCTCAGGAGTCCCCCTCGGGGTGCCCTGCCTTCATGGGGAAGCTGGAGTCCTTTAGTGACCGTTGTGATGTTCTCTGACACCTAGCCGTACAATGAACACAGTATGGTTTGCTTTTGGGGTAGGAGGAAGTACAACTTACGTTTGTAGCTTCATTTGTGCTGCTACCAACCATATTTAAAAATTCAGTCAGCAGTCGACACCCTTTATGGGATGCTTTGAATGCTACATAAATACAGCATCTGAGGTTTTCCACTATTTTTATTTTTTTCTAAAGACTCTTACTACTCTGAGATAAAGCATTCTCCAAAAGCAAATGAGTTTCCCTTATCGTGAAAGTAACTTCACTTAAAAGCTCCAACACTGTGTACAAAAAGGTGTGAAAGATCAACTGCTTTTAAAGCATATGATCCTGATGAATTTCTGAACAGCTCCACAACTGACATTAATCTTAAAAAGACCATTAGCTATTTTAATGCATTACATACATCCATTTCCATGATAGATCATAATTCAAATGAAGATTTACTTCAGCACAGAAATGCCAACAAAACCTGTCATATATGCCACTACGGTGTGGAGGAGTTAGAATAAATGTCAGCGGTAAACCATTTGATGCATCTTCTTTCCTTACACCACTGACCCAAACACCACACTTCTCCCAAAAGACCAAAAATACCCTAATCTCAGGCTGGAGATCTGCCTCTGGCCTCCAACCACAGCACTTGCATAGATTCCCCACCTCAAACTTGTAGGAGACAAGCTCCACCATGGTGATTAATGCACAAGGCAGCCCCCTAAAACCTGATATTGTCAACCAGCCTTATAAAGAGTTCCCTGGGATATTAACTACTGTATTGGAAATGGTTCTTCTGATCTCACTTTCTCACAATTAGAAATTAGCTCCCAACAGAAAGAACAACAACAAAAAAATCAGCTGCTCAGGCAACACCTAGAGAACAGGCTGCTTTGGCTCATAGTGGAGGGAGGTAGCTGGCCAAGTAAGAGACCAAAATGTCCATGTTCACTTCCAAGTTAGGGGTGAGAGCTGGAAGAGAAGATCTGACTGACAGCAATCAGCAAAACAAGGCAAGCAGCATGAGAACAGCAATCGACTACCCCAGTGCCCTATAAATAAATGACTTGAGGTAAGCAGCGAGAGGAAAAAAAGAGAAGAAAAAAAAAGTAACAGCATACCAACATGCTTGGCCAACACTCTCAGAAACAGATTAAGGTTTATTACAATAAAGTACTTCAAAACCAAACTGACTATGCCAAGATACAAAGTCAGAGATTTTTGCCAACCCACAATATTGTTCATTGATCCATGAAGATTTATAGTTTGTAGTAGGCATCAATGTTGTTATAGGAAAAATAAATCTAGTCCTGCTTGCCATAGCATACTAACAATAAAATCTCAGAGAAGAAAGATGGAGTAAAACATACCGCAGAACCCAGGACAAAGGTTGCACTTTACCACTCTACTTTGTTAATCTTAAAAGCTTTTGGCTTTCAGCTTGTAATCATGGCAATGATACTAATGTTCTTCTTGTGTCAGAAACAGCCAAGTTCAAAGTCTTGAAATTGTAAACAAGAGTTCATACCACTAGGGGAGTGATCAGTGTGCACCTTCTTCTCACTTTGCTATTAAATGCACTACTTAGAAGACATTTAACATGAGGCAAAGAAAAAGGAAAAGGAAAAAAAGAAAGAAAGAGAGAAAAAGGAGGGGAGAAGGAGTAAAGCTAACAATCTCAACCAAAAGTAAATTCAGGAATTAAGCAAAACACTTACAAAGAACTATTTCAATCTTAGCTTAGGGTTCCAAATCAACATGCTGTCCTAAACAATGACCTCAGCACTCAAGAGCCACATAAAAGAAAGTGTTTTGTAGAAGTAATACTTCCACAGTTCAATTACCACACCTGGAGCTCAGTGTTGGTCTAAACCAAAGCTGTCCTCGTCTGAAATCGTAACTTAGGTTTTGTGTGTTCAGCCTACGTATGATGCAGATTAACATTACCTGGACAACCACAACTGTGATGTTTGTTTGCATTAGAAGGGATTAATTCACAAATGAAAAGGAGACTGACTTAATTCAAAACTAATGACGGAGTATTTCAGAACACAGGCATCCTTGTAACAAACAGCTGGTTTGATGTGCTACCACTGAAAGAAGAAAGCAGCTTGCTTTGGTTGTTGACAAAGAACAGATCAACACCTGCGTGCTGCTTCTTGTCTTGTATGTTGCCCATAAGCTTTCTAAAACAGGAGATTGTTTGTGCTCCTACAGCACCTGGCAGAACTCAGTCCTACTTCATTCATGCAAACCGTATCATTTTAAAAATTAGTTACTGTTATATTCATGTAATATGCCGCTTATCAGCAAGGCACGGCACTCATTAAACCACAGTGTGCTTTTCACAGCTGCTTACTGAACACATTGAATCTCATGCAGATTTATGAAGTACTTCCAAGTAAAGTTGAGGAGCAGTAAAGCAGCCAGTTCAAGGAGCTGCCAAAGCACAGCTTTAGTTATTGTACTGATGTTCACAATGGGCATGTGCCTTGTCAGTGGATCCCTTACAACATCTTAAATCAAGCTTTTCTTTCAGAATATGTCAAGACTAGAACATACCAGACTTTTTTTTTTTTTCCTTTTTTTAATACTTCTATCAAAGCCTTGTACTTATGAGAATGGTAGAGAAAACAATGCAGCTGGCCCCAAACAAGCACCAGCAGTGCTGCGTTCCCTGGTTCCAGCTTCAGAAAACAGCAGTTCAGGGGTTGGACAAAGCACAAAGCCTCTACATCCCCTTCACAGGCCAGCCACTTCTCATTAATACTCTGTGCTGACCCACTGACCGTATAATGATCCCCCCCCCATGGACCATACAATATTACCATCTCGAAACAAGCATCAAGAATTTGCATCTATTTGTATCTGTTTTGCAAGACAGCAAATGACAAGCTATAACAGAAGTAGGTATATATTTATAGATATAAAGCACACTGCACAAAGGGCCAGTGCCAAGGTTAACAGGTCAAATTCACACCTACAGCTACCTAAACATACAAACTTATCACAGGCTCTATTAATGGAGGGACATCCAAAACAATCTTTTAAAGTGAGAAAGAGGTCAAAAAAGGAACACTGATGTTCTCATAGCCTGCAACTAGCTGTTGTAAGTGGTTTGAACCTGGTTCTAATTCCACCACTTACCACTTAATCCCTGAGACATTCAAGAGGTAACTACAGCCAGCATCCTGCGTCAGCCACTGCTCTGCTCTACGACAAAACAGCAAGCTCTGGGCCTGAGTGCCCATGTCATGTGCCCAGCCACTATAGTCTTAGCCTGGGATTGATGTAATTTGGTAATTTAAACACAGATTCCATTACAATGAATGGTGATTAAACTAATGAAATATAGGAACAAGGTAATTGAACTTTTTTATTTAAGACTCTCAAGAGGTAGACTTTTAAATTACACTTCATGAAGGCAGTAGGATCCATATAACTATTATTCACTTTAAGCTTCTCTGTGTGCTCTAGTATTTGCAGCTGACACAGTAGACATGAGTGGCTACCTCTGCTGCCAAAAGTCAAAATGAATTTCCAAAGGAAAGAAGCAGTAGCAGTGTTTCTCATGCAACACTTTTGGCAGGACTGTAACCTGAGAGCTCATCGATACTGGTTTTCAGAACAGGAAAGATTCATCCCTTTTCTCCCTCTCCAAAATGCAACATCCTTTACATTCAAAGCATTTCAGGGACAGGGACTACATTTTTGGCTTTGTATGCAGGTAGCACGATACACCATTTAAAACCATCTCTGTGCCTTATCTTTCCAGTCAGGCTACAAAAGTTTATTTCAGGCACCAAGACCCATCTTTTCATTAAGTGTCTCTCATGCTGCACAGCCAGGATCTGCAGCAGTGCGTCAGTGCAAGCAGGTGAGTCACTGCCCTGGGCTGAGGTAACTTACACGAAAGATGGCCAGAAACATGGGGGCACCTCTCCTTCCCTAGGGAAGGGGTGAGGGTGGGCAAGAGCAGGCCTTTGTCTCTACAGGTCATGCAGTCTTGTGCCCAGTTTCTCCTCCTTCCCCAGGACCACCAGGATGCACTTGGTGCCAGGGGAATTGCCTGGCAGCATACTCTTAGTTCCCATTTCTCCCCTGGGATGACACCACCTCTGCTGCTGCACAGCAGCTGTGCCAAAAGACCTGTCCTGCAAGGTGGCATTCTGGACAATCTTAAATAACGCACCCCCCCCCCCCCCCCAAAAAAAAAATAAAATCAAGTCTGCATGTGACACAGAAGTTTTAAGATGGACAAGCTAAAAAGGGAAGATGTACTAGTGCTGCTCTTGGAGCTGAATCTGAATTAGCACCCCAAACTCACAACAGTGCACAGTAAGAACATACATACAGTTGCCTGTCTGTGCACAGGTTTCCACAGAGGTAAAGCCAGGCATAGCAATACATGCTTAAGCCAAACCCAGACTAGGCAGAGCTCTGGGGCCACTGACAAATGCATTCCCTCCCCAGTTTGGACACAGCTTTTTCACCCACTTGGTTTCCTCGAGATAGCTCTCCAGCCCTAGGCTGAAGGACGCTGTCTGCCTTAACGAGGCAACATAAAGAAATAATTGTACATGGGTAAAATCTTGTAAGAACTCTTAACATGTGGAACAACGTGAGAGAAAATGCTCTGCCTTAACCAAAGGAGCAACAGCATGAACTCCTGAATCTTTAACAGCACCAACAGAAAAGTAATTCCTGGCAATTTGAATAAGCCAGGTATGAATCGAACTCAGTATCTTTGATACATGAAGCTGACATTTCATTCATTATGTGATACTTAACATCCATAGCAATTAAAAAAAAATAATTCTAGCTACCTGAGAACTCATTAAATACACAAAAAAGATTAAAAGTAATAAAGGCTTCAGAATAGAATCACAGAGTCATAGAATGGCTTAGGTTGGAAGGGACCTTAAAAATTATCCAGTTCCAACCCCCTGCCATGGGCAGGGACACCTTCCACTAGACCACGTCGCTCAAGACCACATCCAACCTGGCCTTGAAGACTGCCAGGGATGGGCAATCCATCACTTCCTTGGGCAGTCTGTGCCAGGGCCTCACCACCTTCACAGTAAAGAATAGAAGTTAGTGTTTGCATTACTCAGATTTCTTAACTGTTGCTGTATTTTGCACTCATGTGTATGTATACCATAGAAAAAGATGAGACTCAGCGTAGGAGCCCAGTCCTAGGAAAACATGCCCATAGAGATAAATAGACTTAAGTGCAATCACAGCAAAGGTCTGCTTAGTTCACCAGGTACAGCTGTGCTCATGATTTTTTTACCAGGACTGAAGCCTATACCAAGACTATCATCCTTTCAGTCAGAATGAAAAGGCATACAAGAGTTTCTCACAACCCAACAAAAGAAAGCACTTAAGAGTAGTCTGATACGTTCAACTGCCCTCATCTAAGCACCCTGAGGTACTGCACTTATTTTAGACCCACTCCCTGAACAGGTGAAACAATGCAGAGGAGCAGTTTGGCTGAGGTTGAACAGCAAGATGTGGCACAGCAGATCAAGCAGCTTAGGTCTCTGCTGCACATGGCACCTCTGCGCTAGACATACCACACCATTAAATGTGACAACAAATCATCTCACCCAACCACCGTGCCTCTCAGCAAGGTTACTGTCACAAGGTTTCTGAACCAGAAAGTTTTTATGATCACTCCATGGGATCACCACAGCATGCAGCTTTCTTGTACGTATTATCCCTCTAAAAGTTGCTATTTAAAGCAGAAGAGAATGAAATTCTGGGGTCAAAAATAACACAAGTTTTAAGTGATTCTTAGCAGTAAACTACATGGTTAATGTAGTTTAAAAACCTTAGCTCATACACAAGAATTGTTCCCTTTTTCTAATCCTCTTCAGACTCATCACTCTGATTCAATTCAACCCCAGACTCTTTTCTTTCTCTCCAAGTATCTGACAGCTAGCTCTGGCACTTGCTTTAGCAAGTTATATGGAGGAAGGGAAGAACGTAAGAGGAGACATCAATAAAGTGGTGTGATTTTTCCAGATACAACTCTGGCTGAGCTTCACAAATATTGCATGTCTGAAAAAGCATGAACAAATCTGTGCTTTATTTTCATAAATACACCCCATTTATCTTTGAGGAAAAATACTCAACTGCAATAAAAAAAACCTGACAGCTGCATTTGTTTAATTTTAAAAAGAGACAGCTGTACTCCTTGTTCAGTGAAGTGTTGCTCATATTCTCCTGATACTGTGCTACAGCCAGAAAACCAAAATCCACAGCACTATTTAAAGCAAGTCTGCCATTTTAATTATTTGCCACAGAAAACTAACGGGAGGGCAGAATGCAAAAGCACACTTTGGTAAGAAATTCAAGCTTCACATCTGTAGACTGAAATATTCTCTTTCTAGGAAACAACCATGTCATTCTGAGTATAGAAGGCATACTCTCCAGAGGGAAAAAGAAATAGCAACAAGAGCAGTAAAAATCCTCACAGGGGCTGGAACTGGGAGAAAAACACTTCTGAAGAAACAGGGAAAGTGTATTTGTAACCGTGCTATTCATCACCGTATCCGTTTGGAAGATATTTTTATCTTTTTGAGATTTGAATGGAAAACAATCAGTAAAAGCCAATTAAAAAAACCCCCCAAAACTATAGTCAAATTACATTTCCCTCAACTATCAGCTAATGCAATGAGCTCACATTCTTCTAGGATACTGTCTGGTTTTCCCACTCAGTATTACAATGATTTTTTGAGAGGAGCCACTATGCTCACAGGCACTTAACTATAACAGAAGAAATACTTCACCATGAGGGTGGTGAGACACTGGCACAGGGGACCCAGAGAAGCTGTGGCTGCCCCATCCCTGGCAGTGTTCAAGGCTGGGTTGGACGGGGCTTTGAGCAATCTGGTCTAGTGGAAGATGCCCCTGCCTGAGGCAGGGGGGTTGGAACAGGATGAGCTTTAAAGCTCCTTCTAACCCGAACCATTCTGTGATTCTATAAGCCCATATACTACTTAGCAAAACAGACTATGACTGGATTCACCAACCATCTCGCCATGTATACAGTTGAAAAGTATCAATACCTTTTGTTTTACCTGTTTTTCAAGTTGCCCAGATTAAAGAGAGGAATCCAAATGAGCAAGCAATGTTTGTATGAAGCCATTCTGGCATGATTTTCACAGAATGCACAGAGAAGCTAGTGGACACAGAAGAACAGGCAGAATTTGCTGCCAAATGTACATTTTTAAAATAGACAATAATGGATGTGATAAAATCTAGCTTATCTCTCCTGGCAAAAATAGTTTTAAAACAAGGCTCATGGCTCTCCATTTAAATTGTAGGCTGTGGTTTATTTTTACTTTTTGGTGAGGCCTCAGTTTCCCATGATGAAATGAACACTTTTCTTACTTGTATTTTAAGGTCAAATCTTATATTTTGTAATCTGTGAACAGCTTGAGGGTGGGTTTTTGTTTGTTTTTAAAAGTCAGCCCTGGATAAAACCCATAAAAGGCAATATCAAGTGTTCTTCAAGACCCCAGTGGGAGGTGATTTCACTCCTTTGAAACCTGTAACTGGGTAGTTCTATGTCTGTCTTGAGCAGAATTTCAGGGACCCTCCCTCCAGCTAAGGCTTTTCTAAGTTAGACACAATCAATTACAGTATCCAAAGTTATATCCAATTGATATTATTCTCTCTCACATTTTTTAATTATATGCATGTATTTTTAAAATAAGATTTGTTGGGACAGCCAAAGGAGACAAGTCTCCTTTTTTGTTTTAATGAATGAAGTTTAAGATTTAATTGAAATCATTTAACTTCAAGCCAAATGGCAATTACAAAAACCCCTAATTTGTACATAAACCGGGAGTAAAATTATTTCCTTTCTGTAAAATGATCAAGAGATGGGCAACAGGAAAAGGAGATCCCAGTGCAAGAACAGGTAACACAAATGTTACGCATTGGGTGTACAGCTCCAAAGGAAGAGAGACAAGCAGGCCTTTCCACTGGAAGAGTAATGGTGGCAGACACTATCTGTAAGGAAGAGGTCAAGGAGCATTAGCCAGGCAAGTTAAAGTGACAGAACTCCGCTGCGAAATGATTAGACTATACTTTGGGTATGGAGCAGAACCTCCTACAGAAGGGGCACAGCCCAGCATGACTTACTATTTTTGCTTGGGTAAAACAGCCCTAGAACACAGGTTCCCGTCTCTGCTTTTAAAAGAAAAAAAAAGCTGGAAAGTGCATAGATGGAAACCTTTTTGTTGCTCTTATCACAGTGGGAGATCAGGAGACATGGCACTGCGTTTGATCAAGTGACAGCAAATGTCTTGAAATACAAGAGATTCCGTTTAAGCATAAGGAAAAACCACTCTTACTGTGAAGGTGGCTGAACACTGGAACAGATGGCCCACAGAGGTAGTGGAGTCTCCATGCCTGGCTATACGCAGACCCTGACTGCATTTGGCCCTGAGCAACACTCTCTAGCTGACCCTGCTTTAAGCAGCAGAGTTGGACTAGATGATGTTCAGAGGTGCATTCCAACCACAGCCCATTCGATAAACATTTGATTTTCCTATTTCTGAAATACATTGTAAAGCTTTACTGTTCACAGCTCTAGAATAGAGGCAGCTTCAGTTTATCCATGAGAAGCTTCTTGAACTAGGGATGTCTTATTCCAAGTATCTTTGGCTTGTGCTTTCTTCAGTGGATACAGCTGTAAGATACATTAATTTGCAGATATTCCAGACACTGCACTTCAACACAAGTAATATACCTGTTGCAGTTCATATTTCAGGCTCAGTGAAGACGACCACACTGTATGTGTGTGCTGTATTTTTTAAGTCAAAGATCTAGCAATAAACTGAGAGACATGGTAAAACAAAAGGAGCATCTCAAAAGCCTTACAGACAGACCAACAGACAGACAAAATAATACTGAGTCCTGCTAAGCTATGCGACTGCTGAAGGAGCCAGACTGCAAAGTGGAAAATGAGATCAGAGCCAGCCGAGGAGGAAGCCAACTCAGACTGGCTCCTTTCCACCACCAAATGTCAGGTAAGAGCTACAGGGATACATTTTAATAGATTCCCATTCAAATTCCAGTGACAATTATTCTTGGTGAGCTGGTACCTATAGCCAAATCAAAGGAGCAGACAGATGGTTGCTTTTCTGATGAATAACCTGACAGAAGGGTTCGGAAAGTCCTATCTGCCAGACATGGAAGTGTTATTTATATAGTGTTTAATATTGTCCTAGCTGCCACAGTAAGAAACTGGAGCACCATTACCAGAGGTGTTTTCTCAAGAGGTATTTCCCTTAGGAAGGAGTTTCCAAAGTTATCTTAATTTGGCTCTAGTTGCAACTGAGATTTATCTCCATGTGGAACCAGTCACATGCCTCAGATAACTGGTGACGTGTTACAGAAAAGGAAGTCTGATGAGTTGAGAAAAACTGTAAGCATTTCCAAGGCTGATGGAGTCTTTTCAGAGCTGAGGATAATAAATGAGGACACATTAAAAGAGAAGTTACACAGAAGAATATTAAATTACTGACCAGAACTTGGAGCTTAGCATTTTTATGTTTCTTGGGAGGAGGCAAAGGAAATAAGATGAAAGAGACTGAAAACAAAGTAAAAACCAGAAGTTTACCACAACCAGTTTATTTTCTCTATGTAACACTTCTTAATCAGTACTAGGAACTAATCATGATACCAGAATTGTGCCTTGAAAGACCTACAGGCAGAAAATGAGATATGGAAGCAAGCAATTCATAAACTAATTAGCATTAAATGAAAAGCTGCAGCTAACACAAACAGTAAAAGCATACTTAATGGTTAACCATCAAATACAAGGTTTGAGACATAGTGACTTTCTTTAAATGAAACTTTAAAAGGTGTTTGATGGGCACAGATAGAGTACACATGCTAGCATTATGCTCCGTCCCCTGAAGGTACAAACCAAAAAACTGTCAGTCTTCTACTCCATCAGATGAAAGTATATGGAAATAACCTTCAGAAGCACACACTTAAATAAACATCACAAATTCAGGGAAACAGACTTCATGCTTACAGGTACAATATCTAGTTGACATTCATGGCCCCAGGTTGGTTTTTATTAGAAAAATCATTATTTTGCAATTGAGTTAGATGGCTAACACAATCTTGCAAAATCGTTGCAATAGTGAAAACTGCAAAAGCAAGCCATTAATTTATCAATTTAATTTTAGGAAAGACATATGTTTTAACATGTAAATTTGAATAGTATGTGAAGTCAATTATACCATTTTAGCAAAGAATAAAATTCAGCATATCAAGCACTGAAGGAACGAAGTTGAGGCTTATTCAGGATGCTCTCAGTCACTGAGAAAGATCTGACAAGCCTGAAGGAGCCTTAAAGATCTTTAAATTTGGTCGGGTTTTTTTCCCCCACTAAAGTGTTCAGCAAATAGCTAACACTGAGCAGACTTCAAGTTACCCTTTCAGTAGTACTGAGTTATGTGATGCTCAGGAGTAAGAAGAGAACTTGAACAATCCATTTAATTGATTTACGCTGTTCCCAATATAGCTACAATGTGTGTAATTTCAATGAACATCATCAGCTTGTGAAAAGCAATTATTTTTTTAGCTATCATTTTACACTGCTTTTATACTACTTTGGTACTCAAAACATTGACAGCTTAGCTCCTCCTGCAGTACAGGCAGTATTTACAATGACAAATGACGGCATATTATTATCGAGAGAATAAATCTGTACTAAATGAAAGTTTATAGATTTCAAAGTGTTTCTTTTCTTCCTTTTTAATCTCTGTCAGGTTAAAAATCAAATGCTACAAGTTTACACTACAAGGTTATCTCATGTTCTACTGATATTCAGTGCAACCCCACCTCCCTTTAGTTTGGCTTCATAAAACAAGCTTCCCCCCCACCGTTCCCAGACACCCACCTGACAGTTACTTACCAATAGCCTGAGCAAGGGCTATTACAACTTCCTGGCATGTTGTGACTTCAGTGACCCCACACACGATTCTCTGGACTCCATCCACCCATACTTTGAGCTCCATGGTTCACTAGATCATCCAAGAGCCATGAATGCAAATGAGTCAAGTCATAGCTGCAGCTGTACCAGAGGTAATGCAGCAGACTTCTTCTCTCAGCAGCTACAAGAGAGAAAGATCCTGGTGTTTATAGTGAGGCATTACCAGTTTTAAAAGTTAACAAATTCACCTTACATTTATTGGATAGAAGCAGCAACATAGCTTCCTTTCTTTAAAAATACTAACACCGATCAAACATCCCATGCTTTAGCAATGTTTAGCCATTCTATAGACATACCGGAAGTTCCATTACAGTTTATTTCCTAAAATACTAAAAGTTATTACAAAAAGAGCACCAAAAGAAGTAGCATTAAATAAACAATTCCAGAGTAAACTCGTAACAGTTTCCAGCAACAGGTACCCCTCCTTCTTTATATACTGCCTGGATGTCTCAAGGGACTGGTTATAGATGCTTTCAGTGTTTGTTCAGTAATTTCTAGCAGGTGGTGGCACAAAAAACCAAGGGGGAAACATTTTCAATTACAGTCCAACCTTGCTCTGCATACAGAAGCAGCTGAAGGCTCCTAGTCCCAACAATGTTTGCATTTAGTCTCAACGCTGGAAAGCCCAGAAAGTAAAGCAATCAGGCAGATTGTTTCTCTCTCTCAAACATGGAGATGCATCAGAGGAGGTGTTGCAGAGGTGGTTTAACCCCTGCTAACACTGTGCTGGTTCTGTGAGGAGACACACTGATTAATGTTATCTGAGGTTTTTCCACAGGCACTGCAATGATACTAAATAAAACAAGCCATAGCATCTAGTCTAGTCGGTTCTTGATTTTGAGTATAGTTCTATAGCCTTTGCTGAAATAACAGCAGTCATAGCAGCTAATACGGTGTGCCAGCTCCCAATTTAACTTTAAAAAAGAAAAATTCCTCAAGTTTGTAAATGGGAGGGGTGGGGGGTGGGGTGCTGGATGGGAGAAAGTCAGAGGGTTGTTTTTTCTAATACAAAGAAATCCCATGAGTTCAAAAGTCTCCTTCTGCGTTGGAATGCCAGAAAAACTTTCAAGCACAGAAATAAAGTTACAAACCTAGAGAGCTAGATTAGGACAAAGCAAGCAGCCATATGCCCTCTGCTATCTTGTTACCAACAGTCAAGTTTACCTAATCAAGGTTCATCTAATGCTAGCTTCTAGACTAATTACCGACGTGAACTCCAGTGGGTTTGCTATGAGGTCAGCTTATCCAAGAGCTGTTTTTCTTCTGCATAAGCAGATCCACTGGCATCATGGCTCACAAAAGTTCATTTCTAACCGGAACTGCTGAGATGCTGAATTTCAAATATTTCAAAGTATAATCTCCCAAGAACTGTCTTCTTAAAAATAGAAAACCTCCCCCAAAACTGAAACAAAAAAAACCACCAATAATGATTATTCCTTAACAACAAACAAACAAAACCAACAAGAAAACCTACCAAACAAAACAGGCCCCTAATGAGATAGCAGAGTTATTTAAGCAGATAGAGGAAAAATAAATCATGACAGTAAATTAAAAGCAGCTCATGTATTCAAGTAATCCAACGTGGATAAAATTATAAAACTAAAGGCAATACTTTTTAAAAACTAAGTACAAGGAAAATGGGTAACACAGGAATAAAGTAAAAGAAACCTGAAAGCTATTTAGTGGAGATTAGTAAAGGCAAGCAGGGTAGGGTTACACAAGAAACATGAAATCTGATGATCCTGATGGATTTAACAGATTCTGCACATGAAGGCAGAAATGGAGCAGGAAAAAGTAAGCAAATCCTTAGTACAGTTCATGTTTACAGTCTAATCAGAGCTGCTTCCTGCTGGTGAAGTGAACATCTCTTTATGCATCAAAAAGATGTATCAGTGCAGCCCTGAAGCTAGAATGAAAAGATTATTTCCCTTCTACAACCAAACGCTTTATTCAGCAGCTGACAAGTACTGACACAGGATCTAGAAGAAATACAGATCTGTCCCTGGCAAGCTGTGGCAGTCAGCAGCAGTACACCCCAAAGTCCATTAGAGCCAGAGGGGTAACACCACATGGAGAGAACAAGCTTTAGTGGAGGAGCACTAAGCAAGGCTGCTGTGAAGTCAGTTCAGCACCCACAGCCCAAACTCCCTGTCCAAACATAACCATTTAGAAAACAAAAGAAACATAAGTAAGTTCAACGGTATATGTAAAACCAGACTTCAAACGTGCTTGCATAATTAATCAAGAAAAAAAAGTGACAGGCTTTAAGAATACAGTGCATAGAGAAGTTGAGTCTTCTGAAACATGAGTAAGCACCTAAAACCCCAAAGAGGTCAAAGAGTTTTAATAAAACATTTTCCCATGTTTAATTAAATACTTTAAAGAAAACTATTATCCGCACAAGTGTACAAATACAGAAACACTTCAGTCATGTAACATTGTTTTAATGTACCAAGAAATAAAGCAGAAGAAAGTCTTTAACTAGCCTGTAATAGAACAGAGTCTGAGCAAACACCTAATGGGCCCCATCAGTGACCTCCGCTGTTTGTTCCTGGACAAGCTGTCTTCACAAATAAACAGACCTCACATTCCAACCACAGCCATAAGGAATTTTATTAATTAACTTAATATCTTGCTGAGAGTTGAACAGTTCAGATTTACTGGCACCAACCAAGCCATCTCTTCATGTGACAATGCACACGTCAGCAAAGCATCCAACAGCTCTAATTGTTTTTGTCTGTCAACATCCAAACTATTATCTCATTTTAGCAAGCCAGCAAGTGCATTTTCCCCCCAGTCAGCATGCAATGTAGAGTCTTGCTTTCAGTACAGATCAGTTTTGGTCATCTGTTTTCCTACTGTCCATCTTTTAAAAAAGAAATGAAAAATTACTAAAGAGAGGCATCATTTAATAATGAAATATTTGCTGACACTTCCAATTTTGAAAACAGCGCTCACCAAAGCGGCAAATGATCTGAACAAAGCGTCTTTGAAACAGTCTGAGCTCAGGGGAAATGTTCCCATTCATTTCTTACAGGGCAAATAGTTTTAATAGACTAAATAGTGAGAGCGAACCAATAAAATCAGCCTGTGGTACATGCTTCCGTCAGACCAACATACAGGGCTGAATTAAGGGATTGTGTGCCCCACAAACTCTAGCAGAATACTTTCAAGGACCAGAACCTTATGCAGACTCCAGAAATGTAAGATTAATGTGCTGAAATCAGTGTCTCATTATAATTTCTAAGCAAAGCTAATCTAGAATAAATAATAATAAAAAATCACAGGGATTGGTTTGGTTTCTAGGATTGTGCAGTAGAAGTTCACAGAGAGGTCTGAAAACCAGAAAACCTTTTGATCTCTCTCTGCTTCCCAACTGTAACTGTATTACACCTTGCTATTAGCATCTGGTTTTTCTTCATATGCATTCAGTTCTTTATTTGCGGACAGTTAACTCGTGTACCATTAATAGCTTATCTGCCTTTTCACTGAGGACTATTATGGCAGTCACAGGTACATTTTTCAACCTGAAATTTGTGTCCAGAATGAACACTGTGCTTTTGCAATAAAGATGACAAAATATCCTACGATATCATACGAGTTTATCTCTGAAGCCAATGGAAAGGGTTAGGGGAAAAAAGCTCGCTTGAGGTTTCACAATCTCATCAGTTCAAAACCAGTTCACCTTATGCATAACTTATTTTAGGAACAATTGGGAATAGGAATGCAAAGCTAATTTACAGAGGAGTGGCACACAAGCCAAAGCATCCCTCTGATCACAGCTTCCCCCCAGTTTTGCAGTGATCAGCTCCACAGTGACAGGTATTTCTGAGTAGAACCAAGCATTGGAAACGTGACATCCACCAGCTTCTTCCTCCCCCCACCTCTCTCCCATGTGCTTTTTGTTCTCCATTACCTTGCCTGAAGCCTCCTCAATTACATTGTTTGCCAGGCATTAAACAAATATACCCTAAATTCTACTTTTATCTTGATTGACTGATGATATCTTATTCCTTCGGGTATTTGTTCAGGTTTTAAGTAAAAAGAAAAATGCATATATACACATACACACGTACATATATGCTACTACTTAGCTACCTCTACACAGCTAGTTTATGAACTACAAAAAGGCTGCAGCTTCATCAAAGACAGGCAGAACTGACAAAGTGCAAAGGGCTTTTCTTGTATTTGAGAAGAGATATTCCAAGCAGATGTTTGAAAAAACTATCTAACCTTGACGTAAGTGTTAAGTCATGAGCCTCCCTGAGAGCTAAAAATAAGATTTTGGTTTCACCTCACTTCTAATCTTTAGAAGGTTCACCTTATGCGAAATCAGCATGCCCCTCGAATCAGGGCTAGAACCCTGCTGCAGCTGAAGCCAGCAGCAGAATTTTGACCAACCACTTCAGTAACTTTCTGTTCCCCCAACAAATAATCAGTGTGCTGCTTATTAGACTTTAAAGTGAGCACTTCCATTCATAATTAGCTGTAACTGAACATCATCTGGAGTTTGGCACTATTCCCTTTACTTCTTATTCTTTGTGCATTATAGCCAAGTTGTATTCCGTGCCTTTCCATATTATGACACCAAATAGGGCTCTGGACAAAGAGGCAGCTTATTCCACCCAGGTTTGAAGCAAGAACAGTTAGTGCAAGCAAGACTGGATTGAAAAAGAAAAACTAAAAAGAGCACAAATAAGCCGCTCAACTAACCAGAAAGAACTCACAAAACCATCCAGAAGAGCATGATAGTACCCCCTGCGAAGAGGGAGGCATTTGGCAGATCCCCCCTACCATAAGAACCATGGCATAAAGCAAACCAACATTTTCCAGATGAAGATGACTGCAAATGAAGAATTGGTTACTGGAAGCAAGCTAACTAGTATTTATCTAAAAGCCTCCTCCCTTGGATTGATCAAGGAGAAATATCCTACAAGATGCACTGCTTCACACCAACAAATGGGCAACAAAGCTTTCATGGCAGGGTTCAAAACAAAATTTTTCATGCAGAAGATTTTCACTTGATATTTAATTAGAAAGGAACAGGTTGTGGCTTTGCAATCTTTGTAAAGAAAGTGTTTTCTTTGTAAAGAAAGTGTTTATGCAGAAGGAGTGTTCTAAAGTTTTTTAGCTGGACTAAGTGGCTTCCTCTTGTGCAGTGTTATTCTTTTTGCTATTCCACAAGAACGCTCAGAGATAATAAGCACTGCTTAAAACAAACAAACCAGAGGTCCCACAACCATGAAGATGATAGTGTTGAGAATGAGCTTGAGAGAGCTTAAGCACCGAAGAATTTTCCTCACATGACGCTGGCCAAAAGATGGTCCAACACATGTCTGTGTGAAACACGCCAAAAGATGGTCCAATGTATCCACCTGAAACAGGCCAAAATCCAGATGCTACAAGTGATATCCAAGCTACACACAAACTACCTGTGAGATGACAGGACCACTACATGAGCTCATACAAACTCTGAACTATGAGAGGATGTCTCTAGCAACAATGGCTGCTAGAAATGTTCCTTCCAGATAACCCAGAATTCCCCAGAAGTCCCAAAGTCAGTTTCCCACACAAATTACTAGTTGACTTGCATCCAAGAACCCTCAACTGCCTAGTCCAGGAGCTGTTGCTTGTTTTGCAGTTTCTTCTTGTGCAATACAGCTAACAACGGGGGGGGGGGGGGGGGGGGCATGGGAGAAGGGGGTGGAAATTAGAAAAATAACATTCTTTTGAAGCAAAGAGGCCAAAAGGTAGCTCCCCTAAATACAGAACATCCCCCTCATTGAGCTACGATCTTTACGGCACAGAAAACAATCAAGTTTGAAGTCTCATTTCTCTTTGTATTAGCGATAAGAGGAAATAAAGAATTGACCCACAGCTTTCGCAGTCTCTTTTAAAGATAGATTTTATTAATGGCAACTATGAAGTGAGTTATTAGTTGAAATAATTCTTCCACCTTGAAAATTATATTTTTCACTTCAGTATTTTATTCTCAGTCTGATCTCTGACTCCAGCATGTTTGTCTTTAGGGCATTTTCTTCCCTCACAGTGTTTTAGTCTCAACCCTTGTAAGATCTTGATTTTTCACTGTCTGCTGTTCTAAGGCTTCTTAGAACATCTCTGTCCAACGTGTAATTTGTTTCCTTGAGACACACAGAAACAAATGACAGCTATTTCAAAGGCATCAGCACAACCTGTCTCTCCCCCTCTTCCCTCTTTTTTTTTTTCCTACTCAACGAGATGGGGGCTGAATCCAAGTCTTTGCTGTCCTTCCTGACCTTTAACAGCAAGCTGAAGGACACACTAGTATACCAAGATCATCCCCAAATTCATTAATAGGGCATCAGTGCTCTTCCTCCTCTATCATCAGTTAACTTCATTAATCTAGCTCATGATTAGGAGTAAAACTGAAGAAACCCGAGATACCATTTAGCAACAATTTAACTGCAACACAAAAGAGGATTCACCAGCTTGGAAGCTGCAGGAAATGAGGTAGCTAGAAAACTTCATTATCACAAATTGTGTCTAAAATTCACACGCCTTCATAGAAAACTAAGTTCCAAGCCATTGTCACAATGTGTATTAGTGGCTGGAGTGCCAAAGCTTTCAAATCCCATCATGGTCTATAACACCTTGTATCTTGACTCACAACTCTGAAGGCACAAGGCTTGACTTAACTGTGCCCTGTAACATCTTCAAATCACCTCAAAAGGAACCAAACCAGCAGCTGAGTTAGTGAAACAGATGGCTTCTTAAAAGTTTCTTTTTATTTGGTCACTGTTAAGAATATAACTTTGCTTTTTTAACAGTAATGCAGTTAAACAGTAACAGTGAATAGTAAGTTTCACATCCTCACACTTGAATTAATACAGCAGGAACAACTCTGAAATTAATAGTCTCATTTCCATAAGATGCGATATAAAAAGCATCTGAACTCCACACAGACTCGAGGTACAAAAACCCAACGGCATTTTGGAGATGGTGATAGCTCTCAAGTCAGACAATTCCAAGGATCTTGCTTATACTAACCAGATTTCACTCAGACAAATTGAGAGCATAAGTTTAAAACTGAAGAGTATTAAATTAAGGATATTCACCAGCAAAACAAAACAAGACCTGATGCAGCGCTTACTTTCAACTCTTGAAATAGGATTTATTTTGATAAAAGTCTGAATCTGGTTCAAGCAGGCTTAATCACTAAATCCCAACCTTGAATCTGTTTCAGCATTAGGACTGAAGTATCATCTACAGATGGTTTTACCCAAAGTACTCCTTTTCTTCACTCTGTATGCCAGCCACTAACATACAAAGTTATCAATACAAAACATCGCAATTCTACCAGATTGTAGGATTGAATGGACACATTCTAGAAAGCTTCACTGCTCATCATTGTTATAGGAAGGGTTGGATAGTTGGTAGCAGCACGTCAGAGGTTAAGACAGTCAGCAGTGTAGATGCATTTTATTCTGTGGCAGATGAATATCCTTTTCCAGATATGCTAACCAAGGAGACTGCACTGCATACAAATTCTGTGACAAGCAGCTCAAAAAAAGTTATACGCATTAAACAAACATCTCATGATTCATCGTCTCAAGTAAACAGGCATATATTTACCACACTGTAACATCTTCCAAAGCCCTGTAAGCATTTGTTCTTCATTAGTATCAACCATATAGCACAGTTGAGAAAATAGCAACCACAGTGTTATTAATAAACAGCAACATTAAGTGGAAGTCACATTTATACATCTCTAATATGGTCTAAATACTGTGTGGGAGTGAAGGAAAGCAAAACAAAGAGCAAAGGAATAAGCAAGCTATTTCACTATAGGAGAAATATCTATGTAAAAGCTACAATACGCACAGCTTACTTCAAAGTTGCTTTACACCTCTAAGATGCCCTAGTTTAAAGGGGAGAAAATAGGTCATTATCTCAGATGTTTTCAAGGAAGACATGGTTCCACCCTTTCAACATTTCCCTCTCCCCTTACAGTTTGTCTGCAAACACTTACAGCAAGTTGAGGGATTGATTGAAGACATTTGTGTGCAATTCCCAATATTTACACTAACAGCAATGAGGTCATCTGCTCCGTTTTGGCAAGAACTGCCTTAACTCTTGGTTTTGTGGTGCTGAGTCTGTTCTTTGTACTTCAGTCAAGCCCACGTGCAGTATTTGCTGTGCTCTGTCATCTGACTACAGCCACACTGAGTCACTGCTGTCAAAGCGAGGTGTTCCTTGCACACCAAGTGTGAAGCAAGGGCAAATTTGATAAAGCTCAGAAAAACATACAAAAACCTTATTGTACTTCCCACATTTCAAGATATGGACCAAAACACAACACTCTCTTCCACTATATTTCTGGGAAAGTCACATGCAAATAAGCCCATTTCTTCACGTCCATACTTGCGCTGAAGGATGTAGGAAATAAAATACATCTTACAACTGAAATATCTATTTAAATTTGAATTAGATGAGGCTTTTATAGTCAGTTAAGAATATGGTTTAAAGCTACAGTATTACATGACTTCTGAAAAGAAATCTCACTAATTAAACACAATTCCTGAAGTAGAAATAAGGTGAAGTACTTTCAACTTAATCAATGTAACTGTTTTTAGAAGTTATAATCTCAAAAGCTTTATTCAGAGAGCAGCTACATTATTCATTAAACATTATCTAAGGAATTTCAAGGGACTCTCCTGGCAACCTAGAAAAGTCTGCAAAACATAATGTATTTCTACAGGGAGTCTTTAAACAGTTAAGGCAAATATGAGAAATAAGCAGGGGGAACCCAAACCTTTCTAAAATTTCCAGTTTGTTACGCTTACTTCCATACTTCTTCAAACATGAAAGAACTTCTTTGCTTCTTCTATTCCCTATTTATAAGACTCAGCTGGATCACTTAGTGTGGCCCCTCTTTAGGCAATTATGAGGCTGGATAATTTTATATGTTAGAGCAACATCTGAGGTAATCATAATACACAGCAATATCTTATGGACTAAAATACTGTACCTGCATTACTTAATTCCCACAGTCCTGCTTTCGGTGCTGTGGTGATGCTACAGCCAGCTCCAAGCCAAATCTACACTGCTTTGGCCAACTGGCCACACTGTCTGAAAATGGATGTGGAATTGCAGTACGACTTCAGGAGGTGAGTACACTTAGGTGTCACTATTCTATTTGGTTGATAATTTTAGGGAAAGCGTTATGAGCTTCATACAAGAGAATTAGTGGTTTAGAATGTAAGTTTGGCTAAAATTCACTGGGAGGAGCAAGAAGCGTACAGATGAGTAACATTGGTATGAATACGTATCTCCTTGGGAAGCAGTCTTACAAAGATCACATATGGCATTCATAGAATGACCCAGCAAAGAGCTCTTCAGGAAAAACAGGATTCTCTGCCAAAACCCCTGACGCTAAACGAAAGTCACAGTCTACAGCGTCAATGGAAAATGGATATTAGATCAAATTCAATACAGCAAGGAAAAAAAAAAGTTTTTATTTCCCTGTTCCTGTCTTATTTCTCTATTGCAACAATTTCTAAGCCAGTACCACTTTCCACTTACTGATTTGATTCCCCCTCCCCCACATTTTCAGACACTGTCTACATTTTGTACCTTCTAGTATACAGCCTTTCATTACTGCCCACGCAGTTACCAGCTTTCATCTCAAGTCTTAATGACTACATCTTCCTCCTCACTGTACCCTCAACAATCCCATCCTGTGCATTTGCCCAGAAGGATGTCAGGACACTTTTCTGGAGTCAGCAAACCTGTCAAAAGCAGAAAGGGCAAAGCAGCCCTCGCCTTTCTCTAGTACATTATACATAATCTATTTATTTTCATACAGGAGGTCCTTCCACTCACCTTCTGCTGTTCTTATTTCTTTTACGTTTTCCAAGTGAGCTGTACTGGTTTATGGTTCATTTGTGAAAGTCACCTCAGACATGCGCGTAGAAGAGAAACTCCACCAAGTTACTGGTTAAGTCTCATCATCTTACTTCAAGATCTCCCTTAAACCTACTTTTGTACAGCTACAGCGTTTACCAAAACACAATGGATCAACACGTTGCACGCTGTGACCCTACTGCTTTTCATGCTATTTGATCTTAATCTATTCATTTCCACATGCTCTACATACCTTGGGCAGGGTGTGCCTTCTTTTGGGGGGTTCTACTGCCACTTAGAGAGGCCAAGACAAACAGTGATCTGCCTAAAGAGCTCCTGCTAAGCATCCAGAAGATTGGCAACTTGAGGCTTTTTGGAGTACATTTGTCCTTCCAGAAGGAATTTTAACATTCTTCGTATCATGGTGGATCTTCACCATATACCTCTGAATTTAATTATGCACTGGCTGGGATGCCAGGCACCAGTACGGAAGTCCAAGTTAAACAAAAGAGCATCTCAGCTGCTCTGTAATGCTGTGTGAAGGAGCTGAGGTGCTCATGTAGTCACTGGACTACCATCATACTGCATATGAAGTACAAAATCCAGCTTGTATTTCTTTTTTGAAACAGGAAAAACGAAAATCAGAGATCCAATTAAGACATTTTTAATTTCCACTGCTCTTCCTTACCAAACTTTAAAGAATAGTATCTGGTTTTGAGGAGCTTTCCTCTCCAGGGAAACATAAGAGGACAGGCTGTGTAATCTGAAGAGCTATTAGCTATTAGCAGCAGTGAATGAGTTAATAGACAGGGTTAAGGATTTAGAACTTTGCAACAGATCTTACCAAAAAGAGCCTGACCAGTTTTCTTTTGAATGACAAATGGTTGCTGGGATTTCTAATCTTTACTGATATGCAGCTATGGAAGTGTACAATATCAGGCAACATCAGGAGACCAGAATGGCTTACTAAACACAATTACCTAGCAAGGAATTTAAATCCTGGAAAGAACTCAAAGGGGAGTGCCCACAGAAGGTTTCTGCTAATCATGAACTAGTGAGTAAATGAAGATCTAAAGTTGTTAAAAAATAGGAAGCATTAACAAGTTCAGACACTCAAACATGGAAATTTTAAATAAGAAACAATCCCATAACCATATCAGAAAAGGGACAAAGTATTTCATTTCATGAGCAAATTTGTATGAGCAAGTTGGTTTTTTTTGATGCGCACATTAAACATCAATGTCCAAATCGCCCATATGCTTCTAGCCACCTCTATGAAAAAGAAGGTATCAGTTCTTCTAAAGAAGGTATTAGGTATAGCAATCCTCAAGAACAGTTCAAGATTCTGTGGTTTGGACATATTCAGCATAGTGGTATATTAAGTTTTCTTGGTTTTCCATGCAAAATAGATGGTATAATACAGTTTTACGTTATATGCATATAACACAGGCCAGCTTAAAAAACAGAGACCCACCAGAACTGTGCAAGTCTCTGGGACATCTGTGTTACTGAAGAGGTGATAATAAAGACCTACAGTTTCAATAGCAACTAATATCAGATTATTCACACAGCACACGCTTCTATGTGTTTCATATGTTCGAGGGGCTTTAACTTCCAGAAAGTGCTGAGGCCTCAGGCTCTGCAACTTCAATCACTTCAAACACCTCAAACGGAGCCACCCAAAACAGATGTACTACAGTGACACAGAATTATGATCTCTTGCTAAGATCCCCCTCTTCTCAGGGCTTTTTTCCCTTCTCACTGCATATCTTCATTTTAAGGGCAGACAATCTTTGTTTGAGTGAACTTCAGTTTTTCCAAGGAATCCCTGGCAATTTAGTCAGCTAAAGAACCCTCCTACTTCTCATCTCAGTGATAGAAAGAGCTTCTAGAGTCACCATCCCTCCTCACAAAATGGTTGCACTTTAACAGAGTCCGACATACAAAGAACAAGGTTCTGGAACCAGCACTGATTTAAGTCTTCATGATCTTCCTCCTTCTCCGATTCTTCTTCCTTTCTTCTGCTGTTTAAATAATGCAGCCGTTGGCATAGGAACATCTGAGTAACCTCCACAATAGCAGAATAAGGCAATTGAAAACATATTGTGCAGCTTGACAATTGTACAGACAATACATGCAGTTGTTATGATTAACCCTAGTATAAAGCCTATTGCATACAATACAGGGAATGTATTACGATAGTTACAATAATTAATGGTTATCCCATTAAAAAAACAAATATGGCAAATTACACATTTTAACATAATTTGCAATGGTATTTCTTTGCATTTCATGATCCTGCTTCTCCATGTATCCATATCCAATCAAAACCAGGAGAACTGGAATTGCTCAAACCTTTAAAATTTTGGAATGGAATGTTCTTGCATAAGTAGTAAGTTAAGTTGTGCACATAAAGGAACCCCACACTGAAGTCCTTGGAAAGGTGTTTCACTATTCAGAAACAGCCGTGTTCTGTAGAGATGCAATTGCACGTCTTTGAAGGGTAGGCACTGGATGGATCCCTGCTTGGATTTTGGCTAACACACAGCTCATATGCTAAAACCTGATATATGGTGGCAGCAGCACCATTAAGTCAAAGAGAGGACAACACACAGGCAGAACACGGTGGCCAGAAAGAGCTAAAGGTCATTATGCGGCCATTATCTGCAGCTTGCTGTCTCCGAACAGCCATAATCCATGCATACTGGTAATCTGGTAGCTTCGTCAGAGTATGCTAACTCGTGAGAAGAAACAGTACAGACCAAACTTCCAGGCTGGAAGGTATAAATATGTCAGCTTATCAGAAAAGCTTTTGAAGCAGATCCAACAGCAGCTGACTCCCAAGGCTTTTGTGCTTTGTGGTGTGACACATGGGACGTGTACACCATGATGGAGGAGAAAAGAAGAGAACTCTGACCACTGGCTAGATAACCATTTTGCTCATAGGTGCAACTCATAACTTGCAATGCATGCGAGTTATGAATTATAGAACTTGAGTTAGAAAACTCATTAAGTGATGAATTAGTAAATTCACCTGTTAGACTAGTCTATACAAAGGGGACTGAGCCCTTGCTTGTAATTTTTTTTCCTTTTGCGATGAGCTCATAAAATGAAGCTTAATTTAGAGAGTACGTTGTTCTATAAATCTGAGGGATTCAAAGGAGCACAACAGCTACATACTGATATTGATGAGAAAAGAACAAGCTCTTCACAATGTTCCAATCACAAAGTTTTGATTGGTCTTCTCTTTTCGCTTTTCGAAGCAATATAGTCCAGCAAGATTTCAAAGAGAAAGGATTAAACCTTCTCTTCACGGAAGAAATCCAGTCCCCTGACCTAAAGATCACAGTAAGGTCACTTTTAATGTATTTTCACCATAAGCTAAATTTGAGTGCAATTCCCTCCTCGACAGGCTGACCAGCCCAAAATTTGATCTAGAACATCTATTATCATCGCCTGCGAATTCATCTGTGTATGCAGCCAGCACAGTCAATGGCAGATAGCAGTAGTTTGGATTTCTGTGTAAAATGAAATCATGTTGCACATGGGTTGCAAGAAAAGTGCAATCAAGACTTTCAGCTTTTATTTTCATTCACAACGAATCTGCCTGGACAGGAAGCAGCTTGCTTTTACTGCAGTATCTGCATCCTTTGTAGCTGGTCAAGTCTGTTGCCCTTCCAGGGAAATAAAGACAAATTCTATGCATAGAAACTTACGAGTTTCCAGCCCTCTACGTGGGAGCAGCCCGCAGAAGAGAAAGCCCTTAATTTAAAAAAACAAACCTTTGGAGTTGAAGTCCTGCTTGTTCATCTATTTGCAGTCCTTCCAACTTACAAAAGCTCACTGGGATCCTAGATAGAGGAAACTGAAACATTTAGGCCACACTAACCAAACTCGAGAGCTTTCGATGTTAGTAATATGCTTTCTTGCTGTAGTAGTACTTAATACTAGGCGTATTCAGAGGTAAGAGTGCAATACTCCAAGCTATTTCTGAAATCCTTGCTTTTACAAAGTTAAAGCACATTCAACTGCAGCATAAAGCCCATGCTTCTTACCAGAAATATAATAGAGAACAGTATCACTTCATCCGAATTCCATTGCTAGGGCTGGGGTCACACCGTTTCCACATGCAAACACCATGTGGTAGATCCTGCACTGTGCTGACAAGAAGCAATCTAATACTAGGCTTCTGAATCCTAAACAAACAATACTGTAATCCACTGTCGGCTTCACAATAACTGCTGTGCTCTGTCAAAACATACTTTTAAGGATAAACATGCTAAGAAAACCTGCAGGAAAAAAGATCAAATACAAGCCCTGCCTGAGTTCTAATGCTTTCTTCCACATGCCAGCACCCCTCAAATATTATGCTTGCAGAGATACAAAAGCAAATGGGAGCATGAGTTCTTCTTACCTATGCATCAGGAAAAAATACATTGCTGCATGAGCACTTTGAAGAATATAATTTAGAATAACAGTGTCAGAACAGATATGTGAGCAGCATGGTTTCAGGCTTGTAACCAAGCTCTAGCTGATAGTACTTCAACTTTCAGAACAGACAGACAAGCTTTAGAAAGCAGTATTTAAGGCAGCAATAAGGGACATTGACTGGAAATGACTCTGTAGGGTTACATTGCCTGGTAAGAACAGGCCAAGAGGAAGACTTCCTTACAGGCATGCTAGACATTGTTACATTCTTTCTGAGCTCCAGGAATGGACCTCTTAAAACCTGCAGCACCAGAGCTCCCTACTCAGTGCAGCAAAAGGTAAATACATGGGGACAGGCACTGAGTGACAGTGTGCCCAAAACCCCCAGAGACAGATGCGCTTGCAAATGTGACTCTCTCGTGTTCAGGCTCTTCAGTCAGGCTGTTTGAGGATGGTGAACGTACACAGCTCAAATTCCTGCTCAGGAATTTTAGTACCCAGTTCTTTCCTTTGGATTCAAATGCTAAGTCCATAGACAAGGAAGATACTTTATGTAGTAGCTTAGAGCATTCACCCCTGAAGTGGGAGAACAGCGTTCTAGACTTCCCTTTGTTTGAAGGGCCTCAACCCCCATCTTTTACTTTCATATAGATATTATGTTGGATGATAGCGTGTATCATTCCTCTTCTTGTTTTGTGTCAAAAAAACCCTCCAATGTACATGCGACTGCAGAAAAAGCCACAAGGGATCTTAGCTCTACAAATCTGCTAATTAAAGGCATTCTTATGGTATGGAACAATTTTCAGTCTTAAACTCTGCTTACAGAGTTTTGATTTAAAAACCCCTAAAATAATCCTCTCATAGAAATGTGTACACAGCCCAGGCAGCAGACATGAGAACTCCGGAAGCTCATGCTGTAGGCTTTCCAAAGCACAGAGAGAAAAGCACGCATCAGGGTCTCCAAAACAGTACCACTGAGTGTATGTTAGATTAACTTTCAGAAGGTAAAGCACAAGAGCCATCTCTCAAACACTCTAAAAGACCAACAGTGACTAAAACCAGGACCAGATCAGTTATTCAGTAACAGGAAAAAAATTGAAAGCTAAAGTTTTATTAAAAAAAACCCAACAAACCAAACTCAATCATTTAGTATCCTGAAAGCATTAACCCAAGGGAGGAAAGAAAGCCTGAAGACAGACACACCTTTACACTAAATAATAAACTGAAAATATGATAATCACTGATAATCTCTGAGATTTTTCACTGTTTTAATATATGGCAGGAACAGCAAATTTTGAAGAAAGCACACTCTAAAACAAAACGGAGTATCATCTTCATCTTAGATGATGTTTCAAAAGTTCTCTCCATCCCAAGTTGCAATAACTCTTATTGCGTGTCAACATATAAGGGCAGGTTAATACAGTACATGAATATTAACCATGAAGTTAAACAGTTCATGTTGAGCTTACCTGAAGCAACTTTTAAGCCATGGCTCAAGTAAGACTGACTGTTGAAAAGAATCGGCACCAGAAACTGTTTCTAAGCTCTGAGTTCAGCATCCAGGTAGCAGTCAGAAGACTTAAACCTTATGTCCTGTTATACTAACAGGTAACTATTAGGATTTCTTGTTTCTGCTGACACTTCTTGTGATGTTTAAGATGAGAGGAAATGTAAAGTGCGGTACAGTATAACCGGCAGATAATGTTCAGACTCCAGTCTCTTTTTTTTTTTTTTTGTCCTTTCTTTTAAAAGGAGAAAAAAGTCCACAACTTTCTTGCAGAGGTCAATTTGCCCTTCAAGTACTTTATGAAACAGGATTTCACCTGAAGCCCAACCCTAGTTATCTAATCTATAGTTAGTTTTAACCTTGAAGTTGTCTCTGTCAGACAGAAGTGCCAAAGATGTTGCCCTGGCTCCAATGCAGTGGTAGAAAGCACTCATTTTCTCAAATGGAGAAGTCTATCACAGAATGTGTTTTTTTCCACCCCCACTGAAAGACAACCGATTCCCTGAAAACTTTTGAAATGGTCAAGCATAAAGAAACTTTTGTTAACACAGAGCTTAGGAGATCTGCACAAAACTTGAACCTTAGTGCCAGCTCACTGCATCAATACATGGGAATAGACTAAAATTGCATCAGTGAAGGTGTGGACTAAACTTCAGGCTCCAAGATCCCCAAATCAGCCTAGAGCAATACCTGTGTAAGAGACTACAGGAAATCTCTTGCACAGGTCAATCTAGTCTCAACTGCACAGGTCAATCAGTCTAACCCAGCATTGGCACTCAAAAATATGCCAAACCTCATACTCCCGAATCCCTTCCATGGCTCCTGAGAGAACATAAAAATCAGCTAGCAGGTGCTAATGAATAAATCACACAGGCGATCATTGCAGGAAGACAAAGCTGAAGAAAATGCAAAACACTTAAACACAATGTAAAGCTTAATTAAAAATAGGAAAGCTTAACTCAGTTCAAATCCAGTCCACCGCCAGTGGAGCTTATCTAAAACTGGCAAACAGGCACAACCGCCCGCAACTATCCAAGTAGGCCAAATGTCAGATTGCAGAGTGCAGGATAAAGTACTGAGACAAAAATTTTGTTAAACACTGAATGTATTGAAAACAGAACAGAACTGCTAAGGGAACACTGCAGCACTCAAATCCTCTTAGCTTAAAACTAGGGAATTCATCATCAGAACCACTTCCCAAAGCTTCTCAAGATATATACACAACTCAGCCTCCAGTTTAGCTCTGTGGTTTCACAGAGAAAGACAGAAGGTAGTTTTAGAAACACTCTTTCGGAGGAATTATTGATACATTACATTAAAAAAAAAATAAAAACAAATCACACCACCTTATACATTTCCTTCCACCTTTCAAGTGAGTGCATACCACATCCATTCGACTAGCAAACACTTTATCTCATTATTCCTAAAATTCTGTGCAAACGCAGCAGGTAAAGTGTTGCTGGTATAGCTAAGAAAAGGCTACGCTATTATAATGAATACACATGCTTTTATAGCCTCTTTAATAGGCCTTTTATAGGCCTACTGCAGCTGCAGAACATATTTTACCAATGTTATGTATAACTCAGATGTCAAAAAACAAACCAAAACAAACCCAAAACTGGCAGATGCAATCTAGAATGTCTAACAGAACAGACTTCACATGTGACAGTAAAAAAGAGAATCTAAACCAACTGCAGTAAGACTATGACATACAGGTTCCCTCCCATATTATTTTAAAGCCTCTATTTTAGTTTACCTGTAAAGCATTTCCATAACATGTTACTGGCACTGAGACAGCAAAAAGAAGTTGGTGATTTAAATAATTCTGTGGGTACTTTTGACACATCTCTCAGGAAAGTACAGGCATTTGAGATTCCACTGTAAAACTGCATTATCACTTATACTTTCTAGATAAAATTCTCTTTTTAGATCATCCATAACTTTTGCATCAACTACATGTAGGATAAGATTTATACACCCATATACTATGGAATTGAAAATGGAAAGTTTAATACATTACCCACATAAATCTGTATTTTCTTCTATCTCAGACCACATGAGTAGATGGAAACTACTGTTACTTACAAGTTATTTTTCTAAGGGTTCCCTGCATTCCCATTTGATTTTTGTTTTTTTTTGTAGAGCTATGCTTCAGTAAAGAAAACATGAGGTTCTTTACCTACGAACACAGCAAAGATTTAGTCCCCACCCTTTACCCTTCCCTTCTCCCCCAAACCCCAAAACGAACCCTCTAAAGAAACTCTTTAAGGGCTATGTTGAAGAGATTGATCTAGAAATTGTCAGCTACACAATACATTGCTTAGGTATTTTTCCTTCATTTTCTTCTAATAAAGTCACTATACTTTTACTACAGAGTCTTTTGGATGCTAAATAAACAAGGAAAAAGTGCAATTTCTTTTCCTCACCGAATTCTGAAGTAGATTTCAATACCAAGATGTAAAATATCCTTAAACCTTACCAAAAAGCTTTAATCATACATACTCATCAGAAGCAACATTACTCTATTTGTTTAGTCATTATTCTCTTGAGAGAGGTGTCTTAAGACATTTTGTTTGGAAGTTAGAGAGTACTAACTCCCCCAAGACCCTGGCATGCTAGGGTGGGAGAACAGAACATTCCAGCCAGCATCCAAAGAGTTCTGAAGACCAGGGATAGCATGGAGATTCAGAATGGGTTTTAAGAATAACTTCTTTTCTGGGAAGACAGGGCAGCCCTGGAAGAGGCTACCCAGGTTGGTTCTGAAAACTTCCACCCCTGTAGGTTTTCAAGATACGGCCAGACAAACCCACAGCTGAATTTACGCTGTGTTGGTGATGGCTCTGTTTAAGCTGGATGTTGGACTACATGACCTCCCAAGGATCCTTCCAGCCAATACTTAATTATGTGAAAAAGGTGAGAAAAGCGCGTGTAGGGGAGAGGGAATTACATAGCTTGCATGTCCTAAGTAGCAGGGAAAGATTTATGACTTTATCGGACAAGGACTCACACACTTTTGCTTTTCAGAATCAATAAATAAATTATGCAAGCCCTTCTGAAAATCTCTGATAACACTATGTTTGGCAAAGATCCTTCTGAAACTACCCTGTTGACACGCACATAAAGCAAGTAAAGATACATAACTAGTGACAAAAATGCTTTTGCAAACATCTTTGACAATCTGTACTACCACACACATTCCTTTGTAGCCTCAGCCTGCGCTATCTACACATGTGCAAAATCAGAAGCTGAGCTTGAGCACATACAACCCTATTGACTTGTATTCATCACAGTGATGAATGCATCACTAAAATATGGCATGGCAAAAGTAGCCTACACATGCTTTAGACATGGACTGCCAGAGTGCTTTCAACAGAGAAGTATGAGCAGCGCTTCACCCTTAATAGGGCTCACATGCAGATGTCAAGAAAAACATACAGGTTTACTGACAGACTAAGCAGAGAGCTAAGCAAAGCTAACAAGAGATATTTTAATACCTCTCACGGTTCTTGCTTTAACTTGTATGCCATGATTTCTAGTCCGAAGAAAGCGATGGAGAGTGCAGTCATGTGGAATGGAGGAGATGCACAGGCCACACATGCTGCACACTGTGTTTACAGCTAGCTGGGAAACAAGTCTCTACCAAATCATTGCCCACCTCCAAAACAGAAACACTCCAATTTCTCCCAAGATACCCGATCAGGAAAAAAAAAAACCAATCCATTATCACCACTGGTTACATTAAAATGCCAAGGCCATCTTAATTGCTACATTACGCTACTAGAATAAAGCATTTGTTTCTATATTTAAAAGAATAGCAAGCCTCTTCAATCTATTTTAGCTTTTACTTGGAAATACTTTAAAATGGTAAATAAGCTTCATCCTTACGTGACCCTCACTAGGACAACATGTTTCAGCTTCCTGATTGTTTATGTATTTCAGATGCGAGTCTTCTGATGTTTACATAATTATTTGACCAGAGCCAACCATCAAAACAATCTCTTTGTGTTACAGGAAGGGCACTAACAGCATTTTCTCTTCTAGTACTATTATAGGTATCTCACCCGGTCTGAGCCTCTCAAAATTAAGTGCATTTCTGAAATCTTACCTTACCAAGGCAAAAACATATAGAAGAGCATTATTTTCAGAGGGAAAAATAAAATCTAAACTTATCCACAAATTAACATCATTGTACAGTCACTCCTCTCCCCATTTACTGAAAAGCCTGTTTGAGCAGAGTCATTAATTATCTGTCTTCCTGTCTGGATATCCAGCACGGGGAAGAAGAGTATGCATACACATGAAGCTATGTTTTAGTTAGTCTCTTTTTGCTTTTTATATTGAAAAGGTTGCCAACAAAATTAAGCATCTATTGCTCAAGCATGCTCCAGAATAAGATGTCTCTGTTTCAATTAGTAACAGCAAATAACTGGTGATAAATTTTATGATACTAGTGTTAGAGTTGTATTTTGCAAGTAAGGTTCTTGGGCATGGTAGAGGAACACACACTGCCGATCCTTATTGGCATAATCTATGAAGACCATCATGGACTGTAAGATCATATTTTCCATTCCTGAGCAAAGAGAGAGCCCCAAACCAACAGAGGTTCAAACACAGGGCTTCACTTCATACATACTAGTAGATTCACAGGAAAATAAAGCATACACAAAATGCCTCTTGAGAGCAAGGATCTGACTACAAACACCTTTAAAAGTATAACCTTTCTGCAATTCACAGCAAAAGTTAAATAAAATTATAAACCTCCCAAACTATGTTCTGACTTCAGGTCGAATACGTGTGCTAAAACAACATAGCTTTACTCAGTGAAATACTAAGTACACAAGCGCATATATCAATTCCTTGCCAACACCCTGGTTTAAGAGATTTCTTTATCCAAAAAAGCAAGATGAGGATCTGCCATGCCCTAAGAAATTGTGTTAACCATCACGCTACAGGATTTGAGGAAAACCATTTCAGACACCCTTGCATTTACATGCAGAAC
This sequence comes from Lathamus discolor, assembly GCF_037157495.1. Lineage (NCBI taxonomy): Eukaryota > Metazoa > Chordata > Aves > Psittaciformes > Psittacidae > Lathamus > Lathamus discolor. The sequence continues at coordinate 61,838,690 of NC_088884.1, forward strand.
TAAGGTGTTCCTGACAGCGGGTACATGAACTCCAGGAATCTCCCAGAGATACAGCCCTCAAGAGAGACGCAAACTCTCTCAATGTATCCAGGTAAGAATATTCATCTTAGGAAATCTTGCAGTCTGGTTGGGGCAGAAATGTCAATTCAAAACACCCTCTGGCAAGGGAGAGGCTTGAACCTTATTTAGAAGCATACTCACTGCTAATCTATTAAACAAAAACATAATGTAATGAGTTCTGGCAGCCTAACACTTTGCTTACCTTCCTTCCTAATAATCCAAATTGATGGGAAAGCCAGGGAATGAATCAAAAAGATGAAAAAAAGAGGGTGGAGGGGACTCGTAAAACCCCTTCATTTTTGTTTTTCTTCTTTGAAAAGGACTTTGCTGTTGAACTGAGAAAGAACACTCTGAAAAGAATAATTCCTCATCTAGCACAGAGAGGCAAATAGAACCACAGAGTATTTTTGGTTTTAGAAGCAATCTGGAATCTTAACCTTTTGGCTTTGTTTGAAAGCACACGGGCCTTCAGTCTTCTTCTGTGAAGAAACAAAGCCTTGCTCTATGGAATTCAAAGGGATGCTTTGTCTAAAACATAGTAATCCTGTCACAGGTGATAGGTGTCAGGCTTGGCCAGGTCTGTGACAAGCAGTGTGGTGCTACAGCTTCCTGGAGAAGTTTTAAGACTTCAATTAGAAGTTTTCTGAGACCCAGGGAAGGTTACACAAAAGAAACCTGAGATTACTTCTAAACGTAAAAAGCCACACTTGAAGAGTGAAGACAGGCATCCGCATTTCTCTTTCTACTTAGTGATGAATGATCCGAATATTAACTTGAAGGTATCTGAAAGTGAGATTTCTGCAGATTTGACAAATGAGACACTTTAAATTTGCTTCCATGTCGCTGCTGTTTTCTCTCCCTCAAGATACCAATTACTAAAGTATATTTCTTTAACAAATGAAGTCTAGAAATTCTCTTTTTTAAACGTTGTGCAGCTATCCTTTGTAGGAAGCAGTCCACAGAACTGCCAGACCTTCATGGAAAAGAGATCCTATCTGAACGACATGGCTCCAAAAAAGCAGAGTTTCCTTCCTGACAGACAGAGAAATTACTAATGGCCATTGCAATTATGCAAAAATCAATACTATCTTTGCAGTTGCAGGCTAGAAAAATTACATTTTTATTTACTCATATGCAAACATCAAGTGGAAAAAACTGTGAGCTGTTGTTAGATGTGGGGCAATATGCATGTATTTTTTCCTCTCAAATGTTTAATGACTGTATTACCAAACACTCATGAGGGCAGGTCTACATCTTGCTATTACAAAGATTAGGATATTGCATAATTCCCTCATGCTCAATAAATTAATTAAAAAAACCCCTAACTATGACCTCAAAAAGGTCAGCCAGGTTAACTTTAAATTTAAAGCCCACAGGAAACACAAGATCCCATTCTTTACACTGTTGCACACAAAAAGCCAACCCAGCAAGCAGAGCAGTGAGAGGATGCAAACCTTGCCAAAGCTCAATAAATTAATGAAAAAAGGATGAGATAGTTTGCCTGCAACACCCAGGGCTTGGACACAGCTTGGACCCAGGACTCAAGTAGTAAAGAAAGAATCAAACACTTTTGAAGCAGGACAGCTGAGCTTTCCTGTCTCTTCATGTAAGTGGTATTTCCACACACCACCCTCCCCATCATTTATTATTGATACTTCTGTCCTTCTTGCCGGACATACTGTCTCCATGTACACTCCATTCTCAGTTTGCCCCTGGTTAGCAAGAGAACAAGGAATCCTAATGCAGAAAAACTACTGGCAGAATACATTTTCCTTCCAGTGTATTTCCTCAGAAAGAGAGTCATAGTCTCCAACTTTAAAATGCATTCCAGAAACTTGAAGTACTGGTGCTGCAAATGTAAACAAACCATTTAGATCTGATACAAGATCTGAGTTTTATGCAAGGCCAGATTTACACAGAACAGCTCCTACCCGAAAAGAAGCCTTAAATGAGAAAGCAAGAAGCTACATGTAATAAAAATGTGAACAAGTGAGGAAAAGGAAATAAACAGATGCTCACATCATGGTAACTTCAGCTTCAGCTATGCTATCCCACCAGTCTGAACAAGTGCAAGGTCATTAAAGAGCTGCAGCACAGATAGCAAGGGAACAAGAGGTACATTGTGCAGTGTTCAGCTCTGGAGCAGGGAACAGAGAGACAGAATAGATGAAAAGTATTTCTTGCGATCCAAAGAATGCAGGAAAATTCAAGAGTCCCAGTGATAACCCTGTCAAAGCAATCTGTTTTCTCTCTTGTACTTGACACAACCGAAAGTATGAGAAAGGTGCATACACACAAAGTTGAAACGTGCTTTTTTCTCACATTTTCATTGCTTCTCTTGCATGTTTCCTTTGAGATTATTTCCCATCTCTATCAGAACTTCCTGGCGTGTCAGAGAAAAGCTCTCCTTTAACTACAGATCATTTCAGAAAGCACCCAGGAACTTGTTCCATCTCTTCATTTATTCCTCAAGATACTACCAGCAAAGATGACAGGGGAAAATTGTGAGATCAATGAATGAGGTATTTTTCCAATTCATGAGCCGGGACATTCTGACAAAAAAAAATTCCATCCTGCTTATATGGCAAAAAAATATGGTTCTGTAAGGGAGCATACTCATGTTTTTTAGTTCATCCAGGAGCAGAAGTATCTCTCCAGCTCCAGAAGGTCAAAAGATATCTCCATCATGAAGAACACAGGCCGCAAAACACTTCAGCAGTTACTCACAGCTGCAGGATACAAATGAAGCCTTGATGATCAAACACCAACAAAGTTAGTTTTCTTGCTTATTAAACTTCCTAGACAATGCAATATCACTGCTCCAAAAAAAATGACTTACTAGTGAAAGCTTCTGAATTGTCTCTCAGAACAAAGGTTTTGTCAACTGTATTTTAAGAATTCGTGCAAGTTAAATTGCTTTAGAAAGCCATTGGATCCACACTGAACAAAGAAGAAGTCTAAGAATTTTTCTTAAAATTCTCAAGCAGGTCTACTTTTGTCCACTTTTCATATGTAAAGTTTAAGGAGTGGAGTAAGAAAAAATTTCTCAAAGGAAGTCACTCCTCTGTTTTTAAATCAAGACATGATCGAAAGTCTGATTTATCAGCTGAAAGTTTTATGTAAAAGTATAAGGGTTCTGGACTACCTGTTGCTCACAAAAAACCCCTCAACTTGTCCTGAACTACTACTTTCCAAAGCTGTACAGACAATTCCAGAGAACCTACAACACGAGAAGCTCCTAACAGGCAACATCCTGAACCAAGGCCAAATGTCTACCCAGCCCTATAAATCTATCTCCAACTGGTATTCATCACTAATACTGACTTTATATGGTAGATTTTTGAAGCTGCTGAGGGAAAAACCATTCCCCTTGAGGGTGACAGATTCTTCACCATCTGGTCATATAACGCACATTTATTCTGACTAGCAGCAGCTCACCTTTGCTAGTGAAAAGTTCAAAAGCAATTATAACTGTGACTATGGCGTTCATATAGAAACAGTTTGCATCACTACGAAGTCTCAAGAAATGGAGGAGCTCTCCTACATGACTTCCATGAAGAAACAGCCTAAGTGAGAAGAGTAGTGCCTCTTTGGAGGAACATGGAGCAGCACACGAAACCCTGGCTGATGCTGTTGTGGAAAAGATTGAGACCTTGCCTCAGTAACCTAGAAGATAAGAAGCGTTAGACATTTTATTTTCATGGGTTAAGAATTTTAGAGAACAAGGTGTCACAGCAAATGCCGACGGAAAGACAAAAGACTGCAAAGATCTCCTGAAAGCCCTGAGAGCTTTCGTCTGGTTCCAACTCCAGTATTCACAGGCATGACTTACATTCATTAGCCTCAACAGGATCTCTCTTCCACTTTTAATTCTTTACAGCTTTCTGGCATGGAGTTCCACAGATCTAAATCTTGCATTACGAAGCATTACCTGCCTTTTGTTTGCTCTGAACTAGTTTTCTGTTACAGCTTCATTTGATGTCCACTGGTTCTTCTGTTGCCAGAGTGAATAAAGTTACGTCCTGCTTTCCTTCATCTCATTCATCATTTTGTAGGCTTCCTTCCTATATTGAGATGTTTTTCTTTTGCACTGAAAAGTCCTAGGTTGCTGAACTGCTCACATCTCTCGTTATTCTCACTACCCTCCTCTAAGCATTTTTCAGTTCTCCTGCCTTCTCTTTGAGATAAAGGAACCAAACTGCAAAGCTAATCCAAAACACGTGGGAACCACAGATATATGTACAGGTATAACAGTGGTTTTCTTTGTGATTTTATTTATTGATTGGCAATGAACACAACTGGATTCTTCTTTTGAAAGTACAAAAAATTATTTCAGCTGGGCAAAAGTGTTTTAATAAACCACATACTACAGGCTGATCCTTTGTTTCATGCCCCAAAATAGACAGCAAAAATAAGTTACATAATAACAAATTAGATTAGCGATGCTCATAAAGAAAAACTTGCTTTACTCAATACAAGTGAAGGTAAGTAACACTCCCCCTGTGAGGATGGGCAAGCACCATCTTGACAAATCTTCAGCAGGAACCCCGATACCTCTTGTTCTCATACAATAAAATCATTAAAATAGCGTAACTCATATGGCATGTTTCAAAGTGACAAAGGACTGACACTCTAGTCACCTGGCAGCTAGCCACAGACTTGCTCCACTGAAAGGAATTTACTCAAATATAGTCACAACAAATACTTAAAATACTTTAACTTGGCAGAAGAAAACCTGACTCAGTATCCCCACATTCTCAGTTTCCTGGAGTTACAGGTTAACATACATACATACATACATACATATACATATATATATATATATATGCATGCTCTGGCTAAACACCACCTGTGAAAAATACAGAGACCAGTGCCCTTACAAATTCTGCATGCTGTTTAAGTCAACAGGATTGTCTTCATTGCTGGTATTACCGTACCATATAGAATCATCAGATTCTTTAGCAGGAATATGTTGTTGGTTGTGGGCAGCAATTAATACTCTCTAAGTGCCTGCCTTAGAAATGATAAACTGATTTATATGAAACAGATAACATGCCTAGAATGTGAGACTGAAAGTACTTTAATGAATAACCAAAAGACCTCCCAAATACAAGACAATTTAAGGCAGTGTTAGCCTCTAAAGCTAGACTCCAAGGCGACACAGCATTTTTAATGCTGTGCATATGTTTCTATGCATACACACACGTGCTACACTTCAGCAAAGCTGCATATAGTCTACATATAGTCTAAATATAGTCTACAGAGTGCATTCTATATATGCTAATATATATATTTCTATCAACTAACATTCTACACCTTTAAGACAATGAAAGTAAATGTTTTCAGTCATGCAATCTTACTGTCTGTCCTTACAGGGTTGGATGAGCCCCAGTGATGGTGTGCTTCAGCCTTTCCTGTAATAAGAACAAACTACTGCACATTTATGCTTGCCTTTACTTCTGATACATGGAACTTAAACATGAGACAAGCTATCATTTTGGCAAATGACCAAAGTGTATTATTCTATTTAGTTGTATTGGTGGTCCCTTACCTGCTTCAATTATCAACAGAACACTGCTAAAAAATATTGCATTTGAAATAGAAGGGAGTTCTAAGATGGTGTTCTAGACAAAAACGCAGAAGGAGGTGTGATTTGTACAGAAGTCTACCCACTTAAAAGATGACATATGTACATAGGACAAGACAGCATTAAGCAAGGTCTGTAAATAGGGACAAGCCAGACAAGCTTCACCAGTTTCATTTACATCATAAAACAGAGAACTTGGCGGGGGGGGGAATATAATTAAAAAAAAGAAAATCAAAACAATATGAAAACTAATTCCAATGCATAATCTGATACTATATATTTTTATAGCATTGAATTCTAAGTTCTGATATTTCTCCTCTATAAGAAAATAATCACTTTGTCAAGAAAAACATTACCTGCTACTGTTTTCATTCCCTGACATCTCTTCTGGATTTTCGGCAATGTCTGACTTGCTGAGCTATCAGACCACCTTATATCCAGCACTGTGTTTCAAGTGAATGCTCACATTAAGAACATAAAACAGCTGGACTGCAGGGTTGCTTGGGGTGGGGGTGTTTTAAACAGTCACAGTACTTCCCCTGCAGGACTTTATTTGAAGGGGGAAGAAAATGTCCCTCTTCCCAAATGAAGCAAAGAACTCTACGGAACCAAAGGGGATTGGGGCCCTCTGCTCCAAGGACATCTATGATACAGCTGCAGCCTGGAATCCCCAAACCCATGTGCTGATTGTCTAATGTACAAGTTACACAGCAGCTGCTGCTGGCACTGAGAGCTGCTGCCCAAGAAGGCCTGAAAATTAGAGGAGCCAGGGCCAATAGACTCCTCTCATTCAGGCACACTCCCCAGAGACAGGTTAGGGGAGTAATGAGTATGTATTTATGAAGTTCTTCAAGCTCTAGAGCTCATGGCATGCTTTACGTGCAACTACTTTCAGAAGGAAGAAGGAAAACTCTTATTTGAAGTTTTCTGGTCATAACTTCTTACCTGCAGATGAAGGTCTGCTTAGCGCAATCTCCTACTCCAGGCATAGGTGCCAATGCTGCTGGCAAGCTCAGCTGCTAGAAGAAAAAATTGAAACATCACTATACATTACTAAAACTGCCTTCTTGAGGGTAAAAAAAGCTCTATTCTCCTCCTCTCTTTAATGCTTCAGAAAAAACAGTGTTCACCTAGCACTTACAGGTTTAGATATATAATAGCCTGTTAGACAGAAACAGCATTTCATTCGTTAAAAGTGGGTTCAAAAGCAATCTAGGATACTGCACTTAATTTGCTACCTCTTATACCTGGTGTGACTTTCCTACTACAAATAACCAAGTGTGGTAAACAATATTTCAACAGCTTTCCAGAACATTAGAAAAAACCTAATCACTGTATTAGGTAGTCACAAGCATCTATCACTGCTAAATTGTAAATTCAGGAGACTGTGAAATAATCTTCTTCCCTAATTTTCTTTTTAGGGAAAATAATCCTCAAACTGGAGGTAATCCAGATGTAGAAACCTCCAAGAGCTCTCAAACTGCATACCCTGACTCCCTTGCCGAAATGAATCACTGCCAATGCATGCACATGAAGTCAAACAAACTAGGCGAAAGGTAACAAATCCCAAACTGCTGATTAAAACTAATATTAATCAGCTTGGAAGGGAGGCTTACTACAGTGATGTTTAACAGATCATTGTGACAGATTTACAAACAGTGCCTAGTACTATGTCAAAGCCAAAAACAGTATGTGAGAAGTGGTTATTTTTAAACCTCCACCACCAAATGCTTTCTGAATTGTATTTTAAAGGAACATATCTAAAAGTGTAACACTAAATGGGAACTTTTCAGTTTGACAGAAGCATAGAAGAATAGAACTAAATCAGGAAAATCTTTCCTCTAGTCTTTCAGCATCTCCTCTTCCACTGCTATCAGCCACTGAATTTTGCACAAGACAAACTTTTTCTCCTACTGCTTGTCAGAGCTATAAGAAAAGATTCAATATGCACCAACTCTGTCACAAGCATGTTTTAAGGGTCTGGAAAACAATAAAAACCTCTTAAAGATCGGAAAAGAAAGGACTTGCCTGTTGTAAAATACTACACCACACACACTATGCATCAAAGCCCTACAGGAATTACTTCTCAAAAATGGGATATTCGGGAGCTCCAGAGAACTCAGGTACGTATCACATCATTTTCCCCACCACAAGCTGAATCTGCAGCTGTCATTCACAAAGCAATATTCATTAAATTCCTGAGGCATCAGAATATGTTTCTGTGTTATACTTTATGCTTTGCACTCTGTTGACCTACTAACAATTACTAATGGTTCACATGAGCCTTTTATTTTAAATCTGAAATGACCATAACCAGTTTTAGGTGAATTTATGCCTCTCAGCTGAGAAGCTGTGATTTCATACAAGGAAAAAGTGCTTGTTAAGCATTCTTAATGTATTTGCTTGCAGTTACGTTATTGAATATTGCTTTAGAGTCTCTGCTTGGGTGTATTCACCACATACTAGAATCAAATGGTCTTAGAAAATGCTGACTATTTCTTTAATCCACCACATCAGGTTAAATCAACAGTGCTTGAACTCCAGTTACTTACCAATCCCCACATACATGTTAGTCTGAGAAAATAAATCTGGTTGTAGAATACAGATGGTGACTCTGTTAATCCAAAGACATATATGCTTGAATTTTGCTGGGGGAGGGAGAGGCAGTGAGGAGAGAATATCTCACCCCAAGTTATAAGAGCTCAGCTTCAAGACACTAAAGTTGTCTTTATCTATTGGAAACTGATCAACTGCCAGATACAAGTAAGCACACAACTACTGCTCCTTGTTACTACTCCAGAATGCTTTACACAACAGGCAAAGAATAGTGGATTTTTAACCTTAGGATGGAGTAGCTGTGATGCTGGTCCAGCAGTAAGGTCCACTCAAACAAAGACACATTATCTTTAGTTCTATTGAAGCAGTAAAGCTCTTCTCAGACCACTTTGCAAACTGAGTGGGAAAGAATAAGGATAAGAGCCACATTCTGTCCTTAGGGACCCCTATTAAATCAGATTCCCAACATCAGCCACTTCCTCTTTGTTTTCCTCAAGCCATATGGCTTCCTGACAAACTCTGTACAAACAATAAACCCATTAATCAAGCCACTGCTGGAGGAAAAGTCTTTCCTTTTTTCTTTCCTTCCCTTCATCAATCCAGACATTTTAATGGAGATGGTTTATGTATTTTATTTTATGAAAGTCCCAAGCAAAATACTAAAGTCTCCTTTGTTCCTACACTGCAGCCCTGATTCCAGTACATACTTTTTCAGTAGAAGGAGATCCTGACATGTTAATATGCAAAAAGATATGGGAATAGAGAAGTCAATCAAGCCAACAAGAAAGGAGCCAGCCTCACTGAATCTGTTAGTAAGAATACAGTACAAACTGCTGCTGAGGCTCCCTAGAATACTGTGTCAAGAAACAAAATAACAGAAGTTGCTGTTTGTTCGGGGTTTTTTTTTAATTTGGTTAACAGAAATAAGTAGAACAAGGAAAGCGTTAGAAGTAATTTCTATTCCTACACGGCTCTGAGGAGGTGCATACCAGAAGTAGGCCACAAGTAGGTGAAAGCAAGAATTTCTTGCTAGATACTACAATAAAGGACTTCCCCAGATTTCTTAAGTAAGGTGAACCAAGATGACCAATTCCACACAACATGCTACATAATCTATTTGGCATCTACAAACTGCTAAAATTGTGCAAGTGATCATGTTATTCTCTGATCATGATGAAATAAACACTGCACATGCAAGGAACTCTATGGCAGGGAGGAAGCACAGAAAGAAGAACAAGATTTCTAGCTCTTATAGGTGGGAAATTCCCTTTCCTACAGCCGGGACAATACCACTCTCCTGTGGAGAGGGAAGAGCAGAATTAAAACCAAACTTGAAACAGTGCCACTACTTCACCAAATCAAACAAACTTGAGAGTGCTCAGCTTCAGTTCTGCTGCTCAGTGCCAATGAGTACAGAAATATGCCTTGCAGCTTCACACTGCTGCAGGGTAAAACTGCTCATAAAGAATATATATACACTGTTGGGCAAACACAAGTATGGCAAGGCATTCCCTTTCTTCCTACTTGATCAATAGGATCAAAGAATACAAGGCTGAGAATTCAAGAGCACTGAAGAGATAAGAAACAAAGACCTAATTTTCTTTGCTTTAACAAGCTTTTTTTTTCTTTATTGCAACATCAGACCACTCCTGTACTTTAAGATGTCACTTTGAGATACCTGTGGAGTCTGTTATCCTTATCCAAATCAATTATATGCATCACACCTTGGAGCCTATGCAGCAAAGAAGGACATAGCTTCCTAGCGATGATGGAAGGGAGAACCAAAAGACAATTCAGAACCTGCTTGTATGATGGCATTACCAATCAAAGCAAACTGAACAAAGGTTCATGCGTCAGTCACCACTTCAGAGAATATGAAAATACAAAGTATCTGTTCTGTGGATCTGTTCCCACTGACCTTTTTTCCAAGACTTCTTTCACTAAAGTTTCACTACCCAATGGTCTGCAGTGTGGAAGGAGGACTGGGAGGAACAAGATACTACTTTCAAACTCAGGTGGTCTCTTCCAGTTACACATTTCTAAAGTAACTGCGACCCTTTCACTCACATGGAAGGAAAACAGCACTGGCATGGTAACAAAACGGTTTATCTTAAATCAGTTTTCATTTTTACAGTCGTTCCATAGCTTACTGAAAGACCAAAACCATTTCACAATTAATGTGAACCAAAGTAATCCTCTGCTGAAATAGGGAGAAACACAAAGCAGTTTACAATGCTGAAAAAGACCTTAAGGAGGAACAGCATTAAACAAGGACTGGCTTTTCACAAGTTCAGCTATTTTTTTTTTCTTTTTTAAAAAACTACAGGAAAGCAGCATTCTTGATTACAAGCAGGAAACCTTTCAAATGAAAGCCCTTTCTGTCTTTGTTGAAGTAGCAATTAGGCACAAAGGAAAAAAAATATGGAAAAAGTAATCTCAGAAGATTGAGTCATTATCTCCAAGGAGACACATCTGTAGTTTTAAGGAGGTCAGAATATTCCGGTCAGTTCTTCAGGGTAACGGGTAACGGGAGATACAGGATGTTAGCTTATATTTCTACCAAGGTAATGACAATTCTGAAAGACCAGAGATACCAGATGGAGCCTACCACTATGAATTATTAGCCTTGAGGTCACAACCTAAAAAGTTAAACCATCATGCCCAAAATACAGATGGATTTGTAAATGCCTTTAGGTAGTACCAAAAGGTATGTTTGTTTAGGCCAGAGTAGTGAGGAAGATCAGGTGCTGCAAGCTAGGGAGGCCTTCCACCACATCTGGGTCAGATGGTCCCAGTTATCTTATTGCCATTAATCAAAAGTTATCCTTCAGCAACTACATAATGACCTATGTAAAAATAAATCTGGGATAGGCTTTTGGCTCCTAATAAGAAAAGTTTCCCAGTCACAAATCAATTAAGACAAGCAGCATCCTTGCTTGAAGTCTTATTAAAAAGCCTGTAGTATGAAGGTTAGCAGGTGTGAGATAGTTTCTTCACATCAAGCATCAAAATGGACTGTAGGAAAGGTTGACAAGAAAATTTAGGGGTATATCAGTGGAGAGGAGAAAATTATTCTCTCTCCTGTTATCTCACTATTCTGTCCTTTCTGACCCTATTGATAAACATGGGCTCCCAAAGTAACAGTATCTGTATCAGCCTGTTTTGGCTACTGCTTTTACCTGTGGGGACAACACTGGTCCAAACTGGAAGCAAGACACATTATTAGGAGAATAAAAAGAGCATCAACCTGTTTGTGTCTTCACTAACAGTAGTCACTTGTTCATGTATTCACTTAACTGTAGAACGTAGCCAGTCACAGCAAGATCACAAAAGTTTATTCCTCCTTTTCCCCAGAGCAACTTAACACCTTGAACAGAATTGTCAGAGGAATCTTCCAACCTTGACTTCACTGCATCATTTTGTCTGCAGCACTCACCTCAAATCCTGTCTACGTTACCACTAGCCTGTGGTCACATATGACTGAGCAGCCTATGTCTGTGATTCTGACGGAGTTTTGAGTGTTTTTTAAACCATATCCTGTGGTATGCAGGAGCAACACCACTAACATCCCTTTCTACATCAGTCAAAAAAGGTTGCCTGTTTGTTACTATTATTTAGCTCTTCTCCAGAACAGAAAAAAAATTTGAATAATAATCTCTCCAAATCCAGCCCTAAATTACTCCCTCTTCACTTGGCAAACACGGTATCCTAGTTCTTTGAGGTCTAGTGAAGTGTTAAAAAGCAGTGCTACAAAAATTGTGTTGATATATAGATCAAAAAGAGTGAAATGAAAATTATAATGCAGCTTGATATATATACATAAAAAAAAAAAAAAAAAAGAAAGTCTTGACCATGATCTTTAAAGTTCTGCCTGTCCGTTTTTGCCTTCCATACCTTGGTTTCCATGAACAACAGGCTTGAATTCATTTAATACAGTTTGAAACCTTCATGGTTCCAGTTGTTTGAGAAAAGGGAAAGAAAAACACTTGAAGTGATTTATTTTCTGTCTGTTTAAACAACATATCCAAGAGACCCCCAACACATAACCTATGAGGACATCATTCTGTTAAGTAGCATCCTTCAAGGTAGAGCACCTTGTTTTCTCTTCCTCCAAGCTAGTAACATTTGGCAACATCTGTCATTAAAGCCTACTGTAACAATTACCCCAAGATCAAAAAGGCATGCTGATACAACAGAGAGCCATCAAGACTCATCCACAGGCTGCACATACTACACTCACTACTCACTCATCTCACATATTCTGTGCAACTCCATTAGGAAGACTACTAGGGTAATTTCTGCCACAGAAACTGGTAGTTTTCTCCTTGACAGCAAATTCTTTCTTGAGAGCAGGCATTGCCACATTACACTCCCTGACAGCAGGCATGCTTTTATCTGCTTCGTTCAACAGTCCCAGAAGTGCAAGGTTCCTGCAGACTTCTGATCAGAGACCCCCCTTAGATAACACTGCCTTGGCTATACAGCTGTAGTTGGATGCATTCAGGCTCATTTCACAAGGTAATTATGCAACAGAAGCAGAGATGGGAAGTCACAGCAAGAACTTGCTTTGTTGAAACTCTTCTTGCTGATAGTCTTTTCTGCTCACAATCACCTAAAACCTCCTCTGTAGATTTAAAGTACAACTAGACTCCACCACTTTACATGCCCACCTTACCATTTGAAACAAACTACAGATTTACCCTTGAGTATTAATCCTTCAAGCACAGCATCAAACTCTTGCCATACCTACATATTACTAAATAGCTTGCACTGATTCTCAGGAAAGCATGTATAAGAAAGCATATTGGAAGAAGAAGAGAAAGAAACTGAGGTAACACAGTCAAGTGGTGTTTAGCAGAAATCAGGATTAGGTCTGTGTATTCACATCTCTACTGTCCTTTCTGGGTTTTAGGTTACCAGGAAGTGTGTTCAGTTTCCAGAAACCACACCAGCAACAGAAAATGATTAATACATCAGAATTAAACAGTCACTGCAGATTATTTGCAAATTCAAATTGGTTCAGTTTAGCATTAACCCAAACCAACAGCAACAAAATCCAGTTTCAACGTAGTTTTGTCTTTAACATGAACAGTAGTATTAGGCATTGCCCTGCATTTCCAACTAACCCTTTCAATTCAAGAAAATTCTTATTCAACAGAATTTCCCAGAGGGTTTAAATGTTAACTTCAATTACCTTTCCTTGGCAAAAAGAGTTATAAGTCACTCCTAACAACACACACACTCCAGCCTTCTTCCAATTGCACAGAAAAAAAGTGAATGAACTACTTAAAACAGTGCTCAGCAGTGGCAAAAACTGGCAGGAGAGAGAACCTCCCCCTTTTCTGAAGGCCTGCAGTGCTTTCTTTTGTGATTGCCAGCTCGCACGCAGTGCACAACAGCTGTCATATTTGATCGCACAAGCACATCTTTACCCTATTTCAAATGCATGTAGTTCCATTGACATTAACACAGAAGTCAGCTCTGCAACCAAAAATTATGCCATTTTACCTACTTCCTCCATTTCTTCCTGTCCCACATGGCACCCCTCAATTTACAGTGAATGGGTCAGATTTATAAGAGCCAAAAGCTCAAACTTCACAGTCTAGCAACATGTATGAGCCAATGAAACTACAGTGCAAGCTATTCTGTATGGGTCACCACTGCTAAGAGGATAAAAAGAACCAGTAAACTCCTCCCAGTGCATGCCGATGTTCATCTACAAGGAGGGGACAACACCAAGACAAAAAATTTCCTATCATGAAAGATGCCAGAAAACCCTCCTCTTGGAGGAGGCTTAATTTGCTTACCTTTGCAGGTAAAGTGCTCAAGGGACAAAGAGACTCTATGTTATCAGCAATATGTTAAGAGATCTTTATTTCAAAAGAAGATTTTAAAAAATTTGCTAATTTTAGGGTTTTTGTGCATATGAAAAGTAGAAGACAACAGATCATCTTGCTGTATATGCTGGACCATGCTCAACGTAAGTTGATTTCAGTATATGAATACTACAGCAAGTTTGCTAAGTAGCAGTTACTTTCAGGTAACTTCTGTCTGCAAATAGTCAGCTTCTATAAAATGAACTTCAAATGTCTCTAACTGAAAGCACACAGTGGATAATAGGTAAAATAGTGAAGCATACAGCTGCTATGCATTTCCTGGTTGTAAAACCAGTCACAGATGGCACTTGCAAAGTTAGGCCTGAAAGTTTGCAGATTTCTAGCTTCCTCCACAAGCATTTGTCCTTGTTGAAAATGAGTACCCTCCCTCAGACCTTCAAGCAACATCTGTGTATCCTGTGTCACCATGTTCCCCCTCCCCAAGTATGTGAGAAGATGTTATTAGTGGAATTATAATACACCATTTCTTTATTGTTACTAATCAAAGGAATAAACATTTTAGAACAGTTACTGCCTTTACACAGTCACATAATTACAGATTTCTTTTTGTTTTGAGCTTCAATTTCTACTTCATTATGTAGTCAAGAGAAGCCAAACTACCTTTCACTTTCCTTGCAATTAGCAGTGAGTCAATGGAAGACAAACAGAAAGCTGATTTTTGCTGGTTTTGCTGCACTCCTTCACAAGAAGTTTAATCAACCCTCTGGAAGCAATCCTCCCAGTGAGATGAATTTCAAGCATGCCTGGACCTTGCACATAAGTGCAAGTGTCAGACAAATATGAGAGAAAAAAAAAAAATGTATTTCTTTATCACAAGCCATTACCTCCATCTCACACAGCAGTAAGTAAAACCACAGCATTTGTCTTAGTAAAGACACTAACTTAGGAGAAACCTTGTAGAAAGGAAGAGTCCCACAACAGTTTCAGAAGTAATGATGACCTCTAGTTAGATGCTTACCGGTAGTTAATTATAACCTGTAGAACCAGGGCCAACTAAGCACCCGTGACCAGGAAATGCCCAAGAGGCAATTTATACCATTAAAGTCTTTGAATTTTATTTATTTTGGTAGCATAAATGCAAATACCGTGGCTTTATCTACTACAAAACTTAATTTATGTCATTGGCAACATAAACCAACATTTAAAAGGCACTAGTGATCAAGAAGAAAGCAACACTTTATAGTTCAAGATTACATTAGGCTTACAATGAATGAAAATGTGTTCCTTGCTCACAACAATAGGATGACTGTCTTTAGATCACCTAGGATTACTGGTTTTTCCCCCTCCCAGTTGGGGAGAGGGGAAAAAAACCACCAAAAAACCACAGGGCTAATTTTAAAGATCCTACCTTAAAAGTACAGAAAAATCAGATGTGTTCAGTAACTTACTAGAGAAAATGTCAGGCTGTTTGTTTTAGAAAGGCAAAAAAAAGAGACAAATCTCAAGACATTCTGCCTGCAGGAAGAACCCAATCCTGAAGATATTTCTATGAAGCTAAACAAACCCTAAATGTATAAAGATGGCATTCATTTAAGCATAAGTTTAAGATGGATCACAAGTTGCTACGTTTTTTTTATAACATCGCTATGAGAAAATAAACCTGAATCTGGCAGATTATTAACTCACTGCTTCTGCTCTCTGGTAAGAAGTTCTACAGTTTAGCTTTCAGTACAGGCTGGTGCTATCACTTAAATCAACCTCTTCACATCTCAAAGCACTCTGTTAAATGTAAAAAATTTACTGCAGCCATAATGAAAACACTAAAACCAAGTTTTCTGGCACAAACATGACCCCTACCATTTAATACTTTAATTCTCTGAAAAGGGGAAGAAAAAACAAACCGAAAACCAAAACAATTACACTTCGGGGTAAATGCAAGTTATGGGATGGGAGAAAGGGAGAGGCTATTTTTATGGATGACTGCTCAAGATTACTAGATCAAATAAAAATGTAACCAACCACAAAGAGGTATGTTGCATTAAAGAAGACAGTGGAGTTGGGTAAAAGCATGTTGTATAGTGAAGATAAGCATAATAAAACCTAGGCCAACCAGACCCTCCATGCATTGGAACACTGGAAACAGACAACCTTCATCTCCCTAAAGCCTTTTCTTCATAAGGACTTCCAGTCAAGTAATCCTTTCTTTTCTAAATTTTTCTGACTAATGAAATCTCACATAAACTCCAGAGTCAGGTCAAGCAATTATTTTCAGTTAAGGTCACCACTTGTATTCAAAGACCTTTCTTACAGTCAAACAACCATTTACTACTTCAATTTTTTATTTCTGGTAGGGGATCAGACTCATTACTTAAGTGCTCAACATCAGCCAGAGGAAACAGAAAGCTTTTCTTCAAAGTTCAAAAGCAGGATTCGTATCTTCCTGCCATTAGTAGAACAAAGACAGAAAGATTCAAGATAAAGAGAAATGCAGTATTAAAGTCTATCATGCCTGTTAGCTGCTTTCAGACATCCAATTTTCTGTTCCCCCGTTCAACTCCCATCTGTTACCCAAAACACTCATTCCTATCTTGCTGCACTTCATTTTTAATCTTTTAGAAAGGAGTCTTTAATATTGTGTGCACATGGTCACTATGCCATACAAGATCCTGGTTTTGCTCCGCCTGAAGGTGATGAGAAGTTGACAGGAGAAGAATTTAAGTGAGGTCACAAATACAATTCCTGCTAAAGGGAATATGCAATCGAGCACAGCACTGGCATTTCCACCAGCACTGGGCTGAAGCCAGTGTTTCAATTATGCCTAGTCTAAATGTTTCAGAACAAAAAGAGAGAAGCTCTGCCTTAAACACTTACTGCTTACTTTTTCCAACAGCACCACCAGAAAAGCTAGCTGTAGGTCAGTCCACACTCAGCTAACCCAGTATCCCACCTCACACGCTGGCCAGAGTAAGGCTCCCAATTGCAAGTAGACTACTTTGTCAAGAATTTAACAGCTTAACCACAAGCAGTTTCACAGTCAAACCGTGGTATGAATTACATGAACACTGGACAAGGTTTCTTTGGACTTCTTTCAATAAGGCAGATTAGAAAGGGTTACAGGCTCACGTTCATATGTCTTTAGGTTAAGTCTTTGACGTTTCAAAATAACTTGCTATGCATAGAGGCAAACAGCAAGTTTAAGAAGGTAGAGTATTAATGAGCTAGCAGTTGCCAGATTTGGCCCTTTGTAAGTATGAGGTAAAATATACTAGCTTAAAGTCAAGAAAAGAAGTTTATACTAAAGCATTTTACCTTGAATGAGATTGGGTTAAGAACCTGCACAATACCACAGATCAGCAGATGTGTTATTAGCTTGTTCAACTATTGTAACTCAGTGTGTCAGTCCTTAGTCTCTCAAATCTCTTTTGAAATTCTATGGAGACAATGTAACAGAACAGATACTTCACCCCTGTATTCCAAGAAGGTAACTTCTTTGGTTGAAGGACACTTCACCACTTCTATCCCCTACTTCTTATAATACCTTTCTCTTTCCTCCTCCCTCAGCCTAATTCAGATTCACTTTTTCCAAGGTTAAGGCAGTTTATAATGCTGTAAGAGCAACAAGGAGCATTATCGATGGCATTTCCAAAAGAATCTGTAGTTGTCCTACATCAGTGGTGTACCACATGGTAGACAAGGTGGTTTTACTCCACCTCCACGTTATTCTTATCTACACAAATCACTTCATCACAAAGTTCTGCTGTATACTTCTAAATGCTCCCCAGTATCCATGACCTTCTTTAGTTGTGATCTGAACAAATTCATACAAAGATTTTATGATTAGTCAAGACACATAGTGAAAGTGAATTTGTCCGGTTCCTCCTTCCCTACTCTAATTCCCATGGTGACATAAGATAACCTAACTCCAAAGGCAACAGCACAAAACAGTAATTAGCCTGTTGACTGCATCCATTCCCAAATCAGGCAAGGAGTTGTAATGCCGACAAAGAGCTTCAATAATGCCCTCAAATAGGCATTATTTCATATACTAGGTCCTTATGGAAATGCCATATAGGCACCTAAACTTCCACTGGGAAGAAAGAATACAGATTATCACTGGGGGGTCCGCATTTGGGTTTGGTTGTGGGGTTTTGTTTTTTGTTTGGTTCTCCGCCCCCCCCCCCCCAGCTACAACTCAACTATATTAAGGATTAATTATTATGTTAAGAATGCACCCACTCATTCGACTTAGCATTAGCGTGGTCACTGTTTAAAGCTATCACAAGTATCAACCTACAGCTCTTTTTATAATTTAATATACTAGTTGCACAATATTAAATTCAGCTGCAGAGATTAAGCATTCTCTTTGCAGACAGAGGCACAAAAAAGGATTAATCTTTCACCTAATCGACTACAGCTAAATAATTCCATAGTGCAGAATGAAGGGTGCTTTTCTGCCATAGCACCAACTGCTTGTGTCAAGACTTCTCTTTATTTCTAATATCAGAGTTTAACTGAAACTAATGCTAATTTGGAGTAAAGTTCTACAAATCAGCCACAAGGGCAGCAACACTAATCTTCACTTGCCAAGTGAATGCTCTGTGAAAAGAAAGTATGGGTAACACTGCTGGGCAGAACTTTTAATTTGCAAAATTAAACACATTTAATTTGACACATTTGACATGAAACACATTTCATTCCCAAAATTAGGAAAGCTAATAATTCTTGTGAAAGGACTAGAGAAATATAGTCAGCAAAGCATTCAATAAGCTTTTAAGAACTTTCACAGGGGTTATTCTCACAGCTTTTACAACACTGCACACGCATAGTCAAAACAGGTCAAATGTTAAAAAGGCATGAACAGTGTCAAAATGCTAAACAACCCTCACAAACAAAAAAAAAAAAAAAAAAGGAAAAAAAAAAGGAAAAAAAAAAAAGGAAAAAAACCCCAAACCCTCCCAAAACCTCCCCTAACACCGGGCATCAAAACTGGTGTTTGCTTAAGTCAGAAGCTTACTTATCTTCAAGCATTACCAGACAGAGGGAAGAGCCCAGTGGCATCAGGCACCACCTGTGCCAGCAATGTACTCCCAGCTATAGCAGAGGAGGTCAGCAAGGCAGCAAAGCCTTTTGGAAATCCAGGGTCTTTGGCAAAAGATATCAGGAGTCCCACCTTCACCATGTATGTGATGCATGTTCATACTTGCTGTGACTTTTCCACCAGAAGGCAAAACAAAAGGGTCTGTTCTCCAGCCACCAAGCCAAAAGCAGAGAGAAACATTACTTGTTTCAACAGAAACACTTTCAGAACAGGAATGAAAATTTAGGTAACCCAGATCTTCAGAAGAGATAGCTAGACTTTTTAAGCAAAAAGAGCAAGAAGGGTTATCTATAGTTGATGTGTAGCAGAGCAAAAACCAAACCCCAGCAGTTATATTCCACCACTTGGTACCCTCATTATTCACTTTAATTTAGATACATTTTAGAAAGGACATTCCCTGGTTTTCATTTGAAAATATAAAGCTTATTTCTCTACTCTATGCCAGTCGGTTTTGTCCTTCTTGTCCTTGAGATTAAATTGGTGTAGAAAAGCACACACTTCGCATAGGACATAACAACCCTTATGAGAGCAATTTTAGATTTCATAAAAAGTGATCAGGCATCATCATGCAACTCTGTCATTAATGCAGATCAGTATCTCCAAGGTGGGTACCAGGAGGATGGTGTCAAGACTCTTTTCAGTGGTGCCCAGCAAACAGGATGAGGAGCAATGGCCATAAACTAAAACACAAGAAGTTTCACCTCAACATGAGGAAGAACTTCCCTACATTGAGGGTGGCAGAGCACTGGAACAGGCTGACCGGGGAGTTGTGGAGTTTCCCTCTCTGGAGACATTCAAAACCTGCCTGGACACGTTCCTGTGTAACCTGCTCTGGGTGGCCCTGCCTGGGCAGGGGGTTGGACTGGATGATCCCCAGAGGTCACTTCCAACACTAATGATTCCATGATTGTGTTGATAACTTCTTTGTTACACAAAATGTTGAAGACGGAAGACAGGACAAAATCATTGGCTCTGTCACCTTCAAAGGAATTCTTTATGAAGAGAATAAATAAATTTTTAGCGTGAAGCCTCCCATACTACTAAACCTTCAGAGTTAACAACTGTTAATATATTATGCAATTGTTAATAAATAAGATTTTGAAATGCATTAAAATCAGCATTGTCTTGGCAGCTTGCCATTAACAGACCAACCGTTATTTCATTTCTCCAGCAGTACTGCCAGTGTAGCAAGCTGATAGCAATCTAACTAAGAAGTTACTCCGTTTCAGTCTCACCTCCTACCCAACACTAACTGAAATTGGTTTACATTAGGCAGAGTACTGCCTTCAGCTCTGGAGCCCCCAGTGCAAGAGGGACATGAATCTGCTGGAACAAGTCCAGAGGAGGCCACAAAGATGTTGAAAGGGCTGGAGCACCTCTCCTATGAGAGGCTGAGATAGTTGGGCTTCAGCCTGGAGATGCCTCTGGGAAGACCATACAGCAGCCTTCCAGTACCTAGAGGGGGCCCCACAAGAAATCTGGAGAGGGACATTTTACAAGGGCATTGCAGGGATAGGACAAGGAGGAATGGCTTTAAGCTGACAGAGGGGAGATTTAGCTTAGATATAAGGAAGAAATTCTTCACTATGAGAGTGGTTGAGACGCTGGCACAGGCTGCCCAGAGCAGTTGAACACTGCCAGGGATGGCGCAGCCACAAGGCCAGGGTGGACGAGGCTTTGAGCAACCTGGTCCAGGGGAAGGTGTCCCTGCCCATAGCAGGGGGGTTGGAACTGTATTATCTTTAAGGTCTCTTCCAACCCAAACCATTCTATGTTTACTTGACTAACACACAAAAAAGCAAGACTGTTGTCACTCACCTATAACAGTACACCATCAACTGGTTATTATTGCATAGCTGAACTATAATTTGCATGTACTCACAAAAATTCCACAGTATTTAATAATGTGTCACCTTATGTCCTAGAAAAGCCCTATGGCAAGAGGTATGCTATAGATGAGGTCTGATCTATAGATGCCAGCCTCATAGGGAAACCGGAAGAGTAAAAACACACTGACACCATCATTTCTCCTTGCAAATACTTGCCTTCATTGTATTACTTAGAATTGAAAAATCATTCACCAAAAATAAAGCAATGAATCCAGAAATCTCTTATGCATGTTTTATCCAAAAAGAAATGCAAAAACTACACTGAATGCAGATTTCAGAAAATTACTCATACACATAGACTACTACCTATTTTTATTTAAAATCACAGTAACAATACATACCTACAAGAAGCCTCACCTGAGAGCTACCCGAGAACGTTGCAATGTTCCGGAGCTCACAGAGATTGGAAGATACAGGAGAGTGCTGCTATTCTTTTATACGGACCAGGCCAGAGAAGGTGACTGAAGTATTTGTCACCAAATATACCTCAGCCCTTAAGTGTTTTAACACAATCTCTATGACTACGTAAACTGCAAACCAGTTCATTCTTAACTTGCAGTTACCTTTCACTGAGAGCAATGCAAGTCTCTGAGACAATACAAATCATAGAATCAACTAGGTTATGGGTTACAATGCAGTTAGAGAAGGAAAAATCCCAGATCTGTATGCCCTATGAAGGGGAAAAACAGTCTAATCAGTGACTTCACATCAATATTAATTGCTAAGAATGTTTCATATTAAAAACATAACACAATACCTCAGAATAGATATTAAGACAAAAAGATAAATATCTGGGGCACAGAGGTTGATTCTATTAGCCAACCACATTAATTAAATACACATTGCCCAAAATAAACCTAAAACTACACACACAGAATTGCACATTGTCATAAAGGGGTGCAGGGGAGATCTGCCAGTTTAAGAAGTATGCTCATAAACCAAGCACAATTACTATTCTAAGGACTTCAGAATTGGTTTCTTATGTATATTAGCTGAAAAGCAAACCAAAAGTTGTTTTCATAGCATGATTTTACGGTCTCCATAAATCTTTGAAACATAAAATTTAGAGCTAAGTCATGAAGACAAAAGCAGTTTATTAATCCACAGAGTGAATGAGTGTTATTATCTTCAGCAAAAAGAACTTTTCATCTCTTCAAGAGGACAGAAGTCACCATCTTCTTCTGAAAGCAAACAACTGTAGGTGTGCCACTGCTAACATTTGTACATGTTCTAGAGTAACGCAAGAAGCATGAAAGAGCTTTTAATTTTACTCGCTTTCACTGACAGCATAGCATATGAAGTCTTCAACCAAAATCAGCCACAGGCAAGTACAAGCCCCTGTCTACTTTAGGGATACAATGGCCAAATGTTTACAAACCTGAGCAGCTCAAGTGCTTACCTTTGCATGCAGCTGTGTTGCAAGATGGTAAGATACTGCTCTTTTTTTCTCTGTAATTCTTAAACTATGATACCCTGGAAAACATGTCTACTCCCAGTACTAGCGAGGTTATTATTCAATGCCATTAAAAGCCATTTGATGAGGACTGAGTATGTGCTAGATAATGGATCAGATCACTCTTCACAGTAATTCAATTACAACATAACTTCTTAAGCCTTCTAAAAATAAGTAGTATAATGCAAGTAGTATAAACACTGGTAAGCAAATTACATCCAAGAATGATGTGAATAAGATCTCAGACCTTAGATTCTGGGTAGAGGAGATAGATACTTATACGCATCAACAACTGACTACTAGCACCAGAAAACAGATTATCCTATTTATTACGTCTATATATGATTATGATTACATCTGTTATCTAACATATTGCAGGGAGGTGGAAAAAGGAAAGAAGTTTCAGCATTTCTGTATCTCTGAAGTTGTTTACTTCCATCTTAGCTTTATACCTACACTGAACAAAGCATATGAATAACAAAATCCCCGGTAAACATTACTTGTTATGCTAAAACTGCATGACCATTGTACAACACGAAGAGAAAACCATTTTCAGTGAGAACAACGTAAGATTATTCCCACTCTGAGAGGAACAAAACCTCAAGATTTTGAATCAGTCAGTTATGACACCTTTGCGTCACACAAGGCTTTTACACAGTAATACTCATCTTTTCCACTGGTCTCTTTTTTCATCATTTGGAAGGGTTTGTTGTTTGTTTTTTTGTTTGTTTAGTTGGCTGGTTGGGGGGCTTTGGTTCCTTTGGGGTTGTGGGAGGTGGTTTTGTTTGTTTGTTCCTCCCTTCTCCTTAAATCTGTAACTTAAGTGGAGAGAAATCAAATAATCATGGGATAACTGAACACCAGGGATAAACCAAGAAGCTGAATAACCTCTTTACTCAGATAAGCAGCAGCTGGGCAACTGCCTAACAGGGCACACAGATATGCTGCACACAGATATCCTGGCTTGGCCCTTTAAATAACACTTGCTACACACAAAGGAAAGTGATTAAGTTTACTTGAGGCTTTTATGTTTATTCATTCAAATTCACATGCAAGATAGGAAGCACCAGCAGGAGGAAAAGATTATTGTATGTTAAAGCATCTCTTCAAGCAATATTTTAGAGAAGATTAGAAGCTCCACTGGGTTGCTTACTGTTTCTGCATTTAGCTGCAGCTATGTTGGGAGTACTTCCCTACCCCCCTTACCACCACCCCAGGTGAAAGGTTTACCTTGTACATGTACCTTCATAAAACTTGCCTTTAGCTTTTAGATTTACTGACTGCTGGAGCAGAGAACAAAATTCAGAGCCAAACAACTGTTACGGCAACACCTTTCAAACATAAGGCAAACTTTTTATTATAAACAAACAAGATTTCTTGACTACACTTAGTCCTCACAGGTAGCAACAGAATTACTCAATTATGTTTATTTCTGGCTTTCTCCCCAACCCTGTATCTCTGTTTCAACAAAAATGCTTGCCTTTTGCAACCAGCTCCTGGTTTTCACATCAGCAAATTCCAACTGAATTCCATCCCTTACAGCAGGGGAAACGTCCCCAACGTTTTAGAATGAACCTAGAACCTCCTACTTCAAGTGGTGACAGACAAGGCCATCACAGCGGTGATGCTGCATGCTCCCAAGACAACCTGCACTTAAACAAGCCCGCTGTATTGCACCCAAAAAAGCAAGCACACAGAAATCTGGAATTAAAAAAGGAATCCAAACAGGAAGACATCTCCAGAAGATTTCAGCTCATGACAGAAGAGTATGTCCAAAACAAATGATTCTCGATTTTCACTCCTGATACTACTTAATTAATAGAATCAACTAGGTTGGAAGAAAACTTTAAGATTATCAAGTCCAACTGTTACCCCAGGACTGACAAGTCCACCATTAAATCATGGCACTGAGGGCCCCATCTACATGGTTTGTGACCACCATCCAGGGATGGTCATTCCACCACTTCCCTGGGCAGCCTATTCCAATGCCTGAGCACCCTTTCAGTAAAGATATTTTTCCTAATATCCATCTAAACCTCCCATGGTATAGCTTGAGGCTGTTATCTTTTCTCTCATTGCTTGGTTACTTGGCGGAAGAGATCAACTCCTACCTCACTACAACCTCCTTTCAGGTAGTTGTAAGGAGCAATAAGGTCCCCCCTGAGCCTTCTCCTCTCTCCAGACTAAATAACCACAATTCTCCCAGCTGTCATAAGACTTGTGCTCCAGACCCTTCACCAGCTTCAATGCTGCTCTCTGGACATGCCCCAGCACCTCCATGTCTCTCCTGTAGCAACAGGCGTGGAACTGAACATGGGATTCGAGGTGCAGCCTCACCAGTGCCCAGTACAGGGGGATGATCACCTCCCTGGCCCTGCTGGCCACACTATTTCTGATACAAGCCAGGATGCCATTGGCCTTCTTGGCACTGCTTTGGAACCTATAGAGAAGGGGACTTGGAAGTTTAGTGCACCTACTGAAAGCCAAACTGGCATCAGTGTTTCTGGTAATGCTGTTCCACATGCAGAATCAGGACCGAAACATACAGAATAAATAGCCCACACAGGCACTACTACTTTACACTATCCTACACCAAAGAAAAAGCGAACACATTTCTAGCTACAAGTCTCTAACAATGCTGCTTTCCCATACACTCAATATCCTTTTACTGTCATGTTCTTGTTCATTAAAGTGAGTTGTACAAGTTACTGAAATACAGAAGTGCCAATCCATAAAGAGTACTTGCTTTCAGATAGTAATTGCAGTGATTATAATGGTCCCCAAAGCAACCCTAAGTGAAACTGGAGCACTGATGAAGTATGTCTAAGTTATCAGGAGAAAAAAAAAAATGTTTAATTTAAGCAGCCAAAGACTCAAGAACATAAAAGTTACCTTCTCACAATTGAGAACACTTACTGTTCAAACCAAAGGATTGCAAGTTTCTCCTATCCACTTCTGTCTTAAACACAGCACAGCAGTACATTCTTTGTGTTCCCCACGATCTTCTCAGTGACCCCATTCCAGTTAGAAACAGGGAAAGTCATCGATTCCTCCAGCACTTCTTCCAGAAAGTTTAGCCTTTACCTACTTCCCCCAGGTTTGATATAGCTATTCTGTCATTATAGAGTCCACACAGATCAGGCCCTGGGAGCCCCATCTTGCTGTGAGGAGCATAACCAGAACTTAGAAAATATTCCTAATGAGGTGCTGCAGTTGAACCCCAGGGTCACTTAAGAGTCCCGGGTTCATGATGTCTTTAGGTGTCAGTTGCTGCTGCAGCTGATGCAGGCACAGCATTCCACAGCTGAGAGAACACCTGCATTATTGCACAGTCAGCTAATAAAAGAATTGGGTTTGCTTCATCATCTGTAAAACTACACCATTATGAAGAAACTACTCCCATTAGGAAAGAAAGTATGATCTTATACATTACGTACATGATGATTTAACAATTAGATAACCTGGCATGAGCTCTCAGCATTTAGGTATCTGATCTGTAAGCGGTTAAAGCATCTCTCAGAAAATAAATGCAGGAAATAATTCTAGTTATAATTTCTTGGTTTCCACAAAATATGTGGTGCTAATATACCAACACAACCCTCAGTTCTAAAAGGCTTAGCGTAAGGGAACAATTTATTCTCCCCAAAGCCAGGCAGCAGCTGAAGTTGGCAAGTGAGAGCGCTAAACTGCCAGTTTCCATGGAAATGGAATTTGGATCAGTACAAACAAAGATTTCAGAACTTAAAACCAAACACGTTCCATCTTACACTCTCTACTCCGACATTTTTCTTCCTGGGTAACAAGGGGTTAGGAGAGATACAGATGTCATGTACATTAGTCTTCTAGTAACTCATGCTGGTTTGTAACTCCTCATTTTCATTTAGAGGTAGCTGTGCACCACAGTGGTAGATTTAGACACAGCCAACCATCCACATTTTATAAACATAACAGTATCCCAAAACTGTGCATTTGGGAGGACAGATCAGTTCGTAATTATGTGATGATAATACATGCAACTGCTTACAATGCTGAATCACACTAAACCAGGAAAAATCGCACCATACAACACAGCCACAAGGAACAACCAGTGAAATTAAAAAAACACCCCACAAACCTAATTTTTGCTATGACCCACAGCATAGCACAGCAACAGAATTGTGACAAATTTTAACTGTAAAAATGCATTGTCTTTAGGCAAAAAGCAAAAAGGTGTATTTTATCACCACTAATGCAATGGATCCACAACAGCCGCTGCCCAATGCTGCAAGGGAGAAATCCAACTTGTTGATTATAAGCGCAGGATGCTCACTGGCAGCTAGAACAATTTGCCAATGGTATTTATGGCTGCTATTCCTTGCATTTGGCAAGAGCAGAGGACGAGTCATTTTCTGGAAATATTTACATTTATTTTTGCATCTGATGACAACACTCCATCTGCTGTCAGACGCTTTGGTGCCTCTGCCAGTTTCTTCCCTAATGTATTGCTTTCTCCAAGCTTTGCCAAGGCTTCTTTAGCTCCTGAACTTTGTTCTTTTACCAGGTTTGAAGGGGCCATTTCAAGTTGTGAGCAACAACTTGAGGTATGAACATCTAACCCTATGTTCTAATCACAGAATATCAGACAAATAGACAGCATTTCAATGACTTTCCCTCTCAAGGCCATCACCTCCAGAAGCCTGAGGACAAGGCAGACAGCCTCAACACAGCGATCAAAATCCCCAAAATAAAAAGGATCTTCAGGCCAATTAGGAAAAGCAGAAATTAAAAAGCCCAAATGCCCCACAAAAATCAAGATTTCACCCAGCATTTAAAAATGCAGCCAAGTAAAACAATATCCTCTCTAGGGCAAACAGTGGGCTACACACCACACAAATTTGAGATTCTAACCCAGCAAGCACAATTGTACCTGCAAAACTTTGCAGTGTAGATCACACAGAAGAGATGGTTTCCACCTGTTTGCCTAACACCCTTCATACAGAGTTAAACGTTAAAAGAACCAACAAAACCAAAGATTTGAAAGCCTGTCGTTTTTTACCCGTAAGGCGTTTAGTTTATCAAGGAAGAAGCAGACAATGTCCCTGCTTTCTCCAACTTCTATACAACGATCATAGAATCATAGAATAGTTAGGGTTGGAAAGGACCTCAAGATCATCTAGTTCCAACCTCCCTGCCATGGGCAGGGACACCTCACACTAAACCATCCCACCCAAGGCTTCGTCCAACCTGGCCTTGAACACTGCCAGGGATGGAGCACTCACAACCTCCCTGGGCAACCCATTCCAGTGCCTCACCACCCTCACAGTAAAGAACTTCTTCCTTATATCCAATCTAAACTTCCCCTGTTTAAGTTTGAACCCGATCTTCATATGGGAGGTGCTCCATATGATCAAGCTACCTTTCACAGAATGGCAGCTAAGGAATTGGCTGGATGGCCATACTCGAAGAGCTGCAGTCAACTTATCAAGGTCCAAGTGAAGACCAGTGATGAGTGGTGTTCCCCAGGGTTGGTATTGGGACTGTCACTGTTTAACATCTTTGTCGGTGACACAGACAGTGCATCCTCAGCAAGTTTGCCAATGACACCAAGCTGTGTGGTGTGGTTGACATGCTGAAGGGAAGGGGGGTGCCATCCAGAGGGACCTTGACAAGCTGGAGAGGTGGGCCTGTGTGAACCTCGTGAGGTTCAACAAGGCCAAGTACAAGGTCCTGCACCTGGATGGGAGCAATCCCAAGCACTGATACAGGCTGGGCAGAGACTGGATTGAAAGCAGCCCTAAGGACAAGGAATTGAGGGTATTGGTAGATGAGAAGCTCAACATGACAAGGCACTGTGCACTCACAGTCTAGAAGGCCAACTGTGTGCTGGGCTGCATCAAAAGGAGCGTGACCAGCAGGCTGAGGGAGGCGATTCTCCCCCAGTCCCACAAAACCCCACCTACATCCACTACTGTATTCAGCTCCAGGACCCACAACATAAGAAGGATGTGGAACTGTTGGAGCAAGCCCAGAGGAAGCCACAAAGATGATCAGAGAACTAGAGCACCTCTCCTATGAAGACAGGCTGAGATTGCTGGGCTTCTTCAACCTGGTGAAGAGAAGATTCCAGGGAGTCCTTAGAGCAGACTTCCAGTAGCTAAAGGGTGCCTACTACAAACCTGGAGAGGGACTTTTTACAAGAGCATTGCAGGGACAGGACAAGGGGGAATGGCCTTAAACTGACAGAGGGCAGATTCAGGTTAGATACAAGAAAGAAGTTCTTCCCTGTGAGTATAGTGAGGCCCTGGCACAGGTTGCCCAGAGGAGCTGTGGCTGCCCCATCCCTGGCAGTGTTCAAGGCCAGGCTGGACGGGGCTTTGAGCAACCTGGTCTAGGGGAAGGTGTCCCTGCCGTGGAAGGGGTTTGGAACCAGATGATCGTTAAGGTCCCTTCCAATCCAAACCGTTCTGTGATTCTAAACAACGTAATAGGTCACCTTACAGCACCACATAAGTAAAAAATAGACCCCCAAAGGTCACATACAGAACTCTTTTAAAGATCAAATACTCAATTCACAATAGAAAAATGGATTGCAAGGTCAGAGATTCCTGAAAAGTGATTGCAACTTCCAGCGGCTCACAGAATCGTAAGCATTTAAACCCCCAAGGACTGAGATAAAGAGCATCAGCTTGCTCATCCATTTCATTTGAAAGTAGGAAAGTAGGTTAGTGTGAAATGGTGTCCTGAAGAAATAATCCCAACAGGATGAATGCATAAAATAAATGCCTTAATCCCTTTTGCATCTCTGTACATGTGTGTAATTTCATTTACTACTAGACCCACTTCAGAGATAACTCTGATCTGTAGTGTACAGGTTGGATTAGATGACCTCAAGGTCTCTTCTGGCACAACACTCATCTCAAATTATCTTATTTGTTGACACCAAAAGAAAGAATTTGCCTCTAAACAGAGCAAATCTTTCCCCTAAGAAACTGTTTTTTCCTTCTCATTTCACTGACCACCTAAAAAACAAACAAACAAACAAACAAACAACCCCCCCCAAAAAAACAAACCCAAAACTCAAATCATGTCAAGTAAAAAAAATCAGGTGTCAGCTTTATTTCACTGCTGCAATTTGTCTCCGTTACTTTTAAAAGCCAGGACCACAGTGATAAGCCCAGGGAAAAATAACCACACATGGATTTGAAGTAAGCCTTTTCCTCTTCCAACAGCCCTACGATATATAAGCAACTTACTGCTTCAACTTATACTGTCTGAGAGAAATTAAAAACTGAAAAAAAATAAAAATGTGGAGCGACCAACCTTTTTGCTTTTAGGCATCAAACTAAGGCTCGCCTTTGTAGCAAGTAAAAGACCAATTCAGCAACTACACCAAATACAGCAGCTTGTTTTGGCAACCCCATTTTTAGGGGATCAGATTTAGCTACTCAGCTTTAATACTCTTGTTTTTGAATTAACCATCTGTTCTGTAACATTCAGGCAGACAGACTAGTAAAGTAGGATGTCAGTCTCAGGGGTCCTGGGGCTAAAACACACATATATACATGCCCACAACAGGCAAACAGAGCCCATCAAAACAACAGTCAAGCTTTCCAACAAGGAAGGTATATTGTTGATTTTTTTATCTCGGCTGTGGTTTCATTTTATTTAATTAGCAGGAGGAACTCACGCCAACACAGTACATATTTTAATCAATTAACACAGAAAGGGAACAACTTTCAAAGGTTTTATAACAAAAAGACTTCTATTTACAACGGCTGTAGGTCAGAGATTTTTATCTAGGCCCTTTTAAGAAGATTGCCAAAAATAAAGCATGCTCTACCACCATAAATTGTCATTGTGAAGGAAGTACGAAATTCTTACATGAAAAGATGCAGTTCGGAAGCTCTCAGTATGTTTAAAGTACAGTTGCTGTGAAAGTATGGAAGCTTTCCCCCCCTTTCAAAAAGATACATACGAGCACAAAAATGCTCTGTTATTTAAAGCTACACCGAAAGAAAACAGAATTTATAGGTGTTGCTCGACAAGTGAACTTTTAACGAACACTTTAATCAACTGATCACTTTTAGAGAAACACACCATCAAGAAGCCATTTGTTTCAGCAGACTACCATTATAAGTGGCTAAAAGATGGCCAAAGTATGCTACAAAAACATTTGACAAGCTCAGTTCCTAAATCTTTAAACACCCTTTGCCGTTTAAAAAAAACATTTCCAATTATGCCGATGAATTTCCATGCACATTGCCTCCAGTATCATGAATCCTGAGTTTTGCAACTGGTACTACTACAGCAGGCTCTCCGAGAACTAGTACGTCCTACTTCTACAACACGGTCAGTAAATAAGAGCCTACTCGTCCCAGACGGACACTTAACTGACCTCCAAGACCTTCTTACAAAAGCCGGTACAACTGCTTTCACAACAGCTCTGGCGATGAGCCTGCATACTATTGTAAGGCTCTTAGCACTGAAGTACTACAATGTTTATTTCAACTCTAAATCAAAGCATCACAACTACATATCTCTATAGGCACAGGGCCTACTGCAATTAACTCTTCTATTCCTATCTGTCTTCTAAAAGAAAAATCTCAAAATCAAATCCAGCAATACACCAATATAGAGCAATTTACATGTTCTCTCCCTCCTGCACACAATAACCTGTGTTCACTGCACAATGTCTTTCCACAGCAAGGATAATTGTATTTGCAAAGGTACCCAGCAGTGGCTCAGTTCTACTGCAGCCCACCTCAAGTGGCAGCAGGCCACCAACTTTGGAATCAGCATAATGTATGCATATTCAAGAGTCCTGTACTCAAATTTCAAAAGTTAGTCACTTCTTCAAAATACATTGCTTTTTACTGAATAAACTAAGGTGCTAAACTAGCAGGCTTCCAACACAAGCTAGCAAGCAGTTACATGAAGACTTTGCTTCCTGCTTTGGTTAAAAGATAAGAGATAGCAAAAAGTCATCAAGAAACCATTCCGAGACACTGCAGTGATTCAGATCATTGTCTAATGTTCTATTTGAATCACTGATCTATTTGAAAATAGAAGTTATCATTAGGATTGATAACTATTGATACAAATGACTACACAATCAGAAGATGCCAAAATATTACACTATCCCCAGATTTCCCTTAAAGCTTCCCCGACTCACGGTGTATGCCCTATTAAATGAACTTTCAATTTACTGATTTTTAAATTAAGAAACTCAATGTTTTGAAATTCAAGTGCCTATACTTAAGTAACTGAACATGTATGTGATGCCCAGGTTATTTGCCAAACTTTCCAAGAGCTGATACTACAGCTGCAGAGTATTTTTGCACAAATGACGATTTAGTGAGTTTCCTTTGTATTCGTACTCCTGTAAAGTCCCATCCACCCCTACTCCATCTGTTGCCTTCTTGCAAGACTGATTTATCTGCAAGTAAAATAATGAAGAACTAACTTCCCCCCCTTCTCTTGGTAGCATGTTCTAGGACTGTTCTACCAGGGGAAGGTGGGGGGTGGGAAATCAGGTCATTAAAAGAAATAAAGTAAGAGTTCCATGAAGAAGGTACACCAAGCAACCTACTTGACACACATTTTATGGGATAAAGCACTTCTCCTATGAGGAACAGCTGAGAGAGCTGGGGTTGTTAAGCCTGGAGAAGAGAAGACTCCGGGGAGATCTTATTGCAGCCTTTCACTTAAAAGGGGCTTGTAAGAAAGATGGGAAGAGAATTTCTAGCAGGGCTTGTTGCAATAGGGCAAGGGGTGATGGTTTTAAACTAAAAGAGGGGAGATTCAGGCTGGACGTGAGGAAGAAATTCTTTACAGTGAGGGTGGTAAAACACTGGCACAGGTTGCCCAGAGAGGTGGTGGATGCACCATCCCTGAAGACATTCAAGGCCAGGCTGGATGTGGTTCTGGGCAACCTGATCTAGTTGAAGATATCCTCACTCATTGCAGGGGTGTTGTTCTAGATGAGCTTTGAAGGTCCCTTCCAACCCAAACTGTTCTATGATTTGATCAACTGTACGAAATTTGTACATCAGTACTGAACCAAAGAGGAATCCTTTCCCTCAATAAAGTGACAGTAGAATGGTTTGAGTAAGGATTTAATTTCAAGAAACAATTCTGGTGATGTAGCACCCAGTGAAGCACAGGGTATTAGTTAATTATTCCCACTCAAATTCATTAAAAATCTATTCTTCTGCTCCCACTTCAAAGCTTGCAACTGAAGCTTGATTTATCATGTTGGTCCCAGCATGGGATGTTTTGGTAAGTTTCAGATTTACCATCAGTGAATTACAGGCTAGTCTGTGACACAGGCAGCACAAGTCTAAATACACAAAGGAACACCTACTCTACTATTCCTTTCACAAAGGAAGTAGTGAGTGAACAAGGAGACCTGAAATCCTGGATCCACTAACAGGCATATGTTTTTTCCACATGCATCTTACTCAGGTTCATACAAACCCCAATCAAGAGAAAGATCTTACTGCTCCTTTTGTATAGAAAAGGGTGAATGAGGGTAACTCCTCAGTAGAAGGTACTCTAATAAGGGTAACTCCTCATTACAGGTCTCATCAGGTAAATGTATAAATCAAGTTCTGTTACAAGTACCCTGAATAAAAGCCTTTTTTTTTTCCTTCTTAGTTAATACATTTTGCATTATCTTCTTTAACACTCAGTATGTTGACAGCTTTCCCCCCCCATTAAGTAATCCATAGGGAATTTCAGTATTATACCTCTGTGACAGACTTCCCTAAAGCATAGTTTGTTTGCCCGATGCATTCAAGTACACAATCATTAGATTCCATATAAAAATTCAGCTTCTGGAAAGCGGCAAACTTGGAATTTAAAGAAAGGTCACTTCAACTTTCCCTGCTCCACCTCTGCAAGCAAAGATTCTGCAGTGGCCAGAAAGAGACATACAAAGAAAGTCATAGCTGTTATGCATTCATCCGGCAGACAGAAGTGCTGTAAAGATAAGCAGAAATAGTTACCAAAAATAGAAAGAAACAATCACTTCAGAGCAAGGATTTATTTACACCTCTGGTTTAATTGCTGGCAGTATCAGCAAGGCAATGCCATTACAGCTGATGGCCCTTGTGTGGTACAAACACTTCTTAAAGAAGAATAAAATAAATAAATAAAAACTACAGAATTCCTCAGGCTGCAAGGACCCGCAGGAGCCCAGTGTTCAGCTCAAAGCAAGGCAAACACTCAAGCAGCTTTCACCAGCTGGGTCTTGAAACCTGACTCAGTATGAAGATGTTTCCCTACAAAATGAAAGCCTCTGATTCTTTGCCTACAGTCACTAATAATAACAGTTCAGAGATCACTCGCTCAGACTAGCCCTAAGCCAGTGACAAATTTTGACCATTTTCTTTGTTAAATACTTTTACAGTTAATGCAGTTGAGAAAATCTGAATTACTCCCATTTTCCTAAGCATTCCAAAAGCTTTTCTTACAGTGCAAAGAGTACCCCATTATTAATGCTTAATACATTTTTAAGCAAGTCATGTTCACTTGCAAGTGAGTCATAGGTATATCTACAGAAGCATAGTTGAAGTCTCAGAATATAACTTAGTGTTGACTCAAAAAAACCCATATAGGTTTCTCAGAGCCAGGGACCAGTGTCTTTTAAGTGGAATAAGTCAACTTGAATTTTATATGAATAAGCTATGTGAATACCTTCTATATCTTCCCTCTTGAGCAACAGGGTGCTTACTGTTTATATCTGAGATGCTAGCCTGTGCAAGTGGGGAGCTGGATATATCATCTCTCAATTGCTGGAGCTACTGGGACAGTTTTTCCACAGCTGAACTGATGGAAGGGGAAGATTGTCTTCAAACTCCTGGAGCTGACAACTCATTTCATCCACTGTTGGCACATGATGATGGCGCACTCCATGTAAATTTCTGCCACGAGTTGTGTACATCCAATTTTGGCTAGATCCATGGGTAGCTCCTTGGTGTCCGACTTACAGTACACTCTTGAACGGCTAATTCCCTCAGAAACTGAAGGCCTCTCTATATTGTGATTCACTAGCATTAGCAACATATAACAACTTCCTTGTACGGATACCTTTTCTTCACAGCTGCCAAGAACTGCATCCAGAGACTGAGGATTCTTTTCTTTCATAATCACCTTGTCAATTCTCCCTCCCCTAGCAAGTGATCCCAGCTGCTTGGCTTCCCTACCTTCTAATTAGAGACTGTTGGCCGCATTGTCCCAGCATCGGAGCATCCAGGTGATGATGTGCTCACCTGGACGACAGCTAAAATCGTTTTGCATATTCCACAGCTTAGTCAAGGACAGGGATTGACAAGTTACCTCATGTTCTGCCTCTTCCTCTAGTTCTGGTATTGGCCCTTCTTCATTTTCCTTCCCTAAATGAGCTGTTTCTCAGTTCCATTTTCTCTTGCATATAGGGGCAACTGATACTGACACAGGCTGGTTCTCTGGTTCAGTTACATCACTCATTGCCAGGGTCTGAGTGGCGGTCGTGCTTGCTGTTAAAGCACAACTGGTTACAACTGGAATTAAAACCCAATAAAAGCTTGTAAATTAGTATAGTTGGTTCTTTATTCTGTGATCTTTCTTGAAAGTCTGTAATAATTCACAGCATCAGGAATAAATACACTGCAGGAAATCATGTGCCCAAGACAAACTGGTTTTTTTCTTAAAAGGGCTATAAAAACACACAGAAGTTGTATTACTCACCAGATTTGCCTTGGCTTTAATGTCTCACTTAGACATCAAGTTTAGTAGAAAGGACTTATGTTATATTGGCCATAAGTCATGTCATATTTGGCCATATAGCTATTTCTATTTTTCTAATGATGCTTCAACAAGCATAGGACTCACTCTGTTAAAACTGGTTGCAGAAGTCACTAAGACAGGGAAAACACAGAGCGAGATGAAAACAGTGGATATACAGCAAGACTGTTTTGCAATTCCATCCGGCATAAGTACACACAAACCCTCATAAAAAGTTCTATATCACAGCACTGGTCATTACAGTTACTATTTTGTAGTAAAAGCTAAATTAGAGGTTGCAGGAAAAGATGTTTTAAGAGTAGCCAGTAGCTTATTTTCCACACAGCATCTAGGTACCAACTGCTAGATCACACTTTATGTATGCACTTGGCAACTACTAGATAAAACAAGGTAAGCTAACAATTCACCCACTACCTCTGAAACCAATTAACAAGCTTGTAACATAAACACTATCTCTTCTAGTTAGCACTTTTGCCATAGCTGTGTCCACTTACAAGATGAAACCTTCCTTTGATGCTTGCTCCTTAAACCAGTACTTTGCAAACAACCTTTTAAGTATGCCATTAAGAACATCAAGGTTTAGGTTGCTCTTTGCTTGAGCTTCTTGCCAGCAGAGATGATGTAGTCTAAGCTTATATGCATGCTGTTATCCCTCTCAAGGCACTAGGTAAATCAGGTTAGCTTAACATTCAGACTTACATGACAGCTAGAGCACACAGGTACTAACAGTTCCAGTGGCACACAGGTGGCAACTTGTTTGACAATCGTAACTTTACATCTGTGCCTTTGCAACTTCAAAATGGCATCTTGCTGTTAACTGTTTCAGAATACTGACAGAGGTAGTCACGTTGACATAAGTTAATCAAGTACTTGCTTACAGAGCAGGACTTCATTACAGTGACATCTTGCTGGGATTGCCAAGTCTCCCTGACTCAGGATGGAACATACACGTATTAACTGCTGGTTTAAGATCTAACTAGTTATCTAATGGCTGTAACTTTTATTTTTCATTAAAAACACGCCACTGAGAAGTAGTGGTTGAATATCCAAAGAAAGTTTGCTCTGCAGTCTTCTACTATGGGTTGCACTATGAATGAAGCATCTCAGATACCTCCCTTCTCAATATCAAAATCCACCAGAGAGATTCTTATCTGCCCAGTGCTTGGAATCCCAGCAAAGAAGAAGAGGCTCAACAGTACTGCTATACATCACAACATCACACTTTTTATGACCATCACAAGGGATTCAAATACTGCCACCCACTGACCTAAAATCCAGCCTTTTTTCTTTTTTCTTTTTTCGCCTCCCCGTGAGATCCCAGTTTGAGATGATGTCCAAACTTCCATTGTCTTCATTTCCAAAGCCAACCTCTTGTAAGCCCCAGAGCCGACACAGAAGTCCTGTTGGGCCTGGGACTCCACATGGGTTATGGTACATATGGAGGAAGCATTGTCTATTCACAGAAGCCACCTACCCATGTTGCTCTACCGAGCAATAGGATCCATTCTGAAAACTAGGGGATGATGAGAAACACCCCCTCTGATGGAAGTCTGAGAAGCCATTACCCTCCTTTTTAATGTCAGAGAACATTTTACAGCAGGAATGTAGGGAGGACATTTCAGATACTATACCACAATCTCCCCTCATTTCATTTTGTACTCCATTAGACCAGAACTGCCTCTTGCCTACCACATGTTTTATGTCCATACAGAAGAAAAAGGCTATTCTTAAAAATGGTGCATACATTGAGTAGTATCCTCATTCATACTAGTCAAGCTGAAGATAACAGAGTTTAGTTTAAAACATTGTCTTCCGAAGTAAAATACCATTTATCCAGAGATCATTATGGACTATTGAAGTAAATCATGGTCAGGAAGCACATACACTTCTAATTATTTAGGCTTTTGCATATGCATTTAGAACGACAAGCATGAAGGAACTACAGAACAGGAAAATTATCTTTGCAGCACGTATCTAAATGAATCCAGCCAACCTCTCCTCTGCTACCCACCAAGTATGTTTTTACTAAAGTTGAGGTAAATTCATTCAGTCTTAAACTTAATAGTATTGTCTAGAGGTGACAGAGCATTTCTCAAGCAGTTAGGCAGCCACAAGTCTAAGACAGAAAAGTACATTTGCCATCTTTTTATGTTACGTTTTCATCTTACAGTGTCTAAATATATTTTTAAGTGCGTCATTCATGTTTTCCCACACAAAACAAAGTTTGATCTTCTGTGCCCTTGCTATATTAGTGGCTTATGCTCAGGGAGGGAAACACAAAGCTCTTACAACAGATACTGTAATATGGAAATATAGGCAGGACAGTTCCTTACCCTCTGCTGAGGACGGATATTTTTGTCATGGCTAGCACATAGAAAATATTTACCTGCTATAGGCATTTTAGTGTTAGAGTCAAGCTAAAAGGAAGGAAAAAAAAAAAAATCACAAAAACCAAACAAAAATAACATAAACCCCCAAACAAACAAACAAACCCAAAACCCAACAACAACAACAAAACCCACAAACAAACCCCAAACCAAATCAAAGACACATAGCTAAGGAATATGACTGCATATCACTGTTCTATACATCTGTAATGGTTAATGTTTCTAAGCACCTCCTGGAAAAATAATCAAAGCTGAAGAGTGAAGGGAGAAGCAGCAGATAAATGAAACTGAGAATCTTGTCAAGAAAGATAAAAACCTGGTTAAAGGTCAGTGAAGGACAACAGGAGGGAGGGGAGGAATTCTAGAGAATTCTTGGCTGGGGCTTCCTATAAGGGTAGGCAGAGTGCTGCCAGCTACAAACACGCTATCTCCCAGGGAGCAGGGGGGATGAGTACTGACAGGATGTCAGGATCACAACAGAACAGGTGCTCTGTGTTAAGTTAAACCCAACTCCTGGGCAAGGGAACAGCCAAGCAAGTGTCCCCCAGCCCTGGGCTCCAAACAGCTCGCAGCAAAGGAATTAGAGGAATGCCTCTGTATCTGCAGCTGTGAGATATGAAGAGAAAGTCCCAGTATCTTCCCCTCCCATCAAAAAGAAAATGCTGCGTTGCAACAAAAGAAACACCAAGAAAGCCACTAGTTCCTGAACAAGTATTTTAAAAGCCTTATGGCAGAGCAGAAAGAAATGGTAGTGCCATCGCACATATAGAGTACATGAACAAATCACTAGTTGAAAGTGTTTACAGAAAGAGAGCAAGCAACTGGCAACAATGGGTTCAGGAAGAGCCCTGCATTTTGAAGGCACTCTGCAAATTCAGCATTTGGCAAGAGAGAGCAGGAGAGGACATTCTGGACTACAGAGACAGCCACAGATGACAGACAGGTGGCCTTCAAGCAGGACACTGGTCTGGGAGGCTGCAGACTCACACTATGGTACAGCTCTCCCACCAACACTCTCCAGCCACCCATTCCAGCCATGACAGGATGTAAAAAAGGAGGGGGGGAAACGAATAAAAATAAAAGAAAACTCTCCAGTTGAGTGGTTTTTAAAGTGTGACTCTTGGCTGCTGGTGAGACCCCAGCTCCCTCTACCCTGCGTAGGAAAGGTGATCCTCTTAACTTCTGCTGCAGAACATGACCAGCCCATTGTGCACAGAACTTTAGTTCACCAACAGCGAGCTCACAATCAAGCCTCCTGCTGCAGCATATATCACCTCTTGTAGGTATGCTTCCTTTACCTTCTGGCCTTGCCTGCGGAGACTGCAAGTTCCTCTGCTTAAGTAAAACACAGTGGAGGTAAGCAGTCAGCTTTTCCCGCTAGTAAGCAGCGGGCCTAAGGTAGAATATTACCTTAATTCTTATAAGGTCAGACTGAGTTTTCTTGCACCAGATCACCCTTGTAGATGTCCATCCTACATCTATTAAAAAGGCGTACAAAGATTTCTCTAGTCTCACACAAAATAACTTAATCCCATGTACCTTTACAGTACTCCGTATTTTGCTGCCTTTTGGTCTGCTCCTGGAAAACAAGGGACCAGTCACATACCATATTGGTTATGTCAACTTTGAACATTTCCTTTTGTCATCCCCTTAAGTCTTCTATTCTTGGAAAAAGAAGAACAACCCAAACACTTTATGTATATCTCAGCCTGAAACAAACGCTAAATTCACAGGACATGAGGAAAGCAGGTAAACTGGTAAGCAAATACAGGAATTGCAGTGAAAGAACACTGGTAATAAGTCAGAAGATTACTTTCCTACTCAGACTATGGTGTAAAGTCTTGTTAATTCAGTCATTTGCTGTCAGATCTTGTTCCCTTAAAAAAAAAAGAAAATCAATGTTCCCTTGTATGATAAATAGCCTTTGTTGTCTCTTTGGAGTATCAGGTTACCAATTCCAATCCCATTAAGAGCATGAAAACACTGCATTGTATTCAGTGACTGTTCTTTGTTAGTCCTGTTGCTCATCAGTGCTGATTCCACCATTTGAAATACATAGTATCAAACACACGGCTTATTCATTAGAAGTTTCTGTCCTTGCTCCCAAGGAAACCAGTGCAAAGACTTTGACTTGGCAGCATGGATGAAGTGCAAAGCACACACATGCACATCACAGAAGGAGCAGTTCTGATGAGCAAGAACATGTTTAAAAACCAAACACAGCAAATGAACCAAAACACAAAATCACTTTCTGATGGGCAAGGACAAAGGTGTTCCATACTGCCATGTTTCTCTCTAGATGTCAGTTTTTCCAAGCACTAGCTAGCATTGCCAATATTAATACTGGCAATATTAACAATAGATGTGCAAAAGCACATTTGAGCATTTAGTATCTTCATTCCCAGCATCAACTTTAAAATATTATTAGCTGTGGCATCTTCCTACTTTCTTCTCCAGGAAGAGTTTGACATGTGCACACACTTGATGAGTTCCTTTCTTTCTTTCCACCATATGTCACATAGAAGAAGCAGGAGAATCAAGACAAGGATCTCCAAGGATCTTGCAAGTCTTTAAGAAGTACTGGCCAAACAGAAAAGTGCAATATATTACGGAACTGGGGGATACACATCTAAAAGTACTCTCCCCTCACTTTGCATTGAGAAGCACTTTCTTTATATTGTTCATTTAATGCCACACTAGTCAGAGTTAACATTCATTATTAATCTACTGGATAACAGCTATAAATTTACTAATTGCCAAATTACATGCAGCTTCTCTATGGCTTTAAGCTTAAAGAAACACCAGCTGACAACAAAAATGTCTACTTTTCAAAAAGCAACAAAGAATGCTTTGTTCTCAATCTCATTTTACTTAGAAGGAGGTGGTCACAATCTTTACAGGCATGGCAGCAGGGAGGGAAAGGCAGAGGAGAGAAAGCAGATAGGATCTGTTGAAGATCCCCGAACAGCCCAGTGACAGGAACAACAGACCCTCCAACTCCTAAAGCCACACTGTCTCTGCACTTTTGGCATAGACACAAAACATCTGGCTGCCTAGTGGAATTACAGCCTTTACTTATCCGTGCTCACAAAACTGCTGACTGACAATAAAATGTAAAGTTTCAAAAGACTAGTCCGGAAACTCCAAAACCCCTTTGAATAACGGCTTGAAAACATTGACAAACACTTCAGGAGTCCAAAAATTTTTTAGCAAAATCCCTTTCCGTTCAGTTGAAATAAAATGAAGTTATAGATCTTAGGATTTAAGGGAAGCATACAACAAAAAGTACGAACACCGCCTCACCGTTTTAAAACTGGATGATCCAGAGACACAGCAAGGTGCATGCTGGAAACCCATCAGGTACTGTTGCAATAAGGGAAGCAAGACTCAAGGTTACAGCTAGTACAGTTTTCAAAGCAAGTAAACAAATTCAAACTACAATGTCAACCCTGGAGCAAGGGCAGAAGCTGGATGGAAGTCAGTTACATGTTTCTAGAAGTTTCCCTCCCCTTTCCACTCAAAGAGGCAGTAAGGCATTAAAACCTGACATCTCAAAATACCAAAAAGGCATCACGACTGCCAACACAAGGAGAAAGAGCCATCCTTTCAAAGGCATACATGTCACACTGCAGTACAAAGGCAGGAGTAATACTACAGCAGAGTACAACATGCACGCTTACCTTTAGAGTTGTGCTGCTTGTTTGCAGGTGAAAACCAAATCCTGGACTGCCTCACAATTCTTCAAAGCTCAAATATCCTCTTAGTGCATTTGCATGATCATTTTCCATTCATAAAGAATGGTTAAGCCCTCTTGACTGAAACACATATCACTCTTATCTACAGTACCCACCCCAATCCTCAAAATGCATGTCAGTCCCATACAGAAAATCGTCAAGGATCTGCACAGGTTATCAAGAGTTTACTTGTAGTCTCCCTGTTCATATTCCCCACCGCTGCCCCACCGAGTTCCAGTATGTGGGACTACAGAGAGCACATAGGCTGTGATCTGAAGATTCAGTTGGCAATCACAGGTTGAGACCTGTCTTGCACAGTGGATTTCAGTATCAGAATTTTAAGTAAAAAAAAAAATACATTGTAATACTTGGAATTGGCAAAATCCTACTGTATCATACTGCAGGAGTACACAGGAGATTTTCATTTGTTACTGTGGATTAAGTTGTGGAGTGTTTCCCCAAACTCAATCTGAAACAGCACAATATAATTGGCTCCAATTTTAACTTTATTAGTAATGTTTTGGAACCAAACCTAATTTGGTAATGTATATTGCTACCTTGGCAGACACTCCAGTGATCTGTTAACTATCCCATGTGTCCTAGAAAAAAATAAAAATAAATAATAATAATAAAAATATCACTCATTTTTCTATAAATATTTACTCATTAAAATTACAGACCTAGATTGTTACATACAAAGAGGAGACTACAGAGATGACTGTCTGTCCTTATTACTGTTCTTCCCCTTCTTGTGCTAAAGATAGTGTAGAGAGTAAAAATAAATAAATCCTCAATAGCATTAGGAATTAGACAATGTCACGTTGAAAGACAGCCTAAATGACAAGCCTTATCTCTTCTTGCTGGCTGAGACAGCAGGGGGCCTCTGACCCATGGAGGGGAGGTAGCCTTTAAGCCTTCACTAGGTGGTCTCTTTGCAGTAGGCTCTATTCCCAGCTGTAATTGCTTGTCAGCCCTAACTGGATGCCTGAACGCTCTGGAATAGTTCAGCAAAGTATTTAAACAGATGGATGGTACAGGCCACTGGAACAAAACTCGTTTTTTCTCTGGCCTCGGCTCTCTTTCAGCGCATTCCTTTGAAGTCCGTGCCACTGAGGAATCAACAACAGCTGAGTAACATGTGTTATCATACAACACTGAGCACAGCAACAATATTGCACAGCAAGACACTTTTGTTCAATAATCCTGGACTATAGAAAGCATTACAGTGTCTTTTGTTGTGGGTAAGATCTTTTTCCAAGCACAACAAGAAAGTAAACAGATTCCTCCCCTCTTTAGTAACTCTAAAGTAAAAAGGTGAATTAAATGGATTTCTCAAGTGCCTCCCATCTGAAAGCTTACATTGCCTATCTCCTCAAGTCCTCTCGGGTACATTCAGTGCTCTCCGTATTTATGTTATCTCACAGATGATTAGATGCTTACAGAGGGGTCCAGTCTGCAGTTCCCATGGCAGATACAACAAGCCCATGTGAGCTACAGCTCAAACCCACCTTCCTTTCCCAAGCAGCACAAGTTCCCCGATCTCAACTTCACAGGTAACAAACTGGAGAGAGAAGCAGCACAGCACTGGTCGGCACACACTGACCAGTCTTGCCCTCCCCATAGTTTATCAGTACAAAGATGACAGAGCCCTCAGAACAGTAACAGGAGAAAACAAACATCCTCTCATCAGACAGGAAAACTATTCTTGTCAAAGCTGTAAGATCACCACACACTTTGAAGTGGGTTAGGAAGGACAGAAAGAATTAGTTATTTATGAAACCAAATTTGAAACTAGACTAACCATCCAGATTCAGAAGCACAGAGCTAGCTATGTGCATATGCAAGAAGACAGTAAGTTATAACCCCAAACTGACACTGCTGACTAATAGCAAGTTTCCACAGAATCAAGTCTCTCATGTTCAGTGAAGAGAGAGAACTACCTGCAACAGGGTACATACAGCCTTGCATTTACAAAGCTTACATGTCTAAGAAGTTACAGGAAGGCAGGCAAAAAGTCCCATTACACTGCAAAATCCCAACCCCTGCATGAAAAAATTACAGGAA
The DNA here is from genome assembly GCF_037157495.1 of Lathamus discolor. NCBI lineage: Eukaryota > Metazoa > Chordata > Aves > Psittaciformes > Psittacidae > Lathamus > Lathamus discolor. The sequence goes on from NC_088884.1 coordinate 61,882,120, forward strand.
AACCTGAGCTTTCAAAAAAGCTCTAAAAAGCCACACATGATTTACATATGATTTCAAGATAGAAATCTTAAAGACTTAAAAACCCAGACAAAAAACTTAAATTACAAAGCAAACAAAACCCCCATGTACTAAGCCAATCTCTTAATTACAGACCCCACAAAAAACAAAATAGCAGGTACTGCATGCATCACGATGTGGGGGGTCCTCAGCCCAGAGGGCAGTTTCCACCCTGCAATTCAATTTAACAGTTTCTTTCTAGGGAGGCCACAGTGCCCTTCAAATTCAGCTTGAGGCAGACTGTTAAGGTACCATGGAAGAAGCATGCACTGATTTTGTCAGAGGTATACAGGGGATTAAAACAACTCTAGTGTCAAAACCATTACAGCAATGCAAAAATCTTACGCTCCTATCAAAATAAATGGTGCTGATCAAGAGTTCTATTCCACAACTTTCAAAGAATGAATATTTGCACAAGCAGAACTACTACCCAACCAGCATTCAAACCCACAACTAAACAAGGAGCAATATGATTACACACAATCACTCTTAAAATTGCCTGTAAAAGCACTTAACAGAGAGATCCATGAAAATCTCCATATCCTGTGAGGCGCAGGCAAAAGGGAGTTTAGGCAGAGGTCATACTGCCATGCGATGGCAGACACGGGAACAGAACCCACCATCCTTAGTGCTCAACTCCGCACTTTCAGCGGCAAACCTCCTTCTTTCTAACATGTTCATTTGCAGGGCTTTCCTCAAAAGGACTTGGAAAAGTGATGCTAATCACCTTCATTTGGCTCTTCGGAATTATTGGTGGTGTTTCTAGAAACAGTTCCAGGTAATTTTAAAAGACTTCCTGATAATCTGACTTACTCTTCTCCTTTTATTTCCCCCTATCCCAAACTTTTAACTTCCAGGAAAGATTAAAATAAATAAATAAATAAATAAAAAATCTAACACCTGACCAAATCCTGTTGGGCTTCTGGGAGTGGGGAAGGAGAAGGATAGGGAAATCACATAAGTGTAAGAAGCAAACCACTGCTAACTCTATCAGTTGTCCTAAATGGCATACAACTGACCATTATAATGCCAAGCAGTCATTTCAGTTCCCTCAGCAACTCATCACGTCAAGTAAGTTTTTGCTTTGAGACACAGAAGTACTCCTAGTTTAATATCAAGCCTACTTTCTACTTAGATACCATCAAACAAAAGTCATTCTGAAATGATATCTTCTCTTTAAAGAAAGAAGGGGAAAAAAAAAAGAAAAAAATAGGGCTTACTTAATTTTCTGCTTAGCCACATAAACTTGTGGTCTTCTAGAATGCTATCTCTCCAAAGAGGCAATGTAACACAACCTAGACCCACACTGGTTCCTTCTGACCTGAAGAGTTGACGTTTTATTCATGAACTGCTTATTCTTTACAGAAAAAGACACAGCTCTTTTACAACACTTAACACAATCACACCACTACCAAACACAATTAACCGGGACCTGGAAAACCCTTAAACAGGTGTCTTTGCAGAAGTCATTAGGCAACTGATTTACTTGCTCTCCACAGCCCAGCACACACTTTGAACGCGTAATGCTGACTAAACCCAAGGCAGAAGCTTGCGAGGTCCAAAACGGACTTTCATAAACCACACGACAGCACTTTTTGACACGGATGTAAATAGTTTTCCGGCGATTCAGTCAATGTGTCAATCTCTGATACATCTGCAGCTGTGGGCTGGAAAGCGTGACAGGTGTCATTTTAAAGGGGACACTGAAATCTATAACCTTCCCTCCCTCCTGATCTTCCACACTGATGAAACCCATGAGCAATAATGAACTGGGATTTAGCACACCATTCTCTTGGCATCTTAAAACACCGCTCTGCTGAAGAGAAAACAGGCTGGAACACACCGGACTGCTACAACTCCAAACCGGACCGGGGATCAGCCCTTCCCCACAACAGTTTAGAGCTGCATAAACCACGGAGCAGAATCCATTTTCTTACCCTTTAAAGTTCATGCCACTGTGTTGTCCCATCATACTGTATGTACTGTACTTGCTTAAGCTTTTCTCATCAATACTCCCTTATCCCATCCAGCACCACACCCCCCAGAAATCTCTTACTGTCTGCTGGGCAAAACAGATTTTCTTTTAATCTTTTTCCTTACTAGGGGACTAAAAAGAGAGGGAGGGGTTGGGGAAGGAATAAGAGAGATTAATCGGGAGGGGAGCGGGGGGGAGGAGAGGGAGCGAGGGGAGACCAAAACAGTCCGCTTCGAAAGTGTAAGGGGAAAAAAGAAAGAGGAAAAATAAATAAAACGGGTTTAATTTTCATTCGGGGGCGGTAAGAGAGAGGAGAGGGGAGGAAAATGAAACTACTACAAAGATTTCCCAGTGTCAGAAAAGTCGCCTCTGAACTCCCCTCCTCAAGGACACGCAGGAATTCCCCTTACTTTTCCACACGATGCGCGAAGGAGAAAGACAAAACGCCAGGAGAGAGGAGCAGCCGGAGGAAGCCGGGGAAGTAGCGAAGGAACAGGCGAAAGGACAGGAACGAGTGCGATCGGGCAGGGGAGACGCGAACGGGGAACGGGAGAGGTGAAAATGCCCCCCCCCCAAATCCTTAAAACCGCAAATCCGAGGGGAGGTGGGGAGCGGACAACCCGGGGGGGAAAGTTGGAGAGGGGAGACGCGGGCAGCGGGGAGAGGCGGCAGCCAAGGGTCACAAACCCCGCAGCGGGGACGAGCCGAAAGACGCCCGGGAGGAGCGGGGCAGCAGCAGCCGGGCGGGCTGCCGGGGAGGGAGGGAGGGAGGGAGGGACGGAGCGGGGCAGCGGCAGCCGAAGAGGGGGAGAGGAGGAAGAGGTCGGGCACCGGCGGGACGAGCCCGCGGCGGACTTGGCCGCGCACTTACCGCTCCGCCGCCGGCGGCTCCGCGGGCAGCGCCAACGGCCACAACGGCCGCCGGCTCCGCCTCGCGCCCCGCGGGGGGCGGCGCGCACACGGCCCGCGACGCAGCGCCCGGGGGCTCGGCTCAGCCCTGCCCTCCGCGGCGCCCCGCTGCTGCTGCTGCTGCGGCGGCGGCGGCCGCTCCTCCCCCGGCCCCGCCGAGCCACCACCGTCGCCTCTACGCCCGGCTGCGAGTGGGTGTCCTCCGCCCGGAGCGGCCGCCCCCGCCTCCTTCCTGCTTCTCCGTCTCTCCCCTTCACCGGGAGAGACATGTAACGGAACTGGGGCGCCAGCACGGCATTGTGGGAGCTCTTAAAGCCGCAGCCGCCCCATGCCCCCCGCCGCCAGCGCCGCCGCTGCTCCCCGCCGCCGGCCCGGGCGAGGGCGCGTCCTCCCCTGCCAGCGGGGCGGGCAGCGGCAGAAGCAGCGGCAGCCTCTTAAAGAAGAGGCGCTACAGCCTTGCCTAGAAACATCCCCTCGGCGGGGTCCCCGGGACCGGCCGGGGAGGAGCGAGAGGGCAGCGGGTGCTGTTGTCGCTGCCGGTGGGAGCTCCGGGCGGGCCGTGGGGCCGCCCGCACCCGCTGGGGCTGGGTAAGGAGCCCGCATGCCGGGCGGGAGCTGGAGGAGGGCTCCGGTCCCGAAGGAAGGCAACAGTGAGAGCCCCGGCTGTGGCATAGGCGTAGTTAGGGTTTTTTTTAGTTGTTTTCCCTGAAATTTTTCCGTTGTCTCTGGACGAAGTAAGAATGCCTTTGGTGCTTGTTTGAACTGAGATGTGGAAAGCCGGCAGTCAAGTGTTTTTTCTATTGTTCCTGCTTTGGATTTTGATGATGGAAAATTCCCCGAGGGGACGGGGGGGAGGGAAGAGAAATAAACCTCAGAGCAGCAAAGACTCTTAACCAGACGGCTATTTTAGGCAGAAAGTTTTGAATAAGAAGTTTTAATCAGCTTTGTCGTCATTAAACTTGGAATAGGAAAAATAACCGTTAAAAAAAATACCCTAACCAGCCTATTTGAAAATGAACTTCAGAGCTGTGATTCACAGGCATTTTTCACTGTTACAAACATCTGTGCTGGGGCTGCCCTCAGCTGCCAGCAGCAGCAGTCACTCCTGACTCCTCTCTGAGCTGGTAGCCTTTTCCAGTCTGCCGGTGTTCCACGTCCAGAGATGAGGACATGCTGGTCATTTAAAGAAGAGTCTCATCAAGAGAACTTTATTTTCGTGTTTATGTCATCATCATTTTAACAATATTCCTCTACCATTCCTCCTGTGAACTTTTGAGTTTGGCACGCTTTCCTTGGGGTTTTAAGTCCTGAGCCTTTAGATGAGAGCAGGACTCTGTGACTCTGTATCGATGCTTACATGAAGAATATTTTCAAGAGCATACAGACGCTTCAACTGAAATGCAAGCGTATAAATATTCACAAATTGGGGTTTGGGGGATGTTTCTGCAAGTATTTCTAGTAGGTTTGGATCTTGGGTTATGATCCATGGCTTTATACTGAGACAAGGAGGCACAAAAGTACAAAATGTAATCAGTTCTGTTAAATTTGATGGCTTTGTAATGGAAAATAACTGCGGTGCTTGAAGGTAGTTGACATAGTTTTAGGTCCTTAGGACCTCAGTATAAAAAGTGTAAGAAAAGCAGAATAGAAAAACAGGACGTGGGGATGGGGAGTATCTGGGAGTAGCAGATGTCCAGGATGGGCGCAGTTAAACCAACTGATAAGTAGAAGGACAGGATGATTGCTATGTCTGTAATGTTAATTAAGCTGGTGCTTCAAAGACTGCCCGAAGTTATGAAGATTGCTGGGAGAAGTAAACGACCCTCAGAGAGCACCATTACATTTTTGTATGCATGCGGGAAACTTTCTGGAAAATGATGTAATTTATGTGTAGCCTCATGAATATGTGTGTATGCCCAGGGACTATCCAAGGAGGTATATCCCCCGTGTCTCGCGGCATCGCAATGAAGAATACCTGCTTGTCAACTTGAAACTTTGTTGGTGAGTTTGTTCCTGGAGTTTTCTCTGAATCAATACAATTGAGGATATTTTTCATAAGCGCACCTGGCAAGGTGTAAAGTTCCTGCTGAAGAAGTCTTCCGGACATAGAAGGATGCCTCTTCTAGTTCTGACCTGTATCTGCTGTGCCTCTTTATGTTTATTTAGACAGGAAGGGATGCTGAGGAATCTGTGAGAATGACCCTAAGCACAGCATGAAACTAGGTATGATTAGGAGGAGATGGCAATTAGGTGAACCTGTTGTGGAGCACATGGTTTACATGGTCAGCTACATGCATACACACTTTCACTTTAAGAGACTTTAAAAAACCCAACACTGAAGAGGTATCTCTGGGATAAAGGAATGGTGCCAATGACCAGTTATGCAGCAATCTACTGGATGAGATTTGTTTGCACTGAGTATTTTTTACAATGACTTTCAAGAGTGTCAGTAGACAACTTAAAGCAGGAAAAAAGGGTGTGCTTTCCAGGTACATTGTATGTTGCTAATAGTTAATCAAATATTCCTGTAAAGATCCTGAGCAGTACTGTGCTGCAAATACCACTGCGTGCTCTTCTTTTCATGAAGCTTGTAAGCACAACAGGAGCTATAAAACTCATTGAAGATCTTTTCTCCAAATCCAGGCTTCTCAGGGATTCACTTGAAATGAGTGACCTGGGAAACTATTGAAACTGTATGCCCAGGGAAATTATTGTTAGAAGGTGAAAAACCTTTTTAAAGGAGTTAATGGTTTACTGAAAACAGGTACTTGCTAAGTCATTGAGTCCGAAATGTTTACCTCTCCAGGTGTTCAGCAGAACTGGGGTCCAGAAGATCAAACACCAAGGTTTCTGTTGAAAGCTAGCTAACCTGCCAGTTAGTTTCTCAAACCCAACGAATGCAATTGCTGTACAATTTCGTGTTTGAAAGTTTACATTAGTGAATGAAAATCACGCTTTAAATTAATGGTCATGATAAAGAGATTTCTGGATGTTCAGAAAATGTTTATGCAGCATATTGGAGTGATACTTGCTGTGACAGAGCTTTTGTAGCTAGAAAGAGCATTGGCATTTCTAATAGTCTAGCATTGTCTGTTTCTTCCTTTGTCACTTTCCCATTTTAGTTATGAAGGCATCGAAGACAACACATTGCTGCTGCTTCAAAATACTGTTTGTGAAATTCTCAGAGTAATTTTTGCTCAGGATGATAAGCCAGTATATCCAGAGAGGGCATCAAATATATTTTTGGGAGTGATTTTTCACATAAAAAATGGAACTCTTTGAGAACATGAGGTGGTGGCAAAAAGAGAAGATCAAATCTGTTGCTGGGGTTGCACAACCATGTAGAATTTGACCAAGGCTATCTCCAACAGGGAAGACGACAATAGTCATTTAAGAAAAAAAGGAGGGAAATTATGCTCAAATCCAGCCACAAAATGGGACTAAAGTTGTACAGATACTTGCCCTCTGTATCATAGCAGCCTATTTGCTCTTTGACCCGTACTGAAAGAACAAGATGCCTTGTTGCCCCAGAAAATTGGTTAGGAAGATATTATGGAGTGATGCTAAATTGTGCCTGTGAAGGATACATCTTGTGCAGTTGTAGGATGCCTCTGCTGTGACAGTTCCTTGCTCTCTGTGCCCACTCCAATCACTTCCTAACCTAGTTACGTTATATGTAACCCTAAGTGTTTTGTTAGCCTTCAGTCAATTCTTCCTTCACGCATTGCTGGAGAAGGATAGGGGCTCTGATTCAGTAGGGCATTTAAGCACATCCTTGCACTTATGTGGAATCTTTAAGATCTAGCCAGAGATGTTTTAAGATCTATATCATTGTTGGATGTTTTGGGATGTTTATGTTTCCCATAAAGATCCTGCTTTACTTTTGCCAAAGAGGTAATTAAAGTATCCTAGGAAAGGAGTAAGACCCCCTTTTGATGCGAGCATAGAGCATTGCACAGGGAATTCCTTACACCACACAGCCGCACACACACAGAGTCTTACACATATGTTCTTAATGAGGACAAAAATGAGAGAATAGGCCTGCATGCCTTTTGGTTGTGCAAGTTTTCCAAGAATTATGCCTTTTTGACCAAAACCAGGAAGAGAATGTTTCTGGGGTTCCTTAATTTCCTCCTCTCCTTGATCTATCTTCAGCTACTGCTGCCCTTTCCACTGGCATTTCACCTTGAAAAATCCAGTGTCTCGGTGGGCTCTTTAAATTTAATCCAGACTATAAAATCAGGCTCACTGAGAACAGAAGCAGCTCTGTGTGACCAGTTTCAAGTTATCAACACAGCTTTCAGTATCATGTATTTGCAGTGAACTCTTCATGGCTGGAATAAAACAACTTTGTCTCTGCAAACGCTTACTTGAGAAAAAATAAAGTGGGTCTGGATTTAGCAAATCGTCTAGCTGTGTGCGTATATTTAAGCATGTGAATAGTCTCGATTGGGCTGCTTGTATGATAAAAATTATGCATGTGCTTAAGTACTTTGTTGAATTTGGTCCATAACAAATAAATCTGAACTGGTACTTAACAAGCAGAAAAACAAGCTCATTTGGGTTGGGGTTAATGTCTGTCCCGCAGTGTATTTGCTTAACTGTAAAATGAACATTTCAAGAGGCTTTTTTATAAAAAAAGAAGAAGGGAAAAAAAAAAAAAAGGAATTAAAGAGAGCTGGTGTCTGAAATTCAGGGAAGCAAACAAACATCAGAATAGAATGTAAGTGCATTCTGCAAGCTCTTTCTTCCTAGTTTTGTGGAGCCTGAAGAACAATAATTCCTGGTTGTTTCTCCTCTGGGTTTTCTAGATCTTGCCTTGTTATTTGCTGTTTACTGAGTATGAGTGACATGCGGTGTTAGATATACAGAAAAATGCAATCTGTGTCTTAAAATGGTTGAAATCCAAAAGACTTGTATTCCAAGATGCAAAATATGTTCGATTTTCATTTTACACAGCAGACTCTGGATGATTCCAGAGACTTGCATGTTTCAGGACACAGTTCCATGGAAGAAATCCAAATTATCTCAAACAAAAAATCTCAGTCAAATTCCTCTCCTTCTTCCTTACCTGGCCACATACGTTAACTCACATTAATTGGGGAGCTAGCCTTGAATAAGTAAAAGGGGCAATCCCATACTCATATTTATTTTTGTTGTCAGTTGCAGCAGTAATACCCAGTAACTCTCCCAGTTCATGGTTCCACCCTAAGCACAGTATGTATATATTCAGGGATAGTTACAGTTCTGGCAGGCAAGATATTCATTACTCATGAGTGTCGATCTTCTGCTTAATGAACAGGAATGGGAATCAGGTAAGCCTGGTTCTGTTAATCAGTAAATGTCTCTTCTCTGTTTTTCCTTGATTAATAGAAAGTCATCTCCTTCCTTCAGAGAGAGCTCAGTTCACAGCAATGTGCTGAAATCTAGGGGTGGGGGGATGTGGTTTCAGAGAAATGAAACATTACTAGAGGACCTCACCACTGTGCGTTAGCTGTAAGATTATAATATCCAGATGACTGCCTGTGAACCAGGTTTTAAAGTTTTCACTGGATGTTTAAATCGATAATTATCTGGCATGGTCAGCTGTAAACCATGATATTGGAAATATTTTTCTCTCTTCTATAGATCATCGGGAAAAAAAAAAGTTTGTAGTTGTTGTGATCATAAAGAAAAGCAAGAGAGGTATAAACCTTGACAGTTCCAAAACCCACATGCAAATAATAAGAAATCTAAATGTCATATGATGTGGGGTGAGAAGTTGCCAATATCAGTCTTTAGACATTTAATTTTAATGTGAATGAGAATGAAATGCTTTACCTATTAAGTTTTATGCATCATCTTTTTTGCCAAATCCTGGCAAGAAGTATCACTGTAAATCTCAAGCAGTTAAGAAGAGAAAAAATGACTCACTATAACTGTGATAAAGTATGGGCAGATATCAGCTGTAACAACTAAACAAACCTATGGGAACTCACATCTGTCTTCCCTAGAGAAGATGAATGGTGACAGTACCACTACCCTAACCAAGGACTGAGGAACCATCTGAAAATCGAGCTACCTAAAATGTGTCATCTGTTGAAGAGTTGGTTTTGTGTAGAAAAAACCTTACACCTTGCAAAAGAAATAATAATCCAATGATGGGACAAAAATAGTTGACTTAACTAGGAATGAATGACAAGAAAAACATTTTTTTGGAAATGCCCTTGAATCAGGTATATTTAGTGCAGGAGTTACTTTGCTTGATGTCAGGAAATCAGTGTCTTTCTCCCAGCAAGGACATTTAGACAAGAATATTCTTTTATAATACACAGAAAGGCTATAAAATCTTTGTGATTCAGATGCTTATTTATTTGTTTGGGTTTTTTTCCTGTAAAACATAGAGCAATCCCCTCTCTCCCCAGGTATTATACAAAGCTTTAATGTACTAGGATGTCCCTCCATGAAGCTCACACAACAGCAATGTTTGAAGGGCCTGTCATGGTACTATCGCTTATGATTTAGTACAATTCTAATTTTCAGTGTAAGACAGAGCTTTATAAGGAAGATACTTAAATATCTTTAAATACATTTATAACTATATTCATTTTCTGTTTACAAAACACAGTTTTGCTATTTTTTGTATAAAGCTAGCAAAAGTATGCCAAAAGACTAAAGATTTCTATCATGCACATAAAAAGAAATACTAAACCCCTTGTCAATAAATTCTAAAACCTCTATTTTTCCTCCTACACAGTACTTCATCTCCATCAAAAATGATGGAAATTACCTGTCCCCTGAAGCAGCAAAATCAAATCTAATATACTTTAAAATACAAAGAGTTCAGAATTTCAAAAACTCTTCAGTAATTCCAGAGTTTAGGCCCCATTTCCATAAGTAAGTTAGGGCCAGATTCCCAAAGCTTTTGGAAGATGCAAATAGATGCCTAGAGGGCTTTCAAAAGTGCACATCAAAATGGAGAAGGGAAAAAACCCTAACCCCAGAACAAAGTATTGCTGCTGCTGAGGTTCCCGTATTAAGAAGTTTGCATGGGAAAAAAAGAAGAGTTTTTTCCTTCTCATGGATTTTTTTAAAAGCTTGGGAATAAACACTAAAACATCGCTGTACAACAGCTCTTCAAAGCTTTATAATAGATGTTTTAGGCCATCCTAGCAAATCTGTTGCAGCAGAAATTGGTGCTTTGTCTTGCAAGCTCTGTATTTAACACAAATTCAGCAGATTAATTTCTTTGTTGAAATCAGTTTCCCTGTTGTTTTGTAAAGGCTTTTTCTCAGTGTCATTCTTCGCTTTTGTGGTGTGTTAGTTGGGAAACTTGAGAGGGCAAGATACTCTCTTTCAACAAAGAGCTAATTTCCTGATCCTTATGACCTGAGCGCACCAAGCTTCCCCACAGAGAAACAAATTGGATGACTATTTCAGGATAATTGGATAGTTGGATGCCTTACAGGTAAGTTATTGGAAATCAGAGCTGTGAAAAGCTCTTTCCTGGCTTTACCTGTCGTTGCCTCGCATCGAGGACTTTGGTTTTGAGAAGTTTAATTTTTTGTCTGCTTCAGACGCAACTGAAAAAGAGCAAAGAGAATAACAAAAGCAGGTTTGTGAGAAGGTTTCAGATGTGTGCATTATAAACTGATTGTTATTGTGCTTACAGTTTTCTTCCTGCTGCTTTTCTTGTCCCTTCTTCCTTTTACATGGTGTCTTCTTAAGTCCAAAATCTTCAAAAGTTTTGTGTGCCGGGGCTCCATCCACAGTCACACATGTATTTATAGATCTGTGCTTGTCCTCGCTGGATTAGGGTTTTCTGTGTGAACTTTAAGGGCACTGGCTTCTTAAATCTACTGCAAGTACCTAGTTTACTGCTGAATCAAGGTGGGAGATTCTTGCTGTTGGTTCATGCCTCATGTTTTTCCCCCAGCTCACAAATCTTGCAAATTTGTTGTGTAATGCCCTAATTCCTTGTCCTCCTTGGGGCACCCTATACTGGGAGCACTGATGGATCTGGTCAGTCTTGCAGCAGCATATGGAACCACACCTAGGAGAGGCTGTGCCATGCAGGGCTCCCAAGGTGCTCCGTGTGGAGGTTTCCCCGTGCAACCCTCTCTCTTAATGCCACACACAGGCTGGACAGATAGTACTTTTGCATAACTCACATTTGGGCTGATGCTTCCTGACCCAGGAGGGAGTAGAGAGCTCTGTTGATAGCTACCAAATGGGCTGTCAGGTATCACAAAGTGTTAATCTGTTTCCCCAGCCTTCACTTCCCCAACCTTCACTTCAGCAAATCAGATGATCTTGGAGACTATAACTGAGGTAAAACCTTCACCTTGCTTAGGGCTTCATAATAGTTTTATAGATGGGTGGGAACTATACCCATAACATGATCAGGCCAATTCTAAGTTCTGGGTTTCTCTTGGATCAAGTGTTTGAAAATATTGTTTGACTGGTTAAAAATCACTCAGCTAGTCAATAGCAATGTTTGGCAGCTCAGCTTCAGGCTCTGAAATCGTGTGCTCTCACTGCTACGCAGCTCTGGGCTGCTCCACAGTCAGCATAACTACAGCCAAAGTTACAGCTCTAGGCCAATGCCTGCCAAAGCTTGGCTTGACTTCACAGAGGTACCTCTGCCCACAGTCTGTTTTCTGCACAGGCAACACTTAGTCTCATGGGAGCATAAGAAAAGTGCATTTTCCAGCGCCCCAATATAAGGCAGAAAGCCTCACTCAGTCCAGCTGAAGGTATGGATTTGCTCATGCAAGAGGCTGAAGTACAGCAGAGAGATATCCAAGCCATTACCGAATAGCTGTAACAGTGGTGTTGTAAGGCAAAGTCTGACTTGAGATCAGGGCAAGCTAATTTACCTTTCTGGGAAATAAGCTGAACACAATGTGCTCTTTTTTATACTAAGTAAGTGTTTTAGAGCAGTTATTTTAAACTGCAGCTCTATTGCTGAGTAGCAAGCCCATTCTGCCCAGCCAGTTCGCTCTCTGCAGCTTCACAAAGCTGCATCATTTTGTAGCTGGGAAGGATTTGTAAGCTGCAGAAAGCTATCAGAAGGGGGGTTGTTACTATTCTATTGCTTCATGGTGGTGGTCATCTAAACACCCACCTAGGATTCCTTTGCCATAGAGACTGTGCACCCCTATTGCAATGAGGTAGGGCTTCATCTCAGAGCACGCAAGTCTTCTGGGGCCTTCCTAGAGGAAGGAAGAGCAGAGACCTGGTCAGAGGGAACTCTCTTTCTCAGACCATCTGCTGGTGGTTAAAGGCAAGTGGCACCTTCTGCTGAATATAAATCCACAAGAGAGTTCAGATCTATAGTAACTTTCTTCTTTTTTTTTTTCCCCAAGAGAAAATATGATGCTCATATGTGAAAATATAACTACAAAAACTCTGAAAATGTCCATGCACATAAGTATAGTGACTGGAGAAGGGTAATTTTAATTTTGGGTCCAGGGCTGCATTCCCAGCATTGCTTCAAAAGGACCTAAAGTGATCTATGATTTTCTATACGGAGTAAAAGTGAGCACTGGTTTCAGTTTTTTTCCCCCCTGCTCCTTATAGCCTGCAGCACAACCCTCTAGTGAACAGAATGATGAATATTCCAATGTCCTGAACATGATGGATTTTAATTTCTTATTACAGGAAGCGGAGGAAGAGAGAAAGTAATAGCTTTAGAGAGAATGGCTCTGTTTGTTTTTTTAAGTACCTACATTTGCTTGGCAGTCTGCTGCATAAGTGAATTTCATTGAAATCTGATTATTGATGTACCTTTTTTTTATTATTATATCTTTAGTCAGACAGCCCACCAGCGTAGCGCCTCAAGAGAGAATGGAAGGGGTGCAAAAGCAGAAAAAGAGCTGTAATGCTAAATGGCAGGAAAGAAATTAGTATTAAGTATAGGTGGTCAAAACCCAGAAAAAATAGTTCTGTTAAATTATTGATGTTTTTCTAAAGCACTCAGCTGTAAAAGGAGTCTATTATGTGACATGGTAGAAATTCAGTGTAGAAATTTTCAAAGGCCTCATTTATTTTGTGTACAAAAACTTTATATTGGAACGTAAGCATGGGAGGTGTAAGTATGTGAGTACAGCCCTCTGACAGCAACTGGATCAATACTGGATGTACTTTTCTTCATTGCTGTAAAATCACAGCTCCAAGCTGCTTTCAAGGGTCTGGTCAGTAAGGAGAAGTAAATAGCGTGCCAAGCAGGAAAGCAGTAAATACACAGTAAATTGATTTAGGCCAGTTCTTATTCTTTCAAGCAATAGCAAGTAACATCTAAGCTCTCTGTTTTGCTGACCTGTCCCTGACTTCTTCTGCTGTTTGTTTGCTTTTTCGTGTCGCTCAGTTTGTGTCATGCCTAAATAAAGAGATTGAATGATCTTTTGTTCTTGGTCACTTTTAATTTGTTTTCTATGAATTGCACTTACAGATAGCAGAGTTTTAAGGCTGATAATACTAAGGAAAACTGAAAAACAGAAGGTCTTGAATAAGACTGACTCTTTATTTTTTAGGTATTGTAGCAGAAAAGGGTTTCTCAGTGAATTAGCCAGCCTTTCAGCCAAAGAAAGAAACAAAGGAAGAGGCAAGCTGCTATAAAGATAATCATTCTGTTTATTTGTGCTGTACAAATGCTGCTTGTAAATTAATGATAAGCCCTTTGCACTTAGGTAACACAGCTGATCCAGGCATCTATCTCCTGACTCAAAAGAGGCTCTTGCCTAGTTTCAGGTAGGAAATATTTTAGAAACAGGTCAATATTTTAGAAATGTCAACAAATTCCTTCTGCTACAGCCTAGTGAAACGTATAACGTGAATAGTGGGGTGTGCATTCCCATTCCTTGGCAAAGGACAAGGAAGGCAGATTAAAACTCCTTGCTCCTTTTGTTTCAGAGCAGGAATGCTGCTTGGGGTCTTTCTGACTCTGCCCATCATCTGTCTGCAGGGGTGCAGTTAGTTCCCTCTCATCTCAGCCTGGCCCCATTTCCCTGCCAAGCGAGCAGGCTGGCTCGGATCAGTGAGAGGGACATTAAGGGGCCAATGCCCTGTTTTGCTTCTGCACTTTAAGAGAGCACATTTTAACCTTGCTCTGAATCCCCACCATCCAGCTTGGGAATTCTCTGATTTTGAGCATGCCACACCTGAGGAACATTGACAGAAGTTGTATTGAAGCATACATTTTGAGACTGACGAGCAGGTATTTTCTGACAAACACCCCCCTAGTCTTTCCTGTTAATCAATACCCTCTTGACTGCCTCCAGTTATAGAAGCTGGGGGTCTGCTCCATCTCAGCTTCCCTTAAACAGGCTGGCATTGAAATCAGAGGCACTTTGGGCAAGCAAGAATGGTTCCTGCAGGCTATAAAATGAAAGAAAGCAATAATAGGGCCTTGTTAACTTGGAACACAGAGAGACAGGCTAACTATAAAGAAATCTGGTTTAGATAGAGTTTTGTTTCTTAAGAGTGAGAGGGTTATGAAGATGGTCGTGTTTGTTATTTGCCAGTAACACCCTGCTGTGGAAATTGCTTTTGTTTTTTGAGGGCTTACTTTTTTCATCCAAAGGCGCTCTTTCTAAAACAATGTTTCCAGCCCTGTTTCACACCAAATGTTTTGGGAAAGTTTGGCAAAGTCATGCACCTATTTATGCTTAGCACTGTGTGAATATTTCATCTTTCATAAGCTGTGCCAAAGAGACTCACCATGAAAACAAGGATCTAAATAATTTTGGGACAAACGAGGGGTGTTTTTCTCTCTTCCAGTATTAAGTGCTTGAATACTTCAAAGGAGTAATAACCTTGGAAAAAAATTACTAAACCAAACACTGCTTTGAAAAATCAATGCTTTATTTCAGAACTGCTACAGTGAAGCATCTGGGATGGTTTTTATTTTGTTTTATTCTTTTCCCTACCCACTTTTCGCTGCACAAGCAGCTTGTAGATACCCATAAGGCCCGGTGTTCCCTCAGGACTAGCCTGGCATCTCTTCCATGAAAAAAAATGGAGTGTAAAGAGTTCTCAGAAGAGCCCCATTTTATGTGTGTTGCTCTGGGCCTCCACTGACAGAGAGGGAGGGTTGCATATCTGGGCAAGTATTCCTTTTTAATTTGTTTTCTCACCATTGCTATTTGCTTTCCAAGTGGGTGAAAGAGTGCTGCTATTTGATCATCCCATGAGAGATGCCTACACAGACAGACTACAACTGAAGACTGTAGTCTATCTCTCTGTGCAGACACAAAGCATGCCTCAGAGCACGGCTGTTGTCCCTGTGAAGTCTCCCTAGGTGTCCCGTAGTTCATTACCCCAGGCATTGCCCTGATCCACGACCCCTTGGACCAGGTACAGCTCAGCTGAGATCATACATCCGGGCAAACAGCTATGCCTGGCATGGTCCCAAAACAGAAGAAAGGCCAGGGACCTATGGTAAAAACGCATGAGAAAGGAGCCAAGGGGCTGAGGGGTGTGAAGCAGTGGCCAGTGCTGCAAGTCTCATGTTCAATGTGCAACAATTGATAGGCCTCGTTGTCTGAGGGCTAAGACAGTGTACAATTATCACTTTGGTCTTTGGGAAATGAAGGGGCCAATTTCACCTTCTCTACTCTTTTTTCAGGGTTTGGCTGTAGTTTCAGAGCCCAAGCATGTGATGATTTGTTTTGTTACATGGCAGGGTAATGCAGGGCATCATCTGGGATGTCAAGGAAGTATTTTTCACTTAGTGTCATGAGAATTCCTAGAGTGCCAGCAAAAGCCCGTGCTTTCTGCTGAGTGAATTTGTATGTTTCCATCTTCCTAATTGGTGTAGACACAGAAACCCCCCAGACCAGCATTATTTTTCAAAGCTGTTGAGAGAAAATACCTGCCTTCTTCTGGTACTAGCAAAGTCTGCTGGTACAGTCAGGTACCCTTCATGTCTGCCTTGTGCATGCACCCTTTGTGACCTTACCTCCCTGTAACAGAGAAATCCCTCTGTGTAACAGCTACAACGCAGGGAACGAGTGCAAGTTCAGACAGCTCTGGCCAAATGATTTCTTACTAGAGTCCCCAAAGAAAACTCCACACATCTGTAATGTATTTATGGTACTGCATACTCATTTCTCCTCCCTGTGGTCTCTTTTAATGAAAGGTATGAAAAATTAAACTCCTTCATTGACTCCAGCAAACTAAACAGACCTAACAAATGAACGGTATGTTCCTCAAACACCATCATACCAGTTACTGGTTGACACATTTATATCAATACACGGAATGCGATCTGTTACGAGTTCCCTGCAGCCTGTAGCACGATCAGGGCAATACGGTGCCAGAAGTGGGAGTCACGTGAGTCCCGCGCTGTGACTGAGGGCAGTTTTATGGCCCCTAAACGGGCAGTGCTGTTAGTGCAGCAGTGAGAACGGCTGAGTGAATTTACAGTACCTAACTCCAAAATTACATTATTTAACTATGTAGCAGCAGATTAGCCCAGAGAGGTGATGTGAACACAAACACCCCCTTACGGTGTATGAAGCAATGAGAGGGGAAAGTTGGAACTGTTGTCCTCTGTGCTGTATCTTTAAAAATTGTAACTTTCCTCTAAGCTGGAGGCAGACCATTCAGTCATTTCAAGGTGGATATAACTATAATACCCTGTGCAATTTACATAAGACATATCTTTGGTTAAGTTCTTTTAAAAGGAAACCATCAATTTAAAGATTACATTTTCCCGGGTCATTAAAGTTAGGCACATACTAATTTATTAAAAGGTAATGTATTACATCTAGGAAGAGATAAGATCTGCCAGAAATTCCAGGGAGGCTTTAGAGGTCTTGCTGCGATGAGTCAAGCTGATAACGGCATATGGTGAGGCAGGTGCATTAATGGAGCTGCCTGTTCATCTAGGAAAAGGGGTGCATTGCGGCGGCAATAATTGTTTGGGAAGGTAGCATGGAGAGACACAGCAGTGGAGCCTACACAGAGAAAAGGAAATGCATCAAACCTTATTTGCTGGGTAGCATTGCAACATATCACAAAAGTAGCCGCTAACTTCACTTAGCATGTGCCAAATGCTGTCCAGCCGTGTGCAAATAAAACCTTCCTGTACCAACGGGCTTTCCCAATCACAATATGCAAAAAGTGAGTGTGGATGCGCCATCAAGTAACTAGCCTGTCCGGAGATTTGGAGAAGGCTCGCGATGTAGGCCTTTCCTGAGTATTCCTTGATGGATGTTTGCCGTTAAAATGATCCCGTGAGAACATGGAAGTGCCTAGATCACAGTGGCTGTGGTAGGGGAGTGTGGCCGTGTTCCCAGCCCATGTGGCATCAGCAAAGAAAATGTGTGAGCAGCAGTTTCAGAAGTCAAACCTGAAGGCTACACAGACACCATCAGTGAGATGATGAGACACTGAGGCTAGTGACTTGTCTGGGGAATAAGGTGCTTCAAGTGTAACGGGCAGTGGAGAAATAGCACGCAGGAAAGCAGCAGCGTCAGCAGAGGCATGGTGAGAGACGTGAGTTGGAGGAAGGCTGGTCCCTCAGCCTTGCTCAGTGCACTAGGATTATCCCTGCAGGTCCATTGCCTTCACCAAGAAACTCTGAGAGGAGAGCTGTTAAACAGCAAGAGGAGGGGGGAAAATCCCTGTTGGAATCAACACTGAATTGAAGAGATTGCTGCAGCGATAAGGAAAGCACCTGAATAGAGACAACTGTGATGGAAAACCTATGGCTAAGAGTAAGAGGGAAAGAGCGAAGCCTGATGATGTGAGACGGCAGCATGAGAAGCCCTGGAAGTTGGTCTTGTTTTGAACTTGGCATATGTATCAGCAAAATTGCGTAAGCAGGGAAGTTCCTGCCAGTGTCTCGCTCCAGGGCTGGGGGGTGTGGAGCTGGAGGCTGGAGGGGACACTGTCGTTGTGAAGGCTGCGTAATCCACACAATGATTTCCCTTATGTGAATGCCAAACTAGGCTAGAGGGAGAGGGATGAGATAAGGAAGATGGCGAAAACACACTTTATGCTGAAATTATTTTGTTAATTGTTGCATTTCCAAACCAGTCCTAGGAATTTAAAAATAACATTCGTAAAGTTCAGCATTAAATGCCCTACCTGATGTCCACTGTTTTGAGACCACAAATCATTTCCAGATCTTTGGCTTGTAACAAGCATCATCAGCACAAGCCTTTTCCCCGAATAGTCTCTGTTTTTAACCCCTGAGAGGGTCTAGGAAGCTCTGATAGTGTCATAGAACCATAGAATGGTTTGGGTTAGAAGGAACCTTCAAGGTCATGTAGATCCAACACCTTGCCATGGGCAGTGACACCTTCCACTAGACCAGGTTACTTAAAGCCCCATCCAACCTGGCCTTGAACTCTGTCGGGGACAGCCACAACCTCTCTGGTTTTGACTACTCGCAGGACCCATCACTGTGAACTGAGAGCTGGAATGCTATGGGGCATGAAAGGCATGTCCCAGAAGCCGGAGCAAGGATGTTTTCCTGCAGGACATAGTCTAGACTCCATCATCCTACACTGAGTTACACCCAGCCTCCTCCTGCCCCGCCTAGGAGCAGGAGGAGCAGGGAGGCAGGATTCGGGCAGCTAGCTGGCAGCAACTCAGCCACAGACCCTGACTCAGAGGGTGAGCAACCTTGCCCTTCCTGTGGATGTTTCCTTGAAAGGAGTGATTTGGCCTTAGGAGTAAGAGCCGAAAAGGAACACCAAGAAATCATTCGTGTTGCTTTTCTTCTGCGCAAGTTTATTTTGTTTTGTTTTGTTTTAGGGATGAGCCTAACTGTTTCACATCCTTATCTTCTGGTGTCTAGTCACTTTTGATGTGAGAAAGACACACAGGAAAATTAATACTTATAGTTTCTGATTTGTAAGATGGCTTTTGGAGGAACTGAATGTGTTCTTTTCAGTGTTATTGTCAAAAAATCTTTGGGGCTTTGGAATGAAAATATCTTTTCCTAATTTCTAAATAAAATTGCCTCTATTGTGAAGTTTTGATCCAAGTGCAGAATCAGAATTGTGTTTTGGGCTCCAGCTTGAGATGGATTTGTGGCTTAAATGAGCAACTTCAATTTCACCTCTTCCCTAGTTTTCCCATTTGAATTATTGTTTTTCTTCCAGCAGAGCTTTATAAACATCCAAGCAAAAAGGCCTTGGAGAAGTATACTGTTATACAACTGCTAATCATTACTATTCTTCTATTGTATTCGGTGACGTAAGAAACTCCTAGCCAGATGCCTTAAACTCTGAGGAAATGTCTGCAAGGCATCTTTGTGGTAACACATGGGTGCAGATTCCATTCATCATTTCCTTGACAGTTTAACTAACTACTCCCAAGCCAAAAAAGATCACTGAAATCCATTCCAGAAATATTAGCTGAAGGACAGGAGCAAGACACTAAAAGCTAAGGCAGCCTGTATAATTGGAAATGCCAAGGCTTTGGACTATCAGGAAGGGGTCTGCAGAAAGTAATCAAAAAATGCTAGCTTGCTATGCATTGGTTTAAATTCTATATGCAGGGATTTACACCTCCACTGGAGAAAAAAGAAAAAAATAGAAAGGGAAAAGGAAAAAGTTTAGAGCTCTGCACATTATACACAGTTGGAACCACTCATCCAGAAACTCAGGTTTGAACTTTCTGAAGTACCTGTGGGATTTAGAACAAATCCCGGTTAACTTTGGTAGAACTGGGGCCCTCACATCACTTAAATAATTGAAAGCTTGAGTCAGAATCACCAGAAACATGTTTAACCTTTCACAATTTGCAGCACCTTAAAACTTTTTTTATTCCAATGGCAGTGTCAGTGCTTGTATAGTGATGAAATACTGCAGAAAATGGGTATGCTTTTCTTAGTAACTCTCTGCAGACCCCTTAAAAACACCCATTGGACACACAGGTTGCAGGTTAAAAGCTGTAACTTTGACATAGATCAAAATATTGATTGTTTTCTCTAGAGCCCTTGGTCCTGGAGTCAAACAGTACACAAAAGGCAGCGTCTACTCCTTGTGTTCAGAAAAAGCTGAACACAACTTTTAATGTTAGTATTTAATTTTATTTTATAACATGCGTTTTTGAGCTCTAGCTTACAGGGTTTGAATGTTTGACGTTGGTAATGGTTCATACCTGGCTTTTCCCCTGATTCTACATGTGTTATGTTGGTCTTCTCTGCACTATAAGCCCAATATTAGAAATGTATTTTTTGCACTAAAATATGGGGAGCTGGCACATTCACCCTGCTAGTTTCCTGCTAAGTGCCATAGAAAACCTGGGGGAGCAGTCCGTCCCAGACAGTCAAAATGTACCATTATAAAATAACGAGAGACATACGCAAACTTGAGATCCAGATCCATGCTTACTTCTGGGACATACTTTGTTCTAACAAATTTGAGCTCATCTCTGCTTTCTGTTGAAGCCTACAAGAATGACAATCTGAGGAGACCAGAGAGAGCCAGGAACAGGCCATCAAACACAGCTTTAAAAGTTGTATTACTCTTGGTACCAGAAAGAACAATGGCCATAAGCGATTTGTTTTGTGTTTATAGCTTTTACTTTGGTATGTTGTCTTATAATAAACTTCTTCTCACTTATCAGCCATTTGGAGGAGCTTACTGATCTGTGACTGGGGAAAAGATGGATGCATCCAGTTTTGAAATTATGCAGTCAGTGAAATGCTACTCTGCATATTATAGCTACAGCATGATATATTAGCTAATAAAACACAACACAAAAAATGGTTTGTATGGCCACTGAGCAGTTGATGGGCTGCTGAGAAAAATGTGAAGGAAGGATTTGGTGAGCTATGTCATGAAGGGAGGCGGTCCAGGGCAATGGCTGAAGGCATCAGCCTTGGAAGGCCTGGCAGGTAATGGAAGTCAGTGACTGAGGGGCTTTGGAGTGCAAAATCTGTGCTTGATATGGTCATAAGAGAAATAGTCTTCATAGGATCGTCAAGAGCAGCAGATGATAGTGATGATGATCTGTTTGAGGCAAAGAGACAGAACGCCACAAAAATCTCTTTAAAACTGCAGTATGTTCCAGCTGGAATATGGGAACTGAAAATCACATGTCAAGAGTTGTCACTCCACCATGGACAGGTTGGCCACAACAGGGCTAACGTCACCATCCTCACACACTGCAGGAGCAGCTATTACCTAGTCAGTAACGAGTTGTAGGGACTTAGGAAAGCAGCAAGGGCCTTCCTGAAACAGAGTGGCACAGAGGGGTAGGGAAACAAGTGAGGGGCATTGTTTAGGTGTTTAATTTAAACTACATCCAGCCTCGAGGGAGTGCTCAAAATAATTCAGTGTTTTTCTCTATATTGGGTCAGCTTTCTCCCTCAGCCCCAAATTCACCAAGCGTTGGTAATACCTGACCTTGCTGGTTTTCTAATGGTTTGGGTTGTTCTGTTTCCTTTGGTTAGGTTCTTCTAAATAAAGCCTTAACTGAGGACAATATTAATTGGAGTGGCTGGAGGGTTCATTGTCTGGTTAAGTGAGCAGAAAGACAAACCTACATATACATTTTGGCATTGGAAAGAAATTGTTAATTGTTGCAGGTTGGAAAAACAGAGTTCTCCAATATTAAATAACTGAGGATGCTAATAATATGGAACAGATACTTTCAATTCTGAATCACAGATTAAACCCAGCTCCAGATGAGGAAAAATCCAAAGTTGCCATTTCTTGGAAAATGCTTGATAGCCTACACAAAGTTAGCTTAGCTTCCTCAGATGAGGTCTGCCCTTTGATTTGCACCAATTTGGTCAGTTTTGAAGGTGATTGAATTAATCTACTCTGCAGCCCTGCTGATGTATTACAGCTGAAATGTAGTAGGTAAGCAGAACTGCTGGAACAGGTCACATAAGCACGTGTTTCATCTGTTCATTTGTTTCAGTGGTTAGTCCCATGGCTTAGTTTAAACAGCATTTCATGGCCACGAAATTAAGGGAAATCTTGGGAACTTGCAGCCAACATGGCAGTTTGGGCGTCAGGTTTGTTTTTAAACCTTTGGGGATTCGTCATATGGCAGTATGGCATAACAGTGTGACTGAGCACAAACATTAAACAAACCATTAAAAAATCATTTCCACTCAGAAAAGACAATTTCTTAAGTGCCAGGAAAGGCCATAGCTGCACAGTCACTGAAACCTTTATCTGGTCCGTTGTTCACAGCCGCTCTGACCACATCTTTACTTCCATGACCTTGTACTTCTTTTTCTGTAGAAAAGCAATGGCCTCATTAAATAAACCTGAACAAACTGGTCCCTATATCACACCCATTTTCTGTGTACTAAGGGTCACAAGGACAGAAATGAAAAGCTATTACTCTAATGAACCTTGTAATATGCATAAGGAACATGAAATAAGATTATATATATATATACTGAGAAATGGAGTTTTCTGAATTTCAAATGCCTGTTTTTACATTGGATTAACATTTCCCTTGCCCCTCCAAGCCTTGCTAACAGAGTGCCACGTGGCTGTCCTGAGTGATCAGCAGCAGGAGGGGGACCCTCTCCTCTGCTCAAGCATTTCTGCTATTTGGGCTTATGGAATGCCAAGAATGAGTATGAACTTGCCACTGGAGAGGCATGATACAGTTTGGATCAGGTATTTGCTGACAGCAGAAAAAGAGTGGACTCTTGATTTCCTTAATGGCAATGGAAATAGTGTGTACAGTATATATGTACATGTAGTCCTGTCTTTTCCTCACACCACTTCTCACTCAGCTAGCCATCTTTCTCCTCTATATAATCATTGGTGGTGTAGCCCACATGCCCATGCCATGGACATTCATACCTACTGGCCCTTCCTCAACTTCTCACCCAGTCTTAGCATCTTTTTAATTCCCAAATCTCAGTCTCTGACAACCAGACTCTTGTCCCATGTCCTGTTCCCCATGTCATGTCCATATCCCCTCTTGCTATCGTAGGCATCTGTCCGACCATTGTAAGCCTCAGATCTCTGTCCTTTGCCCCAGGTATTGTCTCACAATCCAATCTCCTCCTCTTGTTCCCCATCTTGCTTCTCACATCACTGTACAGTTCTGGTAGTTTCCTTCTCCATGGAGTATGTTTGGAAGCAGAGAGAACCTGAGAAGGCAGGAGGGAAGGAGTTCCCCTGTGCCCCATCCACAGACTAGATGAGCCAGAACTGCAGCTAAAGGCCTGCTTGCCCCTAGGATGCCAGTTGATGGTCAGATGAGCTTTAGTAAATCTTTAGAAAAGCCAGCTGTGCAGCTTTACTGAGGCTGGGTTTACAAGCCCAGGTATGCTGATCTAACAGCTCACTGCCAGCAAGTGTGAGGTCTCCCCACCTCCTCTTTGAGAGGGTCTGCTGGCTCTTGTGTCCCTCAGGACTACCTCTGATCACTGGCAGAAAGCTAATCCAGTCACTTTCCATGGGATTAGTGTGCTGAGTTAGGGAAGCCGGCAGAGGAGAGTTATAAGAATGAGAAGTGACATGGAGGGGGCTGAGACAACCTGGCCAGGAGAAGGAGCAAGCAGACACCTCCCCATTCTGTTAATCTGGAGCCTCTTGGTCAGAGAGATGTGGTTGCTGGATCTGGTCAGATGGTGCCTGCAGTTTTTCAAAGCCTCACAATGTGGCTAAATTAGGGCAGGCTTTCACAGAGGCAAATTGTTCCATTTTCAAAGGGTAAGGGCATTAAGGCCTCTCTGAGAAAGATTACCAGAATATTTTGACAAGGTAAAATATACCCTAGCCCTGGTCTTAGAGATAAGAGAAACTTCTGGCTAAAAGTTTCCCGTGTAATTCAGGTTTAGGTAACTACTCAGCGTGGAAATTTTAGCTAAAATATCTAATGTTTGGTTAACGTACTTAAGCAATCTTAACAATAGAGCTGCCAGCCCCACCTACAAGAAGTAGTTTGCACCCTTTTGGCAGAAAGATCTGAGATTGAATGGGCATAAGGCAAAGCTGGGAAAATTGTGTGGTTCACTATTTCCCAATGAGTCATCAACAGGTTTTTAAAAACTTTGTAATAACAGCAATTTTTTTAGGACATGAGATGCTTTTCTTCAAAAAGCAGCATTATAAGGAGGGAGGAGTGGAAACGCATGTGCTTTTCATCTGCACAGAATACAAAGAGTCTGAGGCTATGTAATGTAAAGCAGACCTTAAAAAAGACAAATAAGCATGTTAAAGAAAAATGCCAGTAGAATAAATCTGAAGAAAAATGTTTCAAGAGCACACTGAAATCCTTTCATATCATCTGAAGTATATGAGCTAGACAGGGAGAACTACGGCAAGTCACGGAAGGGCTGATAGATAAGCTCGCACACCCAGAACTGATAAACAAGTTTTGAGCAAATCTCTTTCGTACTGTTTCTCTTTTCTTCTGATAAATATTTAAGGGGAGATTTGTCTTACCAGGATGACTTTAGTATGAGAAAGTGAAAAGAACAGGGTTTTAATATTCATGTATTTGAAAGAGCTTTACAAAGTGCTTTGTTTTGTTTTACTTTATACAGTGTGCAATGAGCATCACTTACAGACTTCCACACAGAATCTTTGTCACCTTTCACTGCAGTGGTTACAAGCTGCTCACAAGAACTTGGGTGGTTAGGGCAGGTACCTTTATCATCTTCCAGTTTCCTTATTTTTCTCCTACTGCCTCTCCAAATCTGCCAAGCCCTGGAAACACGATAGCCCAGGACCCACCCTGCTGGTGGAAAGTTCATGGAAACCATCAATCAGAGCTAGTTGCCTTTAGCAACCAACAACAAATCTGCCCGAGCGAGCCACAGGGATGGAGGTTATATGGTTATTACTGCATGGATGTTCAGCGGAGAATTCCTGGCATCAGGAAGACTTAACCTGTAGGGGCTTACAGATAGAAAGTAAATATTTAGTAATGTCTGCAGGGTGTGACAGAAGTCTCCTCCAGCTTGGCTACACCTCAGTCATTGTCACTTAGAGCAGAAAGAGACACTAAGCCAGTTTGGAAGCTAATGACGAGGAGGTTCCTCATTTGAGGTGCATGTCTCAGCTGGGGGAGTAGAGGGGAAGTCAGTCTTTAGCCCTGGACAGCCTGCCTTGCAGTCCTCAGCAAGATTCCTTCTGCTTGAAAAATCTGCAGGAGTGGAAATGTCACAGTCAGCCTTTCTAACAGCCTGAATTATAGTATATTTTAATGTTATTATTGCTGACTCCTTATGTGAAACCTTAAACACCTTGACAGGAGACGAGATGTATATCTATTTATAGTATATGTATAGGTGGGTGCGTTATTTGTATATTTGCATTGAGATACCATGTCTCACTCTTGATGTTTGTGCCAAGTAATCCTTGACATGCATAAACTGCTGTCTCCAGTCTCACCTAGGAACACGTTCTGCCCCATCGTGCCACAGTGAAATGAGACAGCACAAGCTGCAAGATGATGGACAGGAATGCACACAGAATTACGCTACTTTGTAAGCCTTATCCGTGGACCAGTTGCTGCCTCCCACAGAGAGGGTCTAAAAAAAGAGCAGCAGTCTCTGAGGCTGGGTGTCAGCAAAGGGATTATGGATTCTGACCCTCCCAACCCAAAATGTTTTCCTAGGTCAGGGCAGTGGGTTTCAGCAGCTGCCCCTGTGCTAACACCTGTGCCCTTGGAAACAAGAAGCAGAGAGGCAAAGAAGGGAAAACATGGACATACACTTCAAAATCGGCTCAGGTTTCAAGGAGCAGAAAGCTAAAGAGGATGATTTTTCTTCATTCCTTTCCTCCCCTGTCAGATGTGCAGAAGGAGCCTGTTGTGGTGATACAGTGAGGCAGAGCTGTTGTTGCGCACATCCCAGCATCTCTGTTCAGTACAACTCAGCCTGCCCTTGGCGAAGTTCAGCAATTTCAACACCATCTTTAGGATTTTCCAGAGGGCACGATCTACCACTTAGTCATTCAGCCTGTTCTCCTAGTGCTCTTTTGAAAGAATCACAGCATCTTCAAAGAAGTCAGAGGTCATCACTGGCTTGGCTTGACATTTACACTTGTATTTTTCATCAGGAGACAGGGGAATGGCATCCAGTGCCAGTAAACCTGAAAAAAGTGTTGTTTTTCCTCCCCCGAAGAGCTTTAGAGTTCACTTTCTCACACTTATCCACAATCTAAAAATAATTCTCTCATCAATTCATTAGCAAAACCAACACTGAGGTACACTGCACCTTGTTACTGACATTCTCAGCAATGTGAATACCGCTGCAGAATAATTGCCTGACCACTTCCGCTGGGCAATCAAACACCAGTGTATATATTCATTCCATCAATAGAGCAATTAATTTTTAATTTCCACCCCTCTCTCTTTACACGTGTGTGAAAGATACAGGAATGCCTGAAGTCAGAGGAACTGAGTAGGTTCTGCAACCTCTGGTCTATCATTTGGTAGGTCTGGGCACCAGCATCCTCGCTGAGCATAGCAGGTACTGCAGAGGCAAAGGTAGAAGAGTCTAAACTAAAATGCCCACGTTTGCATTCTTTGGACTTCCTGGTGATAGGATGGAGAATTTTTATTTAGATATTTAGATGCACTATGAAGTGAATGTATACAGTAGATTTCCCAACAGATACAGGGAGAAATGTTAAATAATATTACTCTTAATTAACAAAGGGTGAACATTTGAAGGTCTCCAAAAAGCTCATATCTCACTCTGCTGGGCTAGATGAGGGTACTCCTTGCTCTGAAGAGTTTACAACCTAAAAAACCCTAGAAAGCCATCAAAGACAGGGACAGGCCTGTTTTCACAAACAGATGTATTAGTCCTGTGCCCTTCTACACAAGATTACCCCTTTTTCCAGAGATTCTTTTGATAATAAGACAAACTTTGCTTATTAGCAATATTGTACACATGGTCTCTTCTTCGGCAAGTGTGTTCGGTTATGTGCCAATTAAAACAATTCAGTTACCTTTGGCCCTCTTGGTTTATTTAGAGACCTCACAGTACATCAGCATACAGTCAGTAATAACTGATAAAGGAATAAAGTTACAAACAATCCTAATTTGTATTATGCTGGGTACATCAAAAAGCTACTTTTCCATAATCCGCTTATTGCCTTTGTAATCCTCACACAAGACCTCTGAAAATCTCCCTGGAGCATAAAGACAGAAAAGAATCAAAAAGGGAGGGGAAAATGAAAGCACATTTAATAATTGAGGAAAATCTCATTTGAGCAAAGGCTAATGTGTGAGCACACAAAGTTTCATGTGAAGGATTCAAATATAGCTGGAATGGGGAGAAACAGTTGTGTCTGTAGAGTATGCGTCTAGCATCTAGACCTGGACTGATCAGTGTCATGGACCTAGGGAAAACCTGAGCCTAGGACAGAGGGACTTCGCTGTGTAACGGGTAGACAAGGAAGCAGGCAGAGCCAAAGCAGCTTTAACCCTTCTATCCAATTCAGAAAATACCAGTTTCACATTTGGTAATCCTAGTACTGAGAACTCATCTTTTTCTAGCACAAGTAAACACAGCTTTCCTTCGTATGGGGGAACAGTTTCCCTACAACATAACTTATCAATGAGGAGAGTGCTTTAGCCATGCCATGGAAACCAGCTAAATTCAGTTATTTCAGATGTATTTTTACCATAGTTTTGAGACAAAAGGGAAGAGGGCCCTACAAATCTCTGGGAATTGGAGCTGCCATGTTTCGGACAGCCTAGTTTCAGTGCTGGTTTCTCTCGTATTTCTGCATGCCACACAGTCCTCGGGACACAGACTAATAGGTAGATCCTGTTAGCCATCTGAGTGCCAATATGCTAGAGGAATACCCAAGAATGCTAACCTTAAAGGGAAGTATAGATCCACACCCTGGACTTGCATTCAGATAGTTTTAAATATATTCCAAATTTATCCTGATTTTTTGGGAGGGCTATTATATTGTTTTCAGGTATTTTCTGAATAAATATTCATTAATAAGCATTTGTGTTGGGCTGCACACATGTGGAGACTCCAGCATGGTGTAGAGGTGCTGAAGGCACTGCACATCCATTACATGGAGGGTTTGTGCATGCGTAATCAAGATGTTCAGAACCCACTAGTAACATGCTATAGAGTGTACCTGTACATGCATGGTGACCAACTATGCAGCATAGTCAAGTTAGACTATCAGGACAGAAACAGATGCTGTTCTGACGCATTTCGAGGAAAGGAAAGAGATCCTAGGAATATGACTGATCTCTCCTTTTAACCTGTGGGATAAAATTTCTGGCTAGAAAATCTGGTCACATCCAGGAAATGCGGGTATGATAGTCCTACCCAAATCATATCCTGAGTTCCCATGGTGGGAAACCAATACAAATAAAAGGAGATTGAGCTGACAATCTGTGTGCACAAACATGCACAGTGCAATAAAATGTTGGGCTACATTCCTTGCTCAGTATTATTGCTCCTAGTAGTAAATCCACACCCAGCAGGGATGGAAGAAGGAAAACCAGCCACGAGAGACAAACAACAGGCACAGAAGTGACTGAAGCCAGTTTAGGCAGAAGCAAGTTCTGGGAAGTGTAAATGCTCCCAGGCAGGCTCTGGGGGCCCTATGGACCCTGTTGACCTGGCAGATCCTGTAGCAGATCCCTGGGAGCAGTGCTGGTGTTGCTTTTCCTTCTCCCTCAGAGGAGTTTGCAAGTAAAGGCTGTGCGATGAAGGCAGCTTCTTTTGTTCTGTTTGTTTCTGTGGCCTCCCTGAAAGCAGAACACAATTTCTTCAGCTTTGTAATTCAAAAGCATTTTAATTCTGTAATGGCATTTATTCTTCAGGCTGTGAATTGACCATAAATAGTTCTCTGGAAGAATTTGCTATTGGGACTGTGGTATTTATTAAGGGACAAGTCAGATAAAGTACCTTAGGCTAGACTGCAGCCCTTTTGGTCTGTTTATAGCAGAAAGGAAGTTGGAAGAACCTAGGGGGATCTCCCCACCTGAAAGCACATCTCAGCTTTCCACACTGCTTCCTCACTGAGGAAGAGAGGGAATGACCTGGGCACACTACAGACCAGAAACCTGTACCCCAGAAAAGCTGATAGCAGCTGGGTGAGTGTGCCATAAATCAGAGCAGCTTCTTGGACTTACAGATAGATCTAGAGGAATGCCTCTACTCAGAAAAGTGGAAGAGGCATCAACACTGCCCTCATAGTCTCTAATGCTGTGCCTCCTGTAGTCCCTATGTTGAGGACCATGCTGTGAAGCATTGCCCATGATATTGTGTGCCCTCCTTTTGACAGCATCGAAATGTCACATTATAAAACTACCAGGGGCAGCAGGGGCTGCTGGCACTGCTCTGGTATCACTAGGACAGGGAATGATGGCCCCAAGCTGGGCTGAAATGTGGACCTGGGCAAGCTTATGGGTGCCTTGAGGGAGGCTGTGCAGGGGCAGTCATGGCTGGCAGTGCCCTCAGAGACCTAACAAAAATTGATTTATTTAGGCCTTCAGGTTTGTATTCATCGTACATGAACTTATGTACCAACACAAATATTCTGTGGTGGCTGTTCATGGATGACCATGGTGATTTAGGAGCACATGTGCCAACAGAACTCAGCATACCACATAAACGCTGAATAAATGCATAAAGTAATCACAGTCACTGCTTCAGATAGCCCTATTTACAGGCATCTAAAAATAACAGTGATCGAAACAAACTGCCTTGAGTTAATACAGTGTGCAGAGTTGTCATGCATACACCGTGGATGAAACAGTTCTCAGCTCTTCCAAGTCAGTGCTCAGACACTTCTTTAAGATATTTTAAAGTTAATAGCATTTGTTTTACTTATATCAGGCCTAGTTAACTCTGAGTTGATTTTGCTGTACAGTCATTTTGAAACCTACATAGAATCATAGAAATATAGAATGGTTTGGGTTAGAAGGGACCTTAATAGATTATTTAGTTCCATCCTCCCTGCCATGAGCAGGGACACCTTCCACTAGACCAGGTTGCTCAACATGTACTAGCTCATCTTTATGCAGTCCTACCAGTGAAATCCATATAGTAGGAACACTCTTTGGTTACAGAAATTATTACCTAAGCTTTGATGTGGTATGTGTCAGCACTGTTCTCATCAAGAAAAGCACAGATCTCAGTATCAGTCAACGTGAACCTGTTCTCTCTGATGTGAGTTTCCTATCTACTTTATTAATTTAAATTTTCACAGTGAGCATAGCCTCACAGAAGAAGCCATGGCAGAGGGCAAAAACCCCGCTGACCTGTTTGTTTCCATGGACAACATCCTAAACCACTCTGAGGCAGGTATTGGCTTAAAGATTGCAGGAGGATTAAAGAATCTCCCTGTATAGGATAACTCTTTCGGAGGCAAAGTAACCCAAGAATCAACCCATCCGCCAATAAGGGTGTCATTTTTTGTCACTTGGAGAAGCTATGTAACAACAGCTACCAGTGTGGCTGCTGCGTATTAAAAATAAATCTCATTCTGTATTTCTGTCCCGTTCAAGAACTTTCTGAAATTCTTGTACTACAAAAGGGTGACTGATGTGGGATTCAGAGTGGTCCTATTTTTAGCTTTTTAGCTATACTTGCCAATCTTTGAAGTGCATTGATATGAACCAGAAACAGCTAGATCTTCAGTCAGCAAAATGGGAAAGATAGGTGGTGTGCAGTCATTGAATTAAGAAGCTTCTTTGCTGCCTCTAATCACTGATTGGATATTATCTAATGGCAGAAGAAGAGATACTGTTAACATCTGACAGTTTCAATTTCAAGTATTTTTAGGAGATGCATCAATTGAAGCAGTGATTAGGTAGAAGTGGACCAAAACCAGCAGCTGATTGCTTTTAGACATTACAATCCCATTTTAAAATGAATGAAAACAAGTCTATAAATTTATTCAGCTGTAATTTCAGTCTGCTCATAAGTTAGGATCTTCATCTGTTTTGCAAACATCAAAGGCAACTGATTAATGTCAAATGACCAACACTTTTTTTCCCCTACATGAATAATTCCTGTAGCTGATTTGTACTGGGAAAGAGAAATACATTTTACGGCTGTTCTGTGCCTAGATACAGTTTAGAGCAATTATCTGCCTTTAGGATACTTCAGATTATTGTCCATTCTTCTGGACAGGTCAAAGAAAGTAGCCCAGCAAGATCTGTTTTGAAAGAGACATTATGAACAGGTCCAAAGCAGTGTATACAGCTGGGTTCAAGTGCTTAGTTTCCAAGATCTTTGTTTTGGAAGGCAGTTATGATTGAGACTAATGCCTGTACATTTATCAAAATGGGTATTTTCTTGACTGCCTATTCAAACAATGCCTCAGATACTGTTTCCAATTAGCATCCCCAAGGCTTACAGCAGATGTTTGTTTGATGAGCGCTCATCTCCATTGTTATTTGGAAATTCTATTTGGAAATAATAGCTTTATTAGAAACCACCAAAAGCAGAAGAAACATTATCAGAATCATTTACCCTCATTATCAGATTCATTTACTCTGGGCAATCCAGATGAAATCCCTGGGGGGAAGAACATCCAACCACCACATCCACTAAAACTATTTGGGGGAAAGTGCTATGAAATATGTGTTCATGTCTGAGGATCCCTTTGTTTCTCCTTCCCAATGCTAATAATAGCTTTTCAGTGCTGCTGGGTGTCCGAACATGCAAACACTGTATGTTCTTAATGTTGTGTAGCTGTAGCCATTGCTTTAGTATTTCCTTCAGTAAGGCTACTTTTCTGTGTTGGAATAGGAAAGCAGTTTAAAACATGATCATGTTTGGGTTTAATGCTCTATTAAGACAGCCTTGGGTTCCTTGCTCTTTTAGAAGCCTTCACTGTGCCTGAAACTGAAGCTAGTGACAATGGCGTTTAAACAAGAATTTAATAAGCAGGGGTCTGGCATCATGAAAAAGAGGTTTTAGGTATCATCATCTCTCCATTCTATTTGATGTCTAAGTCACTGACTCAAAGAAAATAGTGATTTAACCTTGACCCAGCTCAGTTTAATCTTGTCTGTATAAGTGGGAGCAAAATGGTTCAGCGTGGGACTTTAATGTACTTTCAACACAACTTGACCTTTTCTCCACCTGTGTGGCCAACGCGACCTGTGAAAGCCAGGATGCTGTCAGCTGGACTACAACTTGAGCATAACTGTACTGTCAAGAGAGAGTTGATCTGTAACAGTATTTGGCTCTTATTTGGCTGCCTTTCAGCCAATGTTTCCCTATGATGAGCAAGATTCATCAAGGCCAGTCAAAGATTTACTTTCTTATTGTTGTCTTTGTTTTTTGTTGTTCTTTTTTTACCACAGAACTAAAAATTTTAGGGAAGGAAAATAGGTTTTATTTTTCCCCTGGACTTCATTGGAAAGCTTTAGATTTTCATTGCCAAAAATTAGAAGAAAAAAAAAGCAGCCCAACAAACTGGCTTGTGTGATTTTTTTATTATAAGCAGCCAAAACATTTATACAAAAATAGGAATTTTCTTGCAAACAGCATCTGTCCTACCCAAGGCTTTTTTCTTTTCTTTTTTTAATTTTTTTTTTTCTTCATAAGCTTTCAGGCAGTTCTAATTCTTCGCTCTGTCATATCATTAAGGCACCTGAGGTTCAGACAAATGAAGTGATTAGCCCTGGGTGCCCCAGTAGGCTGGTGGCAGAGCCCAGAAGAGCCCTGCTGCCTGGCATCCATTCTCATGCCTGAGCTTGTTGTCCATTCCCACTCCTCTGCAGGAAGAAAGACATGCATCAGTGCTCCTGAGACAGCTCCAATATTGGGAATAGTCTTTATTCTTGGAACACAATAGACATCTCACCTGATAATAGCATACCCGCTGGTAAATGCTGATATTTTTTGGATTTAAGCCTCCTCTGGAAAGATACTGCTGCAAACCGGGGCATTGCAATTGTGAGGAGTATTATTTAGGGTCATATATCTTTCTTCTGCTACTGTGTATTGAACACTGCCTTTAAGAAGTCGTAGAAAGGAGAGGGAAATGCAAATGATGTTACTGAAGCCTGCGTATCCGCCTGTCAGATAAATGGCACTTAGCAATCAGAGTCTTTGTTACACTAACAGTCTCTGGACATTTTAAATGGGCTTTGCTGGAATACATCATGTTTCAGTGCCTGTGTAAACATTAGACCCTATCTGTCTGTTGTATAAATTTCCACTTTGAGGGGCACCAGGAAGGGTCTGGTTTCACACTATCTGCTGCTTCTTTACCTACTCCAGATTTTCTATAAAAGTGCATTTTGTGCTTTGAGATAATTAATTACTGTGGCTTCCTCGGCCTCATTTGAATCAGATTTGAATACTCTGATTTCCAATCTTTTCTTCCTATTTGTAGTGCTGTTATATGCAAGCAGCTTTTGTAGGATATGGGGCCTGTTACAGCTACAAAAGAATATATTTTGAATGTGATACTCTCCAATTTAACGAATAGTGGCTTTTACTAGGATTACAGTTCTTGGCATATTAATGGTTAGTGACTATATCTAGGAAAGGGTGTGTGCTTCAGTAAGCTGAGAGAGTAGTTCTTAACATGCATGTTTCTAGTGCTACTTGCCAGTAAGCTGTGTCAGCTCCTTGTTGTGTAAAATACAATATACACAAGGTAATATATATTTTTAATGCTTTTGCCTCAGGAATATTGACTAAAGACTTTCCTTTCTCTTTGACTGGTAAATGGTATATATATTTTCTCCAGGTTACAAGGCTTATTATTTCCATCTTTTCATGATATATTGAAGAACTAAGCAAAGTAAAGCTTCGGCTGTCTGTACCATGTTCAAATGTCACGGATGAATTTCATTAAAAATTGCAAGGATACATTTAATTTGACATTGATCAGATCAGTAGGAGAAAAGCTGCCATAGCAAAAGTGTATTGTGGGCATTAGCAAGAGTATGTGGAAGCCACAGACAGATGTTCTTCTTTGCCTAAATCTGATGCTGTTATGACCTGATGAGGAGGGAGCTTAGAAGAAATGTAAGGAGCCAGGTTCCATTGTGTGTTGTTAGGAACTGGGCAAGTGGTTAGCTTCCAGCAAAGGAGGTACAGGTCAGAGAGTGCCCTGTTTGAGCGTGAGCAGATAGGAGGCAGGTCAGGTAGAGTCGGCACTGGCCTTGTGAGAAAAGACAGAAATGGTCAAAGCAAAGTTTCCTGGAGCAGTTGTCTGGCTGCAGCAATCACTTCCACTAGAAAATACCAAGCGGCTTTCAGTAACATGTGCCTAAGTCCCTTAGCTCCTGTATGTACCCAGTACATATAACAAATAATGAGGCCTCATGCTGAACTCATAAACAATCACAGACAAGCTTCCAGGTTTTTCGCAGTACCAATATACATTATGCAGGCTAATGTTCTGTAGTGTAATTGTGCATCATAGACCTTCCCTGCAGACCATATTGCCTAGCTCTACTCTGTTTTCTTCAAAAATGTATACTATGGATTCACGGAGTTGTAGTATAACAGATACTCCTTGGGCCTTGTAAATGCAAGAGCTGGAAATGAACATTGTAGTAAGAGACACACAACCTTCAACAATATTTTTCTGTCCCTTTTGCTCTCCCTATTGCAATAGGCAGATATTAGGGGTTTTTTGGACACCTTTGCAGCACCTTTCCCTGTAGACCCATGAGTCTGCAGTAGGTAAGTACCTGTACAGCAGAGAAAACCAAGGAGTTTGTGTGTTCTCTCAGACCCCAGGCTCAGTCTTTACTTTCTGTTTTGCAAGGAGAGACAGGGCAAGAGCAATGGATATGGTCTTTAACTTCACAAGGTATGACATTGAGCAACTGAAGTTAAATGTGGTATTCAATACACTTTGGTAATTACACTGGTGCATGAAAGTGAGGTCTGAGAAAAGTAAAAATACAAATGGATTTATACTATCTTGCTAATCCGCCAGCAAGTAGTACAGCTTGAAAAGCACCTTTAACTTGAACAGCATCTAGCATGGTGACAAGCTTTTTCGCGTAAGAATAACCAGGAGAGTGTGGTGAGAATATGATATGCTGAAACGGCCTGGGGGCTTAGTGGATTTTTTGGTTGCATTTTTTTTTTTCTCTTTCTCTTTAATGA
This sequence comes from Lathamus discolor, assembly GCF_037157495.1. Classification (NCBI taxonomy): domain Eukaryota; kingdom Metazoa; phylum Chordata; class Aves; order Psittaciformes; family Psittacidae; genus Lathamus; species Lathamus discolor. The sequence continues at coordinate 61,917,066 of NC_088884.1, forward strand.
TGATAGATTATCTAGTCAATATGATCACCTATTTTGGAAGGCATTTATAATGATCAGTGTCAATATTTATGATGAAATGAAGCACTCTCAAATTTATTCATAGTCGCTGAGACTATTTTTCACTTATCATTAATGCAGTAAGTGCAGAATACAGTCAGATATATTAGCCAAGAATAAGCTCAGGTCCCAGTGTAGGGCTAAGGATGTTTAATGTATCTTGACAGTCATTAAGTAGCTGGTAGAGGACTAGCAATGAATTTGTTATTCTCCTTATGAATCAATTCCTATTTATAGCAAACTATCAAAAAAATCCACATTAGAATATGGAGATTGAGATAATACATAATGGTTCTTTCTCCAGAGGCAGCCGTGAAAGGACCTGTGAGACTATAACAAATTGCAGTTAATGATAGACTCTTTCTCAGAGAATTAAACACTTTAATTGGTCAATCAGGTTGGGAATTTGAGAAAATAAGACTTGCAATTATGTGAAAGCCTGCCTACTGTACTTTGGCAGCTTTATGGGCCTCTGGCAATTTTTCATCAGGATTTAGATTTATCGTCATATTCTACTGCTCATAGCTACACCTAGCCAAGAATAAAAGCTGCTTCTTGACATCTTGGGTTTTGGGGTTCCTTTGGAGGAATGAAGTTGTTAGACCAAGACTTTGGTGTTGATACACTCTGTCTTGGGGTGCAATTCGTTCATTAAATATATGTACCAGCTAAAGTGTCTTTTCAGGGCTTAAATGATACACAGACCTTTCTACTTAAAGCTTAATTTCACTCTTTGCATACATGAGGCAGTGTCATCAGCTACTTGCCCATGCTTGCTATAGCATTGAAGTTGGGGATGTCAGGGTAAAAACATTCAGTTACAGTGCTTGAAGACATAGGTTTTGCTCCATATACTCCTTTTTCAGGTAAAAGTAGGCTTGCATCTTGCATCTAATTCACAAGAACTTCATCTGTATACATTAACTGAAGACCCATGTACATGCAATGAAACGCATTGTGTGCCTTCCTGTGGAAAACTTTCTTCGCTCTACCTCAGTTGTCCTCTAGTTAAACATCAGAATAACTCACTATAGTGTGTTGCCTTGCATGTTTAGTTTGTCATTTGCCCAGCGAAGTGTTTATCCCACAATGTGTTTTTTACCAGCCTGCTCACTACACTGTCCTGTCTCTGGTAGAAACTTTGAGGTGCTAATGCAGTGTTGCAACTGCTTTTCATGTTCTATATTGCAGCATCTGTAACAAAGCAGAATTGTGCAGGTTTCTGGGTGTCCCACGTGAATCAATGAGTTGGAGCAGCTGTTCTGCATCAGAAAAAGCTCTGCCTCTTCTCCTCTGGAGAGTCTCATACTAGAAGTGAGGAAGGATTTTGTTCAAAGTGAAACAAGACTTTACCTCGCAGCAGACAGCAGTTCTTGCTTTATGACCATGGGGAACATGATGTGCTTTAGGTATGGCTGGTTACTGCTAGAAATAATTGCATTATGTTACTGAAAGTTCGTATTGCAGGTTTTTATTCCTATTGCAGCTCACTATTCAATAAGCTTAATAAATGAGCTTTTGAAGTGCTGGGGAGAGCTAGCCTTTCCCTGCATGGGAAGGAAGAGCAAGAGTAATCACTTTGAGGATACTGCAGAAGTCTCATCCTGAGTCAAGGTGACAGACCAGTCTGTGATGTTGGATCAAGGAGCACAAGGCTTTTTTGGGCCAAGCCTGTGAAGGCTGTAGCAAGGTGAGACAATGGAATATGAAACTTCACGGTTTGGGTAGTTTAGATGTCAGGAAAGAAAGGGGAACTAGATCAGAGACATCAGTCCAATCAGTCTCATTAGAGATCATCAGTCAGAGACTTGCATTGTAGATCTAGGCCTGAGGTGCTGTGAAAGCAACAGCTGATGGCTCGGTAGCTTAGCTTCACTAAGTTATCCTCTAGGATTGACAAATGGTCACATATCCTCACTTTCCCCAGGCAGATGAATCCTTCGTCCAGCACTCACTCTTTAGAAGATGAGATTGTTGCCAATCCTGACAAAAAGCAGTTACCTGCGGGAGGCAGCAAGAGAAGAGGGATTAGCAGCAACAACAAAACCTCAGAGGAAATCTTGTATCAAGCCAGGTTTGTTCTCTGCTGCCACTTCTCCCGAGGAAAGTCACTTCTTTCCTCTCACTAAGGAGAAGTCATTTCTCTTAGCTAACTAGAGCAGGTAAACAGGAGCTCTTGGGAGCAAGGTAAGGTTTTTTTCGTGGGAGTCTAAATGGTGTCCCTACACATGAGAAAATTCTCAGCCCATCGCTAGGTAAAGCTGGGGTTTGTGCACATACAGAGTGGAAGAGCTCAGTTCTGGAGCTCTGGTGAGCAATGAAGGGATGAGGCACCTGCAACTGTGCTCAGGGCAGGAGGAGGGAATCCTGTGGAGGTCAAGGGCCCAAAGGGGATCCCTCATGCTGCTGGGTCTTGCCAGAGGTGAAGCACTGAAATATGCACATCATGATGCCTTGAAGATGGTAAGAAATGAAGCTGGGTTTTCAGAAAAAGTCACACAGGTTTTTCATATCTGGGGTGTTCACAGAAAGCTGCTAATGGGCAAGGCACTGGCAAGTGTGAGGTGTTCAGCCTCCTCTACTGTGTGCCTGGCATCTCCCAGGTTTGATGATAACCTTGGGCATAAACTACTGCTCACTGCCATTGGGGTAGGGGGTGCATCCTCTTCCAGGCTCTGGGTGATGGTGGACCCTGCGCACCCCATGGTACACAGAGACATTTTGCTGCAGCTGATGCTGATACAGGAGGTGCAATGTGTGTGTCAGTGGCTGGCTGGGGTTCAGGCACTGGCTCGTCAGTGCCAACACAGAAGGAGAAACACTGGCTAGCTAAAAAGCCCTGTTTCTGCCTTTACCTCAGACCCTGCCATGGCATCTGTTGCCCTTCAAAAACCAGTTGGCTGCCAACAAAGCAACCAGAGCCTAATGTACTCCTCACTGACTCTACAGGCTCACTTTTATTTGCATGGCTATACCAATAGCACCTATTACCAGTGTGAGGGCATTTAACCTTTAAACAGGTGTCCTCCTGTTTGACTGCTCAGGTAGCAGTGAATTCTGCTGCCCTGGAGGTGAGACACCACGGCCTGGGAGAGGTGCCATGGGGTACACAGACAGGGGAGGATGCAAAGGTAAGTCTCTGAAAGCCAGGTTTGCTTTTCCTTCTCAACCTGGAAGCATGAGAGGGTGGCTACTTCTGAAAAAGGAGTCGTCCTCCTCCTTTGAATCTTCCCAGACAGTGGAGCTCTCTTGTGTTGTGGGCAGCAGCAGGCAGCAGCCCAGCATTGCAAACAGTGGGCAACAGGACCATGTCATTGCCCCAACAGCAGTCTGCTCCCCACGTAAATATCTGCTTTGCTTGGGCCTTAAACTCGAGCTGGCAGCCCCTTTGGGAGCCCAGGTTTGCTTAGGTATAAAAGGGTTTGCTGAAATTCACTGCAGCTTATTCACTGAATCCATTACAAATATTATTAAATTAAATGCAAATGCTTTTGAAATGCAAATACCATCCAGCATTTTTCTCTCCTTTGCTTTGCTTATGCTCACAGGATAGGGGAGCTGACTCACGGTACGGTTTTCAGAAGTCTCCCAGCTTTCAGTGTCCTGGCATTTCCTACCCATAACTATACTTCTCATATTCAGATGACAAATTGGCACTGCACCAGGGGAGCCTATGTTTATTCAAAATATCCCAGCCTTGCTTATGATTGCGACAAATTCGTACTCAAGGCTTGCTGCCAGCTTGGAAGTCTGGATCCTCATCAACAAACTTCAATGAGAATCAACTCAGTGTAACTTGCTATATTAGCAGATGAAGTGGGAATGAGCTCCAGGGAGAAGAAAAGCCAGCAGAGCTTCTGTTAATAGTTAGACAAAACTGCTGCTTTCATGTGTGCATTTGCATCAGCAATAGCTTTTTGATGCACTGGGCCTTTACCGTCTGTCCTTTCTCTATAGAGAGGTGCATGTGACCTAACAGCTCTGACATTTTGGCTTTGCCTGTTAGGAAGACATATTACTACTGTATCTCAGGATATGTTTTATAAGTCCCTATTTTTCCTGTAAAACATGGGTACTTCTGTGGGCTTTAAAAGCTATTATTTGTTGAACTGTTCTATGTCTTCAGAAAGTACAAGGATACCCACAAAATCATGTTGGTTTCAGCTTCATACTATGTTAGGAAAGGAAGAGGTGTCCAGGTGAATTGTTTTTAGAGGTACCACATGTTTTGAACTTCTTCTCCTCCCTGTACTTGCCTCTTTTGACCCCCTTTTGCTGGTTGTTCACTGTTCTTCCGGCTCAGCTGGGAGAAATTCCTCACAGATGTCCTGTGCCATGCAACGGCCCTAGTAAAGAAAATGTTTATTGTCTTCTTCTTCCCCACTGTGGCAAGCAGGAAGTTTGGCAGATGATGTTTCCTGTCAGGAAGTCGATGCAGGGCATAGGAATCTCTGCTATCTCAAAAAAGTCACCAAGCAATGCAATTTAACATGCCCCTACTTTGGTGTGATTGACTACAATTGTTACTCAGAGCTTAGTCTCACATTTGCATTGTTATCTAGGAATGAAATTGTCACATCTCTGCCACCATGCAAAATTTGTGATTGCCTTGCAAGCTGCAAAGTCAATTTAAGTTGAAGAACCCAGTAAATAATGTACAAGATAATCAGCTTCACATGGCTGTTCTCAGAGATATTAAGGGGAGTATCAAAGAAATAAACATACCATGTGACATGATTAGTGTCATACAGAAGCACTTGGGATCAACTTAGTGTGTTTGGTATCTACCTGGTAATTACTACTTTGTTTCCCTGGTTTAATTACATTTATACCTGTAAGATGGCAAGATAATTGCGCTTAAATTTATCACAGGAAACTAGAAATTGCGTGGTTTGCTAACAACAGACAAGCAGAGAATAATTGGCAAACACAACACTGTTATTTGTACAACATCTGAACACATGCATTATTATTTCAAAGATCCAAGATTTTTGTGTGAGAGGCAAATGTGAAGCCTATCCAGTTTAGCACCTGGTAATAGGAAAGCAAAATACCAAGGAAAACACTGTGTTGTAAATTAATGTGGCAGTTCTCCAGGGCTGGAAGCAGAATCTTAAAACCTAGGTTTTGGCAATGTAGCAATTTACTACACCTTATTTCCCTTTCTCTTTGTGACTTTGTTTTTTCTGTGCTGGAATGCCAAGAAACATTTTTATCTGTTGAGTATGTTGTAGGACCAACTTGATTAAAACTATCTTCTCTGATCGTAGCCAACTAGACTTCAATGACCTTAGCAGTTTCCATGTTAAAGAGAGGGAGGTAAAGCTAGTCACCTTGATTTTTGGTTTGAGTTTGGGGGGAAGGTAACACACTCGAATAGGGCCCAGGGCAGAAAGTGAGAGTACTTGCATGTTATTCTTTGCCCTGCTTCTAGAGGTATTGCCTTTTGACTCCTGGAGACAGATGCTATATCGTTACTGAGACCCTGCCTAGCACATTGTCACCCCAAACTCAATTAAGCCTTCTAGGCACTGGCAAAACCTATAAGGGTCACTAAAGATACAATATAACAGTCAGTGATGGGGATGGTATTCTCAATTAATCCGCAGTAGTAATGAGTTGTGTACTTCACGGCTGCATCCTTCAGGCATCAATCCGGCAGGTTTTGCTCTGGAGTCAAGGGGCATTTCACCTGAGTGACATGTGAAAAATTCAGCTTAGCTCTTGTTGCGTCAACAGCACTGGTGTGGAACAAAATTCCACTCATCAGACACTGCAGCCACCACCTGAGCTGGGGCATCAGCAGTCTTGGCTTGTAATTGCCTTGTAGCTATTGTGCACTTATAGGTAAATGTAAAAATCTTTCAGCTTATGTTTTTGTGGAAAGTGAGAGGAAAAAGGAAAGAAGGAAAGGGGAGGAAAAGAGAGGGGAAGGGAGGAGAGAGGAAAGGAAAAAGAGCAAAAGCTTGCTTATAAACCTTCTTCTTGCCAACAAGCCAAGTGTTGCCTCCAGGTATCAGGTATCACTGCTTTGCTGAATACACTGGGACTTCAAGAATACTGAGCAGTGTTGAAGTGTCAGGATAAACCCAGGCATTTCTACACATACTGAACTCTACAAACATCAGATGTGAACATACCCTGGGTTTTGTGTATAATAACAGCAATTTGACTGTGTGATGACACTGCGGCAGGTATAAATAATTGCTTTCACAATGGTAATGTTTTGTTCAGTCTAGAAACCTTGAGGGAATTTAAAATATATTTAAGCTTTGTGATAGGCCAACTAACAGATAAGCAGTGCTACTCCTACCAAGACACAGAAGAGTGAGGTACCAGGAAAATGAAGAATTTACTTGGTACGAATACAATGTCATGAGTAATAGAAATCAAGAATTCTGAATTCTTTGCTGTTACCACTTTGGCTAAGTATTCTACCTCAATATTACCAATGAAAAACCTACTGCACAATGATGTAACATCTTGGCCATACAATAAACAAGCAGTACCACGAAAACTTCTTGACCAAGAAGAGGGCAAGGTAGTGAGTGAGCTGAACAGGACTGGGGAGCAGCCCAAGGGGCCTGCTCCATGCAGGGGGGGCAAGCAGAGAGCTGAGGGTGACCCCTGGACCACGTGCTCCCCATGCTACAGACCCATAGGATCTGAGCTTTGTGAGCTGAGCAAGGGCAGTGACAGCAACAGGTCCCATAGACCATCCAGTGAACCCCAGGAAAAAGCAAAGTTGCAAGTCATATCTAAGGCCAATCCAAATAGTAATTCAAGAGCAAGGCTAGAAACAGGTTCTCCTACAACATAACTCAGTGGCTGAAAAATTGTGATGATCTATTACAAAGCAGAGGTTATTTTATTTTCAAGTACGTTTGAAGAAACCAAATGTCTTCTGAGAAGAGCGTTTCCTTATTTGAAACACTTTTTCCCCTTCAGAAAAGAAAGCGTAATAGGTATTTAAGCAAGCCCTACCTACTGAACTTTATTTGCCTCTGTAGTGCCTTCAGCATCTGAATCATTCCTTGGTTAGGTATTCTATATAGCAGCGGGCTACGTTATAAGGCACAGAAGATACAGTTGTCTTTTGCGTTGTGTGTTTAACTGTGCCAGTGAAATTGGGAAAGATCTTGAGCCAAATTCTGTGATCCTCAGGCTAATGTTTTACATAGCTGCCTCTTTTTTGAGTTTCCACATATTTAAATTAAACAAGCAGCAGGTTTTAATCTTTGTCAGTGACAATGTGTGACTTGTTTGTACTGTGACGCTCTCTCTACTACTAGCAGAAAGAAGAGCTCGAGTCTGGTAAGGGAGGACTTAGAGCTCAGTGTAATTACATTTCTTACTTACACAAAGTTTACACTAGTCTCTACCTCAGGGTACCACCCTGCAGAAAGTAATTTGCTTGCCAGAAGTTGGGTCAGGAAGTCAAAAACCTCCTCCAGAGCCACTTTAGAAAAACTGGCCCCCAGCGCTAGCACAAAGAGAGAGGGAAACAATGGCTTATGTCTGACTAAAAGGGCCCTAATGCAAACAGCTATTTTCCTCTCTGCTAAATGAGTGATTCCAAGAGACTTGTTAAGAAACAAAGATGGGAGGATCTAAGTCTATTTGCACCCGCTTGGTTTCTCTTTGCATGGTCAAATCCGTGCATTTTCAAAGAACAATGAAACCTGCTGCTTTTCTAACCCATTTACTCTATAAACATCAAAGCTAACCTACAGGCTATCAAACCTGTACTGGCTATGTTGACCCCCTAAAGGTTCACAGAAGTATGTTCTGGAAAGCCTCTTGAGGGAAATTCTGCTTTCACCAAAATCAGCCCTGCAGAAGGCACTGGGAGAAGCAGGGGATGCAGAAACACAGCTAGAGAGTGTATTTGTCCTGACACATGTCCCCTTGCCACTGTGGCTGCTACTCAACAAACCCAAATTAGGGCATCTGAGATGCAAATGACACTGTTCACACAAAATTTCAATTCCTTCTTCAGCCCCACCTCCCAGTGGTAGTGATTTGTGCTTTTACAACAGTATTCACGGTAAAAAAACAACCCCACACAACCACTTGCACCCCTCAAACCAAGGAAAGCCAACATCAGTTTATTTCTCCTTATCCCCCAAACATTAGGCACAAGAAAGAGTTTTTCCAGCGACGGAAATTACAGGCCCAGGTGCTGCAACTCTAGCACCAGTTGGAAGTTCAAAGACAAAATTGTTTACAGGTGAGAAAAATAATCTTGCCCTTAAAACCCACATCTTCAGTGCCTCTTAATTATGCTGTTATTGCCACAGAGCTGACTTGCCTTCAGAAGCAGATTAGCACAAGTTAATGCAACTGAACTGAATTGCCTCTGATGCAACTGAACTGATTTAAATTGCCACTCTTATATGCTAAGGTACAAGAAATTTCCCATAGTGCACAATTTTTCACTAATTTTAGGCTTTCTCACATTTTTGTCAGCTGCATTTCTGTGTTACTGGGACTCAGTAAACTATCTTTGGTGCTGACTGACCCAAATTAAGCCCTTGTACTTCATTGCTGTATCAATCACAGATGCTGATGCTTCCTGGTAGAGATTATTTTTCCTTTCTTGCACTTGGCCAGTGTTAGCTTTTAGGTAGAGTGAGAAAGCTGAGATCCTGGGTCTTGTAGTTGGCTTGTGATGTGAAGCTGGCTTCTTCTGAGGTTTTTCTCTGTGAGTATGTTAGGCCTCAGTTATCTGCTTGAGATATAAGTTACTGACTGATTTTGTCTGAATGTGGTGTTGCTCTCACTTTGTGTAGCTACCTGCAGGGCTGTGTTTGTCCAGTGAATAGCTGCTAGCCATTGTCTGCGGTCAGGCTGTGTGTGACAGCTGCTCCCTTTACCTTGATTTTGTTCATGGGTAACTTGTCATAGGTCCTCTACAAGAAGAATTAATATCCTTTGAGTAGACATGTCTCAAGACTTCTTGGCAATATAGGTAGAATTCAAATTTGCTTGGGGTGCAAAAGCCCTTGTTGCAGGAAGGAGGGAAAACTGTCAGGGCTGTGGGAGGCTTTGTTCTATGGATCTAGGCCCTTCCCTACAAAGGCATTTCTCCAGCTGGTCTTCTGGAGTTATCAAGCTGTTAAGAAAGCTATTGCTGCTGACTGCCTTAAGCAGCTAGCTCTGCCTCTGTGAATTTAAGCGTGGATTTATTTTTTTTTTGGATTTGGGGTTGGTTTTTTTTGTTTGTTTGTTTGTTTTTGGGGGTTTTTATTGTTTGGTTGTTTTGGGATTTTTTTTTTTTTTTTTTTTTTACTTTGCAAATTGCTGTGTGAAAAGAAGAAACTGAAATGCCCATCCTGATGCTTTGACTTTCCTGATGAGATGTGAATTTAAAGAGCCTCAGCTGTATCTATTAATAAATCGAGCAGCTCAATAGAAACTGACTTGTAGCACAAAATAACTGTTACTGAGGACCTGGTATCTACAGTATATGTATTTTTGACTACTCTTAGCTTCATCTAGCAGATTGAATGTCCATTAGGAAATGAAGCTGATGGTTCTGTTTAGTCTCACTTGAAAGTAGTCTTTTCTGTGGACTCTCAGCCTCCCCATGTTATCAACTAAAGTAGTGAGTGGGGTCATGGGAGCCCTGCTTTTTTGGAGCATCTGCTCTAACACTTAATATAGTTTGACTTTTACGGTTAGTGTGCAGTATTACTTCCCTGGAGCCCATCTGCTGATGGGGAAAATAATGCTGGACTTTACAACGACTGAGCTTGCAAAAGGTGAAAATCCCTTTTTAACTCATTGATTCAAAATGTCTGCATGCCTCTGCATCTATAGTGGGTTCGGCTGCATTGGTTGCTAAGAGCTGGTGTTGTATCTGAGGAGGATGATGAGAAAGCAAATTGTTTGAATAACCTGAAGTGCAGGCAGGAAAAGACAATATGTTATCATGGTGACTTCAGTTATTTAGTTTGGAAGGTGATGTGATGCTTAACTCGCTAATGTTTGCTAAGTGTTTTAAATTTCTGTGAAGAAGTTACTTGAGAGTTGTACAGATTACTGATGGTCTTGTGCTGTAAGCTTACAGGGCTCGATTGTTATTTAAGTTGCTGTAAACTGAGTGCTAGAGCAGTTTCATTAAAGGGTCTGTCAGCACTTAAATTATTAAAATGTGTTTTAATATTAAATCTTGTTCCTGGTGAGCATCATGGGAGCACTTCCACCTGGACCGATGGCTTCCCACCCCATGAGGACTGAGGAGTGTTTAAGCTCTTGTTAGTTCTGGAACTGCCCGTATCCGTCTTGTAATTGAGCAGAACTTTCTTGCCGGGATGATGATTTTTGTCTGTGGTCAGGTAACTTACTACAGGAGCCACAGAAGCTGATGAGGGAGAGACAGCAGAGGGGCACGGAGAGGAGAATTTAGATCACCTGGGAACATTTTTGTCTCCTTTTCGAAAGAAAGTATACGCAGAAATGAAAGCCTGAGATCGAAAGGAAGTGAAATGGAGGTCGCTGAAATGTCCGTAAGTCAAGCTGCAGATACTGTGCCAAAACCAGTGTTCTTGAAACTGTTAGCTGAGATCAGCGTTGCCAGGTTCAGGTTTTCCAGGTTTCCTCTTGAAACCTCAGGGTTGACTTTTCTGGTTTTCCTGCTTTTGTTTTCTGATGAAATCATTGAAATAACAATTTGGCAACAGGAATCTTTCCTATGCATGAATTTAAAAAGGACAAGCATTAAAAAGGACAAGCAAAGTATGAATTAGTATTCACAGTAGAGAGATACTTGAGAGACTGGCATCGAAGTCACAAGACAAAAAGCCCTTTGTGTGGCTTGTAATCACCTTGCAGGTCCCTAATGGCACTCTTGACACTGACAATGAAAGCCCAACAAAAGGAAAAGGAGTGGTTCTATGTTTAGGTTTCTGGCTTTGTACTCCAGAGACCCGAGTGAGTATTTATGTCCATCTCTTTACCCTTATACAAGCAAGAACAGCTTTTGAGCACAGCTGGTGGGGGAAAGGCAATTGTGAGGCCATGTGATTTCATCAGGAGGTGAATATTGGTGGCTTCTGCAAGAAATGAAGCTCGTGGAAAGCTGTGTAGATCTGAAGCCTTACATGAGGCTTTTATAAGCCGTTTTAAACACCATTGACTTCTCCATAACTGCTATTAAACTACGGCTGTGCTCTTTCCTTGTGCCTAGATGTTTATCACAGGCTGGCTTAGCCTGGGGATAGGTAGGCTGTGAATACCCATGTCCTGTATTTAATATATCTGTTTTCTGTCTAAAAGTGAGAAACTCCCTGACTTAGATGTTTGCTGGTAAAAAATATAAGGTGCTTGAATGTTCTGATTGTAGCTGTCACTTAGGTTCCTTGTGTAGATAAACAAGAGGCTGCTGGAGTTGTGCAGCCTTTTGGAAAGTGGGGAGAAAATGTGAGTATTTCTTAGGATCTTCCCACAGGGGAGGGGTTTTATTTTTAAAATCACTTGCCTTTTAAGCTTGCTCTGGCACAGTCTGTGCACTATTTACTTTTATTTATTTTCGTTTCTACAGTCATTCACTTTGAGAAGAGACTCCCCATGGAGCAGTGTAGGATTCATGCCAGTAACTTAAGGGTGTTTTCAATTTTGTGTGTGTGTGTGTGTGTGGGTTGTAGGCTCACTCAGCACTAGAATGCTTGAAATTGCACAAGGCAAGATGAGAGCTAAGCTTGTTGATTAGGGAACCTGTTGCTTTCTAGCACTGGCCAGAAAGGAATTCCTGTTCTATATGAACATAGCAAAAGAGCTAATGCACAGTAAGAAGTCTTCAGCCTTCCTTCAGAGGTGTAGGGTATGTGCTAGTGCCAAAAGCAGGACCATTGACCATTTAAGTTAATGACCTCACCTGGAGTATTGTGTGGAGTTCTGGTGTCCTCAACATAAAAAGGACATGGAACTGTTGGAACAAGTCCAGAGGAGGCCATGAGGATGATCAGGGGACTGGAGCAACTCCTGTATGAAGACAGGCTGAGGAAGTTGGGGCTGTTCAGCCTGGAGAAGAGAAGGCTGTGTGGGGACCTCATAGCAGCCTTCCAGTATCTGCAGGATGCCTACAAGGATGCTGGGGAGGGACTCTTCATTAGGGACTGTAGTGATAGGACAAGGGGTAATGGGGGAAGTTTAGATTGGATATACGGAAGAAGTTCTTTACTGTGAGGGTGTTGAGGCACTGGAATGGGTTGCCCAAGGAAGCTGTGAATGCTCCATCCCTGGCAGTGTTCAAGGCCAGGTTGGACAGAGCCTTGGGTGACATGGTTTAGTGTGAGGTGTCCCTGCCCATGGCAGGGGGGTTGGAACTAGATGATCTTAAGGTCCTTCCCAACCCTAACTATTCTATGATTCTATGATCTGAATGGGAACAGCAAAAGGAATAATTAGCATTTGCTGTTTTTTATATGTTGCACAAACACCAGTGATATTAAAGGTACATAGAGTGAAGAAGCCAATAGAAGGCTACAGGAGTCTTCCTTTAGACAGAGGAAACAAGCTGAGTCTCTTCTATTCCACAGTCTTGTATGTGACTTTGAATAGCTCTGCATACCTTCTGGGAAACTGCTGCTGGTCTGAATGCAGTATGCTTTCATTCTTCTCTTTCCTATCTTCCGTGGTAAAACTTAGTGCTCCTCTGTAACTAATTTGGCTCCAGGTGCATGCAGGAGTAGAAACAGCAACAAGAACATGACTTCTGCCTGTGTGCAGAGTGAAAAAAAAACCATACATCTGAAAGAACGAGCTGATTCTTAACACTCTAGTGTTGGGAGCAGGTATATTAAATGTGACTAGTCTCTTCAGCTCATTGTGTATGGTTGGCTGCTTCCCGAGGAAAGTGGAACACAGAAAAGTGGGGGGTTTTCTGCATTGTCGTGGTTTAAACCCAACCACAAACCTCGTCCATTCACTTCCCCCCCTTCTTGCCCTCCCCCTGCTCCTGGAGGGACGGAGAGGAGAATCGAAAAGAATGCAACTCCCACGGGTTGAGATAAGAACAGCCCAGTAACTAAGGTATAACACAAATCACTGCTGCTGCCACCAATAATAATAATGCTAAAGGAAATAACAAGAGGAAAGAATACAACACCTCAACACCAGCCAACCAATAACTCGCCCCACTCCCCCCAGTCGAGCACCGACCGATACCTCCTCCAACCCTGCAGTCCCTCTACCCCTTCCGGGTCACTCCAAGTTACATCCTGGGCATGACGTGCTGTGGTATGGAATACCTCTTTGGCTAGTTTGGGTCAGGTGTCCTGTCTCTGCTTCCTCCCAGCCTCCCCTCCTCCCTGGCAGAGCATGAGGCTCAGAAAGTCCTTGGCCAGACCAAACATTCGAGCAGCAACTGAAAACATCGGCGTTATCACCACTGTTCCAAGGCCAAAAGATCAAAACACAGCACTGTACTAGCTCCTAAGAAGGAGAAAAATGACTGCTGCTGCTCAACCCAGGACATGCGTGCAGTGATTTTTGCCTTATGTGGTTTTTTTTCCCCATCCCTGCACCTTCTCTTGTGGACCTGGATAAGGGCTTGCTATGGCACAGGTAGAAGGTTTTCTGAATCACTTGTATAGGCCTGTTCCCACAAGGGAACCTCTCTGCACCCCTTTCCCTTCCCTCTCCATTGCTGTTGGCATTTCTATAATGTGACAGAAAAGCAGAAGCAAAGCTTTTGTCCCTGGAGTCTCTGTGTCACTCTGTGGAGGCATTAGGTTTAGTTATCAACAAAGTCTGCCACTTATGACCTGTTTCATAAGGTGTTTCAGCTTTTCCCAGTGGAAGCATTCAGGGTAGTGAGTTGGGGCACAGCTCGTGGGAGATCTCAAAGCCTGGATGATAAGAGGTAGTTTTGATAGTGAAGATCAGCCCAAGTGAGTTGACAGCAGTTGGAGATTTGCCTTAGCTCAGCCAGAATCAGTTCTCAGGTCTATTTGTAAAGCTGTCACAGCCATGGACTAGTTGCTACTTGAAGGCTGTTGTGGAAAGTTGTTGCCACCACTCTTGAGCAGCTGTCAACAGGAAGATGCTATATGGTTGCTTTGTGGCAGTATTGGCTAGTGTGGGGCACTCCAAATTCAAGTTGCTTACTCTGCGGAGTATGATAAAGTCCTTGGAGTAGAAAAGAACAATGGGAAATGAAAGGTTCTCCATGACGGAAACAAAATCACTCTAGAGGAATGTGTTTAGGGACAGGCTGCTGCCCAAGGCAGCTGCCTGTTTTCTGTCTGCCTGCTGTGAGCAAAAACCCCTGGCTGCCTGGATGGCTGCTAGTAGGAAGTTTTGTCACCTGCACCAGGTCTACATCAAGTCCTGGTGGGTTTGCAGGTGGAGGTGGTGGTGGGGTGTGAGTAGGGCAGTGTGGGATCTGCTTATTTTCTGTCTTTTCGTTAGTTGGCTTTCTTGGCTGTTCCTGTGCACATGTAAGCATTTCCTCCTTGTATTCTCCTGCCTTTGTTGTTTCCCTTGGTGAACTTGTGTTGCTGTTATTGAATAATGTGTTCCCCCCCCTTTTATTTTCAAGCATGAAATAAGGTGAATTAATGCATGGTGGGAAAATGCCAAAGGCAAGAAATGTTTCCCCTGGCACGAAGGGGATGATCTCTGTTGCTGACTGGACTGTTCTTGTATTGAGGAGAGATGGACACAGATCAAAGCACATTAGGTTTTGTGCATGAGAGGATTGTCAGAGCTGAAGCTTGACTTTTATGTATGTATTGTCCTGTTGGCCCCTCATTAGGGCAGTAACTCAGACTCTAGATCTCGCTGCTGGTAAGGGGGTGTTCTGGGTCCAAACCTCACAGACTTGGCTGAAGCATTAACTGAGGTCACTGATGAGGAGTTTGCTCACTCTTCTGCCTCCTTTCCCCCACAGCAGCTCTTGATGCATGAAGCAGACTGCTTGAATCAGAATGATGTGTGTGATGTAACTGCCCAACACATGTTAAAGAGTTCTGTGAATCTCATTAGCCAGGGAGTTGAAGCATGCCCTCTCTCTAATGCTGACTGTTATTTCTCCCTTGCCCTTATTTGCAGAGATGGCATTAGCTTCTGACACTGTACACAGAGCACTCAGTCTATCCGAATCTTTGATAGTGCTTACTGTCACTCCAGAAAAATGATTCCATCTGAAGCATAAACTGTTACCTGCAGGTTAGCACTAACTAAAGCTCTGAGGCAGCTAGAAAGAGCAATGATTTGCTTGACCCAGCTACCCTATATAATTCATATCTTATGTATTTTTGTATAATAATAATGAATAAAATAGCTTTTCAGTGCAGTAGATTTTCAGCTCTTCAGCAACAATAAGTATCTCATAGGGTTTTTCAATGTAAAACAAATAGCTGGAGCTTGTTATTAAAAGACAATTCTTGGAGTATTAGTATCTGGTATTATTGCATAAACAAAAATGCTTTTACATGAATGAATGGTTATCTAAGAACTCCCTTTTTTTTTTTTGTTTTGAATTCAACCATAAATCTTTTCTTTTTCTTTCCTCATGTGTTATCACAGTGTATTGTGGGAAGAAGATCACAGGCTTGTGCTGTAACTTGCAGCTCTGTACCAAGATGATGGTGTGATATGTGAGATCATATTCCACTACGTTTAAAAGCATCAAGTTATTAAGGCTAATGTGACCTGGCATGTGTGTGGGGACAAGCAATTCCTTACTTCAGAAAGCAAGAGATGCTGAACAGGAGAGGGCTGTGGGGAGGCTGGCCATGATGATAAAAGCATTTTTAAGACATGTTTTCATTACTTGGGGTAAAGCCTACTGCTAACTTTTATGGGCGATTAGCTGAAAAGTATGGTCTGAACAGTTTTACATTACTTTAATGTATCTAGCCCTTGGGAAAGCAGCAGGTTGCAACTAAAACATTTTTATTCTGTTGACTTGAGAAGTACAGTAAATCCTATGTTTGCTGCTAGGTTTTTTTTTTTCCCTCCTGCTTTCTACCCTTTTGACCATGGCAGTTTGTATTTGAGTCTAACAAGGAGTATAGGCATATTATATGTTACTCCCTTCAAACTGGGCCTAGCAATCAGATAATTGGTTTCTTTCAGTAGACACATGTCTACAGAACCTAAGCGAGGTGTGTTGTTTTGGTGGTAATAAATGCTATATGGTTATGTTTGACTAGGGTTTGTTTTTTTTTTTTTACAGCCTGTCCCTATGACTGTCTCACCTCTTAAAACCTAGAGATCCCAGAATAAGAGTGGGGTTGCTGTGGTCAGAAGCTCTTTCCATCCACCTAGAAGGGAACTTTCAGAAACTGAATAATGCAAAACCAGGTTTAATTGCTGAAGTTGAGAAAACTTGAGAAGCCAATGAAGCAGGGGTGAAATGAATTAAAGAGTAGGCTGCAGCAACCTACCATCAAAATTTGAGCCTCTAATGTGTAACATGTGTTCCTGCTTTCATTTGTCTGCTTTACAAGAGCTAATACACCATATTTTCAGGGTTCACAAGGGGGCTTTTTTCCCTCTAAGCTATTAGCTACAGTAACGGCTTATTAAGAAAGTTAGACTTTCTCCCAGCTAAGGGAGGAAAAATGGCCCTGAAGTGGTGGGGGGAGAAGAAGAGGAGAAAACTGAACATTTGTTGTTTAAGAAAGTTAACAATACAATGCAGAGGAAATGAATCAGAAGAGAGTGATTTCTGCAAGCATGTATGTTTTCTTTTATGAAAACAAAGAGATTTAAATCCTGGCCTCCCAAGAGTCAATAGGGCCCACGTTTAACTTAGAATGGCAATATGGGGTCCTGGTTCAGTTGCTATGGGTGGAGGAAGGTATTTCCAGAAGAACAAAGGGTAGTCAGTTAGGCCTCTGTCTAATACAACCTCCTAAGGGTACTTCCTGTGATTATTTTGTTAGGGTTTTATTGTTTATCCCCCTCTCCTCCCTAAAGTAACCTCTTTCTTCCTTACCCTACTCCCTGAAAAAACAAGCACGTCTCTCTTTAATGTTACCTTCTACTGAAAATAAGGTGATCCGCACCTGGTACAGAGCAGTCTCATCTTGTTGGCACTTGCACAATTCCCTGATTCCTTTCTGCTGTGAGGTCAGCCCAGCTCTGGGGAGTCTTAATGCTGCTCTAAGCTGTGCCACACAGGGAAGCCCTAAAAGAACATCTGCCAGGGAGGGACTTTAGAAGACTGAAAATAAACCCTTACTTTTCTTGCCCTTTGTGATGAGGTATGAGGAGGTTTCCTTCGATTCAATTTCCTAAATTAAGAAGATCCTCAGTTGCTCATTTGGAGAAGACAGAATAGGAGGATTTGCTTCGAGCCCCGCACCCAGACTGACTTGGAAGAGTCTGTTTGTGTATGTGAAGTCTGTGGATTATTAATATCTGTTTGTGGGTAGATTGTTCATGTGGTTTTGTCTGTACGAGTTACCAAACCCTTTTTAAGGGCGGTTTCCTGGAATAAGCCTTCCGTGGGCTTTGAATGGCTGATTCATGATTGCTATCCTTAGACTAAGACTGCTGTTTGAGAGGTATTTAATCTTGGCCTTTCACAATATGACTGACAGCTGTTTCACATCTCTGGTTGTTTTACACAGTACCTTAAGTATGTGTTGATGAACTGGAAATATTGCTCTTTGCCATCTCCATTAATGTGTATGATTAATTGCCTATCTTGAGATAGGAGCTGAGACATCAGCTCTTCTTTTTTAATTCCACTCTAAAAACCTTGCTGTTTCCTGAATTCCAGGTATGCTGGTACTTTCCAGCGGGCTTTCTGCATATCTCGGGTTGTCCAATTCATTTATCTATAAATAGTGATAGCAGTCAGTGACTGAAATTCTGGTCTGACCTTCCATAGCCTGTGTCCTACCTGCCTCTCTGCCTGCAGTATTTCCTGTTTCCTGACTATAAGCCTTTGAAGCAGCAGTTAAGTGTTTTGAAGCAAGTCTTTGATCTCTTCTCTTGCATGTTTGGAATGAGCAGTGTTTGCTTTACTACAGCACTGACTAGCTGTGGCTAGGCAGGATGGGCTGTCCATAGGAAGCATGCCAAGTAGATCAGGGAAAGATGTTTCCCTTTGGATATCTACATGACCTTGTTATTCATGTTGGAACACAATTTTTTGTGGTGTCTTCTCAACCTAATGTAATGGAGCAGCCCGGTAGGGGCTCCCCTACATGAGCGATTAGCTGTGACTAAGGGTCATAACAGTACAGGCCAGGCAAGACCCTTCTTCCTCAGAGCCCAGAGTTACTGCACCATGGTGACAGTGGCAGACTTCATTGACAGATCCAAACAAGGTGAGTTGATGAGTCAGGTGTGGCGTATTTCCAGGAGGGTTCAATCAGGAGCAACAGGAGACCAGACTGGAGATGGAACAGCCTAGAGTGTTGGTACAAGAGTTATCCAGCATAAATAGTCCAGGCTGGAAAATAAGATTGGAAATAAGGCTGCCTACAGCAGAGGTCTGAGGCTTTTGGGGAAGCCCAGTCACTGAGCCAGGATGGGGTTAGGGACAGGCGTGCCAATACCATGCCTCTGGCAAAGACTGAAGCCTTGGGGCTGAGCTGCAATGAGGGGGAGAGTGAGCTTGTGGGATCCCTTGTGTAAAGGCCATTAAGGCCACATGTGCTTTCAGGGATCTGAGAGCCAGAACCCTAGATAATAGAGTTAATAAAGTGCAGAGTTGATGGCCTTTTTTTTGTTGTTGTTTTTTCTATTAAAAAAAAGAAAAGGCAGTCACTAGTCCACATGCTGTCTTAAAGCACAGTTTGAAGTTCCCTTTTTCAAGAGAAAGCAGAACTACAATTTTCTTTTTAATCTTCAAATTTTCTTCTTAAAAGCCTGATTTCTGAAAAAATGTAGTAGTCAAAACCTAGTGAAAGTAACACGCCGATGAAGCATGTGCATATGAGAAACAAAACGGAAGGATAATGTAAGTAATAGGCTGATCTTTTTGTAGGAGGATTGAAACTACATTCCTTCTGATAAGTTTTTATAAGTCCTGCAGTCCACTGAAACCAGCCATGCTAACAAGTTCTGAATGTGTCTCGTTCTTCCAAAAGACGCAAATGTGGGAAAGTTTGAGAAGGTCCAAGAAGGGCGCTACCGTATTTTAAGTCGTGTGTCCTTTGTCCTATTCTTGTCATGTTCTCATGGATTTCTCTTCAATTCCCTCTCCTAACAGCTGATTAGTGGAGCATTGGTTCTTCTATCAAATAAGTAATGCCTCTGAAAGTGAATAGATGTGTCGTTTGAAATATTTTTTTCTCTTAAAAAGAATGTCAATAAGAAAACTGAAGTGCAAGTATCTGACAAACAAATAACAACGTTAAGATTTTTGAAATGCTTCCCAAAAGAATTCTTCGCTTTTTAGCTTGGCAAAACATGTACGGAATCAAAGTAGGACTTCACCTTTTTAAGGAACAATTCTCATTAGGGCTGTCTGGGTATGAAGAGCTATGCTACTTCATAGAGCTGGGCCACACCAGGAAGTCATAAGCTCAGGCTTAGCAGAGCATTTTGGGATAGGAAGGATGAGAAGATCTAAGCACTTGCTGTAACCTATCCCACAACAGAGCACTAGAGATGTCTGGTCAAGATACAGGAAAGAGCTTTCATTAAAAATACCTGTTAAAAAGTGGGCTTGAATATTCTTTGAACAATGATGCTGGATGTGAGTCAAAGCTGCTGTCAGTTTTATTGTTTCAGCCATGATCAGGAATGCTGAAACACTATTAAAGAGGTTGCTTGGCCATATTTCTAGTTCAATCAGAGTAAGGAAATACTGCAGATCTCCTTGGGTTTTCCTGAAACTTCTAGCCCCAAACTTCAGATATAAAGAGTCTTCATGAGATGAGTTATTTTACAACTTGTAGTGCACCAGCCTTGGAGGATCCATGAGCTCCTTCTGAGAGGCCATAAAAGATAATTATCAACAGGTTTAAGTGCCCTGAACAGATTTGCACTTCCAATGGAAAAAGTACAAGGATCCACAAATACAAAAAAATCTTAAATGAATGCTTTAGATAGCTCTAGGCTTGTCTATAAAGAATTTATCATGTCTCCGGAGTTTATCCTCAGTCATAACTTGCATGGCAGGGGGATTGGAACTAGATGATCTTGAGGTCCTTTCCAACCCTAACTATTCTATGATTCTATATGGGAGACTGCAGTAGAACTTACAAAGTCTTGTTTCTTTTCATGCATGAGCTCATTCTCTGGTGACTAGTAATTGTAGCCTTTCCCTCAGCTGGGTGCTGTGTTTGCTCCCCACCCTGAGCTTAATTTCTGCTGCTCTATGAAACCTGTTTGAAATTAGCCAGTGAATTCAAAAGCTGTTGAAGGTGAGCGGGAGTTTGTGTGTGTGCATACCCATCTACATGTGCATATGTGTTAATGAGCTGCTTAAGCTTAATTTCCTTAGAAAACAAAGCTAACAACCCAGGAAATTCAGGCTAAAACTTGCTTTTCTTTGAACAGCTGTAGAAACATATATTGAATGATAGATTAAGCAGCCTATGATGCCCCCATGCAGTTGCCATATATTAGCAATGTACATGCCATAAATGCATAATGGTATATGACATTTTCACAGATGAAAGGGTCCTTGTGATTTGAAGGATTATATATTAGAGGATGGATGGATGGGAGGGAACAGATCAGAACCCTGTTCTGCTAATAGCATCAAACCTGTTATTTACTATGTCGGGTTATGATCTGTGAGTGTGCTCAAAGCTTTCATCCAGTTATGTTTTTTGTTTGACTGTATTATCCTAACTTATATGCCTCTATGCAATGTGTGTGCAAGGCTGAGAACTGCAATGACCATAATTACCCATTCTTATTACAGACTCTGATTTTAATGTCCAAACTTGCCATCAAGTAGAGTAATATTTGGAAACACCTTATATGTGCTTTTTTGCCAACAGATCCATAGAACTGGGATCATTTCAAAAAACTTCTTCTGCTTTTTCATGTATGAACATGCATGTATATGAAAACCGTTTGACTGTTATGTAAAATATTCTGTTAAATTACTTATATTTTAGTAATAGGGTGGTTTTTTTTGAAGATTAGTGCTTCTGGTTTTTAGTAACTGATGAGATGATAACTTTTGTCATGCTTTTTTCTTCTACCCCCCCCCCCCCCCCCCAAAGCTATAAACCTTTATTGCTTCAATGAAATTTTCAGTGGAAAGTTTCTTTAGCCCAGAGAATGTGTTGTGGCCTGAACTGCAATCAACCAATCTGTCAATAAATGGCTATTTCACATTCTTCTATGTAATAATTTATCTAAAGCTTTCGTTTTGTTTCCAACATGAAACCATAACAGATACCAAAATGTCAAAAGCTGTGGTCAATAGGACTCTTACTCTTCTGTCCAGCTGTACAGGATCTGCGTGTTTGACACATGCATATAACATCTATTAATTATTGTTTAATACATCTACTAGCTAGTTATAGATGTATCTTTAGTATAACTTCTGGCCACTGCAGCAATGTGAAATTCGCAGCGGACTGTGTGGTGCCAAGTTTAGCTTGTACAAACAAGCTCTAGTCCAGTTTATCTTCCCACTATAATATGTTACTATTTGAATAGCAGTTTCACAGGTGTGGCAAGGTGAAATTAATCTGATGTGCTGTCACGTATATTCAGGTGAATTGAACTGTGGCACTCAATTCCCTCTCTCAGCCATGAAGGGGGAGCGCAGGGTGTGAAGCTCTGACATAGGTAAAATGAATTCCAGCCGGGGGGATAGTCTGCAAGGCTTATGCTCCCAAGTTAGTTAGCTTTCTCAAATAATATTCACTTTGGTATTCAGGGGAAGCAGCCTTGGCTCCCTTTGCAGGGGCTCTGAGGTTGTGCGTCAGCAGGGAAATTTGAGGAGGAATATGACCACAGTTCATCAACAACTCTTCTTTTACATCATGTTTCTGATCAGCGGGTGTGCTCCTCCTGATGAGCTGCAAATGTGTACTTAATATTATATTAGCTATTAACTCCCAAAATCAACAGTTTCCCTGGTAAGATCAGAACACTTCAAACATTACTCAGTTGTTTGGTTTTTTTAAAGCAATATTTTTTTTCAGTGTAAAAGAACCCTTGTTAAAACATTTACAAATACTTTCATGATGTTAAATTGCTTTGCTAAAACACTGATCAACCATGATCAATATGTTTGGATGTGTGTCCTCATTCTCCATTGTCCTTAAGCCCCAGCTCTTCAAAGAGGAAAAAGGGTTTCAGCTTTTCTAGTATCCAGAGAAAGTCCTGGCTTTTAATGCTCAGTTATATGCATGCACTGGAGCCTGAAGACTCAAACCAAATGTGCGAGGGGTGGTGGGGCACTGTTCGGCAGGCTAGATGCAGTTTAACTCCTGAGCTTAGACAATGGTGGCTCTGAATTAGCAACAGGAATTTGCAGTGGAAATGACGGTGCACTTACAGTAAGGACCAAGGGGCCTGATCCAAAGCCCACTCTTACAAACTTTTCTGTTGGCCTCACTGTAGAGTGGACTAGGCTCCCAGGTAAATAGCAGCTCCTCCATAACAGCAGTCAGCTGTTTTAATGCTACAGGAGGGACGAGTTGCAAGCAAATGGAGTTTCACCAAATTCCAGGCTAGCAGCAAATTCTTATACCACTACAAGAACAGAGAGTGTATGCTTACTAAATGTGTGTTGTGAGCAACTGCAGAGATAATAAGTTGTCAAATGGGTGTTGCTGCCTAAATAGGAGGAAAATTATGAACATGAGAAAAATTGATCTGCATGTAGGTGTCTTGGGAATGCATTAAGCATTCAGTGAGCAGTCACAATGGTGTTTTGAGCATCCCAAAGCACTGCAGTGTGCTGTTTGGCTTGATCTTGGTGTATAACATAAGTGGTAGGTTGTGACCCCTCAGGCAGATGTTTATAGAGATATGCCATAAACTTGTCAGTGTCTTGGATGCTTTAGGGGTAGGAGGGAGAAAGGATGATGGACCCAACAGTATCGTTAAACCTAAACTAATATGTCCCAGATAGCAAGTCTTGACATCTGCTGGATTCTGCGGTGATTCTAAGAGGTTGCAGGTTGTTTGGGCACAGGTGTAGCACTAGCTGCAGTGGGCCTGTGGTGTTCCTGGCCCTGTGTGGCATGTCACCAACTCCTTGTGGTTTTTATTACCAATTTTTTTTGTTTGTTTTACAGTGTGGCAGTTTGATGCTATACCATTAAAGTGACATTTGAGGAGTCTTGGGCTTCTTTTTGACCTGTGTTATTTGTCAGCGTTGGAAACAGTAAACATTGGAGTAGGAATCAGTAGCTGGAGCTGTATGTGTTTGTGAGGAGGCAGAAGGGGAAAAGCACAAGCTTCTTCAGCCAGTTTTGTGTCACTGAATCACGTGGATGCTCTTCTAGAGGCCTGCAGTAGTTAATTAATTTCAGGGTAAAAAGGGTGAAAACAGGCTCTAATTGTTGGCTGCAAATGTTTAAACTGGTCTGAGAATTCCTAAGTGCATTTAATGGATGTTAGGAGCTTGGCACCTGTGGTGTTGGGAGATGGTCAACTTCAGCATTTGGTGTTTGCAGCTGGTTCTTTGTTGCTATCCCAGCAAGAGCCAGGCTGCTGCCCAGGTAGGTTGTATGGAGGTGGGTTGCCATGTAT
Source organism: Lathamus discolor (assembly GCF_037157495.1). Lineage (NCBI taxonomy): Eukaryota > Metazoa > Chordata > Aves > Psittaciformes > Psittacidae > Lathamus > Lathamus discolor. The sequence continues at coordinate 61,940,766 of NC_088884.1, forward strand.
GAAAGACTGAGAATTGGTGAACACACTGTTCATTTGACATTGCAGGCAGGAACAGACTCTTGGGGTTTTTTTTTTTGGAAATGGACCTGATGGGAAACCAATAGTCCACAGAAGGATCATTTAAATGAAGTGGGAAATCCTACACCATATCAAGTAGTATAAGAAGATGAAAATACTTCCCAGGATGCTTGTGCATTCGAGTGAAAGGAAATCACAGAATAATTAAATCTGTCTCAAGAGAGAAGGAGGGAATGTTTCTAAGAACTTGGTAATGTGATGCAGTAATTACATCTGTAAAGTAGTACAGAAATGCTGTGTGTTACGGTCATTAAAAGATAATGCGATTCAGAGATTTTTTGTATAAGAATGTTACTGATAAGCTAGTTTACTGACCCGTTAGATATTCTAATAAAAACTCTTTAGTGTTTCTAGAAATCAGTTAATGAGTGGTTAAGACTAAGACAGACACTAAAATGTATATTATTTCTAAACCTAGTAATACAGGTTGAAAGGAAGAATGACTCTAATCCTGTCTGCAATTACTTTATGCTGGAGTTGCTCCTTATTACAAGTTATTTTTGACTTGTGAAGGGAATCAGGCTGTATATTTAGGTCTGTAGTATCTCTGCAAGTAGTATATTATAGTAAAGACTATGAAGTGGCAAATGCTGTTTTGTAGTGGGTGGTGGGAAGGTGCAACCCATAACTAACTCTTCACTAAAGTGAGAGGGAGAGCTATCTGAGCCATATGTGATGCTTCGTCTCTTTTTTGATAACATTCTTTTCTGGCACATTTGTGATGTATTTTGGAAGCTACAGGCTGGCAAACAAAGTTTTGTCTCTGATGAAATGGTGCAACTGCTGAGGCCTGCATCAAGAGCCTCCTTCCAAGGATGCATTTTAATTCACCTCTGTGGTTCTCCCAAATTGGCCTGTGTAAAAGGAGTCGTTGGAGAAAGTGAATCCAAACAAGAACACACTTGTACTGTTTGCAGGTGTGATGGTTTATGCAATTCAGAGCAGCACTGAGACTGCTTTTCCTTATGACAAGGATTTTTTGGGTCAGTTTTCAGACCACCCTAGAAATGCTGTTAGTGGGGGGTTCCCCTTAAAGTCCTTATTCACCTTCTCCTTACATACTCCTGATAGCTGCACAGCCAGCATATCTGTGGGCTTAGTGCTGGTGAAAGGTGGTCTGCTGACAGCTCTGAAGACATTTGTTATATCTCCAGCCAAACATGAGCACTGGAGGTCTCCTCTCTGCTCCAGCTCTGTCCTGACCTGTGGGGTAGCCTCCTGTGGGACCAGACTGCTGCTGGTTCTTGTTTAATTCTTGGCCTTGCTGGGGCCACTAGCAAAACTGCTAATGGGTACCACTTGTAAAGGCTTATTCTGATATGAATCAACAAGCCTGACTACTGGTTCCTTCACAGCAGCTCCAGTGCGGCTGCTGGCGATAAGGACTTGCTGCTGCTACTGAGCTGAGCTGCATTTATGTCATGCCGCCAGCTTCCATGTTGGAGCAAAAAATACCCTGAGCATTCAGGCTCTCCAGAGGGACAGCTGAGCCACAGCAACAGAACCAAATAACTAAAATGAAAAGGCAAGAAAACACTGAACTCTCTAAAGAGACTTGCCCAGAGAGGAAGAGAAGCTCCACTACTGCGTATCTTCTGCCAAGAGAACTTTGGGGATGCCTTTAGGCCACCTTTCTCAGGTCTTAAAGATGTTCAGCAGTGGACATGGTAGCGCAGAAAAGAGGTTTGTGCAAGAGGTATGTAAAGTGTCTCAGCTAGGTGTCTAAGGTAAGGAAAGCATTTAACGTAGTAACGTAGAAAAGGCGTAAGAGTGGCAGAGTGACAAAATGCAAAACAAATTGATGTTGAAGAAATCCACCCTTAAAAGTGCATTTTAAACAGCTGTGTGTCTGTTTCTCTGACTGCAGGAGTAGGAAGTACTCGTGAATCCAGCAGCAATAGTCTGGGATTTTCCGCAACTAGCTGGATTGACTTTTTAGGTCCTATAGTGTTCCTAGCAGCAATAAAAAAATCACAGGGCTGTTTCCAAAGGTGATGTAGCTCCTGAAGCCCACAGGTTTGTGTCCTGTGCTGGTGGCTGTAAGCACACCAGATTTGGTTTAAATATAAAAATGTGGGGTTTTGTTGTGTTTGTTTTGTGTAGGGTTGTTTTTTTGTACAGGATGTACCTGCTGTTTTAAAACCTGCACTGTGCTCTGGTATTGTGGAGTAAATGCTTCCTGCAGTCTGAAGGGGAAGGTACCTGCATGTCAGATGCCTATGGGATATAAAGGGGAAAGGGTAGAAATCTGGAATAAAAGTACCTAACTGGAGTTTTGAATGAAATAAGATTAAAGGGTATAAGGATAAGAAAATTAGAATTGAATTTGACTCCTACTTCCATAATATTATTTTATGGAGGACAACAGAGTAAGATGAAAAGCCTTTAACACTTAACTGCTTCTCTTTTCTGTAGTCAATTTGCTCCATTCAACAATATTCTTTCTTTGCTTCCACCTCACTTAACAGAGGTCAAGTAAAGAAGGAAGTGCAGAAATAATTGAAAAGCACTCCACTGAGGAATAACAAGTGAATGTGTGTTTTTTTGCCCTGTAGCCAAGATAGAGCTAAGTAATTATTTGTTAGAGCTAGGAATCAACATATAAATATTAAAGAAAGATATCACATGTTTTCTTTGAGTCTCCCACCTGCTAGGCTTCCACTGTCTCTAAGGCAATAGAGAGGAGAAGAAAAAGTAGCAGTCGTGCTCTCGTATTCCTCCCTCCAGGCACGTGGCTGAAGGCTCGATTTCGGCAGCAGCTGGCAACCTTTCCCTTTTCCTTCTGTCATTACCTGCTAGTCACAAAAATAAAGAATGCAGTTGTTACTTGTCTGTATTACCTGCAATTATTGGTGGTTTGCCTCTGTTGTATTTGTGATGAAGCTCTTGTCGCCATCAGCTCAGGGCTGACTGAGGTAAGATAGGCTGCAATTCTTTAGCTTTCTCTGCCATAGCAAATCGGCACACACTCAGCAGGTTGTCTTGATGGAAAACACTTGTTTGCAGAAACACATTCTTTGTTTGTTTTTTGTAATAATTTCTGATCACGGAGAGATGGGGATAAAAAGTGCATGGACTATAAATTCCTTTAGAGATGCTACAGAAATGCTTAATGATTTAGATTAAACTAAGTAACTGAACTCTTTCCTGGTGTTGCCAAGTAGCAGATGCTTAGCAAAGGCTTAAAGCAAGAGGGCATGCCAATCTTTCCCTTGCAAAACTTTGCTCCTTTTTGGCAAGCTGTTACTTTGGGCCTTCCTGAGGCAGAAGCTGTTTCTGGATCACTGTATTAAAAAAACACTGGATTAATTCTTTCTGAACTTGTCCAAATTTTCATTAAAATCAGTCACAAGCAATCTTTTGTGTATCTTCTTTGTTTATGATGCTATCAAAATATTAATCTTGGTTTGGAGAGGTGATGAAGCCCAGTGTTACTCAGAGCTAGCGGATAATCCCAGCTGTCTATAACAATGTTACTTGAGTGCTCAATATCTGGAAGATAAATAATTTATTGAGTCAAAAGCACTATGTTGCTTTTATCCGCCCTGCTTGAGATGAATGAAGTATATGTTTAGAGCAACTTTACCCCAAATACTGCCAATAGGGATCTCTTTCAGAAAAGTGCTTAATGCTGTGTATTTACACTCCTGTCTTCCTAAACTTAGCATAAGTAGTAATTTAGGTAAGACTCAGGTTGCTTGTTCTGTGTACTTAAATCTATATGTCTGTATCAGTGACATGTAGCTCTGCTATCTGGAAGCCAAAGTATTTCAGTATGCTTCTTTACAAGTATTATTCAGAGAGATTATGGTCTTGTCTTTCTCCTAATTTAGTCCAATTATTCCTTCAGTGATGATAATGTATAAAGAAAAAAGAAGTAATTAATTTCTGCCTCTCTACTTATGAGTTGCGTAGAGCTTTTGACTTCCTCTGGGGGTCTGTTTTGCACTCCAATGGCTTTGTTATTGCAAGTCACCAATTCCCATTTTTTTTCCTTTGTTATTCTCCACTACAGCATCTTATTTTGATCCTGTGTTAGGCTTGCCCAAGTGTCAGGCTACAAGGTCTTATAGTGTTTCTTATGGCTAGCACTGGTATAGGAAAAAGGAATTTGTCTGATACTATCTCAAGTGGGGGATTTTGGTTGAGAAAGTAAATACAGTACTTCCATAGGAAGTTCCACGTTAACATCAGGAAGAACTTCTTTACTGTAAGAGTGACAGAGCACTGGAACAGGTTGCCCAGGGGGGTTGTGGAGTCTCCTACACTGGAGATATTCAAGGCCCGCCTGGACAAGTTCCTGTGTGATGTACTGTAGGTTACCCTGCTCTTGCAGGGGGGTTGGACTAGATGATCTTTTTAGGTCCCTTCCAACCCTTGGGATTCTGTGATTCTGTGATTCTGTGATTCCATGACCAGCATCTCTCAGTTGTGATGGATAGGATTTTCCATAATTGGCTGGAGTGATGATCTGCTAAAGTTGAACCTTGGCCTTTGTGAGTGACCCCTACCAGCTCCATGAGTGGAAAATGGCAGAGACCTTACAGGTGGCACTGTTTGAATAAACAGCCTCTGAAAAACTCCTTTCCTGTAGCTTCAGGATGAGTCTACACTGAGATGGAAGGATTTACCCCTTCTGTACTGAAGCTATTTTTATCTTGCTTTAATGATGTTGTTTTCATGGCTGTTTGTATACCTTGTCACCTGTAATGGTTGGCTCTGAAGTGAATGGTGCAACAGATTTCAAATGTACTGCCTTTTTGAGTCTCAGCTGATGGCCTTACCTTCACTGCTCAATGCTCTCAAAAAAAAAAAAAAAAAGAATTAAAAAGGCAGCAAAAGCAGACAGATCTTTTAAATCATTGCTTTTAAATGAGTTTTCCATTCTTGTATCATGTCAATGTCTTTCTTTGTGAAGTCAAAGGCTAAGATGCAATGTCTTCTCTCTGTTGTAAAGGTCTAGGCTCTGAGCCTAGTCTCCAAGTATCTGAAGAGCATTAATAGAATATGTCCAAACCACAATAAGCTATTAATGAATCTTTTTTTTCTAAGTAGGGTGTATATGAGGTGAACCCCTAAAAACAGAGCTTGCAACATATCCCATAGATCATTAAATATTCTCAGACTGAAGATGATAATCTGGAGGGGCATGAAAAAGAATGCTTGCTCTGGAGCCCTTCTTGGGAATTGAACAAATTTGGTGGTTTTTTTTGTTATGCATATTGGAGAGATCAATGTTCTTATTCCTATGGAGAGAAGAAATTCCTTCTTAGCCCAAACCCAAAATGTTAAAATCTTTACAAGTTGAAAGTAACCACCTCTGACTAGGCATCTTAGAGTAAGGCTTCTATAGTTTTTTCAGAACCTGGTCACATTGCCCTTCCTTCTCCTACTCCTTACATGTCATTCTCTTAAATTTTACTGCTTTTCTGTCTGAGCCCAGGTCATCCTGCTGCAGTTTGTACTGTCCTTTGCTGTAGGCAGAAGGTACACCATGTGGTAAAATACAGCTATCACAATGCATGTGTTTGGGTAGGTGAACTTTTCTCCAGACTCTTTCTACTTTCTATAGTGGTTTCCTGGGCCCTGAGCAGGTGGGATCTATATATATGTAGCATACCTGTATGCAGTTTAAGTGTGCCTTGTCTCATGCCCTGGCGGCTGTCTGCACTGTGTGGTGCATAACTGGGCAAAGGCATCGAAGTAAGGGACAAGTGCCTTAGCTTGGACAGCAGCAGCAAGCAAGCTGTGTCACTGGACCCTTTGGCTGTGCCAGTGAAGTCTGTGGTGTGGTTCCCCCTCTGCTATAACCAATTCCAGGATTCAATTCCAGGATATAGTTCAATTCCAGGATGTTCTGCCTGGTTCCACCATGGGCAGTAAGGTGGACTACATCTCATGGAGTGGCTTAGGGCCCTCTGCCTGCTGCTAAATTATGCAGTGTACATGTGCACGTAGGGAACAAATTGTTGTGAGGAATATGTTTTCTTATCTTCTGTATGCTGGCAAAGAGGCAAGAATGTGGAGTAAGCAGAACTGTATGTATATTTGTGCACTTCCTAGAGCTGGAAGAAGAGATGATGCTTGTTATGGTACTTTGTTGGTTTTAAAAATGTGTTTTATACCTTTTACCAGTTCAAAGGGAAACTTGCTTTATTTATGTCCCTGCTCACTCTGCCCTGACAAATACCCCACATGTGTTAGTTTTGCCTTATTCTCTACCTTTACTAGTCCCTACCCTACTAGTCTCAGACCTAAGAAAACCCAAATATAAAGCTTTATGTGAAACAAATCTAATGTACAGGATATAAAGTAACTATTAAGCAAAAAGTACAGCATTTCAAATTCCTATAGTATAACTTGGTCTACTGCCAACATGACTGATACCAATAGCATAGAGCAATAAGGCATAGTGCTGAGAGATGCTGGCTGTTAAAAGCTTTGCTGCTGCTGAGGAACACATGAACAGCAAGCTGGTTAACTGCTGGTTCCTGCTTGCTCTGAAGCCCCTCTCTGTTCTTGGCCCTTCCTTCAGTTAGTGAGTCACTTTCCCTCTTCCCTGAAGAGAAGCTCTCTACTAAACGTCATCCCAGGGTGCCGTGTTTATTGACTTTCAGAGACTTTCAGAACAAAATTGTTCCATGTACCTGCAGAGATGTGGTTCCCGAACTGCTGACTTCATAGATTCTCCCTGGGCATTGAAAGTCAAACTGTTTTTCTTCTGATTTAGGTCTTGTTGAGGATTCAAATCCTCAGGATAAATTTTACTTTTAGAAGTGCTATGAATGCCTCTAGATTGTGGCTTCCATTATGGCTGTGGTGCACATACACTGCACAGCAGTAGAATCTCCCCCCAGCATACCTGTGACAAGGGCAAAGAGGGGTTTGCAGTCACCTCTTCCTGTAGCATAAAGATTGACCTGACTGCTTGAAGGAGAGGATCAGCCATGGTGTTGGGCAAGCAGAAAGGGAGGGCCATGTCATTCCTCCCCTTACTTTTTCAGCTTGCTTTGCCCATGCCATGACTTACTCAGGAGGCAGTTTGTGGAGTTGAAAGGCTATATGCCAAGTATTACCCTGGAACTGAATACTCCTGATACCAATTCAAGTCCTCTCAAAATTGTGGTAAATTTTCGGAAGGGTCAGATGTATTGGAGTTTTCTCCTCCTTCTCTCCCCTGCTTTTTTTTTTTTTTCCTTCTCCAGGGGACAAAAAGCTCCCAGGAGTGTGCTCACTTCAGTCCATAAACCCTTAGTAAGGATCTCTGTAAAGTGCTTGATGCTCACTGCCGACCATCAGCTGTGAAGTTGTGTTGATTCCATAGCAACCAGTGATGTTAACACAAGACTGACTTAATTTTAGGAACAAGCAGATGTAGACACTGCTGTGGTCTCTAACCCGAGACAGGGACAGCAACTCTGCCACCCCTCACCCAGTTCCAGTGCTGTTACATGACTGGATTGAATCACAGCAGCATGGTCTTGGCTAACTTGTAACTTATCCACAGACTTTATTGATATATGGACTACGAGTCTGTTAGACTTTTCTGTGTTTTATTTCCTTTATGCTTGTTTCAGATACTGATAGTCATTTGTGTAATAACCACCAAGAGCGTATTGAAAACATCCCTTTGTGTGAGTGTAAAGTAGAGAATCTGAAAGCATGTTTCCTTGAAAAAATGTAATTTATGTGCTTTCCAGTACCCTCTGCAGTTAAATAGCTTCTTGGTTGGATTCACCAGTATATTAAAGCTGGTTTTTAGCACTCTGAAAATACAAAATAGCTTTATAGCAGATCAACTAATCACTGGAGAGTATCTCCTGGTGTTGAAGGATCTTATGCCTGCTAAGGTTGCCATTGTAGCTCCCATTCCATTCACTTCTCTAGGCTGTCAGCATCAGGGATGCACCCAGTGGAAGATCCATCATCAGCTTACTTCCTTCTTGGGATTTTCAGCACCTTCAGTGTTGTTTTGGGCAACTGAAATGCAGATATAGAGCTCAGCTAGACTCCATAATTTCAATTCTTGCTTAAAAGACACAAATCCAGACCAAGACCTAATCATTAAAAGTGGACTATCACTTCAGGTTTGAAAACAACTTAATTTCATCTATATTTTCACTTCTCAAAGTGTGTGTGCGTGTTTATTATATATAAGTATTAATTTTCATAATGACTCTTCTAAGTCTAAGTGCAATTCTGGTGGGGAAGATTAGATTTGATTTGCAGGTTTGAGCACACTCAGTGCTGTATGGGAACAGAAACCAGGTGTTCTTCTTCATTTCACTCTGTTTTAACAACATCACTGCTTTTAACTGTAAATTTTAAACCACATTGATTAGTTAATGTGAGTAACATTCTGCGTACACAATGAGTTTACCTCATGCAAAGCAACTAAAGGTAACATTAACAGGTTATGGCGTGGCCGAGACTGTTAAAATATTGGAAGATTTAAAAGTTTTAATAGCACCGTGCATCTTACAGGTAGCAAAATAACTTCCCACTGTGGGGGAAATGTTTTTTCTTGCTTTAGTAAAACCCAACCCTACTCCTATAACCTAGCATTTTCCTCCCAAGACTTGCATCCCACCCCCATCCCCATAAATCTAAGAGACTATCACTTACGGCATTGTTTATTAGCTCCTAGAATCAGTCAGTAACAGCATTCTTCTGCTCATAAAGTTCAGTAAATGACTCCTTTTAGACAGAAAGGATCTTAAATTTTTACCAGGATGTGTGACTGGGAAAGGCATGAGTAAATTAAAATCAGTGAGAAGCAGCGATGCTTTATTTTTAATGGAGAGAAAATTGTTCTGTAGATGCTTTTCTTCATGCCTTAATTCTGAGCTTTGCAATACTTTATTGCATATGACATTGAAGAATAATCATACCTTTCACTTTCGCTATGTTTTTAAATCAAAAGGTGAAGGTGATATGTAAGCACTATAGCCAATATGGCTAGCTTCTCTAGGGAGGTACCGTCCTGGTACTGGTATAGTCCAGTTGCTCAGATCATTAATCCAGGGCACAGCCTGCCGCCTCCTCTTCTCCAGTCACATGGCACTGCTGGGACGCACAGCCAGGAATGGCTTAAACAAGCGGGATCAGCAGCTGAGAGGGCTTTGTGTTGTTCATTTGCTGCTGTAACCCCCAAGGCCACTTGCCTTTCCTCAGAAACACACAGCATTTGATTTGAAATCTTTCTTTCATGTCTGATATGTTGGGTTTTGGGTTTTTTTCTGGGCAAGACTGCAGACAAAAAAAGTCTCAGTCATTTTGTTGGTTTTAATATTAGTATTTGTAGTTCTTATTTTGTCTTACCTGGTCTATATCTGGTTGTATAGTCCCCAGACTAGTAAAACCACCAGTGAAGATATTTCTAGCCTTTATAAAATAACATTCAAAGAACATACAACCTGTTCAGTTTCTGTGGAAAAAAACTGACCTTCCCAAGCAGCACCAGATGTTATTCCTTCCCCACCTTCCAAAAGCAAGTCCTGAGCAAATGCTGTTTTAACTGGATGCTAAATACCTTACTATATTTTAGTTCACTTGAAGCTTCATCTGTTTCAGTCTAGGTCTTACTGGGACTAGCAGTTCCTCAGTATTTGGCATTACTGGTGTGCTCTTTAGTCATATGAGGACAGGCCATTTCTTGTCCTTCTAAAGGCCCAAATCTCAGCTGTTCCTCTCCTACACATGGAGCTGGAAGTGAGAGTTGGGGGGATGAAAGATGGTCTTAAGCTATCTTCTGTGGTCCTCTTATCTGGTGACAGCCAGGAGCTTGCATGGCTCATAGCATATAAAAAGCAATTTCAAAGCTGATTGGTATTCTACTTTTTATGTACCTGTGGGTCTTTGGATACAGATAAATCCTGGTGTAATATATTCAGCTGCAGCCCTGTGCTTGTCACCTTTGGCACCCCTTTTCACCATCTTATCTGTTTCCTGCTGAGTAGAGAGGAGAAAAACATTGTGGTAGGACTGTAGGAGAGTTGAGTATAGGGATTAGTGTTATCTATACCTCCGGAAGAGCAGCAGAGAGAAGTTGGACATTAGTTTGATCCTGGATTTGTTTCTGGAGCTGCTGGACTGGTGTCCCAGAGACCTTTAATGGTACTCTACAGCACCTGCTATGGCTCCAGCCCTGTGATGACATGTCTGTTGCTTTCCAGGAAGAATGTTGTTTTTATTCCCCCTGGTTGGAGCAAACCACAAGTTCCCAGTGTTCACAACAGCAGTCTTGGGTGTCCAAAACTTCAGATTTGAGCACTGCTTAATCTGATGAATTCAACACCTGAGGATTACTGCCACCTGGCTTTACCAGCTGACACATCATCATCTTCCTCTTAGTGCTAACCAAACTGGGGAATGTTGTAAAATGACCTGAGGAAGGTTAGGACAGTTAGTGGTGTATCAGAGCACCTCTCATTGCGAGAAAAAGCTTTTACTGTGGAAAAGCTTGATTTTGTGTGGCAGCTAGAAGTGTTCAGGCACACATTGAATGTGTTCTCTGATTTCATGTCTCTGTTTTGAGTGTCTGCATTTCTGGGTGCCAACAGGGTGATATCCTGCATGTCACTGAGTAAGGAATGGTTGCAGGTTATGCTTCCAGGTAGGCTTTCAAGACTCCTCAGCACATTAGGTCCATGTCACATCAGGCTGGTTACCCAAGAAATGACAGTGTGATGTTTGAGCAGGCTGACAGAAATACAAACAAGGATTTGAAACTCATGCCAGGGCAGAAGCCCAATGCAACATCTGTGTGCCTCTCAGCTGCCTCTTAAACTCAGGTTTCCAAGGTTTCAGTGTTTTATAGGTCTGAAAGTAACATAAGTAGTCTGCTCAGACCTAAAGACTTCTGAGGGGTAATCTCTAACCAATTAGGAGGGATAATTAAAGGCTGGCCTGCTGGGTTTCCTAATGCACTGTTTTTAAATCCAGAGTGGACTTCATTCATCATCATTGCACAGTTTGACTAACAAATAAAAATTTGTTAACTAGCAGCATGTTAATAAGATGATTTACTTGTGTACCTACATAAAAAAGAAAAGCTGGAGGTACTGGGTTGAGTGGGTCTTTTAATGCATCATATGGTACATGGATTGAATATTACAGTTTTGGTTAGTCCTATAAAAAGTAATTTTCCAATTTGCTATGTATCCATACGCTTACAGTTGGATAAAAGCCTTAGAATGAATAATTACCATTTCCAATATGGATAGCAGGCAAACATCCCAGGCTACTCCTCCAGCAGTGCTGCTGACTTGAATTGAAAAATGCATTCTTCTTACTTTCCCATTCACCTCCCAAGGATTTGCTTGGGGCTGTTTCTCCCTTCCCTGGCACTAGTTTTCATTCTACCTTTATGTTCTTTCGCTGAATATCTTTTTGTACCTATGGATCAAATCCCTTGGCTGATATGAAGTATATCTTTCTTACTTCATTATCACCTGCCGTCTTTGTCTTAATTTCCTTTGATGTTGTCCTTAATCTAGAATAAACATTTGAGGCAGACAGTTATAGTTCATAGAATCATAGAATAGTTAGGGTTGGAAAGGACCTTTAAAATCATCTAGTTCCAACCCCCCTGCCATGGGCAGGGACACCTCACACTAAACCATGTCACCCAAGGCTCTGTCCAACCTGGCCTTGAACACCACCAGGGACGGAGCATTCACAACTTCCCTGGGCAACCCATTCCAGTGTCTCACCACCCTCACAGTAAAGAACTTCTTCCTTATATCCAATCTAAACTTCCCCTGTTTAAGTTTGAACCTGTTACCCCTTGTCTTGTCACTACAGTCCCTAATGAAGAGTCCCTCCCCAGCATCCTTATAGGCCCCCTTCAGATAGTGGAAGGCTGCTATGAGGTCTCCACGCAGCCTTCTCTTCTCCAGGCTGAACAGCCCCAACTTCCTCAGCCTGTCTTCATACGGGAGGTGCTCCAGTCCCCTGATCATCCTTGTGGCCCTCCTCTGGACTTGTTCCAGCAGTTCCATGTCCTTTTTATGTTGAGGACACCAGAACTGCACACAATACTCCAGGTGAGGTCTCACAAGAGCAGAGTAGAGGGGCAGGATCACCTCCTTCGACCTGCTGGTCACGCTCCTTTTGATGCAGCCCAGGATACGGTTGGCTTTCTGGGCTGCGAGCGCACACTGAAGCTGGCTCATGTTCATTTTCTCATCGACCAGCACCCCCAAGTCCTTCTCTGCAGGGCTGCTCTGAATCTCTTCTCTGCCCAAAGAGTTGCTCTTTTTATACAGAAGAGAATGAAACCCATTGTAAATACTTGATGTGTTGCTTTACTAATAGTACAGCTTAAATTTTGTGTTGATGGGAAAATACCTTGGAAGAAGAAGAAATGAAAGTGAAATGTTATATGTGTAAAAGTTTCATGGGTTGTATGGGAGACATAGTAATACTTTTTGATTAAAAGCTCTTTTAAGAGAATTAAATCACTGAAAGACAACATTTCTGATAAAATGCACTGCAGTGTTAAGGAACATTTCAATAAATGTGTACACGTGTTACTCCTTAAATGTTTTCCAGGCTTTTTTTTTTTTTTCTTTTAGTGAAACTTTTGTCTCCCACAGTCCCTGCTAATGTAGAGAAATTTGGAGACACTTCTTCCCTTTCATCATGCTGTGTTTTAAATTTGCCAACTGAGGTGTGGCTCATCATGTAACCAATGTTGGCATTTGATTTCCACTCTGATAGTTATACAGCTTGCTTTGGTTGACAGGTCCCTCATGGATGGATGTTTGTTTGTTTATTGCAGTTTCACAAGCTACAAATGAGACTGTGTGCTGCCCAAGTCATGCTGGAACAAGTACAAGAAAAGAACCAGTGTTTGAGTCTGCAAGTTGCTAGTCTGGTATCTGCATTTCACTGAGGAAAATGGTGAGACCAATATAAGAATAAATAGAGAGAGTTTGAATGTTTGAGGCTTGGAAGCAGGTTAAATCACTATTTGATTTTTTTTTTGTCATTTTTTTATATGGTTGAGGTTTTGTATGGTCATGTTTTCTTCTGCGTGCTTCAGAACATAATTCATTGTGTGACTAACGTCATGCTATTTACTTTAATACATTATGAAAAGATAACCTAGTGTTCTCAGTCATACATATTTTTTAAAAGCTTCCAAATGCAACATTACATTGCTCTACCTAGAATAATCCAGAAGGGAGTTGGAAAACTACTGTAGGTTTGCTCTTGTTTCTTTGAAAAGGAGCTGAAGTCTGGTACAGTTTCATTCTCTAAAGAATGGACATTACTGAGCAGTTATTTAAAATGAGAGGTGCTTGACCTTTTCATAGCTGGAGGAGGGAAAAGGCTTTTGCTGTAGCCAGTAAGATACCCTCTGTTCTTTATGATTACTGCTTCAGTAAATTGCATTCTGGTAGATTTCATACAGTAATAGTAGAATACTTTTTTTTCTCACAATATAAGCCTGTGCAAACAGCGTGGCTCAGTTCAGTAATTGCTTACGGATGCTTAGAGCTTTTATGCTTTTTAACATAAATGAGCTACAAAATGTATGAAACTTGGCTGTGTGGCATTAAGCGGCAGCAATTGTGTCCCCCCTCCTCCAAAAAAATGACTGTTTTTGGTCAGATTAGTGCATGAATAGGCTGTGTTGTATATGGATTCTTCTATCAATAGAATGGCCAATAATGACAAAATACCACCAATTTTACACATGCTTCACTTTTTCATAGCCTTGTGCTAGAGGAAGTACTGTTAAGTGCAAGTGATCAACACAGTTATTGCCGAAGCAGTGCTTACACAGGGCCACGGCCTTTTCTGCTCCTTGCCCCCTTCCATTAGTGAGCAGGCTAGGGGTGCACAAGAAGTTGGGAGGGGACACAGATAGAACAGCTGATCCCAACTGACCAAAGGGATATCTCACATTATATGGCATCATGCTCAGCATATTGTAAAGCCTGGGGAAGAAGGTAGCGGGGGGTGTTTGGACCGATGGCATTTGTCTTCTCGAGTAACTGTTGCACGTGATGGAGCCCTGCTTTCCTGGAGATGCTGAACACCTGTCTGCTGGTGGGAAGTAGCGAATGAATTCCTTGTTTTGCTTTGCTGGCATGCACAGCTTTTACTTTACCTATTAAACTGCCTTTATTTCAACCCAGGAGTTATCTCACTTTTACTCCTCCAATTTTCTCCCCCATCCCACTGTGGGGATTAAGTGAGCAGCTGGGTAGTAGTTAGGTGCTAGCTGGGGTTAAGTTGTGTCAGCTGGAAAAAGAATTACAGCCTCAAGGCTAGGTTTATGAAATGCAGAGAGGAGGAAGAGGAAGCAGTGCTGTTCCCTCTCTTACCCAAGTACTCTGCGTTTGCAGCATTCACCTAGCTGGTAGCATGTGTGGATGAAATTCTGCTAATCTTGGTAAGGTGGATTTGAACCCTATCTCCCACCCCTGAGAGAGTTTTCTAACTGCCAAGCTACTATTAGGCATTTCAGTATGAGCTGTTCTATGCTTTTTGCTTAAAACATAGGAGCCCTGATTCTTGCGGAGGATATGTAATAACAGGCTGTGGAATCTGTCTTGCTACGTCTCTGGAGACAGAGTACTCTATAGGCAGTTAGTGTTAAGGGTTTAATATTGAGTTTTCTGTGTACAGTGGAAGAGCCGAAGGCTGTTCTTCATCTGTTCAGCAACCTAGACTCTTGATACTCCTGTAGCTTGTTTGGCTTGTGTCAAACATCCATGTAGACTCCAAAACAAATGCATGTATTTTCAGTATCTTTTTTGAAGAGCAGCACTTGTGTGCTGCAATGGAAGACAGAGGTGTCAGTGGGAAATCTGAGTGTATATGGTCGAGTGTAGGCCTTGGTTGCAGAGTGTCTCTCTTCCAAAGCTGAGCTCCATAGTGGGAACTGCTCCTTCTTCTCTCACCTCCACACCTTCTTATCTAAGGCACAGGTTAATGTGTAACTCCTGAAATGTGTGTATACCAAGCACTGGGAACTGAAAGGGAGTCAGCTTTGGTCAAATACGTAAGTGCCTATATTAAAAGGCCAGGGCTGGCTTCATCTCCCCTAAATTTACTTGCCAGAAAGTTCTTAGGTGGATATTTGTCCTCCTACTGTAATCAGTGCAGTAGATTAAGCTCCCCTAATTTAAAATTCCTGGAGTTTTCTCTCCAGTGCTAATGAGTACTTTCATTAGCCATTGGAAGGGTAGATATCGCAAGCCATTTCACAGATATCTGTTGTAACATAAGAGGAATTGTTCTCTGGAGGGGCTTTCCCTTAGACTGTAGAGAGTGCTTAAATGACCGGAGGGTTCAAGTTAAGTCAGATGTTTGTCTCCAGTCTCCCCAGTCCAGTGATGATAGCTTCTAGAGGAAGTAGCTAAGGATGCTGTCCTCCTAATTTAGGTGTGTATGTTAGATGCTTAAAGTTAGGCCCTGCAAAACCAGCCTTTTTTTAAAAAGTGGGTTAAAACACTTTAATGAGTATAATTTAAAGGATACCTTTTATCTTGGTCTGGACAAGATCAAAGACGTCCTGAAATTATATTAGTATTTGTGGGAAAAAAACGAAGTGTTTTTTGTCTCTTTGGAAGCAATAATGCAACTGAAAAACAGTTTTTGAGGATTTTTGACTAAAGTTTTCTCCCTTTGTTACCAGTAAAGTAATACTTAGGGTATCGAATCTCTCATGAATTTTGTTGTGCTGCATGTACTGGATTTTTGTAGAGTAAGGTATAAACAAAGAGGCCGATCTTTATATATTTTTATTTTAAATGAAGATATGTCTGGCAACCCAGAAGAATGTAGTCATGTGAATGGTAAAAGGACTGTAATGATTTTCTCAAGCTTGGTACAAGCTTGTTGTACCTATCATTAAATAATAAGACAATCCACCCTTATTAAAAATATCTTGAGTACTCCCAGCACCTAAAAATGTTTTTGGCTATTTCAAAAAGACATTTTCAATATAAATATGATGTTTGCAAAATCAGGGTTTTGCCTGTATCTGTTTACAAGCATAGTCTTATAAGAGCGTCAGCTGTTGTGTTTCCAGGTTGCTCTCACAGTTCATTAGAAGTTGAATCCTGGATGCCCATCAAGGCTGTCACTATGCTTGTTGCGTAGCTAGGAAGAGACCTCTGATACTGTGCTTGGCTTCCTATTAATAAAAAAATGCTTAAATGTTCCAATTAGAATAGACCAGAGTGCAGAAGAACTCTCTGAGCTCACTCTGTCCTGAGGATGTTGTTGAGGCGTGCACACCTGCTTCCTGAGTTTCTATTCGGAATTGCAAGAAATAAAAGGCAGGTATCTGGGCTGCTCCGCCTGGATGGTGTCATCTCATTTGGAGGAGAGATGCTGCAAATCTCTGCTGCTGGGGGGGGTGGCTCTAGAAGCAAGGTGAGGAGGCAGATACTGAGAAATTAATCTCAGCCCTTACCTGGACCCTGTGGGAGTTGATGAATTTTGGGTTAGGCAAGTGAGAAGCATCTCCCTGGCGTTTTAACACTGCAAAACAAAGAGATTGCTAAAAAGGATGTATTTGTGTGCATGGAGAAGGGCTTCAGGATCACTGACTCGGGTAGTGTTTTAGGCAAAATAAATGAGACTTGTAGGAAGCTTGATAAACTGCATTGATTGACAAGTGTTCTGGTCATGAGAGGAGTTTTAGCTAAACGGTATTGTGAAGAGTAATCTCATAAAAAAAGAAGGTGAGATTTGCCCAAGTATTCTCAAAAGTTAACTTTGACTCTTCTGGCAACATCTTCGTGGTGATTCAGTGGATAGACTAACCCTGTGGTTCACATTATCTTAAAATCATGTTTTTAACTCTGAAAAGTAATAGATATTACTAAATTATTGTAATCTAAAATACATGAGTTTGCTTTGATGTATAATTGGGGAAAATAATTTCATGAAGCACTATTTAGAGCAGAATTGTCCAAACAATCTAGTAATGATTTAAAAATCAAAGTGAAGTACATTTTAAGCCGTCGTATCTTGAGAATAATCTAACTTTTGAAACAATAAAGGCTTTTCTCTTAGGTAAAGGTCTGTGCTAGGTTGGGATTCTGTATGGTGCATGGTAAAATAACCTGTGTCGGCATAGGTGTTACTAGGCTCTGATGTCACAGTGAATGTGATGTCATGGGATGCTAGATCACTTGAGTAAGTTTTCTGCTAAAAACATGGTATAGGTATCACAGAAGGTCACTTATTTCATGCACCCATCAGCTTTCCAGAACAGATTTCTCCCTTCCTGTTGATGGTGCCTCTGCAGGAGTTGATATGGTAAAAAGCAAATTTTATACAGTCCTGACAAAATCATACATAAGGCTTTCTAAAGCAGTATATAGTTTGTATTGGTTAATTTAAGTATTGATGTAATCATTTGTGTGTTTGTGGCTGGGAAAAGATTTTATTTATATATTTATTTATTTATTTTTTAGCCAAATTTTGTCTTCTCAGGGAAGGACCATGAAATCTCAGTAAACACTCCTGAAAGGATACTGATTTGCTGAAGTCCAGGAAACATACAATCAGTCTTTCCTGGGGTATCCTGTTACTCGAATGAGCCAGAACAGGACTGGCCATTTCATGAGTAAAAGTAGGTTTTAAGATTTAAATCACAGGTTAGTTTTGGAGCTTTGTTTCTATTGTAGCTGAGCTAGTTTGCCTTTACTAAATACTAAGTTAATATAGCTGTTGCTAAAACTTCTCTGGGTGTATCTGAGACATTTTAAGGCTTATTTGCACTCAAATTTTTATTTTGGAGTCTGAAGTCAGCCTTTAAAACTGTCATAAACTTTCTTTTGGGATATAGATACTTGGTAGATTTTCATTGCACTCAATGGGTTTGGGGTGTGTATGAGATGCATGCTTCTTTGCTAGCTAAGGCCAAATCTAGGGTGGGGAAACAGTCAGAAATGTTTCATGCAATGACAGCTTCATGTATGTAAGGAGCTGATGTTTGATATAAGCCTTCGCTAACTGTTCTATGAATCGTCTGTGTATGCTTTCCTTCTGCCCTTTTGTGGCATATGTTTCTGGTGATCTGTGCCCTCTTATAAAGAACATGTGTGCTCCACATGGCAGTGGATTTGCTCTAATGAGAGCAAAGGTGCTGGCAGCCTCTGAGAGATTTCTATCAGAGGCGCATTCAGCCCCCAAGTTTGTTTTCCAAGAGAATAGTCTTGTGCTGGGCTATGGGTGAAGGAGCAGAGCTTGGCTCATAGCAGCACTAGGGCTCACAGTGGTAGCTGGCAAAAACAGTGGCACCATTGAAGCTCTCCTTCAGGGGCACCTAAGGCTTTCCCAAGGGAGAGACCTGAAAGGCTGAACAAACCCTTTCTTGCTTTGAGGACAATCCTGGAGACATCGGTTAGACAAGCTCCTCCTAGCCAGTTAAGTCAACATGGGGCTGGCTTGTGAGCAGTGGGACTTGGTGAAATACATGGACAAGCCAGCTGGCAGGAATGAGAGAGCAGTTACTCCTAATGTTTTTGTCATGATATCCTGGATGCAATTAAGTTATTAAGAGGTGATCTGCAAATGTTTTCTTCAATGTAGCATACTGTAACTTAGCTGTCACCACTTTGCACTCCTTAGCTTGGCAAGGTGAGCTTCTACCCCAGCTTATCTGACTCTTTGTGAATACTAAACTGTCTCCAAAAATTAATACTAGTATGCCACAAGTACATCAGCTTCTTAATTATTGTTATAAGCAAAACTTGCCCCATCAAATGCTCTTGCAGGGATGTTACTGCTTGCTTTCTTCCCAAGGCTGTGGTATTATATTTTCATAATGACAAAGCAGAAGCAAATCTCAGGTGCAGATGATGTCCTGTATCTTAACAGGACTGCATTCTGTATCTGCCACACCAAATAAAGACTAGTCTTAAATGATGGTCTAAGAGCTAGACACACAGAGCAGTAAGGAAACCTGCAACGTTAAACTATAAGTAGCTGGCAGAATGAGTGAAATGCAGGGTACACATCCTGTGTGTCACAAGATGATAAATGCAGTCATCTTTAGGGCTAAACAAGAGGACCTGTGTCACAGAAATGCAGTGACTGCATTTTGCTGTGGATTTTTTTTTTTTTTCCAGCACCAAAATATGTTAAAACATCCCAGGAATTTAGCCTGATTTCTAACTGAGATAAAGTACAAATATCATAACAAATGCATACTGGTTACTAAAATTTTATTTTGTTCTTATTGTCTTCTAAACTGTGGTTAAAAACTGAATTCTTCAGCTGCAACTGCAGTGAGTGGTATGAAATACTGCAGTGTGCTAAGCGATGCAGGATGGACCTCACGCTATTATTTGGATCTCAGTGAAAGACAATACATCCATCTTATGTGTACATATAAAACCTGCTGGTGAGAAGCTAAATATTCTAGGAGCTTAACTTTACCCTGTAAAAATTCAACAACCCAGCCTCTCTTTGTGGCTCGCATGCTCTACTGGCAGACACAAAGGATTGGATGGAAAATTGGAGCCTCCCTGAATTAACAAAAAAACCTTTCATGGAGAAATTAGGCTATAGACCCAGGGGTACCTTTTCTTTTTTGTCTGTCCCCTACAGAGGCTGTAGGTGTAGCCTTGACTTCCTTCATCTGCTGCTCAGCTGAGCTAATTTGTTGCAGGTCAAGTCCAATAAGTTTCCTTGTTCCTTTGCTCTTCTCTCTGTTGACAAGAGTGATGGGAGGACAGCTTGGTGTAGCTTGGTTACACGCTGCCTCTTGATTGGGGCTTACAGTAAAATTCCGGTCTAGCCCTTTATGAAGAGAAGTAACACTTTATCTCTTCTGGAGGTGGATGGGAAAAAGAGCAAAGACAAATCACTTTGCTACTGTGAAGCCACAAGCAAAGCAATAGGGATGATGTGGGAGTTTTTTCATTTGTCTTTTTGAGCAATGGTATCAATGAAACAAGAAGCCAGTAGCTTCCCCCATGATGCTCTGCCCCTGCCCTCCCTCCCTCCCTCCCTCCCTCCCTCCCTCCCTCCTTGCAGCATGATTTCACCTGCATTTCCCATACTTTTACTTTGAGTGATGTCTTGATAACCTCTTAAGTGCTGGAGTGCTTAATTTTCAGATGGAAGACTGTTCCATAGATGGTGTTCTTGTCTGGCTCTGCCAATGACCAGAATATGTGGCAGCTATCGTTGCAGCTGTGATTGGGGTGGTTTTTGTTGTGGTTTGGCTGGGGTTTTTTAGTGGCCCAGTGTCACTGTGATTTGTACTTCTGCTTGACTAAGGGGTTTGGGTTTTAAAATAATCTTATCAGAGGCATCTCAGCTAGCCAAATACATTTAATTGACTCTAATTATCTGAGACTAGGTCTGTGGTGACAAATTTGCCATAGAAGTTGCTATTGGGTAACTGAAGCACTGAGAGAGCACTGTATGCAGGCTCCCAGTGCTTTCTGCTCATTTTGCATGTTGGAAGGTAGGTTTTAGGAAAGGTGAAAAGAGTGATGAGAGCTGCTAGGAATTTTTTAATAATTTTGGCAAAACATAGGGCTCTGTCAAGAAACAGTTTTGTTCACAGCCTGTTATTTTCATGTTGCTAACATCATTTCCACTTCCAGAACTGGATTGTTACAGGTGGAGAGTGTTCAATTTACTGAAAAAAACTTCTAATCGTCTGATGAATTGCAAGTTTGTGCATGCATATGTGTGCACATACATGTACATGTGCATGGAAGTGCATTTTCCAGCTAACTGTAATGGATGCAGTGCTTGCCTGTTTTGCTCTGTGGAATTCTTTAGTGACACTGGTAGTCTCCACCTTCTGTAAAGAAATATGTAGCCCTAAGGAGGATACATGAAGAGAATACAGACTTAAGCTTCTAGGATACTGGTCAAAATGCTTCTTCTGGCTTTAATGGTAAGCCAATTCTTGCAGTCTGACTTTGTGTCATCCAGTGGCACTACGTATTGCAGAAAGAGGACTTAAAGTAAGAGAAGGGAGATCAGCATTCACTGAAAGGTAATATTTGAGGTCCTGGTTTATTTTTCTCATACAACTTCTGATTTCAGTGGCTGCCAAACACTTTAAAATGGCTTTCATTTATTAATGAAGAAGTACCTTCCACTCTGAAGCACTGACCAAGTAGGATCTCGGGAACTACAAATAAGAGACTTTTGCTTGGAAGAAAAGTATGCACCAGGAGCTGGGATAAGTGTGGCTACTACAGTCCATTCCCTAGGGCTTGGCTTTGTTAACTGCAGAGTGCTTTCTCCCCTGTGGAACATTATGTCCTCACCTTTATTCATGCTGAGGAAGGGGAAGGTGTCTCAGTCTGAACTAGGTTCGTTACTGTGTATCTTGCATGATAATTACAGAATGAAACTCTCTAGCATGCATATACTCAAAGAAGTTATTCTGTCTTTGGGGTGAATAATTGCTCACTTTAAATGTTATATATGCATTTGTGTCTGTGTATACATATGGGGGTAGGGAGGCAAAATGGGCAGGCAGAAGATGTAATTATTCAACAGAAGCCTTAGTCTTGCATTATAAATATGGATCATGACTTAAGGAGCCTGAGGACATAATACATTCATCTTCTGCTTGAATATTTAGTTTTAATCGTAGAGTTGCCTGAAAGTCCTTATGAAAGATGAGCACTGACATTTAAAGTACTTGTGACGTATGGATTGTCTATATGCAGATACAGTGGGCTCTTGCGCAAAAAGGTTGAGGACAAGAGGTTGCTGAATTGGAACAAAGCCAGACAGCCTTCTCCAAAGAGTAAAACTTATTTTCATGCATTAGCAAATGCCTATAGGTAAGGCAAGGATATGTTTAGCATAAATGTCAAATCATTCAGTTGAAAGGATAGAATCTCTTGAGGCATCAGTGTGGGCACTGGGATTGGGCTGGTGAAATTGTGGGTTGTGCTCACAGCCCTGGTACTAGCTTTGGGTGGACTGCTTAATTCTCTTCCCGCCCAGCTCCTCTTCTGGATGTATCTGTTCAGCCTAGTGAGCTTTCCCAAAGAGCACACAGTTGTGTAACTGCAGAAGGGAGACATGAGGCAGCTGTGCCCAGTCTGCTGCCTTTATCTTGGCAGAGAAATACATGAAGTTCAGCAGCCATGCACCTTATGTTACACATGGTCATTGTATTCTTAGCTCTGCTAGCCACAGCCATGAAATACGTGCATGAAGTATGTGTAAAGAACAGGCGTTCAAAATGGCATCCTGTCCCCATTGCTGGAGAGGCAGAACTGCCACAACACAGCATATGATTATACCGGAGTCCAAGTGAGGACTTGATTATGTTATTAGCCTTTAGGCTGTCCTATAATTAAAGATGAATGCTGGTTAAAATTAATCAACTCTATTTTGCAGGCTACACATTTTCTTACCATTGAATCCTTTGTGATAGGCACTTACTGGAGTCACTGTGATTAAAAAAAGAAAAAAAAAAAAGATACTTTTTTCCCTTGCAGTTTTGAGTTTAATGGTGAAGTGAGGTTTCTGTAATAGAGGAAAAACTGTGAAATACTGGATATAACTTGCCGTGATGACTTACAGTCATCAGGCCAAGTCTTGTAGGCAGTCAAGCGATGTCTTGTAGCCAATTAGTCACACAGCTCACCTAAACACTTGAGTCATTTTGCTGTTTAACTCGACCTACGGTGTTGCATTGAAGTGGCGCACCTAAGTGAGTAGCTGTTCGTGGAATCAGTTGACTGCTTGCCTTTTCATTGCAAGTACTGAGGTCCTTACTGGTAGAAGCTTTTGGCACTCCAGTGGCTGAGGTCTGCAATAACTCCATGTTTTCTGTCCCTAGAAAAGGAAAGGGGTGATTGTGTGTATTGCACTGACTTGTGGTAGTTCAGCTTACAAGTGAACATCTTTTCTATTCTATGATTACCTTTTGCCTTTGGTTGCAGAAAGTGCTGCAAGAGGTTAGACTCTGTAGAGTAGATGAATGCAGATGCTGATGTGTAAGGGAGATCAACTTACGGAATAAGAAGCCCAGTACACAAAATTGACAATTTTATATACAGAGACTTTTTTTTCTGGAAATCACAGATTTCTGTTAGCTGGTATATCACTTGTAGCTTTCCCTGTGCTGTGAGAGATACATCACACACTATAACAGCATTCAATTGTGCGCGTGTTGTCTTCCCATATATGTGTTTGTCATATTTCAATGGGAAATGATGCGTGTTTAGAGTCTCCTCTTGTTTCAGTTACTGTTTGAATTTGTTCAGTGCAAACTGGGCCTCTTTCATCAAGAAGTTCATAAAAGCTATAGCATAACTGTGCAGTAATGTTACTGAAGCCAAGGACTGAAATTATTGAGGAACAATTAGAAATTTCCTTGAGGCAGCAGGCTTACTGAAAAGGGGTGAAATTTAATGAGACAAGTGATCTTTACTCATTTTCAAGAAAATTCTAAGCATTTTATTTTTCCCTCCATCACTTCTGGGGTTAGGAAACACAACCGTGAATCTGTGTGTGTGACACGATTAGTAAATGATTGTTTCAGTGCTAGAAGAAGCAATAATATAAGGCTGTGCCTGGATAGACAGACATACGTAAGCAGACTCCGAAAGGAACCTGTCCTTTGGAGGAGCGCTGTGCTGAGGTGTCCTGCTGCTGCCAAACTGCTTGCAAGCCTGTAGTGATGGAACGAGCATGTTACCTATACTCGGCATCCTGACAAGCTGCAGGGCAGTATGGGATGCAATGCCAGGACAAGCCCACCGACTTCTAGCAGCGCCTGTGAGCTGCTCTGCTGGCCAACAGAAACCAGCGTACCAACAGACTAGGGTATTTTTGGCTTTATTTCAGTATTTCCTTTTGCATGCTGTGTTGAGTCCTGTAAGCTAGAAGAACCACATTGCTGCTGAGCAAATACATGCACTCAGTTTTACTGTCCTACAGAAAAAGAAATTGCAGTTTCAGCACAGGAGGGATTTCAGAGGGTACGATGTGCTTTGTGGGTCTGATTTTATTTAAAATCCTCACCTTTTTTTATCTTTTTTTCCTAGCTCAGTATATTTAAATAAGGGGTATTGGAGCAGTTGAGTAAAAGGGAGAACAAAAGCCAATGTTGCAAAAGCTAATGGTACAGATTTTGTCCCCTTGAGGGCTTTGGCACTAAACAAATTTCCTGCCCTGTAGAGTAGATGTTGAAGCTGTAAATAAATTTGGGCAACTTTCCCCTGACTGTGGACAGAGCCTTGCTTTCTTAGCATAGAGATTTCTGTAACAGCTTGTGTCAGGTGTCTTGATAGTTAAAGACTAGGCTGGAGGCAGTTTCTCTGTTAGCTTGCCTTTACTGAGTGTGGATCAGAGGTAAGAAAGAGCCATATTCAGATAAAATAGAAACACAATAGGAAAGTGCCACTCTTTTTTTTTTTTTTCTTTTTCCTTCCGATGGTGTAGCCTCTATCCATACTAATAAATGTGTTTCTGAGCCTACTTTCAGTAAATGAGAGGTGAAGGGGATGACAATGCCCAGTTGTTGGAGGAGCAGTGGGATGTCTGAGGTATAATCTCAGTTCTTCCCGTGGCCTATGCCTCAGTAACTATATCGGATATAGTTTATGCAATGGGAAGAGGCTCCCTTTTGTGCAGTTTGGGATCTACAGATAAGGCGTGCTTCATAACAGGAAAATTGTATTGCTAGATGTTGCTTGAAGTTTGGACAGATGCCAACTGAACAGCTAATACAGAGGCCTCTTTCTGCAGACGCATTGACAGGTGGGTGCAGCTTTGGTATTACAGGTATGCCCTTAATTAAGGGATAGGAAGCTCCTGGACAGAGCTGCTATTAACTATCAATGTGGTGACTGACACCTTGGCTCAAAGGAAGATGAAAAGTAGTGCACTGTAGACTGAAAAAATGGGGTAATGTGTGTTTTGGAAAGTTTTTCTTTCAGCCTATAGAGCTGATTAAGCTAGTCTAACTGGATAGTATGCACTAGGACAGGTCATAAAATGTGTTGTGCTACCAAAGCTGATTACATGCCTGATCATGGCAGGATTTTTCCTGTTGTGGCCAGATAATAGTCTGTGATGAAGTAAGTCAACATTATGCTGAAAGCTGTCATCTGCTGTTGGCCTCTGAAATTAAGAGAGTTACTGTCAGAGATGTTATTCAAAATAGCATCAGTAGTTTGATATGAAACTAAGCTTGCTTTTATCCTGTATAATGTTAATCCAAATACCTTTTTTTTTTAACACTACTGCTACCAATACAGCTTTCTGCTAGTAACCAGGCTACTTTCTGACCAGTTGTGCTGTTTGTATAACCATGGGAATGCCTCTGATAAGGACTGGGACCAGAGAAGTTCACTGGCTTTAATGTCATGGGGGATTTTCTATGGATTATTTTTGTGGAGATTGCTTCGAGCTCTCAATCACTCTGTCTGTAGCAGTGCTACAGGATCTTGCCAGGACACCATAAAAGAAAACTGCACTTAACTGAACAGAGTGGTTTCAGTTGAACTGTAAAACCCTGACACTTTGGAAAGGTATGGCAGTAGACCCGTGCCGTTGGCTCTCACCTTGTACTCCTTTGCAGGTGGGTCTGTGCCCAGCACAGGTGTGGAGCTGTCTCCCCTGTGTAAGCCACAACTTCTGCAGGGGCTTGACTTGATCTTTATCCTAATCAGCACATCAGGCCTATTGGGTCAGGCTTAGAAGGTGTAAGTGACCTGGGATCAAAGGAGCCTTGTTTTCCTTTATTTCAGCCTAATATGTTAGCAATTTGCTGTTACCTGTACACCAATCTTGTCACCTGGGATGCTGAAGACTGGGATAATAGAGTCTTCAGAGATCTGTTAGAAGCTAGAGAAAGAATAATTTATGTAATTCATTCTTAGTAATTAAAAAAAAAAAAACCCTACTTTTTAATTGAAGTATCTCGAAATAAGATGTTACTTAATTTTCATCTGCCTGTATGATATATAGATCCTACCTTAAAGGTAATCCATCAACCAGCCATCCTCTCACCAGTGCCAGGACAGAATAGTGACCCATGGAGCATAGATAAAATGATTGCTCCCTTCCCAGTTTCTCTGCAGATATCAACACAACTTGAAGACTATTCTTTATTCATCTGATAAATGTGTAGAGATATACGGAGATCAACTCCTACATCTTGATGGATATGCACCAGCTCTTGGGCAGGTGCCTGTGAGTGATTTTTTTCCTGTATTGCTGGGATAGTATAGAGGCTCAAATAGAAAAAGTGCCCCTCCAGCCAGCTGGGGAAGCACTGGAAAGTTTAATTTTCGGATCTTGTTCTGAATTTTGCAATTGAGCCTGAAAGAAAAGGGCAGCCATCTTAATTAGGATTATCTGCCAGCATGTGGCACGAGTTGCCATTTCTCACCTTGCCTATCACTGAGTTTAGTAGAACAGTGTAAGAGAGCTCCTCATGTGCTAGCTGTGACATGTCTTAGACATCTGTACCTGCAGCACTGGAGTTCTGATCTTTTCTTTCTGCTGTTTCTCTTAAAACATATGTCGGAAACTGAGTAACTGTGATAGGCTTCAGTGTAACTTATAATGCATGTCACTGAAAAAATGTCTTCAAGTTTTTGCTCACAATTAAATACTTTCATGCTCAGATCTCTGAAATTGAAAATGTTTTCCCTTTATAGTCCCTTTTTCTTCCCCTTGTCAGATGTCACAAAAGTACAGTCTCAGAGTGACAGGTATTTTGTGTGACCGCAAATATGTTTCCTAATTGGACATGTCCCTGAACTCAAACATCAAATCCAAGCACTCAGCAGAGGGAGAGTTGAGTGTTCAGGTTTGAATACAACTTTGGAATTCAGCCTCTATATTAATGAAACAATTCTAATCTTTTAAACTTTCATCTTAGTTTTCTTCTGAAGTCTTGCTCAAAGGATGAATTTTCAAGTTGCCAAAGGCTGTGTGGTACTTCTGCCAACATCTGGGGCATGGAGAGTATACTGCTTCCTGGCACATGGACAGCTGGCACAGAAATGTGAAAGTGAGGCATCTCTGGACATACTCATGGTCTCTCTTACCTTCCTGTGATGTACTGTCATTTGCATCTTCTGGTCATTTGTACCTGAGGTCTTAGCTTTTAGTAATGGCTGCCTAGGGTTTTGTAGTCCAGCGAAGTACAATGACAGGTATTATATGTGCTTCCTGGACTTCCTAATTTCCATTGGGTCAACTAGAAGGCTAAATATATACGGCTAAAGAGATTAAGAGCAGTTTAATATGAATTGCTGAGAGATCTGCTGTGCTTTTTGTTTGCCAGTTACTGATGAGATCCCATAAGTACATTCCAGGTCTCTAGCCTGGTTCTCAGGAGGTTCATGCTCCTCAGTTTCTCTGTGCCTCAGCATTTAAAAAAGCACCTCTGTAAACCTTCCTTTACATCAAATGCTGTTGTGGGAAGGGATGACCACAGGAGCATGTGATGTGCTATGATAAAACAGTGATGGGGGAGAGCTGTTTGCATACCTAGGGCAGATGATCCGACGTATGGAGACTCATTCCTTTCCCTGTTGAGACTTGATCCACAGGCTTTTGAAATACTTCTGGATTTGCCTTAATGCAGCTCTGTCATAGCCGAGTGCTTGGGATGAGGGGGAAAAACAGCCTATGGCAGTTGGGGATGGGCAGGAGAGGGTAATGAAATATCACCCTTCTACACTTCCTATAGCTCCTACTTGCACAGTTGTTGTCAGTTAAGCCGCTTGTTCTACTGCAGTGAACAAAAGCAGCTAGGTAGGTGACTCTGCTCCTACCAGGGCTAGTGGACAGGAGTCTTTGCTCTTCTGAAGTTTTGAGAAGCTGTATGTTTTGTGATCTCTGGGTATTTTATCTATCATTCTTTAGCTCTAGGAGGAACTGAAAAAGAAGTGATGATATTTGTTTTGTGTGTATGCACATATTGCATGTATGTACATTATAACAGTGTGGTTTCCTTGAGAATATACGGCTTGTTAAAACTGCACTGCATATCTGTTCTCCTCCCTAGTGTAATAATTGATATCAGTAAAATATGAGAGAGCTAGAGGTTTCAGCTGTGTTGCTTTCCCCTTCCACTTACATTGCGTCCTATTAATTCCTGTCCTTTATTTTGATTGTTTCTATATTTAGTTTACAGATCTATCCTAGATCATGCTGATGAAACTGATGTAGGAATTCGGCCACTTAGGTGACCATTATACCTATATTTAGAAAATTCTTCTAATGACTCCAATGCCCCATTGTATACCACCGATACAGTCATGTTTATTTAAAGAATGTAATATTAATGAACATCGAGAATTGGCATCCATACTACAATTAAAATCACTACTTAAGGGGATAATATAATGCTTGCTAACAACATTTGTAACCATGCAATTCAAAATAAAGGATTTTTTGTATCTCAGTGGCATAAGCCTAGACCCAAGCTTTGGACCTCAACATACGTGAAGTACAAAGCTAATTCTTTTTTCTAAAAATTATGATAAAACCCCCCAAGAGTCAAAAAGTTTCTGAAGCATACACCAAGTTTTAAGAATACTTTCCCTGAGCATGGATGTGTATAGCAACTAAGCAAAGTCTGCAGCCTTTGCTAACTTCATATTCTCATTCAAAATGAAAATAACAGTAGTGATGAATGAGCCGAGTAGTCATCCTCACTAAGATTTTGGAACTGGATCTCTGTTGCGTGTTGCTCTAGAGGAATTTAGCAGGATATATGGTAATTTCTGGGACTGTTTCAAGTTCTGCTCTTAGCATCCCCTTGAAGGCTAAAGGGGAGAGGGATTAAGGAGACATGGTAAAAATAGGTGGCAGTAGGTGGCAGCTTTGCCTGAAGCTGGCACTGAACCAGTGCCACAAATGATGCTGTATTTTGGCCAGGGTCTGGCTTTGTGAAATTACCTCTGATTGCTTGGATTAACTTTATAGAGATTCAAATAGTACAGTATTCTTGTACATGGATAATTTTTAGCTGACCTTCAAGAAGCCCCTTCATCTAGTCCAGCCTTATGACACACTTAACTATACTTAACTGTGAAGCTATACAAATTAACAATTCTATTTTAAAAAATGGGAAAGGAACAAAAGGAGAGGGGAAATAAAGGGCTAGGAGAAGAAAGTCATAACCAAGGAACTCCCCATATTTAGCATTTTCCCCATAGGGTGTTTTGGTCCTTGAAGGAAAAATGAACATTCGGACACAAGACAGGCTCAACTTTGAGGTGCCTGAAGCAGGAGTCAAGTGTGTGCATCCTTCTCAGGTAGGTGCTGGAATTCCAGCAGCAGCTAGAAGAGAGCAGTCTAGTTAGTGCCCAGAGAGGGGTAGTGAAGACTGATATCTGAGGAGAGCTTCCTGGTTTCAGCTTGCCTGAGGATGTATTAAAGCCGTGCTTTATTCCTTTGCCTGTACCTCATTTCTACTGTGTCTCCCATGAGTCTATGCCTGTTTTTGCTTATTGCCTTCTCAGTGATCCCTTAGCTTTCTTTGTAATTTGAATGTCATGCCTTGGCCTGGTTCTAAAAATGCTGAGCAACGTGGGCTGTTCTGGTATGGTATCCCCTTTCTGTTTCATAACTCCATGACTTCCAGCTTCAAAAATAGTTTCCTGTCACTGACTTGAACTAATATAATAAATGCAAGCAGCCAAGTCATCCTGCAAAGGTGTTATTAGCTTTTTATAAATAATTTTAATTGGTTTCTTTGAAAATTACAATTTTTGAGCATTAAAAATTAATTAAGGGAGAGGAAGGGAGCACCCTTAACGCACAGTGTGACTTCATGAGATTATCTGATATTTGACAATTAAAAATCATATGGAACCATGTAAATGATGCTTTCTGAAAGTGTTCTAAAGTGGAGGGTATAAAGAAAATGCCCCAGAAACTTCCAGAAATTAAAGATCTACTGAAGGCAAGAAGCTGTTTTCTATGGGAAGGAGAAAAAAAAAAATCTCTAATGCATAATCTATATCCCAATTTGGTGTTTCAGAGTTTTTCCAAAGATGTGACTATAAAACACATGTAGACCGACCAGCTCTAAAAGCTGAACAGAGTGGATGACCTTAGTCTTTAAATGTCCTCAGTGGTCAGGAGCTCCTTCATTCAAAGCTTTGCTTTAGATACCGTACTTTGAGTTTGCTATGTTTTTATTGCCTGTGCATTTACAAGAAGTGGATTAAACTAAAACCCTTCCCAAACATTTGTTGTTGTTATTTGACAGTCTGCAGAGTAATGCTCTTTACATGTGTTTTTACTTTGTAGGACAGCTTTTCCCCACAGATTTATACACTTTTTTTTTCCACAAAGATTTAATTATGAGACAGCTGGTCTGATTATAGATCAATTCTTTTAGTTAATCTGAAAGAGAAGTAAGTTGTACTTTGGGATAGAATTACATATGGTTTAGTTCAGTGGTAGTGATGAAACATGTAAAGCTTTATACAACTCTGACTGGCTAATATTTAACAATATTTATTATTGATTGCCTTGAGGCATAGCTGTTTCTGCATTATGTGATTTGGAGGGATTGTTCCCTTTGGTGGGAGCTCTGAAGTTATGTTCTACAGCAAGCTACATTTAAAATACGAACTATGGTTCAGACTTGGAAGTGGTGAGATTAAGACACTGATATCTGTTAGAAAAGAAATGGAGGAAAAGAGACAGTCTGTAGGTAGCAGTAGAAGAACAAGCCCATTATTTATTTCCTGTTTTAAGATGGTAGTATTTCAAAACTTTACATGAAATTATATCAAAGAAACCTTTCATACATCAGTTTGCTTTGGATTGGTTTTAAATATTTTCTATGAATACAAATTGTTCTTTGAAGGGATGTAACAGAAATCTTGTGGTGGCACTTGAGAAGCAAGTCTGACAGTTCCTTGCCTCTGGGAAACAGATACAAAGCGGTGAACATTTTTGCCTAGTTCTTTTAGCTCCACATCTTTCTCTTTTCTACTGCTTGTTTATCTTTCTGTTCTGTGACCAAAAAAACAGGCTAATTTCACTATGGGCTATGAGACAAGCCAAATCAGCTAAAATATTACAGTTGTCACTGACAGATGAACTTCCTATAAAAAAAAAAGAGAGGAAAGGAAATAGAATACAGTTTTTACAGCATCCTTTTATTTTCCTGGTTCTTTCTGGTAACCCAGGGCTTACTCACTCCTATTTGAAACTGGAGTGATTCCCATTAGAAGCCTCTTGATAGGTGATGCACTGGTGCACGATGCTGACGCAGTTCTCTGCTTGGGACATCTAACCTGCCCTGCAGATGGAAGATGAACAACTGTTCTAAATGTAAAAATCTTATACTCCTAAGGCTAAGGTGAGGAAGGCTCTCTATTTGAAGTGAAAGATGCTTGTTCTTGGAAAGTGTTCACTCTTAAGAGCAGTCACAAAGTGCAGCATGGTCTTGTGTGTAGAGTGTCTGACTGCTCACCAAACATACCCATTGCTGTGAAACACTGAAATTGTTGTTTTCATGTTCCTCATAACCAGGGCTTGCTTGTCACCCTTCAAGGTGGCAGAGATACCACTGCTGATTGCAGAGGCAGGAATTTGTTACCCAGTGAGGGTGTACGGCTGAGCTCCATGGGTCAGGAGGCAGGTCATGGTGCCCAACTATGACTTCCTTTTAAAACTGCACAAGTTCTGACTTTTTAAGGTGCAGCTCAAGAAAGGAACTTTCCAGGATGATGATACACTATTAAACTGCCTCTTAGGAGGGAAGATATGTAATTCCTAACCCTTTTTTAATTGGCATAGGAGAACAGAATCTATTTTTTTTTTAAAGCAGTCACTTGGATATAAATTATGCATTGTTATTACGCAGTAATCAAATGATTCAAATGCAATGTAATTTTTAAATTAAATCATTTAAAAGCATGGTGTTTTTAAGTGCACTGCTCTAATGAAATGCTACTTTTGCTGCTCTTTTATCAAGAACAAGGTTGAATGCTTTATGATACCAGGGGCGTCATGTTATCTCCTCTGATATTGCAAACCTGATGCAATAATTTAGAAAAATAAATCTCTGCCGTAATTTCTTCACACAGTTGAATGGGAAAGTGGCAATTTGTTAAACCAGAACATACTGCTTTGAAAATGTAAATGAATAAAATAACATTGGCATTAGAAAATACAGTAGCGTTATATCAGATATCAGCCAAGTAATTATCTGATCTATTACATAGGTTATTTACATTTAATTTAATCACGTACGAATCTTCTTTCCTTACTGGTGGATTCTGATACCGATCTCTGCTCTGGTGTCTGGATGAGTGCTGTCACTGGAGTCTAGTGCAGCTGATATCCCTCTAATTTGCTGTGTAACGGCAGTGGGTCTCGGTTTAGCTGCTGACCCAGTTGAGTTGTGTGCGCTCATGAATATTAAAGTTAAATCCTGTATTGTTCTTCATATGTTGTTCTAATACCTGACCAATCTCTCTGTGTGTGTAAGTATCGATACTGGAGGTCTATGTGAGGTCTGTCCACATGGACTATACCAGTATTGTCCAGCTCATTAAACCACCCAGAGGTGTCTTGTTGGTTGAATGGCACTGTCTGCTGACCTAAGGTACATATTTTCTTGAATTTGGAGGAACTAGCAGAGGTAGGTTTGCCTCTGCTTTCTGGGCAAGGTGGCTGTGAATGCCTGCTTCAGGATGTGAGTACCAGCCTGGTGTCAGATTCTCATTTGATACAAGAGTCATTTTGGGCCAGGCAACACCCTGCAGGCTGCCAAGTGACCAAGCAATGGTTCTGTGTGCAGCTCAGCCATTCTCATGGCTCCTCTTTTCTTCCTTTAGTCCAGTGCAGCCATGAGGTAATAAAACAGCACTTCTCTCATATGAGCAGCTTGTATATGAAGCTGTGAATAGGATTTAAATAGGCAGAAAATTCTGCTTAGGTTGCAGCAGAAGCTTCATTGCTGCAGTACTTCCGAGGTAGCCTTGGGGAAGATGGGCAGATGTTTGCTTTCTGCCTTTGTGGCCTCAGTGCCTTTTTTTTTCAGGGGAAAAGTCATTTGAACAATGCAGACAGATGGCATAGTCTGTGATCATCTAGTCCTTCTAAAAGAATCAAGTCCATGGCTGATACCTTTCATGTGGAGATCGCTATGAAAGGGTTAAATGTCTGCGCTGAGCTGCTCCATTGTAACTGCATAAGTACTACCATTACGTCCTATTCTAAGTGTTAGGAAATAAGGCTGCTATCTCAGATGCTGTGGTTGAGTTTCCAGATGCTTGTTGTTTCCAGCTGTGCACATCGTCATCTTGTCATCTGCTTCTGGTTACTTGGACTTTCTTCTTGTAAAATATTACAAAATTAATAGCTGTTGTTGCTGCCAACAACAGAGTGTTGTATAGGTCCTGCCTTAAATATTTGAAAAGATATGAAAATTTCCCTTACTGTACTACGATGGTGTGTCCTGAATTACACTGGGCACAAAGGCAGGCTGTTAGTACTCAGGCTAATGAAAAGTTTTGAGTAAGTTTCACTTGGTAGATTTTCATCTCTACCAGCTCAGTAGTTCTCTGACAGTGATGATTCTTGTATTTCAAACTTATCCTAGGATGGTTCTAACATCTTTCTTCCTTGAACAAGCTATGCTTTCTAGTGAATCCAGGCTACATGTTTCAAAATTGTTAAAAATATTTATTCATATGGGTCTAGCTTAACAATGGGGTTATTTTAAGCTGGGATGGAAGAACTGTTTAAAAACCAAAACTGTTTTATTTAGAAGGACTTTAAAAATGAAACATTTTTGTGGGAGAAGAATGCTCTTTTTAATTGAAATTGGGGAAAAAAATTTGAAGAATATGAAAATTAAATGCAACTTTTCATTCCAGACTGAACAAACTGTTTCAGTCAACAATGCAGACTCCCCCCTACTTTTGATTCTGTTATTGAACCACTGCTCTCCACCCCCACTCCTTTCCTTCGCATATCTCTACTCCAAGCTGAATTTTGCTTCTCCCTTAGTACAAAGCAGCCGTAAAGCTGACTTAGAATCTGTCTTGATGTTCAGTATAATTCATTCATGTTCTTCCATCTGTTTTACACCATTTAGACACCGTGAAACAGCCAGCGCAGTGCAATGAATCTGGTCCATGCAACTGTATTGGATTACTCTGCTGATGTCTCACCTTCTACTCATCTAGGCTGCTTGTCCATCTAGACTGCTTGTGACCATTATAGTCAAAAAAGAACATTTACTTCCAAAAATATATATATCAAAAGTCTAGGGCACTTGGGTTGGAAAATGGACTCTGTGATATTATCAAATACTTTAATCTTTTTAGCATTAGCTGTCTTTGGAGGCTACCATTTCATCTGATTTACAGGGAGGGGAATGTCCATGAAATTTACTCTGTGAGTAATAGCATCTCTGACTTGAATTCATCTCCTGGCAGATCCAGTTCAGCCAGTGGTCAACTTTTACTACTGCCATGTAGAATAACTTTTCTCTCTTCTGATTCCTGAGGTGACTGATATGTTGAAGATTACAGTAAAATTATGTTTGAAAGAAAGCAATGTCAAAAATATGGCTTCAAATCCCAGAATTTTTAGAGGGCACCACCATTAAAAATTAAAGGACTTAAAGCTAATAATAAGCAAATAAGGATTAGGACTACCTTCTTCAAACAAGTTATTGAGATGGCAGCTGGACTGGCTTCACATCAAGGGTAATTAAGTTTAAACAAGTGGCACGAGGCACTATTTTTTGCTGCTGCTTTATTAGCAGGAGGAAAACTAACAGCTTCTTTGGGTAAGGATCCAATAAACATGAAACCATTCCAAATATCTCTTTGGTCTAGAAATGAAGCTGGATCAGACATCGACAGCCAGGAATGCAGTCCTCTCTCAGAGGAGAGGACATGGGAAGAGAAGTGGTTTGAGCACTAAGCTGAGCCCTGGCATGCACTTGGTCAAGCTTTCTGAATGGATTTCACGATAGGTGCTGAGCTGTTTTAGAGTCAGTTTTCAGCTCCTTGCTTCTAGGTTTTATTTAGAAGTGCCCAGAGGAGTTGGGGCAGGCTCACAGCTGTTCTCACATCTATATATTGGAAATTCCTCTTTCTCATATAGTGAATTCTCCTTTGAACTCCTATTTAAAACAGTTGTCTCCAAGACAACCCATTCATTGAGTTGTAAAAATTGTGACACTGTGAGAGATAGGCTGATGGGCTACAGAAAGATGTATATTTGGCACAGTGTCAGGGATCCCAACAAAGACTATTTGCTTACAGAACACCTAGTTTAAATAGCTGCAGCATTGCCAACACTATCACCAGACTGTTTCATATATGCTTTTTATACAGTGGGTCTCCGCATATTTGTAGTAGATTGCTCCCAAAGAGCATCTGTCCTTTGTAGGTAGTCTCATGGCCCCAGTTACCAGATTATCTAAGCCCTGTACAACCCTGAACTAATATAACCCTGTAGTATCCCTCTGGGGTAGGAAGTACAATTACTGCTGTTTTATAGATGAGGCCGAGAACAGGTTATGCTGCAGAATAAAGATGTGCTGTGCTATGGTGTTAATTGTACCATGCTTGTGAGGGTAAGAACAGCTCGTGCTGGCAAGCAGTGTGCAGGCCCTCTGTGGGCCTTGGGTAGATGGTGTGCATTAAAGGCCATACCATCTGTGTGCAACAGTCCGTGCCAGCTGCTGTCACTACTGCAGTTACACAGGGGAGTTTGAGTAAGCAGGCAATGACCTACACTGTCATTCTGCTCTTTGGATATAGCCGAAGTGACGTGCCCAAGGTCGAGAAAAGAGCCAGTGCCGGGGAAGTGAATTGGGCTGGGGAATTGGGGATAATGCTGTTACCTCTGAATCACTCTCAGAAAAGCACAGTTTTCATTCTGATGGGAGAATTATTAAATGCTGTGCTAGCATTAGAAGCTAAATGTGTAGGAAGCACTTGTAGTGAGAGTTAAGCTGCTGAAGCCTGGTGCCACAGAGCTGTGTGGCTGAGTACAAACTTGTATTGCTGGTTGGATTTCTTTCTTGCAAATGCTGCGTCAAAATGGTGTTGCTTCAGTAAAATCACAGCTTTTAAATGGAGCAGAGTTTAATCCCATGTACAATTTCCATATGCAGCCGTACTGTCAGGGGTTGCACTGCTCAGGAGCAACTGTTGGGGAGTAGTTGCTTGTCTGGCTGTGGTGGAAGGCATATGCGGAAGGCTGCTGGATGGAGTCCTCGTATACTGTAAGGGAGGGAAGTGACTGCAGAAACCAATGTGCCACAATTACCAGAACGGTGGTGGGGTAATTTAGACTGAATGAGCCCTTTAAAATAAAGCACAAACAGCATAAAAGGTGCTTTACAAAATGCTGCTCTAAGTGCATGGGCACTGGGCTTCCCAGAAATACAGATGAATTTAGCCATTGGGCTAATATTCAAGGCTTTTGCTGCGATAGTTGGAGTAAGTGCCATCTCCTTTACCGCAGAACATTTTTATCCAGAGTGCGGGACATGCAATTTTCCTGTTCACAGAGCACAAAGCAGACACCTCACTTGGAGAAAAGTGTTTAGTCTGGGTGAGAACCGCTCTTTGTGTGCATGCATGTGATTGATTTATAATAGATAATTCCTGCTATCCAGATGATTTCTCCCAGCTTCCTTTCAGCCAGAGCCAACACGATCTTTGTCAGTTATGTAAGGTCTAGTAAGTGTGGCACAGAAGCAGCAGCCTTTAATTTTGTTGGAAAATTGAGATGAGCTTGTTCCATTTACCCCATGGCTGTGTTTGTCAAAGCTCATGCCCGGCAGTGAGAACAAAGCATTGTACACCCTGCGAAGGTGGCAGCTTGAGGAAAACCCTGGTGCTTGAGCAGAGCGACTTGCAAAAAGCACACAGCCAGCGAGGTGCACTTTGAAGTTAGCTTCCCTCCCTTTTGTGTTATTCTGGCTTTGTCCTCATCTTCCAAGGCAGAATAGGCAGGAGTTTCAGGAGGTCCTAGGCTATAGGAGGTAGATATGCCGGGGCATAGCGTGGCGTGTTTGCTGGGTGGGTTTGGTTTGTGACTTTATCTACTATATTTCAAGCATATATTTAGTAAAACTGTGGATTTCTATAAAGAGAGAAAACTGTAAACCTGATTTTAAAGGCCCTCTGAAAATTAAGACTGAAAATGAGATTCCAAATTGGGATTATGATACTATTTCTGCATTTCCTCAGGGATAACGTAACTGCATAATATTGTGACTCTTCTAAAAATGAGGCATGCTAAATTTATCTTTAAATTTTAGTTGAGGACATTTTTCTTACCATCCTAGAGTCTGTATAGACATTTGTATCTCTGTCAAAGGAAATGGTATCACTTTACTCCCTAGTTTTTCATCCTGACCATAGCAGTAAAGTGATAGACCAAAGTCGAGAAACAGTTTGGAGTGGGTCAGATTGGAGTGGGGTGTGGGTGTGTGTGTGTTTGTGTGGAGAACTTGCCTATTTGTCATGATGACCCTGAAGTGCCAATTGCCCTTGTTTTCCTTCCCCTCAGGCAGGCAATTGGAGCTGAGAGTAAATCTCTATGTAACTAACCCTAAACTTACTTAGTCTTTTGCGCAGTCATTATGATTTACATCTATATGGTGATATCTCATTTTCTGATGATTGTGTATTATACAACCATAGATGTATACCTGTATTCTGGACAATAAGAAGGAATCAAAATAGTAATGATTTGTATGTTTTATAGCACTAGTGTATAGTTTACAAACGGCTGTAAAAGGAGGGTCTGCATTACTTTACTAAGGAGAGGACAGAGGTGAGAAGAAGTTACAGTGATTAGGACTAAGAAGCGCCTTCAACTGATAACCATGGTTATGTTTTTAAGCAGAATTTATCATCCTTGCTCATAAAATGCGTACAGGAAGGCATTGTACTGTAACAAATATGGCATTACTTTCCCTTCAAATTTCATTAGGCTATTTGTATATGTGCAGAATCAGAAGGCAGAATTTGGGAGACTGTAAAAAATCTGGTGTGCAGAGCACTTATCTCTGCACTGTTATGACAAAGCAAAGCAAATGTTCATGAAATGGCTCTAGGGCATGGCCAGTTCTCTGCTTTCCTGAGCTGCATCAAGCTGTTTAAACTTTACCAAGAATGGAGAATGAGTATGGATGTTATAGCTACACTTTCTAATAAGTCTGTTCCACGCAAAATCTTGAACTGCACAGTGTGGTCTGTGCTGAGGTCTTCCACCTGTATCCCTGAGTCAAGGGGAAAGGTTTTATGCAAGAAGAAGGCAGGAAGAAAGCAACATTCCACTACAGTCTGCCTCTGGCAAGTCATGTTCTATTTAAAACTTCAGTGCATCCAAACAGCCAAGCCTGGCAGGCTGTGCAGTCTGAAAGCAGAACTGGTTCAGCACATGCATAAGAATCCCAGGCTGCACTTTGTGGCTCCCATTGGACCCCAGAACCTCTGAATCTCTCTCCACCTCCTTTCTCTGACAGCAGATTCTCTAGTCTCCATCACCTCTGCAGAGGCATGCTCCCTGGTACGCATGTGAAGCATGTGCATTTTAATACAGTATTCTGGTGCTTGACTCTAGGTTGCTGCAATTTAAACATGGATTTACTGAAACTTTCTTTTGGCATCATTTGTTTCCTGCTGCTATCTTTTGGCTTTTTTTCCTTTACATTCTTTTCCACTTGTTTCAAGCAAAAGGCGATTGCATGTTCATTCTATGTCTCCCAAAACACCTTCCTTATGCTTTATCTGCTAAACAAGTCATGAGCAAAAGACCTTGACTGGTGAGTGTGTAGGTTTTGCACCTGATTTCCCTTGCACTTGAAGGAGGAATTAAGGGATAGCTCTTCTTGTGTTCCCATAAGGCTGACACTATGAGGGTGGTGAGACAATGGCACAGGTTGCCCAGAGGAGCTGTGGCTGCCCCATCCCCGGCAGTGTTCAATGACAGGCTGGATGGGGCTTTGAGTAACCTGGTCTAGTGGAAGGTGTCCCTGCCCATGGCAGGGGGTTGGAACTGGATGAGCTTCAAGGTCCCTTCCAACCTAAACCAATCTGATTCTATGATATTGAGAAGTCCTGTTCTTGTTTTCCATTCCTGGAAGAGAAGGCGGGGGTAATGAAGGGCAGGATCTGTGTGTTACTGTGTTCTATCGCAGTAGATCTTAATGAAGATCGGGAAATCAGCCTGACTTCCCTTTTCCAGCCCTGCCCCCGATGTCTTCTCCCTCGTTGCCAACCAGGAGCATCCTGCTTGGCAGGTTGGTGGGAGGCAGCAAGCTCTTGTGGAGTCCTGTGCTATCCAGCCCAAGGAAAGTTGCATTCTCTCTCCCTTCAGTCCCCAAATTGATCTTTTTCTGTCAGCAGTTTTTTTTGTGCGAATAGGAAAACAGTGACAGTAATGGACTTTCACCAAGGAATTCTCATTTTATTTCCAATTATAATTAGAAGCACCACTATGTTTACTCTGTCTGATAATGTATGAAAAGACCCTCTGATTTTATTTTCCTAAGTCTCTACACTGTCAGAACAGTAAAACACTTGCACTCTGCTGTCTCTTGTTGCACCAGCTACCATTTAAAACGTGGCTTAATCTTCTGTTGTCAATGAATACCATTACCCCTTTTTGTCCAACGCCTGTTGTTCTGTTTGTCTAAGTCTTGTTGTTTTTTTCCCCACTATGAAGAGAAGTTGATGGTCAGGATCTCCTTTGTAAATAAACAAAGGTGGATAAAATCATAAGCTGTCTTTCAATGAAGCAAACAAGAGATTGTTTCTGCAAAGACAGGTCTGTATTTCCAAAGAAAGTACTGAGTAATGTCAGAACTGCTCTGCTGATAAACAATAGATTTGTTTTGCAGTCTGTGCCAGACCCCTGCTGCCCAGCTGAGTCTTGGAGGGGCTGTGCTACCCACGCACTCCCCCTGTAGTGAAGGGGCATCTTCACCTGTGAGTGAAGGAGCAAGCTTCAGGGGAGCCCATCCCACCTTGCAGCCACCACCAGATTCTTAGTGTAACAGCATGCTCAGGTAGCTTTCCACTAGTCCATGGGCATATTCAGCTACCCGATGGCTGCTCAAGGCACATCTGGGCTGGTCCCTGTGCAGCAGGGGGTAGAGCCTGATCACTGAGCAAAATGATGCCCAGCCCTGGTGAGGGGTCTCAGGGTAGCTCTTGAGGAACACACAGCTGACTGCCTGTCTCCCAGCCAACAGCTTGGAGGGAATCAGTGCTCACCCTCATTAACAGCAGGTGGCTGTTGTATATGGGTGGTGTTCTTGTGCCCTCCTGTTGCTGTCTTGGTATGTCTGCACTTTCCTGGCCCTGAGCATCACAGAGCTTGTGCAGTTTTGCCCCCCAGGGTGCTTCTCGGGGAGAACTAGCCGTAATGTACATAAGGCATTAAGCTAAGAGCAGCCTGTTTGGCACTGAACTCTTCCTCTGAGTCCAGCCTCAGACACTGAACATGCCAGAGCTTGCAGCTGCCTTTAACCTGGGGCAGCACACTCCAGAGCTGGATGTTTGGCAATGGTTTCTGTTATTACCTGGCTCACAGGAAGAGGCTATAGGAACTCTCCTCCCTCATGGAAATCTGGTAGATGTCCTGCAGTTCAGAGGTGTGCTGGTGGTGCGTTTTGTTTTGCATTTTTTAAAAGCAGTTCTAAATCTTTATTCCACTAATAAGAGTATTTGCTTGGAATATGAAGTCTCCCATGGTCCAGTTTTCTTTCAT
Source organism: Lathamus discolor (assembly GCF_037157495.1). Taxonomy (NCBI): domain Eukaryota; kingdom Metazoa; phylum Chordata; class Aves; order Psittaciformes; family Psittacidae; genus Lathamus; species Lathamus discolor. The sequence continues at coordinate 61,981,560 of NC_088884.1, forward strand.
TCTGAACCTCATGAAAAATTAAACAAGGCTTGTGAAGTAGTACTGTGGCCTTAGTTTTTCTGCAACTAATTTCCCACTGTAAATGAGTCCATGAGAATATCCCAATTAGTTGTTGATATGCACCATCCTGGTTTCACCATTACTCCTTTGAGAGTTTAGATTTGGCAAGAACAGGAAATACCATGTGCCAGAAATGTCTGCAACAGTTACTTTTAACAACCTCTCTCAGCTTTTGACACCCCTACCACGTCCTGTTTGTGTCTTTAATATGTGTAGATATATGCTCATGTACCAGAGGTATGACTAGGCATGCAAAGTACCCATTAGACGCAGTTTCTGATTTTCTCTGTTCATGGTAGTCCCTCCAATGACATGCGCTAGTTAAGCTATCATAGCTCCTACTGCCAGGAAATTTTTCCTTTTATCCTCTTTGTATAAATACAGCAATTGCTCACATCTTTTTGTCTATGCTTATGTTAAAGTAAGCTCTGTTTTTTTCAGTAATACCTGTTCTACTGGACCTGATCCTGGGATATGTCAGAATGTCTCTAATCTTACATGTGTTTTGCTGAAAATTGAGTATGATTAACCTCTTGAAAAAGCTATTTGGAATGTCAGGGGGGAATTGAGTTGTTGAAATAGGGCTACAGACGGGACTTTCTGATTCTTGACTGGATCTCTAGCTGAGCTTTGCACTGTCATGCTAAATGAATTCAGTATTGCCTCTTGACTTGGCTTTTCTTGAGAGGTTTAGCAATCAGGTGGCACAGTTATTTCTTTCCCCAAATACATGCTCAAACTATACCTTGTATTTGTTCAAGAAAGGTAACCCCCCTCAACTCTATGTAACCTCACCTGTATTATTCAGGAATCACGATGCTGTATGCTACATCTAGAATCTGCTAAAAGAACATCCAAATTGAGTGTTAAAAATGTAGGAAATGGCAGATTTATGGTTAACTCAGCTGCTTCTATACCTATCTTGAGATGACCTATCTAATTACCAGATTGTGCAATGATTCTTTAAACCCTTTTCATTACATATAATTATTTTATGATTTTTGTCTCCTCTCACACAAGACTGCATTTACTTGCTGTGAAGTGATGCAGTGAGGCAGGTGGAGTGTAGGAAAAGATTTCTATTAAGCATGATGGTTGGCGGTGTACTGAGGCACACGCCCAGGCATTGCAGAGTGAGCATTCCCTACCAAACTATACCCTACCCTCAACAAACATTTGCCTAGTTTTGGTCATCACAGTATATGGTGTACACTAGATCAGTAGTCAGTGTCAAGACTATTATCATAGTGCTGTAGGCTATGAAAGCATTTCAGATAGCATGGCCTCAGTTGTGTATTTCTGATTTCTGCTGGCAATTTTAAGATAATACCTACTGTATCCGAAGGAACTATGCTAACCGAAAGCTAAAGGTTCCCTTGTAAAATGCTCCAAATGTAGGAAACAGCAGAATGAGCGCTGCCCGTGTATCCTGGCTTTTCCAGGCTACATTTCTCTTTCCAGAGGGTGAGTCAAACAATATCCAGGGGTCTGCTTGTAGCCAGTAATCTGTACTGGAGTACAGTTTAATAACTCCTCTTCCCCCCATCCCTCCTTACCTTGTTCATCCCTTCCCCCATACTGTAGGAAATGAAAACACAAATATTTCTCAGGGCTCAGAGCAATGAACAGAGTTAATCCAATAATTGTGGTAATTTATGAGTTCATGATGGCAGAAGATGTAATTACTCTTTTTCAACCTTGGCTACCTCGCTGTGATCAAATGCAATTATATATTAAGTTGGGTTATTGTTAAATGAATCGTATGGTGAGCATAATGCACCAACTTGATAGCTGATGGCGCCATGGTCCTCCGTGGCATTACATTAGGAATTAGATCAGTTCCTTATCTTGTTTATCAAAGGCACTGAGGATTGAAGCAACCTGAGATGAGAGGATTTCATCCGTCTTCAGTCCCTACAGGTATCTTTCTTTGCTGGTTTCATCCTGAGTTATGTTTATATTTGTCCTCTTTGTACTTCTATTTGGTTTTAGCCCAACCTTTCTTCAACCTAAACTGCCTTTAGACGAAGCCTATGAAAGATATGACCTTTGTTTGTTAACACAGGAGAGGTTGTAAATTAATTCATAGGCTTATTTGCACGGGTGCATATTTATATACCTTTATGTTTTAATTTCAGATGTCTTCCCCTTTAATCAATATTTGATTCACACCATCAAAACAAGCCTAGAAAATGCAGAGCCAAAGGGAAACAGCCAGGGAATTTCACCAGGGATCTAGTTATCTTTTGATGTGAATACAATAAAAACCACAATAGTAGAAGCGTTTCTCATTTCTGTTTGTAAGATCTATCTTAAGAAAGCTGGTGGGAGGAAACCAAACTAAAAGCTGTCTGAGGCACAGGGATTAAAAACACCCGAGGAGCATCCCTCAGCCCCATGAAAAGTGGCACATGCACAGATCTGCCTGAATCCTTCACCACTACACTGAGAACAGAAACCACAATCCCGAAAGGCAGGCTGCCAAGCAGAGGTGGTCTAGGTTTTAAGGCCGAGGTAGAAGAGCAAGAAGAGTGCTATGGGGAACCTCAGCCATGGAAACCACACCTACATAGGGGATGTGGTCCTGGGTGGAAAGAGATAAGAGTGAAATGCCTACTGATGGTCTGCACATGTGGGTGTCCTAGGAGAATGGAAAGGGAGAGAACAATCTGGGAAGCCGGGAAAATATCATGGGTGGTACCTCAAGAACAACCGAAGACCTGGGAGACCAGGAAAGAGGCAGGTAGCTAACCTGTTTCTCCTGCAGTCAGCCAGGCTGCAGATTCTGCTCTCAGCCTCAAAGCTGATGCCAGCACCTGCAGACTCTCCTGAAATAGCTGGTACTGATGTTGTGTCCTGTACAGTTCAGGCACTTCTGACTCGGTGGCTGACTGGACTGCAAAATACCTCCTGGAGCAGAACAGATAAATTCATGCTGCCTCTGCTCAACTACTCATGTTTCCTTGTGGAAAAACAAGTAGGCCCATTTTGAGAACCAACTCTGTGGTGCCTGCGTTCCTTTTAGCCCATGGAGAGGTTTTGTGTATTTGTCTAAAAAAACCCAACAAACCAAACAGCAAACCCAAAACAAAACCACATGGTTTGTTTACTGTCAAATGAGTCCCTACTGTGTTTCTGAAATGTTATTCTAGATACTATTTTATTTGCTAATGAATTGCTTTGATTGTGATACATGTTAGTGTGCAAGTCACTCAGAAAGAAGGAAGGGTCAAGATGTTGTATTTGAAGGCATTGTTGTAGTGTCAAATGTTCTCACAATCCTAATAAACCCAAGATTTGTATGTAGATTGCTACAGTGTGCCATTCCCCAGGGCAGCCCAGCAATGATGGAAGTGTGAGTCTTCTTTTTAGCCTCAGGCTTTTCTGCTCCCAGCCATGTTGTGGTCCGTGCATTTCTAGGTGCTGCTAAATCAGTAGTGTCTCAACTCTCCTCCTAATTCAAAACAAAAGGAGTAAATCCTCACCCTTTTCCTTCCATATACCACACAAAGCAAAACTCAGCATGATACCATTGATGCTGTTGCTGCAGCAGCAAATGAAATTGTTGTAGTGTACGATCTGGTCTCCAGCCTTCCTACTGCACATCTTGTCACTGTCCTGCCACAGGCTGAGGTGCAAGTAATCTCCTATTGCCATGTGATGCTTTTGGGCAGAGGTCAATGAGAGGCCAGAACTAGAATGATATCCCCAGGATGAGACTGAGTACAAGGGCAGGTGGGTTAACTGAAGTCTGAGGAATGAGTCTACGAAGTCTGCATGTGACCTGGACTGCCAGCTCTTCCTCTTAAGTATGAACCAAAGCAATTCACAAAATGTGTCATTCTAGTTTGAGCTTTTTAAAGACCTGGTTATGAGTGTACAGTGAGCTTTGGGAGATGGATACGTTAACCATTGCAGTAGAAGGTAAGCTGCTCTCCCCAGGATCGCACCATGCCTTTTGGTAACTGAGTCCCTAAAGAAGGAAGTAAAGTCTTTTCTGGTCCAGACGTGACTATGTTGTGCATGAGTAGTGTGAATGCATGAAAGATAAACTTGTGCTTGCTCTAAGGAACCTACCTCAAAGAGTATAAATGGTTGTAGAGCCAGGTCAAAGTCTTGAACACGTAAACAGGCCACTGTGTTTCCCAACATCTCAGTCCCTTACATAAACAGTTCTCTGTATCTAGTCTTCTTGAAAGTTTCCTAAATGCTGTTACAACAAGAAAGGGTAAGAGCCTGGGATCATTACTTTTGTTTTACTTTACATATGCAGGGGTTGTAGCTATAGCACATGTGCTTGTGTGCTTGTATTAAGAGTAAAATATTTCATTTGTCAGTGTGCCTTTCTAAATTCTCCAGTTCCCTTTGTCTCACACCCTGGGAACAGAAGATGAGCTTAGGGCTTCAGGGCTGATTTTTACATACTCCATAGAGCAGCTGTAGATCTGGGGCTGTGAAGCAAACTTATTCCACTCTGTGATGCAAATAGGTCTCATTTTTGGTTTGGAAAGTATACTTCTAAGAGTTTCTCACTTTATGTAAATACTTTATTCTCTGTGCTGGCAGAATGGCCCAGTTTAGCTATTTGTGGAGCTGAAGAAGCTTTGCTGTTAGCATCTGTACTACAAAGATGGGTCACCAAACTACCTTCTGCTGTGGCTTTTAAGCTGACTCAAGATCACTTTAACTGATAGTGTCTAGATAAAGGACTTGATGTACTTCACCAACTTGCATTAAGAATCACTTCCTGTTTTTAGCACTTGGTCTTTGATAAAAATTTAGGGATCCCATCTACTATGTTCTCAGGTAATAGAAGAAATAAGACACTCTTATAATAGAAAAGTAAAAACAGATTTTAATCTGACAATTGAGTTCTACAGCCTTTCTTTTAGACAACAAGATATGCTACTGTTGCATATGAATTATCTAATGAGAAGAGCTGATGCATGTGTCCAGTCTGGTTTTACCAGACTTCTCGTGAGTATGGATGACCTTCCCAGTTACTTCTTGGTCTTGGGGGATTATTTCTTCAGCTTCCATTGTCCTTGTTCCATTTATCTTCTTGAACACATAATGGGGTTTAACTGGCTTTTATTTAACACTGACTTGCGTCAACCAGCTTTTCCATGAGAAGGAAGGGACAGTCTGCTGATACAGATAAGCAAAACTAGCTCAGCCTTTACCACATTGTGTAAATAGCAGATTTGTAGAGTTGCCCGAAGGAAGATTATTTGTATTTAATTGGCTAATCTCCAAAGTCTGTATTCCAGAAAGATACGACCTCAAGTGTACTGAAGGCAATGGAGGTCCCTCCATGCCTTTTTTGGGTTTGTTTTCTCAAGTCTGATCCATACTCCAGCGATGCTGAACTTAGATTCCCAGCAGCAAACACTGCTGATGGTTTTAAGTTTTCATCCTCCTCTGACCTTTTAATGTTTAGTTCAGCAACCAAATTCAGCCAGTGTGGGTGACCACATGAAGCAAATTTAAAAGCAGGATTTGTACAGTTTCCATATGTGCTGGAAAAAATGAATTCCAAATTTGCTTATATGTTTCTGATCACCACCTTTCCCACTTTCCAAACATTTTGATGCTATTCAGACAAGGACCAAAACTCACCCAGTAACAGCTTAAGGAATTGCAACACAAACAGAACCATGCTAGTTCTACAGATGGAATTCTCATAGCATACAGTTCACAAGTACCCATATTCTGAGATGTCTGAGTTGAGAACAAGTGGATAAATAAATTCAAATAGATACGTTTAAATTTCTGGTTATGGTCATTATGTGATTAAAAAGAAAAATTATGTTTTAAGAAAGTGATTATTATTGTTCCGGCTACACTTGCAGTTGTGATAATTTTGTTTATTTGCTTAGAAGACAAAGCACTTTGTATTCTTTTGCATTTTACATTAAAGAATAGTAATGACTAGAAATGTCCTGTGTGGGTATGTGTGTATATGAGTTTTAATCTATATATACATGTACATAAATACAAGCATACAATTATTTGTGTTTTCCTATAAGCTTTGAGAGGACATACTTTCTACAGCTGCTGTTTTCTTTTTACCCCAAGGACAGTACCTCCTGATATTTTCACATAGTGCTCTACACTGTATTGTTCTGTCTTTCTATTTTATATGGATAGCTTGAAGTTTTAAAACCCTGCACAGATCCTATTTATGTGGGACAAGAGTAATGATAAAGGATAAGAGATTATTTAAAAAATTGTTTGAAAAATTACTCAATGGATTAAACCAATAGAGGTTACCATCTTAAGATGAACTGCTTGTTGCGTGTAGCACTTTACCAGAGCCATCAATCGGGCCAGCTCACTGAAGCTCCTGGAAAAAAAATCTCCAATTTTGTGTTGTTGTTACAACTGAATTTATGTTTTCAGTTACCAGAGGGCAAAAAAGATACTTTTTTAGACTGAAAACTGAAAAAAGTGCATAATTAACAAAAAAGAGCTGAATATAAGTGGACATGGCTTGGTGGATGCCATAAGTGAGTGGATTTACCAATTGATTTTGTTAGAATTTCATGCTTGCATATTAATAGTTAATGGCGTATCATAGGTCTAAGACAAATCAGTTTGAATGGACCAGTCGGTCCAATTTTAAAATTATGGTTTCCTCATGCAATATTTATGTTTAACATATAGATACTTGCATCAGCAAATACGTAAGTAAAAGGGATATGTAGGAATACACAGGAGCTACCACTCTTGCTGGTGCTTGCCAAGATATACTTTACCAGTTTGTCAGTTGTTTTCCTGTTGTGAGTGGCAGGAAAGTGGCTGAGGTATCCAGGATACCACTCTGTGATAGCAGGAGGAAGAGGAAAGCTATCTTTTGAAACAGTTTTTTTTGAATTGCTAAGTAGCAATTTCAGCAATAAGGTATGGGTTTGTCAGGCTTCCAGGCCATGTGCTTGCACTTGACTATTGGGTTTTCATTTGGTAGCGTGGATTCATGTACTGATGTTTTTTAAAACATTCATCACAGGCTGAAGGCTAACACAGGCATGCTCATAAAAATGCATCTAGACAGTAACCCTGTATATGGCTGTGATTTAAGATATGAACTGTGGGAGTTAATATGGGTTGGTTGGAGGTGCCAACATGGGGACTGTCCATTTCTTGTAAATGGTCTGATGAGAGGGACAGAGCCTGGGTAATGTGTGGGATCAGGTTAAGCATAACATACATCAGTGTGCCTTTATGTGCCCCTTTACTCTTCTTTGGTTACACCAAAAAAGCCCCACTATTAAACTAGCCCCTATTTTTCCTCTGATAAAACCATTCTGGCAACTGTCTGTTAGTAATTGTTTTCTGGAAAGGCTCCTTGCCAATGTTGTGCAGTTTCACTGACCTGTTATGAGTTGTTAGTCAGTTGTGACTCATGGTTTTCTAAGCCTGTTTATGCTGATACACTGTGAAGAACTTCTGGAAATAAAAGTGACTCATGCTGAGCTGTGTAGGTCCCAGCGAGGCTATGAAAGTGGGATGAACTTATCTGCAATGTTTTTAAAGTGCTGTGAGTTTCTTTAGGCCTAAGAAAAGACCCTGTAACACATCCCACATCGTCCTACGAAAGTATCTTCAGGCTTTCATGCAGTTGCTCCTAGGGAGGTAGGAATGTCACATCCTACCTTCTGTATCGCTAGCTCAACTCTTCTGCCTCCTCTTAGAATATTGTAGGAGGGGTTTATGAAGCAATCCTGTATTTTCAAAGGTGTGCTTGAGCTGGGCATATAAGTTACTAGAATAGATTTCATCAAATTAGCAATTTTAAGCACTTAGGAACTATGGTAGAAAAAAAAAAACAGCAAGAACAGCGAAAAATACCATAATACTTCTAGGCTTTCATTCAGGGTCCACAGAGTTCAGCGGAGGTTGCATTGGTCACAGTGTATTTTGGTTTGGACCCATGTTTTGTACTTAGCCTAGAGTTTTGCATCATAACCCCACTAGTAAGATGGGTAGCCTTGTGAGGAGCATTGGATCTGTCCCTGCAGGAGCACTCTGGGCATTCCTGCTTATTCAGAGGAGAAGCAAAAGGCCTGTAGGAATTGTCAACTTCTGGGTTACACCTAGTGGGTGGCTGGCTTTCATCTGCAAGGTTTATTCTTGTTCACATACGTTAATCTATAAACATATAGTTTGTGTAAAATGTCTCTGCATCCCTTAGGGTGCATTCACCTCATCAGTGAGAGCTGTTCCACCATAACTACTGCTCATGCTTTCGGCCACCGGTTGTCCTTCTTTCTGTGTTTCTACATACTCAGTGAAAGAATGATTTTGACTAGTTGCAAAAAGGAAGAAAAAAAGGAGAAAATACTCTGGTTTATGTGCTTTTATTGTGAGAACATCTGGGAGCCTGGCTCATTAGCCAAGATACCAAGCTGGATAACACTAAATAAAATCTAGTCTGTACCTCAAGGATCTCCTTTTTTTGAAGTAATAGTATGGAATGATAAATTTAAATACAGTGGAAAAGAACTTAGTTTGGTGATATGAAATGAGAACAACACTATAAAAAACCTCCAATTCCTTAAACTCAACTTGAATAAATCCCATAGTACTCAGAAACACTGATGTTATCTCTAAATTTAGTCCAGCTGCAGCCAGCAAATGAGACGTGTGCCTTCAGCCAGAACCATTTCAGAAAACCTTGTGGGAGAAAAAAATTCTGTTTGCTCTGCTCTCGGGTCAGCCTCCCTAGGAGATGTCACACACCAATCCATTCCCCCACAGCCAGAAGTCCCACAGCTTTCCAGGGAGCATAGCGTACATGGGAGATAATCACTGAAGTGCTAAGTGCGAACACTGATGACAGGAGATTAAACAGAATTCTGTGGCATTTACTGTTAGCACCTGAAAAGTAGCAAACCCAAGTGTGCTTTGAGCAAAGCATTAAGTCCCACTTTGGTCAGACATGTGAATGTGTGAACCATGTCTTGGTTATGTTATGGACTCACCAGTCTTTGTCCCCAATTCCTGTATTGTTTATGAGATGAAGATGTTGGAGAGTGAAAGAATAATACAGGCTGATCTTTTTGGCATGATAAAAGCAATGTATTTGTCAATAGCCTAGATTATTTTTGCTAGTGTTTCACAAAATAAGAAAAGAATATGAGGGAAAAAAAAATAATTAAAGAACAAGCTTGGCCAATACTTAAAACTGAGGTTTGCAATTCTCTGCTCCCAAAGAGAATGACTCATATTACTTCTGAATAACCTACTGATTTACTGTCAACCAGGAAAAATTGTACAGAAGCAACAGGGTAACAGAACAGGTTTATTCATAAAGATGAGGAGAGTAGCTGACAGTGCAAGATGGCATTAGAAGAGAATGTGATCCTTCAGTTTCACTTTCCAAAGCCTCATCCAATCCCCTCTGCCTTTCAGGCTAAACTGTAGCCACATAATGCAAAATCTCAGGTCTCTTCTTGCAATTCTACCAAGTGCAACAGTTTAATATGTTCTAAATCACAGAAAGCATCTGGAAGCTTACCGACAGCAGAAAATGCTGTTAGTGGAGGGTATTTGGTAAGATACTTAAATCCTGTTTTGCCTTTGGGCTCCATAAGTGCATACCACAGGAACAGCGTACTATCCTTGCGTAAAAAGTAGTTTGTTTTCTACGAAACCCCCTTTGACATGCTTCTTGGACCTTTCTAGTATCATTATTAGCTTTAAAGGAAACACAAAGCTCTCAGTCAAGCATTCCCTGCACAGATGATTCAGGTCCCTGGAGATGAGTTGGTTTCGCTTTTGGTCTTTGTGTGCTTGGTACTCATAAATGGGGAATTTCGTATGACTTCTTAGACCAGGCACCTCTGTGGAAGTATGCCAGTTGTCATTTCATTCCTGACCTGATCTGTAGTTATTTCCGTGTTCGACTACCCCTGAGATATAGAACAACTGTTACTTCTTCAGGGGGTATAAGTCCCGTGCTAGGGGAGAAGAGAAGGTGACCGGAATGGACTTCTCTTGGGAATCTTATGAAAACATAAACTAGAATGACTTCAACGCACTCTGCTGCCTTCTTGATTTAAAAATTATATACCAAGATGATATGCATATTAATCCTGTATTTAAAAAAAGTAAATTAGAAGCTGAAGGAAATTATCAAACAATGACTGTAGAAGAGTGTTCTGATTTTAGCAACCTGTGGATTAGACAATTTAAAAACAAAGTCCTAGGTTTGGATTAGATTTTCTTCTTTGTCTAAGTTGATTCCTGGTTACATGTAATGTTTTTTATAATGAAAGACTGGTACTGAACGAAGAAGCCAGTAATTTCTTCTTTTCTCTGGCTGCACCTGGAAAATGTGGCTGATGAGTGTATTTGCAGCTACGCATTTCACAGATAAAGCTGTTTAAGATATAATCAGCTTAAGGGGAAGTATGTTCTGAAGTGCAAGGTATGTAATTGATGTAGTTTGATCCAGATAAAAATGTAATCAAAAAGCCATTTGTTTATAATTTCAAACATTCTAAGGAAAGTAATTTATGTAATTTGGGGTTTAGTTAAGCTCATTAATGTGTTTGGGTGGTTGTTGTTGTTTTGTGAGTTTTTGTTTTTTTGGGGGGAGTGTGTGTGTTTATTTTTATAAAGAAAAAGGAGGAAAAAAAGAATCCACCAACAAAGCGCAGCTCCTGAACCTGAGCTACTATAGCTCCTTTCTTACTTGGAAGCTCCAGGTCAAGGTAGTTTTAAATGGCCTCCCTTTGCTTTCCTCCTCCTCCTCTGTTTTGATTTTTCTCAAAAGCTTGAATAGCTACCGGATTGGTTTTGCTTTGATGTGAGGCACACAATATCTTCCTTGCATCCTGGAGGTCAGCTCTGAGGCAGAATATGAATCAGAGGATTTCTTTTTGTGATGCTGCTAATGATCTTTACTCAGGTTAGTTATGTTTACCATGAGCCTTAAACACTGGTAATAGCTCTTAGCCAAGAAAACATTCCCTGACGGTATACTCTAGTTGATTGTAACACCCACTTCTGCAGTGCCCCACCTAAATGAAGTCTTTTCTTGGGGGCACAACTGCAAGGAGGTCTTGCTATCCGTGTGCACTGAGAGGATCCTGGCAACTAGTTTCTGTTCTTCACGTGTCTTCTGGTTTCAGCATGTCAGGTTGCTGAGTGTTACAACAGCATTCATGCTGGCTCACATACACAGAAGTTTGCTTGGTTCATGAAGACTGGTATAAATGTTAAACCTCAGTGAATGATTATTCTTGTCTGGCAGGGGTTGCCAGCCTGTCTTGCATGTGTATTCTCCAGTATTTACTAAGGAACAAGCTAGTGCAGCTGCATTCTTTTCCCATGGGTGAAATATGATAAGATCTCCATCCTTCACTTGGCCATTCATTTTTGAGAAAACTGTAGGAATTTAGATCACTTTTGAGATTAGTAATCCTCTGTCAGATTGCTCTGTTTCTGAGCAAAAGCCTTAGAAGTTACTGAGCAGGCAGAGGGAGCAACTGTGCAAACCTTGTTACTGTAGGACTTGAGGTTGACAGGAAAACCACAACAACCAAAATGTGCTCATGATCTACTCATGGCTAGGAGACATGGTGCAGCAGCCTGCCCTTTTGTGTTACTGGAGCTGTGATTCTAACCCCCAGCCCAGACACCTGGCAGCAGAAGAGGAAGAGGTATTTTGCTGGTTGAGGGTAGCTACCTTGATTTCTGGAGCCTCTGAGAACTAAATCCACTTCAGGCTGACACTCCAGCAGTACTGGACTATTCCCAGTTTAAAAGGAAGCAAGCTTGGAGCCAATCCAGGTTAGACTTCCATCCTAAGCCAGCTGATCACATCAGTGGGAACCAGGAGCAGTTTTAGTCCTATACCAGCTAAAAGCCATGGCTTTATTTTGATTTTTTTTTTTTATTTTTTGCCATTCATTATTTAGATTAGGTTTTGCATAAATGAATGTCACGCTGAAAGGCTTTTATAGTTATTTTGTATCAAGGCTGAAGGGGTAAAATATATCCATTCATAAAGAAAAGAAAATACAAAAGAAAAACAAAAATATATACTGAATGCTTCTGTCATTAGTCAGTCTCCAGGCAACTCCTGGCCGAGGGCAAAGCTAAATTAAATTTTGTAGTAGCAGACTGATATATATATATATATATATATACACACATATATACACATACACCTTAAGATCTATTTTTAACGCATGTACATCTACCATACCTCACATCTGACAGCTTTATTTGAATTCAGGCTATTCATTGGGAATAAGCAGCTAATTAATTTATCTCATGAATATCGAATATGTAATTAGTCACAGAGCACTCAGTATTCCAGCCATTACCCACCAATGTAGTCTCCACACTGCCAACAATGACTCCGAGAAATGAGTCCCATTCACTACCTGACCTGCTGTAGAACGACATAAATGGGTTTACCATATGCTGCCTAATATTGTACTTATAATTCTTTCTTTCTACTTGTGTGCATGCATGTGTGCAGCCAGCTAATGGGTTCTCTTCAATCATAACAATGTGAAGGATGTAAAGGAGTGTTTAGAAGATTAAAAAAGCCCTCAGATTAATGTTTCAGTCCAAAGACAATTCTAAAGAAACACACATGCATCTATTTCTCCATGTGTGCCACTGGTAAGATGGGAGGTAATAGACTAAAATTGCAGGCAGGAAGATGAAAGCTAAATGTTGTATGAAAAGCTTTGAAACAGTAATGATAGTTATGCATTGTTAAACAGATGTGCAAGGCGAGATTGTATAGTGTCTGTTACTGGTGCTTGTAAAAGGAGTGATGTGACCTGGAGAACAGCTCAGGCACAGATGATCCTCTCCTGGAGAGGAATATGGGGATGTAAACTCTCAGGCTCCTGTCTAGCATTATGGCTGCATGTTTGCTTCTTCAAAAACCTCATCAGATTTTGGCAGCTGTATTGCCGTCCCCAGGAGTAGGCTCAAGGATCAAACAACCTTGTAAACTGAACTATCAGATGAAGCTGAAGCACATTTATTTACTGCAAAACAAACGTCATAACTGCCCTTGAGATATTTTGTGATTAAGTACCATTTCCCATGCTGGTAAAGCTTGTACCATTTATAGAAGTGCTAACTTCCATTATTCCATAGCTAGCTCTTAAGGTTTAACCTTGGAGAAGATTCTGGGTGTTGGACAGCTTTAAAGATCAGTAAATGTTGCTGTAATTGTAGGAAAGTCTTGCAAGGTGGAGTCCAGCTCAATTCCTTGTAGCTCTTTGGCAGTACATACAGCATAGCAATCAGAAATGGTTTCTGTGAGGGTGGAGCATTGTAAGACATCATACTGTTACACAGCACTGGAGCATTTGGTCATAAATCTTGTAATTTGTGGTAGAATCTAAACTAATAAAGCATTAAGAAGAGGGCAAGGAAATTTCAGTACTTTTTCAAGCTCTTCATCTTTGAGGACGTGGTTTTACAGGGGTGATGTGAAGTTTAATGGTGAGCGGGAACCTATCAGTGCTTTTGTTTTTTACTGTTTTATACTTCGCTTTTTAATGTTGTTTAACATCTGTGGGTTTTGATGGATATTTTTATAAGCTGCTAAACAAATAGCTCATAAATAAAACACAGAAACCATTCTTTGAGTTGCAAAATGTAGGCCATTGTTCTTCCGTTCTTCAGATTAATCACCAAATAGAGCAGAGGATGAAATATTGGATTTAGGTGGCTGAATCAAAGTTTTTAATGGGGTAAAGAGTTCATTAATTGGCAGTTGGAAATTCCTGAGCACTCCAATGTGAGCTGTTTTTTTTAATACTATTCAGCATACTTGGAGGCATTGTAGTGTTCTTAAACTCCCAACAAGATTTAACATGCTTCAGATTGTTTGGAGTATGAATAATACTAACGTTTTTCTTTCTGTGATTTGGGATAACCTTGAGAAATGCATTGTAATGCTCCTGTGCTTCCACCAACTCTGAAGAGTTAGTGTGGGAAGTGCTTCATCTGTGCCAGCCTCTGATCTGGTTACTATGGAATGGAGGTTATAAGGGACAGCTCTTACTCATGTGAAGGATGACCATCCACCCCACAAGTACATTCCTCTGGGTAACCCCTTCCTCCTCCAAGGCTCATATCCCCCATAGGCAGCGGCACCTGCATTTTTGCAGTGAAGGCTCTGATTGTACTGGTTTTCCAGCTATCACTAACTGCAAGAATAGGCACCGTGGTTCCCACTTGCTAGTTTGGACAAGCAGGCTATAACACATACTCACACAATGATGCCACCTCCCAGGTCTGAACAGCACTGGGCTGCCAAGGTGAGAGTTACACACTCTGTGTCTGTGCAGGGGTGGGAATCTCCAGTATGCATCCCAGCCCCTGCACTCACTTCGAAACCACTCTGGGACCAACAGATTACAATGTGTTTTGCATTCACACATTGTGGGCCTGTCACTCAGTCTCAATGATATAATTTAGGGAGTTTAACAGCAACTTTTATGTAGCTGTAATAACTGGTCTGAAAGTCAACTCTAATCTCTTAAGGTGTTAAATGTAAACAAATGCCTTCCCTGTAAGTTTCTTTATTTTCTCTTTTTTTTTTTTTCTAACTAGAGAAACTGAAGGAAATGCTTTACAAAAACAATTCTTTTTAAACTCCTGAGGAACACTAATTACTTTTAATTTCAGTGTGCGATGGTCCTTATCCAGGGGAAGTATGCTGCATGGACTATAAACCATTTTTATATCATATAGCATTTAACAGAGCATGGCTGGAGTTAGTCGACCTGTGCCTCCCTGGTTCTCTGATCTCTATTATTCTTCACCGTGATTAAACATTCAGTGTTTCACTGCCTAATCGTGAAGGGCATTCAGGAAACCTGAGCTCTTCTCTCCTACCTGCCTCTGAGCAGTTGTGTTTCTCTCCCTTTTGGCTTTACCACCTTTCTAGCAGAGCATCACTCTGTCTGAGGGAGGTCAGATCTTAGTCAGGGCTGTGCAGACAGGGTTCATGTGTTGTTGCTGTGCCCACAGCAGAAAGATCATTTCCAGTGACAACACTGTCCTCAGCAGCCAGGAGCTGTGGCTCTGGAGCTTGCTTTCCAAATCAGTTATTAAGCTGATGTAAATTTCTTTCCCCTCCTCAGAAGCAGCAGAGGCTAATATGCTTTCTATAAAGAGATAGCAATGGTGGTTTTTGCACCATCACTTCTCTGCTCTTTACTTGTGTGAAGTGCTGGATGGACAGTGCTGCACATTGACGTCCAGACTCCACAGAACAGCAAGTGCAGACCAAAGCTTAGGAACATGCTGGCTCTGCTCAGATCTGGATCTCATTTAATTTGAGGTCAAACCAATCATCTCGGCTCTTTCCAGAAGGCCAGCCCATTTGTCGTGTGTTCATGTTTCTGCTCCCTTTGTGCTCAGTTCTGCTGCTGCCTCATTGAAATACTCAAGATGCATCTTGGCAGGGTCATCTCTGTGGGAAATGAGCAGATAGTCGCAGTTATGAATATGAATATCTGGGAACAGGTTTATTCAAGCTTAAAATAAAAACAACGCTATAACCATTTTATGTGCTGACATTAGAGTAGGCACTCACCATATCTGCTTTACTAGAAAGCTACTACTGGCAGCTTTTGAAAACTTATGCATCACATCTTTTAAACCTTCAATGTTTGTTATTTAGGCTAGTGTGTTCCCCCTTTTTTGTCTGGAAATCTCTTAAGATATGGTAGGCATTACCAAGAATAACCACATCCACAAGCTGTTTACCACACACTTTAGCAACTGTTGAAATGCATGATACTGTTGACGTTTTCAATCTGCTTACAGGAAGCTTTGGAAATCAGCACAGGGTTTAGTTGTGAAACTCAGACATAGCATGTGCAAAATTGTAGGTGATGGCCTGTCATTCTTGTCCATGAAAGTGGCCTGGGCATCCTCCCGTTCTCACGTATTCCTGCTTTTGATGAAGCATCACTCTGAAGCATCTGATTCTCTCTGTGGAAGGGAGGGACCTAATTCCTGCTTAAGATCAATAATTCATAAAGCTAAGTGGATGATTTTAAAGCTTCTAATGGCAGTTCTGGTCCTGACCAGAAATCAGCAGACAAAAATATGTGTCCAAATATTGCAGTTCTTTCTAGGAAAAGAGTTTGTTGATGTCTTTTGTCAAATAGATGAAGAGTGACTGTGCATTTATCTCAAACTGCCTGAGGTTCTTAGTATGATTGAACCATGACTCTATCCTGAAAACAGAATTTCCTTTTTCCTCCAGTCTGATTTAAGTAGCTTCAATGTCTTCTACCTTGACCTGTTATAGAACCAACTTGACACGTGTAATTACTTTCATGAGAATACATCAGCAGCACTGATAAGACTGGCTAAAAAATCTATGTAGGTCTGAGAAAGGGTAGCCAGTTATAGTTAAGGCTAAGCATATGAGCAGTGTTTTGCTTCACGATGTCTGTGATTAAATGATTACTATTTAAAAACAAAGATAGATTTATATTTCATCAGTAGAACGACCTTAAAAACTCCCACATCTCCAAAATACGTAATAAAATTGAGCCTTTACTATTCTCAGTAAACTTCAGCCTTGCATATAACCTCAACACAGATTCTTATGTTAAAATTTGCAGAGACCCAAACTATTTTTCTCTCAGAAATAGCTTCCAGTTACTCTTTGGCCTGAGCAGGATCTCAAGCAGTGGCCAGGAGATGAAAGTCTCTCTATGCCATTTTCGATCCCCTGAGCCATCCAGCCACTTTCTGCATTTATGTTTCAGAAATTAATTTAAAAAAAAGCAATTGTTTTTGCAAACAGCCCTTTGAATTCCATCCCAGTGGCATTTTAGAATATTATTGCAAATTATTCAATTTATATGCATAGTCAAGCCTACATCATTATTCCCATATTTTACAAAGGCAGGAAGAGGCACTCAGAACAGAAACACAGGAAAAACAAAGGCAGAAACAGGACTGCTGTTCTAGAAAATTATTTTTCACCAAGCTGAAAACAAACCTAAGTCCTCTTCTCCAAGGTGATCTTTTTCAGAAAGTCATTGTGAAGAAAGATTCAAATGACTGCAGTAAAAGTCAAAGTCTATACTCTATTATGAACAATAATTAATGCAAGTATTAATGGTTTTGGCTTCAGATGAGATGATCCAGCACTCTTAAAAATTAATAAAAATGATTAGAGACTTACACACATACCTGAACATGTTCCAACTTAGCAGCTCACCATTAGTTGCAGAATAATCGGTTGCTCATTTACATTGTGTGAATTTCAAGGCCTTTTAACTACATACATATTATTTCCTCATATATGTTGTTTTGCAATCAATGCTTCTGA
Organism: Lathamus discolor; assembly: GCF_037157495.1. Classification (NCBI taxonomy): domain Eukaryota; kingdom Metazoa; phylum Chordata; class Aves; order Psittaciformes; family Psittacidae; genus Lathamus; species Lathamus discolor. The sequence continues at coordinate 61,998,964 of NC_088884.1, forward strand.
TGGGAAAGATGAAACAAACGTGGTTATGGTTATGGTTAGCCCCAGAAAAAGCATAAGGCATGGAAGTATTCCAGCATATACCAACTGTTTGATGGGCTCAGTGTGCTTCCTAAATTCTACACCTGATCCTCGGGAAATGTCCAGGTGTGAAACCATGATTCCCCATCCTGTTCATCTGGCTTGAATTTAGTGTGGTCCTGAGCCCAGGCAATGGACTGGACTGTCCCACTGTTGTCTGAAATGTTGTGGTAATTCAAGAAACATATTGTGGTAGTCCAGAAACATACTGCTGAAAAAAGCAGTGAGAAGGTATGAGGTGTTACAGTCAAGTTCACAACTTATAAGACATTACAATACATGCTCAAAACCTAGGGCAGATTTATCTATGTCAACAAATGTGCAAGTATTAATGCCACCTATTTTTCAAATGCAGTCAATGAGAGAAATGAATGAGTTTTCCGCAGTGCTGTGCCTAATTAACTGTATGGATAAACTCCCCTCATTTCAGCTAGGAAGAAAGGAAAGTTTGATGCCTTTGACTTGAAGTGTTTGAGCTTGCTGAGGCCTGTGAAGAGACAAAACAAAACCACAACAGGAGGAGTTTGAGGGGGAGTATGATCTTTAGCCATGCCCACAGAGGAGCATTTTCAGCAAGGTGCTCTGCATCAGCTTTCTTTTTTGCAGTGTGTTGAGAAGCAGAGGTTTCTCATCAGGAATGGAAACCCAGGAATGGTTCTTTTTCAGCTGTAAAGGAAAGGCAGAAATGGTAGTTTCTGAGATGCCTGCACTTCTGCTCTGTCTCCACTCACGGCTAGTGATCAAGGAAGGCCAGGTGATACAGACTTCTGGAAATGGAATAGCTGCTAAATATTTGCATCTCCTCAGAAAAGCATGAGCCATTTCTGTTTGCTTCTGCAGGTTTTGTGGATGTCCTGTGATCCATAAAATCCTAGAGGAAGGAGCATAGCTGCCTGATGCGTGTATGCACTAAAAGGGAATCAGCTATAAATTGCTTTTTCTATACCATGTGCTGCTTTATAGCTTACAAAAGCTCTTTCCTGGGAGGCAGTTTTGAATTACTTTTTGGTGGCTTTCTGATTTAGTTTACTTGGAGAAGCTATTAATTACAAGTTAGTAAGGTCTAGACTAGCTGCTTCAAAGAAGCAGATAAGTTGCCAGGTGATAATGGCTCTTGGCTGTTCCTGACCTGGGCTGAGTTTGGGCAGTTGCTTTGCTCTGTAATGAGCAATCCCACAAGTTATCCAGTTTCTAAACCCAGGCATTTTAAAAATTAAAGTGCACTTCTAAGACTTAGCTCACACTGTTTATGGAGCTGATTGCCCCCAAGTTCACCTTGGGACTAATTGGCTTACTGTCTTAATTAACAAAGTGCTTATTAATGTCTAGTGGCAATTAATTTTCAAGGGATTATTTTCTATTAAGATCATGAGTACAGTATTAACGTTGTGCAACTGTGATTCTGGAGAACAACCAGTACAGGGTGTGGGTATTTTTCTTTTATGTATCCAGCAAAATTGATTTCTTTGCTTATGTTGTGCTGATCTGCCCTGCAGTTATAATAAGCATTTGTATAAAACCAATAGCTGCGTACTGAGATTAGGGTTTGTTTGAAACACTGGCACGGTAGCTTTTACTGGGCTTGCATAAATCACAATGGGCTGATGAGCAAATAAATGACTTTTGTCAGGTAACACAATATCTGAATGATGATGAGTCTACATTTTACAAATTCAAGTGCATTGTGTTGGTATTTTAATATTTACATGTGCATGAAAGTTGAAGTATGGACAATAGAGCCTGAGACCTACCTATAATCCACAAGCTCATTTCATAATGCCACAGCTCTGAGATATTTCATTTACTTGTGTTTTAATGGGTCAGGCTTACAGCCTTGTAAATCTGGGGGTGCTGAGAAAGGCCAAGGATCCCTCTAGCCTGGCATCAGTAGAAGTTGCTTAGAGAAACAATACAAACCCAGGGTATATAGACATATCTTCCTAGACACAAATACCTTGCTTTTAGCAATCTATGGCTTTCAGGACTTTCTGTAAAAATGGAACCTTTGGTAACTAGTAGTCACTGACAGGCTTCCTGAGTTTGTCCTTTAGGAACGTGTTTATACTTTGTGTATGTGCACATCCCACGGCAGTGAGTTACCCAACATGTGCATGGCTTCAAAAAAAAAAAAAAATACTGCTTTTCCTTGCTTCTAAAACATGTACGTGCTATTTCCATTTACTGCTCCCTAATTCTTGCATTCTAACAAAGAGCAACTAATCATCCCTTCTTCACCACCATCCTGCCTGAGACTGTATAGACATCTCTGCCAGCGGCCCGCAGGCCTATTTCTTTTCTTGAAGAATCCCAGTTACTTAATCCTCGCACTTTGCATGCTTATCCTTGGTGCTTTCAGCTTGAAAAAAGGGTGAGTAGGATATATGACAAAGGTGTATAAAACCGGGGAGAGGAAGATGCAAGCTGTGTTTTAGAGAGAGTCTAACTAGCCAGTTGCCAGAAGGTGGGAAGAGATACACTGGTTCTTAACCTGTTTTATATGTTACCAGATATTGGTCACTGCCAGACAGGACCATCAGTTGGATGGACCTTTGCTTCTGAGTCTACCAGTTGCATGTTTTTCTGTATTATCTACTGGTTCAACAGATTGTATCTCACATTCCTTGTTTATGATATGTTTGGAAACGTTTGTATCAGGTTTCATGCCTTTATTCGATTATTCTTTAAGACTCTCTCTTTCCCCAATCTTATTATCATTGCATTGGCCTTTCTTCAGTCTTCTTGTTTGTACAGGACTTCTGTTTTCAAGTTTGCTGTTTTACTTCTGACACCTTCTTTATTCTGCAGTTTACTGTGACAGTTTTCTCACTGGGGGAGGTGAGAAGGGAGTTGCTTTAATGTTGGTTTTATTTATTTATTTATTTTCTCCCAAGTGAAGCATATTTTGAGGTGTGTTTGTATGTGCCTTGCCAAAATGCTTTGAAAGATCTGTTTGACCCTTAGCAAAGATTAGGTTCTTCACCCCTGTTTTGCAAGAGTGAAAAAACCCAGATCTATCATTTTGTCATTCACTGTTCATGCTGTGTTTTGGCAGCTGAGTCAGCTGTATCTGTACTTGTATCTCAAAGCTTGCAAAGTCTAAGAATAGAAATAAGAAGGTGGGAATTCACTCTGCCTGAGAGCCATCACCACAACTAAGTCGTGTAAGACCACTCATGTCCCATAAAGTTGGTGAGAGGCTGACATGCTGCTCAGGCTCTGTGTTGGTCTTCTGCCAACAGGAGAGTTTCACCCATGATATCACTTTTAGCAAATTCCCTGGGCAAGTCATGGGGGATCTCATGGCTGGCTGCCTCAAAATAGCAAGTGTGCCTCCAGCGCAATGAAACTGAGGAACCATATTTTGTTCTATGTTTTGGTACTAAAGCATACCCCAAACTAACAGTAGCAACAACAATAACAATAATATCGTCAGCAGTTATGTGTCAGTGATAAGAAGTGACACCCATGAGTTAACATGAAGTATGTTAATCACTTTTCTTCAGCAGGCAAGCATTCACATTTAATTTTGTTTTATACTTTTGTAATAAAGTTTAATTTTACTCCCTCCCCCTATGCAAAGTTTGTGTCGTAAAATAGCCGAAAGCAATCATCCAACTGTGAATGCAATAGAAAGCTCCATTCAGATTTATTATGCAAACATGAAAGGGAAAGTTTAATATACAGTATATTGTGAAATAAGGCAAATACATTTAGCGAGCATGTAATTGTGTTTAAATTTTATAAGTTGACTGGTACTGTGAGGTGCGGCCTGACTATGAGCCACTGAATTTTACATATCATCCCGTTATTATTAATAACCTCTATTTCTAAAATGTCTTCTATCCCAGTTGGTCTCAGGCATTCAAATATTGTATATATTGGAAACAGTTCATCTGTGTAAGGGTGCTAAGCAGCAGTTGTTTCACATTGCACAGTAACTCTTCAGGACAGGCAGCAGAGAATAAAGCTTTAGTAGTCTAAGCTGCAGGAGTACATAAGGCAATGCATTCTCATTTGGTCCAATACCTTGGCAAAATGCTGCTTCAAACTGTCCTTAGTAATTATCAAGTGGTATTTGCATGTAGTACAGGTGCAAGCTGTTGCAGTAACAACAGTGGCCAGAGTTGAAGCAGTAGGTTTGTACTAGTGAGTGCCCCAGGGGTTGAAGCTCCAAGATGTATGTTGCCTTGGAGATGGCTTCCTTATGTTGCCTTGGGAGGTGGCTTCCTTGTCCCCGTTGCCTGGCTCAGGAATGGCACAGGTCTGCTTGAGCTGCATGTATGTGGGCAACTGACACCCTTACAGCTAACTGCTGGCCTTCCCTTTCGCTGACATGGTTGGGTCTAGCTGAGCAGGACCAGCTCTGATGACCTAGAGGTCACCCATGGCCTGGAGCCCCATCTCTGGCCACAGTCTTGTTTCTCCCATGCTGTTCCAGCTTGTAGTTAAACGAAGTCAGGCTTTGGATCTAGACAGGGTTTAGAGAAAGAATGTGGATTACAGTCCAAAGCATGGCATGTTAATTTTATCCTAATTTGCCCTTGCTGCCTCTGCACATAGTTGAAAACCATAGCTCCCATGAGTGTCTGTGAGAAATACAGACATGCATATGGATGGAATAGAAAACTAATGTTCCAGCAGTCCTGCGGGAAAATGTCTTGCTGCTGGGTGAATCCCTTTAAATGTTTTTCCTGAGCAGCATAAGCATAAAAATGGACATTCTGTTCTTGTAACATGCTTTCATTTTAAGGCTGCAAAAGCAATACTCACTGCCTAGTTCCTAAGAAATGAAAAGTGTGAGGTATAACAGAGTACTTTGGCTACCTTTTATTCAATTGCCTGCATCTAGAAATGATGGAAAAGGGTAAGGACAAAATGTCATCTTTGTTGCTGAATTAAGCTTTCCAGGACACAAACTGCCCCTTATTTTTAACTCAGCATGAAGAAACACTGGCTTCTGTTTCAACAGAAACAAATCAAGCTAACCATATGCTGAGTGCTAGTTCACAAGTGTTTTGTATCTGCACTTCTAACAAGTGCTAAGGCTGGCTTTCCCTTGGCCTACAAGTGAAGCAAGACATGCATGCAAGTCTCTAAAGGGCGCTAGGAGATAGCTGCTGTTGCTGGCCAGAGCTGTGTAACGTGTTACAGCTGAAAAAGGCTTTTGTCTGCCTGTCGTGCAGCAGCGAAGAGGCTTGGCAGTGTGCTGGAGATTGCATAGGAAGAAGATAATTACTCCATTTCATCCTTTTTTGTTGGTTGCTTTCCCACTCTCTCGCACAGAGTCATCTTTTCCCTTGTTCACTTCCTCTTGACAGAGGCCAGTGACAGCATGTGCTCTGCAAGGTGTCAGTCAGAGCTGGCATACCATGGCCTCCCCAGCCAGGCAAGACATTAGTCACCCCTATGTAGATGTTGCCAGCAGCCTCTGCACAGTCAGCTTCTGGATACAGGTGAACACTTCCAAAGAGGTTCTCCCCAGGGGTGGGAAATAATAGTAATAATAATAATAATATTCAGCTGCTTTACGTGTAAATGCAGTCATGTGGCCCAGTCACCAATGTTGAAGGGTTTTGTGAAAGCCTCTGAATGTCCCTATTTGTTTGTGCAATGTACATTAAGGGCCAGTCAGGCTATAGAGACCCAGAGCTCCCAGCTGACACTGCTGTTGTCCTCTAAGAAATGTAGGCATTCATTTGGTTTTGAGACAGGGAAGTAATCTTGGTTGCTATTCTGAAACAGAATAACCAAACTCTGTTTTTTTGTGTGTCGTTGACATGGCAGTTGGTACAAAAGAGAATGAATAACATGGCAATCTTTGCATCCACTGTAGCAATTGGGTCCAAACATGGGGCAAGAAGGCAGGCACCCGCAGACAGTTCTCGAGTGTGACTGTGCCCAACAAGCTTCACAAGGTGGTGTTGTGTAAACAGCTGTGTCCTTTGAACCTAGTCCCAGCTACTAGAGAAACCAGGTGTACTTTGCAGAAGAGACTCAACTGTGCTCTACCCATACCTGCATTTCATGCTATTGCCCTTGGCCTAAAACTCAAGTGGTACATGAGGCAGTAATTTCAAGAAGCAAAGCCATAAAGCATTTAGTTTTTCTTTACCTTGCAGAACTAAGTTCTGCTGAGTCAGTGTCAGGGAGAACCACATTGTGGCTGTTTTTTCTGGACAGAAGAGAGGTCCTTATTGCTAGACACAAGAAAGAAGAGTATAAACCCCTAGTCTGTGTTTGATATGCCAGGCTCTATGGACTTAATGGGATTTACAGAAATGAATTCTGTAGCTTAAACAATCTCTGGATTCAGTTCCAGTTTCCCTATTGTGGTAAATGTGATTATAGGAACTTGGATGGCCTTCTTGACGAAAACTCTTTTGAATGTCATGTTGGTATGGAGAACACAAGAAAATGGGCTGGTTTGTGGTTTGATGTCTACTCCCTTTGTCTTGTCCAGTCAATAACACTAGAAGCACAGCTGTTTTGCCAAGTACTTCTGTAAATCTATTGGCTGCAATCAGGGGAATACAGGGGGATGATACAGTTTGAAGAGGGAGTTTTTTGGGTTTTTTTGTTGATTTTCTTTTTTTAAATGTATTTGTTTTCCCATTTGAAATAAATCCCTAGTTTGTTTTTTCATTTTAATTTCCGTGGTTGCTTTCGCTTACCCCAGCAAAAATTAACAACCCTGGCAGTGTGGCAGTGTAGAGAGCCAACTATTTTGACTGGTAGAATAACACAGTACCTAAAGCAGCACTTCTTGCTGCACAAGCTCCACAAAGTACTTCACAAATGTTAAAACACTTCACAGTATCCAGGAAAGAAAGCAATTGTTCTCCACATCTTGCAGAGATCAGGAGCTGAAATTAATGACTATATAGGTATGTCCCCTTAAGACTAATGTCTTTTTATCTGAGCGTCACTGAGTTTTGGCAAGTAGCTGTGGCATGAGGTTCTTTAGACTTTGCTTTTAGGTTCTAGTCTTTATTGGAGCTTAGCATGTGTTTTTTTAAGTATAATAGAGCTTTAATCTTGTAGGTATGTGTTCTTCTGACTTTACTTGCACAGAGCGTTACAAACATATATCTGAAGCTGTGCAGCTGGTGAGCAGATCATCTTGATATGAAACCCAGATATTCTATCTAAACCTTCATTTGTACACGATTCATTTTGTCCTTGCTATGGGCTTACCTGAGTAGTGATTGAGACAGGGCTTTCATCCCCTAAGTATTGCAGTGATCTTTCAGGTCAGACTTGGAAAAGACTTGGATTATTTTTTTTGGTCTGTTACCACTGCCTTGGGTTTTATTAGAATGGGGCATGCCCCTCAGAGTAATATCCCTCCCTTCCCAGCTGTTGATGGGTGAGAAATATGTGTGAGAAAATGCGAATATGGTCTGAAATGTTCTCTCCACCACCACACCCTACCACATCCCATTTCCTTCTTCTGGGCAAATTGACTTGGCAGGTTTTCAGCTGTCAATGCCAGCCTTGTTAAAGTTGCCACAGGGTGCCAAGAATATAATTCTAAAAACATCTTTGCTGGCCAGGGCTGGCACTGCTGCCAGTGCTGGGGTTCCTATCTCCTGATAAAAGCTACTGGCTTACGAACTGTTGACTTAGAACATGTCAGAGTATCAGCAGTTTGGGTGTAGTGGGATGGGCTGGCTGTGGCCAACAGGACAGGAGAGGATAAACCAGACAGTGGCTTGTGCAGCTTATGAAGTCAGCCCTAGGTGGTGGATAGCAATAGATCAAAAAGAAGTACAAGGGTAAAAAGAGGTAGCGGTGAAATACCCTGCAGCACTTTGGATCATTTTGCATGCCTCCAGAGGATCGTATATTCTAAACCAAATAAAACTGGACACGGTGTCAAACTGAGCTGCTTACTTTTCCAGAGTCGTAGGAAAAGTGTTTCCTCAGTGTGCACTGAGAGCTGTGCTCAGACTTGCAGCATTCTGTGCTCAGCTTCCAAATGTTGAATATTTTATTCGAGATTTGATTTACCTCTTGAGGAAGTAGACTAGAAAAGCCCCCGGTGTGTTGCCTCTAGTTACTAATTTAAATTGAGATTAGAGCAGGAGAGTATCCAACACCATTAGCTTGCCTTAAAATCTTCTGCATCTGAAAGTGTCTCCTGGCTGGTGCTAGCACTCTTTAAATTGTGAAGAAAGCCTGAGAGACTTTCTACATCTGGCACAGGAGCAAGTTGGCAGTTGGGTGTTCCTGCATGAACACTGAAGTTACGATAAGGGTAACATCTCTAAGGTTGCAGCAAGGCATTTGCCTTCCTCTTCTTGTTCTGAAACTTTTTCTTGAAGTCCTTACTCTCCATAGCAGTTATATATCTATGTGTATAGGAGGGGCTCCAAAGGACTCCAAGCTGTCTCTGACTGGGAGATGGAGCCTGTACTTGTTTCTATTGCTCATCTTGTCGCATTGTGGGTTCAGCTGCATGTTCCCATTTAAATCCAGGGCACCCTGGAAGAAGATGGAAAGGAAGCCAGACAGCCTGGAGAGTGATGGTAGGTTGCTGATCCTGCCATGATGGTCTACCTAGCATTTCAGACTTTCACTTGTCCTGTGGAAAAGACCACCAAGAGCAGTGCAGTAGCTGGGCAACTAAGGGCTGCTCTTCTATGGCCCAAAGCCCACAGGATGAGTTCCACTTCAGAACTCCATTTGAGGATGGTGTCATATGTGTGCACCAAAAGGCGATTCTTCAGTTAAGTCACCCTGAGCAGAAAAGTTTTGCTGAATTAAGATCCATATGGAGTAAGGCTTACAGCGAAGCATATAAAAACGTCATACTGCAGCCTGAAAGAAAAACTGCAGTGTAACATAATTCTCCCAAACTGCACAAAGAGCTACATTAAAATGATGCATTCTATTAGAGGAAAAAACACTGAGCGGTACAAGACCTTAAGGCAAAACAGAGCTAGCAAAATACTTTTTATTGTGAGAAAGAATCAGAAATCAGAAAGAAAAGAACTTTGACTCATGGAAATTACAAATCATCACTGTGCAAAAAACCAGGGTCTTTTACAAGTTTAGAGAAACAGCAAAAATACCTGTCTGGGAAAGGCATCTGGCACATGAGACAAAAAAACCCCCACCATTGCTTAGGAATCTCAGCCAAGCTGTTCTGATTTTATCTAGAGGAATTCACTGGTTCATTAACTCAAAAGCCAGTCCATTAAAGTATACTTCATAGTTTTTAAGTGTTTCTCAATTAAATAAACTCTGCAAGTAAGCTTCATGAATTCACAGAATCGTAGAACAGTTTGGGTTACAAAGGACCTTAAAGACCATGTAGTTCCAACCTCCTGGCATGGGCAGGGACACCTTCCACTAGACCAGGTTGCTCAAAACCCACCCAGCCTGGCCTTGAACACTGCAAGGGATGGGGCAGCCACAGCTTCTCTGGGCAGCCTGTGCTGGTGCCTCACCACCCTCACAGGGAAGAACTTCCTAATGTCTAATCTAAATTTCCCCTCTGTCAGGTTAAAGCCATTCCCCCTTCTCCTGTCACTACATGTCCTTGTGAAAAGTCCCTCTCCAGATTTCTTGTTGGCCCCCTTTAGGCACTGGAAGGCTGCCTTCTCCAGGCTGAACAAGTCCGACTCTTTTAGCCTGTCATCATAGGAGAGGTGCGCAGCTGTCTGGGCATCTTTGTGGCCTTCTCTGGACTTGCTCCAGCAGCTCCATGACCCTCTACTGTGAGGGTCCCAGAGCTGAACACAGTACTACAGGTGGGTTGTCACAAGAGAGGAGCAGAGAGGGAATATTACCTCCCTCAACCTGCTGGTCACACTGCTTTTGATGCAGCCTAGCATATGGATGGCTTTCTGGGCTGTAGGCACACACTGCTGGTTGATGTTGAACTTCTTGTTAACCAACACCCCCCAAAACTTTCTTGTTTCTGCTTTGCTACTTGGATGATCTTGAATTTGTCTTCTGTTAAGGTTTCCTGGTCTCATGTTGGCGTTTGTGTCTCTCTGCTGCAGATACGAGCATCAGCTCAGGCTTCATCAACAGTTTCTTCATTACTGGAATCGATGATCTTAAGGGTCTTTTCCAACCTAAATGATTCAGTGGTCTGTAAGATCAACATAATTTACTTTCCAAGAACAGATTTTTCAATCACTGGCTTCACATCCTCCACTACACAAACACCATTTGGTAGGTGATTTTTTACTTCCATCATTAAAATTGCAAATATCCAAAATTGTCCTCTGGTCACCTGATTATTTTACTCTGTCTTACACTTCTTGTCTTCCTTTGTACCTATTAAGAGGCCAGGCTTATATCCAAGAACTTGCGGAAAAATAAAATATTCTGGTAAAGGCTTCTAACAATTCTTTTTCCACTTACTGCATTTACTTCACAGAGCAGTCAATTGTTTGTTTATTTATTTATTTATTATTATAAATGTCACTGGACTTTGCTTTCCCAATAGCATCTTAATTTTCAGTTTATCATACACGTACTATGTAATTTGATGAAAGGACAACACAAAACCTTTTCTGCTACTTTTAAGTAGCAGAATTTTTCTCTGAACACTTGGATGCCAGCACATGAACTGCTTTTCCCTGCTGTTTCTGTTCTTCAACTTATTTATTTTCCCCAGTACATCCAACAGGATTCATTTAATCTTCTATGCTCACAGTTTACCTCACAGTGTCTGGTGAATGTGTGATTCTGCAGTCATTTTAAAATACATTTTCAAGCTTCATATTGTGATTTGGATGGGAAATCAAAGAGTAAAACAAAAGAAATGAAAGTATACAGTGGTTCCAGAGTGGTTAGTGGTAAAATATTTCTCACCTAATCTAGACCAACTAGTTTAGTTAATCATCTTCTTCCTTTGCAATCAGTGGGACAACTTAGTGATTGATTAATCTGAACTTTCAAATTTATTTTTTAATAAAAGATTTGGGATTAGGATCAAGCAAAATATTTTGCCATGACCCATGAGTAGGAGTCCCAGCAGCTTCCTTTAGTATAGTTGGTCAAAGTTAGGTGGGACAAATGCTATGTACTATGACTACAACATAGTAATGTACACATTTTTTCTTTTAGATGTATGGCGTTTACTGGCTTCTCCTAGTGGAAGATAGATGTGTGTTGAATTTGCTTAGAGCACTCAATGTCTTCATGCTTACTCTTTTCTCCATAACAAAAAACGTGATGCGGCTTTCCCTAAATATATTCAACATCATCTTTGCATCAAAATAGGGATCCTTTCTTCAGCTTTTCACTTTTTCCCCCTAGATTCTTAAAAGCATCATCAGGTGAAAAATCTGTGAACGTTACTGCATTACATTCCTTATCAGCAGGGTTAAATCTTTGGATCCCCACTGTGCTCTGCTGCTTGAGTGACTGAGTAAGAAACAGCAATAGCAGGCAGTCATCTGAGGTGAGGAGGTGCTGGAGGAGGCACAGGATGGCAGTCAGTTTCACAGGTGCCAAAAGTTCATACGTATGGCAGCTCTGGGGTCCTGGTTTTCACTCCAGAGGAAAGAGCCTTCAGGAGAGGCTGTGTCTCCTCAGCTTCAGCAGTATTCACTTGGACCAGTGCAGTTCCTTGTCCCAGTTCCACTTTTTATCCATCTGAATCTTCACATCCTTGACCAGTTTTTTCCAGCTTCTCTTAGGAGCTTGGGAGCTCTGGCCTTAGGTAAGTGTGAAAATATGGGGTAGATTCACCTTTTCAGACTAAACAACCATGGGAAAGGGGTCAAGGCTATAAGAATCAGTCCTGTGTTCTCATCTTGATTCCTACCCTTTTACTACAGTTCAGCCACTGTCTATATTGATGCTCTTCTCTTCTACTGTCTGATCCTATTTCTAGCCTCCACACCCAAAGATCTCCTATCCCCACTTGAAGAAGTCATAGTCTTCCTCAGCTTGGTCCTAAATTACTTCCTATCTTGCCACTTCTTCTGTCACAGATTTTGTCTTTCGTCCGTTGTGGGAAGCCCCCTTCTTCCAGCCTCTATGCTGCACAAGTACCACACTATCAGGAGAAAACCTAACTGCCAGCTTAAAAGTGCTGAGCCTTTGAGTGAGGTTTGAATTCGGTCAGAGATGGGTAATATTTTTTTACAGAGGTAGCAAAGGATGTCATGCACACTTGAACCCAGCCTCTTAAATTTCACCTTCTCACTGCAGAGCATGAAGGCGCTTGAGTTTTGTGAAGAACAGTTACGAGAGCTCTTTTAAAACAGACAGTGTATGTCTCCATAAACCGTGTTAAAGAACTTGTAACTGCTCCTACTGCTTTCAAAAATAGTGTCGTGAAGCACTGTGGTGCTTCAGCACTTTTAGGTGACTGGCAAAGGCACCAAAATATGGCACTGGAAACACACAGTTTTACTATAGGTGCTTTTACCGCCTCAGTCAGCTTTGGGCTCACGTTGTCCTGAAATCCTGTGTTTCTGGCTGAGCATGTCCAGCTTTCAGTGCCCCCTGCACTCTGTAATGCCCTCATGAGGGGACCCACGAAAACAGCAGCCTCTTGTGAGAGAAAGAACTGGAGGTGACCCTTGGAAAGCAGTGACAGAGCTCATGGACCAGAGCCCTCTCGGGAATAAGGGGTCTCCAGTCTGCAGGACTCAATCACAACTTTCAGTACCTTTTAGTAGTTCAGAAATGATTCCTTAATGCTTGCAGAAGAAAGGCTATTAATGAAAACAAAAGTATTGCTAAACCAGAAGTTCAGTGGAGGGCTACAGGGGTGGCTGGGAGACGCAGCTGGGGCCCAGGCCTCCTAATTCCTAGCCCCCCATGTGCTATCTTGTGCTGCAGGTGGCCATTAGCCATGAGCAAGCTGGTCAGGTATCCACTTCTCCTTTAAAAGGGTCCTTGTTCTAGCAAGGATCCTTGGAGAATATGCCCATTCCGGTAGTGGTGTGTGACCCTGCTCTCTGAGGGGAGGCTGAGGGAGCTGGGCAAGGAAATGGCTCTGGGGGCCCTGGCTCATCCTGCTGGGCCCTGCAGAGAGGTTATGGAGAGGGTGCAGCAGGTGTTTTACAGAAGCATAGCAGGAGGTCAGGATGCAATGATCATAGATGGGAAGAGAGAAGGTTCTGACTTGAGATAAGGAGGAAAAAAGTCACCGCGAAAGCAAGAACAGATTTTCCAGAGTGGATCTCTGTTTTTGGACATCTCCCAGCTTGACTGGAAGACCCAGAGCAATTTAGTCTTAATTTGGTGTTGACCCTTGAGCAGGAGGCTGGTCTTTGCTAAATACTCAGCTAGTCTTTAATGGTACACTCTGGAGATTTTAAATGCTACCTTCATTATAAAACAAAAACATATAAATAGATGGGTTCAGTGGGGTCACATTTGTAGCAGAAAGGGTTATTCTAGTTGTCATGAAACATTAATTCCCTATTTTTATATTAAAACACTAATGAATTTGTATGCCAAAACAGGCCCTCCTTAATTAAGCATGATATGTATTCATTGGAGCCCAGAGGGATGGGAAAGGTCATGTGACCAGCGTGTGTCTCATTACCATGTGTGAAATGATAATGAAATTAGCAATGGATGGGCAAGAAATTGGGATCAAGATTATTGTAACTTGAGGGAAGGTTTTGCTGGATATTTTTATCGGTGCCTAATGTTTTATGCTGAACTTCACAGCCAGAATGACTGCAGTGAGTGTGACAGCCTCCATGCCATCCCCAAACAGGGGTGCTATAATAGGAAAGTATCACATCTGTGTATGTACTGCTCTGCAGCTGAGGAAGTGGCTTTGGAGCAGGTGGATTATTTTAATTATGCAGTGGCTAGGAGCAACCCATGGGGGCTGTGGGAGCTGCTTTTGGTCAATGTTGTGAATCTCAGAACATCAGATAATTTCAAAAACATCTAAGCTTAGGGTATATCCATTTTTTTGCACAACTTGCAGCAAAATGTTAGAGTGCAGCAAGAACCAAAAGCTATAGGATGTTTCTGAAATCACCGGAGGTATTTTTGCACATGTGCTATTGCTGGAGCTTGTTTAATCCTTCAGCAGCTGGATATGCACTGAAATGTTTAGGGAGAATAAATAGCACAAAACTCTGTAGCTGAGCTAAGTTTGGTTTTAGATTATCTCATGTATTGATCAAGATATTACTTGATGATAATGTGGCCTCACTCATTGCATTCTTATTGCACTAGTGTCTTCATCCTGAAACGTGGCAAGCATGAACTGGGGCCAGTAAACATAAAGGTGGAATAAGGCTGGGAGGCTTTCTGTAATGTCCTCATAGAAAAAAAACCCAGCCAACCCTTACAAAATACAAACTGAGATACTTCATATTTTAGTCCTGTTGCAACGGTGCAAAAGCAGAGGAAGTGTTTGCATTGGTCACATGAGATTTAGACTATCTATAAGGGGGATACCTTATGTTACAGGCTCTTGTACATCCAAAGCAGCAAAGGCAGTCACCCAGTTTTGCAGCACTGGAATGGAAACTTACTGCTTTCCTGTCTATCATCTTAGCAGCTGTCAATCTAGGCTGTAGTGAAAGCTTGTTGGGAATTTTCAATTGGGATAGTCAGTTCAAGATCATACCAAGGTTCTGAGACTGTCAGCCTCCTTTGGAACAAAATGCTAGCTGTGAGTGCTGTCTTGCTTTTCTTGCAGGGTTTTGAGTCAAGTGGGAATCTGGATGTAACTGTTCTGGGGTATATGTGTGCTGTGAGAGTGGCATGTTGTGCTTCTCTGCCTGGGGTTGGCTAACCTGGCTTAACAAAACTGCCTTCTGGAGGAGTGTGGTTCAAATTATGATTATGAACAATTTTTTTGTGCACAAAAGACTAATTGCATATGTTTTTATTACAGATAATTTTTCAGTTACGATAAAAGGAGTATTAATCACAGTTACAAATGGAATATCATATTACATCTGCATAATCCTTCCTTTATAATAGCAGAGAAAATATCTCTCATGAAAATATAGTTAACATTTCCCCTGTGTTTAAGATATTTGCTATATTAATGATGTTGCAAGTATTTTGCTCTGACTTTAAAATTACTTAGAGATATATTAGTCTTACTGGGTTCTTCTCCTAGAATACCACATTATCCTGCATTTCTTGGACTCTTCTGCAGAGAAGTGTTTTTTCGCATCACTTGTGAAGCTAGGAAATACAATAAATAAATGGTTCAACCATTTTTTCTGACTAGTGTTATCATGGGGGAAAAATATTTTATACTATTGCTTTTTCATTCTCTTTTGTTCTATATATATATACCCTTTTTTTAAATACTTATTGCTGTTTCTGATATAATCAATTTTTCTGGTTCTTCCTGATGAGACGTAGCTATCTGTCACTTATAGGTCATATTGAAAAGTACTGGCTATTGTCTGAGAGCTCAGGTCATGAACAAGAGTCTTTGATCTTTCTCCTGGGAAGGCGTAAGGCAGGGGCTCTTTTGGAAAGCAGGACATGACTCCACAGTCATATAAAGGGGTTATGATAAGCTGGATGGTATCAATGGAGTAATATCAACAGAAATGTCATTAGGAGAGAGGGATGTTAATCCTTTAATGAAACCATTCTCTAGTAGTCAGCTTTTTATTCATGCATTATTAATCGTTTATGTTTTCTACTTTGTGCTAGGATCTCTAATTTTGCTTTGAACCTTCTAAATGTGTATCCTTGATGTCCTGCATCCTGTGTGTGACCAGGTCTTGACTCTGGGAACTGGGTACATGGGGGGCCAGAGAGATTGCTGGAAATATCAGTAGTAACAGGATGGTGGCCTTGGAAGACTGCATTTTCTGAGAGCCAAAACTGTCTTAACATTGTAGCTTGGTACATTTTGCTTTGCATTGGAAAGTAAGAGTTAAGATACAATGCTGTTTAAAGACTGGCAATTCTTTCAAGAATGCTCCAGAGGTAATGGGTCAGCCTGTAGTGGGTACAAGGTTTCACTGTTTGTTCCAGCACACTTAAGCGAGACCAAGATGTTCAGGTGCTTTAGAGATCTTAAGAGTATTTATCACACTCAATACCTGCCTCTAGAAGATGTGATTTATTATCATGCAACATGCAATAAGCTTGTACTTCCTGCAGACCTTCTGTAAACCAGAAGTTTTTACTTCCAGTAACTCTCCAGGCTAGCTCGTTTCCTTAGGTCAAACTGTCTTCTGTCTTTCAACTGACCGATACCCATCCAAGGTAACTCTTCCTCAGGACAAGTGTCCCACTGCTCTGTTAAACTTACAGATACGCCTTTTTCCACATGTGGAAGTTATTGTGATAGGTTGATGTTGCAGTCCTTGTAAAAAGCTGTAGTGCATTGAGCTGTGTTTATATTTTCCAGTCACAGCTTTCTCTCCATTTGAATTAATGATTTTGGAGAAGAACATGAAACTGGTTTTTAGGTGGGGTGTGGGCGTGTGAGTCTGTCTATGACCTTTTCTCGGTGTCTTGTAGCAAAACACGGTAGACATGTGGGCCTCATTTTATTTCATGTTGCTTGACATGTTATCCCATTAGTTTGATTGTGTTTGCTGAAAAATTCAATAGGATTCTTTCGCAGCGAGTGAGGGCTGTTTGTTCAGATGTAAGCTTTATTATCTAGGCAACTCTAAATTCTCTTTTGAGGAACAGGAATCCCTTCCTGGCCTCTACAGGTTAGCATCTAGTGCTAGTAAATTGGGGTTAATGAAGCCTTTGTCAATATTCTAATTTACTTGTGTCAATTTACTAGAGACCAGGCCAGTCTACCAGTTGTTAACTCACTATAAAGATGGATCTACCAGCTCCCCACAAACTGTAGATTATGTCAGAAGTTGAGATCCAGTGGGGTGATACAGAAATACATCATCTTCCTTGTTTGAGTTTGCTATTTATAGAAAACACTGTTAGCTAGTATGGCTTTAGGTATATGGGCACCTTCTAAAAACTCGATGGCTAAACATAGACTAAACTAGTCACAAAATCAAAAGTAGTGGGGGAGACAGGTTACCAGACCCTGAAGCGTGAGCCCTGAAATCGTGAAGCAGATTTTTGTGATGAGGCCTCCTACTGGGATTGTGTTTGGATATTAGAGAATTAAACCCTACTGCTTCGTATGCAGTTCTAGATGTGCTTCCAACAGTGCTTTTAAGCCATCAGTTTAAAACATGTTTTCTCACCTAAATTTAGCTACTTTTCGGGTAAGTCTTTTCTGTGTTCCCAAAGGTGATAGCAGGATTTTGTCAGTTCTGTCTGCCTTAGAGTCATAGACTCATTTATATTGGAAAAGATTTTTAAGTTCATCAAGTCCAACCATTAACCTAGTGCTGCCACGTGTCGTTCTCCCACTACTCACACAGCACTTCCTATTTCTTTTGCCTTCTAGAGAGTAGTAAATTCTGGAAGAAAAAAATCCCAAAACCCAAAACCAACAACCAGCAACCAAACAACAATGCAAAACAAACAAACAAAAAAAACCAAACAAACCCCAAACAACCCCTCATCCCAAAATAAAACCCCAAAACATCAACAACAAAAAACCTAAGTTACAAGCTCACCTAAAGATACACTGTTCTGATCTACTACTTTCCTTCACTGTGATTTTACTTGTGACATCACCAGCTCTTTAGTGGTGTTCAGCATGGCTTTCATCAGCCCTGCCTGCAGTTCTGTCCCTGACCTTTTTACAGCAGCATTTGTGGAGCAGAGACACAGCCTTCCTACTGAGCCAGCACTGGAAATCACCCTCTCCTGACTTTGATGCTAGGCAGGCTGAAGATTAGTTTCTTGTGCTGGTGTTCATATTGACTGTTCAAACTTAATCCCTATCAGTATCGGTTTGACTACCTGAAACAGATGAGCTAAAATCAGGCAAGTGGTCCTATACTAAAAAGTATAAACACCGAGCTTCACAATAATTCTTTGTCCAGCTGGTTGAATCCTTATCTTGCCAGACAACCCATAAAGCTGCAGGTTTGAACATTTTTGAAGCTGTTATAATCCAACACCTGAGTTATGTTCTGCCAGCTCTGTTGTTGTCTGTTTTTGAGATGTATCTGTGGGCAAGGATTTCATCACACTGAGCTCAAATTAGATTCAGTGAAAAACTCGGGAGTACAGCTATAAGTCACAGCTTCTTTTCAGGAAAGGGACTGCTCTCTTTGCACAAGCATGCAGGTGCTTCAGCAAAGGATGTAATTTTACCCACAGTATTTGCAGAGCTGCTGCTGCCTCGGAGGGAAAGGCTGGGAGTGAAGGTGTAAGGCCAGGAGTTCCTGTGAACATCCTCATCCTTAGGGCGGCAAATTGTGGTGTTTCCTGTCCTTCCATAAATCCTTGAGCCAGCTTTGCTCTTGCCCTTGCATTGTGAGGTCAGAGAGGCAGCTCCTGTCTCCTAATCCTTCCCCTTTTCGTTTCTTGCAGGAAGCTCCTATGCTGTAACAGTCCCACACTCTGGTATAGGGCAGGTGCTGAATGGGAATGGGAGAGGGGCAAATGGGCTCTGTGTAGAGACACTGCTAGTGATCAGCTCCAGCAGAGGGAAAGAGAAAAGGATTAAGAAGTCCTTAAGTGAGAGAAGGAGAAACCAAAATGAAAAGCATACACTCCTGGTGTTTTGTCACCAACCTAGGGATTTCTGTAAGAGGGTGGCAATCACAGTTATCATGCGAGAGGGGGAAGCCAGATAAAACATTCAGAAGTAATTGCAAAGCATTTCAATAGCTGTTATTAAAATTATGTTATCCTAGCCTTTGTGCTCAATTATCTGATGGCTGCCAAACAATACCCAGAGAACCAGCGAAAAAGGTCAGGCCCAGCTATGGGAGTAATTTAACATCTTACATGTAATGGGAGTGCTTTGTGGGCTTGTCCCTTGGAGGATGGGGGATTGCCTTTTCTCCAGCCATCAGCAGGAGCTGCAGATGACCTGCCTCTGAGCCAGCCCTGTATGGCTTCCTGTACGGCTTCCTGTACCTGCTGTTGCACAGATGTGCTTTGGGTGTGAGCAGTGGGAATTCCCACCTGAGAGAGGTGCTTTAACATGAAGCATGGAAGGAGAAATAGTGGCAAGTCCTGATGCTCCCTCCTGACTGCAAAGGATGGAGAGATCTGCCATGGTTGAAAGTCACCGTGGCCCTCTCTCTTCCCTGCTTAATCTCCCAGAGCCTGGCAGCTCTGCATGGTACCAAGCCTTAGCTTTCTGTGGCTATCCTGAAGGCACAGCTCATGTTTAACTCTACCTCTGGCACTGCAGCAGCTGATCTGTCTTTGGGACAGAGTGGGGACAGAGATAGCACCTGAATCTAGGTGCTGGGTGTCTTTTCTGATCAGTGCTGCCAGGGATTTCTACAAACCAAGTTACAGCTCAACACAGCATAGGCTTTCCCAGAGCTCTGTCAGTAGGAAGGAGCTGTTTCCATGGATGTAAGTCTCCTAGACTTTTCCCAGGAGTAGAACTGCTGTCAGTGAGTTTCTTTCTTGCCATTAATATCACTGCTTTGAGGGTCTTCCTGTGTTATATACTGACTTGGCCTGAAGGGTAACACCGTGCCAATATATAGAAAAAAACCCCAACCAAACCAAAACCTTAATTAAAAAAAACCCTGTTGTGGTGAAATCCTGTCCGTGCTGTAACCAACAGGAGGCTGAACTATTGACTTCAAAGCAGCTGGGATTATACCCATTGTCCAAACCAACATCAACTCACCTCTGTTCTTCCTTTATACAGGTAGGTTCAATCTAAATTTACTCCCCAGCTGACCCAGCTGACTATACTAAGTGAAACCTCAACCAGCGCATTTTTCAGCATGTGAACTGTGGGCAGTTTATGGCTGAGCTGTGACTCAGCCCACATTTCTCTGCAAATGAGCAAGGCTATGGAAGAATAAGAGCATGCCTGATGGAGTAATCTGACTCTTGGTGCTCAGTCATGTGGAAGTGCAGGCATTACCTTCCCCTGCATCACGGGAGCCCCGGGACAGCAGAGATGAGAGAAGCTTTCACTCCTCTACCCCGATGACAAGCTCGCTCCTTGCAGTGTGGGCAGTAACGTCCCAGGGGCAAAAGCACAGACTGAAGCAAAATTTCTGACCCCAGCCCTTTGCTCTACCGAAGAGGAGGAGGCAAGGGAGGCATGGTGAGTTAGTTAGGTCACAGTGCTTCCCTGGCCTCCCACTAGCTACAGACTATCCTGCACTTAGCGTTGTGCCTCCAGGCACTTTCTAGCCCCAGGTACACACCTTTAATTAGTGATCTGCTTAGTTTCCCCCTTGTTTGGTGTTGTGGGTTTCTTCAATAAATAAGATGAGAATATTTTGGAGGATTGGAATAAATTCAAAGCACAGAACAAAGAAAAGCCAAATGCAATTTAAGCAAAAGAGTTGTGTGTGAGAAAGTAGAATGAAACTACGTGATTGCTGTGAAAACAGCTTCTGTCTTTTGTTAATACTCCTGAACTGACGCTCTTCAGTACTTTTTCTTCAGTGTTTGCTTTTAGTTCCCTAACTTTTAACACTCTAATCTGCATTTGCTTCTGATATTTTGATGGAAGACCACATACTTTCAATTTGAGAATCAGATGGCAGGGAAACCAAATGTCTCTGGTGTTGTAACTGCAATGTGTCTCAGCAGTGCCCTCCCCTTTCACTCTCGTGCTGATGGCCACATCACCTCAGACCCTCCTGAAGTCACCCTAACCCAGATCCCTCCTCTTCCTCAGTAGCAGAGACCAGCAGCTGCTTGCAGCCCCAAACAGTCTCTTCCAGCCGGAGCTCTGGGTCTGCCAGGCCTCCACTCCTGCGGGTAGCAGTGCTGAATGTGCTGCTCACATGTGTCAGTCATTGAATGTTTAGGAGTAATGTGCCTCTGTTTAGGTTCCATCCTCTTCAACTGTGGTCTGTTTGAAACTGCAGACGTCTGCCTCTGCTTTTACTTCCCATCCTCCAGTGGCAGTTTTCATGTTTTCTCCCACTGTTTAAATAGCTCAGATCCATCCCCTTCTTTCGCTTTTTCTTGATCATCCTCCTCTTCTACAACAACTGCTTTTGTGGGAAAGAGTCTGCTTGCCTGGATTTAATCACCACATTGAAGATATACAACTCTGTAATACGCTCTCCTGCTTGCTGTGTCATTCTGATTTCTCCTGCAGTACCATCTCAGTCACAGGCGGCTAAAAATAAACATATTTTCTTCCCCCTCAGCCTTTTCTACTCAACCTGAGCTGTGCTGAGATTAAAGAATAGGGAAATTGACTTTGGTTTCTGAATTCAAGTAGACACAGATTTTAAAGTTTCACAAACAGGTTTAGAGAGGACAGCAGAGTTCTGGTGCAGCCTCGGAGCTCCATGTGATCTTTGTGAAGTTCTTGGAAAAAATTCTAGAGTGTTCACTACAGCTGGTTAAGCCTCTCTTGAGCATGGACACCAGTCTTTGAGTGGACAGCCGTGGTCATACCCAGGGAGCAACGCTTTCCTGACCAGTTATGAAAAAACCCCTGTCAAAAATAAAACAGATCACTACAAAAACATCTTCTCAAAACACAGCAACAAATTGCTCACATCCTCTACCCTCAGTAAGTCGAAAGCCTCCCTGCTTTTCAGTGTAGTTGTGAATGGGTATCTGTGTAAGACATGTTAGTAAAGGGAAGGGACAGGGAAAGGATACAATGAGGAAAGAGAAGGAGAAGGGAAAGGGAAGAAGCTTGTACATCTGAGGCTTGGTTTTCAGTTTGGTCAAGTGTGTATTTGCAAAAGGACATTGCCTCAATTTTTTCATTTAAGAAAGGCTTGGAGCATATAATTGAAGTTACTCCTAATGTAATTTTGGAAGCGTAATGTATCCTGTACAAGTCAGAGAGGGAAAAGTCAGTTTAGTTGTTTTGTGTCATTGTTTAATATTTTTTTTTTTTTTTGAGCTTTTGTGCCCTTAGAGGACCTGGCAGGTCCTTGGTTGCAGAATTTTTCTAGCCTTGTGTACATGGACAGATACATAGATTCAAACTCTTCACGTATATCCTGAGGGGCTAGTCTGGAAACTACTGCTGCCCTAGAGGCACTGTGCAGTAGTTAATACTCAGGGTTACCTCTGCCCAATTCATTTTTCTTGTTTCAGACACGTGCTATGTTGGTTACATCCCATCTGAGATACATTCAGTACTTTCCACACCACTTACAAATCTCTACTGCAATTTTGGTTTTAGATTTCCCTCACAGATAGGGCAGAATACAGGAGCTGGAGCAGTGCTTCATCTGCTCTGTTCCACAGAGGGACCAAATAGAAATGTGGATGTGTCAAGAAAGCTGTGGTATCTGGCATTAATTTGTTTGGTAGTGGCTTGTTTTGTACCTCCCGTCTGTGTGACACTGTGCCTGGGTGAGTGAGGAAGACTTGCACTGGATCCTTCTGTCACGCATGAATGTGAGTTACTTTTCTAGCATGTTACTATGGCGTCCAACCTCAGATAATTTAATAAAGGAGAAGAGGATATAAAAGGGACATGTTTGTTGTCTATTAACCTTTTCAGGGGAGTGAAATAGAAGGGCTTAGTAAAATTACTTCATCGGACTCTTGGTTGCCCCATTGCTGCTTCTTGGAAACTGCAAATGAAGCAACCCATGTCACTTCCTAGGTACCATCATGTTACCATCCCCACAGGGAAGTGTTAGTAACCTGGCCTTCTGCCCCTTGGAAGATGAAAAGTCAGCCCCTGAGGAGATGTCAGGAAATGCAGGGCAACTGGGCTATATATTGTGCTGATGTTTTCATCCTGTAGATCACCTGGGGTATTTATTTTTATAAGTTCCTTCTTTGCATTATGCTCCCTAGAATGATGCCCCTGGTATTCCTGGAGAATCTGCTTTTGCTAAAGGCAGTCACATTTCTAGGACAGCCTGGTTTACAGGGGTTTTTAGCTTGAAGTGCTTGTTGGTCTTATGTAAGGGAGGCAACAATTCAGTCTTCATAGTTGGGGCTGTACTAGGAAAGTACTTAAAATAGCAGTAAAATCTCTAAGTGTGCTCTTCAATTATTAAATTTTGTCCCACTGCAGAGCAATTTCTTTTTGGGATAATTGCCTTTTCGAGGCAATTTTTGCATTAAAGATTCACTGGCTTTGCAGAAGAAACTAGGTGCTTCTAAATGCTCCTTATTAAAAATTTAGCCTGAATCTTGTCTTTCCTCTTTTTGCTTTTTACTTTTTATTACCCACACAACAGTAGTTTTCATTCACTTCCAGCCTCAACGCCTCTCTTGCACATATTTGCTAAGAGAGTTGCACATTAAAGCAGAAAAACAATGCATATCTGTTCTTCAGCATTCAGTTCTTTTAAATCAAGGATGGCTGAGGGATAGCTTAGTTTGTGTGCCCTGTTGCCACACAGCCCAAACTCCCACAGTGAAATCTTCCCTTCTTATTCAGCTATGCTGACTTCACTGTACTCTTTTTCACTTGTGATGTTTCATAGCAAAAAATACCTCCCAAAATGTTATGGAAGGATACCAATTGAATTTCCCAGTTTAAGATTGAAATACAGCAACAACTCAAGCTCTTCTGAATCTAGCAAGATAAATGTGCTGTTTCTTGACACAAGTCCATAGCCTGCCTTGGTGAACGTTCATCACAATGAATTTTTGCATAACCCAAAGGAAGTTACAGATCTCACTATCGCTTCAGAAATAAAGCTGCCCTCCATATACACTGAGGAAATTTAAACTGATCTTGTTGATTCCAGTAGGAGCAAGTAGGTACCCGATAAACAAGGGCTTTCTGACTGCTGGTGTCCTGGCCAGATGTTTCAGCACGAGAGAGTTCAATCAAAAGAGCATTTTGAACTAGCTCACATCTGCTAAAAGAGATCAGGATCACTGTTTCTGTTAGCATAACTAATGCCATATTAAGAAAGATTAAGTTTTCTTCCTATTCCTATATCTAAGTAATTCAGAAATTAATAGAGTTTTAATAGCCAGAATTTGTCTTAAAAGTAAAGGTGACAAACCTCAAAGGATTAGAATTTTTACCCCTTTCCCTCAGCAGCTCCCCAGTTAAGTGGATAGCTGTAGCCTTCAAAAAAAGGCAAAGATTTCAAGGGTAGCAACTTAGGGAGTTTAGTCTGAGAGACAACATCAAAAATTGAGCTGCATCATGCAGCCAGGATTAAGATGGGGATACAGTTTTGATATTGCTGAACCTTCATGTGTTTGTACTCTCGCGGGCAGCTAAAATTGGAAAATAATAGAGGCAAACTGGTCTTGTGACATTCTAACTGCCTTTTCCACACTAAAATAAGATCATAAAAAAATTAGTCTCTATCTAACCAAACCTGATTTGGAACCCAGGTCCAGATCTGGGTTCTCGCTGAAGATTTCCCCCACGAAGGAAAGCAAGAAGAAAATAAGGTCTTTGAATCTCTCATTCAGGTCTGCCTATCCCCACAGCAGGCTGTGTTATGTGCGCTGTACAGTCTGTCTTGCCCAGAACAGCTGTGGCTGTCATCCACTAGTGTAGTGTTAAAATTAAGACTGATTGAGTTTCCATCCAGACAGTTAGCTGTTGTCAGTCTCAAATGTGGAAGAGTTTTGGCCTGGAATTAGCTGGTTTAACCTTGAATAAAGTGAGTAAATACATGGAACAGCAACTGGAGTTTGGTATCAACCAAATGACATTATCTGCAAAACTCTGCTTCAGCTTCCAATTTGTACCTCTCGAGGGGCAGCAATACAATTGAGATTGGCAGTTGCTTTTATGGGCTCAGTTCTGGCAAAGTACCCAACTACCTGCAGTGTGTGAGTTATGACTGTTGCCTCTCCCAGTCCCAAGCTCCTTTCTCTTCCCGGTTTCTTTTTCACACTTTTCTCTGGCGCTTGTCAGCTTTTGAGCTAATTACAGCGTCTTTCTAGAAGGGTATGGCCTTTTGTACTCACAACACATGTGCGTTACCAACAAGGTAGGAATCCTTTCTCCTGACTGTCTTGAATTGCTCTGACATTTCCCCCTTCTTTGTGTCTTTCTGGGTTTTGCCCTGAGCCTGCACAATCATGTTTCCAGCATGTTTTGTTTGCAGCTCACAGTAAGAGAATGGAAAGATGCAGAAGGAGCTGTTGTTGTGACATTTAAATAGATACAGGAGAGAGCAAACAGGTTCAGGTGCTTTCAGACTTGGGAGACATCTGGCTTTCACCTTTTGGCTTTCAGCTCTGTGGTTTGTGATCACCTCTGCAACCTCTTGGCATTAGAAAACCTCTTAGTGCTTCTCTGTGATGAAAGCTTCAGGCATGCTGTCAGCACAAGGCATTTCTTCCCCATAGGGAAGAATGGGAATTTCTTCCCTTCTTAGGGGAAGAAAGGGAGTGATTTTTAGAAGAGTTTTTTGTCTCTGTCATTTCTTATCATAGAATCATAGAATGGTTTGGGTTGGAAGGGACCTTAGACATCACCTATTTCCAACTCCCCTCCCATAGGCAGAGACACCTTCCACTAGCCCAGACTGCTGAAAACCTTATCTTGGCCTTGAACACTGCCAGAGATGGGGCATCCACAGCTTCTCTGGGCAACATGTGCCAGTGCCTCACCACCCTCAGTCAGCATGTGAGTACCCAAGGCTTGCCTGTCTGCACTGCTCTCTCAAAGGTCCATTGTCCACCAGCACAACTGAGGCATAGAAGCAACAGCAAGATCTGAGGAGCTGCCTGATGGGGAGTGTGGGAAAGCAAGAAGATTGTCCTAGTGCCTGGCCACGCTGCTCATTAAACAAAAAAGGCAACAGGCTGAGCCCCTGAAGCAGGTTTTGGCCTACTGGGAAAAACTACGTGGCCTTTGGTATCGTTGTCTCTTCACTATTTGTGTTACAGTACCACCACCAGGTCCTGTCCTCCTCTGAGACAAGTCCATAGCTGTCAGCTTGTGCTCTGTCATGTTCAGTGAATAATCTGAGGTGACAAGGATCCAACTCTGCTTTCAGTGCTGCCGTTTCTTCTTGCTGCTAGCACATACTGCGCCACTGCAAGTGATTTCCTTTAAGAAGGGAGCGTAGGCTGATTTAATTGCTAGTGGAGCGGATCTGATAACTCGGAGTGCGCAGTTATGTTTGTTGGCATGTTCTTAAGATGTGGGTAAAAGGAGATGGAAGCAAACTAAAAATAGACTCTCTGTTCTTAAGAAGTTTCATGATCTAATGCATCTTGTCATTGTAAGCTATAGTGTCTGGGCTAAAGAGTTATCTATCTTTGTTTTTTATAATACTCTTTTTGGTATTTTTAGTGGCTTATACTCTTCTGTTTCTAGTGGTTGGACTTCTGGAGTAGTTCACTGTGTTCCATTTTCTGTCTTGCTTTTAAGTTCATTTGCATTATAAAGATTTCAGAGTACTTTAAAAATGGTCATTAAGTATATGTTGGTATGTCTCTGAAAAGTATTATTAATGTGTGCTTCAGATTTTCAATATCTTCATGGAATATCTTTGCCATGCAACACTAGGGATGGATACTTTTTTTTCTTCCCTTTTCCTGCTTCAGATTTACAGATCCAGACTCCTGAAAGCTATTCTGTTCTAAGCCTAAATTGTTTTCTTTATCCTTAGGATGTTTTAAAGAGCTTAGGAGGTGAGTTATAAGTCAAAGTCTAGGTCTGTCTTTAAAAGATGTACTAAATCCACCAAAGTATTATTATAAAATCATGGACCCATAGAATAGTTAGGGTTGGAAAGGACCTTAAGATCATCTAGTTCCAACCCCCCTGCCATGGACAGGGACACCTCACACTAACCCATGTCACCCAAGGCTCTGTCCAACCTGGCCTTGAGCACACCAGGGATGGAGCATTCACAGCTTCCTTGGGCAACCCATTCCAGTGCCTCACCACCCTAACAGGAAAGAACTTCTTCCTTATACCCAATATAAGCTTCCCCTGTTTAAGTTTTAACCCGTTACCCCTTGTCCTATTGCTACAGTCCCTAATGAAGAGTCCCTCCCCAGCATCCTTATAGGCCCCCCTTCAGATACTGCCCCAACTTTCTCGGCCTGTCTTCATACGGGAGGTGCTCCAGTCCCCTGATCATCCTTGTGGCCCTCCTCTGGACTTGTTCCAGCAGTTCCATGTCCTTTTTATGTTGAGGACACCAGAACTGCACATAATACTCCAGGTGAGGTCTCACAAGAGCAGAGGAAAGGGGCAGAATCACCTCCTTCGACCTGCTGGTCACGCTCCTTTGAATGCAGCCCAGGATACGGTTGGCTTTCTGGGCTGTGAGTGCACACTGAAGCCGGCCCATGTTCATTTTATATTGCAGGACCTCTTCAAAAGCCCCTTTTATTGTC
This sequence comes from Lathamus discolor, assembly GCF_037157495.1. NCBI lineage: Eukaryota > Metazoa > Chordata > Aves > Psittaciformes > Psittacidae > Lathamus > Lathamus discolor. The sequence continues at coordinate 62,026,318 of NC_088884.1, forward strand.
AGAATAAGTAAGCCATTTCTGGTCTCTGGACAGTGGGATCAGAGGCAGTTGATAGACAGTTTTCACTGATAAAGGAAATTGTGAACCATTTTGTTGGTGGACCAGGAGTTAGTAAGTGAAACAGTCTTTGAACTGCTAAGAAATCTGCATGCATCAATTTTGTGCTTGAGGTAGGAAGTGAAGAATGAAAATCATTATGTTAGTGTCTTTCTCAAGGTACCGTGAAATAAGCAAAATAGAGGGGGGGGGAAATTAAATGGAATTAACAGAACTTATGTTATAATAAGCCAAGGAAGCAACTGCATAATGAAAGAGAAATATTCTAGCTGTGTGGCAATATTTGTTCACTTTATATTTATTTGAGGACTCTCTGTTGAAGAGACAAAATATTTCCCAAAATAACTCATAAGAAGTGTTTGAACAAAAGCTGCAAATTAGCTGGAATCAGTTACTGAGTCAGACATGGACACGGTGATGCATCTTAGATTACAAGGAAAAATACCAGTTTTATGGGCATTTGGCTTTGTGGCAGCTCAGAGATGCTGAGCCTGAATAAAAAGCTACAAGCAGAGGTGTATAGCTTGCCTGAGGACCAAAAGGAAGTTCTTATGAAGGGGCCCCAGCTGAAGGACACTGCTTCCATTTATTTTCCCTCAGCTAATACCTTGTTTCCTGTCAGTTCTGTGCCAGAGAGCTCATTTAGCTAACTTCAGCAAGATGGTCAAGATTCACATTTCCATTTTCCAAGTGAAGTCTGCTTTGCAGGAAAGCACAGACATAATACATCATTAGTCCTGAGATTCAGCTGGTCCTAATAGCCCTATATACACGCACTCCAGGAGAGCTGGATGTTACTTTCCAGTCCTGGGGGAGTCTCCTGAGCCTGTCCTTCAAATATTCTATTTATACATTTGCTTCAATTTATGGTAGAAGAACAGGATGCAACCAGGTCTGTGAGCTACTGGTGCCTCCTCCCACATGGGTTTTGGTTCATGATCTGTATACCAGGGGTCAGTAAAACCTGGGCAGGATTCAGCTTGGAAAAAGCTCAGGCAAGCAGAGCAAGAGGGATCCCTGATTCTCCAGCCTAGACTTTTTCATGTCTCTCAAGAAAGTTGGGTTTCTGAGCCATGTTAAAATGATGGATCATGGTTTCTTCCTTATCACAGTTTTTGTTGATGAGCAGGGGTTGGGATGTGCAGTGGGGCTTTTGGTGCTATAACTCATCATTTCCCTACTGATTTTAAAGACTGCAGCCTCTGAGCTGTTCCCAATGCCGGGGTCTGTTCTGTGGTCTACAAGGTGATGGGACAGGCTGCGTCTGGTCTTGGCTTTCCAGAGGACAGATCCAGCTGCATTTTGTGTCTAATTCACACATGCTGTCAGTGTTTAAAAAACCAAACTCTAGGAATGTACATGGGATTCCAGAAGCTGTGCTCCAGCGTTAAAACCTCTCATCTGTACCAAGAATTTGCCCCCCAAACAGGTCCTGCTGTAGTCCTGCGGTGGCTGCAGTTAGCAAGACTACCCTGTGATGCATACGAAAGCTTCTCTAAAGTTGCCTGTGAGGAAGCCTGTGAAGATGGCTCTAAAAAGGCAAAACTCACTGTCAGGTCGCCCCTGAGCTGAGGCAACTCTTCATCTCTGCAGGTGAGGAGTACTGGCACAACCTGTTGGATAGCCAGGGAGTCTTGTGGTATGCAAAGTTTTTCACAACAAAGATGCTAGAACATGCTTTGCTCTCCGCATGCTGATGTTAATAGTATTATTTTGGTCTTTACAAGTGAGAATGGTATCAGATGAAAGCCTGCTGCCTTTCACTTATCTGTACATCTTACACTTTTCCCCAGCCCAGGGAGCAACGAATATATTATGTGTGATAATAATAATAATAGTATAATTATGCGTAAGCACAATGTAATTGCTCTTGGTTTAGTGTAAAACTATTTTTTTAACTTTGGATTTTTTTCCAAAGAAGTTTTAAATGTTAAATATTATAGTATAAAAATTGTTCAATAATGAAAAAGCCCTGCCTGGGGCAAAATTACTTCTGCTTGGTGCTCAGCAGAATTGCAGTCCATGGAGCTCTGCCACTGAGGTCATCGCAGATATGCCACTTGAAAATGATGAAAGAAGTGTATGCTCCTGAAAAGTGTCTTTGGAGTTGGGGAGGAATAGGTTTCCTATCACCTTATTGTTGATTTAGTGTCGCTTCTGAGCATGGTTGCATTTAGTGTCGCATTCTGAGAGGAGAAGGCTGCTTGGAGACCTCATAGCAGCCTTCCAGTACCTGAAGGGGGCCTATAGGGATGCTGGGGAGGGACTCTTCGTCAGGGACTGTAGTGACAGGACAAGGGGTAATGGGTTAAAGCTTAAACAGGGGAAGTTTAGATTGGATATAAGGAGGAAATTCTTTCCTGTTAGGGTGGTGAGGCACTGGAATGGGTTGCCCAGGGAGGTTGTGAGTGCTCCATCCCTGGCAGTGTTCAAGGCCAGGTTGGATGAAGCCTTGGGTGGGATGGTTTAGTGTGAGGTGTCCCTGCCCATGGCAGGGGGGTTGGAATTAGATCATCTTGAGGTCCTTTCCAACCCTAACTATTCTATGATTCTATGATTCTATGGCAATTAGTTTGGCTGGAATGAAATCTATTTTCATTTGTCAAAATATTCTCATTCATCAGCATAGGCATTTAGCCTATTATGGCTGAGGACAGTGTTGCAGCTTTGGGGAGGAAGTTGCAGCCAGGAAGCAAAGCGGAAGTGTGAATGCTAATACTCCGGGCATTCCCTCCTGCAGTCACTGGTCAGTGCGGGCTGGCTTTGCCACTGTTGTGTCCTGCTCTTAATTCCTGTAGCTGCTGCTCTTTTTTCAGAGAAATGCCTGGGGAGGACGGATGTGTCTCGCAGTCCATTAGCAGCACCCAGGCCAAAATGGCACTTTTGCTAGCCTGCTGCATCCCTGCTGCAGTACAGGCTGGGTCTACACGTGAAGGGGGACTTGGTGTTACTCTACAAGAGGCTTGGAAATCATGGAAGTTTTCCTAGCTCTTAGCCACAGCTCTACATCTTCCAGTATGCAAGATGCAGATCACTGGCCTGTGACTGAATCCCAGAGGTATCCTAAAGCTGGCAGCTAGTTCACAGCATCAGGGAAAAGAAACGAACACCTTGCTTCAGGTGTCCAGGGAAGAATGTAAAGAAGTGCCAGCTACCCAGCTGCACTGCAGTGGCTGCTGAGCCCTCTGCCATGCCCCGAGAGGTAGACTGTTGAGCCAGTGAACCCAGGATATTGGGGGCTAGCACCAAAAGAAAGAGACCAAGCTCACTGTATTTCTGCTGTACCTGTTAAAAATGTGCTAGACTGCAGATCAGGGTAAGCCTTTAATCAAATGTGTCAATCCAATAAAACATTAATTTAAAAGTCTCTTTTGTGGAAACTGTAGACTATTTCATCCCTGTTGCTCGGAAAACTATTCAAATTACTGTTTTCCCCAAGCCATCCCTATTCAGTTTGGTATCATTTTCATTATTAAACATTTATATAAGCACTGTAACATTTTACAGTGTTTGACAAAGATTTCCAAGTCTGCCTAATTAGCACAGTCCCTGCCACATAGAATATACTTTTATTATTACCCATACATGGCCTTGTTGCTCAGGAGAGGTTCTCTTGTGAATGGAAACGTGCATTACTGCACTTCAGGCTAGTAAGTACAACATAAAATATGACACACAAAATTAACTACTGCACTACAGGATCCAGCAATTGGGGGTGATGTGCATATGGTCACACTGAGACTGTTAGTTTGCTTCATTGCTTTTCTGCCTTACTGCCTTATTGAAAGTCTGAGAGAGGAAAATATTGGGAGAAGAAATGAACAAATCTATCTTGGCATAAATAGGTTTGGCTCAACAACACAACAGTTGTCAGCAGCCTTTTCCACAAGTCTGTTCCCTCAATGAGGAGAGCACAAAGCAAGTGATTGAAAAATCAGTTCATGTCTTTACAGTGTTCTTGGAGAGAATCTGAACAAAAAAACCCAGCCAACCAACAACCCCCCAAAAGAAGTTATGTTTCTATAATGAAGTATGCTTTATGCTTCTGCATGTCCAGTGCCAAAGCAGAGCCTGCCAAGTGGAGGTGCAGTCCTGTGTCCGTCCTGATTGTCTGCTCCAAAGATTAGATGAAAAAAATAAGTGTCCTCTTCTTTTCTTTTTTATTCCCCCTCCCTCTGGCCATTCCTGCTCTGATTTGTTTTTCCAGTTAAGACAGAGTAACTGATTCTCTGAGCAATTCTAGCCCATTTCAGTGAGGGGGAATATAAAAGGCTTTGCTTCAGCATTGCCACCTTCACAGACATCCATAAAGACTTCTCAAACCATTCAATGGGTTTTGTTGCGATTATGCTAGAGAGAGAAAGAAAAGGTGAATCCTGATGGATGAAGGGAAAAGGTTAAACAGAACAGCTGCAGTCTGGCAAAGGGAGTTGCCTGGCTGGCCAAGTGCCTCTCTTTTGTTTCTGTTTCTTTATACCTTGCATAGTGTCCCTGTAGAGAAGAATAAGGAAAAATATCCTAAATATCCTGAGAAACTGTTGGAGTGAAATTCATTCTTAGATTTAAGTAAGGGCTTACTTGTGTTTAACTGTACATATTCAGAGAGCAACAGAAAAGGGAAATTAGTATATGTGGGTGTACATACATGCAAATATTTGAGTGTGCACGCAATATACGTGTCAATGGCTATGGTAAATGTTTAGAGCATTCGATGCTTTTTTGCTATTACTGTGTGGCTGGTAATCCAATAAAATATTATTTGCTTGAAGTTTATTCTGATAAAAACTCAAGTGGGCATCCAACAAACATGGGTGTGTTTGTGGCTTTGGGTCTGCAGTTTGAAATGCCTGAAAAGCTTCATTACATGTGCTTATTTTAAAAATGAGGGAAGAACTGTTTCCATTTAAATGCAGTATCCCATTTTTCAGGGTCTCCCACGACAAAGTGGATAGCCACAAGCCTGCCCCAGGCCGTGAAACCATTGAGAGCAATTAAATACAGGACTCCAGTGCTCTCCTGAGAGCGGCAAGCCAATTTACAGCCCACTTGTATTCCTGTGGAAAACAGCCTGTAATTGCAGAGAACCTGCTGGCAATAGGCTCCCCCAAATGCTAGTTCATGTTGCAAGCCTGCATTATATGGCTGCTGAAACGCCCAGTTTTGAACCCCAGCTTGGGAAATGTCTTGAGAACAGCAGCTTCCGCAAAGCCATCACGTGCCACATGGAGCTATTTTAACTCAATGACCTGCTACATAAGCTTCAGTGGAAAACATAACACTTCCCTTCTCCCTGACCTCAGGACCCTGGTACCAGCAGGCAGCATAGCAGTTAATCTTCACTTTTAAGGCGACAAGCAGGGTGTGCTCACAGGGTGGGAAGCCTGGGCTCTTATCATGCTGCCAAGATGCATCTGCACTCTCTTGGAGCCCCACTGGTGCTGCTCCAGCAGCTCCATACAGGGAGAGCCCAGGGGACCGGTGCCTAGAGGAGCAGCAGAAGTGATGAATGCCTGTTCATTTCTGCTGCATGTGTGTGACGATAGTTTCACTGGTGCATTGCAGCAGTAAGGGACTGGCAGTATCTGCTGCAGTATGCTCAGGACTTCTTTTGCAGAACCTGTGGTGAAACTGTGCTCTGCAACCCCTGGGGAAAGGTGTTCCCATAGCTGCTTTCTAAAGGGGATGCAGTGAGAAATATTGGATAAATCTGTGTGTCCAGCACTTTTTAGAAACACTTTAATAATTTTCTCTTACATGTTAAGTGTTTCCACAAGTCTGAGGGTGATCTCTGCTCCCAAATGTATGATTACAGGAAATGAAAGTAGATGGAAGTTTGGGGGCTGCAGTAGAACTGTTACTGCTTCCAGCATGTCGATTCGAGATCGCATCATGCACAGGATATAAAGCATACAAACACATCATCTTCGCAGTGTTGTTCATAGGAAAAGGATAAGAAAGAATGAATATTCTAAATGAAGCACAGAAATGAGACAATAAAGTCTACTTTCTCTTCCTGAAAATATTCCAGTTCATTTATTTGCTTTCACACCAGCTAGATATTGCTGGTAAACAAATCTGTCTGCTTTACAATAGATCTGTGACACAGAAAATCCAGGTCTGCAGAGGGGGAAAACTAGTCTTAATATGAAAACTTAGAATACATTGAGTGAGTTTTATCTAGCAAAATTTAGAAACCTTTTTTGAAAGGTTTAGGTGGTTTTCAGCTGAGATGGATACTGTCTGAGCACATCTGCTTACTGAGAAATAAAATCTAAATAGAAAGAAAAAAAAAGACGCCTATTTAGTTTAGAAAAAGGAAGGAGACTTTTGGAGCCTTGCATGTCTAAGTATATTTTTATATATCAGATTGTGGAGATGAAATGAAATGAAACATCTGCATATAATAAGGATTTGGGTCTGGTTTGGATCTTCAGCAACTACAATTTAACTATAGCTTCCAGGTAATCTCGCTCCTTTTCCAATAATATCACCTTGAGATAAGTTTCCTACTTCCACAATTGTATTTTATTAAGTTCTATGAAGGTGGAGGCCTGGGTGTCTGAGAACATCAATATAAAACCTTTTTATGGAAAGCCATAGCCAGCAGCAACTTTACAGATGGTATTAGAGGGCCAGTTTCAGTTTGCTTATTTTTCATGTGCTCCCTGTTGGTAGGGGTGTAGCAGAACATTTAATTCTTCTGTGAAAGAATATTCAAGGAGAGATTTCTGAGTCTGATTGTATTTATTGTAGGCTCAGTTCTGTTCTCGCTATACTTGACATCAAGTTCCTTGTAGCTACTTGTGGAAGCAGTCTGCAAGGCAGCCATAGGCCTGGCAGGGCCTGCATCCTACCCACTTTCTGCCATTGCCTTCCAGAGTACCTGTGCAATCATGCCTAGTGGCATGCTTATCCCTCGGGCATCTTAGGTGATGCTCCAGTTAGAGCTGACAGTGTATATGTTGCTATGCAGCTTCAGAGACAGGCAAGGTGCCTAGGAGAACAGCTTTCATGTTGTCCTTCCTACATTGCACAGGCATTGCCACTGCCTTCAGTGTCCTCCACTGGGGTAAGACCATTTGCACTGCTCTCAGTGTTAAACCCATGCTTAGATTCTGTTCATGCCAGCTGGACCTTAAGCTCATCTCTCCGTATGTAGGGGCAGGTAGCCTATTAGCCTAGCAAGTAGAGGGCTTTAGCTGTTCATCACAGTCTTGAATCAGATCCATAGAAACATAAACGTGTCCTAAGACCTCCGATCCTGCTGTCAGTGAGGTGGCTATAACATTTTATAGGTGATGTAACTGTGTAGAACCAAATGTATATTTTATGGAGAAGAAGCTGAAGTAGTTATTCCTGAAACAGAGTCGAGAAGCAAGCATGCATGCTTTGGGTCACCGGGATATATAGGGGAGGGGACTAAAGCTGAGATTGTTGCAGTGTGTGCCACTGTCAAGGAAGAGAATGGTACAGGAACAGGCCACCAGCATGCGCTGCTGTCCTGGAAGGGCTTATTATTGGACTGGGGATCAGCTAAAAAAGATTTGACAAAACAAGGTCACAATCTGCGTATTACCTGAAAAACAAGATCCCATCTCTGGTCATGCATCCAAAACCAGTCTAAGTATTCTTGAAGTCATGAAAACTGGCCGCGTTTTTTTTCAGAGATGTATTACAGATGAGTTAAATTGATGTGATTGCTATGGGCCAAATTAGAAAGCTGGGGGGTAAAAGCAGCCATTTTGGGAAGGACAGGGTGGTTCAGACCAGATTTCTATCTGATCCTTTTCCAGGGATGGAAACTGAAAATGAAGCTCTCAGCTGCTTCTTGAGGACTGTTACGTGTGTGTGTGCCTGTGCATTTTGCAGAGTGGGCAGTAAAAACATAGGTTACTGTCTTATGTGGACAAGTGACATTCTTGTTTGCATTGCAAGCTAAACTGTTGTTGGAGCACAGTACATTTAGTGACAGGTAGGATTCATTTGGTTTGAGTTGAGAGAAGAATGCTCTGCGGGCTTGTTTTGTAAAATCGATTGAAATTATTGAATATGAGCTGCACAGCTAAGCCACTTGCCATTGTCTGGGGTTTTTGCAACACTTATTTGAGCTGTGTAAAAGTTTGGTGATGCTGAGCCACTGTGAGAAGACCTCTTTTTGGAGTGGCTATACAGATTTTAAGTACAGAAGAAGAGACTGGTTTGTAACTGTGGTTGTGAGCCCTGTAACTTCCCATGATCTGCTATGATTGTGAGATGAATTTGCACCTTTTTGCGTTGTTCATGCAACGCAATGTCCCTGGCTCATGTCTGAGTGCTCAGAAGAGCACAAAATTTTACCTTTTTAACAAACCGAGGATGGTGAAAGTCTGTCTCAGACCTGGAATTTCCAACTCTTAGATCATAACTATAACTCCCCTGGAAAATCCATTTAGCTTTAAAAACAATTATGATGATGTTACCTTAAATTACATATATTATCAAGTAAATTGCAGGAAGTGAAGGCAAAGTTTATGATTTTGGCACCGCAGCGCTGAAGACGTAGACTATGCTGTAGTAGAACAGCACCCACAAAGGTCTGATCTTCTCTTTATGGCTGGTATAATTGCTGGGTAAGAGGTTCTTTTGGAAAACTGTAGGTTTCTGGAAGGCCTAAGGCAGTCGGTGAATGTCTTGTGGCTCAGCACTGAAATACTTTTGTGGACTCCCAGATGTAGTCCTTAACTTGCCAATACAAATCTCCATGCATGTCACTGGTACATTATTCTCAGAGTTAAAAAATGATGCTTATGTTTTAGTAGGATTGAATCTTAAATAAAATCAGTCACTTAAAAGTAAAAGCAAGAAATGGCCTCTGGAAAGTGTTCAAAGTCCTTTTAAAATAATCTTAGAAATGAAGTATGGAGAGTAAACTTGTGCTAAAACCATACGACATCAAGAGTCATAGGAGTAAGCAAAAAAACTCCTTTTATTGTTTTGCTTTGAGGCATACCTGTGTTTCTTACATATTAACATGCCTCAAGCAGGGCTGAACATTTCATGTAACATGAAGACCCTGGAAAACATGCTGCAATTTTGGGATAATTCTTGATGAGGGTTTATGAATCCGTAAGCATCGTATACAAGTAAATGAGCCAGTTCTCCGCACCGCAAAATGCTGCACTGCTCTATATTACTGAAAGGACCACTTAGTGCAAAAACTGTTTAGCTCCAGCATAATGAATGGGTCTCTGTAATTCAAAGGTAATAGGAAGGCTGAAGAAACCACGATATGAGTGGAACTGACTTTCTTGTTCTGCTGGTTTTGCAGGTTTTTTCTGATTTGGGAGTTGTGTGCTGCCATCTATTAACTTTCTGCTAGTATCACTTGGAGCCCAGAGCAGGTCACCTCCCTCCCCTGCCTCTCTTTGAACAAGAGGAGTGTTATAGTCCTCTGTAATAGTGCCCCAGCACTCATGGTATCTTATTGCATTGAAAGAGATATGTTTGGAGTAGCTGTTTCATATACTGCAATGTTTTTGAATGGAGCAAAGTTTAGGTGAATGATTCTATTCAAGTAGATGCAACTCCAGTTTAAGTAAACAACTGGAAAAACTGAAGGACAGAGGAAAAGGGGTTTCTAACCTCGGGGGAAAAGGGGAGATGGCAAATGCCCTGTCATTATTGTTCCTTAATACCTATGTGCTTCTAGCACAGATCAAGTCTTCACTTAGCAAAGGTGTCTTTCAGGCAAAATGAGTACTGTCAGTCAGTCATTTCCAGATGCTTGCAACTTTGGCTTGGGGAAGAAACATCAGATCATTTCCTTATGAGGTTACAAACAAAATCTGGCTGGAATCAAACATCAAAATGAGGTTCTTAGTGAGAAGACACAGAGCATGGTAATCAGGGGTTGAAATTGCGCATGAACCTTCACAGGACTAACTTAGGCTGATATGTCAGTGTGTTTTGGCATCGTTTGGCAGCTAACTCACGGATGCAATGTCTTTCTTGTCTTCCTGCACTGAGCTTGTACTGCAGAGCTGCTGAGACTGCAACAGTCATTTCAGTGGAACAGCTGTTAGCCTGCTAGCCTGTGTTGCTTGTTTTAAAGCAAAATGTTCACTTTCTTATAAAGTCTAAATAGTTTTCTAAAATGTCTTAATTCCAGTCAGTTCCTTTATCTAGCTTTTATTCATAATCAGATTTTAGTATATGTATTTTTTATATCAAAATCATTCTGCTTGTATTTAAAACAAGTTACTGCTTGATGTCATGGTGCTCTGTTAGGTCAGAGCAATGTGACTGAAGTATCACTATAGAGCTCTGTGAAGAGTGTCAAAGGGCAATGTCTGATTTCCATAGGCTCTGCTTGTGTGAAATCCTTCTTTGTCTCATAATAGAGTTGTATTCTGATTGCAGAACGTCAGTTACCCATGCCTCCCTATTTCCCCTATGCCTTATGTGTCATCTCACCTAGAAGCTTTCTATTAATTTATCAAATTGTCCTTCGGCTCACTTTGTTACTTTGCAATCATTAGCCTGTCCATTTGCTTAATTGGTCCATTTCCCGTTTGTTAGTTATTCAGTCTACGAGCCATCATCTGAATAATTTTTAGCTAACAATTAATTGAATACCATTTATAATGTGATTACATTGTCTACATTCTTTTTTTTCATGATCAGTAAGAGAAAGGGGTTTTTATTATCATGCATATGAGAGTCTCCAGTTAATTGGTGGTTGGAAAGCAGGAAGTGATGGCTCTGTCCAGTAATTACAGAATCAAGGAGTCCAAGACGGCTTTGAGTGGTTGAACATGGGGGGTCAGTTGGGGTTTCTGCTTCTGTGTTTGGCTGAAGAAGCCCAGAGGGAAAAAAGGTGGGCTCTTACCAAGTTTGTTAGGCCTTGGTGGATCAGAAACTGTTTTGACCCTGCCACTGTGCTTGTTAGGAGAGTAGCATGATCAATGTTACAAATAGTGGGCCTGGGCCCCACTACTGAAATCCTACTTTGTGCTTTCAGACGTGCAAGTAATAGTGAACCCATGTATTGGTTCAGGTTCAGCAAAGACTTTGAATCAATTGAGTTCATGGAGCCTCTTCAGCAAGATACTTGCCCTCTCTAGAGTCACAATCCAGCACCCACTGAAGTCGGTGGACAACCTCCAGGGGCAGGGCTTGCACTCACAAGAGTATCGGTGTGAATGTCGACTCAGACTCCAGGTCCTGGCTTTCTTCCTGGCTGTGCCTAAGAGTGGGAAGATCTGCGCTGTTGATTCAGATGGATTTGGAGTGTTGTGGTCACCAGACCCAGGTATTGGATGACCATGTAAGTTCTCAGTCATGGCACGATTCCCAGAAGAAGTTGCCCCTGCCCTGGGGTAAACAGACAGAATCTGAGTACTGGGCACAAAGGGTGCTGAGTTCCTCCTCAGGCTGCAGAGGAGTTTATAAAGAGCTGGCCTGAAGTATCAACTTTGGCTACAGCTATAAAGTAAGAGAGAGGCATACTGACGCCTCAGTGCTAATGTCAGGCAGGGTGAGAGTCTGTCCATCACCCTGCTATTTTGTGCTCATGTTGGTTGTGGTGACTGTAAACATCCACAGGAAGACTCATCTGTGCCTGTGGTACTGACGCAATAGGAGGCAGCATCTAGCCTTAGTTGTTCTTGGCTAAATAATTTAAAAAGAAAGCTTGTAGGTTTAGCCAAATGTAGAATTATTATTTTGGCAAGCACTGAAGCTGTGGGGTTTCAGAACATCTAAATAATCCCTCATTGGGCCAACGAAAGTTCATAACCGCAAACGAAAGCAACTCTCAATTTAGAGTAACCTTACAAACTTACTGCTGTTCTGGAATAGTTGCTAATCACAGATGTGTGTCTCTGCAAAATACATTAGGAAAGAACAAATTTCAGAGTTGCAGTAGTGCAGAGATAATTTTATTTACACTTTTTGCATTGGGTGCTGAGTGGCTCATTCTCCACTATTAAATTTAAACAGGATGATATTACACCCCTGGCAAAAAGGGAACAGAGCCAGTTAAACATTGACTGGGAGGAGATGCATGTCCCTGCTGAGCTGAACACCACCCAGCCTGAATTTTGGGAGGTTCCTTAACCTTTGCTCTCCGAGGTCATTGTGCTGCCCGTGTTTAAACTAGTTTACCTAAACAATGTGGGTAGGTTGTGGAGCATACCATTACGCTTGGTTACCTCCAGCTCTGGGAGGGCCCCTTGTTTCAAGTGCTTCCCCGGCCGCTGTCTCCCATTAAACAGAGTGGGCCAGGCCATTCCAGCATGCAAACAATGATGTCAGTATTGTAAAAGAAATGAAAAGCTCTGTGGGAATCCAGGAGACAAACCCCCAAATTAAGGATCTTTTGGTTAAATACAGGCATTAAGAGAGATTTATAAAGATTCAAGTAGTGTTGTGTGCCAGTGTGGCATTTGATGTCAAAGATAAAAGGGGAACTTATTTCAGAAGCGAGATTGTTTTAGCAAGAGGAAGAAATCTTAGTATCTGCGTTGGAATGCATAAAAACACATGTTTCTGATACTGTTTTCTCATATACTAAATGAACAGGACATCTGGTTATGTTTTTAAAAATTAAATTAAGTGACACTAAATCAGTGCTTTACAAAGCAAAAGGTAGTAAACCAAGAACATCTAATAAGGTAACAATGAAACTGTTGGCAGGACTTCAGAGTGTTAGAAACTCGCACAAGCGAAAGGAGCTGAAATATCTTATTGTGATATATAGGAGGCCTTAACTTCTCATTTATCTGTGCTCTTTCTTACTACACTTCACAGTAATACGTTGTGTTCCCATTGGTATAGATTTCTATTTGTTAGTGCCAAAACTCCAGATGTTTTCTAGGTAAATCTCTGGAGACTATTTTATTGTGTTTCATTTCTCCTTATTTACAATTCACTCATCTTGAACTCCAGCCGCTGGTAATAAAAATCCATAGAGTCTGCAGCTGAGCCAAGTGGACACTATTGTCCTGTTTTTTCAACTCAGGGATGGGTTGATCCAAGCCTTGAAAGTAATCCAAACCACCAAACTTTTCATCTCTCCATTAATTTTCTTTTTTTAACCCTTCATGCACCAGGGAATAAAGAGATAACTGCTTTGTCTTTCCTTTTTATCCCCACTCTCTTGTAAAAGGTTCAACCCTCTTCACCACGGCAGCATTTCCACAACTGCTGCCTGCAGGATTGTCCTTAAGCCCTGCTGCAAAGACTGGCTCCAGCCTGTCATTTTCCACTCCATCCCCACCAGGTCATTTCATAGATAACGTTGTAAGAGTTTCACTCATTGCACAATAGAACAATATTCAGTTAAAAGCTCTTCCTCTTTTTTTTCAGCACACCCGTAGAGATCAGAGACCTTGACACTGTCCCAGCCCCAGTGTGCCCAGTGTCCCAAAGCACAGGTAGCTGCCAGGCTACCTTCACCACTGATTTGCCATCTTCCAATGCTTTTGTCTGGAGTAAAAGAAAAACCAATGCGGAGACAGTGTCTTGCTGCATCCCTGAGCCACTTTGCGCTTCTTAACCTATGGAGAATACCTCCTTTTCTGCCTTGCAGGTACTTGCACAGTGTTTCAGCCAGACACTGGCAAACCCAAGCTCCACTATGCCTTCCAGGGAGTTCTCCAAGGCCTTTATTAATGAATTCAAATATAGTAAAGGCTGCTGTTTCCTCCCTTTCTCATTTTGCTCTCTTTTAGATTGTAGGCACCTTCAGGTTCCCTGGTACATCAGAGAGATTGTGGTGCCCGACTTGCCCTGAAATCGGTCTGTGGTTACCAAGGAAGTCAGGTCTCTACATGCTGACAAACCCCTGCTTAATGACGTAGAAATAATTAGCCAGCCACTTTGCTGCAGTGGGACTTCAGTTAATATTAAAGAGGTGAAAAGTTTCATTTCAGAGTTGCTGCAGCGACTGCTATATTTTAAATTGCATCTCAAGCATGTTTGATCAAGCAGATTTTTATATGAATATACCCGCCCAACATAGGTATATAAGCATAAGTCATTCCACAGCAAAATCTGATCATGTTTTCCTAGTGGTTCTGTGCTTGACTGATTTTTCAGGGGAAAAACTGTGCTACTTGGAGAACACCAAACAGCAGGTGAGACCTGCTCAGATCCTCATAAGCACTGCTCTGCACCCTTTTCATGTCAGGTAGAAGGATGACTGGAAGGAAGTTGTTACAGCTCTGAAAAGGTGATTTATCTCTCCCCACATGCCCAGGCTCTGAGTCCAGCCTCTTCCCTGGCCTGTGTGTTTTCTGGGCTGACATTCAGAGACAGTGCAGTGCTTGAGACCTATAGCTGCAATGCAGCTAACTGGTAACTCCAGCTCTCTGCAAGGCAGGAGGGAATTCTGTCTTGCTCTAGTAAACAGCTAGAGTGGTAAGTGCCAGCTATGAGATTTTTGAGCCATTATTTTGTTTCTTTGATTTCTTACTACTTGGGCAAAACAGATACCATCTTTTTTTTGCTTTGTGTTACTGCTTGTTATTTACTTATTTGTGAAGTAATACAAATTATCTATATGGTGTGAATTTTTGCTCTGTGTATCGGTAGGTCTGACTGTGTTGGTTAGCATCCTAATCACCTGAGGAGCTGAATATTTATTGTGAGTAACTCTTTTAAAATGAAACAAGTTAAAATGGACCAAACCCAAAATACCAGGCAAACCACTCTCACAAGAACAACATCTAAGAACAACACTTAACAGTAGTTACACACTGGCATCACAAAGAAAGGCATTATTGTTGTTAGTTTTAGTTTCAAATAGAGAAACAGAGGTTCTGAAAGATAAAATTATTTTCTTAAGGCACTGCAGCTCAGTGGCAGTGCTAGCAGTTGATCTTCAGTCCTGTATCCTAGCTAGTGGCATTAAAAGCTTGGATGCAGTGTGTCCTGAACTTCAGAGAAATCTGCCTCCAAATGCTATGCCTCAAGCTCATCTCTAGAAATATTTAATGAGCAAAATTTTAATTCAAGTTGCATTAAAATAATTAACAGGGAAAGCATCAAAGCACAGTATCTTCCCAAGCTAGTAGTACTATACAAAACCTAAATCTCTAGCAAACCAGAGAAAGCATTATGCTGAACAACCATTTTCAACAGGGAGAAATGAATACAAGGCAGCATTAAGAACCAGGAATGATGGTTGCTCCTTACTTTTCTTCTCATTTGGAAGCAAGTGCTGTGTCTGTAGCCTACAGCTTTATTTGTTAGTACAGAGGCTTCAGCCTGGACTGAAGCCACATGGGTCACAGATTCCTCATCTGAAAGCCTGTGGATCTTCTGTCATGGTGTCCTTTGGGTGCATTACGTAAAGGTCACCGTTCTGGTTACTTTCCCTTTCTCAATTTTTCAACTTGTTCTGTCTCTACTTGCACACTAGTAGGATGTGCTAAAGGAAAAAAACATTTTTAATTCTTCAGTATGAAGCTGGGTACTCATGTAGTACCTGTCCTTACAGGTAGACATTTATACAGTATCTGTCCTTAAAATGTCAGTGTTCACCAAGCGATTCTGCGTATTGGCATCTCAGATGACATAAATAGGCCTCTGAAGTCAACTGAAAGACTCAAAGGCTTTTAGTGATTTCAGCGTATTTTTGATTACACCATTATTTTCCTGCAGTGAGAAGGCAAAAAAACCAGCAAACCCTTGCTGTCTAGAATGCTGTGTGTATCTTTTTGCAAATGCAGTAATCTCACAGTAGCCTGTTTTTTTCCAATGTGATGCTACCTCAGCCAATCTTTTGTGCCAGAGAGGAAAAGCTGTGATATTCCCAAATTCCAGTAGCCAGTTATCTGCTCCCTCTGCCCTCCCTCGTGTCTGTCCCTGAAGAAGGCAGAGATTGAGAGGGTTTTTTAAAAAACATTCCTTTAAATGAGAAGAATAACTCAATGAGGGAACAGAAAAAAGCCATGCATTTCACTCATCATAATTCTTAACAGCACTTGAATCTTTAGTATGAAATACTTGCAATAAATTGTGCAAGATCAATCTTGGGAAGTAATAACATTTCAAGAGAAGGAAAGATTTTAAGTAGTTTCAAAGACAGATTTGAAGATCCCTGTCTGGACAAAAAAAATGAGGATAATTCTTAAGAAGTCGTCTCAGAAAAAGGCAGAGAGGCTGACTACATTGAATAAGTTATTAGTGTTCAATTATTAATTCAGTTTTGTGTCAGCCTTGAGCTATTTATTAGCTATTAATTGATACAGTTAATTTATAAAATGTACAAGTAATTTTAATAAGTACTTCTGAATGCTTTTTTTTACTGGATGCTAAATGATGGGCACGTGGAAATGTATGCTCAGTCTAAATCTGTGTCATTGTAAAGTATGGGTTAGATTAACAGTGCTCTTCAGAGAAGGAAGACAAGCACTGATACACTGGGTAAGGAAGAAATCTTGAGAGGCACTTCTTGTGTTACTGGAGAGAACTAGTAACAGCTTTTTTCAGAACAAAGGAAATTTTGGCATCTCATGTGGTTTTGGTTGTGGCCAAATGAAAGTTTCTGCCCAAGGGTTTGGCTGTTCAAGCATCTGGGGTCCATAGTATGAAATAAGCAGAAAGAGACTGCTGTAAATGTTAAAGAGAGAGAGATTGTCATAATGGAAAGAGTAATTTCCCCCATGCTTTCTGGGGAGAAACAGAACCTGTGATAAAGCCAAGGGCACTGGCTCTCTACAACATACCTGCCCTATCCTGTCTGTCTCCAAAAAGCAGGAAGGGCCTATGGAGCTGGTGCAAGGAGGCATGTCCAGGAAGGGCAAGAGTTGAGGAGCAGCAAGTTTTTGCAGCCTGATATAATAGGCTGGGAGTCTTCTGCACCGGCTATCAAGGTCCATTTGGATCTCTCAAATTTACAGGACAATGTACTCTGTGACTTAAACTTTATTTCATGAGCTCATTAAAAAATATAACGCACAAATGTAACAAAAAGGGGCTCAGTCCTTCTTTGCCTAGACTAATCTGACACATTAATTCAGTTATTCACTATTCAAGTCATAAGATTTCCTAATTTATAACTTGTGACTCTTAATATCATGCACCTATGATCAAAAGAAAAGAATTAGTTATCTAGCCAGTGGTGAGAGTGGTCATCCTTCGTCCTCCGTCATGGTGATACATCCTGTAACACAGCAGGAAGTATGACAGCCTTAGCAGTCCAGCTGCTCTCGAACCCACTCCAAAAGCTTTTTGGGTAAGCTGATGTTTTATACCCTCCATCTTGATTTTGTGTGTACCATTTACACAAGTTAGTAGATTCTGGGGAAAATACCAGACAAAAGATGATGGTTGTATAGTGGCCCTTCAGCTCTTCCTGGACACCTCTCCTGCCTACCTGGTGCTCTTGCCATGACCTAATAGCTCTAGTCCCACCCACACATCAGGCCTTAGCATGACCTGGGTTAGGCAAGATTTAAGGAAGGGATTGAGTGAACAGACACATCCTTCTGGTGTCAGCTACTCCTCGGCACAAAAGCCTGTTGTGGGATATTCCAGTGTTTTGCATGGGACCCCATCTGGTCTCACTCAGGTCAGTGCTCAGTGAAGAGGTGTTGGACCACCCATGAAGTCTTCTGGAAATCCCATTCTTTCCGTAATACACATTTAAGCTTGCTCCCATTCCAGGGGAGCAGGAACTTCACTTATTACTTTTTGAGACTCTTTGAAGATAAAGAATATACATAATTCTGATCTTTTCCACATGCTCCTTTTATTTTCATCACCAAATTTAAAGCCTGATTCATCTTCAAGGAAAAATATTTTCCCGTTCTGTCAGCTTCTCTATCTAACCTTTCCATTCAGTTGAGCAGTTTCCACAGGGATAATGACAATACTTACGCATGCACCAAGTGAAGAATACATCTTTAAGCCAAGCAAAAATGCCTTGTAAATGACATTTATTACTGTTTAGGACAGGCCAGTTGAAATTATTCTTTGCCACTCATAAAAGTGCACCAAGAAGGTTGCTGACACATGCATGTCCTTGCGTACGTGTACACGCACCCAGTAGAGACATAGAAGATTCTGTTTGAAAACTGCCTCTGATTTTATGTGTCAAGCTTGCATTTAGATACTACTTTAATATGTTTTCAGGTGCTTTACAGCAATGTGCAAAGACAGATGAGGATACGTGGACACACAGTCACGAGAGTTCCTCAGGAATTGATGTTCCTGCAAATCAGGAACCTGTATCCCATTGACCTCAGAAGAGTTTAGTTTCCTGTGAATCTAAATCACTCCAGAAATCAGTTTCTTGCTTTGATGAATATTACATTGTTAGTATTACCAAAGTGGCTTTGTTTGTCATCAACACTGTCGGTGGGCATGGGAACATTAAAATTTGCCTGCCTGATTTTGTGTTATATAGAGAACTTGATTTACACCTGGAAAGAGGAATGAACCAGGAAGCACTGGAACACACTAGACTTTTCCTCATGCAGATTTTTCTTCATCTCTTTTCCAGTGACTACACTGGGGCCGCTGAAAGTTTTTGCAGCCTTCGATAACTAAATAAGCATGATGTTCCAGTGGTATAGATCTGTACCCTGCATGCTGTTTCATTTAACCTGAAAGGACTGATAAACGTTTTCTTGGTAAAAGTTATTAAAAGTAATTCAAGATATAGAGCAGAAGCAGAGATGATCCACAGTTTGTGAATGAGGACTGTACCTGAGTCAGGATGTGTTTTTATCCCTATCGATACCACCCTTGGGGAAGCACATTATTTTCTGTGCCTAGCTTGCCTCTCTGCCTTTGCTTGGTTCATGTGTTAGGATGGGAAAAATGTCTGTCGCTTGTCTCATATTGTGGCTTTCAAAACCGCCTAGCACAATCTCAGCAGGGCTTCTAGGCATAAATGTAACATAAATAATAAGAAGAATGGTTATCTTCAGAGCAATAATGCATTAAAAGTTTCTCATCTTTTAAAGTA
Organism: Lathamus discolor; assembly: GCF_037157495.1. Taxonomy (NCBI): domain Eukaryota; kingdom Metazoa; phylum Chordata; class Aves; order Psittaciformes; family Psittacidae; genus Lathamus; species Lathamus discolor. The sequence goes on from NC_088884.1 coordinate 62,045,333, forward strand.
TGCTTGCCACAGTGTAACCAAACACAACACAAAGACATTAACACTGTAATAGCTTTCTACAAAACTATAATGTGGATTTTTATTCCATCAGAGAGATAACTAATAAAATACAAACACCAGCATCAGGCAGAAGAACGCATTTTAGGAGGGGGCAGTCCATCTACTGTGTTGTGGGAATTAGGCAGGGAACGAAGGCAGGGATTCACTTTGACAACGTCACTCATCTTTTTCTTTTCTGAAAAGAAAGAGTTCTTGTCATGTGTTTATGTCTACAGGAGACCAAGAGAAATTCCCATTGATATTGGGAGTAAGTTTTCTTTGTGAATATTTGTTTCTGATTGCTAGTTTGGGATGTCCAGTCAACAGTTTTGGTCAGGATAACGTGTGGTTGGGTTTTTTTCATTTAGTGGTTTTCAAAGGAAAAAGAAGAAAAATTTATTCTTTTTTCCCAGCACTTTAGTCATTTCTTGGCTGGTGTGAGTAACAGGAGCACGGAGTCATGACACAGTCTGTAGCTTTCCTGTTTATTTATTTGTGTGTATACATATATGTATTGATAACTGCTCTATGTAAGGGCTTTATCTGCATATCACCTTTTAACGATATTGTTTCAATTTATGTTTTATTCTGAAAAATGATGTTTCCTTCCTGAGATGTGTGCTTAACCATAAGGCAATTTGTGCTGATATTGCAACAGGAAACTTGTACAGTATCAGCTGTCATGTTTTCAGTTCAAGCCATAGTTCCTGAGGTAATTTTTGCCTCTTCAAGTTCCTCATACACTCAAAACTGTGGAGCGACATAAAGTTCTGCCCCTGTCACAGAATGGTATATAAAAGATGGTCTGGATCATGAAGCAAGTATCAGTCCCCATACCCAGCCAATTTTTACTCCTTGCTTTTGAGAATTAGTGCTGAAGTGAGGATGTCTGAAGGAGATCAGACACAAACAGAAGAGGTTTTAACGTCCGGAGTTAGACAGTGAAGTTTGCTGTCATGATGAAAACCTCTTTTTGCCCTCTGAGTCTGAAGTATTGCCTTTGTGCTCTGAAATACAGAAAACTGAAATATCTTGGAATTTCACCCTTGCTTCTACTCAGAAGTGTGCATGTGACTACCTTTGTCCTGCCAACCTGAGTATTGAAAACTGTGTTTTCTCAACCTGCAAATAGTGTTTTCAGTCTGTCCTCAAGCTTTATAGGTTTCAGGTCTAAACCTGTTGCTTTAATTTTTGAATGCCTGTGGACAAATAAAAACAAAACAGGTCAGACAGTGCGTGGTGACAGTATGCCAACTCTAAAACACAGAAGTTAAACAGCCATGCAGCTATTTTCTCTGAAGAGGTGCCTACAGGACTACAAGTCCCAGATCATAACCTTCCCAAAGTGCGTTTGCAGTTGCTGTTAGATTATGACTCAGGACGGGTCTGCCTTGCATTGATTGTGATGACTGTGGTTCACATAGACACCTCCTGGGCTGCCTTTTGCATACAGGAGGCTCAGGTAATGCTGCGGGAGTAGCCTTAGCAGTGGAACACTCAACAGGACCTGCACATCCATCCTGAGAGGTTAAATACAGAGACTGAATGGTAAACATATTCTGAAAGCTGCCCGTACTTCCAGTTGCACCCTGGATCCTGAAGGTACTCCTACAGCACTTCCCTGATGAGGAAATCCATCGTACTTAAGGAAAAAAAATGATATGTTAAGATTCTGAATCCTAAATACTTTTCCCCACTCAAGCCTGGCTGATTCTTTCCTTTGTGCTTATGTCCTCGGCAAAGCACCTGAGTTGACAGTATTTCACAGGTCTAAATGATGACAGGCTGGAAGTGGAACAAGGCATGCCTGAAATGTCAAGATGCTACAGCCTCTCTCTGAAGATACCAGCACCAGAGTCAGTCTTTAAACATAGGTGTTTCTTGACCCAAATTCTCCTACAGGAGCCTAAGGCTTGATAAGCCCTAAATAAGGCTTATCACCAGTGGGTGTTTGGGGCTCTCATCCATCTCCTTCAGCTGGGTACCCTGTGCCCTGGAGCAAAGCTGCTGCCTGAGCACAGGACCTAGTGTTACCTGAGACAAGGTGTCACTGAGGGTTGTTAGCTGGGTTCTAAATGGTCTCATAATGATGGGAATTCAAATTAATACATTGGTTTTGATTTTTTGTTGACTTAGGGTTTTAAAAAGCTGGTTTGTCTGTTCAGTTTCTAATAACACCTTCAAAAGCAGCCCCAAATTGTTACCAAGTTATAATTAAGCAGATAGGAATAGCTCTTTTCCCCCAGTGCTCAATATCAGTAAAGAAGATGCCAAAGCTTATACTTCTGAAAACTTGCTCTGTCAGATAGGTGTTTCTTGGTAGTAAGACCACATATGCCCTCTGCTGTCCCTTCAAATTGTGTGAAGACATAGTATCAGAATGTTATTGTTAATAGTATCGCAGATATTAATTTAATGATTATGTGGAAACTAAGGAAAGAGGAAAATTCTGAGCCAAAACAGCATTCCCTTTTTTAGAAATCAGTCTGAACCAAATGTTAGCTTTGTATCTAAACCTTGACTGTTGGGTATTAGGGAATGACACTGAAAGCTCATTGCTGTAAAGTTTAATAGCTGAAACAGAATGAAGATATCAGATGCTGGTTTTCCTTGCAAATGTTTCCCAAAAGGCTATGCACAGAATGATGCACTCTGGTACAGTATCGCTGTCTCATGTCCCTTCGCATTAGTAGCCCTGCCAGGCTCTGCCTCTGCCCTAATACGAGAATCAACAAAAACATCATTTTTTTTAATGTAACTCAAGCCATTTCATAAAACAGCTATAGAAACAAAGGATCCTTGCTGAGTATTTGAAGTCCCATTTTTCAGGGAGTACAGAGCCCTGCTTATAGCTGATGAAGGGACCCCACAGACAAGTTGAAATTTGTATCAATCTGATCTAGCAAGCCCAAGGGCCCAAACCTTTGCATTTGCAGAAGCATGCACAAGCAGCACAGGCCCTTTTCAGCCCTCTGTGGTGTTTCCTGCATTTAGAAAGAGGAGCTGGCTCTTGCGCAGGGCTGGCTGTGTGGCTGCCTGCCCCAGGGAAGGCATTGCATTGCAGGAAAGGGTTCAGGTAGCTCCATCTTTGAGCATGCAGGTGGGGTTTCTGGGCTTAGACTAGGTGCGGAATTGTACAATCCCTTGGGAAAGCTCTGCAGAAATAATGTTTTTCAGATTTTGAGGTTTTGTGCTTCCTAAGCACACAGTCTGATGTGCCTTACAGTTCTGGAAAGTCATCTGCAATAAGATTGTATATGCAAAACTGCATGTCTTTAAAAATAGATCTATAGCAAAACCCTAGACAAATCTCTAAATATGGCAGATGTTACTTTTTTTTCAGTAAACAAATTGCTTGCTCTTTTTATGTGCTGAATTTCCTTGATTTTTCAGAGATAGCTAATCTCAGAAACTAATTTCTTGGCAGCAAGCAAGCCTTTAACAATCTTGGGTAAACTTCATAGGTGCTTAATTTACTCTGGCAGCACATAATGGAAACACCGGTGTTGACTAGAATGCACTTTTCCAAATTAATTCCTGTCTTCTGACCACACACACTTTTCCTGACAAAGGTAAGTCTCTGAGCACTATGCAAATTGCTCCCTGCTGTTTGTGCAGTTTGCACACACAGTATTAGTTTAACCTTTGATGACAGCTGAGTGAATACTCAACACCTTACTTTTAAATTAGAGCCTAATCCAGATCTTACTTGCTCCTGATAGCTCTCATTTTGAATGGCACATAAATAGCACAGGGAACACGGTGAAGTTCTAACAGAACCTAATCTTGGTAACTGGGAGAAGTTACTCAAGAGGCCATCAATTTTCCATGGATGGATGCAGGTTTCGCACAGGATGCAACAGAATTGGGTTGATAAGGTTTTGTTTGAGCTACTGTGATTACTTACGGAGACCAACTTTCATCACCTGTCCTAACTCTTGGGTAGACCCAGAAGCTAATTGCCATGCCTGTCTAGCTAGCTAGTGTGTGATTGTGTGACTACATGCATGCTTTCCTACAGATTATTTCCACTAATACTTTAACTAAAATGCTTCCTAAGTCACTGTTCTCAGTGCCTATATTGGAAATACGCATTGAATGCTCAGCCAAAATTATCCATTAGGGTGCAATTATCTGTGAGCAGAGCACTGAAACCTGGAGTATTTTTGACTAAAAGGTCAATTAGTGTGATTGGGAGGCAGAGGAAGCAGCCAGCCGTAGTATAGTCAGAGGGAGCAATCAAGTGAATTGAGCAGTCAGCTGATTAGAAAACAACTAGCAAGAGCAGGATGAATTTTCACCCTGGAAGTGATGAATGTAGACCTGTCTGGAGTGCTCAGCTGAAATGAACACTCAATCAGCATTTGATTAACCTCAGCTACCCCTAGGTGAAGGCATATGAGTAGAATCTACATATATATGTATGTATGTATATATATACACACGTAGGATTTTTATATATATATATATGTCTCCACGTATATGATGCTCCCAAGAGCTGTCTTATATGTCATACCAGTGAATAACAACTCAAAAATATTAACTGAAAGAGAGAGAACTGTGTGTTCAAGCAAAATATTTTTGGATCATATTTTTGGATCAGACAGATGGCTCCTTTACCTTGTAACTCATCTGTCCTTAAATAACATTTGTGCTTCAAATCTAAATACCAGAAATTTTTCTGTTGTCTAGTAAGACGTCTTAAAGTAAAATAATATTAGGCTTTGAGGTTAATTAAAGTTCACTAGAAATGAACATTTTACTCTCAGACCTATGCCTTTGTAATTAACATTTAGGATGCAGGGTTGATTACTATTATCCCCTTTGTTAGTTTGCAGTGTAGAATGAAGAAATCAAAAGCTTTGAGTTTGATTTTCAGGAGACCTTTTGTTAACAGGGAAACGTAATCTGCCCCATGAATATTGCTGTGGAATCCCCATTCCAGGTCTGGAAGAAGAGAAAGATATGTGGGCTTAAGGACTTCCCAACTCCCTAGCCTTACTGTTGTTGACACATCTGCCCCAGAGGCTGGGGACGGTCCTTGCATGGTTGTGACACTGGGGTGGTGCAGTATCCAAAGGTCACTTTCTCCTCTGTGTAGGAGTGGTTGGGTTGGTATCTTCACCAGCTTCAGGTGTCGGTGGTGGGGCTCAGGGGGCTGCAGCTTTGCCCGTCCTTCAGCTAAGCAGCAGTGTAGTCATGGGCTGAACTGGAGGATGCTGAGTGGCACGGTATGGTATCATCTCTTTGTTCTGGTGTTCAACTGCAGCCAGGTGACAGGGACCGCATTTCCCCCAAACTGGGGATTTTCTCCAGGTGCTCAAGGCTTGATGACAGGAGCTGGTGGACACCATGTTTCCAGCTCTGCCATTGTTCCCACAAGATGTGCAGCGGCCACACAGATGGAGCGGGGTACACTCTTCTGCACAAATTCCTTCACTTCCTCTGTGCAGCACTTTCAACCCCAAACGGAAACGTGTCTCACTGGTCAAGCAAATGAGTAAGCACATGCAAGGAGAAGTCTGGCAGGCAGTGGAGCCTGCAGGCTGGAAACTCCTTCAGGTCCCTGCAGCAGATACAGCTGTCAACAAGGCTTGCTTGTCTGAAAGTGAGCAGTGAGCCAGCTGGGCCCTGAACCGCTCCTCCCACAGGGAGAGGAGACTGGCTAGGCGACGGCAACGTTTCAGCTGGGCCTTTGCAGACATGCTGTCACTGCTTTGCACAAGGAGCATCAGGAAAACCTCTGGGGAAGGAAGAGCTGGAGACATGCTCTTCTAGAGGCTACCCCAGTTAACTTCACTTGGTTTACCTCCATGACTCAAAATGTATGAACAATAGTCTGTTTATGTTTTAATGAGGTCATAAATGGCATCATGCCAATCTGAGCAAAGGCAACGCTTTCTTTACATTAACTAGCTAGATCATCATTCCTCGAAGTGAAAACCATGACTCTCTGTATTTATTTCTTGTCCCTGTTTATATGTGAAGAAGTGTTTGTTTAGCATTAAGGGTATGTCTTTTAATCCAGACTAAATCTCCTTGTAAGTATATTGTGACATTATTAGATTTTATGTTGCAGTTTCCTTTATTAGTGCCTCAACCCAGACCAAAATTGTATTATTTTAGCATGGAGATGGTTGTTCTTTCTTTTCAAAATATTTATATTGCAGTGCTTATGCTCCTAAATCTAGTGTAGTGTGGCAGTCACAAGTTTATTTCTCACATATTGAATTGGCAGCAATCAAACCACAGAGATGTCAGTAGACCTACTCATTTATTCGAAGGGGGCTGTACAAACAAGTCTGATTTAAGATAACAAATCCAGAAATGTTTCAACTGCCATGTACTGTGTGTACATAATTAATATGGAGTCTCTTAAACTTTGAAACCATAGTCTGTGTTAGTGATTCCACAAATCATCTGGGATGCTACTGTAATAAAATGCTGGAAGGTTTTTCTCATGGTAAAAGAAAAATGATGACACTGGAAGTGTGATGCTCAGCAATGGGGCACTGACCTGTCCTACTCAAGCTAAGAAGTAGCTCAATTTGTTTGCATATTACAAGAATATTGCCTTCTATACAGAGACTAAAGAAGGTCAAAACACTCAGTGAGCAAATTGTTTCTGCATGTCAAATGATACACTGGAGTAATGGTTATTGTGGCTTCCAGAACCCAGTCTATGGCAAAGCTCTGCAGTGAATTTTTTGATTGACACCCATTGCCCACTGTCCCAATTGACCCTGAGATTTATTGGCCCTGCCTGGGTGAGGTAGACAGCTTCCCAGCTTGCAATGTGTCTGGAAGGTTGTGTGCTTATGGTTGGACTCAATGATTTTAAGGTCTTTTCCAACCTAAATGATTCTATGCTTCTATGTGATGCACACAGACTGCCTCATGCTGCTCTCCCTGCTCAGTAATGCAGAGCAGTAATTTTCCAGGAGCCAAGGAACTTCTTTTCCCAATGCATGTGCTTCCAAGAGCAGTGGTATTAACCTTCTTCAGAAGCGGTCAGTGCATGACTTGTTGAGAGATGTCAATACATTTCTATAGCATGTCCAGTTACTCAGTGCAACACACAGTGCATGTTTGGGTGTGCATTTGAGGAGCTGTACCTGAGTCACACTGTCCTGTGGGCAGCACCTTCCATCATAGTGGTATAACCGTTCTGTGTGGAGAGATGTCAATTCTTCCAGATTTTTCCTGTCTCAGAGTCAAGGCCACTTTTGAAGGATGGCAGTTTAGAGTAACACTCTCCTGTTTGGCTCATTAAATCAGTATTATATGTAGCCAAACTTACAAAACATGTGAAATTCCTTTGGCACAATGATCTAAATATGAAGCTTTTGTTTTTCAGATCCAAAGTCCACGTTAGGTTAGCTGGTGTGATGATCACAAACTTCAAAAAACATTTTCCCTCTGATTTCGTGCAATTTTTTTCCAGGAGGCACAAGATGATCTTGCCGAGAAGGAAGCACTGAAGGGGGTTCAGGAGAAGCATGTCTTTCTGGAAAGCGAAATCAAGTCAACCAGAGACTTGCCTGGACGAAGAAGAAGGTGGGAGAGTTAATAGGAAAAATCAATTGCTGTTTGTTTTATCTCCTGTTTTGCCATACAACTCTTTAAAAATCTGTCTTTCAGTAGTCACTTTCCTGATTTTTTGAGTTTCACAGCAGACAAAGAAAGGTCCCTGCCGCTAAGCCTCTAATTAGTCCTTTACCTCAGAAAAAAAAAAGAATATCGGGTTTGTAAAGGCATCAGTGGAAGAGTATTATGTAGAAATTTTCTTCTGTTATTGTGCTAGACACCATTTTGCCCCCCAGGTTCCAAGCGGTTCTTCCTTTCTGGAGAGGCCCATTATTACCCCATCTGATCTCCTAGAACAGAGCATGTAGTTCACATGCTGTTCACTCTTTTGTCCATATTTATTTCAGAAGTACCCATGAGCCTACGTGGTAAAGCTTGCATTGGATCCCCAGTTTTCTCAAGCTTCCAACTTGCTTAAGTCCAGCAATTTTAATTCCAGTACTATGTGTACTTTAAGTCTTTGCCAAGATCTATTTCCCTTCCCCTCTCAGTTAAACAGGTTTTATTTTGTAGAACCTTTGTTAATACCTGTTCCCTTTGGGGGAAGTAGTTTTGTAAAGCCTAGAAAGGGTCCAACCTGCTCTTAGCTTCTTCCCTGTATTCTTTCAAACCAAATTCCAGTCCCCTGCATGTTGAATTACCAGGAATCCTTTGTGAGGCACAGAGACTCACCAAAGGCAAAACAACCTATGTAGACTTGCCAACCCAACTTCACCCCATCTGTCTCTGAGACACTTGTGACTGAACTCAAGGAGCCCTTTACCTCTCCAAGAAGGCTCAAAGTGGGAGCCATCACCTGGCACTGCTGAAGCTCATACCCAGCCTCCTAACCTAGGCCATCTCACCTTGTTTTGTTCCTTGCACATAAAATGTTAAAGGCAACTGCTTCCTTCTCTTAGAGAAAAGCAAGACAGCCACAAGCACCTGCTGGAGGGGCCGTGCCTGAAAAAGGCAGAGGAAGAGCAGTTGTGAGAGAAATTAGTGAAATCACCATGGCAGTTTTCATTCTGCTTTCTCTATCCACTTAACCGGAGCTGTTTGCTCAGGTTCCGCCTAGCAGTCAGTAGCTGAATTGTGTTGCAGGTTCCTGGAGTAGGCATGAATTTCACTTGTGAAGTTCTCCTCATGCTATTCCTGTAGTTTGAAACTGCATACACTTGAAATCTGCAAACCAGAGTGGAAGGATGGGGATTCACTAACCAGCTGTGGTGCCAAAACCCACAGAATAAAGGTCCTCTTGAAGGGATGAATAACTTAAAGGAAAATGTAATGGCTGCATATCTGTCAATAAATATAGACCTATTTGATCTCTTTAGATTAGAAAGTCTAAAGGAACAAGAAGCAAATTCTCCAAACCTGCTTCAGTGATCTGGTCCCCTTGTCACACATGGTGTGTTTTACACTGACGTAACTTGATTTTGTGCAGGAGCGTATGACCTGCTGGATCTTGCTGACCATTCATTTGTTCACAGACATATATAGGTATCTGTGTATAGATGCATAAAATCATAAAACAGATGTAATGTAGCATAGCATAACATAGTATAATTAACATAAGATATTATAAATATAATTTATGCATTATATAAAACAAGCTGTAAAGTTTATGGTTTTTGTCTGCTGGAGCCATTTGTTAGCTGATAAACTAAAGACCTCCCCAGGCATTTTAATCAACACAGCCTTTCTGGCTGGAAACTACAGAGATTTATGTGGCAAACAAATCTGAGTGGTTTTAGTTGTGATGTGTCATCCCAGTACTACTGCGGTCATTAGCTGCCTCTTCTAATGCAGGCAGAATTCGGTTCACTCCTCTGTTTGATCACAGCCTGTAGTGCAGGCATGTTTACTCTAAGCAGTGACATGGTGGGGTGAACATTTTAACATCCTCTTGCTCTATCTAGTAGGAAGACCACAACAACTTTAGATTTCATAATGTGTTTTAATGCATAATGCTTGTGGATGACATCCATTGCACAAGCAGGGATTTTGTTAGTTACTAGAATCAGGTTGCCAGACTTTGTGGATGTTTTCTATGGGCTGGCACTTAGTAGAGCCTTGCTCTGGGCTCAGCTGTGCTCTCACTGACACCTGTATAAACCCACAAGTAATTCCACTGAAGTTATTGAAATTGCTCTGGACTTGTGCAACCGTAGCTGGAAGCAGGAAGTAATTAAGTTAATTTTGTAATTCTTCAACATACAGCAAATGCTCGGCCCTACCCACCCACACAGGCAGAGGCATAGGTACATACATGCAGGTGGAGTTCATAAAATGAACGGCCTGACCAAGTGTATCCGCACAGATGAAAACCAGATGCTTGGAAGGAAACTCTTTTCCTGCCAATGTGGCCTAAAAGCCGCCAGCTTGTATACCTTCAGTCTCAGCTGTGTTGCCATGACCAAAAATAGTGTTCTTGGGAATATTTACAAGGATGAATACACACACATTCTTTCTTCCTTTGAGGCTTTCAACAGATGCTGCTAAGCTTTGAGTTTTCTAATTAAAAGAAGTCCTACACATGTCAGTATCATAGGAACAGTGCACTTTTTCTTCTATCCTGTTTCACAGTGTAGATCAAGGAAGTCCTTAGAATGCTGGTTGCTCTGTGTGTGCAGGGGTGCCTCTGCATTTACAAGCACATTGTCTTGAATCCCTTAAGTTCCTTTAAAAAGTGCATAGTTTAACTTACTTGTCTCTGATAGGTAAATGACTTCATGTTTTCAGCGGCTGCATAGGATTCATGGAGCTGCAGTGGCATAACCCATCTGAGAGGCAATGCAAAGGACTGATGCCTTGAGCAGGACAGAGAAATTATGCTTTGGAGAGCAGTAACTCTTGCTAGGCACCATATTGTCCTCACAAGACATGCAACTTGCACCCTTTTTAGGCTGTTGGAAGAGCCCCCACATCCTGTCTCATGAGGCAAGGCTGAAACTTCCCTGAACCACTCTTGCTGTCCTGACTCTGCAGCAGCATCTTGGTGCCACAGTAAGGAATTCTACAGGGTTCCCTGAATGACATAAAATGAACCATGTAATTACTTAAATCCAAGAGAAGGACAAAGACTTTCTTTTGAAGGACTTAATATGGGGAACTCAGCAATTCCTGTGAGATGGTAGTAGAAGACATTTGCAAACACAAAGGCCCTGTACGGTGTCTGGTCATCCTTCTAAGGGAGCAGTCTACATAGCTGTCATCTAGAAGCATGTCGTGGTTAAGAAAAGTGCAGACAAATCCAAATCCCTTTGTCTGTGCTCCCAGAAGGATGGATATAAGCCAACTCTGGTCCAAAACCTAATAAGCGATTATATTAGCTAGGATGGGTGCTGTGCTGACTTGGCAAGGTAGCTTCCAGATGGTAACTGGCTTAAATTCATTTGGCTCAGGGAGAAGACACTACTTGCACAACTCTTGTCTGCTCGTGCCCATGTTGGCACGCAGAAGAGAATTAAGAGTTACAGATTTCAGCCAAAAGCTGCCACAACCTGCATACAAGAATGCAAAGATCTCATCACAGATATGGACCTGCTCAGATGGAAGGATGTGACAAATAGTCAACCCAGCATGAAGGCACATTGGATGGTACAAGCATATTGCTCAGAGCTGAAGATAGGTTTGTGGGCTGTATCACGATGCAGTATTGCTCAGTTAGGACTGTGTCCACTTTAAAATGAGGAAGAGGTTGAGAAATCATTCTCCGGGTTAACAGTGATATGACTTGTCCCCATATAAGATCCTGTTCTCTCTTTCTTTTTTATTTAGCAGACAAAGAGACCGATGTATGCTTTGGTTTGGTTTTAAAGATTATTTACTTGACAAATTACTGAAGGGTCATTTTTTCATGCAGCAGAGACATGATGTCTTCCTGTTGGTCTCAGCTATCGGTCGCAGGCTCCTTCACTCCAAGCTCCACACTAGATGAGTCACCGAATTCTTCAGTCGTGACCTTGGTGGGTTTACCTATTCCTCCCTCTGACAGAAGGACCACAGAGATACCCAGTCTGGCACAATCTTCTGGCCTAACTGAGGCTTTGCGAAGGAGATCCATAGGTAAGCCTCTAGAGACTCAACTGGTTTGTATTTAGGACAGAAACCAGAGTCTTTTATTTGTCCATGTGCACACAGTGTAAAAATACAACCATATAGCTTGAGAGGAGGCTTTGCTTGTATGTCATATTTGGCTCTATTGGAGTGGAGTGGCTCACATACCATTTCACATCCTACTCTCTGGCTGGGACTGCTCATATCTCCAAACATGAGAGTGATAAGTGAGGCCTCAGGTGGTAGAGAATATACCTGTGTTCCCTGGACTAAGTGGTGTTATTTCCTTGTGTTTCACAATGGGTATAGCTGCAGTAGTACTCCATATGTAAAAAGAACCTTTTATTTTCATGTCTTATAATAGACTTAGCTTTCCTATGTAGAAAAATCTGCATCTGCGCTCCAAGCAGGACATAGATGTATGGTGGAGGTTCGTGGAAAGATGCATGCACATGTTCTGGGAGCCACGACTGGCCCATATTAAGCTGCTGAAGAGTGAGCACCCAGCTCTTCGCTGTTGCAGGTGTTGTGACTGTTTCATAATCACAGACAAGGCTGAGAGCAACATCAACACCAGCAGAGGTTCTGCACCCTCGGCCTCCTTCCCCATGTCATTTTCTCGAGTGTTGTGCTATGAGGATGAGGCAGAGGGCAGTGACAACAGCCACCTTGCAGCAGGGTGCTGCTCATGGGACAAAGGCCCTGGCTTTGTACTTGGTCACCAGATTTTTGGCTCCCACAGAAAGACATGACCAGTCTAAGAAGGACTGGTGCTTGGTGGGGATTTGTGTGAGTGTTGCTCTGTGCAAGGGAGGCCTATGACACAAGGAGGATGAACCTCTGTTACATGCCTTGCGGTGAAATAGAGCATTTTGTCCCCATAGATTTTTAAATACCCTTTAGTTACTTCAACACAGACTGGAGTAATGATGCTAATTGTACCAGGGGGGTTGCTCAACATCCTGCGAAAAAGGGATGCAGCACAGCTCTTGAAACACAGTTATGACTAGAGTTTCTGGTCAGTGGTCAATTCTGATATTTTGGCATTTGGTTTAGAGCTGCACAACTATAAAAATGGAAAGACTGACACTGGGGGGGAAACAAAAATATTTGAATGGTGTCCTCAAGGATGAGGCCCTATAGATTTTCTAGAAGTAAATAGTCAGACATGAGAGATACAGTTGGTGCTGTTCTTGAAGAAAAGGTTAGTATGTCCTTTCCTTCTCCCCATTTATTAACCATCAGAGAGACCAGATGAAGCCTGGGCAGGGGTATGGGGAAGCAGAATGAAGGGGAAAAGTCATTATAAACTAGGCTTCATTAATTCAGCTGCTGGGGGAACAGCATGTCTGGGAAGGTCGAGATGTTTCATTTGACCTAAACAAAATGCTTGGACATTCTTCAGTTGAAATGTTTCATTCCTGCCTATTGAACCAAAACAAAACACTTAGCTTTGGTGAAGCCTTGTGGTGAAGGGCTTGGGAGGGAGCAGCTGCAACTTATTCTGGCAGCACTTGTCTGCCCCAGGGCTGGGAGAGGGGGTTTTGCCAATGTTGATCACTCCAGTGTATTGATGAATGAAGATGGATTTCACCCCACATATTAGAAAACAATGAAAGACCCCAGTCTGTCTGCTGTCCAAAAGGAGTGAATGTCCTCCTGCTATGAACAGCCCTCTGAAGGCAGAAAAGGTTGTTAAAGTGTTTTAATGGCCTAGTCTTCAAAGGAAAAGGGGCTGATGTGACCTCCCACAGAGAAGTGTGTGCGTGCACATGTGTGTGTGCTCACATTTGTTTGTGTCTGTCCTCCCAGTCGTGCCTTTAGTTAATGATCCACTTCAAGCAAATTAGGGCATGTTTATACATATGATGCAAGGTAGATATGTGGAAAGCAGTGGGCCTGTTCCACCCTTTGGAGTGTGAGATTGCCACTAACCTCAAGTCCTTCCCTCGGGTTCGTGTATGTTTACCAGTGAACAATGAAACATGTTAGAGAGCAAGATTTGCTGTCAGATCCCTTTTCCCCTCCCCACTGCTGCCTGGAAGTTAATCCAGCCTCCTAAGTGGAAAACCATGATTAAAATCATTGCACTGATTTGGATAGGGTAAGTTTGAACTGAGAGCCTCCTCTTCTTTAGGAAAGCTTCCTAAGCACTCCACTATGAATTTTAGGGTATAGATGTCCCTTGCTGTGGCATGAAACCAAAGCAAAATGGCACCAAAAAAGAAAAAAAAACCCAAACAAGGAGAGCCTACAGGATAGAGATGGTGCCCCAGGATGAACTGCTTAAGGCAGCTTAATGGCTGATGGAGATGAGGTCTCCTGGAGTTTGGGATACCATAGGAGAGGAGATTTTGTCTGCCCAACAGATGCTTTCCTGGAGGCTTCCCCCACAGCATTTTCCCCTGCTGAGTATTTATGGAGCACTACCACAGTTTAGACAGTAGTTTCCAAAGGAACATAAGGAAATTAGTCATTTGATCCCACAGAATTTCAACAGTGTCAGGGCCCCTCCTAGAGGCTCCCCAAAAGCCCTCTTTGAGAATGCTAGATCCTAGCAACAGCAAAAGCAACCACCGGTCTGATCTCAGAACAGACTGGCTTGTTGACACATCAGTGAAAAGCAGCTTCAACACAGTCTGTTCACCCTGCGGCTGCCAGTTCGGCTGTCGCTCTGGGTGTTTGATCTACCAAAGGCTCCAGCCCAGGAAAACAAAGCCCAATGTTTCTAGTTCCTGGCTTAGGGAGTTCATTGCCCCTCGTGCTCTTTCCCTTCTACCAAAAGCCCAAAGGCCATTCTTCAGTATTTCCTAGTTTGGCTCTTAATCAGTCGCACTTTCAGCTGTAGACCAGCTGTACCTTTCTCTTTAGACTGCTTGTGCTGTAGCATTTCACCTTCTTATTACCCCTGTGCTATTACACTTGCCTGCCACTAACTGCTAGTTTTATGCAGGCAAGTGAACCAGCAGCATTGTCCAAGGGCTGTTACAGTTCTTCCCTAGGAATCCTAAGGGAAGGGATTACAAATGGCACTAAAGAGTGTCTGATGCTGTGCCATCACCACGCCATGATGAAATGCACAGGGAGAAGGGACTACAGAATTTCTAGCATTCTTTTTGGTAATTAGAAAATCCTCATATGAAAAAATGTAACACTGTAGACAACACTCCCAGTGATCTGGCGAGGCTTATCTGCATTGCAGTAATGCTGTCTGACGCAGACACTCATGCAAGTGAAGCTCTGCTCTGTCATTTCAGAGCTAATAAGAGCTGAGGGATGCATCTTCCCCCAAGATTAAGGCTGTCCCACCAGGTCTGGTTAGAGATAGATTTTCTGGTGGAGCGAGTCTTGTATAAGATGCAACATAAAGTATTGAAGGAACCTTGAATGTATAGTCTGAGAAACAGGCACTGAAAAGGATTTAGTTTGGCGTAGAGTCTTTGATGTGAGAGTTAAGATCCCCCTCTCTCATTCTACCTGCCTTTGCCAGAATGGGAAGTCCTGGCAAAGTCCGTCTTGAACACTTACATTTGAACAAAGGAACAAAAAGATGATCAGGGGATGTTATCACTTTCGTTTTGTAATTGGAAGGGAGCCTTGATATATTCATTATCCACTCACAGCTGATGATATGCTGTCTAACAAGACTGAAATTGCAGGATGACAATTACACCACTGATGGCATAATTTATTGTTTTTTCGGTACCCAAGGTAATTCCAATGAGGTAATAAATCTACATGTCAGTAAGAAAATACTCAGTTTACCAGCTGTGCTCTGTTTTATAGCCATAGGTTTAACACTTTGAGAGGAGCGTTTGCTAAGCTTTGCTGCAATCAGAGGCAAAGAGGAAGTAAAAAAGTTCCATTTTTGTTACCAAAAAAAAAAAGGTTTGTTTCTCATAATTTGTCTTTCTGTTAATATTGCATAACTCAGTGTTGTTGTCTTTTGCTTGATCATCAGCTCAGCCCAAGCATGGTACTGAAATACCGAGTTGGAACTGTGCTTCATCAAGAAACCTTAGCCTTTTCATGACAGTGCCGGGACACAGGAGCTTCAGCCCTTTGTTTACTGACTCAAGGAAGATTGCCCAGAGCCTTAGATGCATGCAGAATCCTAGGAGACGTTCTGCTTATGAGGAGTACCAAGAGTTTGCATCCAGGTACAGGCACAGTTGGCGCTCACCTTCAGGTTGCAGGGAAGAGATGGTGTTTGCTGCAATGCCTCCTGTACAGGAGCTGCGAAGCACAGGCAAACCCTTGATAAGAGACTGGGTTATTGTTTCTATTGTTTATATGTTGTTTATATATTGGAGAATATCAAAGGCTTTGAAATGTAGGAATCTGTCTCACTTCTTTAGGGACACCTGGCCTCAAATCAGACTTCACTCTCAGAAAGGCTTAATTACCCTCCTTTTACCAGGTCCCTTTCAATATTCAAGTATACAAATTCAAAGATTCCTCCTTAGTGAAGGTAGTCCATAAAAGGAACAGAAACACAGTACCTCATGGCTGGTTTGGCCTTGTTTTTAATTGATCCCGCCTAACTTTGAATCCAAGAATAGAACTGATACTCCAGAGAACTTCAGAGGGTACTACTATTTGGGCTGCATGAAGATATCAAAGGCAGTGACAGGCAGCTAAAGGAGTAATTAGACTGTATGTGGTTTATACCCACCTAGAAACCCCATTAAAAAGTGAAGTATTGTCTCCTAGAGAAGCTAATTGTCCCCAAAAGACATTTGCCATCTTTCATTTAACTTTGCATATACTAAAGGTGGGAACGACCTATCAAAACAGATCCTCAGCTGGTTTCCGTTATCTTGAATCTGTCTCCTTCAGAGCAATGACAATGGCTGACAACTCCAGTTTTAAGGCTAGCCCCTGTGTGGACACTGTCTGCTACAGACTGCTACCCACTGCGTTGTTCAGCGGATAGGCCTGCATGTGCTTATTGCTAAGGTTGTTTTTACAATACTCAACCTACGTTTCTTTTTTTACAGTGATATTTAATTGTTGATAGCTCAGTCACACAAAGCCTTTTCCTTTTGGGGATTTCCACCCACTACATGCTATACTAATTCTGGTATCGCATGTCCCTGTGATTATCTATTGAAGACAAGCATCTTAGCTCTTTTGCTTTTTTCCCCCATAAATTAGTCCCTGGATCATTCATAATTTTAGTACGCTTTCATAGTTCCTTGTTAATTATCAGTATTTTTCTGGTAATGAAATGTCCTAAAATGAAGCCAGTACATTTTATTCTGGTTTCGTGTCAGCCTAAACCCAGAATTTCTAGCAGAGTAATACTTAAAACATCATGGATGAGGTTGCATGTTTGGTGCCTCTAGTGAAGAGGTAATGAGTCGATAAACTCTATGTTCATAGAATCACTTATTAGTTAGGTTTGGAAGATCACCTAGATCATTAAGATCATCTAGTTCCAATCACCCTGCCATGGGCAGGGCCACCTCAGCCTAGACCATGTCACCCAAGGCTCTGTCCAGCCTGGCCTTGAACACCACCAGGGATGGAGCATTTATCACTTCTTTGGGCAACCCATTCCAGTGCCTCAGCACCCTCACAGTAAAGAACTTCTTCCTTATATCTAATCTAAACTTCCCCTGTTTAAGTTTTAACTCGTTACCCCTTGTCCTGTCACTACAGTCCCTGACAAAGAGTCCCTCCCCAGCATCCCTATAGGCCCCCTTCAGGTACTGGAAGGCTGCTATGAGGTCCCCACGCAGCCTTCTCTTCTCCAGACTGAACAGCCCCAGCTTTCTCAGCCTGTCTTCATACGGGAGGTGCTCCAGTCCCCTGATCATCCTCGTGGCTCTCCTCTGGACTTGTTCCTTGTCCTTCTTATGTTGAGGACACCAGAACTGCACACAATACTCCAGGTGAGGTCTCACAAGAGCAGAGTAGAGGGGCAGGATCACCTCCTTCGACCTGCTGGTCACACTTCTTTTGTTGCAGCCCAGGACATGGTTGGCTTTCTGGGCTGCGAGCACATGCTGAAGCCAGCTCATGTTCATCTTCTCATCAACCAACACCCCCAAGTCCTTCTGCGCAGGGCTGCTCTGAATCATTTCTCCTCCCAACCTGTAGCTATGCCTGGTGTTCCCCTAACACAGATTCAGGACCTTGTAATATGCATATGTGTAATATGTTGCAATATATTAGAAGTGGAATAGCTCTATTTCCTTGCATTTACTTCTAGGAGAAATTTTATTATAGTCAGTGAAGCCTGGTCACACCAGACCCTGTGCTTGTGAACATCAGAATCAGTATATTTCCGTCTCCCCCTTTCCGCAGTTGCACAAAGGGAATCTTCCACTCTGTGCTCCCTACTCCAAAAGGACAGTGCCTTAAAATTGTAACAGCCTTTTTTGTTCTGTCAAATTGGAAATGCATCATTGGCTTCCTTCTAGCCTTCTTTCAGCGTTATTGCTCTCAATGCTTTTCCCTCCAGTGAATGCTGTTTCTCCCCTGATGAATTAGTGTACTGTTTTCCAAGAGCTGCATCTCAGTTATTTCCTTCCTGTATTTCTAAGCTCTCTAGGGCTATTTGTACTATTTCTCTGGAACTCAGTTGTGTTCCCCTACCCTCTTCTTTCAACTTGATGTTATCTACATATTTTATTAACCAGCTGTTTTATTCCCCCTTGCACAAGTGGAGATGCTTTGTTGAAACAACAGACACTCTTTGTCCCTATAGGAAACATATGAGATGCAACCCCCTTGTCTATTATTATTCCTTGTTTGCAGTCCTTCAGACAGTTCCTGTGACAGTATTTATGTCTAAGCCAACGGGAGGTAATATTTTGAGAGGCACTTTATGAAGTGCTTTCCTGACTTCCAGCTCTTTGGTGCCTGCTGGTCTCCCTGCTCTCATTCATTTTATAATTCTTTCAACTTTATATGCACTTTTCTCATGGACTTAGTCTTTGTAAACCCATGGTGCTCCTTCCATATGTTTCAATAAAGAGAGCTGTGTAATTCTCAGGACATTACAGGGACAGCCATGGAAAGGGTACCCTTGAAAACCAGCATGAAAGCTCCAGTTATGTTCAGAGCTCTAAGGCTGTTTCCAAATAATGAGAGATGCCATGCTGTTTGACTGGGCCTGAGCAGAATAACTCTAGATAAATATTACGAGATAAAAGCGATCACCTTCCCCTTTATGCATTTCCTTGTTTTGTGTGAACTGTTTTCCAGTGGGGATTGAATCACTTCTTGTCTCATACAGAAAGCAAAAGAAGTCATTAGCCCTGCTAATTGTTGAAGATAAAGAGTAAAAGGCAATGACAGTTTGCTTTGTGTGTGGTTAAACTTGTTTAATGCATAAATTAAGCAATTGTTTTCATTCTCGTTTGATTCATTACTATTATGATATTCCACTGTGCTAGCAAACTAGAAGGTTGTGGGGGTTTTTAACGCCACTCGATTTGAATTTAAGCTATACCCTTTCTTGTTGTACACAGTAAATAAATAAAATTACATAGTAGTACACAATATCCAATGTTTTAATTTGGTATTGCATTACACAACATCCTGTGAGTGTACACAGTATGGAGATGTAATTTAGTAACACTTCTATGGAGAACAGACAAGCATGGATGGATATGATTTGTCGTGAGGCCACAACACACAAACTAGTAGGAATATGTGGATTTGGCCAACTAGGATATTTTGATTTTCTTGTCTATAATTGAGCTTAATTTACATCCATTTGCTTTTGAGAATATGTGAAAATACCTAAAGCACCTTGAGGGTTATATGTTTAATTAGATTGTTAACTAATGTCATGCTGAGAAATGCATGGGATTTGAGCCACCAGAATTTTCAGAAGCATTGGGACTCACTGCATTAGGATTTTCAGCTATCAGCTGTGAACTAAGAGGGTGATAATACTGTATGATGTATCCTGGCACTGATGCATAGAGACAGTTGTGGTGTCTGTTCAAGTAGAATATTCCCTGAACCTTTCCCTGACTTTCTCATCTGAGCAGTGCTAAATCCGCTGTATTTTTAGGGTGTCTCTTTTGTAGAAAACAAGACAAATAGAAACTGATAATTGATATTTTGTGCATGGTTATTGAAAATCATCAGTATCTGTTCTGTACTGAGTGCATGCGCTACATACTAAGGGTGAATTAAGCTAAAGCCGTGATCTGTAAAGCACTTGGGATCCCAGCTGAACCTTGGCATTTCAGGCCTACAGTTGTGTACAGCTATTATGCACGCAACATTTCACAGCCTTTCAGAAAGAGTGAGCTGAGCCTTCTCCCAGGGCTTTTCCTGTCCTGTCCTTCCAGTACAGTTAAATATGTTGGCATACAAATAAACAGATTTGTACTTCTGGAGAGAAACCTTTCCCAACACAATAGTAGTATCAACCTGTGACTTTCTTGAAGACTTAAGAGCTTAGAAAGGCTTGAATTTATGGTGTGTTTTACAGTTAAAATGCCTTGTTGCTACCTCTGTCAGCTCAGAGAGGAGCAAGTTCAGATGGCATTCTAATGACAGGTTATAGGTCCCATGGCTGATGCACCCTATGGTACTGAAAGCACTGACATTTTTTCGCCTCTGCAATGTGCAGTGCTGTGTATGTTACAGCAAACTTCGGATTCTGTGCCACCAGAGAACATTAACATGTAGCAGGAGAAACTACAGCATCAACACAATCCAACCTCTCCCACACACTCTTTAGCACTTTAGCTCCTGTCTCACAGGAACTGGTTCACTATTTGAAAGGTAAACTAACTTGCTAAAAATGCTTTGAAGCCTTCAGTGAACATCTCCTTAGAGAAGTTACTCCCTCATTTAAACTCACAAAAGTCTGTTGCCATCCAGTAGCTAGCTGCCTATACATGCTTTTAGAGAAATCCTGCAGGTCTCACTTCGCACACAAGCTCCCTCCCTCTTGTTATGCACAGGGCTTTGGTGTGGGCCTAGGAGCTACACATACATTTAGAGAGAAAGTAAAACCCAAATGGGTTTGGGGAAATTAGTTCAAATGGTGCCTGTTCATTTGGGATTTTTAAGGTCAAGGGTAGTACGTGCGCAGGCTAAGGTCCAAATTCCCAATGAGACATTCACATGGATCATGATGTTCATAAATTCAGAGTCCTGTTTGGAAGAAAAAACTATACTGGAACATAAAGGGACTAGCATACATGTTTTATTGCAGGGTTCTTTAAAAATAGTTGCTGGTAAAACAGGATTTCCAGTTCAAACAAAGAATCTTATCTTTAGTCAGCCTTTAGTTAATTTAGTCACTCTGAATTTCATCAAATAGCAGTTATACCCCCAGGAATTCCTCTGGCAAAGGGGTCCCCAAAAATCTGGGAGATTATCCAATTACGATTTAAAGACACATACAGCAAAAATGACTGACTGAAGATAGAAGTCTCTGAGGAAAAGAGCAGGAAAGAGTGTGAGGATGCCTGTGTGAGAGAGCTTTGCCTTCTCTTAGGAGTAACGAGAGGAGAATTATACCTACTCTTAAGTTTGTGGTGAGTGGAGTCAAGGTCCTTGGTTTTGGGTGTGGACCTGTCTGCTTTCCTTCCTTTCTGCTTCCACTTCCTTCTCTTTTGCTTTGTGCAGACCCCATGCCTATATGAAAAACTGACTTAATCAAAGTCAATTAAGCTTTTTAATTTTTAGATTTAAATGCGTCAACAAAAAAAAAAGGGGGGCTCTTGACTTGGAGGCTCTGTTTGGGGTGTATGGGCAGAGAATACATATTGCTGTTAATCCTGGGCTGAGTCAGGGGACTGGTGGATGGCTTCTCCCAGGAAGAAAAGGGAGATGCCAGAGAGCCACCCACCCAAACCTGGATTATCAAGAGCTAACACCTCCTCCTAGGCTCTTCTAGATACTGGGAGCTGTCTGCAGAAGGCTGTATTTTTATGCCTGGAAGAATAGCATGATGATGAGCTCACGTCCCATGCCCATCAAAAGTACTGTGCTCGCTGAGCTGGCACAGGAGCATGCCCAATTGGTTCAGAAGCATTTGATATTGAAGGATGATCAAACCCATTTATTCTTCTTTATCACTAACAGCTCCTGACATACTCACCTTTAGGCATGGCTGAACTGACCTTGCTGTTTAACTCTTGCAGCTTTGGATCTGACCTTCTCCAGCAGCCACCATAGCTGTGAGGCAGGGGATTGCGCGGGCACAAGCTGGCAGCTCTGTGCTGCGTGCTTCAGCAGCTCCCAACACCAAATTCCCATGTCCCATCATTTGCTCCTTTACCAGCCCTATGCGTTGTACCAAAAACTCCTGTCAGCCCCATTTTATGTTCCCAACTTTCCTCAGCTTCAGTAGGTTCAACTGAGGTCTTGTTTAGGAAAGTTACACTACCATGGATCCTCATTATTCACTCCTTTATCAACCAGAATTCTGCTATTTAAAATGTTACATCATAAAATGGCCTTTTAAGACCACTTTTGGAGGCGTCTTTCTTCATCTGCTTTTTCCTGTCCTCCTCCTAGATACATTTTGGCACCCAAACTTTTCTTTCACTTTCCTTGCACAGATAGAGAAAAATGGGAAAGCTGGAAGTTCTTTGCTTTCTATACGGTTAAAAACCCCTCTCCCATTGACTTAACTGGCTCTACATCTTTCCAGAGGGTAAAAATATCAGGGATTTCTCTTTGTTGCTGGTGTCATTCTGTTTTTAGAGCCCGGTGGAGTCCTAAGACACTTCTGGAGCTCCGGGACTGTAGCGATGTATGAAGAAAGCATACAGGGTTTGAGTCACAGCATTTGCAAAGCTTCTTCCCTTCAGCTGCACTGGTGCAGCAGCTTGCAGAGACTGCCAAAACTACTCAGGTTAAAATAACATCCCCGAAAACCTTTTACACCGGGTTATTTCATCAATCCAGCTTAGTGTGGTCCTAAGAGAAGGGAGGAAGGAGAAACATGCCAAACTGCGGCAGACAGATGAAAGCAAGCAGCCAGAAGAGGGGAGGAGTCTGAAGTCAAGGAGACCCTCAGCCTGGCTGTGCTGTCAAAGCCCCTGTAAGGCTCTGCATCTCTGGTGAGCTCTCTCCAGGTCTGTCCTTGCTGATGTGGAGCACAAATAGACCATGATGGAGTGGTAGGAGGGACGCTCTGGAGTTCCCAAAGTTTGCAGGAAGGCAAAGGAGAAGCAGCCAAGTGTTGCGTTCGATGTCCATGTCGTCTACGGCCAGGGAGGAGGCAGTTCCCTGAGGCTCTGCTTCCAAATCTATCAATGCCAGCAGCAGCCTGGAAGCAGCCTGGCTGTCGTGAGCAAGTGTGACTCACTGCTACACCACACAGCTGAATTATTTGGAGTGGGTGGGCAGTATTTGTCACAATGTGAATGAGGACTTGGCTATGTTAATGAAGCACATAGGCTGTCTGGGCTGTTGTGTCAACCTTTACTATACACACAGAGATCTATGACTTAAACTTACTAGAACAAGATGAACATGGCAAGGGCAAATGCACTACGTTCACAGAAGACAGGCAGGACACTGCACCAGTGCTAAATAATTACATTTATTGCAGTAGATGCTGCACCAAAAGCTGAATGATTCTTAGACTTCGTTCATATCCTGTCTAATAAGACCTATGATGAGTATTACAGTCTGGGACTGCGTGTTTACAAGTGATCCCTTGACATGCGCGCCACTTAAAGGAACACTCAAGTGATAAATTTGTTTTCCAGTGCTTAAGGGAGATTGAGTGCTCCCCTGCTCATAAGAAGTCCCCGATCTTACTGCAGATGCAAAACAGAGCCTGCTTTGCTGTGATTCTGAAAAGGGAGAGGGATGAAATCTCAGTCTTGTAGCATGGAGCCTCTCAGAGTTAATAGAAAAGTGTTAATAATGAATATCTGTCTCCACTAAAGAAAAAACAATGAGAGGCAGGAGGAGAAAAATGTATTGATGGATGAGATGTATTTTCTAAACTTTCAAAGCTACACAACTCCTACTAATCATACCAGGCTTAATACCCAAGGTAACCTTAGAGGCTGTAGCCTATAGAGATTTAGACAAAACCAAATTCAAATGGTATACTGATGACTTTTGCCCCACAAAGAATCTTTTTATTCCTGTTGGCAATGGACGTTACCTAAATGTGGAAAAGAAACAGAATATTCTAATTTTCATGCAAATGGATTTATTTTTTTTTTTTTTTCAGATGAAAGGCACTGCACAAAAAGTAGAATGGCAGTGCTGTAAATATTCTGCCTGTGGTATGTTTACTTACCATTAATTACTGACATCTGGGCTAGTTGTTATAAGGAAATATATGTATATTTTCAATTAAGCAATGCTTTTATGCTTTCAAATCAACTTCTGTTCTTCCAGTGCTATTGGAAACTTGAAAATTGCTGAAGTTGATCAAGGTGGACGCTTTGTAAAGATCCGGAACCATGCCACTAAGGAAGATGAGAACATTGGGGGTTATCTCTTGAAGCAGGACATCAAAGGTCAAGCAGTAGCTGTATTTAGTTTTCCCTCCGAGACCAGGATGGAGCCCAACTCCACCGTGACAGTGAGTGTGGGGGCTTTGAGTGCCTTTTCCCGGCTGACAGACTAGGGTACACTCTTAGCCTCGTGGTATAGAGTCAAGCTTCAGTCTGTGTTTTCAGAAAGGCTAACACTCACAAATAATGATGAATTCAGAAGCTCCTGATGTTGATCATCAGTACAAGCCTGGCATTCTCATGACTTGTCACATATTTCATGTTGTCCTGCAATGGGAAGCTATCCTAGAAAGTCCTTGTTTGATACATTACTTTTTCCAGCCACTGTTCCTCTAAAAGGCTCACCCTACTGCCAGAATATTGAGTTGTGCCAGTGTTTGCCAATGAAGGGTGTGAACCTTGTATTGGAAACCTACAAATAAAAAAACCTACCTGAAAGGAAATGAGTTTATGTGTTGCTACTGAAGCAATTAATACAGTTCTGTGTATAGTCTGAGGTACCACTACAGCAGGGCCTGAAGTGAAAATAAATAGAAAAGTGATGCTGCTTTCCAGACTGTGCCCACTGCTCGAGGACAGCTGTTACCCAGCAGAGAAAGCCATAAACCACTGTTCTGGCAATGGGGCTCTGGTCCTGGCTTTGCCTTGGATGACTTCAGGCAGAATGATGAGACACTGTGCCTTCGTTTCCTATTCTGTAAAATGAAGATGATATGCACTCCTTTGATGTTGTGCCAGAACCATACGTTAAAAATTCAGTGCATGGGCTGCTGCTCTTCAGAGATTACTTCCCCTCCAGCTAGTTCAGATGTATCTTTTTGCCTGTTTGAATAAGAGTTAGAGAGGTAGGTAGGATATAAGATGCAAAGAGTCAGATGTCTTCATCGTACCCCAGAAAACCTTTAAATAGATAATAACAAATATAAGCATCTGATATTCATGGTAATGAAAAAGGCTTGAACATGTGAACTAAATGTGACCAAGGCTCAGTTGTAGGTGTAGCTGAGGAATGTCTGCTGGCAGCTGCATGCAAACTCCAGCAACCTCTGGGATGTACCCACACTCAGAGAAGGCGCAGCTGTTGCTGTACTGGATAAAGATGCAGACTGCTTGGCTGGCTGCAGGATACTTTGCAGATCTCCCCAGAAATGTTTTCCCCTTTGTTGGCTTTTGTGCCATCCACCCCAAAGGTAGTCCTTTCTGAAGTGCTCTGATCAGCGCTGAAGTCATTGACAAGGTTGTTGTTCCCATTATAATTAAAGGACTCTTGGGTGAACAATGTAAAAGACTAAGGTAGAAGGTCCACCACAACTTCTATTTCAGCCTTTCTGTTAATTTCAAAGGGTTGTATTTGTGCTGCCAGCTCTTGCATCTACAATTCATGTACAATAGTGTCTGTGTCTGATAGTCAGCCAGGGAGGACTTCCAGGCCCCAGCTCCAACAGATGAACCAAGGCAAAATGCTCAAGTTAGATGCTAGTGTGGATACCTGGAATATGGTCTGAAGCCCCTTTTACCACCAGTCTTCCTGAAATGAAAACTGAGGCATCTCAAAACAAAAGGAGGCAGAGTCCATATTCATCACCAAGCTCAGTGCAGCTCAATGTAGCTCTGTGTGAGCCCTCTTACAAGACAGCTGGAAACGCAAGCTGACAGTGGCTCAAAAGAGCTACAGTCAATTGTGTCTTCTGGTGTATGTGTGAAAAAGCGGCAAAATGCACCTTAGCAAAGTGCTGTATGGTGAGCACTTTTGGAAGAGAGCATTTTATATATATATATTTTTAGATACTTCTCCTTTAAAATTGAATGATTATTGGTTTGGCTGCCAGGAAATGGTTGAAGCCGTTTTCTCACAGATGGCAACTGCTAAATCCTTTAGGAACAGTGTTTGCAAAAGCTTGTTGTGGTCGTCTTATGTAAGAGAAATGTTTTCATAACGGGTCCTTTTGCTACTGTGTTAGTGATAAAGGTCACAGATAATTGTGTTCACTTTATAAAGCACAATGTTGTTAAATCTTTTGTATAGAGATAAAAGTACATAAAATTTCTTGTCTCCAGTAGAGACAAGAGGGAATTGAAAATGAACAGAGGGAATCCAAAATCAAGCAGAGAGTGGAATTTTAAAGCTGATATCACAGATCTCTTCCAGTGCCCCTGGTAATTCAGAAAATAAAAGAAACTGCCTACTTTTAATCTTACTCTCAGCAAGCCGGACCAAAAAGCCCAAGATTTACTAGCACACCTTGAAAAATGTGCCTTTGCTAATCTCTGTTAATCCACAGCAGAGGTACTTGAAAATAATCACTATAACTAAGCTGCAAGTCTTTAATACAGTTCTTTCAGCTTTGTTTTCACAGATCAAATAGTGACCAGAGTTACAGAAATAAAAAAGGAAAACCTCATGTTTTTACTACCTTCTTATGCTGTATAAATATTCAGGAGCCGTTTTGTCTTTAACCTAATGGCTGCTTGTTCCTTGCAGGTTTGGGCAGCAGATGCTATGGTGTTTCACAGATTTCCCTCAGATCTTCTTTGGAAGGACCTGAAGAGATTTAGGACAAGCCTTGACTGTGCTACCATTCTCTGTGAGCCTAGTGGCCAAGTGAGCAAAATCACTGCATTTCCTTATCCAGACAGCTGTATCACTGGACTTCTTTCAGAGATTTAGGATCATATTGTTAAAGTCCTTGTAGAACCTAGTGCAAGCAATCCAGACATAGCAAAGCTGTGATCTCTCTATGTTAACCTTGCCTCTGTGGATGTCAATTATTAGGAACTGAAGGACTGAAGAAAAACACCGCTTGTTGAATGAAAGGCTAGCATCCTCACAGCAATCGAAGCAGTGTGAATTGCCAGCCCACTGTCCTTTTCCACTGTGTTACAGCCATGAAAGATCCAGCTATGCTCAGGGCTATTCAGCCCATGGCTGCTCATTAGTTACTGTCATCAGCTTGGCAACCGTGTTGAATATATTTTAGTCAACTTGTGTTGACTTGGGAATGAGAGAGAGTCCAAGATAATTTTTTACTCTACAGTTCTCCAGTGGCAGCTATGGGTTTTGGCCATTTTTATCTAGACAAACTCACACTACTGACAATATGGAAAAGACCTGTGATTTTCATAAACAGTGTAAGATATACCAGCTTCCCCAAGGTAGCATAATTTACCCCTTACAAACTGTTAAGTGAACGTTGACTTTTGGTGTCACCTTCTCATATTTACTCCTCTTCTAGCTCAGCTTGGCTATACTTGCTATCACATCAGTACCAGAGAATCAGAGGTTGAAAGGGAATTTGAGATGGGATTACCTCTGCCAGGATTGCTTCTGGCTGTGGCTTACCTAGGTAGTTCCGCAAGACTTTCAGTAATGGAGACTCCACTATGTCCCCAGGCAATCTGCTTTAGTGCCTCACTCTCTCCGTGCTCAGAAAAGCTTTGCTAGTGCCTAAACTGAACTTTTTCTGCCTCAGGTTTAGTCAATTTCTTCTCATCCTATCCACTGTGGACATGAAGAACAGTTTGCTTTTTCTTCCTTCAGCAGCCTTTGACATACTTGCAGAATTGTCCTCTTTTCTCTTTCTTTGTTTCATTTACTGAATTGGAGCAGTGGAATTTCAAGGCTCTTAGATGAGTCTACCCTAAATATATTTAAAAACTGGAAATGGATTTTAAAGACCAATGAAAAAAAGCTGGAATTTGGTGGTTGTGATTAGTATTTATCTTTCGAATGATAAATAACTCTGAAACACATAGGAGTGCCTACCCTTTCAGCCCTTCTAGTTTGTCTACAACAAACAATTATCTTGATGAAAAGATGTAGAATATAAATAAGCAGTGATATGTTGGTGGGTTTTTTATCAGGCTGTTGCTTGGTACACTCCTCTCTACTGGACCACCAGGCAAGAACTGATGGCGAGAGGGGAAAGTGAAGAACCTGAGAACATTGTTATACCAACTTTCTCTACAACAAGAGAGCGATGTGAAGAGGAACAGGAATCTACAATAACTGATACAGAGTGGAACACGGCTGACCCATGGCAAACAAGTAAAAAAAGACAAAGCTTCATCAAAAGGTATCTGACGTTTATTGTGTATACTGTAATAGCAGCATTGTGTCAGACTGGCTCTGTCAGTGAACAGTTTTAAATGAGCACCTTGGTAAGCAAATCCTGAAAAGCTGGGGAATTTTAAAAATTGGAATTAACCTTAACCTTCAAACAGGAATCCAGACCAAAGCTTCTGATAGGAGTGCATTCATTGCCAATCAAGACTAAGCAGAAGATAAAATTCTTCTTAAAATATGACTTTATTATTATATATTATTCTTTGAGTCCCAAGTGTTTGGCTGGCACCACTTGGAGACCACAACTTGGAAAGCTTTCAGCAAAAAATGTTAAAGTTGGAGAACTCTTTTCCTTTGTCTTGAGAAGGATGGGCCTAACTCAGTCTTCTCTCAGGTCATTGCACTCTGAACTGGGCTAGGGACTTACAACCATTGCTTCCTAAATTGCTTCAGAAATGTCTTCCAGACTTTGTATCAAACTTAAAATCAGCAACGCTGTGAAAAATTGCGTTCATTGCTTTAGCTGCTGCAGCTGAGTTTGGGCACCCAGGTCTCAGACAGGAACCCCTGAGCTGAGTCATTCAATGGTTTTAAATGAGGAACGGAATACTGATGGTGGGTTTTCTAGGTAAGTCCCTTCCAGAATACTGGTTCCAGGGGCTTTTAAGCCAGGTTCACAACAGAAAAACATATATTTCAGAAATAAAGGATTGACCAATCTGGATATATTTTTCACAAAAAAAAAAAAAAAGTGGGTGAACCTTCTTCTGTTTGGGGTAGTTGTTCTTCTCTAAATTTCTTCTCCAGACTGTGGCTGGAGATATTCAGAAGATGAACAGTTTCCAGCATAGGCTGAACTGCCTGCTCTTCACAAGCTTTGTATCAAAAATGGCTAAATAACTTTTGCTCAAACTTGCCAAAGAACCTAAGTCAGAAGCAGGGAGAAAGGATGAAAAAAATCAGTGTGAAGAGTTCAAGGCTGGGAGAATTACAACCAAAGGCAACTGGTAAATTATAATGCATATGTCAAACAATACAGAAGTTGCATTTCTTCCACCTGCAGCTAAATGCAGAATGTATCAAATCTATGTCTGCTGTTTGTTAGATATATCACATAAATGTAATGTATGCGTGCATTAAACATGGTAAACCTAGGCAAAATACCAAAATAAATATGCTAATGCAATACAATAAATAACACAGTAGTAGATAAAATATACTTGTTTTTTATATCCTGTGCACATACATACATGTGCTAAATGTGTGAAATACAGTAAACTTAATTGAATTTCTCTTTACAGGGAAAAAAAGACCTTTGCATCCCTTTTCCCTAATCAGAGTGCCTGGTGCCAAAGCCCAAACACTCCTACGCACCCTCACTTTTCCCTGGGTAGACCATTAACCATGGGGAATGATGGCAGCAGCTTGTGCAGGCAGTCCCGGGGTCAGTCATCAAGGCCTGACCCTGTGCCAGGTGAGTTCAACAGCAGGTGTGGTATATGCTGTAGCATGCACAGTGGCAACAGGGTGGACTTTCTGACACAAATAGCTTAAGACTTAAAATACATGTATGTTACCACCTCTTACTTCTGTAGCAGCAGTTCTTCAATCTTAAATCTTACGCCCATTCCAGTAACAATGTATGTACTTTTATTTATGTGTAAATTATATACATTTATGTCTGCAATAATACATTATGTATATTGTGAAGCATACACATCAACAGAAATTTAAAAGGATGGGATAAAGATTTTTTAAACCTATTTTAAAATTATTTTCAAATTTAATTCTATTTATTAATATTACAAAAATATTTTCTTCCCGCACCCCAATGGATTGTCTTGCACTCCCTCTGGAAGCTGTATAGAGCTGCATGCGTCAGTAAGCTGTGAGGAGGCTGTTGTTACTAATACTGATGCATTTAGAAAATTAACTAAGAATCAGTAAGAGACTCTTGTATTGTCTGTGAATTGTTAATTAGGCAGTGGTGAGAAAGCCAGTGTGTAATCTGGGTACATCAAACCCAGAAAGCTGTGGACACGCTGCAAAGACTTCAGCAGAAGATGACAGGGTGAAAAAGCATCTGAAGAGATTGGTTCAGGAAGATTGAAAAGAGCTAAATTTGTGTTAGACAAGCAAGGTGATTGCCATGCAAGGGGGTTCAACCATCACAGCGAGAGAGGAAACAGTCTTAGATCCAGGAAACAGAACTAGAAGGAATAGGACCAAGTGAAACACAGAAAAGCTTAGGTTGAATATGTAAATGAAAAGGAGCTTTAATGATCTGTAGTACAGTCTTCCAGATGTGCTCACTACTCTACCTAGCATTTTAAATCACTGGAAAGTTTTAAGTGCTCAGCTGCCATTTATTTTAATGGAACTAGGTATCCAGCTTCTGAAGACAGCTTTGAAACACTCATTTGTTTAGTGAACACTTAAAACCAGGCTTGTTAAATTATTTATATACACTAAGGAGGTGACCCTGTGACTGGTGTAGATATGTGACTACACAGCTGTCAGGAGTTCTTCCCCATTTCTAGGAGTTCCAGCCTAGGAAAAGCCTTTCAGTTTGACCCAGGAAAGCATTAATGCACCTGCTTAGCTTTACACACCTAAATAGTAATCGACAACCAGCGAGGGCAGTCAGGAAGATCCTTCTCAACTGTTAAATCCAGACAAAGAAGATTAAAACCTGGTGAAGCCAGTTGCAATAGACCTCATTTCATGGTTTGTTTCCTGCTCTGTCTTAATCACTGGTAGCGTCAGCTACCAGGTGTCTATTTTGTATAATCCTGATTTGTCTAATTTACTCAAACTTAAGTTTGTCTCATTCTGTGTTGCTCTGGTATTCTGCAAGCTGGGACCCCCATATCTGTTCTACTAGCTTCCTGGACAGGGAAAAGCTTGTGACAGAATGGGAATCGGCACCTGCCACCTGGGGATGCCGGTGGCATCAGAGGTTGTGTTAAGATGAGCATATGCTGCAGACAAATAGGAACAAGTCTATAGAGCACACTCATTGATGATGCAAACCTGGCATCCACCCTGTACATATTTCAAGGGTGATTTACTTTGTCCCAGCTCTAGACAGATCCAACAGGCTATGAGGGGCACCTACCCCTCCATGGTGTAGGTATGAAACTTCCTAGGCTGCTGTGTAGCCCACTCATGCTCACCACTGGACTGCACAAGGTGGTTTCTGTCTGAATACCTGCTTAATATCTACAATTCTTGAGGATTGTCTCCAGAGGACATCTTCTGGCTCAGTTTCATTCAAGAGGAAGCCAGCTTGTGCACTTGATAGTGGTCTGTGATGTGAACTCAAGCACAGCCAGCGAGGGAAGTGGCATCTCCACTCCATGGGTATGCTCCTTTTCGGAGCCAAAGTGCTATGGACACATGCAGGACACCCCTCAGGGCTTTTCCCAAGCTAAAGGGAGTTTGCCGCTATGATATGGGTGACCTGCATGCAGTCCTCTTGGCTATATTCCCATCTTCTGTCACAAGCTAATTTGGTTTCAAGATCAATTTTTTTTTTTTCCTTGCAAACAATCATTAAGTCTAAAATGTTTTCCAGTGAAGCAATCAGTATGAAACCAAACCAAACCAGCTCCTGAGACTGTAATGCAGTCATGTTGTTCCAGGGCACAGGGATGCAGGCAGGTAGAGAGTGCCTGCTTGTAGACTTATTTCCTGAGTGTGGGAGCTCTGAAGGCAGAACTCAAAGGAAGGTGATCTGTCACACATTAAATATATCTGGGTTTTGTAGCATATGTAGCATATGTAAAAATTCTTAACTAGCAGCCTTATAACTGACATGAACACTGGGGTCCAGAGTCGCGTGCATAAATGCAGTCTTGCTTAGATCCTGGTCAAAGAAAGCTTCCTTATTCATTAAGGACTCTTCAACGTGCTCTTAAATGCTTCATAATATCAAGACTTACATAAATCAGTATTGTTAACTTGTTTTCCTCTGCAAGCACATTTTTAATCACTATTATCTTTAAGTATGGTTAGTTATTTTCTTAATGCCATAACACACCACAGTTAGGTCAATACCTTTGAACTGAGTTAGTGATTCAAATAGTTCTTGCATTTCCCTCTATCAGCTCAGAATATGCTCAGAAGCCCAAAGGCCCAATCAAAACTGCAGAGATGGGCCTCACAGAGGATACTGTTTGATGGTATTTGCCTATTAGCTTAAAGTATTTAGTTTCTCATACACCTGTTGTATCCTTTCTAGCTCTAGCTTTCCTCTATAACAATAAAACATTATGTTTTCAATCTCTGTTTTGGGGGATGTTAATAGCAGCAGTCCACCATATTCTACCAGAAAACAAACTCTGTTTAATGGCATAATGGTGTTTTGAGTACTCTTTGCCTCTCCCCTCCTCATGCAGCTCAGCATTTTACCTTTACAGCTGCTAGAGAACAGGATTTTCACTACCCGGTTCCAGTGACTCCTGTCACTTTACTCTTGAGTTGTTGCAGTTGAAAAGACAATAGTAGGGTGTGCGGTAGCTGTTCTTTTCAGCACATACCCATCCATATAAAATTTTAACTGACACCTTGCCATTTGTCCTCTTTCGCCTTATAAGTCCTTCCTGAGGCCCTTCTGAATAGTTTTCTTTGGTGCTGACAACAAAAGACCTTGCAAGTTACCTACAGAAAGCTTCATTTCTTACTGTCTTTAATTTATAGTCTTTAGCTGTTGAGTGGACTGTTTGGTTTCCTTTTCACTCAAGTCACCCCATTTTCTTCTTGGACAGAAAGATAAGAGTGGAAGAACTGCTTCCGTAGGTCACAAAGTTCGAGGTGGGCTTCTACCTCACATTTCCATCAGAAATGCATCACTGGTGATGGTGTTTTTCTGTTGTTGATGATGAATTTCACTCTGAATCAAAATGCTCAGCTGTGAATTTTGGAAGGAGTTTAAAAATAACAGTGGAATGTATTTGTGAAGTAAGCACTTTGAAGCCTCAGCGAGTTTTGTCAATCAGAATGTTTCCTGTTGCTGAGGAAAGATAATTAAGCTTTCAGTGGCAAATTGAACCTGCAGACAAGGAACATATTTAGTACACATTTCAGTGAAAAGGAGCCGATTCCTATCATCATCTTCTCTAGCAAGTTGATCAAGCCTGCTAGCTTTCTGTTCTCCCCACTAGTTCTAATGCTTTTTGTCCCAGAAACTGAGAGCTGAGTGAGATGAGATGCGCTTACACCACGATGAATTTGTTCTTTTGGCTTGTCCCAAGGGATTCCATTGTCTGTGGGACTGCCCATGTAATTTTCAGTGAGCAGTGAGAAATGTTTGCAGATTCTTCTCTTTTGCCTTAGGAAGAGGACATATTACTGGCAATAACATAAGTGATGTACAAACACAGTTGCTACTTTCTGAGTAGCAAGAGGTCAATCAAGATATTACAGTGATATCCCATGGTAA
This sequence comes from Lathamus discolor, assembly GCF_037157495.1. Taxonomy (NCBI): domain Eukaryota; kingdom Metazoa; phylum Chordata; class Aves; order Psittaciformes; family Psittacidae; genus Lathamus; species Lathamus discolor. The sequence continues at coordinate 62,078,973 of NC_088884.1, forward strand.
GAAACTAAGTCAGCTGCTTTCTCCAGTATCTCAATTGACCAGTGCAGATCAATTAACTGTTCCTATCATTAATCAGACAGAAAGCAAAGCATCTCAGTTTCCTCACTCATGCTGGCTGACAGTCAAGTGTTCCAGCAAGTCTACACCTTTGAGTGTGTTTGTGCCCTCTGCCAGCTTAAGTTCTTCTGTAGCCTTCAAAACCCTAAAATAAGTTTTCAGCTTCCTCAGTGGGTGCAGATTTATTACCTGGAATCCCAAGGTTCTGCGGTGCTAAGGAAAAGGATGGTCCAGCAAAGGACACCATTCTGGTGACAGAAATCTATCAAAATACCCTGGCTTTGTTTCTTAGGTGCCAAATGCCGTACCATCATTTTATGAGAAAAACAGTAATTCTGATTTCTTTATCCCTGCTTTCTCAGCCTTCATACCTTATGACCTGACTGTGTTTCCCTACCTGCCAGGAAGGATGCCAGTCTGTCAAAATTACTTGCTTAGCTATTTGTTGTTTACTGCTTAAAAAACACTTATGTAATGTGCATCTGTGTACTTTCAGTACTCCGTGAAAAACAAAACAGATCATTCTGACCTGTTTCTGAGGGAAAAACTTGGGAAAATCAGGGGGATGAATAATAATTCTTTGTGGCCAGATACGGAAATTGTGCAAGATTATTGCCAACATCTTCAAACAGTATAAACAAGCACAGCTCTTTCAACTACCTCCTTCTATCATGGTCAAATATATTACATTATGAATACTTCAGTGTCATTGAAAAAAACTGAAGATTTAGCAATGGTTTGTTGAGAGGGAGCACCTTGGTAAGAGGCTTTCTTAAGAATTTAGGAAATCCAAATACCTCTGCTACTTTTGATTTGGCTAACAGTAGGATGTATGAAGCAGGCTGTCCTGTGAACTGCCTCAGAAAGTCAGTAGAGCCAACTTGCTTGGTGGTCATTAGCATCACCTACCAGACAAGATGTTGTCACCATGCTGAGATGTGCTAACACATTTGGCACTCTTAAGCTCCAGTTGCCACTGAAAGGAAAATCTGGAGAGCTGCAGTGCCTTTGAGATGTGAACACTGCTAAGCAGAGCTGTCTGGCTGAAAAGTACATTTACTGCCCTTTGCTTCTTTTGCAAGCTTATTGCTACGGAAAAACTGTGGTAGCAAGTGTCAGGTTGGCCTGTGAAAAAGCAATTCTCTCCCAGATAATTTTGGCAGAACAACCTGACCTTCAAGAAACCATGACTAAGGTTGACCCTTTATCTTCTTGTCACCCATTGCAACATACAGTCTGTGACCGAGTCACATAACGGAGTGATAAAATGAAGTCCAGAGATTCACCTCTGAAAATTGCTCTCATGTAATAACAATACCCAGCACTTATGAAATCTCCAAGTGAACTTGCTTAAAGGTACTGTTCATGTCAGTAGAAATGTGGAGTCATTTAAAAGTTGATTCCATGGTAAAAGTATGTCCAGGGCTGAGATTAGGGTTGAACACAGCTCAAGGAACTGACAAATATCCAAGGTCAAGGAGGGGAAAAGTTTGTTCCGTCCCTGCCAGGAATTTATGGAGAACTGCAGGCAGCAAAAACAGGGAGCCAAAGACAATGATTCTGCAGTGAAACTTGTGGAGATGGCGTAAGGCAGATAGTCTGAGAGCATCAACTAGAGGGAAAGTGACAGTGGGGAGGAAAACGACGTGATCTCCATTCAGAGGCTGCTAAGGTTTTGGAAAAGTACGTGTTGTTCATGGGCAGCCAGCGCCACTGTGATTTTGGCCAACGAATGCTTGCTAATATCCAACCAATTGAAAGTCTGCAGGAGAGGGTTTGATCCTTTAAAGTAAAGGTATCTTAGTGACAGCTAGTGACCTTGCATGTGATTGTATATTTATCCCAATGTGGCTTTATTTAAAATGTTCTTCCATAGAGTCAGAAGAAACAGAGAGCTTTTGTTGTTAGCATCCTTGTTTCCTAAACCGACTTTCTTTTTAAAGTAGGTATGTGGAAATAATGACTGTTGTCATCAACAGGCACTCTGTATGCAGGAACTCGCAAGAAGAAAAATCCTTCAGTCCCCAGCTGTGTGAGTGAGAAAGGCAAAAGTCAGCCTCCTCAGTTAGCAGTGGTGAGTAGAGTTGCTACAATACGGTTCTCAAAATAAACAAACACAAAAAAACTCAACAAAGAACAGTAGAGCTTAGGAAAATCCACAATTTGGAATGCAAAGATTTCTCTGTTTTGTTGAAAATTCTTTTAGTCTTCTCTCTGTGAGAAAGGCCTATGCCAGACCACAAATACAAAGCATCTGGATTCAGGAATTGCAACTTGCTCACAGTAACATGCATCTATATCTAGAGAACTTTATGTGTACATCTTAGGTTTGCTTTGAGTTGGAATCTATTTGCACTGTTCCTTCTAGGGAAAAGAAGGTTTAAGTGCACACCCATGTATATATACATATTTTATCTATTTGAAGACTCTGGTGCTTGCACTGCCTCACCTAAAGACCTAGAATCTGGGATCAGTAATGAAGCCCTCACATGTAAATATGTAGACTCTGAGACTTAAGTTGCTGCAAGTTCCTCTTTCAAGCTTCTTGATTTCTAGATCCTTCCTTGGGAGTCGGTTGCTTGATTTGACTTAGTATCAGTTGCATGATTCATTGTAACGCAGAATATTTCCTCTATATTTGTACTACAAAATATCATTAGATATGCAGATGTTGGAAATGTCTTGTGACATGTTAAATATCATTCCGATTTCCTATCTCTGCTTCTTAGGTTCTGTTACAAAAGCTGTAAGAACTGATGGATTTTGTCCAGCAAACAGCTTATATATACAACCTAGTACCATAATTATTATATCGTGCAATATGTAGTGATGTTACTTACCATGGTTTATGTTCTCCAAAGTTCTATATACATTTATATATATATATGTATAAGTAATAAGAAGTGAAAGAAGTATCAGAAAAGAAACTGGGGAATTATTGCTTGTGTCTGTCTGCTCACTGCATGAAGTGGGGGTTCTTTGCCCAGGTACAGACCTAAATAAATATATCAGTGCTACAGTTTTATCTTATGTAAAATGATAGTAATAACACGTATCTCCTAGGGGCAGTGTGAGTCAGCAGTGCTTGTAAAAAAGCTTTTCTATCTTTAGATGAGAGGCACTTTAGAAGAGCAATGAATTAGTATGTTTCTCAGTGACACTAGATTAAATGCTTTTTTGATTGAGAATCCCACAGTTCCTGAGAAACTTGCTGAACACTCAAGAAAACCATGACCAAGTAACTTGCTTTCTAATCTCTGCATTTGGTACACAGTGTTCAGGGTTCAGTGGAACTATTGCAATAGCCAAATACAACTATGTGACATTTTAAAGGTTTATGGGGAGGAAGCCCTTAGCGCTATGGGCTTTGATGCTGGTTCACACTGTGAAAATTTCATGGCTCAGGAAACAGCTCATCCTGTGACCTGTAATGTTATCAGCAGTAGCTAACTCTGTGCATACAGTTCTCTCAGAGCAAATGAAAACAAGGATGTTTGTTTTATCTTCAGAAAAAGAGATTTAAAAGAATACTTCAGATTACAGTATGTTTAAAAGTTTAGCTTGACACTTACTTAGCTGTCCTGTAGCAACTTATTGAACCCTGGTGGGTTTAATGCAGAACCCTAAAAATATATCTGCTTCACATCTGAGTCAAGCTTTCATTCAGATACTCTACAAAATCCTTTCACCTGATAGAGTTATGCTTTCTGTTAAGAGCAATAGATTAAATCCCAAGAGAAACTCTCATCTGGGCTGGCCACTTCCCTTTTTTCCATGAAGAGGTGTCCAAACCAGCTGAGACAGAGAGATACAGATATGTAAGCTCTTGTAAGGGTAAGAAATAACAGAGTGGCTCAGTTTACTGCAGCTTAAAGGACCATGGGACATGCTTCTAAAAGCAAGGTGCATACAGTGAGGTAAACTCACGTGCAGCTTTGCAGAATGGCCTCTCAAGCACAGGCAAATTCACATGCTAATTCCTTATAAAGATAATTTTATGTATTTTACTGCTAATGATTGTTACAGGCAGTGGTTAATGATTTTCTCAAATGTTGTATGTATTTGTAGTGCTGCAACAATGATTATTAAGACAAAGTTTGGGTGTAAGGTCTACTCACTCACTATGGTCGTATGCTTCTATAGAAACAATCATAATGCTCATATAGTCCAAACTTCTCAGTCATGAAACCACATAGTAGACTGAAGATTTGAGAGAGACCAGAGACTGATGGCTCAGCAGCACAAAAGGTTTAGTCCCATTTAGAGGTGGTTTCAGTGGGGGAAACTGGAACAGGTAAAATTAAACCATCTGATGTATGCTGAATGGATAGTCTTATTCCAAACTAGAACACCCTTTTTCTGGCTTAATCTGTTTCACTTTCAAAATGATATAAGCTAAACAACAACCCCCCCAGACTACTTATTTTGAATGGAATATCTACAGAGGCAGTTAGATCTCTGAGACCTCAGTGGTCACATTGGTTACGCTAGTAAGTTTTCCCGCAGACTACCTTAATAAACACCTTCACAAAGTATTCTATAGGCAACATGTCGTGTACTATATATTAATTGTAGAGAATTATCAGTATGAACTGAGCTTCCATAACTTAATAATGACAATAAATTCCTGGTTTACCAATGAAATGCATCTCCAATTGGCACTGAGTGGCTATCTGATATTGAGAGGAACTGTGGGTTTCCTTCCAATTCCAAGTGAACAGTATTTGCCAGCATAATAAATAGCTTTCCTTCGTCTGCTGTCTTAGTAGACAAGCGAAAAATGGAGTGGGGAAGGACTGACATCTGGCCCTTCTGGCTCCTGGAGGGGACACTTCTGAATCAAGGTAGAAGTACCATGTTAAGATGGAGTGAGGAAGGTTGCCATATGACCCATAGGCTTTAAAAATTCACTTAGAAAAACTGCATGTCTGAGGATCCCATTTGCCTTGGCCTTTCAGTCCATCTCAGAGAGATGTTCACATCTTAATATATGCTGCAATTTTATTTTTCTCTAGGAGGAGGAGGAGTCACAAATATCTAGTGACCAGTAGGATTTCCCAGGATGTGGTAGCCATCACCAGGTATTAGAAGGAAGGAGAGACGGCAGATTTAAAGCTTGGTTGGCTAAAACAGGAATGACTTGTTGGACCTCAATCTTTCAGCTTCTCAAGACAGGACAAGAGGAACCAATCTGGTCCAGGTGTTTCCTAAGAAGAAAAAAATCCCAAAATAAACCATACCAAGATAAAACAGTCTGCTGCTTGCTACTCACCAAATTCCTGAAGAAAACATTCATTCCTTTCTCCTTCACCTTTGCTACTAAGCACTTCCTGAGTAATTTGTGGTGTTCTCAAACTCGGGTTTTCATAGCATTTAATGTCAAGAAAATCTGACTGCAATAATCAAGAGGGTTTGCAGCCAGTTGACCAAAATGTGCCCTTTTCCTAGATGGAAAACAAGCTTTGGGAAAGCTTAGAATATTTGGGAAGTGAAATTTGATTACTTGACAGGTCCAGATCAGAAGTGTAGCTGTCTGTCCCAGTGCAGGTGTCTACTTCATGGGTGAGAGAAAGCAGAAGAGAGAGGACAATGCTGGCTGCCCTCCAAACTCTTCTGTGGGGCTCAGTGGGAACCAGAGGATAAGAAAAGAGGCTGGGTTATCTATGAGCAGGCTACAGGAGTCAGGGCAGAAGGAGATGCCTCCTGACCTGCCTCTTTCTCCACTGTAGTGGTCCCCACAATTCTTTCTCGTTGAAAGCCTTAGTGAACTGGTGCACAAACATTTAAAATCCAGGTTTCAAATCAGCAAGGTTCTGTGACTGATAAGCTGTCCTTTTGCCTTCCATGTTGGCTCTTCTGCAGTAGCTGTTGTTATGTTCTAAGGTATTTTTTTAAATAATGGAACAGAAACACTCCAAACAAGCTGTGTGCAGGCACACAGTCAATTGTCAGAATACTAGTGCAGAATTAATGTTGATATCCTCCTCAATGCATTTCAGGTCATCTGGAATAGCTCAGGAACAAGTGACACTCTGCATTACTGTTAGAGAGAAGATGGAGCAGGTAGTCTCTCCTGGTACCCTTTTGCTTCCTCATCTTCTTCCACAGTGCTGAGACTAAACAGCTCCAGCAGTGGGGATGCTAATGATTGACTGGGACTTAATTGCAAAGGTTCTCTCACCTGTGTGTCAGCAGTGTGGATTGTTACGACCCAGCTGTTGTCAAAAGCAGACTGCAACCTGCTTGGGGGCATGTTTGTAGGTCTCAGTTTAGTCTCTAGTAGAGAAGCCACCATTTTATGCACTGCTAGTAGCAAACCTGATAGCAAAGACAGGGACTTCATGGGCATAGAAGAGAAGCAAACCCATGGGACAGTTTTAAGACAAATTACATGGGTAGCATAAGAGCACTGTTTCTACTACTACCCTGTGTTGTGGATTTATGAATTTCTGACATTTAGTCTCCAAGGCTAGCAATATTGCTTCTTTTACAAGCAAAGTGGGTGTCAAACACCCCAAAATAGACCAAAACATTTCCAAAGTTCCATGAAGATAGGCTTGGTGCAGGGTTATCCCACTCAGTTCTTCACTTCCCCTTAAGGCTTTTTTGGAAACTGTAGGATAAGCCAGGGTGTTCCAAACCAAGGAAATTAAATCAATCTGCACATCATCTCTGATCCCCATATTCCCTACAGTTTACAGTTTTCATGGCATGGAACAGTTTTTATGGCATGGAAGTCCTCTGTCTCATTTAAGTAATGTGGGGCAGGCCCACTGCCTATTCTGTTTTATCCTTTAATGAAGGAGATTGTTTCAGAAAAAGCTTGAGTATTAGTAGAGAAAAAAAGTAGTTCTGAAAAGCTAGCTGATAGCATGGGGAGGGCTTTATGTCATTCTTAATCCTATGCATATATGTTACACCTACAGGCAACACATCCGACCTGGTTACGACACAGCTGCCCATCCTTACACAGCAGTTAGAAACAGCAGCACAAAACTGGTGGTGTCCCAGGTGATGTTTGTGCGCTAACTGCACTATGACTTCAGAAGAGATGAGACGTTGTAAACAGGTCCCCTGGCTTGTATACAGGACTTGACAGAAATAAGGAAAAGGTCAGGCTAGTGGTTATTAGGTAGATTTTAAGTCTACTGAGAAAATACAGTTATTCCCCTTGGAAGTGAATTTCAGGCTCTGTCTAATGTGTTTTAGCAGGAGATAGGAGAAAGCTAGATTTTTTCATCATGGTATTTTAGGAGCTTGGCAAAATGAGTGTATTAACGTCACTAGCAAATATGGAACTTGGGTGATGTATTCCTGCATGGAAGGGTGTGTGTACACTTACTGTGTAAGGTGCAGGGGTCTCCCCAGCATCTGCGTACCAGCTCTTACATCTGGATCATATCACATGCACCAGCAGTGTTTTGCCCACAGTTTTAGGCCCTAAGTGCTTTGTGGTGCAGGAGTATCATGCGCAAGTGCCAAACAACAGCAGCACAGGCATGACCCCGCTCTGGAATAACTGCACAGTCACAGGAGCACACACACAACACATGGTGGATGGAGAGTGCCGTTTTCTTTTAGCCCGCCTCTTTTTCTGTTAAACAAAATACTTGGTGAATCACAGTTTTGCTGCATGCTCCATCCAGGAGACACTGTGACACACAGTGAACTCCCCCATGGACTTGATATATTTTAAATATTGATTGCCCAGTCTGTAGGTTGGTGTTACTGTGTGCAATCGCAGGGAGTTGGTACATGTCCATGTGTCACTGCATATTCTCTTTAGCTAGAGCTCTGAAAGCAAAGTAGAATCACATGCTATTTGTACCACAGTTATTAGAAAGGGAGCAGATGTAATAGAGCTAAAGAAAGACAACGGGGTTCCTGTGAGTCTCAGGGCACTGTAGAAACCTACTTCGTAACCTTGCTGAAAGAAAATGCATTCCCAAAACCTTACAAAAGGGCTGTACTTGTGACAATCCCTTTTTGTTCCCCATGGTGCTAAGAGAATCTTTCATAACAAAACTTAAAGCCAAAACCACTTGTCATCAGATACATCTTTACAGCTTCAAAGCTCAAGCCATAAACACTGAAAGGATGATTCTGTGATAGTCGTCCATGCATGTATTTTTATGAGTAAGTATATGTACTACCAACTTCATCTGTTCAGCTTAGGGCCCATTTTTATGTTTCACTGGAAGTTTTAAATAGAATGTAACTAAAGGGGAAAATAAGGATTCAGTTCTGACTATATTGCCAAAATGTCCTGATGCGTCCCACCAGGCAAGCCCAGGGTTTCCCAGTATTATAGTGGAATGCTACTTAGGACTGTGACATGCAAGTGCGTAAAACTGCTTGTAAAAGAACTTTAAATGAAAATATATCCTTTGAGTTCAGTGGGGAGCAATTGCATCTTATTCATTACTTTAGTGAAAAATTACATTACACAGAAAAAGCTACATTAAGAGACTGTTCATTTTGCAAAACTGAGTGAGCAAAACCTTAGAAAGGCCAGAATTAGGACATCCCATGCAACCTCCTTTAGATCCCTGAGAAATTACAGCTCTGTCCTTCACCCTGTCTTGTTCTACTCTCAATGTATTGCGTGATTTATGCCTGGCCCAAGGTTTTGCTAGCAAGGCCCGGTATTCTCCAGGTATGTTTTCCAGCATTTTTGAACAGACACTTCCTACCTCTGCTAGCTGGCTGCTGTCCTAGATTCCCCAGTTAGCTCTCCTTCCTTGTTTCTTACCACCTCATTATCCAACTACTCCATCCTCCTATGGGCAGTTACTGGCTCCTTCCCAAGCGTGTGTCTCGGTCTCTTCCAAATCTCTGTTGTAGTCTCTGCCTTCAAATGTGATGTATGTCACATTTTCCACATTGGCTTTGAAAATAGTTCAGGCAGACATGCACAAGACCAGTGCCTCTGTGCGTGTTGGAAATACTGTGTGGTCCCACAAAAGAGATAACGCAAGCTGCATTGCATTATCACTGGCAGCCACTGAGAGGTCACTGTGGTAGCTAATGGTAAAGACATAGGAATCCTCTGAAATCAGCAATGGTAATTTGGTAAATTAATTGCCAAAAGTTTTGTTAGTTTTTTTTCCATTGCCCTTGAAGGGAATCAATATGACTCAAGCAACAGGAACTGTATTGTTTTTCATGCCTCTTTGACTTTCAGAACATGGGATTTGTGTTCATCTGTTCTTTGTCTGTGTAGGATGACATTGGTGCCTTCTTCCATCATAACACAACTTTATTTTTTGTTTCCATTTATCCAGAAGCAACTGAACTGCAGCCTGTGAAACAGCTGGTAAGTAAATACACAATGTTAAATAGCTTTGTTTCATTAGCTGACATTAGGCTTTAAGGGTGCTGTGTTTTCATTTGCCTTCCCTGCAGCTGTTGTAGTGTGTGCTGGACCATTTCACAGTGTATGCTGAATATGAGTGTATCAAATGGCTGCAAGGTAGAAATTAGGCAGAGGGTAGTTTCTTCTTCTTCTTTAATTATGAATTATGTTTTGGAAAGTTAGGTCCAGTCTATCTCAGCTTTGGAAACAATTCTTGCAGAGCTGTGCAAGATCAGTACATGTGTGCATGGCTTGGAATGACACGTGGGGCAGGAGCTGTATTATTAAGCCTGCAGCATTGCATCACTGGCCTAGTAACTGTGGGGAGATGATTGTGCTAGCTAATGATTAAATAAATTGTGAGCAGCTGTTTCTTTAGTGTGTGGAACTGCAAGAACAGAAGTGAGAGGTGCAGGCAGGAATCCAGAGTGAGCCTGTCACGACACAAGGCAGAAGGAGTAAAGGACATGCAGAATGCTCTCTGCATGTGCAGAGGAACAGAGCCTGAGAGCTGACTTTCACGAAAATGGATTTTTTTATTATTGTTATTATTATTGACAACGCTTAATTTTGTATTATTTGATTTTCCTCACTTATGGTTTTATTTTTGTTTGTTTTATTGTTTGTATATGCTGAGTCCCACAATCTAAACAGAGTCCATCTAGCTGCAGTAAAATCTTGATCATTCTCAGTTAGCTCTTCTGCAGAGCCAATGATTTCCATCTGGAAAGTCAGTAATGAATTCAGAATGCTGTAGTCAGATCTCTTGTTATTTCATTGCTTTCACAACACCCTGCTACAGAATCTATGAAGAGTTACTACAAATATATAAACCTAAACCTACAATTCAAAATAAATGAACTAAATTCTTTTGGTGGTGTAGCATCACTGACTGTTTCGATCATGAGAAGTTGCCTTTCTAATTTGCAAAGTTTGTTAAACTTCTGTACATGCAAAACTCAGGGCTCCTCAGAGTTTCCAAGCTGATCTTCCTTGAGACTTAACTTTTATCCACAAAACAGAGGGAGCCTGAGAAATGACAGGATGAGTTTCCTTTCATCATATTGGCAGTATGCTGAAAACTGTCCACAATACTTTAGTCTCTGCACCCTTTCATTTGTGTCTCTTCTGAGAGTGTCAAAAGAGATAACAATGCCAGCTGTGCAGAAACTTCATTGAGGATAAGCAATATCTCAGTAAGGGTGGGGTTAAGGGCAACTAATCATTCACAGAAGTCACCAAATAAGCACATTACATCACATTTTCATAGTGCTGGGTGTGTTATAATTTTGAATTATCCAATAAACTTTGGCCCTGTCTGATTATGCACTGGTACATTACCATGTATGACTTATAGGTAGTCTGTGAGCTTGCCCCTTTTATTCTTCATCGTCTATGGAGCCAGATTGCTCATATGAGTTTTAAGCTGTGATTGAACCTTTAATAAAAAGTGATGAGCAGCAATGAAGCTCTGGGGAGCCTAGACAATACTGCAGTCTATAGGGCAGCAAACAAACTTGGGTAATTTAGAGAGACTCCCTGACCCCGCCGTGTTCCAGTCCCCCATAAATCATGGCTGAGGTCTTTCCACCCTAGCCAAGTAGCGCTAAACTGACTTGTTATGGTGGGCTGGAACTGGCAACATAAAGTGCTGGGGACTGGACAGAAAAGGAGGTGCAAGTTGGGTACTATCTGAGCTCTGGTTTGGAGGGTGTTGGGGAGCTTGAGAAGGTACCTTCAGCTCATCTTTTCCCACTCCTCACTTCTGCAATAACATGTAAATCCTGCTCTGCCTCTTACAGTGTGAAGGTGCAGTTACCAAAATAAAGAAATGCTCAGAGCAAAGGCACAAACAGTGCCTCAGAAATCATGTAACTTCAGGTTCATTCAGTCCAAGGCTGATTTCTGCTGCCTGGAGCTGGCTGCCGCAGACGAGCTGATCATACACAACAACCTCAGTGTACTGTACACAAACAGTTTTCTCACGTTTTATGACGTGAGTGATGCACTAACAGACACAGCAGAAGTAACCCTTCCTACGCAGTGTGTGCCATCACCCTAACTAGACCTCAGGTCTCTTGATGCCCATGTTGTGCTTTTCCTGCAAAGCCTAGGGAAAGAGTACAGTTGTGTTTTTTGCGGAAGCATGGTCCTCCATGTCTCCCCATGTAAGCAGATGGTTAAGTTACATTAATAATTCATTATGAAGTCATGCAGCCTACAGATAGTTTAAATTCATTCTTAACAGCTAATACTTTGTAGTCTAAAACCAAGAAATAGTTGTTCTTCCCTCTTCTTTCCTGAAGGAAGCAAAACCCAAGTCTGTGTTTCTCGGCTGAAAATGGACTGGCTTTAGCAAATGTTGCGTGCCAGCTAGGAGGCTGGCTCTGGGCTCTGAGTTCAACAGTTCCAGCCTATCTCCGAAAAAAGCTTCTTCTGTCGTGTATGGATTCTGACTTACGTTTAATATATACAAAACCCAACCGTAAACTAACCAAACAGGGACCTTGACCGTAGCTTCAGTTGAAGGAGAAGCAAAGACCTCTTGAACTCTCCACAGCATGAAGCATCATTTATGAAGACACACTTTTATCGACCATGTTCATTCTAAGGAAAATATCTTGATCTCAAGCTTTATTACTGAAACTTTGGGGAAAGTCTGGGTAAATCTTGTCAGTGGCAGCTTAAAACTTTGAAATCAGTTAAGAAAGTCTGCTACTTCACAATCTTTCTTTTCTGTAGTCCAAAGCAATTGCCACAATGATCATCCAAACATACAACACATTGACTTCCCTTGCTGCATGATGCTTCCCAGTTGCTGCAATCCCACCTTGTGGGCAGTGTATTTCAGACAGTGGTGCTCTGACTCTGTGTCCTAAGGCACCTCTGAATGCTACAGAGTTGTACAGGCAGTGTAAACTGAAACCCAACATAAAGAGGTCTCATCCTCCTTGTAAATTGGTGATGTTGTGCTGGCTTCAGAGGACAGATGCTTTTTTTACCTTAGTTGAGGAGTAGGTGTAGAGAGTATTAGAGTGTATTTTGAAGATTTTTAACAAATAGCCTCAGAAATTCAAATAGTAATTTCATGGGAGCTGTCAAACTGCTGTTTTTTTAACTCCTAATAGCCTAAACCCCCATATATTTGTTGTTGCATAGATAAAGATATACATATACTTAGAAACTGGCAGGAGAGAGAATGAGAGAGAGCAATTCTCAATTAATATCATTAATATCATTAGATTTTTCTTCTTTTAAGGACACTACCTTTTCAGAGCTGGAGTGCACCTCATTTCCCAGCTATTACTTTCTCCTTCCTCTCTGACAATTGGCTTTTAAAAAAGATAATGACAACTAAATGATCTTCCACCATTTCCATGCTCTATTTTCGCAGATACTGTTTCCCTTTGCTACCCCTATTTTTTCATTTAAGCTGTGCATAGACTGATCTGTCGCTTCTTACACTTGAGAAATTTCTGCACAATACTTAGGTCCTAATCCAAGCTTTACTTAAGCCAGCGTAAAATTTCAGTAGACTTTGGATCAGGTCCTAAACATTCTTTGCACAAGGATCCTCGCCAGGTGGGAAACCACTTATTTAAAGGTATGCCTCTGTGCTCTTAAAGTCATGGTTCCCCTTTATGAAGAGCACCTTCATGAAACTGAAATCTCTGGCCAACACGTCTGTGTCAAGAACATGCTGTGTTTTCTTATAGTGTATTTTGATGACAGCATTGATTTTTCACTCCAGAAAACTGAGCGATATTTAAGGATCAGCAGTGTGCTAGTTAACACATTGGACTTGTATATTCAGCTTAGCTTCTCCAGGAACTCTCTTAGCTGCCCATTTGCCCCAGTTTATCCATTTTAATCCAGAGCATAATGCCATTGTGAAGTTTAAATGATGCTTGTTTTAAAAGTACCCGTTTTAAAAGTAAAAGAAACAAAGGGGGTTAAATAATACAAAAAAAAAAAAAAAAAGGAGGTTATTTCTGTAGGAAAAAAATTAAATCTACAGTATTATTATAGGTCTGAGGAACAACAAGAAAGGATTTGCTAAACACGAGCTTAAAGCCAACCTTGAAAATGTCCTCTTACATTTAATGATCCTTTATTTTGGATCTCATAACAAACACACCAGGTTCATTATTTCAAAGAAATTATGTAATGAACGAGAATCTTTACCCATACTCTAATCTGCTTCATGGTACATAAATCAAGCAGATTGCCTATTAGACTCATGACTCTCCAAGAGCAGATGCAGTCTCACTCTAAATGCATTGTGAAGACACGTCCTTTTGGGCTGGAACAGTGTCCTCAGTCAAAGCCTGAGCCTATAAAAAAACCATTACAAATGCGCAGCAGTGAGAAACACCTAGTCACGTTCATCCTGCAGAGTGAGGGTTTACTGCAGGAACCTGCAGACACAGAGTTAATTGACTCAGCAGTAGTGCACTACGTTGCAAAGAAGCCTAGGCGCACAAAAAGACTTGTGATTGCTCCAACCATTTCTATTGCACGACAAATACACTTGCCTTATAACTGTGCCACATTTCATTAGATTACATGCTCTGTGGTTTGCTCGGGTTGTACAACGGTATCACTTGCTACAACCACAAACCACAGGGAATTGACTCTGTCTTCATGATTTCATTGGTTTTGTCCTAACCATACCCTTTGGCATTGCTGCCATTTCACTGAAAGGAAATGCTAAACTGGCAACACCAGAGAGCAAACTCTTATTTCAAAATATAAACAAATGCTTATTCCCAATCTCTTTTAAAGGCACATCTCTACAGGCAACTCTCTTGTCTCCTGTGAACCTCCTTGTGAATGCAACATAGGCAGCCCCCTCCTTTCCTCCCCAGTGGTGGCACTGAACTCCAGGTCACCTAGAACTGAAATACTACATGCTTTGGTAGAGGTCATGGGCCAGCTAGCCCTTCCAGCTAGCAGATTTAAATGTGTTTGTGGTTGTTAAGGAATGAAGCCTAGTAGTTGCTCAGCCTGTTATTTAACTTTGATTGTATAGTTGAAGCACATGATAAAGATACCACCCTATGAGATGGGTTGGCCAGGAGACATCCTCACGGTTGGCTAATTTACATGGTATAGAACTGAGAAGATCTGAGGATCAAAATACCCTGTGCTTATTATAGGCCTTTCTAGAAGAGAAGAATAATGTCACTGGATTACAGTGAGAGTAGCTGATTTCATTCCTCCGCTCTCTCCCTTTACCCAGAGGTAATGGCTTTCACTTGTCCAGTTTTTCAGTTTTGATGTCCCTTTAGGACACTGCATGTACCCAAGCAGCTAGAAAAGGAGCTTTCAATTCATTATTTCAGTGGTTATGGCCAGAATCTCCTAGCACTTGAAAGCCCTTATAAAATAATATTGACAATCTGTAGGGCTGCAGTACTTTTCAAAGACAGCTAGTTCTTAATTATGTGTGATAGTGGAAGTCAAGGAAGATCCAACTAATAGACTAATTGAGTTTATACACATATAACAGGTTATGCTGGGGAGCGTACTGAAAGGATATCAAGGTGGTGCATCAGGGAGCCAGCTCAGTTTGTTCAGAGTGATGCTGCACATTAGTGCATAAGCTCTGCTTGTCTCAGGCTTTTCCCTGAGTCAGTCCAGTACCTGCAGCCTGTGCTCTTCAGGCAGGTACCTAAGGCAGAGCTACTCACACTAGCACTGAGTGATACCAGCTTACGTTTGTTTAGACAAAACAGCTTGGTCTCAGCTCTTGGCACAGTTGTGTTTCTTCTAGAGAAAGCAGTGTAGTTTCACTCAGTGTAGCTTCATTCCTGGAGGATGCCCTGCAAAGAACCAGAAGCTGCTTGGATTTCGCATGGTTCAACTTGTCCGTGCAGGAAAGGGGAGCTGGCTGTAATGCTGTTTCTTTTGGCAGGAATAACACACAATCTCATTGCAAGCATGAAAATGCATTGCCATTTCTTAGTTAGACCTGTTTCACGGAAGAACAGAAAACTTCCGTTTCAAGTGCTATATATCTTGCACATTTTAATAGTGCTGAGATTACTTCTAAATGATGAAGGAATGGGCTGAACAGAGGTACATGGGGGTGATTTGTTCCAGGCAGTCATGGAATCACTAGCTTGATTAGTTTTTGTGTCATCCAACCACACTACTTCAATAAATTAGAGCATTTTTATGGCTGACTTGAGTACTGTGGTGCTTATTCCACTTGTGCCATATAGATAGTTCCATATATATCTCCTGCCAAGTAGGTAGTAAACAAAAGCTATGAATATCTACACCCAGCTGGAATAGCTCTGTGTCCCCATGGTAATTTGTGACCAAAATTACAAGGTATGTTGTATACTAATGCTATGGAATATATTTGGCTCTTCTGAAAGGGAGAGCATCCTCTGAGATTTTGCATTCATACACACTCACGCTCAGATGCTCTCCTCTCTGTGGGGTTGCACAAAGAGATGTGAAGAACATAAATCTTCTCATTCCAAGAATCTCCTACTATAAAGAAATCCTTGACTAGAAACAAGCTTGTGTATAGTGGTTTTTCAAAGCAGCAGAGTTCGTATTTCAACTAGATAAATTTATCACAGGCTAGATTCTTGTTTGACCCTCCTCTGTTTGCAAATTTCATTAAAAAGAAGCAGGAGAATCACTGGAAGTCTTTTTCTCCTAAAATTTGGCAGACAGCTTGAGAACCTGGAAGAAACAGGTGAACATTGTTTCTAATTTGGTCCAAATTTCAGAGTTGCTTTAATTTCAATGAAAAGTCATCCATTTTTAGTCCTGCAGAACCTCGTGATAGGTATTGTTAAATACTGAGCTTTTACCATCAGCACCTATCTTCTATGAATGTACCAGTCCCTATTTTTGCAATTATTGCTGTATGAAAAAATATCTGCCCACTTTTGCTTTAAATCTAATGATTTCCCAGTTATGGAGAAACTAATGAGTGTAGAAGGCTCCCCAAGGATCCCCATCTCTGCACCAGTAGTGGGACAGGGCTCTGTTGGGAAAGGACGAAAGTGGGATTGACAGCCCTTCTGCCTCTCTATCATGAGTGGAAGACTGCAGCTGTGTGACCTGTTAACATCATTATTTTTTGGAAGTTCAGCATTTATTTAGTAAACAAAGGCAGGATGAAACCTTCAGCTGGTATAAACCAGCATACCTCTGCTGTCAGAAATGAACCTTGCCAGATTACTCCATCAAAGGAATTGACCTGAAGTCATGGGAATTTGTTACTGGAATATACGTCCAATATTTTTGGACTGTATTCCTTCTGCTGAAAGCTCACTTTAAGTTCGGTGATCCTCCAGAGGCATCTGCAAAGACTGTTTTTTAATTAGATTGAGATCAGGTAGACAGGAAAAAATCACTGGAGCTGGCTGGAACTCCAGCAAGAAAAGACCTTATGTAGAGGAAAGGTTGAAGAGAGAGGGAGAAGGAGACTGTGAAATGAACGATCGGAGCCAAGGTGTTTTGTTTAATTTCTGTGGGTTTTTTAATCATTGTCATTACTATTACAGTGAAGCAACACAAAGACTTAAGGCAGTTCACACAGTCAATTTAAAGGAGAGATAGAGTTGACAGACACCGCACACTGAAAACCACCTCCACTCATAAGGCAAGAGGTGCATAGTGGCTACGAGCAGATGGGCTCCTGAGAAGAACTGCATATCAGCCTTGGAAAGCTTCTAAAAGCTGGCTCAAGACGCATGGTCTGTGTGTGTTGGTACCTCCACATTACCTAACTAGGCAGTGACTAGCTTCTTAGACAGTTTCTTTTTCCATACCCTCTGTGTCCATATGTGCAGAGATGATATCTGTTCTGGCTACAATATCCACATCAAAGTGCCTTCTGCTGTGGCCACGAGATCCATGGAGCAGAGAGCCTTCTGCCTGGTGATGAGGTTACTTATAAAAGCTGTGTGCATTGACTTTATTGAGTACACCTGTTTGGGGTGCTCTCCAACTCAGTGTTGACTCTATTTTTTTTTTGCATAAGAAAGTGATTTAGAGGGGAGCCAAAAGCTCAGTTATTCAACATACTGAAGGAGCACCTAAAAGTTACATGAGTGCAGCATGTTAAGAACTTCAAATCTTGTACTTAAAGATAATTTGTGTTTACTATACTAGGTACCAAGCAAGAGGAATAGCAAGGAAACGCATGAAGTATACCCAGAGCTTTTGCTGTTTGCAAGCAGAGTGAAAGCACAGCACTAGTATCTTCTTTACCAAGGTTTAAGATTGCCACCTAGTTTTCCTAAGACTGCCTTAAGCTTGATCAGTCCTACTTTTAAATTGGCATTTCTAGACTAAACAGTGCTTCAAATTTTATTATCAGGATCATTATCATTATCTCTGTTTTATTGTGTTTGTGTGAAAATTGTTGGGTTTACATGATGAAGATACAATAACAAAGTGGCTGGATTGAAACATGATACTGCGATTTATAGTAACTCTTCCTTCGTTTAACCTTAGGCATAAAAAAACTTACATGCTTGGGCTCTATCGGTAGCCAGTGAAGAGAGGTGCTTCCAGAAGATGATTCATCCTATCCAAAATCAGGTGTCTAGGACTGACTGGATAATTTTCCCATTGGAGGTATCTTTCTCTACATATACATTAAGGGAATCTATATAACAAACTTGGACAGGATGCCTGCTTTTCAGATGGTTACATATTTGTGAGAAAGGTGTGCTGAAAGGTATTTGGTTACAATCCTTCCTTGTGGCTTTTCTACTATAGTCAAGGCTTTGGACCCAGCTAGAGCTCTAATCAGATTGTAGCAAAATTGACAGAAGTAGATAGTAAAGATAATTTAATTCCCAAGGAAAACAAAACCAAAGCAATGTGACAGCTGTGTGCACTGCGGTATAATTTTGCCCTCCATCAAGAAATGTGGGTGTGTTTAAGAAAAATGGAACTGAGCTATATGATTTCTGTCAATATTATAAATTGCAAATGAGATGCCTTGGACAAAACACATAGTGAGTTTAAGCAAGTTCTAAAGATAAGGATAAAATCCAATCATCCAGAATTCATGGACTGGCCCCATCAAGTCCAAATAGATGTAATTTGCGTAATGAACCCCTGCTCATTCACATCTTTCTACAATTTGGTATCCAGTTGTGTGCCCCAACCTTCTCTGAAAAGCCCTGTATAAAAGACCCAGCCTTACAATGAAGTGTGCACTGAGTGAAGCAGGTGTGGATGAAAGGGAGCAGAGATGTCCTAATGCAGATGGACATCTGTCTCCACTCCAGAGATGCTGATTGATTGGGATCTGAGCTATCACACAGCATGTTTTCGGATCTTGTGAGAGCCTCTGAAAGATGTGGCTTCACACTGGATCTTCTGAGATGACAGATTATAGCTGTGAAGTGTTATCTTCCATATCCAATTTATAACATTGACTTCTTGGCACCTGGAGTTTTAGTAAAGTATTCTAATTTCTCCCTTTTTATCTGTAATTAAAAATGGAACAACCCACCTTCTAAATGTACTACTTTGCAACTACCCCTGTAAAATAACTTTGTTGTCATTAATAGAAAGTCTCATTTGCTAGGCCAGCAGAGAATTAAGCTGATCCATATGGATCAGCTTAGATGGATGTTTCCATCTTCTTTCTGATTCATCCCAGATATAGAAGAATAGCACAAGTGGCTATTTCTGTTCTTTTATTATGGGTGTAAGCCAGTTTACCAGAGCCATGCTGTTTCCCTCAGATGACCACCTAATCCCTCTGATGATACCATGTGCAAAAATGGGGTAAATGACAAACAAATTGATAATGCGAAAATAAATCATGCGAGTTGGAACCCTTTAAAATCAAACAGTTAAACGGTAGCACCCTTTCTGAATGAGGATGCTTTTCTGACTCAGAGAAAGACATTTTATGAAGTTCTACTGCACCTCTGCAGCAGGTTTGTGAGCTCATTTGCCTGGGGACAATTAGCTGCAGTTGCTGCAGCTGGAGAGAATCGCAGCGCAGCAGATATTCCAACACACAGTCAGTAGGTCACGTAGGCAGAGCTCAGAGTATCGACTGCCGCTGCTGCATTTTCCAGAGGTGGGGTACAACGTTGTGTCAGAATTTGTGCGTTTTCATTTTAATCACTAGCCATACCAGACCTCCTCCCCCAAAAATACGATTCTAGGAGAATGGTGACTTTGACCCAGAGTAACCACTCTGGCTTTAGAAGCGCATTCATTATTCCAGAGCAAAAGCACCTCTTGTCCGGCTGCAGCATCAGCACAGAGAGTTATTTTGGTCAGTATCCCACACCAAAAAGCTTTGCATCATATGGGTCTATACTGATTACAGATAACCCTGAGCTGAAATTAACTTGGTTCTGTGGATGAGAATGAGGTATCCTTTTGCTGCCCTCTTTCTTCTGTTTGCAAAAATATCTCCTGCATGTGTTTAGTCACTTCCACCTTCATCCAAAGAACTCAACACTTTGAAATGAGGTGATATACTTAAAATCAGATTATTTATTTCAGGATCAGACACTGAATCAGAAAGATTCAGTCTAGTCAAAGCCTCTTGAATCTATAGCGTTACTAAATCTCAGCGTATAGCAGGTTTGCTTTCTTTTTTCAGGCAGTTCTTAAAGGTGGTTTCACGGACGTGCAGAAATGATCTGCTCAGAATATTGGTCCCAGGAGATTTATTCCTAGAATAGATCTCCTGGTTTAACAGGTAAAGATAATCATGTTTTCTCTCACTGTACATAATGGAATTTATATTCCATCAAAGAAACACTTATTCTTCCTAGATATGTATTTAAGATTGCTGTGTTAATAAATAAAAAATGTACAAACAGTTTTAATGACCGTATTACATTGAAATATAGAGATCCTAAATATCAGCGGGCTGTCTTTATATTCCCCCGTGATACTGTGATTTTAAGGACTAATGCAATTTGACATTAGGAGCGTAAGGAGAATAGACAATATTAACATAAAATGAGAATCATCAGAGACATTTTTTCAGGCAGCAGTTCTTATTCAAACCACTTTTTATTTAATCTCACAATGCCAATACTTGAGAGCTATTTATTTAGTTTCATATAAACTTCTTAAGCAACAGTTAATTTACTACTCGGGATTTAAAATTAGTAAAACGGAGAAAATAGTATCTGAAAGAAATGATATATTTTGACATTGGCAAAGGATTAGCAGCAGGCGTCTTAATGATCCGTACTGGCAGATGTATTCTTTTCTGGTTTTATTAATGGTCCAGAAAACGGAACGAGCGGTGAGTTAAGAAATATTGCAGATGACACAGAACGGTTGAAGGCCACTGCGGAGTAGGGATGGCTATGAAAACTTTTAGAATACTTTAGGAAAGCAAGGTGAGATAAAAATATGAGAGCAAGTGGAATCTGCTGTTTTAAATAAGTACAAAATAATCAGAGTTGGGGAAAAAAGGAAACAAACCTAAATGACAGCTACTATTAAAAGCTGAAAATTACTCAGAACAAAACAGTGGGTCATCATTGATGACAGTGAAAATCCCTACTTCAGACACAGAGTCATCCAAAATTGTGTGAGTACTGCACAGCCCAGGATGGAAAACAGGCTCTGCAAATATTACAACACTGCTTTATAAATCAAGCGTATTGGCATATCCAAAATATTGTATTATTTCTTAGTTATTCTTTTCTCAAAAGTGTTTTTCAGAAAAAGTCTAGAAATGGGATATTTAAATGACTTGATAAAAGTGTTCACAGAAAGAAATTGAAAATACTGGAGCTGTCATTTAGACATGAGTAAAAGGAAAAATACACTAAAGAGAGGGTAACTTTTTTTCCTTCATCTTATTCTTTCTTTATAAGAAGAATAAAAGGAATTTAATTAAACTGAACATTTAAAACAGATCAAAGAGGACTCTCATCCACAGTGTACAGTTAATGATGAGATCTTCTTACTACAAGGTATAATTGAGCTCAGGACTCATCCTGTGGGGAGGCTGCTCCATAAACTCCCACTTCTGGCTTGGTTTCCTCTTCTCTGGGAACTTTGGGTCCGGTCCATTCTCAGTGGCTGGGTATTGACCTAGGTGAATCATTCCCAGCAACTAACATCGCACTATTCCTAAATTCAACATCAGCCCTTACGGCTTACACTGAGAAATATTTGTGCTCCTTTGATTTATGCTGATGATAGGTTCATTTACAGCTAAAAATACTGCCACTCAGCAGGGAATTCTGACAGACAAACTGCTGGGGCAGCACCTGCCAACACAGTTTTCTTAGATCACGCTAGGTAGCTGGTCCTCAACATAACCAGCCAGGGGCCCAAATTATTATAACTGTGATTTGTGCTTCCCTTCTGTGGATTTCGGGCTTCAAGACTGTGATTAATTAAGTCTCTCAACTACCCTTATGTCCTAGGTATTATTCGACTGATGTCTAATCTAACCTTTTCAGTGTCACAGGGTAGACAGCTAGTTCTGCCAGTGATACATCTCTGAGTTTCTCTTGAAAAACTACGCTGCTTCTTTTGCCACTAGCCCACATCCTTCCACAGCAAAGTCTCTTTCTCACTCCTGTATGAATTTCCAGTTATGGCACTGCAAGTGTTACAGGCATCAAAAATCATCTTGCAGTCTCGCATCGTACTTGGCATTGCCAGTGACTCTTGGCCAAGATGTTTTGACAAATGTGTCAACTCACCTGTGTCTTACACATCACCTTCTAAGTAAATGAACAATTCCAGCTGGGTTGAACCAAGTATAAGAAAGAGATTCGGGAATTACGTGACTTTACGTCATCTTCAACCTTAAAACTGCCTTATGGAAACCCCACTGTCTTAGACAGAGAACACAGCATTTTCTGTCTTTTTTCACAGCATTTTTAAGAAGGAACACTATATAGTTTAGCTAAGTATGGCTTAAGCTGCCATATAAGCCAGTGGAAGGTACTACTGATCTTGACAGACTCTGTATTTTGGTTCTTAATAAGAGCTTTAGCAGTAACAGCATCACTAAAATTACTTCATAGTAAGTCTTATGAGCTGCTCTCAAACCAGCCACTGGAGTGGAAGCTGCTCATGTATTCAAATGGATAGGCAAAACTCGTCAGTGGGGTGTTCCTCAAGGCCAGCATAAGGTAACAATCAGATTAGCTGAGTCATAATGGCCAACCACAGCTCTATCGTAGAATCATAAAATCACAGAATCATAGAACAGTTTGGGTTGGAAGGGACCTTAAACATCATTCAGTTCCAACCCCCCTGCCATGGGCAGAGGTACTATTCAAAGCAGTATTGTTTAGATCCCAGCTTCCTGTAAACCTTGGAGTGCTGAGATCCCAAAGGCCCTTTTGATTTCACTCATTATGAGACCGTTACAAAATCTAAACCCCAACTCTAAATGCCTAGTTTTTCTCCAGAAAGCTGTGGTTCAGCCTCAATCCTCTGCCAGCAAGGAAAACTCGCTCCAGTTCTTTCTGCCAGTCTTTGCAGATTTTTATTTGTTTCTCACAGACTTTATTAAATCAGTCCCTTAGCTTTGAGCATCTTTGGATTATGAAATTGCTCCCTGACATGAATGACAGAGAATAGCTGCCCTGCAGGAGGCTACAGAAGTGTGTGGTATTTGCCACCAGGAAAAATACCACCAGAAGGAGTGCCTGTGCTTCTCCTAAGTGGCGACCGCTGAAGACAGTTTTCATGGCTTTCAGTCTGCACGCCCAGAGGTGCGTTGTTGACCTCACTCATTTTGACATTCCAGTGAACATATAGCAGCAACAAAGACAAAGAAACTCAAAGCTTTCAACTGATGACCCCGGAATGTGAGGAGAAAGTCAGCTGAAGTCATATAGGAGGAGGGAAGACAATTCCCATTTCCTGCCTCTGAAATCCAGCTTTCTCCTTGGCAGCTTGCATCTGAATCTCTCCCCAACTTTAACCACTGCAGTGCTATTCAGGTGACCTGCTCTCATCCTTTAATGAGTAATGTTAAGAAATATGTGTGAATAGTCAATTCTGGAGGTTTTCCTCCAAAATCTATACGTGTATTGCACCTGTGCATCACATGAGCTCTCTCCTCCTTGACAGGCAGCCTGTCCACCCCAGTTCTGCAGAAGCAATGCTTCTTTCAGCTAATATGACAGTGCAGCAGCTTTAAGCCAATGAGCTTAACTTCTTATTGCTATTTATTTGCAAAAACAAAGTCAAGCTTCTTATGTGGATTTTGAGAAGTGCCTTTAAATCCTGTGTCTAACACGTGTGCAGCTAAGAATCGGAAAAGACCTGGGAACAGTGAGGTTTACATCAAAACCTATAGAGAAACTTCAAGCACAGTTTTGAAAGCAGCTTTAACTAATAAGCCAAAAAAAATCTATTACACTTCAATGACACAGAGAGAGGTGTACAATTACCTATAAGCCAGGGAGGAATAGGCCATCTCTTATCACTGTAGCAATGCCTGTTGGCAATGTATTTTGTTTTGCACTGCATTTGTAGCTTTGCATTTGTTAGCTTTTCTTCCCTTTTGTTTTGCCAGGCTGTTACTGCTGCACTGAAGTCTCAAGTACTTTTTGGTTTGTGATTATGATATAATGTTGTTGTTATATTATTTTTCCTTATGCTGTCTCAACCAGAGGGATCTTTTAGCTTCTATCAAACTCACAGTTTTTACAGTAAGCCATGTGGTCACTAAACAGAGCAAGGACCATGAGGCTTCAGTTACTAGTGGTGGTGGCAGGGTATTCAATACCTGAAGGGAACAGACAGCACATGGCGTAAGATCTTAAATCACAGAATGGTTTTGGTCGGAAGGGATCTTAACGACCATCCAGTTCCAACCCCCTGCCATGGACATCGACACCTCCCACTAGAGAAGGTTTTTCAAAGCCCCCTCCAACCTGGCCTTGAACACAGCCAGGGATGGCGCAGCCACAGCTCCTCTGGGCACCCTGTGCCAGTGCCTCACCGTCCTCTCAGGGAAGAATTTTTCCTTAATATCTAATCTAATCTCCCCTCTGTCAGCTTAAAGCCATTTCCCACTGCTCTGTGAAGCCTGGCAAGCCTATGACTGAAGATGTTCTTCCCCTTCTCTCACAGATGGACCCCAGCAGACCAGGTTTCTCAAAGAGAGTCCCGTGGTCTAAGTAGCCAAAGCCTGGCTGTAGCACCAGTCTTGGCCCTTTCAAACACCTTCCCTTTGACCAGGAGGATTGATGAAAAAGCTATATTGCTCCAGAGCCCTTTACTGCCACACTCAGGGCTCTGTAATAATCCTTCTTGATACCCCTCACTGCTCCTCTCTGGTGCCCACATGAAGCAACAGCAGCAGATAATGAACTGCAGGAGGGTTGGTAGTGTCCCTATTACACCCTGATATGAACCCCCGGTAAGCAGCACACCCCTCTACAGAGCACATCAGGTCGGCAAAGGGGTGCCTCTGTGCCTCCTACTAGCATCACCCATCACCTTTTCTTAGTCGTTCTGGTTGTTACACAGGCAGCAGATCAGGCTGCCTTATTCAGCTCCAGCGTCTCTCCTGATGTGACAGGTCTTTCATCTTCAGTCTGCAGAGCGGTGAAGCTGTTCTGCAAGAGCACCTCAGGCTTTGGGGGAAGTCTTTCCCCCCTGCTGGTCCTTGCTGCTGCAAGCTTCCATTCTTCTGCATTATTGCACACCCTTTCTTCTGTATGTACCACCAGGGGAGTTTCTGGCTGTTTGGCCATGGCCATGGTCCACTGCAGACTGTGCTTAGAATCTTCTCCGCCTCCCTGATGTTACACAGCCCTCTCAGTGTCTCCTGCAGCCCAGACACCCGCTGCAGGAGGTCCTGTAGGTGGGCACATGGACTGCAAGCAAGTCTGTTGCCTGCCCTTTCCCCAGGAGAAAGCTCTAGGCTCTTCCTGCAGCCTGAGGTCTGCAGGGCAGCCTCTCCCTTCAGCAGATGCCTCCACCCAGACACTAACTCCTTTAAAACAGCCCCTAATGCCATTTTACACCCTGTGCTCATCCAAAGGATGACGGGTGATGCAGTAACCCATCTTTTACAACTGCTGAGTCTCCTTACCTCTTACTCTGGCTGTGTCAAGAACAGCAACCACCAGCTTTGCACTGCAGCACCTTCACTGAGGGCAGCCTTTGGTGAAAGGGAGCTGTACCTCCTTGTGAGGTCCAGCTGTCTAGCAGAGCTTTGCTCAGACCTGTGAAGTTCCTGAGGTCCCTTAAACCCATTAACCTGAGTAGGCATCGCACTGGGTTACGCCAGTAGCCAACTGGCCCATGGGCCAGTTAGCCAATGTAGCAGCAGATGCCCCGCTTTCTCTTCACTCTCCCAGCTGCAGCACCATGCCATGATTGCTAGTGCAAACTGTTCTGCAGGCTAGACTGATAACATGCTTATCTGTTATTTCTGTGTCAGTCACCACCACCCCTTTTCTGATATGCACAGGGATATATCAGTATAAGGAGGGAAAAGGAATTGTTTAGGGTGGGACAAAGCGTAACTAGGGGCAATGGGAGGAAACAGAGCAGAGAAATGTCTAGGCTGACTATCAAGAAAAACATCCTAACACTGAAGCCCAAAAAGGCTATTTAATGATCTCCCAAAGGAAGTAGTGCGAACCTTTATCAATGACTCATTTCAAGCCGTGAAGGACAAAGCTCTGAGTGTGGGGAGCAGTCATGTGTTGGCAGGGCACGAAGGGTCTTTCCCATTCCTCCTCGCT
This sequence comes from Lathamus discolor, assembly GCF_037157495.1. Taxonomy (NCBI): domain Eukaryota; kingdom Metazoa; phylum Chordata; class Aves; order Psittaciformes; family Psittacidae; genus Lathamus; species Lathamus discolor. The sequence goes on from NC_088884.1 coordinate 62,105,091, forward strand.
GACTGTGCCCTCACCCTTCTGAAAGAAACAGGGTCTGAAAAACACAATGCGAGCAGTGGTTTCCTAACACACATACACACACACACACAAAACCAACATCTTTAAGTGATCCTTTGATGTTGGGAGCCTGGAAATGCTTTTTAAATTAGCTTCTGTAACATGACAGATGATAACAAGTTTTAGAGTAATTTTTTACTTCTTTGTCAGCTGCACTGCCAGAGTGTGTGTCTATCCTGGCAGCATCTTTCTTGCAAATTAATGAAACATCAAGGCTGCACTGCCAGCCAGATTGGAGTCATGTATTTCCAGGAGAAGAGAGCCTGAACCGGCACATCCTCAGCTGCTACAAATCAATTAAGTTCCCTTGATTTCAGCGCAGAGGGTCACCAACATACAGCTGCTGAGGATCTGGCCCATTTCATGGTGCAACAGAAATATTGCTTTCATTTTACTGAGAGCTGGAATATTTAAAATTTAATTGCTGTTAAAAATTAAAATCCCTATTTAATTTAGCATTCCTTTTGCAGTTTCTTTTAGTGACAGTGTCTAATGCCATTTCTGCTCTAAGATGTTCAGACCATACGATTCCCCGAGACCACCACTTCAGGGTTTGCAGGGCTACGGTGTCATTTGGTCAGCAGGCACGATCTGCCCTTGGATATTTTGCTGACCCCAGTTTCTCGTTCCCGCGTGTTTAATAACTAACTGTACTAAGAATAAATAGTATTAAATATTAGCCAAGGCTTATCACATTGCCCAAATCCCTGGAAAGCAGTGGCATGCCTCAGTGCTGGCAGGGAGTGGAAATAGGATAGAAAAAGACCCTCTTGCCTATGGAAAAGCATTGGCAGTGGCTTTGAGGCTCAAATGGCTGCAAAGACAAATCTTGCTTCTTGCCGGCATGCCCCAGCTCTGCGTGCACAGTATGTGTGCTTGAGGCTTCAGTTTGGGATGCAAGGATTCTCCCAGTTCCTTGGACAGACTTTGGGCCCTCAGGACACATTGAAGGGCTGTTGCAATGCTTATATTTGTAGGGATTTTGACCACAGCAGTGAAGAGAAGCCTGATGTCTGACCATGCAGACTCTGGCAAGTCCTGGTGTATCTTGCTGTGTCTCAGATTGTGTGTCTTATTAAAAGTTACTTCATGCCATCTGGTCCCCAGTTAGTTGGATACTACGGCTAGTATCAGTGAAGAAGAAAATCCTCACTTCTCTCAGCTCATGGCTGTGAGCGAAGGAGCTGTCCTGGCGAGTTGCAGAAAAAAGGGATAGAGAAGAGGCAATGATGTCCAGAGACAGGGAGTAAGGAAAGGAGACCAGGGCTTAAAGCAACCAAGAGAAATGAGGGTTAAAGAGATCTTGAAGGGGCTGGGGATGTGTTGGGAGACCAGGGAGGCTCTAGCACCTGTGTGAGTCCCCTGCAGCTATGTCCATGCCCATAGGGAGAGCTGCACCCCAGCAGGCAGCACCACATTCCAGGTGGGGCCACATCTGTTCAGTTTGGTACTTGTCTTCTCGTAAAGATGGGAGATCTGGTGCTTCCAGCTTGCAACTGGATTTATAATTTGGCAAAGACTCCAAAACAAAAAAAAATGCCCTAAACAACCCCAAGCACGTCATTACAAAGTGTTAGAGCACATGCATTAGCGCCTCACTACAAAGTACAGCTGAGAGCCAACTTTCCAGCGTCATTTTCCTGTGCATCTGCCAAGCGGTACGTGGAAAGAACCATCTGCAGCGTCTTACAGGGGCATTTCCCGGTCACAGCTTCCAAAGGGTAACTAAAACCTAGTTCTGTAAACCATACGCAACTGCCCCAAAGGGCCTGAGTTTTAACAAGAATGTAAGTTAAAGTTGAAAGAACATGTGATGATTCCCAATGTTTGGTCTGCTCTGCCTATATCTGAAGCTAACCAACCCACTTGGCAAAATTAACGTCTCCCAAGTACTTCATAATCCTATTTATATTTTAAGAATTTATCTTTAAAGAATTAATAGCATGTCTGTCATGCACTGCTCATTAAATGTTTTTTGGATCAGGAAATATCTTGGATCACTGAGATCCTGATGATGCTCACATTTTAATCTCAAGATGACTGATTACCCATGGGAACAAGTGATCAAGGGAAACAGTGCATTGCCCATCCTGGGAACCACTGATCCAGACCATGCACCTTTCTGGGATGCAGGCTTTTGCCAGGCACATCTTGTGCAGCTCAGAAGAATGTCTGGATGAAAGTCTATACACAAGAGGCCAGACTACATGATCTAATGATCCCTTTTGGCCTTAAAATCTTGAATCAGTGAGTTGAAAACTATGAAAAAGAGTCCCCAGCTGTAGGAATGAATTGGCTCAATTGCAAATAGGTCAATTAAACTCAAAACTGACAACCTCCTGGATGATCTTTAAAGTTATAAATTGGATTGAAAGGGATGTAAGTATAATTAACTTCTCCTGTATTTTCAAGCTAGTACAAAATTTCTCACCTCTTATCCGACACTCCTATGTAATGTTCCTGTGCACCCTTAAAAGGCTGATACATTATTTTCCATATCTCTCTACAAAGGTAGTCTCTAGTTGGACCACAAAGTTGTGAGTACAAGGCTAGACTGACCAAGTGAAAGCCTCCATCCTGCTATATGCAGTCAGCAGACACAGATGCTCCTTCCAGGTGTTCAGCCAGGTAATTCTTGTGGTGAGCAAAGGAGGGAGGCAGGAGGGACCCTCCAGCCCAGACTGTGCCACTCTGGCTCAGGCTGAGCTGTGTTCAAAGGTCTGGTTCACCCAGTGATGTGGTGGTGGCTGTTTGCAGGGCCAGATGCACTCAGGTACACCTCTCCGCTTCATGTGAATGACCCATGGAGCAGATGGTGGCCAGGCACCTCTTCACACACTTTATCTTGCTTCCTGCACAGGGCTACATTCAGATGCTGGTTGAGCAAGTCCCCCAGCCTGTGTAGTGACTGCCATGCCACAGCAACACAAAACCTGTTTGTGTGATGCTCCTGTGGAAAGGTAACACACCACTGGGCTTAATATAGAGGCATTGCAGGGCCTGGGAGGAAGGAATTCTTTTATTTTCCGTGAGTATCTCTATCTGGGCCATTAACTCTCATATCTAAGGACTATGGATAGAAATTTCTCTCATTTCTTCAGCACTACAAATTAATTGCATGTTCAGCACAAGAGCAAGGCAGGGGGATAAATCTGAGCAAGCCCAGTTTAGCATTTACCAGCATCACCCCAGCTTCTTTGTCCTGTTCCTTCTTGCTGGGGCCTTGAATCTCTGTGTCTGCATGCTGACTCCTCTCTTGTTTTCTTTTCTTTGCTTCCGTCTCTACTCCCACTGCTGACACGTCCCACCCCACCACTCTCATCTGCTCCTTCTCACAGCTTCTCATCCTCTCAGCTCCTCACCCCTTCCCTGTTTCTCCCAGTATCCCTTCTCACTTTAAAACACAACTGGCTGTTCCAAAACACTAGCAATTGGATTTCAGAGAAATTGAACACTGCCGAAACCAAGTCAGTTTCTGAGCCACTCTTCTGCTTGGAAGATGACAACCAGGTAGGGATAACGCTGCTAAAGAGCCTTCTGCCACAGCACAGGGGGCTGTGAAATGAGCCCCTGGGCATTAAGCTGGACTGCATTTGCGGGGTGCCCAACGACAAGACTCCGGAGGGCGCAGGCCTGGTACCCCTGCCTGGAGCTGAGCACGGCTCCAATGTGAACAGTGCCATCTTTTGGATAAGGTAGAAAACTGTACTGACCTCCCGCTGCCGCCGAAAACCTCTCCACGCAACCCTCCCGGAGAAAAAGGCTCTTTCTTTTCCCCCTTGGTCTCACAAAGATTGCTGCCTCAATTCCCCCTCAACTTTTTATCGGGAAAAGTTATTCTTCCCTTCAGACTCAGAAGTGCGCAGTGGTGTGTCTGCACGGCATCCAGCAGCGCTGCCTCGCTCAAGTCCACTGCATTTCAGCGGTATAGCACACAGAAAAACACTTCGAAGGAGATCTTTCACAGGAACTGGGGTGCCTGATGAACGCCGCTGCAGCTTGTGAACAAACCTCCCAGTGACTGAAAGTCTGGCTGAATGCAGAAGCAGCAGCATGGCTGCAAAGGGGGCAGCAGTTCCAGGATTTCTCTGTGCTGCAAAGTGCTTTAAGGCTGAATAAAGGGAAAAGGCTATAAATGAGAAATGCCCTAAATGTAATCTTATACTGCTCCACGTAATACACAAGTGACACTATCGTAGAAATGAATACTGCATCTGCACTGGAACTGGGCTTTTAAAACCCAGTGAAACACCCCAATTCCTGGAGGGGCCTTAGCTGAGAATACGCTCATTCTCAGTAGTCATGCTGATGCTTTTTGAGTCTGAGCCAAGATTCTGTAAATCTAAGTCAGCTCTGTCTCCTGTGCCTAATAATATGAAGCAAGAAATAGCCCAGCCTTATAAAAACTGTGGGTTTTGGCCTGAGCCCATATTGATTATATAGCTCTTAAATGAAGCCCAAAATTCTGGTTCTTGTCCAAACAACAATCATCTTGGAGCTCCATGCCTACAAATCAGACTGGCAGATATTAGCTGTGCTGAGTTTGTTCAGGCTCACACTTCTCAGTTTAAGCTGAGCTTGCTTTTGTCTATGCACAGATTCTTGAGCAAAGTCTTTTTTCCAGTTGCATGCTCTTCACAGAACCACAATACTCACTGACTTCCATGGATATTCTCTGGTCAGATCCTTACTGCTATGGAATTAATGGCAAAATGTTGCTGATTTTATCGTAATCAAGATTTCCCCACTTGGAAACTAGTCTTCTAGGTAGCTGCTAGAACACAGTGTTACAGGAAATCAGAATTAACTAAGCAAAGCGATTAAGATGTTCTGCTACCCACCTAAGTAACCCCATAAATGGGAGATGAACAGAGACATCTAAGCTACTTCTATCAGTTCAGCCAGGAAAAAGGGCAACTCTTACTAGCTTTGGTCACCCCTGCATGCCAGCCTCTATCAACCTGCAGCAAGTATCGTTTCAGCCCATGACTGCTATTACCGATAAAGGTGGCAGAACATCATAGACCAGACTGCTGCTGCCCTGGGTAGAAGCCTTGGACAGCTTCCCCATCTTTGTACTGCTGAAAATTACAGCCACCAACTATCTGTAATGACTGCACCCAGCTGAGATTTCCCATCTTCTACTTGGCAACTGTCACACCTGGAACCCATTTATGCCACTGAAATACCATTGGTAGGCTTAAATGCTGTATATAAAGGCTATCTTGAAATGCTGCTTCTAGTTATGCCAAATTAAGCACATGCTTTTGAAGAGGTAAAACAGACACACAGCAAGCTTTACTTTGCTGGGTATTGATGTGAGGATTTCGGCCCCATAGGTAAGTCTGTACTTGTGAAGTCTGCTTGACATTGGGGCCCCTCTCAGAACACTCGTAGCAGAAGGATAACCCTGTTTGGAGGGCTGGTTCACCTTCTTATCCTTCTTTCACTGCCACATGGAACTCGAGCTCTCCAGAGATGAGGGGGGAAATGCTTTTCCTCAGCACAGTAGCATGGACAGAAAGCTCTTGACCATGGGTGACTTTCCATGCAGCTTGAGAACCCTTGGATGGGGAGACGGCCACTGCCCAGGCTGAATTCACTTTCTCAGGACTGAACACCAGAAGAGACAAAGCGATCACCAAATGGGGAATGTGGATCAGTAGGTAGAGGGCACTAGTGCTTGTGAAAGGAGGAGTCTCTACTGCAGGGCAGGCTTGGCCAGCTGGGCAGAGTAATTATCCCAGGGCACTGAGGGCTTCTGCCCTATCTGGGCAACTGAGACCTCAAGAAAAACCCTGAGAGACAGAGTACAGTGAGCTCTCTAGCGGACTTTAAGTGAAGCCTTCAAAATGGTGGGGAGATGCCTGTGCTACTATATATGCACTATTATTCTCTCTAAACTCTTTTCTTTGTGTGCTGGCTGAAGCACCTTTTGATCCCTTGGAAAAATGGATGCTTCACAGGTCCCTTCAGAGGTAGGTTGTATGCCGGGATGCTCTCAGAGATGATGTTCTGAAGCCTCATCATGTGAGTAAGTAGGGTAGAAAACCAGTCCAGCAAAAGGAACTTTACTAGGTGTCCATGACAGATGCATTGAAATATTCAAGCTTAAACTAATACAAACTTTCCATGTCAGACATTATGCTTTTCACTTCATATGGACTAAAGTGTTTTGGATGGTGTCTCTTTAACGTGCTGCTGAAGTTTGCACATGCAGATATGTATTTTGGGCTGCTAAAATAATTCTGTGTAAGAGGGAAACTATGAGCAGCTGAGGGAGGAAGTAACACTTCTGAAAAATAGAATCTGCTTCAGAAACTGGTGCATGCTTTGAAAAGACAAATGTTTTATCACCGAGGGTTTCTGGCTTTCGACTGCATGCCAATCTGAATCCAGTTTTGCAATTTCCACTTGGCCATATCAGCTCTTACTGTCAGTGGAATTTTTGTCTGAGTGGAAACAGGAGCATCAGGCCCTTTGACAGCAGAGTCGTTCCTCCCCCAGAGAGAGTCTAAATGGTAAGGTAGCACAGGGATTTTTTCCTAGGAACGTGACATTGTGAATGTCCACATCTATTTAGCAAACCATCTCACCCTTGCGATGCACCCCACGCATTTTTGGCCCTGTCTCTTCAAGACTCTTATTTAACTTCATGGTTACAAGCAGTCCCCTTGAAACGAAGCTTAGTGTGTGCTTGCACATTTTGCAGGACAAGGGTCAGTATTTTCATAGCCCCAAGCCCAGATAACGTGGTTTTGCTCTGTAAGCCACTGCGCTCTCAAGCTAAATGCTATCAATTCAGCCGATGGAGTTAACAGCAAAAATGTAGAAGGAAACAGAGCTGGCAAAATAGCTTGTGATTATTATCTGAGGGCTGGGTGGAGTACCTATTGGAGAGGCAGCAGCTGGGAGCCCGCATATCCAGAATAGAGAAGCTGACATTACAGAACTTCTTTCCCAGCTAAACGCTTTGGTTTTCTCTGAACTTCCTAACTTCCTGGGGGGCTGGTGGCAGCTACGTGACCTGCAAACCCTGGGGAGACCGGTCCCAGCTTTTAGATCAAGGAACTCAAAGTGAGAGAGAAAAACAAATGCTTTTTTTGAGGAATGCAATTTGAATTATTCATCTGCGTGTTACTGAAATCTGTTTTGTTCCTCACTGGAACTACCAGGAACTCTAATTACAAGTATTTAAGGCACACATAAATTACCTTGCCAGCCATGATGAATGCTGCCTGTAAAGCCTAGAAGTATTATTCCTGTAACTGCAGCCAAGAAACACTAATAGACCACCTGTTGGGTGAGATGCAAAATGATCACTAGCATGTTATGAATAATCGGAATTCTAGTGAAAGTAGGCGATACTTCTGTAGTGCCCTGGAAATCTCTAGACATCCTCTGCCCTTTCACCACACACCTAATGCCAGTTCTTTAGGAGTGCAGCTGGGCTCATTTTTAACTAGATGCCTAGGGAACTAGCTAGGTACTGGGAGGACAGTGACCTGGCTTTGGGTGGCTGTCCAAAGCTTTGCTGTTCAAACGCCATGGGAGCACCGTACCTGGCTTCCCCTGGCTCCCCACCTCTTGTCTCTTTCTTGCCAGCCTTGAGAAGGCATTTTGTGACATCCCCACCCATACACAGTGGTTGCGATGGGGACAAGATGGGGACAAAATGACAACGTAGAACATAAGCACTGACATGCCGTGACTCCACGGGCAGTGGTGATGTTGATCGACGCAGACTTCTGTAAATACATGACAGACTTCAAATGCCAGGTTGCTTCTTGAGCCCTAAATAAGCCTTGTTAGACTGCTGCTTTTGTTTTCCTGCAGCTGCAAATTTAACTCTTTGCAAAGACATCCTGTGATCTTCCACTTAGTTCAAAGCTGTGGTAGTTGTGTGTTTGCATCTCAGACACGCTGTCTTCCAAGAGCCTCAAAACGGCCTAAAGCAAAGGCCCGTGGTGGCTGCAGAAAAAGCAGTGGGATACAAAAAGGTATCTTGCTCGAGTCGCAAGCGGACGCAAAATGAGAGTGCCGGGTTGCATTCGGGTGCTCTCTGGCAACGAGCAGCTGGGGGCAGTAAACACCGCTCAGATGAGCCGGAGCCACAGGTCCTACCTTTACAAGTGGCTGTGTCGGGGAGGAACAGCCCACGGAAACTCATGCCAGGGGCACACAAGGTCTGTGTAATTCTCCGGGCCGCAGACTAGACTTACACAGGGGTAAGAGTGGAGCCTAGCCTTCGTGTGAGATATAGAAAAGGACAGGACCTGCTTAACCGATGTACACTGCCAAGGAATGAATGGCTACCTGCTAGTCCCTCGGCACGTGGCCTCCAGTGAAGATCCCCCAGCGGCGTAAGGTGTGTTACTCGACCACTGTTTGCAGTGGGACCACAGGGACACTGGCAGAGGAGTCCCTCCACCGGCAGTGAGTGTCAGCCAACTGGAATTTGCAGTTTACATTGCAAACGCATCAAGCTAAACTTCACAATAATTCCTGAGGGCTTTTTCTGGGGCAGACTGTGCTTCCTCAACAGTTTTGGAAAGCACCATGGGGACTCTCACAGTGCTAAGCAGACGGGGGCACTGCTTGAAAGCCCTTTTCTGCTCTGCATTAGCACTTCAGTAGGGAAGGGCTGCAGGAGAGGTTTACCCACTGCAGCTCCTCAGGCCCAGCACAAGCTCCGTCTCTCTCATCTGCGTATGTGGAGCTCTGTAACTTGCTTTCAGAAGCGACTTCACACACCAGCTTGGTGCAACAAGGACTTTCGAAGGGTGCAGTTACAGTCTGTGGAAGCACCTGCACCAAGCAGTTGCCAAAGCAGAGGTCAGGGTTGCTCTGCTTTCTGCAGATTGAGTGACAGCCCCTGAGATCACCTCAGGATGGCACCAGACATGATGTGCCATGTGGTATCATTATGCCTTCCCTGGCAAAATAGTCCAAGAAATCATTCATGTTGGCAGTATCGTAGTAGCAAGCACATCAGCCAGGGCCTATTCGCTGGCCCTGAGGTCAAACAAGCGTATGCAGATCCCAGCTCGTGTCCTCGGGGCTGACCTCAGTTTTCTTTCCCCAGGACAGGGTGAGCTCACCAGTTCCGCGGTCAGGACCTGCCCCGGGGCTGCCAACTGGGAGAGCCCCCGGGTGTCACAGGCCAAAACTGTGGCAGGGAACCTGCTAACATAAAAAGCACGGAGGGCTGCATGTTGCTGCTTGAGGTCGTGCCCTGACCCTCTTCAGTTTACTGCTGTAGAGATCATCACTGGAAATAAGAGGAGCTGGCTGAAGTGATGCTCTGCTCATTTGAAAATGAGACAGAAGCTTAAACTCTTGTCCCTTCCCCCAGCAAACTGCCTGCCAGCCTATGCAGGCTGGCTGGGGAGAGCTTTCCTGTGCTACACGGCTGTGTGGTCTCACCTCTGCCCTGGCCCTCTCTGCCTCTCCTCCTGCTCGCTCCCCGAACAGATGGGAAACACGACAGGGGCATTGTGCACAGCAAGGCTCATCTCTCAAAGCCCAGGAAAGATGGCAATTTTACAGTTCCATTCTATTTACAGAGGAGCTTGCCATGGCCTCCCTGCTGCACCAGGGTTGTGTTGTGTGATGTGGCTGAATCTAATACCTCCAGTTGAGCTGCATCTCTATGTAACCGGCAGGCTGAGTGGGCAGCCAGAGTTCAGAGCCTGGCCAAGCTGCTTCCCTAGGATGACAAAGGTGTGAGTCAGTTACAAGCTTGGTGTAACCTACTTATTTATAAAGACTGTATACAAAGATTTTGTTCCCTCCTTGGCTACAGCAGACACTTCCAGCAGGAAGATGCCTCTTTGCTCTGAACTCACAAGGTCCCCAAGCTCTGACAAGGCCTCGCTTCTCTTTCTTTATAGGATCCAGTCAGACAATTTGCAACCCCTGGAGTTAGCAGTGAACCACACATGCTTGTTTGCACTTCCCAATTTGCAGTATATGCCTCAGACAGAGCAACAGCTGCAAGAGTTGGGCTGTGGGCAAAATCATATCGTAGTTACCTACAGCATGAGCAAGAGGGAACCAAAACTCTCTCAAGTCTAAAAACCTCCAAAACCCCCACACCCTTTCAGTTTCCACCTAACTCTAGAGGCATGAACATTCACTCTTGACCTGAGTTTTTCCTAAGTAAGTGCTGCATCTGTGTAATCTGCGTAGCCCAGTAGACCAAGTCTCTCCCCTGCTGTGTGCCAGGTATCGAAATGACATAACAGGGCAGGGTTTCAGACATGCCAAGGCTACATTCATTTGCCTAAATGTAGTCACGTAGTGCTATTTTAAGCACATTCGTCTACCCTGCCCAGCCTCTAACTGGCTGCTTTATACATCCTACAATACCCAAAACACCCGTATGGGCCTGGCACGTCTGACACGCAACCCATCAGAGTCCCACGCCCTTCTGGACTTGCAAGGAAGGACTGAACGGGATGCACACATATGCCTGAAATAGTACTAGACACCTCTGCTTCAGCAGCCAAATCCTTCCCACCACTGGCATCAGCATTTCCCTGACTGGTCTGCACAGTCCTGCTGGTCCAGCTGCTAGTGGGGCTACTTTTCCATGTCAGTGCAATTTTAATTTGCCAGAGTTGCACCTGGTTAGGACTGATTATTTATTGTTTCAGCAAGAGCAGGACTTGATGAAATGTTCAAAGCCATATATAATGAAGTTCAGGATAACCTGGCACTCACAAGAGCATTAAGCAGTATAGAAATGCCAAAAGCAATATAGGATTGATAGTACATGGCTGGCTGCACCTTGTGACTACTTACAGATCATGGACCTGAATCTTTATGATGCTGCATCTTGTGTGGTCATTCATTATAGCATAAAATGGGTGTAAGCATTAGCAGTCAGCCTTGGAAGTACTTTCTAGCCACTATGCACTGGAATGAATGACTGTAAAAGCATGCTAACATTTGGTTCTTTAAATCTACTACTGCAGCAAGATCTTCCTACCTTAATGTTTGCATTTTCTCACTATCAGGTTCCGAATAAATTTGCCTTTTGGAGGAAAACTGGCGATCTCTGGATATGCCTGTACACACAGGTAAAGCAATAAACTTGCCTTGATGATTACATCATGTAAGTAGGCTTTGGCTACAACGTGCCCATCACGCAAAAAGTATTTCATTACAGAAACCAACTGTTGTTGGGGTAGAAAGAGCAATTAGACCTATGGTCTAGGTAGGTTACAGCCAGTGAGATAGGGCAGCTGCATGGGTACCATGGTGCACGTCCTATGGTAGAGCTGCTCCAAAAGGCTTTGACTTTTGAAACTTTGACATCAGCAGGAAGCAAAGGGAAAACAGAAAAGGTATGCAAGAGTGGCTCCCCCTTTTTTAACCCGCCCTGTTAAGACTGACTTGTACTGCTGGGATAGAGGGTCTGCATTCAACATGCGAAAACTCATTGGAACCCAGCAGTTACGTGCGCTGAGTTTGAGCACTGGGGTGCAGAGATTCAAATCCACCTCCAGGCACAGGACTGCCACTGTTACACACATCGGACCCCTTGGAAGTCAAGATGGCATGGCTGCTCACTGAGGCACTGGCCAGCCTGCCCCAGGCCTTTGTGGGGAAGCAGGAGGGGAAGGTCCATTCACAGAGAGGGCTTCATGTCTCTGGCAGCTTTTCAGGCACCTACCCAGTCCTCAGCTCCGTAAGTATCTTCTGCTGGTGTTGGGATTTTGCAATCAGCTAGGTAGGCAGGGCGAGAGGTTATGGGGGTTTTGGCAGGGAGCCCTGCAGAGGCCAGCCTCATTCCTTGGGGATGCAAATACAGAATATTAAAAGGAACATTAAAGGTCTGAACTCTTCTCCCTGCCCACTAAAATGATGAAACTGGAGAGGAGAAGGAGTACAAACTGGAGATTTTAACTGTTATCTTCTAATACAAGAACCCAGTTGTACACTGGGTTGTTGTCATGGTTTAACCCACCATTATCTGCTTTTCTCTGGATGCAAATGTAACAGAGCAGTGTAATGTTAACGTGACAACTGAAACCTGTGACCTGCAGTTCTCAGCTTTTCTCATTTCCTTTTTCTTTTCACTCTGAGTCTCCTTCTCTCACCCTCAGTCATACAAGCCCTTTGACAGTCTGTTAGGCTCAGACAAGCCACTTGGGCTGCAGCAAACACAGTGTTTCCAGGTTATGACAGCAGCAACCACTTGGCTGTTATACAATGTCACATCAAGCAGTGTGCTGAAACCCTCCCTGACCACCCTCTCCAGCTCCCTGTTTGTGCCACACATCCCCCCTTTATCCCAACAGTGTCTGCATGGGATCTGTGCAGCGGCACCTTTGCTTTGGAAGAAAACTCCAAGCCAGAGCCTGGCAATGCCTCTAAATGTGTCCCTGGAGAAAGGTTACAGGAAAGCTGGTAGGCCATATTTTCAGACTAAATAAGACAAAATACTGGAAAAGGGCAGTTTTTATGCTCTTCTCACTTTTTGTGATCTGAAAGTGAAATATATTACTGTTGTTGTTAATGATAATAAAAGTAGGTCCTAATGCAGCATCCCCTATGCAAATCAAGCCTACATTTGTCACGTAAGTAGGACTCCTTTGCCCTGATTGATGCTGAATGTGTGATTAAATCTTCCAGCTTTAAATCTGTTTTCTGAGAGCCACTTCCCTCAAAAGAGTGAAGAACAGCAAAAGAGAGAGGGACGGAGGAGCAGCAGCCGCTCTTCCCCGGTTCATTTACCGCAAAGCTCTTCTTGTGAATGGCAAAGAGTCTTCACACTGAAGACCAAATAGCAAGGGAGTTCTGGATGTGTTTAAATAAAGCTAGGTTTAATTAGAGCTGTTCAAAAATTAAATGCAGAAAGAGAGTGTATTTATGTTTGCACTCAAAAATATATTAAATCCTCAGGCAGATCTAGGTCAGCACAGCTCATCAAATTACTGGGAAGCACAGCGTGTGGGAAAGTATTCGGTTTTCAGTGCGAGCAGTTTAACTCCTACAAGTGCTGCAATACCCACACCCCCAACGCTGGCCTTTGGTATGGCAGCACAGCCATCGCCAAGAATCCAGGAATCTTGAATTATCGTTCATACAACAGATTCCGGCTTGTTTTGCATTTTGGTTTGGCGCCCCTCTCCCTCCTTGTGTCTCATTTATAGCTACCACAATGCATCTTCCTGCATAGGCACGAGATCCAAAAACATTTTCCTTTTCTTTACTTGAAGCTTTGATTCTGTTATAAATCTGATTCAGAGTGTCATAGGTCTAGGAAAAACACCCAGTATATGAGCCTTGATATAAATCCCCATATATTGGTAACTCCAAGTTGCATTGCTAAGGTGTTACATACTAAAAAGGAAAAAAGAAAAATGAAGGTATTTTGTTTCCTAAGAAATACTCAGGCTTCTGATCAAGCCTCCTGCCTTCCAAGAGCCAGTATGCAGGTCTAGACTCTGCTTAGGGAAACCAAGCTGCTTACCCCTGGATCACTATTTATGTGGGTTGCCTTGTTTCAGTGAGGCTGGGACCAGCTGTGGCAGATGTTGCCCAAGCCTGCAGCATGGTGGCAATTAGCATGTGCCACAGATCGCAGGACCGGATAAGGCCAAGTATTTTCCACGAATGGGCTTTGGGATCAGCTGAGCTTGAGGTAAGGCCACGTAGCTACGGTGGGCCACAGGAGATCCATCCTGTGGGCCTGAAAGGATCCTCTTCAGCTGGCGAAGGAGGGAGGGTCTGTGCTCCGCTAAGGAATCAGGGCAACACCGTAGATTTCAGGAGTTGTCAAAATTCCAGATTTTCACACCAAGGAATCGCAACATTTTCTATTTTATTTCATAGTGAATCAGCAGGAAGTCAACAGCAGCCTGCATTAATTTGGCCTCCTTTGAAATGAAACACTTCACTTACAGAAACGCTATCAGACCTAAAGGAGCTATTTGAATAGCCTCTTAGGCTATAAGGCAGCAAAATTTTGCTCCCGCAAAGCATCTTGGGTTTCTTTGCCTGGCAACTATTCCAAAGCAGAACCGTGTTCTCAGGAATTATTGGGCACATCCAATCAATATGTACCACTTGATTCCACAAAGTGCAGTGCTGCAGGAAGAGGGTGCTCAAGGCATCCTGCATTTCTGCTCCAGGCTTCCGTCTCCCATGCGGCCGCTGCTCCAGCCTCAAGCATGCTGCAGCTCCTGGCTCCCTTCAGCCTCCCCATCCACCTCCCAGCGCCTGACCACGGTTTGCCGTGTCATCTATTGACCCTGGTATGACACACTGCTGACGTCTACACTTTCAAAGCCCGTATTTGCCTTTCCCAACCCACCTGATTCTAGAAATACACCAGCGGGAGCACGAAATGTGCTGCTTTTGGCCAGGACATGGATACCCTCTACGAGGCAGGGGGGGCGGCTTCAGGCCTTCTATTGCACCCAACTTGTAGACCCTTGAGCGAGCCAGTGTTTTGAGTGCCTCGGACTCCACTACAATGCAATGCAATACAATGCAATGCAATGCAGAACAAAGGACAGCACCACACGGCAACCCCGCGGGCAGGGGCCCTTCCTACAGCAGAGGAAGGGGCCGGTTCCGGGTGCCCCCCTCCCCACCACCACACCAGCCAGAAATGGGTCACTGCGCGCTTGCACACCCCGCCCCGCCCCCACGTGACCCGAAGGCCCCGCCCCGCGGCGTGCAGCTCAGCCAATGGGGAGGCGCTCCCCGCTGTCGTATTTATAGACGCTATTTAAAGAGCCCCTGGGAGCCTCCGCGCGGCGCTGGGCGGTGGCGGGGCGGGCGGGCACGTGCGGCGGGGGAGGGGCGCGCGGGACGGGATGGGGCTGGGGGGGGGGGGAAGGGGAAGGGGGCCGATCCCGCCGCCTGAGGCGGAGGGCGGGCGGTGCGGAGCGGCCGGGCCCGCCGGAGGGGTGCTGACCGCGGGTGCCCGCTCGGCTTGCGCCGGGAAGGGCGCCGTGTTTTCTGTGTGGGGAGCGTGAAGTGTGTACGGACCCGCGGTCACCATTTCAGGGCTCCCGGCAGGGTAGCTGCACTCAGAAGCGACCCGGTTGGCCGCGCGGAGGTGGTTTCGCTTTACACGTCGGCCTCTTTGGGCAAGAGCTTGGAGATGTGGGAATGCTTTTTGCTGCTCCCCGCTCTCCCCGGTTTAAAATACAAAGAGTCCTCGTTGGAGTTTTCGTGCAGTGGGGGCTGGAGCGAGACGTCGCCCTGTAGGGCTGGCCGGGAGCTCCGGCATCGCCTGTCCGGGCTGTGAGGCGTTTGCAGAGCGGCGGGGTTTATAACCCTCCTGCACCAAGCGACTAAGGTGAGCGAGCGGCTGTGGTGATGGAGCCCCATCTTGCTCGTACACAAGTGCTCTGACGAGCTGGGACCTGAGGAGTTTTCTGTCAGATACGAGAACAGCAGCTGTGTGACCTGTGTTTCCGTCAGTAACGCTCGGGGCTTTTGTTCCCCTCTCAGGCAACGTTTGATACACAGCTTGCAAGTCCTATTGATCAGTAGCATTTCCCCCTTCACTTGGAGACTTGTTTCTCCGTGTATGTGTATTCATATAAATCCTCATCCAGTTGATACCCACGCTCGTCTCTCCTTCCCATAGTACTGTTGAGCGCTGACTCTGTAATAAGAATTGCAAATGTCCTTAGTGCCGTTTAAAGAAAACCTCCACAACATACTCTTAGCAAGTCAGCTTGGTCTCTACTAATGCATAACTGAGAGAACAGGGATGGGAAGTGCTCCAGCTCTATCCCACAAGAGGCAGACTGATTGGTTTCCCTCTGGCTTTTATTAGGATCTGCCTCAAACCAGGAAAAGAAAGGAAAAAAACAAACCCAAAAGCTTAAAAAGACCCGAGAGCCTACCTCTGTGTTGCAAGGTGACTGACCTCGCAGGCTTTGAATAGCCTCAAATACCTGCTGCTAGCTCCTAGCAAGCATTTTACGGAGATGGTGCTGTACATGCACAATTGGCTTGACCCGTTTTGTTAGAGCATGGCAGTAGTTTCCAGAATAAAATCCAAATGGACCTGGGAAAGGGAGAGACATAGTGAGTAAAGCAGTCAAAAGGACAACAAATTACTCACTCCTGTTGTGCATTTAAAACGATAGGTAATGCTCATCCAATCAGTGCAGAGGCTTACTAGAATAGTAATTTTAATCGAAGTTGGGTCAGGCCCTTGAAGAACCTGTGTGCTAAAATATTGTGATGGGTGAGTGCATTTCACAAGGGCTTCCTGAAATGCTTAAGCTGCCTCAGTGGGAGAGAAGAAGTAACGTATTTCATAGACGGAATGTGCTTCAAGTGAGCTGGTTTTGTTTGGTTGGGTTTTTTTCCTTGTTTTTTTTTTTTTTCTAACTGCACTTTTGTTGGCATCCTCTTCAGAAATGGCTGTAATGTTTTCATTCAGTTTGAAAGCCATAGGGTTTAATACCCTCTGCACTCTGATCAAGTGAATATAGGGAAATTTACATAGCAAGTGGCTTATGAAGTTGACTTGGCCAGTAATTCTGCACCTTTTTCATGCTCTGAGTTATAAAATGAAAGCACAAAACAACCAGATCTAAAAAGAGTGGAGTTAAACTGGTTGTGAAGCATCACTGGCAAACAACATCTGCAGTCATGTTGGTCAGTAATGTTAAGGATACCCCTTTAGCTGGTATCTACAAGGAAATGAACTGCTTTCAAATTTAAAATGACCAAATACCAGCGGGGAGGGAAGAAAGGAAGAAGGCTTTTCCACACTTCAGTTTCAATGTGATGAAACTGGGCAGCAAGACACTGACATGCACAACTCCCCCGTGGCTGCTGAGCAGAAGGCTTTTGTTCTGTAGGGCAAGATCAGGTGGAGAGGCAGGGCTTGTGCTGGCAAAGAAGAGGGAAGCAAGCTCCATCTGTGATAGTGCAGCCTGTGAGGGTAACTGGCTTTCTGAAAGGCTTCCGCTGAAATTTAATGGCCCCTGCTGTGTTCTGGCAGGGGCTGAATCAGGGAGTGATGCTGAAATTCCTCTCCTCAGCGCTCACCTGTTTGTGTTTGCCTACCTGCTGTTCTACTAAAGACTCATTTCAGTTGTCATCTCTGATACAGCTGTGGGTTGTTTTGTTGTGGGTTTTTTTTTTTTTCAAATCACTACCCCTGAAAACTGAATAGCCTAGTGGATACCAGGGGCTGTCATGATGGAGCTGCAGGCATGCAGCTCCACTGGTATCAAGTCCCCGATAGCTTTGGGAACAGCACACACACACTTACCATAATTTTGTCCACACCAAGACTTGGGCCAATAAAGGTTTTTACTAACAGATCCTGAATAGTGATCAATGTAGCTATACCTATATATAGGTGTATATATAAATATGTAACTGTGTATATACAGAAAGGGAAAAATCTGGTTGTGCTTCTCTGCAGATGTTTCACAAAGGTGTAAGTTTGGGGTTCTCTAAATGTGGAAGTTGTCTGGTTTGAACTGCATTAGTAGAATTAAAACACTACAGGGCCTGTGACAGGAATACTGTTACACTGGTGTTTCTTATTAATATTTATTCTCTCAGATCATTACACCAGTGTTTCCTATTATTATTTATTACATCAAAACAGAATAAATGCAACTCTTTGGAGTTTGTAGCTGTGTGGTGGGGACTATGCAGTTCTAATGGCTTATTGGCACCAGAAGGGAGGTGACCAGCTCCCGCACTTCCCTATGAGGCTCCAGGTAAATCACAAGGGTAATACTGGTCTGTCCCACATATTCTGTCTCTGTTGCTTGTCTGTCTGCAGGTAGAGCTGGCTGAATTCACTCATGCAGCAGAAGACTACAAGTACTAAAGCTAATCACAGAAAAACGTCACTGCTTCTTTGCTAGATTAATGAGCTGAATTATTTCCCATGTGTTTTGATGAGCAATAGAGGCAGTGCAAGAAGCCAGACAGGGCAGCCGGGACATGGGGAAAAGTGGTGGACTTCTGGTTTGGAGGCCACAAGCCACTAGCTAGGTGCAGGATGAAGGTGGGTAGTGTATCTGAGAGTTTCATACCAGAGTTGCCACATTTGCTTTTCCCATATAGTTATTTCAGTGAGGCTGTAGGAAGATGTAATTTTTCACATACAGCTTTTGGCTGTTTGTAAATGCCTCCTGGCTGAAGACTGCTGTTCCTATCGAGCTGCCGGTCTGTGGGAGCACATCCTAATTCTTTTCAGGCAAAAATCAGGCAAGCTGGTTTGAATAGTTGCAATAGTCAGTCTGAGCTCATGTAAAGTGGAAGGAGGAGTGCTCACTGGAACTGCTCCAGAGACAGTTGAATGAGCCAACATCCAGCAGAGGGGCTCAGGGTGGTAACAGATTTTACCGGCACAGCCAGATTCAGAAGATGACTTAAGTTCACAGCCAAAAAAAAAAAAATAAAATCACCTCTAGATTCAAAATACCTCATAACCTCACAAAAAGCAGTCTTGAAGCCTTTTTTAGAATAGCACTCAGATGACATTAATGTATTTTTTATTGAATTTTTACGCCTGTAAGTTGCACTAGTCTTTGGGTCCTTATACCAACTTGAGTCATGTCTATCAGTAGTGGGTCTGAGGGCATTTAAGCATGTGAAAAGGAATAAGAGTAGAAAAACTGGACTTTGAGTTGTCAAGTTGAGCTTGCCATCAGCCTGACAGTGTCAAGGAAATGCAGGAGTAAGGGTATGCTGAGCAGGATCCCGCAGGAAACAAGCCCAGTGGAGTTGTGGAAGGTGGTTGCCTTTTTCTCTTAATGCTAGAAACCCAAATAGGGTGGGTGGCTTTTATCTGAATGAAGTATACACGAAAGAGGCATTGTGAGAATGGATTTTGGCCTTCTGGAGATAGCCCTAAATGTGGCTCTCAGTATGGTCCTTCTTTTCTCCTCTTCTTTTTTCTGTCCTTCTGTCAGTCTTGTTAATTATTAATCTAGTGTGTTGAGAGCCACATTCTTCTGAGCTGCTCCTCCCATGTTTCCAACCTGGGCAACTTGTCTTGTATTATTAGTCTGTGGACTAAAATTGCTCCTTCATAAAATGTCATACTCTGGAAAGAAACCCAGGTGGCAGAGTGTACAGAAGGTGTGTCGTCTAGGCCTTGTGGCATGTTACGAGAACTGCCTTGCTTACCCATTATGCTGCTTTCTTAAATGACCTCTGCAGCATTCAGTAAAACAGCCTCAGGTTGTGGACTTTGTGGTTGTTTCAGCACATGCAGTTAATCAGGAGGGAAAAATAAATCTAGCATCAGAAAGTGCATTTTACTGGAATTGAGTTGCAATTTCTGTGCATAATTTAACGCTTTGGGGAGTGAATGTTCTCTCTTGCTTGAAATAATTTAGAGGTGGTTTTGAAATAGAACACTTTCATGTAAACACATCTTGAGATTAAAGATCTCACATTTAGTTTTCTCCAGCATCTCATTTCTGTCTATAGGATGTACCATGCAGTAATCTCAGAGCTCTGTTCTGCAAACTGTTACCCTTATGAACAGATTCAAAATAATTCTCCTGGCAGAATTTCTTTTCTTTTCCCCTAAATAAGGGCCTGTAAGATAAAACCCAATGCAGGGTGTTTCTGTGCCTGTTTAACAGAAGGGAAAACTGAGGAGAAGTTTGGCTGAGAGTGGCCTCAAGCTACTGGTTCACATTTTGCAGTCTTTAGCAAGGAAAACAGCTGTTTTAACAAATGGGTTTCCCCAAAATTGCAGACCTTAAAGTTACAGATCCCTTTTTAAAGCTGTCCCTGAGTTACCCAATTAATCTTCAGCAGACCCAAGTGCATAGTTCAAAGGGCAAGTATATGGTTCATCCTGTGTCCTCTTCTGCATTAGTATTGAAGCGCAATTTCTGGAGCTTAAGTGAGAGATCCCACACTGACAAAGTTGATAATACTTTTTGGTGTGAATCTAGTGTGAAATTTGCAAATATGTTCAGGCCCATTGACATGCTATTTACAGACACCTTTGTATTGCCCTTCTTTCTTGTTTCTTTGGGGACTAGGGAGCTTTAGGGATCAGATGTTTTTAACCTGTCTCTTTGAAAAGCTCACTCATTGTGTCCAAGGGCTAAAGGATCTCTTGGCGTGCACCACTGCAGCAAGACCTGAATCTTGGACAACAAGCATTAGTGATGCATTTAGAGATCACTTTTTGCTGTGATTATATTGTGACATTTACTCAGCTAATGGGCAGCAGTAGTAAGTTTTCAATATATGCTTTCAATATCAGTAAACAAAAGCTCTCTGAAGTGAAAGAGCAGCAGTGTTTTTGGTTAATGCATTTTTAAAGCTAGGGCTCATTTATTTTACAATTAAATAAAACCTGTTGGGTAGGTTAGGGTGTAGGTTGCCACACTTCAAAGGACAGTAATTTACACTTCTTTACTAGTGGCATTTACCTTCACATGTGTTATCTGTAAAAGGGCAGAAGTTTTGAGTTTCTCTAGGAGAAGAACCTCAAGAAACCTCCTTGGTTGGTACAAAAATGTGGTTTTGGATTTCTGGGTCAAGGATATTTTCTGCAGCGCCAAGTGGCACCCTGTTTGCACCCACTGCACGAATGGCACAGTGCTGTTTTGCCCTGGCGGGCCTTTGGTATTGGTGACTTGGAGCTATGCAAAGCACAAAAAGCAAGAACCAGTGAGTTCATTCACTGGGCAATGAGACGGAGGGTTATAGCTGATACATGATTTTGGAGCCAAATTAGTGCTTAAGAGCAACTGCCACCTAAAAGTCCCTTGTTCAGCTGCCACTGAACTCCAGAGGTGTCTACACTCACATGGCGCTGCCCTGTTCAACTGTGCAGTTTCCAGCTCTTCAGGTTCTGTGTTGGGCACTTGCAGGCTGTCCCTGTCTGAGCCCTCCTGCCCCTGCCACCAGCAGGGCATAGCTGAGCTGGGTGTCTGCACAAACTAGCCCTTCACCTGGCTCACTCAGGGGACAGCTAGGCTTCTTCAGAGAAGAATTCCCAGCACTTCTTCAGAGGGTCAGGGCATTTTAGTCACACCTCCATCAGCTCTGCAGAGGGGATGTAATAACCAGTGGGTAGAGCACCTGCACAGAGATGAGACATAAGTAGGTGTTACAACCTCTGAGGCAAAAAGGGTTCAAAACTGTATTTCTCCTTCCCAGGAATGTGCTCTTACCACTGTAATATCAGATATTCTGAATAAGTGCCCTCTTTTCTCCCTCTTCTGAAGGCCCCATGAATTTGGTTTTTTTACTCCTAGTCTCCTAATGTTCAGTTGTAGACAGGTAAGCACCTTAGCTGTTGGGCTTGTCATTTCCTACCGCATTCCAGGGAACAGGCCTCTGAAGATGAGGCATGTGAGACTTTCGTTGGACCCAGCTCTCTGCATTTTCATTTGATGCCTGGAAGCTGAATCAGTGTTGCTCAATGGAAACCTGCTGCTTGGAAGCCTGAACCTGATAGCTTGCTTATGGGGTTACACAGTCAGGTTCCTGATCCATCAGATAAGACTAACCTTATTTTCCTATTGATCAGCTAAGCAAGAACTTTCAGTCTGCTGTGTTCAGGATGTTCAGGATTGCAGCAAGGCATGTTCCTGTCTGGGCAGAATAGTCATTCAGCACTCCACTAAATGCCCCCCTGCTCCATGGAGGGTCCCTGCAGGGGTCTCCTACTGATCTCCAAATTCATGAGGAGCTGCTGTGTGTTCTTTTTCCCATTTTGTGCCTCTGTTGGAGGAACATCCAGAGCTGGCTTGCTTTCTGCCCCACCCTCTGTACAGCCCTGAATATACTAGTGGCCTGTGGTTCCTGGGGAGCCCCAGAAGGGAGCCACAGGGTTGATTTTGGCTATAAGTGATCAAAACAGGGATTTTTAAACAGATGTCACAATTGCTACTAGTAAGTTTTTGATGGGGGATGATTACTTCATTGTAAACCAAGTTAGAATTCTGCCAGGAATTAATCTGGCCAACCATTCTTATTAGACCTCACAACTGACAGCAAAACACCACCACCAGTACAAATCCCAGTTTAGTCTGGCAAGCTGGTGTTACTAGTCAGGAGAAAGGTACTTCTGCAAAGCAGACAAAAGCTGCATTAAGCTACCTGGAGTGGCCAGTGAGAAAGAAGGGCACAATTTACAGAGTAGGAAAGTGTTATGTCTAAAACAGTGGCTAACTTGTGAGACTAATTGAATGCCTTGAGCACCCTTCTCTTGCCTAACTGGGTTGTGTGCACGTACTTGGAGTATGAATTCTAGCACAGTCAAATCTGAAATTAATTTTCTGCAAATGCTTACGTGTACAACTGGGGAAGTGCACAAACTGAACGTTTCTGCCTAGGCATCTCAAGCGCTAACAGAAACCTACCACAAAAAAAACTCTGAAGACTGGCAAAAAGATTACCTGAGCAAACTGAATATACTATAGTATTCGTATTTTCCCCTCAATCCCCTCTATGCATGAAAAAAGCACAGGCAAGGAAGACAGAAACAAAACTACAGTGGTTAATGTCTGTTCCAGTAAACAATTCACAGGCAGAAAGTTAAGGCTAACAATTTCACAGCTGCTGCTCTGTAATGTGTTATCCCTCATCAAACTGTGAAGTAACGAGAAAATGACACGCTGACAATTCCTATCATTATCTCGTAACTCTTGGGCTTTATTGCTGGGCTGTTGCAGGCTTACTGTGTCATCTTGGGCAAGTGATTTGAGCCTGTGGTGCCTCGGTTTCCCCTGCTGCAAACTGGAGGCAACGCCTACTGCACAGGAGTGATTTGGCCTTGGGAAGCAGCTTGCAAAAGCAACTTGAGAGTCCCTGTTGAAACAGCCCACCTGTAAGATTGCAAAATGTTAGTCCGCAGATCGTATCAAAAAGATTGTACTGAAAAATCAACCTCATTTCTTTGAGTCTAGCCATGAGCCCAAGGTCCTGGCCAATATCCACTGGCTCTGGAGAATGTACAGTGTGATATGTGAGTTGTTGCTAAGAACATGCATGCTGCCATGCTTTCTGTATTGCCATGTCTATTAAGAGCTACCTCATTAGCACAAAGGCTCTCACATCTGTAGTATAAGACACAGTGTACTTCTACTGTGTCTTCTACTCGGTTCACTCTGTGTCCCAGGATAAGTCAAGCTGACTTTTCTTTCCTTCCTTTCTTCCTTACTTCCTCCCTTCTGTCCATCCATATGTCCATCCAATCAATGTAGTTTGGGGGGGCAGGGACCAGTTTCTGAGTTCATTGGGTACGTTCATTCAATACATGTAAAAAGTGTTGGGAACGTTAAATGTTTCTGTTAATTTTGAAATACTGGGAATTAATTTTCCCAAAATTAATTAATTTTGGGAATTACCAGTGTAAAATAATAACCAGATTTAGGTCTCTGGAAGCAAAAACCTGTCCTTTTTGAGATTTTTTTTTTTTTTTTTTTTAGGTTTATTTGATCTAAATTGAAATTGTTTGGGATTTTTTCCCTGTCCACACAGAAAACAAATGAAAAAATCAAGAAGGCACGCTAATTAGAGTGAGGCTTTATAAAGTAAAAATGTATTTATGCTGATGGTAGGGGAAAACAGAGTCTGAAAATAAGAGCTAATTCAAACCAGAACCTGAGATCCAAACATTGAATGCTTTTGAAGACTTCTGAAATCCAAACATTGGTACTGCAGACTTTTCAAATATAAGGCAGAACCATGTGAAATGTCAAAAACTGAGATTTTTTTTAAATTTTACTTTTGTCTCTCTGTTCTTTAACTTTTTGTTGGTTTGTGGGGTTTTTTTCCTAATTCTTTTTCAGTAGCTGCATTGGCTACTTGAGCAGTCCCTTCCAGAGGTGCTGCAGAAGCTAAAAAACAAGGGGATGGCTGTTCTGTCAGTAGAAAGTTTCCTCTTAACTTCTATCACATGGTGACGGTGCTACTCCACTCAGCAGTGACGTCTTCTGCTGCATTGCAGTATGGTCTCCTTTGACTGGCTATCAGAGGGCAATGTGATAGGCTTTGATATGGCCAACACCAGGACATATTACCACACTGGCTTTGAGAAATATCAACGGAAGTAGCTTTTGATTAATTGCTGTTACTAATGCAGTCATTATTTCAGAGTATTCTACTGAAATACTGAAAGCACCCAACTGGTTTAAGTTGCGGAAAAGCTGCTATATTACTGAGGTTTTGGAAAATTGCAGGGATGATTTCTCTTTTATTAAATGCTCTTTTACTTACCATATTATCTTGTGATTTTACAGATAGCTTAGTCTCTACTTTTATTCACGCTGGACCTATCCACAGCTTTTCATATGTTTCAGGTTTAAATGGGGACAGTAGCAGATGGAGGGTATGGCCTACCTGTCTTTTGTTGTCTTTTTGAAAGCATAATTTAGGCATGATAAGGGAGGGAACATCATAGAAAAGTTCCCTCATGGGGACTTCTAAGTCTTTCTAGCATACTGTGGCATTCTCACATGTGGTTTATTTGAGGGTGAACATTGGGAAAATGCCTTTGGAGACCTGCTATAGTTTTCATCGCTGAAGAGAGAATGAATGTTTGACTCCAGGGTGGAAATGAGAAACAAACAGACCAGTTCAGCCCTCCCCAACACTGTGACCCTTTAGGCCTGTGAAGCTGTTCAAAGGGGACATCACACTGTAAAAGTGTCTTTCTCTGGAGTTCCATGCTGCAAAGAGAAAGCAAAGCAGTCATCGGCTGTTGTGGTCCTTCTGTCTTGCTCCGAACACGTGGGTACATGCCAAGCATGGAGAGGGTGAGCAGGGCAGAGGTTACACTGAGAGTGTTTGCCTACTCCTTTAGATGCAATTCTCCAGCTGTTTTAATTTATGCTGAACACAGGGCTGGTCCTCTGAAGAGCTGAAACATTAGAGGCCACTGTGGTGGTCCAGAATAAGGGAAGTGCCTTGCTGTAGATTCTGATACAAGCCTGAAACAAATCATATGAAATCCTTTCAGCTCTTTGAGCTAATGTGAAGGTATTAGGGGTGAAACTGATGGCCTTAAAACCCTTTCTGCTTTCTTAGTTGCAGACCGGGTTGTTTACAGCAAAGATTATAGACCATGGAAAATTGATTTAGGGAGCATTGACCTTGAATCACACTGCATTACTCTGTTGAAATTATTGAGACCCATTAGAAGTGAGTACTAAATGCATGTGTTTTCTGTACCGTGCAGGACATAAAAAGACTTTGCCTACCCAAGGAGAATTGTCTGGATAGATGTATTATAGAGCTAAATTTGCCAGTTAATGCAGAACCAGTTCATAGTCACGCACGTATTTTTGACAGCTTATATTACGTAACTTGGAAGCACTAAGATATACCAGCCGATGGGCTCTCCCTTGATGATATAGCAGAAAGTGTTTTTTTTCCAGGAAGAGCTGTGCTGGAAAGAATTGTTTTGTTCCCACATATCCACACAGAAGCTCCTGCTTTTCTATAACTACACAGGATTAATTTTTAATTGCAGACCAGGAAAGACTTGTGAATTTCACAATTAGCAGTTTTAAATAGACATGATTTTGGGACTGAGGTAACTGGCAGATAAGCCACTACCCATCATTTTGAGAAGGCATGGCAGTCTAGTGATGTTCCCACTAATTGGAAAAGGGGAAACATAATCCCCATTTTTAAAAAGCCTCTAAACTGGAGAGTCATAAATTTGATGGATGGACACCCAGTGTGTGAGGAATTGGCTGTGTGGCTGTGCTCAGAGAGCTGCAGTCAACAGCTCAATGTCCAGGTGGGGACTGGTGGTGAGTGGTGTCCCTCAGGGATTGCTGTTGGGACTGGTGCTGTTGGTGACATGGGCAGTAGAAGATTAAATACTTGTTTTGTTGTCTGTGTGATATTTTGTGATGGGAGAAAAACTGTTGTTTGGTATGAAATGTGGTACTATGAAGGTGGGGGTGATGCTGTAGGGCCAGAAGACTGATGTGGTCTTCAGATAATCTCCAGATCTTTAGCAGTACTGTGGAAACAGAAGTAGATGCAGGAGAGGACTGTATGAAAGCTAACAATGAGACAATTAGATGAATGTACAAAACTCTGGGGAGTAAAGAAAAGGATAAGGGAAGAGATGTCAGGAAATAGAACAAAGCTTCCTTCTCTTCTGCCACCACAGTTGAGGTGGGGCTGCATGACAACTGAAATACGTGTGCATGGTGTGGATGCTGCTCCTGCAGCCGTTCTGTTTCTTTGTGAATTTGCCCTGGGCTAGGAGGTGCAGTCTTTGGCTCCAGTGTAATAACTGGGAACACATGGGCAAGAACTGTAGTCAGTACAAAATTTCACTTCAGTCACTGTTGTCTTGTAGGTGTAGGAAGTTGCTCACCTCCTTTTGGTTGCAGGATCTGAACCTTAGCTGGCAAAATTTCTTCTGAATTGCTACTCCTGGAATCTGTTATTTCTCAGTCTTTGAAACATGCCAGAACCTGGCTGGCAATATACTATTCTTGCTGGACAGAAGCATATAAAACTTCAGTAGAAACCTCTCTGTAGAAACCTCTCTGATCAAACTGATCACTTGATTAGATTGTCTCCCAGGGAACTGATTTTGTGTAATAATCATAGTGAATGGAAGTTGCTCTTACATCAGTGAAACAGGATTGTTCTGCTGCAGATCTGCTCATTGGCAGGACTCTCATCTGCATTCAAGAGTTGCACTAATGAAAATTAGCTGGTGTGTAAGCAGGGGCTGAGTAGATATGACACGCTCAGGTACATTTATAATGAGGGAATGAAGATGAAGTGCAAGTCTGTATTTTTGCTCTTGACTTTCGCATAATTGTGGTGTTCTCCTGAAAGTTATAAAATCTAACCTCTGAAAATGCTTTGCCTCTGAAATATTGAAATAATGCTCTGAGCAGAGATAAACAGGGAGTATGGGAGGCAGTGGGAGGTTAGAGCAGGGGGTCTGGGTTCTGTTTGCAGCTCAGATGCTGATTTTTATGACCATTTAAGATGTTTACATACAACTTTACATGCCTTGTATTTCTATACAATGGGGATAATTGTATTTTGATTATTTAAAAATAGTGATCTGTAATCCTTGGACAATGTGCTATTGCAGTTAAAAGTACAGTGCATGCACATAAACCCGTATAGCTCCCTTGTGGCAGGACATATACTCTTCACTGTATTTGAGGTGGACCAAGCCATCTGGTGCTCCACCAAGCTGCAGTCAGACCTCCCCAGCCGGTTCCTCTTGGTCTGCAGGGCAGAAAACCAGACCAGCAGGGGTTAACAGAGTGATTGATAACCTTTGCAGCTGGACTGCCAGCTGCAAAGAGGGGAAGGGGATGGAGAGAAGTGCTGCTAGTCCAAAGGTAGCAAAGGCTCTATGCTGCACAAATGAAAGGTCTCAATGCTCATCTGCCTCCTGAGAAAGCTCGAGGTACTTTATTTTGCGTCTTGCTCCCCAGGGAAGGAACAGCCCATTCTAAACTTGAAGTTATCCTGAAAAAGATAGAGACCATCCTCTGTAATGAGAACAGAGCACAGACAGTGCAAAATAAAGTGCCTGAATATGAACTAACTTTCCCACACTGAAGATTCACCTAACTTCCGTCTAAGCTAAATTGGGTGGTCTTTGTCCCAATTGAACTTCCATTCATTTAAATGGAAGCTTTTTTCCTGAGGACAACTGAGAGACTTCTTCCACAAATCTGTATTTTTTTCAGATATATTTCTGTAGGGGGTGCAGAGAGAAGCTTAATTGATTTGTGTGAAGTCTGGGAGTCACAATTTCTAAAAAATGTGCCAGAGATAATATCATTACCCATTTTTACTGTCAAACCTTGTTTCCTTAGAGACCTAGAAGGCTGACAGCCTCTTTTTAATGTGACATTTAGTTTTTACCTCTCTACCAAAAGATCTGAAAACAGACTATATCTTTGCTGTAATTATGAGTCAGCCTTTACTGATGGTGACTCAAATATGCAACTCTGGCACCTGTTTCATGTCTGTCTGGGTTTTGGGTAGCGTTGATGGTAGCACATAGAGCAAAGGTAAACATGAGTGTGTTCCTTCCCAGAAGTTATTTGCTCAACGGGTTGGATGATAAAGAACAAAAGCTTCTATAAAAAGGTGCTTACAAAACTGCAGCTGTAATAGTGGGGCTTTGTAGGGGGTGTAAAGGAGTGGCCTTAGGATTGGATGCCAGTGACTCTCACCACTTCCTTTGATGTCTTATTTTGCCTGATCTATGCACATTCAGGGAGAAGGAGGAGGGAGAATTAAGTTAGCTAATTGTATTAACACTAGTGAGGCACCTTGTGGATGAAGAGTGCTATTTAAGCATTCAATGTTATTATCAAGGGAAAAAAATTTACTCAAGAGAGGAAACTGTTCTGCATCTTGCTCAGTCACACAACTGCAGCCATGTGAAAGGAGGGAAAATCAAGGCACCACTCTACACTTGTAAACAAGGAGATATTAAGTGTTAAATTTAGGTACATGCTGGTTTTCAGCTGCCCTGGCAAATTTACAGTGTACACCTGCAAATAACACCACCAAACCCAGAATTGGTTTCTCAGCTTTCCCATGTATATTATTCCTTAACGTAATCAATTTCTGTTGTGTGGAATCTCAGTTAGGAGCTAGCACTGCTCAAAATAAGCCTGCATAGATAGTTGTCTGTCTTAAGTGTGGTTGTGATGTGCATATTCACAGCAAAACCAAGTTCAAGTGTAGGGAAATGGTCCTCTTTGAGTATGGAACTTGGTCCTGTCAGGTGAGAAACAGCATTTTACACCTCCTGAGGGACAACTGTGACACATCAGGCCTGTCAAAGGGATTAGTGTTTCCAAAACAGGTACAGTTTCAGGAGGTGAGGTCTGAAATCAGTTCTCTAAGAAGAGGTTTCCAATGACTGGAAGCAGGACCAAAATGAAAGAAGTGTAAGATGTGAATCCAAGCAAGTCCCCAAACAAACTCCAAACAAAGGTAGAACTACAGAGCTGTGTGGTTCTACCACCTGTGAATGCTGCCTGAGGGTAGGAGTGTGCACAAGGACAGTCCTGACCATGTGGGTTTAGAGTGGATCGGTTTATGAGGGGAAGGGGAAAGGAGGATAACTTAAGGATTTAATCATGGGATAAACAGTTTTCTTTCTGTCTTCTTTGTCACCTCTGCCTTTATAAATCTTTACAATATGTTATGGATTTTGGATTTTGTACATTAATATTCTTAACTGCTTTTACCTCACTGTGGCTAAAGGCAATTACAAGGTAAGGGTCTACCATCAAGATACACCCTACCTGCGTGAGTGGCAATCTAAAACTCAGGATACTTACAATACTGTCACTGTGCCCAACAGCTCAAAACCTTTCTGCAGGATATCCAAAAGCTCTCTAGTATATCTCCAGTGATCCACATGGGCCTGTTTATGTCTCATAATTCAGAAGTCCATGTACAAGTATTTTCGGGTGGCTGGCATTAATCATGACAGAACAATGCCAGAAGCACAGACCTACGGGAGGGATTTTATGGTTGTGGTAGAATTGCATAGGACCTATGCTTGTTTGCCAGTTAGCATGAATCACAATCTGTTCCTGGTAACTCCAGTGATAGCTGTAGTATTTCAGTGCCAGAAAGGGACAATTACAGTCGTTTTGGTTTTCCCTGTTTATTTTGAATGTACACCTTTGCTAGCAGAAAATACAGTTTCAAGAAGCAGCATTCTTCCAGGGAGGTGGCAAACAGCTGCAGAGGAAACCTTTGGGAGAGAAAGGTATGCTTCTGCTTATCCTAAGATGTGCTTGTTTTGGTTTCTCAGGGAACAGAAGATACCAACTTGTAAATCCCATGTGTCACAAAGAGTATTGTAACTGGGAAGGAATAACCCCATGCACCAGTACAGGTTGGGGGACAACAAGCTGGAAAGTAGCTTTTCAAAAAAGGACTTGAGGCTGGTGAACAAGTTGACTATTAGGCAGCAATATGTCTGATAGACCAAGAAAGCAAGAGCCTCCCTGGATGCATTAGGAAGAATGTTACCACAGGTTAAAGGAGGTGATCCTTCTTCTCTGTTCCGCACTGGTGAGTCACACCTGGAGTGCTGAGCCCAGTTCCAGTATCCCCAGCATAAGTAAGTGAGACATGGAAATACTGGCATGAGTTCAGCAAAGGGCCACTAAGATGACTAAGGGATTGGAGTACCTTTCATACAAGAAGAAGCTGAGAGTGTTGGGGTGAGGAAGCTTGGTGGATTTTGTCAGTGTGTATAGATAACTGACAAGAGGATATAAAAAAGTGGAGCCAGGTTTTTCCCAGGGGTGGCCAGTGACAGAACTGTGGACACAGACTGAAATACAGGAAAATACATCTTAAACATAAGAAAAAGCTTTTTCACTGTAAGGGTGATCAAACACTGAACAGGTTGCCCAGAGAGGTTGTGGAGTCTCTGTACCTGGAGATACTCAAAAGCCAACTGGGCATGATCCTGAGCGACTGCTCTAGGTGACCCTGTTTTGAGCAGAGGGTTGGATGAGACGATACCCAGGCGTGCCTGGAGAGCAAAAGCCCCTTGCTCTTTCTCCCTGCATCTAGCTGACGAGCTGTAGAAACTTCCTAATAAATACATTTGGACATTCAGTCCTAGAGTACATTCTATGTCTTTAGATTGTTTTCAGACAGGAAAATCTCGGTCTGGGAAGAGATTCTAGGTTTCATATTTCTCCCCACATTTATTCATGTAATCTGTATTTACCTCCAATTTGTATGTAAGGCAGGCAATTGGATGGAATTCCTCCATTTCTACACTTTCCCCCTCCCCGCCCCTTCAGGGAAATATTGATCAGAGAGCAATTTCATCATTTCCCATTGATTACACAGGCTCAGTCTCCTTCTGGGCTTGATAAGTCGGTAACCCATGAAGATTTAAACTGCTCTCTTGCCTTTCTCAGCAATGCACTGACCTCAGTCTGAGGTGTGTCCTCCCTAAATGTATAGATGTGTGAACTGATGACCATACTTCATGCACAGTCACATCTGGGATCCATGCATTGAGCTCTTGATAGAAACTACATCCCATGGCAGTCAGCCACTCTGGATGACGAAGGGTGTGGGGGTGAGGAGCATTCTATTACAGACCTCTAAAAATAAACAGTTGGTGTTTGTGCCACATGGGTGGGCTCCTCGGGTGTTTTAAAAGGCTTTACAGAGCATAGAAGTGTTTCAAAATCAGTGGTGTGCTTTGCCCAGAAACAGAAATGAGAGGACACAAAGTTCTTCATGTTGTGGAGACCCCAGCAGCTAATTAACAAGAACGATGCTCTCCAGATCCTGTCCTTAACCACACCTTTGTCCTCTGGGCAAAACTTAAGGAATCCAAAGGGGTACAAGGCAGTTCATTGAGCTGTAGTATGCATACATGGAAAACTGCCTCTGAAGTTGTCATTTTTTTGTGCTAAAATCTTTTCAACTGACTGAGAGAAACCTAATTCTTCCCATATACACATCAACAAATAACTCAATCCCACCCACGAATATGCAAACAAATGTTTAAGTTACGCCAAGTATTTCTCCTTTTAGCTGCCAAGTAAGAAAGGAAGATTGTTACTGTGACTTCTGTTTTTAAATACTTGGGAGGTGCTCCAATACTACAGCTAGGAGGACCATATAATACCTAGACACAGGCTGAGAGAACTCCAGCAGCAGCTCAAAGGCTGGCTGAAGTAGGTGAGTGGTGAGATTTTCCACTTAAATGATATTAGCAGAACTATACCTTCTGCTTTAAGTGAATGCACATATCAACCTCCTTTAGTGTTCCTTCTTTGGAAATTGCAGATAGGCTGCAAATACCCCAACAACTATCACAACAGCTTTGTTGTGCATGAAACCCAGCCCATTAAAACATAGCCCAAACCTTGCCTAGTCATCCCCCTCCTTACCCTATTCTATTTTGGTCTGTGGCTAGGTATACAGACCAAGCTGTTTGACTGGACACAAGCTTGAAGAAAAGGCCTGTTGTTCTGAATGGGAGGTGCGTTACGTGACATGCTGTAGGAAGGATGTGTGCTTGGAAGGGCTGATGTGCAGAAATCATTAATAGGGTGTGTACTGCTCAGAGGGGGGGAACCCAGCCACAGGAGGAAGGAGCTGGGGAGGGGAGAGCAAGGGAGGACAAGGGAGGAAGGAGCATGGGTGGAGGGACAGAGACTAAGACAGTACTTGGGGCTACAAAAGTCACTGCTGGGTGTAAAACACCTGAAGATAAAGTCAAAAGGCCACCTTTGGAATGCGTGAAGGAGTGAGAATTGCTCTTAAGTGCTGATTTGATCACCATAGAAAAGCCAAAGTGAATGTAGAACCTGTGGTGAGAGTTAAATCTGTCAAAATCCTGTTCTCTTAAAACTTTGCAAAACTGGAATCAATTTGCCTGCAGGGTATTTAATCCCATAGCTTCTATAAAATGTTCTCACAGGGGTGGTTCTGTTGCAGAGTGTGACCCAGTTAGTGTCCTAAAGAATTTCCTGGTCTGGGGTTGGGAGCTGGTGGAATGAGCCATTTTTATAACCAGTTTGAATTTCTCTTAGTGTCAAGAAGATGCCCTTTGCATTGGTAGTACAACACAAAGAGGTTAGCACTAGCAGTCAGAGCTGAATTTGGCCCTCCATGTTAAAGGAAGTCTAAATCACAGAGGGGAGATTGTGCAGCAGAAGCAAACAAGAGAGTGTAAGTCAAAGACCAGAAATGGACCTTCCTGTTTGTTGTGCCTGTTCCACACCTTTTCTGCCCTCTCCCCCATCCTGCTTAGCTATACCAGTGGCTTAGCTCCTAGTCTCCCTGGAACCACTAATTCAAATCCTGGCAGGCTTGACTCAGCCCGTCTGTAATTTTGAGGTTAAACAAAACTGTAAACCCAAAGATTTTGTGGCAGAGTGTTTGCCCCAGTATGCTCGACCAAAAATGTCCCAGTGCTTTTTGTACGTGGCATGCGGAGCTGAGTGATGTTCTCTCTTGGTTCTTCATTTCTCCTAATGTATTAATTACTTTAATTACTGCCTCAGTATTACTGAATCCGTCATGTGTTTTGAGGGAGGTAGTGTAGCATATGTTTACTATCCACATCTTCAGCAAGTGCTAGCTGATGTAGTTCTGTTGGTATTCCTGGAGCTACAATGACTTGTTTGAGCTGAAAATCTGCTCATTAAACATAGCCATTAAAATTCACAACAGTGCCTTGATTTCAGTTTGAAATAAGGATTATTAGCCGAGATGGATTATTTACTCTTGAATATGAAATAGGCCTGTGGGCAATTTAAAAAGGATAAATCCAAAATATCTTTTGCTATCTGTCAAGCTGGAAGCAGGTTGGATGGGGATTTTGTTGCTCTTCTTTAAGGGAAAAAAAACCAAAACCCATGGGTGTCAAAATGTGACCCAACCCATGCTTTTTAAAAATCTCTCTTTAACTTTCTAAACTTAAGAACAACCTTCTGTGGTTTTCTTTCTTATTTTAATAAAATACTGCTAAAAATATTCTCCTTGTCTGAAAGCTTTGACTGCCAAGATTCAAGTCTTCAAGCGTGCTTTTCTAGCCAAGTTACAAGTCCATGAAAAATAGATTTATCACCTAAGTGGAAATTAACTTGAACATCCCTAAGCCAAGATCCACATGATTCCTTTATGTTTGAGGGTGAGAGTCTGTTGTCCCTTTTGCCTCCCAGCTCTTGTAAAGACTGCCTATAAAAGCTAGGTATAGACAAATGCTTTTAAAAAATATGTCATAACTCAGGTTGTTACAAGATAAAGCTCTCTAACATAAAAACACCACACAGCAACTTATCATTCAGTTATTGTTCCAAAAGTTTTCCATGCTCTAAATGAAATAATGAAAGCTTAGGATGATGCCAAACACGGTGGTAAGTGGACTCCTGAGCAATCACAGCAGCAGTATTTAACGGGTTGCTCAGGAGTCCATTTAGTTGCATTTCTACAAATAAAATTCCAGCCCCCTGGGACAAAAGTTTCAATCTCTAGGCCTGTGGAACTCCTGGCGAGAATATCTCATCACTCTTTTTTTGTTCTTCTTGGTAGGGTACCAAGAGGAGGGGGTGTCCTGCCTGTGTAACACACCCCGAAACCCCTTGGACTACAGTGGTTTTCCAGCACATAAAGCTGCCTTTATGGTACCTCATACGCTCCATGTCCCAGTCTAGCTCATGTTCAACTGTGAATTCAGAAATGAACAAAGCCATTAACAAATAGCTTTGTAAAGCAGATACGTGTCTCACACAGCTCTTGGGGAGGCCCGGCACCCCTCAGAGCCTGCTGCAGCAAGTCCTTTCAAGTCTGCTCCTGAGGTCCCGAAATCCGAGAAGTTCCACCAGCAGTAAGCACAGAGTTCTGAACTGAGCTGCCTTATTTCTAACAGTAAAAATGAGGATGAGGAAGGCAAAGGTAACTGATATGGTGATAGTATTAAGTAACCCTAGTCATGTTACATTGGACCTTAGATGTAACTAGGAATGTCTGGGAAGCTGTATGTCCCAGGCAGATCAACTCTTGTCTGAGCTCCGGGTTTCCCAGCTATCCTTCCACTTGTCTCTGAGCCCTCTTGTGCATCCCAGCATGAGCTCCCATCCGCAGTATTTCTATTTCTGTTGCCTAACACCACCTGCCACAAAGAGGGCTGCCCCTCCTCTACTGCTGCAAAGCCCTTCCAATTAGTTCTCCACTCCCTCCTGCCAGGATTATCCTTCCTCCAGAGCCCTTTTCCCACCAGCACATGCCACTCCTTCCTAAGCCCAAACCCTTTCCTCTGAATATGCCCCAGAAACTGCAGCCTATCGCTAGTACTCCACTGCCTCTGTCTTCTTGGCTCCTCCAGCTCTGCCTGCTGAAACTCTATTGCCTTAAATGTTGGCTCTCCTTGCTTGCTACCTGCTGCTGTCATACTACTGGCTGCCAGGTTCAGCCATAAATACCAAAACCACAGACTTGTGCTCATGGGAACTACAGAAGAATTGGCTCAGTTTCCACTTCCTACAAGTGTGCCCAGATGGGATGCTGGGAGAAGAAAAGGGCATATCAGAGTTAAAACTGTATCTATGCTAGCACCCTTCAAGAGCTTTGTTTATTGGTTTGGAGCAGCTTTTTTGAGTTGTGAAAGCTGTAAGTATTTGTCATTTCTCCCCTCCCCATCACAATGGCTGCAGATTAAAGCTGTTTGTGTTTGAAGTATTTCTATAGCAACATCTCATCAGCTTGAATTTGCTTAAAAGCTGTGTTTTATCTGTGGTATTACAGTAAAGGCTGTAAAATGTCACTCACTGAAGGCATTTCAAAACACTTGTGAAAAAGGGAAATTGGGGAAGATTGCATTTTATGCATCCGGATAAAGTTGCTGGTAGTTGGTAGCATAAAAGAGATAATAGAGATAAAATAAGTTTTTAATGTAAAACTACCCAAGATTTAAGTAAGCAATTCCAGAATGTAATTAGGGTGGAAATAACCATCTCCACCTAGAAGGTAGTTAGGAATACAAGCTATTACAAGCTATTTTTCCATGGAGATGAGTCCATGTGGCTTTAGCACAGACTACTTTGGAAATGGATCAAATTAAACCACAAAAGAGGCATTTTTAGTACAGAATAAGTGTCCACGTGGGCAGTTAAACCACAATAACTAAATTCATACCCTGGCAAGTGTCATAGTAATGCCTAATTCTTGCAAGCTAACTGCAGCTGAGGACAGAGACTTCAAGGACTCCCATGATGGAGAGGTGGCTAGTGTCAGTTGTAGGCTAAAAAACTTGAAGCAACGGAAGAGGAAATGACTCAGGCTAAGAGAGGAAAATCATCCGATGGCACTGTTTATTAAAGGAGGTGGAGGGAAAATACCCATAGCATCATCAGGTCTGTGCAAAATATTTTCAAGGTATCAAATTGCTAGTATGAGTTACATATCAGTAGGTCAGAGAATCCTGTATTTGGAACATAGATAGACAACCGCTGAAATGTTGAGGTTTTTTCCCCAGCCTCCCCTCCCTTTCCTTTTCTCCCACCCACTCTTTTCCTTCTCTGTAAACTGTGGTGGTTCAGATAAGCTGTAACATGGGTCTTCCCTCATCTCCCATTCAAGTTTGCAAAAGGAAGTATCTGCAAGCAAGATGTTATAAACCCAGTACTTAGCCATGTGCATCCTTCCTTTATAGTGTCTCTCCTCAGCTGTGGATTCAGCCTTCATCACATTACACATTTTCAGTGCTGCTAGAAAATAGAATTTTAAAATGAAAGTATAAAGTTTGTTATTTATTCATACCCCAATTTGTAAATGCAGAACAGTAGCATAACCACTTACATTAGCCTGAGATGATAAACCACGAAAAGAAATGCCTCTAAATGAACAAAAATACATTTATACATCATTTATAGAAATTCCTGCGCATAGATTGCAGAGCCATTGATGTACACTATGCAGAGCAGTTTTTCGCTTTTTTTTCCACTTTTGTGGCTGTATCTGAAGTAGAGCATATTTTAACAGTGAATTTATCTTGTACGAACTTCATAAAATGCAGCAATACAGAACATCAGCATAGTTTTTTTCTAACTGAAACTAAGTAGCAAAGCTAGGTAAGCAGAGTGCATCTATTTGCTGAATTTTGGATAGGATTTTGAGACTAACATTACTCCTGTTAGGCTAGTTAAAACTAGGGATAGGCTAGGAAGTGGGATCTAGGTAAAAGGTACACTGATTTTTTTGTAGGTGCCAGCCTCCTACATAACGGGCTAAAGGGCAAATAGAGAGTATGCATTCACAAATAAAAGCTAGATCTAAGCAAAAAATTCTGTGCCTTAAAGTTAGCCTTGACACAAATGGTTTCGGTCACTCTTTGTGCATGGGGTAGGACACCTAGCTTAGGTTTGAAGCTTATGTTAAGCATAGGTTTGAAAGCTGTCCTCCATGCATTAGACTTTTCAGCACTTCCCACAAGTTGCTGAGCTACTTGTTTGTAACAAAAGCAGAATGTTTAATTTATTCAAAGTATTCTCTGTCTTTCATGCTTGTTTTTATCACAAGTGTACCACTGAAGGAGTATGCTTCAAAAAGGCATGTTTGACAAAGACAATAGCATCTCTTAAGGGCTGAGGAGGGAATCTTGTTGTGACTTCATTAAATACCACGCAAAATATTTCAAAAATTTGTGAGAACTAGGTCTTGAAATGCTGCTACAGAAAAGATACATTCTTACCCTGCCCCCACATCGCTTTGCCTTGCTAGGTTTAACACTCGTAGCTCAGGCAGGCAGTGTAGGATTTGAGTACTGCTTACACTAAACCCAGAAAATTCAAACAGCAAAATTCCTTCTCCTTTTCACAGAACAGCTTGTTTGAATGAAAATACATGGCTGTTATTCTCAACAAAGAGATCTTATTTCTACAATCTAATCCTCTACTTCTGTTCAAGATAGGTCTTCCCTCACTACCTGCTTCTGTCATAATACAACTGTTAAGGCACAAATGTATTTGAGGAGAGTGACAGCAATTAAGCAAAGTAGGTACTGATTTCATTGCCAAGTGAAGCCTGGATTCTTCTTTTGGTATGATCAAGTACACTGCTGTGCATATACTGTG
Source organism: Lathamus discolor (assembly GCF_037157495.1). NCBI lineage: Eukaryota > Metazoa > Chordata > Aves > Psittaciformes > Psittacidae > Lathamus > Lathamus discolor. Next base: position 62,142,725 of record NC_088884.1, read on the forward strand.
CCACTCTAAGATGTGCATCTAGGTAAAACGTTTTAATCTATAAACATAGGTGGAATCAATTTCTGTGCATGTGATATGGACACATGTGATCTGAAATCAAGGGAAGACAATAGGATTACCAGCACTGCCTTTCCGGTGCTTCATGTTAAGGTCTTCTGTTAAAATTGATTCATTCTTCCTTTCGCCTTTACTGAGTTGCCAGGCAGGAACTATGTCTTTGTACAGCGTCTTGCACAATAGACCTTTGGAGTAAGATTTTACTATCTGATTACTGCATATTAATGTGTGCGATATAAATTTATTACTCACCTAGCCAGGTTTCACTTGAAACAAAGGAACTGCAGAATAGGCCTGAACAAACTCAACTGAATCAGATTTCTGTAATGTACTCTAATTGTAATGTTTGATCACATATGTACACACAGCCTTTATTTGTGCATTCAGTAAGTAAATATTTTACTAATTAACATTTAAAGGAATGGATAGGCATAATCTACAATGTTCAGATGCTAACATGAGTTTATATTTTTAAAAAGTAATGTTAATTTTAACCCAACCAAGTATTTCTTCAAAATTAAATATATATATATATCTCACAAAAAAACATTGACTTGAGCACTACAGAAAAACGAAATTCCAGGCTGAGTCCTCTCACAAAGCTCAGGGAGGTTTAGGTTTGAGCTTTTTCTGGGGATCATCTCTCTGTTAAAAGGAAAGCTTTGTTAAAAATGTAAGAGTGATGTAAGATGATACTGGTCCATAAGGATCAGGGGCTGGAGAAATATCTGTGAGATGTGTGGACTAAAGCGGAAGAAAATCAGAAGGCTTGTGAAAGCAAATCAGAAATTACCCTTTCATTTAGGACTGTATGTGGCAAGGAGGAATTTTCATCTCAAAGAGAGCTATTGAGAAAAATAGCAAGCTAAGCTCATTCCCTGCTGCCTTCTGTCAGTCTGACTATAGGCTCTCAAAAATTGTTTGGAATTGTAAGATCTTCTGGCTTAAACATGATACAGCAAGAACAAAATAGAAGGGTAGAAGGCAAAAGAGAATGTAGGAAAGTAATCTTGCATAACATGTGTTAGCTGTCAAGAGAGCTTGAGTTAAACGGTCTAACTGGATAGGGGTGGGGTTCCACTTTTTCGTTCGATAGAAAAACTTAGAGAAAAAGCAAAGAGAGAAGAGAAATTAATTTATTGCCTTGATTATTGCCCACCCCAAAATCTCTTTGTTCTCTTTTTCAGAACCACAAGCTATAAATAAACACAGGCATCCTCACTAATTATGTATGTCAAGGTGCTCTGAGAACTGCCTGAAGGCCACATATATTCTATGGTGTCCTACCCCCATGGTGCCCACAGTCACTCCCTCCCCATAATTGTAGGGTGAGGACAGGAGTAAGTCTTCAGGGTCTCATTTTTAGTGAACTACACCATTTGTACAATGACATCTTGCAGCCCTGTATCATCTTCCTTTCCTGGGACTCAAGCAGAGTTATAAGCTTTATCAGCAGTGATGCTCAATAGGAATTTTAGAGGAATTCTTCAAAAGTCAGTAAGTGGCATTCTTTGTATATGAGGAATTTCTCTTCACAAAAAGCAGAGCTATATTTCTGTGCTTTTTTTTTTTTTTTTACTTCTTGATAGAAAATACACCTGTCGGCTCATGTGCTTCCACTGATTTATTGCTGTCCTTGCCTTTCCCATCAGCAGGCTTTCGCTCTTCCCCTTGCCCCATCCCTGCTCCCTGGGGAAGCAGATTGCTCTCCTCTCAGAGAGCTGTTCCTTGCATTGGCAGCTGTGGTGGCAGGTGAACCCTCCTTGGCAAGCATGCTGGGGAAAGAACATAAAAAATATATCTTCTACAGGGATGTATTTGCCTCACTGGCTTTATCCCTTCATCCTGCAAAGCTTAAATCACTCCACGCATGAAGAAAGATTTAGTAGCACTAGTAGGTGACTCCTTTACAGGCATATGCAACTTCACAGACAAGCACAGGCTTTGCTGCAGACAAAGCTCTGGGCGAGATTTGGCCTGTGCTGTGTGAGGGGTCAGACTGGCCACCGCCTGTGATCATAGGGAGTGCAAACCACGGCTGTGACATTGCTCATGCCTATCAATAGCTTAAGGTATTACTGATTACAGAGGGCTGCTAACCCACACACAGGACCTACTGGAAACACAGAGCATAAATGAATCATGATTATCCCTTCTCTCAGGTTGATCTGTGAATGTGTGTAGCCACTCCCTGTCCACAAAGACTCATGTGTAAAGAGCCACAGAAATGGTCCTGCCCTGTTAAATAGCTGTGGAAACTTAAAGGAGCCTCAAAGTCCCATGCTGTCAGTGTGCTCAGGAGCCCACATCATCAAGTCCCTTCTCAGCTGTTGTGAACAAGGCTTCCAAACACTTACACAGTGCCTATGGTAACTCATCCTAGTCAGTAGTGAGCTGGTTCCAAGAAGAAAAAGGAAACATTTGCAGCTTTCATTAACAGTTTGGCTGTGTCCTCTGTACAATTATACAGTCTCTGCTCCTTAAACGCAAGTTAACATTTGTAACAATGACAAGAGACTACATCTTCCAGTTGGGCCAAGTGAAAAAGCAGCTTACACACTGAAGTCCACATTAGACACACACGTCTACATGGTTTAGCCCAGCTCTCAGTTCTTCAGATTGTTTTAACACTGCTTGAATCCAAACGGAAAAAAGCTCCAAACTGTATGTAAGTGGCATTCTTTAAGCATGCTTGCGAGCCAGACTTATGTCCCACATCTGAGGCACAGCAGGCCCATGTCCTCTCATGTGATCACAGCCAGGACTGAAATCACCCATCAGCAATACTGCTGGTGCCAAGTTCCTGCAGGATCTGCAGTGCCCTGCAGGGAAGTGCCCTGCTGCTCCCCACACCTGGTAAGGTCTCAGCTCAGTCTTCCCACAGAGGCAAGTTAGAGACCGCCCAGAGGTCCGGAGGTTGTCCCCTGGATGCCACTGCTTCTGTCCCTGGCATGTCCTCTCATGTCCATAATTTGCTATACCTTCCGGTGGCTGCTGTTCTCAGCAGGAGCTGTATGAGTCAGAATGCCTGGTCTGCCACTGGAGTTATCTTGCCTCTGTGAGGAGCAGGGATGGCTGCCATCTGGACACACTTAAGACGTGGCCAGAAGTACGGCTTGGCCAAAGCTCGGTCATGCTCAATCTCAAGCCGAATGTGAGTGTGAACGCAGCAGTGTAAGAGTTGACAGGGTGACAAACCAGTGACTCATGTTTCTTCCTTAACCGCAGCACTTTTCATCCTTTGACCTCTCCAAGGAAGGTCCACTGACAAGGAGCAGTGCCAGATACAGAAGTTTTCTCTGACACAATTAAGTGAGATGTCAGCTGTTCATGGGGAGTTATTTGGCTGTCTTTGAAAAGTGAGAATGAATATCAACAATTCAAAGGGCAAATCTAGGGTAGAGATGGGCCTTATGGCAGGAGGACAATGTAAGGAATTAGCAGCAGTTTACAGGCTAAAAGGTACCTTTGTAAAGCTGACTCCCCTAGACTCAGTCTTACCAAAACTTAAAGTGTATGCGCATCCTCGGTGCATCTCCTGCAAAACTAAACTGGCTTATTTACCGCATTTCCTCTAAAATATATATTTCTATAAATTGTACATTTTTCAGGAAAGCCTGATCAAAATCTGACAAGTGATAAAGGAAAAGCATTAGAAAAATATTGTTTCCCCCCACTCTGGTGTTAATGATATTTTAACAATATATTATTACATTTAGTTCTGATTTCACTTATAGTAGGGTCATTCCCATGTAGCTTCATTGACTTGGATATCCTCACCTTAGCTTATACAACCTGACTGATATAAAATACTGTGCTAAAAATCTAGCATGTCAGTCTCCGTGTTGTTTATTATTTATAATGGCAAAGTTTCTGACTGCACCGAGATAGCAAAATGCAGCTGTATGATTACTCTCATAGTATAATTCACAGCACCTTTCCAGTGACTTTTTCTTTTCCTTCTCTATTCTAAATGTCAACTTGCATAACATTTCAGAAGTTACATATTTCCAGACGTCACTTGGTTACAAAGACCTCTTTAGAGATAAGTATTTCAGTGCAGCTCTTTTTAGAATTATTGTCCAAAGCACCATGTTGGTTTGAAATAACTACAGCATGGAACTTTGTTCTGTAGACATTAAGAAAGGAGGAAGAGTATCTTGTCTGTTCTTCTATCAACTGCAACTCTATCCTCATTTTGCTTAACACGCTCTCTGGTGGTTTGTCTTGTCTGGTTTTACATTATTCATACTGTAAGACTTGAGTATCAGACAAAAGAGCAGTGATTTCCTGGAACAAATATTTGGAGATACATTTTCAAATATATTTAACAGCAATTAGTGAGAATAAATGAAGAAATCTATAAATGAATCAATTACTCAATCATATAGAATCATAGAATAGTTAGGGTTGGAAAGGACCTTAAGATCATCTAGTTCAAACTCCCCTGCCATGGGCAGGGACACCTCACACTAAACCATCTCACCCAAGGCTTTGCCCAACCTGGCCTTGAACACCGCCAGGGATGGAGCATTCACAATATCCTTATTGCTTTACTTAGGAAGCTGTTCCTTGAGGCTTGGTTCCTCCTCCTTGAGACCTGTGTAATTGTAGAGCAACTCCTCTAATTAACTGGAGTCACCCCCAGAGTAAAACTGACATACAGGTGTGATGGAGCTACCCCTCCAAGTAAAACAAGCAGCAGTCAGGCCTTAGCTAAAATATTTCTGCCCCTTCACCAAGCAGCAGCAAATTTTGATGCCTTGTAGGTCAGGTTTCCTCTCTAACAGCAGGATACAGAGGTGCTGACTTGGGTATTTCCTTAGGGTAATGTGTCTATTTAAAGAACACACAGACACTTGCCGATTATCACAAGGGTGGTTATAAACAGCATGCAGTCCATTTGCCTTTGCAGAAACACCATAGTCTTGTCCCAAGAAACAGATACTTTGGTATCCTCTCTTTTCAGGGAGCTCACAAAACCGAGAGGCAGCTGTTTAGACACATCCAGTACCGCTTTCTCTTCTCCGTCCCTGCCTTCGAATGGGAGAAACCCTTGCCCAAGTCTCTGACCTCGTGGTGTGGAAAAGTGGCTTCATCATTAAGCCTGGCTTTATATCTGTGCTCTGTTTCACAAAGGATGCTCAGAAAGCCCTAAGCGCTTAGACAAAGAGGAGAGCTTCATCCCACAGAGTATCTTTAACAATTTTGTGTGCTGGTTACTGCTTGGCATTTTTAACTTTACTATGAAGAATCTTTTCATGGGTGTGATACATCATGTGCAAACCATTCGCTCCTTTCACCATAGCCATACATTTTCAAAAACAATCGCGCTCTTTATTAAAGAACTTAAAAATAGCATTCTAGTGCAAAAGGTTATCCAATGCCTTTCTACTGCAGAGTATGTCAGCAGCTCTTTGACAGTTTGCAGTGCATGTCAGTGATTTATTTGTGAAATTCTAGAGAGCAGGGGCAAGCTGCATGGAAGTCTTGATGCGTCAAATTTAATGATGTGTAATAAAAAATATAGCAGCTGATAACGCAAACATATTGAGGAGGTCACAAAGAATCCACTTTTGGTGTGCAAATCTGTTGAGGGGACAAGCAAATGGGATCGTTATTGCAAAGCTCAAGTTCTATTTAAACGTGGTCAGGGAGGGGTTTACCAGGGTGGTAGAAAGAGAGGAGGATGCTGAGGTTTATTGACATGTAACAGGGGACAGGAGCCGCTACCTGGCTGCACAGCTCCACTGCATATGAGAGCTGGCTCTGATCCTGGGGCAGATCCTGGTCTTACCCTGTTGCAGGATTCTTGTAATGCTGACTCTCATCAAATCGATTTGAGGGCCTCAAATCACCCGCTAATGTAAACCAACATTGCTTTTTTGCTTCCTATTGATACAGGTCATGAGCTGGTTCCAATTATTTTAACCTAGCCTGCAGATTTACACCAGCTGAAAACCTGGCTCCAAGCAGACTGTGAGGAAATTTCCTTGACTTTTCTCCCCCTTCCCTTTAGAAATAAATTACTGCTGCATGTTTTCCATTTTTCTATAAGCTTTCCACTCAATGATCCAAACACTCAAAAATAAACACGTACATTTCCTTCCTTGGTACTCTGTGTCAGGATCTATTTAGCTGCCTCTGCAAGCGCAAGTGATCCTAGAAATCCCACCCTTGTGATTATGCAGAAGTTTCTTTTATGTTTAGAACCATTCCCGAGTGTACATGTTACACCTCAGCAATGCTTCCTGCCATATTCACATCCTTGCAGTGCTTCTAGGTGCATTTCCTAGGGCTGTATGCTGCTATTAGACTTACTAACCACCATTAGACAAATTTTGCTATAACTTGTTCCAATTCAATCTGGAGTAAATGCAGCAATTCCCAAGTAATTCTGAGTATGGAAGCTGATAAACATGAAGTGGAACCTCCTGAAATGAAATGGGATGAAAACTTGAATTACAGTGCAGCAAAGTAGGACCTGCGATTTTGAGTACAGTGACCTTCTTTTATAATGAAATTCTAGTACTGGAGTGCATGTATGTGTGAGGAACCAAACTGCTGTTGCTGCAGATATGTATTACTTTTTCCTGTATTTATTTTATTTATATATTACCCCTCATATCATAGGAACAGCTAAAGCTCTAAACTGAGATCAAAGAATTGGTTTGTAGGTTGATATAAAAAACATGTATTAGCATGCAAAATTTATTTGGGCTGGCTGTAGATGTAGAGGGAGGATAGCAGACCAGGATGGTAAGGGAAGAGGCAGGAACAGTGTGGCCCACTGTTTTTTATGCCCACGGCTGTGGCAGCTTGTGGAAGTTGCTGTGCTGAGTAAGAGCTTGGTTTTATGGGATAAAGATGATTAATATGGTTGGTGCTGGCCATACCCAGCAGTACAACCGCTGTCTTATGCTTCCCCATGCGTGCCTTGGCAGCAGCACGATCAGACAGTCAGCTTCGCAGAGGTTTTGTCCCAGTTACACATCCTTGTCTCCCACCACAGAAGTGGCAAGGCCCTCTCTGACTCTGGTCATGGTATCATTTGATTTTCAAAACTCAGTTTCACCTAAAGCCTTGGGAAGCCCAGAACTGGCTGCAGCAGGGTATAATGGTATCGCTCTGCACACACTATATCCCTTTATGCTGGGGGGGGGTCTGGCCACAGGGGTTGTCCCATCTAACTTAATGCTTTATGTAACCAAGAGGTGTGAGCACAAAAAATGGTATATTCAAGATTCTAGTGGCCTTGTAAATGCACCCTGCCCACACATATTTTGGCACTGGTGTGCATGAATGCAGAAATCACAAGGCACAGGGAGTCCAATTCTGCATGATTTAGATGGGCAAAAAAAGACCATGGGCCATGTTTTAGGTTCTGGGACAGCAGTGCTTGAAAATCCTTGTCAGGTCATGAAGGTACCACAGCAAGGCACATGTGCTTCTTCACAGAAGAAGCAGCGGCACATCTTCCATAGAGGAAGCTACATAAGATGAGGCCAGCATGGTCCATGCCGTCTGTGTTCAAAGTGTCCCAGCACGAGTTAACGCAGCCCTATGCTGATCAAGCTTCAGCTGTCAAACAGCTGCATCCAGACAACGGTCCCAATCAAGAAACGGGGATCTGCCAAACAGAACTTGCTGTGTGAAACTGGTGTTTTCAAGTTAGGCTTCTTGCCTGCCTGCCCTTTGCCTTGCCAGAGTCTTGGGCTCCAAACCTGCCATGCAGTTCCCTGGACTGCAAGCATAGGTGTCTCAGATTTTCAGGCTCTAAGCTCTTCTGCTGCTTGAGAAGTGTGTGGACTACTGAGATCAGGGGCTTCCAGCCTTGCCGAAGTCTGCAATTTGTCCAGCACCTCCAGAGGACGAGTCTCCCAGGCTAGTTCATATCTGCAAAAGAGCTGACTCCCCAGCACAGCGGTTAGTGAGAGGGGCTACCCTGGGATTCTGCCTTCAGTTTCCCAGGAGAGCTGGGGAAATACATCCTGTCCAAGAAAAATGTGAACTGCTACTGCTGCTGGAATGCTTTTTACTGCCTTTGTGCAGCAAGGTCTTTGTACGTTGTCCTGAGCTGTAGCAACATGCTCGGCTTACAGGTCTAGGCAAAATAGGCAAGACTGTTGGGGTGGAAAAACGGACGTAGTTTCCAAAGTGCTGACAACACTGTCATTTTTATTTTTTTCCTGAAGTAAAAAGCCTGCAGCAAAAAAGTAGCTGTCCTGGAAAGAAAATATTTAATTCTTTTTCTCTCTATGCACCATTTCAGTATTTTTCCATGTGTTTCTGATCATCTCAGGGAGATGTATAGTTTTACCCAACTCCAGAGAAATAAAACTCTTGGCGAGGCAGAAATCAGCTAGATCTCAAAGATTTTAATACTACCAAGGGATATGTGCGGAGCCTGTCGATGCTGAAAGGTAGGCAATGCTAATGTGTAAACCCAGGCATAAGAAGGTGTCAGAAATGCCACTCACTGAGAGCAGGATTGAGCTCTAGGTCATGCCAAAAGGTAAAGTTAATTCAGTGTTTTACTTCAGTATTGCTCCCAGCCTGGCCCAGATGCACACACGAATTCCTCTCACGGAAGGACAGGGTGCTTTTAAGCAGGATGAACTTAGCTGGAATTGAAGGTTTTGCTCAAGGCCTCCCAGCTCTGCAGAGAGCACAAGCTCTGCTCAGGCACTAGTTATCCTTCACAGCTCTCCCCAGTTGAAGAAAGAGAGACAGAATTTATCAGGAGAGCTCCATGAGGATGGGAAGGGCAAAACACACAGGAGGGAGGCAGGAGCTGCGTACGAGGAGTAGGTCACGCTGGGGCTTGCATCCTCTGTTCACTTTCCACAGGTTCCACTTGAAGAGCAGATGTCTGGCATGTCTCAGGACGACATTTTGCTGCAGCCACCCCTGTCACACTGCAGGTGTGTTGTGTGGAGCCCATGCCACTGCTCTTCCATGCTGTCTGTGGTAGGAGAGATCCACTTACTTAACTCCTTCTTCACAGGGTTTCTTTTGGGCACCCAGAATGCATGGGTGCAACACATGTGTCCAATGCTCTCCTTTTCTCCCCATGAGGTAGTCTTCAGTCCCTTGAAAGACCTCTTAGATCTGCAGCGTTGCATGCTCAGTTTTGGAAGCTGAGCTGTGGGTGCCAATAATAGGAATGAGGCATCTAATTGCTTAGTTTAGAGAGGGAATCTGGACACCCCACTGATTTTTCCAAATGTTTCTGGGCCTAATTGGAATGAAGCCTGTTAACTTCAGTGGTCTTTGGATGATTTCCTATATACACAGAACTTGAAAAATTATGCTTTAAAAGAAATACCAAAGTTAAATTGGGAAATTTTAACAATTCTCTTTGTATTTTAATTTAGCGGCTCTATGCTGACAATATAATTAGAGAGATGCTATGTTAATTAATGCCAGATGACATTAGTGGGATGGCAAAAGCATCCAGTTTTCTAAAGAATAGCTCACAGTTGAACCGTTCCTCTCTCCCCACCCCATTTTTAGCAGAGAACTATGTTCAAAAAGTCAGGGACAGCAGAATTAAACCAAAAGTCAAACCGTTTGCAAATACCAGTAATATGGTACATCTTAGCATGTCACTTTCAAGACAAATCTAACTCTGTGGCAGTAAAAGACATTAACCGTGTTTCCTTAGTGCCCACATATAAAAAAGATGGAAGGTTTGCAGGACCTCATCTTCAAGCCGGATGCGCAGCTTTTAAAACTGGGGGGCAGTAGTGGTTTTTAGGATCATATTGTAAACAACATAACAAGTTGAGTCCAGAGGAGGGCCACCAAGATACTCAGAGGGCTGGATCACCTCTCCCATGGAGACAGGCTGAGAGATGGGGTTGTTCAGGCTGCAGAGGATGCTCAGGGGAGACCTTAGAGCAGCTTCCAGTACTTAAAGGGGGCCTACAAGAAATCTGGAGAAGGACTTTCAACAAGGGCATGTAGTGACAGGACAAGAAGTCATGGCTTTAGGCTGAAAAGAGGGGAGATTTAGATTTGATACTGGGAAGCAGTTCTTTCCTGTGAGGGTGGTGAGGCACTTGCACAGGGTGCCCAGAGAAGCTGTGGCTGCCCCATCCCTGGCAGTGTTCAAGGCCAGGTTGGACCGGGCTTGGAGCAACCTGGCCTAGTGGAAGGTGTCCCCGCCCATGGCTGGCAGTTGGAACTGGGTGAGCTGTAAGGTTCCTTCCAAACCAAACCATTCTGTGATTCTAAGTTACACTTGGTACAAGTGAATTTGCATATGGTGCTGGGAGAACAAGATGTTAATATAAGGTTATGTAGCAGTTAATGCTATTTGCATTGTCATAGCTGCATGCTTCCATCTGCTCTGCAGTGGGGAAAGGCACAACTGCAGCATTTACACTATGCTTGTTATCTTACAGTCTAGAATAACATGCTGTAATTAAGGGATTAAAAAAAAAAAGTTTATCACTTTCTCCATGTGTTACCCCATGAATAATACTGTCTACTAATACACACTCTGAAGAATCTTCTTGTTAGCAACTGCTGCAGCTCATTCTTCAGTGACTCGAGGAGAAACTAAACATGAGCCGGCAGCATGCTCCCATGACCCAGACAGCCAACCGTATCCTGGGCTGTATCGAAAGGAGCATGACCAGCAGGTAGAGGGAGGTGATCCTGCCCCTCTACTCTGCTCTTGTGAGACCTCACCTGGAGTATTGTGTGCAGTTCTGGTGTCCTCAACATAAAAAGGACATGGAACTGCTGGAACAAGTCCAGAGGAGGGCCACGAGGATGATCAGGGGACTGGAGCACCTCCCATATGAAGACAGGATGAGAAAGTTGGGGCTGTTCAGCCTGGAGAAGAGAAGGCTGCGTGGGGACCTAATAGCAGCCTTCCAGTATCTGAAGGGGGCCTATAGGGATGCTGGGGAGGGACTTTTCATTAGGGACTGTAGTGATAGGACAAGGGGTAACGGGTTCAAACTTAAACAGGGGAAGTTTAGATTGGATATAAGGAGGAAATTCTTTCCTGTTAGGGTGGTGAGACACTGGAATGGGTTGCCCAAGGAAGTTGTGAATGTTCCATCCCTGGCAGTGTTCAAGGCCAGGTTGGACAGAGCCTTGGGTGAGATGGTTTAGTGTGAGGTGTCCCTGCCCATGGCAGGGGGGTTGGAACTTAAGGTCCTTTCCAGCCCTAACTATTCTATGATTCTGTGATTCTATGACCTTGCGCTATTCCTGTGTTTAAAGTGCATAGTGGACAACCCAGCTGCCACTGAGGCCAAAGGAACAGAACCTAGGCTTGTGCTTTGTGTAGCTGAGCATCTGAAAGGTCATTTTTGGTTTAGGATTTGTGGTTTTCTCAGGGTCCTCAGATAACTGGAAATGGAGTTGCAGTGATAAGGCAAACCATGTTCACATTCAGTATGAGTCCATACATGTGGTGTTCATGTACTGTGGGAGTTCATCTATATTAAACTTCAACCTATGCATGTCAAAGGGCCTCTAGACTAGGAGATCCATACCACTGTATGAAATTTGTTAGGGCACAAAAATTAACATCCCATGAGAACTATAGCCTTTATTTTAATATAAACTCACATATTTAAAATTGCATATCTAGAGATATTTATCTATGGGTGTAAATATTTATATATTTCACTATATGCTGTTTTGTATATCCTGGCTTGACATAGAGCTAATAAGTTAAAATCTTAGGGAATATAATTGTATCCCACTGTGGCAGCAGACAAAAGCTTGTGCTGCTCTTGATAGGCCTTAAAAAGAAAACTCTTCGGTAGGCGGTCTTAGTGATAGGGCAGCATAATGAAGTGGGCAGCACTTCCTTAGAGGTCTTTCCTGGGAGCAGAAGAGGAAAAGGTAAAAACTGAAGGCTGGCACATCCCAATATATCTCAAATGCTGCTCCTGGGTAACGGAATCTTACACCAGAGCAAAATAACATGCCTGTGTAAAACAAAACACACAGCCCATACAAACCCATGCAGCCAAGTCAAACCTTTTCACAAACTTGGTCATGTAAACAGTTCACATGTGCAGGCTGATCAGGCAGTGTCTGTCTGTCCTTCCACTGGGTGCTGTAATGTTGGCCTAAAAGCATGAAACCGCCATTAATGCCAGTATTGTGGCCTCTGGCCAAGCCAGGTGTAGTGTAACTGTGTGCTTGTGCGTGGCCAGGACTGAATCTGTATTGGTGGTTATCTGACAACATCTGCGTCACTCACTGCTGGCTAAACCAGCCCAGGACCCTTGGCCTGTCTATGTGTGACAGAAGAATTCTCTTTACTAGTAATATTCCAAATTCACGGCAGGCAAACTTAAAGTTGCACAAACCCATTTACCCTCCTGTAGTAACTCTGCATTGGCTTTGCATCTGCTTTGCATAGAGCTCAATGCCAGGAAAAGCCACAGGAAAATTAACTCTTGTCTCAGCTTGTCTGACTCTCTCTGTTAGCAGGGAAAGCTCACTATTCTTCTTGAGGCTGGAGCTGTATTTTACTTTTCCTCCCCTCCCACCCCCCCCACCCCCCCACCTCGCAACTGCTGATGGGTGGTGAAAGCTCATATATTCTCAAAGTTAAAATGTCACTGGCTTTATTGTATACTGTTCATAATTGGGCAAATCAGAGTAGTGTCTGTATGTGGCTGACGGAATCATACTTGGCGTAGTGCTTGATACCAGAAGGAAAGCAACATGGCAGAGTAGGGAGCTGTGACTGGTGATTTGCCCTGAGTTCCATATCCACAGAGGATCCAGAAAACTTGGACAGGAATATTTTAATGCAAATGTGAAGAAGCCTTTGAACTGATGAATACGCTTTAACTTAACTAGAGTATTTAGCCCTAGCACACTGAAGTGTTTTTGGATTTGAGGACATACATCTTTGCCTGTGTTCAGACTCTGCTGTGCAAATTGCATTGCTGAAATAAGCATGAAAATGAAGTCAGTAACTCAAAACAGCACTTCCACAAAATCTAGCATTGCTTGTGTTGACTTTTCACAAGCTTTTGTATCGCTGCAGTGTATGGGTTGGAACTTTATGGTTTTGATCAGCTCGTTTATTTCAACTTGTTTTCAAACGTCTCCACACATAAACCTGAGAAGATATTTCTAAGCAAAATTTAATTAGAGCAAATAATTTTGCAATAGACATTTATAAGCAAATCTATGCACAAAACCTGAAATAATCACCAAACATTTCATTCTTTTTTTCAGAACCCTAACAACTCCTTTTCCCTTCCCAGGACACAGAGAATGATTGTTTGCACATTTCACTGAGTCGCATGGAGATACGACAAGTCAAGCTACCACTGGGACCTGAAATTTTCACAGAGAAGGTTCTACCACAGGCAGCTGCTCTCCAGACACGCTTCTGATGCCAGCTGTGACTGTGTGGGTTTAAGGACGAGCAGCTTCTCCCCATACAAAGCCTTGTAGATGAGAACAAACCGTCAAAGCTATGTGTGGAGCGCCAGTGCTATGTGCAGAAGTGGGCAAGTTTTCCTGTTAACGCAGGCATTTTCCCACTGCACAAGGAAGAACCACAACACTCAAAACAGTTTTCCTAGAGGGGTGGAAATATGAAAGTGAGATCCGGCCATCCTGAAATTGCTGATCAGGGCGTTTACCCCAGTCACCGAACATCTGCATTCAAATCCTTTCTTTGCCTCTCTCACACCACAGATGGGAATGTGGGTTTCCCACATCCCGAGCTTGTGGTTTTACCACCAGGCTACTTGTTCTTTGAAAGCAGGTCTCTCTTTTGGTTTTTACATCTGCTCATGTGAGGTAACCTACTTAATAAGCAAACTGAATCACCCCAGTTTAAGTCTAATTTGCGAGATGATTTCATGTTATATCGTCACATGTATTTTTGCAAGAGCCTTTTTTAATGAGGCTGTTGAGAAACAATCTAATAACATTAAACACACACACACAAAAATGACCAGGTTACTAACACCTAAGTTCCTGTGAGAGGAGAAATGGGGATCCTAGTTTCCCAGTTTCATTTTCTGCACTATTCACAATGGTAAATACCATCCCGTGGCCCAGGAGTATCCCTACAGAAGCTCCCATCAGAGCCCACAGGACTCGCCACTGATTTCAGTGACAGAAACAACTCGTTTCAAGAACACAGGAAAAGCTTGTCTGATCTTTTGCAGTGTCTGCCTGAAGAGACACCATTTTTCACACAACAGCTCCAAGATGTCTTAACACCCCATTGTGAGGGAGTAGTCCCAAACAGGGACTTTGGCTCCCTGAGGTGAATTCATCACAAGAACACACTTTCTACATCAGACAGCACAGCCCCAGAGGGTTAATGCCTTGGATGCTCAGCTGGATGCAGCCCTAAAGCAGAGCCTCTTAGATGCACATTCAGAATGAGAGGAGCTGGAAGCTGTCACACACCACTGCTGAGAACAAAGCTCCGGCCTCTTAAATTAAAACTTTTGCACACCAGATGTGTAGACACGACATGTTTATTTTTGACCTTCCAATTTAATGAGGGAAACCGGCCAGATTAATCCCGTGTGTGAGCCAGTCGGCATCACTGGAGTTACCCTCGGAGTAAGCTTTGTGAGGAACAAGGTTCGCAACCTTTGTCTGAGACCTGGCAACGTGTTTCAAACAACTCTTGCTGCTTGGGATGTAACACATGCACATAAACGGCACTGTAGTACGCCAATCGACACATGAAAGCCTTTCAATTACAGGGAACTATGGTTTTGGCCTTTTAATAAGAAAAGAGGCTTCACTATGAAGTTCTTAATTTGCTTTTAATCCCCCCCCCCCCCAATTCCCCCGTGTTCATCAACTTTCACACACAGCATCCCGGTAGCTATTACTACAGCTTTAGCATCCTATTTAGAAACTGGCAAAAGCCGCACAACTTTAACGGGCTCCTAACTTTCGCAGCGATGCCGCAAGGCCTCCGCTAACACCGTCGTGCCCGGCTACGGCCAGGAACGCTTCTTAGGCGCAGCCAGGCAGTGCCTTTCACCGCCCGGCCGCCACCATGAACCGGCGGCGCCGCCGCTCAACCGCCTTCCCTCGGCACCCCGCTTTAAGGAGCCGAGGCGGTGCGCGCCGCGGCCCCGCCGGCGATGAGGAAGGGGAAATGGCGAGGAAGCGCTGGAAGTGTGCTTATTTTCCTTCGCCCGCCTCGAACGCGCCCCCCCTCACGCTGCAACACAAAACACCTCCTCCGAGCCCCCCTCGGCGGTGCCCGCAGCGGCCAGCCCCAGCCGCGCCGCCTCAACCGGCCGCCACGGGAGGAGGAGGAGGAGGAGGAGAGGAGGAGGAAGAGGGAGGGGCCGCCGCTGCCGCAAGGGGCGGGGGAGCGCCGAGCGCATCGATCGCCCCAGCGCATGCATCCACGCATCCACCCGCTCGGCGCTCGGCTCCCTCGGCAGCTCCAGCCCTCCCCGTCCCCCGCCATTTCAGACCGGGACGGAAAGGAGTACGGAGCGGCCGCCGCGGCGGGGCGGGCGAGGGAGGTGCCGGCGTGCTCCCGCGGCAGCGTCAGGCAGGTACCGCCTGCCCCATACCGCGCCGAACCGGGGCCGAATCGCTGCGTCTGCTTTCCTCTCCTTCTTTTCCTTTCAGGGATGGGGCGGGGAGGGAGCGGTGCTGCTTCCCGGAGCCGGATACCCTCCGACTCCGCGTCCTTCTCCGACCCGCGTCCGCCTCCTTCCTCCCGGCGTTGCCCCGCAGAGGGGCCGGAACGCCGGCTGACTGGGCGGGGGCCTCCTCCCGGCGCCTGTCCCGCTGCCGCCCGCGGGGTTGCGCCCTGCCCCGCTTCCCCTCCGCCGGCATCCTCCGGAGCAGCCTCCGCCGTCCTTCCCCGCGGCGCGGGCGGTGGCTCGGCGGCCGCGGGAGGGGGCGGCGGGACAGGTGGCCAACGCCCTCCGGGAGCCCCGCGGCTGCTGCCGAGGGACCCCCCTCCCCTTTCCTCACAGGTCCCTTCCCTTCCTCCCTTCCACCCGTCCCTCTTCCCCAGCCTTCCAGCCCCGCTGCGCGGGGCCGAGGCGCCGGGCCGGGCCGGAAAGTTTGGTCGGCCTGGCCGCGTCGCTGGGTGCGGGGAGCCGGGGCGGGGCGGGCAGCGGCACCCCGAGCCCCGCGGGAGGTCTGGGGGGTCCCTCCGCTGGGCCAGCCCGGTAAAACAAATGCATCGGGACCCTCAAGGGCTGTGGCGGACAAACCGCCGGGTGAAGCCGTGCTCGGTCCGCGCCTGTCCCGGCAGAGCCGCCCGGCCGCGGGAGGCGCGTTCCCCGGTTGTGGTGAGCCTGGCCCGGCTGCCGTACGGCTCCGGGAGGTCTCCACAGCCGCCGGCGAGCAGTATCTTTGCCCCGCGAGAAATGCTCTGTGACCGCTTCCAAGGGTTAGCGTGTCCTGGGTCTTCTGTCTCTTTGTAGTCGGTGCCTTTCAGCCTAGTCCCCACCCTGTGTTTCTTATGTGTAATTTTGTTTGAGAAACGGCATGCCCTCACAGCTTTTTGTCTTGTCTTTCAGGGAGGGAGTTGCTTTCCGGTAATAGTAAAGGAACGTGAAACTGAATGAGAACGCACCAACGGCATCCTCATTAGCCGGAGCCCGACTCTGCTTAATGTTGGTTTCTTTGTCATCAGGTCTGCTAAAAAATGACAGAATATAAACTTGTTGTCGTTGGAGCTGGTGGTGTAGGCAAGAGCGCCTTGACAATACAGCTAATTCAGAATCACTTTGTGGATGAATATGACCCTACAATAGAGGTAAACAATATCAGCTTGCACTCGTTTTGTGAAGAGAGGTTATCAGTTAAAATGCTGGTTCAGTACTTTTGGACAGTTATCACGAAAACATAGAACAAGGCTTTATAACAAAAAAAACCACTCAAAGGTAATGATCAGCATCAGATCAGCACTGGAGAGGAAATTGTGCTTCTTCATTTGGTTATGGAACAATTACGTTCAATTAAAGTATGGTGTTAATTGCTGTGTTTTGTTGGACAGTTTGGATGCATGCTTTTAGGATCTCTGTGACAAAGGTTTTGACAAATTCATGTGAAAATGCTTGGCAGAACTCTTTATGGCTTTGTATGCAACCTCTTAAATGTGAAAATTCGTAGCTCTGAAACATATGCATCGGGCTTTCTCAGCCTCTATCATTAGGATCTGTTTCACACAGTGAAAATGTGTCCCGGAATGTTATGGTGAACGAAGCAGAATTTGGAGCCTGGTTTTATTTGTTTGTTTGTTTGTTTATTTATTTATTTATTTATTTTAAAACCACCAGTGCCTGCATCTGTACCTAGAAAAGACATGTTATAGCTACTGTAGTGGATGCTTTAAAATACATGGCACAGTTCCTCAAAATCTGAAACTGTATTTAAGCTTTAAAAGTTGTAATATTTTAAAGGTATTTAATGAGCAGGCAAGTTCTGCCTTTTAAATATAAGGAAAATACTAGTGTTGCCTGAAGTCTCCTGTGGATTGTTGGATTTAAAAACCTCAGACCATGTAAAAGTAGAAATGACATTGTAAGTTACACAAGAATTTTATGTTCCCAGCAATGAAGCTCTGTAGCTTATGACTTCATTTATATGTTTATACAGTGAGGCACTTCCCAAGCTCACTTGAAGAAATCACAAGGATTTAAATCTTGACTTAAAATGGTGACTTGGAAAATGGCTCTGTAGTAATTTTCAGGTAGGCACAAGCAAGAGGAGCCAGTGGCCTGAGGTGGTGGGATGTCTTACTCCAATGAAGTACAGGCCTCTGTGCCCCAAACAGAGACCTGTTGGCTTGCATTTACATTAATGTACCTGTGTGTTGTCCCTCTGTTGCATGGCCAAGTAGCCTCATGTATGCTTGTAGAAGGTTTGACCTATGGAGAGAGTAAGGGTGTGTGACTTGCCACTAGGCGGGCAGCTCTTGCAAGTAGAAAGATGTGAAATCGTAACAACAGTCACCCAAAACACGCTTGACAAAGAGAAAACACAAAACTCGGAGAGGAAGAAGCAAAATGGGATTTTACTTTTTCCTGCAAAAGGAACTTTGGAGGATTTGGTCTTTAATACTTGTCATAATCATCTGGGTTTCTTTGAGGTTGGAGGGGTGTTTATGCATTAAAAAAAGTACTGAGGAGGTTCTGTGTTCTGAGTTGTCATATGAAGCCAGAACTGTGTAAACAAGGAGTGCAAAACCTCAAATGGCAGTATTTCTAAATCACTTGAGGGATTTTGATAATCAACAAGCTTAATATTTTGAGGAATGCCAAATACATTTTAATGCAGACTTATAAGATGAAAAAGCAGTTCCTCATAGAAAGAACCCAAAATCCCAGAACTGTGTTTTTTACTCTGTAGTGTGCAGGATGACTGTAACACTGTGGTGTGGTCCAGAATCAGAAACCTTTAACCTAATGGGGTTTACCAGCATCCACAACTTGTCGCATGCAACAGTATTAATCTTCTGCAACTCTTACAAGTTCTTGTCTGAGTACTAGTTACCACTGTTGTCTTCTAAGTTCTGAGACCTTGAGGATGGAGGCTTTTATCTTCCTACTTAGGTGGTGAATCTCCTTGTGTGCAGTCTCAGTGCTATGAACTGGTAGGTAAGCTTGTAGGGAAGAAATAATTCAGTTGTTATAAGAGTGATCTGTGATTTGGAGTGGCAAACATGTTGCAGAGAGTGGGCTTGTAAACTGGGCTTAAATGTTCAAGCCCTTGCTTGAGCAGGATCCTGTTAAGCTGAAAAGAGTTGCGTGATTGTGCTTCCTGTATAGATGTGGTTGGGGTGGTAGGGGCTGATCAAAGAACAATAGCTGTAGAGTGGCTTTTATGCAGTATGAGGAAATAAGGCTAAAGTTGCTTTTACTGGTAAATAACAACAGTTAAGACAGTTCAGTAGTTTCTCACTTACTACTGTTTCTTTCATTGCTATACAGCTGTTGCCAAAATACTTATTTTCCCTGGCAGATAAATAATAAAGCTAAATATTTTGGAATAGATGGAGAAGATAGTTGTGTTTGTTATATATGATGGATTCCACAACTACACAGTTATTGAATAATTTAAGTCTTTCCTGTGGTTAACCAAATAAAACTCAACACTTCTAAAATTCTCATGTTGTGAAGACATGATGTAGTTGGAGAGGGAAAAATATAGTAGTTGTTTGATATCTGAGCATAGCAGATGATGGGGGGCGGGGGAGAAATTAAAATCAGTGTATATTTGGGTGGCTACTGTTAGTCAAATGTATAAGCTTTATATATGTTTCAGGATTTCATATCTTACTTGAGGTAGATGTCTAAGCATAGATTTACAGCCATGTAATTTAAGTGTTTTATTTAACTGTGTGTACATTACCCTTGTAAATCTGTGTTTCTAATACACAGAACAGTTGGACTAGTGCCCTCTACTGGACGAGGCCTGTTAAATCTTATCACAAATACATTTTAAATTTTTTATTATTATTATTTTTTACAGCTTCAACATGTTTTAGTGCTACATATATGTCATCTTTTAAATGTTCTAGAGAAAGAACAGCTTTGCTAGTTGCCTGGCAGAGGGTTTTCAATTGGATTAGCAAAATCCCATGGCTGATTTAGGAATACTGATACTTAAGTCTATGTTCTTAAATGACCTATGCACTTGCGAAACTTCCACCAGTATTAAGTAATAGCTTATTCGTAGTAGCTGTAATATTTTAACATAAATCACTGGTAAAGTGGATTTTTACAAAACAATAGCTACTGGCTTAGGTAGGATTTATTAAGCAGTGGGACATATTTTAGATAAATTCCATATGTAGCATATAGCTGAGACTCCTATTGCATTTGCTTATTAGTGCTTGGGAATAGATGGAATAATTACTCCTTTACTGTAATTCATGCTGGTTTTTAAGGCTTCTGAAAGGCCAATAAAAGCAGGTTAAATGATTAATGAAATCAAAACATTTTTATATAGATATGCTGAGTCAGTATCCTGGGCAAAACCTGCCAATTCATATTTGGAGTCAAGTACCGCTTCTATATTAATGCTCTAGTTTGCATTTTGGTTTTACTTACTTGCCTTATACTGGATGCTTCTTCATTGTTTCTTCATGGCATTTATCATTGCAAATCTCCCAATGTGCTGTAAAGCCACTGGATTTTTATAAAGTTTGAAATCTGTAGATTAGAAGGCTGGTGAGGATTTTTGTTGTTGGAAGGGAGTCTTCAGTTCTGCAGTGATGTCTTGAAGCAAGAGTGCCACAAGTACTAGAGCGGTGTAACTTTGTTACGTCCTACATTCTGTTTTGCAGGACTTAGAAGTTTTACAGTATGGTAACACTTAAATAAATTTTATCTTGGCTATGTTTACACTGGTGCTTGTTATGATGGGGTTGGCAGTCCCAGTAGCCTGAGGTTTTAATGTGGTGCTTCAGTTTTCTTTCCTACAGTGACAAATGTGATCTCAGGTTTGATGTTTTACAGGGGGAAAAAGAGGGGGACACAAAAAAGCCAAGTGCTTATTATTTTAGTAGCTTGGAAGGAAGTAATAAGCTTGAGTTTTCTCTCCCATGTCTTGTCTTTTCCTTCCGCCTCAAATCCCCTTTCCAGTTAGTGACAAAATTTTCTCACCAGAAGTGGGCAAAATGGCTATTATCACAAAGTGTTCCTTCTTTTTGTTCCTGTGCTGTGCTTTATGCTGGTACATCTTTGCTGCTACTGCTAACATGCTAGGCATGCTAAAGCTAACAGTACTTAAAAGTGATTTTCTTCTCTAAAAATGATTTTCTTTGATGAAAATTACTTAAAGCCTTTGTTTAGAGCTCAGTTGAGGGGAGTTTCTTTTCCTTTGAAGTGCTAAGATGTAAAGGAATAATACAGGCTTTTCAGGAACTGTTTTTCATATTTTTAAACTAGCAGTCAAATTGCAAGAGGAGAGAAGGAAAGGTCTGTGAATATGCCGAGTACGGTGATAAGAGCTAATACTTAACTGTGAACTGTGGTAAAGGTAACATAGGACATAGGGAATCTACTGTTGAATTTAAGTGAATTAGAAACAAAATATGTCCTTTGGTTTTTGTTTTTCCTTGTTAAGCAATGAGATAGAATATTAACCTTATTTTCGAACACATTGGAACTTGTTTGTCTTGTGTATATCAATATTTAAACGTGGCTCACAGGTTTCTGAAGTTACCTACTTCTTGAACACTGAATTTGCACTTCTGTGAAATAAATATATCCAAAATCATGTTGGAAGTAAACTTTTATCTTCAAGGTAAACAGTTAATATTGTTTTACCTGATACTGTTAAATATCATCCAGGCTGAAGATAAATGTGTGATTGTAGAATTTAGTTTAAGATACCGATTCTATACAATTATCTCCTGCTTCCTTTTTAGTGTGAGCAACAGGAAAGAGAGCCCTTTGTAAAAATACAAATATATAGAAAGCATACAGGAGTAGGTGTACTGTGCCTTAAAATGGGTACAAAGGAAGGAAGGTCATTCTAAGTAAGTCTTGAAGTTGGCTAGAATTGCAACTTTAATTCTCTTCACAATAGCTTAGATACACTTCTGTATAGTGCTAAAAAGAATAGCAGCAATATTGTGTTAATATCCAGCTAAGGGATCTGAAAGGTAATACCAAGATTGTGTTTATACCTTTTATTTGTTGTAAGTACTCTTTACTGAGAATAATTCACAGTACTATTCGATGTCAACAGCTTTGAAAACAGGTCATGTTTTTATTTCAACTATAAAGATGTTTATAGAAGTTATTGGGGAAAATAATGCTTATGTTCTTATCACTATGTACTCATAGCAGCCTAGCATCAAAAAGAACTGTAAATAGACATTAAGATCTAATTGCTTGGTGCTTTGTACAGATTTTAGCCACGTGGATCAGTTACCTGAAAGTTCTGAATTGATAGTATTGAAATAATTTGTTTCAGTATATCTGAAGCAACCTGTCTGGGCTTTTATACAACTCTGTTGGTTTGTGGTGGCTAAAGAACTTCAAATGTATCAACTCAACTTTGGTAACTTAATAACAAATATGACTGTATGCATCTACTTAAGCACACAAAACAGATTTCCTATCCCAAATACTGAAGGCTTTTTATGCTCCATTTCCCTTTTAGTTGCATAGATTTTTGGAGTTGTCTTACTCGTGTATTCTTTCTGGTTTATTACTTTGGACATTGTTGCGGCACAATGCTTTTGTAACCATTCATAGAATGAAAGTCAGGTTTTACTTTTTTTTTTTTTTACAAGAATTGGTAAATTGAGTAAGCTTAAATAAAGTCAATCTTTTTAAAATCAGGATTACTGGGGTTTTTTTTTTTTTTTTTTTTCAGATTGTTTTCTTAACAGAGACAAAGGGGAGATGCTTTTGATCTGGATCCAATTTGTACTTTTTGTCCTTCTGTGCAAAATAAGAACACTGCCCTTTTTCTGTGTGTGTATGCACATGAACTATTACTCACCAAAGAACTGGAATACAGAAAAATCATGTCTTTCAGTGCTCTTCTCTCATCTGGATTTTACTGTATACATGTAAATTTGGGACACTATTTTCCTATTCTCATTTGACCATCTGTAAAGTTGGATTTTAATTCTTATGTGTTTCAGTCATGCTTGGTTACTAATAGACAACTTTGAGTTACAGGTGTTTGAAATTTTACTTGTTTGTGTTTAACCAAGCTGTACGTGCTTTTCTTTTCTTAGGATTCCTACCGGAAGCAAGTAGTAATTGATGGAGAAACTTGTCTCTTGGATATTCTTGATACAGCAGGTCAAGAAGAATATAGTGCAATGAGGGACCAATATATGAGAACAGGGGAAGGCTTCTTGTGTGTATTTGCTATAAACAATACAAAGTCTTTCGAAGATATTCACCATTATAGGTGTGTATATTGAAAGTTAATCAAATAACTTTAGTATTAAGTGGACAGGTTGCTTGCTCTTCCACTGGATAATAGAATGGTTTCTTATGACATGGTGATTAAGGGGAAACTTGCAAATCAGCAAATTATTTGTGGATTTGTAGGTCTGGAATTTTGGGCAATCTGAAAATCTGTTGCCTCGTTTGCAAGTTAGGCAGAAAAAACATCTGAAAGTTATTCTAATATAAACTAATGTGACTTAGTGTTTCTGCCTATTCGTAGTGAAGACTTATCTAAAGGTAGACTCTGCCCATTCCACAGATAAAATTGTGTGCTCTGATGGCAAAACTTGATCCAATTGAAATTGTACAGACAATAATGTCAATTGCTAGCTTTTGTTCTGGGAGTGGAGCGGAAATACTGGTGGAATGTTAAAGAGTAACATGTGTGAGCCCTGACGCCTAAGGAGAGCAGACACACACAAAATCAGGGCTCCAGGATGACTGCTAAAACCAACCTGTTTCTTCATACTCACTGTTATCTTAATAATTACTTAAAAACTTCAACTCATGCTTTCATCATCAGCTACACTAATGTAGAAAAAGCAGCAGTTTCTGGTGATTACTGTACCAGCTCATTTATAACTCAGTAGCTTACTATTATACTGAATTCACCTTGGGTATTAGAAGGCAATGCAAATCCCATCAATGATTGTTGAGTTTGGCAGCATCCATTTAAGATCAGTTCCAAACACATAATGCTAAGCTATTCATAGTTAGGCATTTGTAATACTGTCAGATCCATGTCACCGTATGGTGGAGGAGTGTTCTGTTATCACCGTTACCCATAAACCTCACATCTACTTATAAGCCAAAGTTACACATTTTTTGTTACAAATAGAAGTTACAGTTCCACATCTAAGCTGAGTTACCATGGTAGTTCAGGGTAATCAAAGTCAGCAGGTGCAACTGCCCTGATGGCATAGTTTCATTTTCTCCTGTATGCCAGCAAGTCAGCTCATTTGATTGCACAGTGTGCTGACGTGAGTAGTTAAACAGGTAAATGCCTACCTACAAAAATAGTTTACTGCTTGGCTTATCTCCCTGGAGCAGCTGTAGGATCAGGGGAGTACTGTTGCAAATGAGAGGGGCAAAACTGCTGCATATTAACCCAGGGAAAGATGAGTGTTATGAACGCGGGCACCTTCTTTGAGGACTGCTTCTTTTTTATATTTAAATTAAGCTAGCCAGCTTTTGTATAAATTTCATTATATATAAAAATTTCTAACTGAATGTATTGGTACTGGTGATTTAAAAAGAAACAACAAACAAACCCAAACAACCTCCTCCCCCCAACCAAACCAAACTCCAAATGACCAAAAAAACCATATAAGAGCACACTAGGGGCGACAAATTAGAAAGACATCTGTTGCTCTCAGAAAAACCATAACCTTGTCTTCACTATCTCACTGGATTATTACAAGTGGTTTCCCTCTGGTTGGAGAGGAAGAAGGGAAAAAATAAGGTAGATGCTAATGTAAAAGGAAGGAGCACAGAGGTTTTCATGTGGAATTTTCATTTTTTAAAGTTGGTTGCTGTTTTGCATAAGAAGTCCTTCCCAGTTAATTTCAAAGAATGTTGCGTGTCGAATGCTGGAGTTTCTACTGCGCATTCACACACCTGTGGATAACCTTTCAGACTGAAGTTGAAGGCTTATGAATAAATAACCAAAACCAGTGATTATATTAATTAAGGAACATACTGCTAGATTATTTGGGAAGGCAAAAGTAATGAAATGAACGATTGTTATTTGAGATTTTTGACAAGTACATCTAGCTGGTGTTTCAAGATGTTTTCTAACCAGTGGCTGAAAGGGCTCTCTTGCCAAATCTCTCTTTGTACAGAACTAGGCTGGTGATCTTCAGAGTTTAAAAATCCCTGTCTAAATGCAGAGTTTGTAATGCTATCTTTACTAATAAAACAAACAAACAAAAAGACACACCATCCCCACCCCCTCCAAACCAAAAGTGAGACAACAGGCATAGTGCTTTGATAAGTGTTTCATGCTGGCAAGTGAATTGAGTATTCTGAGTGCTAACTATGAGAGGTAAGAGTAAGATTTATGTCAGAGCATCTTAGGCTTGTTCTGGCACTGGCTGTTAAAAAATATAAAATGTACAGAAGTTTGCAAAATATTCTCTTATTTTTAAAGTAAGGTGATAAACTTGAGAGTGACAGGATTGGTCAGCTTATTTTTTGATGGCTTGTAATAGTGTATGTGTAGGAAACTAACATAAAGTGTGATGATGGAGTCTTCAATTGTTTTTAAAATTGTTAAATACATTAATACCTGTTAAATGCAGTCTTTTTTTTTTTTTTCTTTTCTTTTTAGGGAACAAATAAAGAGAGTTAAAGACTCTGAAGATGTTCCAATGGTGCTAGTAGGAAACAAATGTGATTTGCCTTCCAGAACAGTAGATACAAAACAAGCTCAGGATTTAGCAAGAAGTTATGGAATTCCTTTCATTGAAACATCAGCAAAAACAAGACAGGTAAAGCTCAAAACTTACCAGAAACAAATGCAGAACTCTCATCTGAATTATTTATTTATAATTATTCTAAGCATTCACGATTGCTTTGTCATACCAATAGATATATTTCTCCAGAATAGAAATTCCTGTGGTGTCTCTTCTTTCTGTGAACTCACTGACAAGTGGTGCTTGTTTATTAATGAGTGATTTGCTTCAGCTGCGCAAACTTGAAGCATGAGACCTGGCCTGCCACTACTCTCCATTGTCAGACAGTTGCAGTGTTCTTAATGTTCTGATAGGTTTTAATAGAATGAAAAACAGTTGTACTGAGAGGTGAAATGCTGTTTTTTCCTCAGCAAGAGGATTAAGCAGACAAACAGCAAATTAGTTTATTTTGGTTTTAGTCTTTTCATTAATAACAAAAGGAATTCTTCTTTGAGGCATTGATTCAATGTTAATGGGACACGCTTGATATCCCTTTTTATAGCTAAGCAATTGACCATAAGTCTTTTTTGAAATGACTGGATTAATTGCTTGTGTAAACTAATATTCTTCTAAGACTTTAGAGATCCCTGTTGGTTTATTGCACACAGCTGGTACAGGTGAAAGAGGCAGCTGTTAAGGTCCTTTCAGTGCTTCTTTCAAGGTTTAGGTGCAAATCTCTGCATTCAGGAGGAGACAAGCTCTACAGATAGAGATGAAACTGGTTCTGTACTTCTGAAAGAAAGTGTTCTTTCTGAAAAACGCTTGTCGTGGGTTTTCTTTTAAGAGTAAAGACTTACTATTATTACAAATTAGGTCAGGCCTGAATGGCTGAATAACTCATACTCTCCACGGTCAAAAGTTATGTGCAAGTTATAAATCACAAATTAGTTGTAGCAGGAGGTGGCAGGTAAGAGCAGAACACTGCAATTTGAGTAACGGGTCAGTGTAACTGCTAAATAGATTCAGATGCGTCACTTAGCAGAATTTCCTCATATCCAAAAATAACTTGTCCTGTATATAAGAAATGAATATTTTATTAGTGAAAATTTGCTACACCTGCTCAAATTTCTGACAAGTTGAAACATGGACTAATTGGTAAAATTTTACAGAGGAATCACAGGAATGCTAGCTTTTGGCAACAGAAAATCTCTTAGACAGGATTAAGAAAACTAACTGCACAGCTTTAACGGCTGAGAATAAATTATGCTACATTCTCTTGTGGCCTATAAGTGGACTGAATAAATACAGTGTTTTGTTTGGAAGGTCCTGTATTTGGTATTTCCTGTATTGGAAGGTGTCTGTCATTGTGATGCTAGGATAAAAAAGAAGGAACTCTGAAATTACATTTGAGGTTTGAATCATAGAGTAGTTTGGGTTTGAAGGGACCTTCAAAGCTCACCTAGTCCAACCCCCTTGCAGTAAGCAGGGACGTCTTCAGCTAGATCAGGTTGCCCAGAGCCACATCCAGCCTGCCCTTGAATATCTCCAGGGATGACACATCCACCACCTCTCTGGGCAACCACTTCTAGTATTTTACCACCCTCATTGTAAAAAGTTCTGTACTTAAATCTAGATTTTAATCTGTTCAGCCCGTTTCACGGAGCATTAGGCTTTGTTGCGGAAACACTCCTTTTGCATAGCCACTTTTTAATAAAAGTTTGATGCAATGATGTATTTTCAAAGATTTCTGCTCCCCAGCTCCCTTGCAGTTTACTCTGACAAGCAGCCCCACCATGCCTAACCATTACTAAATCAACATGCTCAATCACCACTTCAGTTTTATAATCTTTATTTACACAAAGTAGTATCTGCTTTTTTATCTTTCAGACTTTTAAGAGGTCTGCTTAAGGAGGTTTGTACTTGTTTCAGAGTAAAATAGATCAGTCATATATGAGCTGCCTATAATTAGACTGCTTTTATCTGAGGCTTTTCTGTTGGCACCTCAAGAAATACAGTGAAAGAATCTGACTTTTGGCTTTTATTTTTTCAAAGCTGAGCTTTATGCGCTTTACATTTAAGGAGTCCCTAAAGGTGTCTCACGGACTTTAAAGATGCCTAATACACTCTTTTGAGAATGCTGGCTTCCGAAAGTTAGAACCATTGGGTGTGGTTGCTGATTCTTTCATAGAGCTGTTCATAATGTGTTATGAAACTGCTTCATAAGATGCTGCATTATTAAAATATTTTTGAGAAGACAGAAGTGAATTGGAGGAAGAACCTGATCTTTAATTACAGCAAAATTGCCTGTATTTGTATGTGTGCTTGTGTATACATATGCATTTACATATTATGATCTTTAAGTCACACTGTCATAAAAAGATTGTGCATGTATATATACCTTCTTCCAAAGTAACCTTTTGAAGTAGGGGATTCAAACCATTTTGTGAGCTCCATGTGGCCTATAGACTAAATTTCTACTGGTCAGAATTCAGTCGTTAGCTAAAAATAAATAAATAAAAGTATTTGGTCCTCTCTGGTTACATTCAGAACTTCCAGGTATGGGCAGATGTACCTTGTGGTCTGGTAACTTCTGGAGTCTGTAGAAGGTCTGACATGAATATTTAGAAGTAGGAACCTTCTTTTCCTTTCTTGTATGTACCTCCTGCCACACTGAAACAGCAGCACTAATGCCCTGTTGAAGGGCCCCACCATCCTTGCATTAGCCCTTCCTCAAGCCCCACTTCTGCTGGAGCTCAGATTGACTCAGAAGGGTTTCTGGGGAAGGAAATGGAAGATGAAAATGGAAGGTTGTTGCTCTTGATTGCAAAGACACTTCAATTAAATGCAAGGCATGTGCATCACTTAAACTCGTCCTTTGCATCAATGACACTTATTCTTTCACAATCCTTATGCAGAAGGATGTGATTTTTTTTGAAGTTTATTTTGGTAGCTGTTTTTGCTTTTTTCTGTTTGACATAAGCTTTAAATTAAAATTCTCCCCTATCCACATGAGCATATGGCTCCCAGGATTATCAATAGTATCAATGAGAGATGAAAGGCAAACCTGACTTATCCCTGCCAAGGCTGTATCCTACATTCCTTATTGCCTTCCATTTGCCTGCAAGTTACACAAGGAAAAGCTGTAAGGCTGTACCCCTAATGTGGTTTGACTGTAGAATTTTGTTTTCCTTGGAACATTTTGACTGTCCTGCTAGAACTGAATTCAAAGGCAAAGCAGATAAATAGGCATTATTGTAAGCATTGTAAAGGATACCCCAAAGCATTAGGTCTCTTTGAGAATATATACTTAAGCAGACTTTGAAGTGTTTAATGAAGTTGACCTGAATCACGAGGATGCTCTTAAAAAAGCATTACAGTTATTTCAGCTGTCTGATGTACAATAGGTTAGGCCCCAAATTTGCAATGAAAGTAAGTTGAGAACCTGTGTCTGGTTCGAAGTAATCAGCGCAGTATTTACAGAACAGCATTCCTACGTCTCATTGAAATTCATGAATAACTGATATCTTAAGACAGTTCGCTTGAACCACCTTGCCAAGTTTTTAGGGATTTATTGTATCTGTTTAATGATATTATTCTGTGTTTTACTCGAAGCAATGTTTAATGTGGGTCATGTGTGGAAGTTCCACTTTAAAAGTTTGTTTCCAATTAGTTAAAATTTTGTCAGACTTCACAACGTGAGTTGAGTTTTTCCATGTCGCTAGTTTGTTGTAAGGTAAAACGTTTCCAAAAAAGCTTGGTTCTTCCCAAGAACAAGGGCCCAAGAAAAAAAAATTACTCCAGGGTGCTCAGGAAACAGGTTTGTTACATACCTGATGTAAAGAAAAATAGGTGCAGCAAAAAGAGGATACATGTGCACAATGAGTTAAATTGAGGTAGAACAGCTGTAATTCTGGCACTTCTTACCTTTGGAGAGGTAACTTTAATTGTGATTTTTGTGCGGTATTTAATATGAATTTACTGATGTATGTTTGGTATTTAACCACTGTCAGATGACATGATCAGCTTAACACCCCCTCACTCTCCATATTAGTGGAAGTTTTGAATGTGGCTGAGTTCTAGTAATTCTTTTCAAACAGTCCTTTGAAGTATTAGATCTGTTTTAGAAACAGCAAAAAAATACCCTTAACCTATAAGCTAAATGTTGGCTGAGCTAGTAGATTTTTGCAGGTTTGTATTCTCCAGTACTGACTAAGCTGACTCTACCATTACGAAGTTTTATGTTGGGAGTGCTTTTATGGAAATGAATAGAAATCTTTTTGCTAACCCTGAAAGCTAAATGAATAGCTTTTTACTTTATTTGTCTAACACTTGGTTTTAAGAGACCAGCTTCTACAAAGTGTATAAAGGTGGACACAGAACACTTTTGCGATGTCAAAGCTAACTTTCATTAGTTTCCTTTAAACATTATTTACAGAGCAGAACATGTGAAAATTCCTGTTTGTGTTTGAAATAGTCTTTCTTTGCACACAGCCAAACATTCGATTTAAAATATCGCTGTCTCCTAGGAGTCAAAAGGATCTTAAAAACATTGCCTCAAGGTCGTGGGTTCTTGGGGCTGTTTAGATTTTGAAGTTTTTAATATCTGCCAAAGGGTATTTTTGCTTCCAGTTCTGATAGCTAATAGAACTGGTTAATTATATCTTAGAGATATGGTCCATACTAATTTAAGGAAAAAATACTGAAGGGTTTTAAAAGAAATTGGTATTTAAATTACTTCCTAAGTTTATAAGACAGGTACCTGGCTCTTTAAAATGTTACCTTGTACTACTGACATTAGCAAATGTGTCTCTGTACAGATTTTCTTTCAGAATACCTTATTTCATAAGGGGATCCATAAGACTATTCTTGGTGGTGGCAGTGGTAGCAATTTCTTTTCTCTGTCTCTCCCTCTCTCTGCATTGCTAAAGCAAACTACATATCAATGGTGATGGGAAGGCTGGCAACAAACATTGACCAAAGAATTGTTATCTAATTATTCATGTGAAAGCTCTGTAATCAAATTATGTATTTCTACTGCAAAACAGTAGATCTACAAAAATGTTGATTCTTGTACAGCCTGTGCTTTGGCACATAGCACCTTATCAGTGTTTACTGTTTCCTCCTTTCAGGAAAACATGAAAATATGAGCTTTACTTGGGTTTTGCTGGGTTTTTTAAACAGCTTTTTTCACATTTTGCAAACTCTCAGACCTGGAATGTAAGACTGATTGTCTTGTCCATACTTCACTACATCAGAACAAGACACATCATTCATAACAAAGAAATACAGTCTAAGAAATAAATCTAATTAATCTTGAAATTCAAGTGGCTGTAGTTCAGAAGAGCAGATAAGCAGCAGCATTCTTAAGAATGAGTCTTCAACATGATAATCTATGGCACAGTTCATGCAAAATGACCCAACAACTGTGGCAGTAAATGTTACCTATTACTGTTAGGTGCATAAGATAAAGATGGGTTGGAAAGATAAAGTATGGAAAATCTGCCAAATAAAAGTCCAGATTGTGCATTGGGTGGTAATAAAGTTTGGGGGCTTAAATGGTTGTACTGTTTTCCACAATCATCAGTCTGTTTGGTTTTATTTTCAAATAATGAGTTGGTATTAACAGCCCTGTTGATCTGGCTGAGGAGACAATGAGCTTGACAGTAAGGCAGATTTCCTCTGCCCTTCAAAAGCTGCAGCTAAACATATTGTATCTTGTTATAAGAACATCCCCACAGATTTGTCTAAATTTTTAAGTTAATGTACAGATATAGTCGATTTAAAATAATTTAAAGCTGGTGCTGTACCTCTTTATATTCTCTTTGCTTAAACTTCAGTCTTCATACTTTTTTGAATGCTTATGGATCATCATATACAGGTGGCCTAAGCATAGAGCTGCAGAAAGGTAGGGTGTGAGACCAGAGAAGGAAAACACATAGCTTTCTGTCATACATGGAATACTTGAGGTCTCCTCAACCAGAGAAAAAATGTGAGCAGGAGAACTTCACAGGATGTTTGCACTTAGTTCTTATTATGGGACCCTCTTGGTTGCCTGAGGTGGGCCCAGAGAGAACAGATTAGGTGTGCCTTGAATGTTGATGTTACCCAGGCTCTTAAATGTGATAATAACTAACTACTGCTTTCTCTGCGTGGAAGAATAAAATCCATGGTTATAAGAATAATTAGTTTTGAAAGTTACCCTGAAATATAATATACTTCAGGTACTTCTTAAAAGCACTTTGACATAACTCGAATATCCCTTTTCCGAAGTTTAATAATATAAACAGCTTTAAAACCAATATTGCCTAAAATTTAGTATTCTCACATTTTATTTCTTTGTAACCTCTTAGGAAATTGCCTGGTTAGACTTCTTTTGTACTTTGTTAGTTTCTTCACAGATTTTTTGCAAAGAAAGTACACCTTGCATAAAGAACAGAACATAAATGAGCTTACTTTCTTTGCCTGCCCAAACAGTAACAGGTTCTCACTTTGCCTAGGAAGTGAAAATAGGTGGTTAACTGTGTGTGTTTATAAGTAACCCCCAGTTAACAATCTAACAAGGTTTTGTGCTACTAAATACATCCATGCCCACAAAAATGTGTGAAAAGATTCAGTAACGCAAGTGTTTCAGTGCAGTGGAATTATGCAATGGAAGAACATAATCCTTTTTTTTGTCCAAGTGTTACCTTGCACAAAAAAATAGGAGGGCTTGAAGCACAGAAATTCACAGAAACTGGTAATCAAGAAATTCTTTGAGTGTTTCTCTTTTGCTTGCATTAAAAACAATGTATCAAGCAGCAAATGTGCAAGCCCAGCATTTTAAATATTTAAATGGGATCCATATACTTCTCTCAAGTAAAGCTCATAATTTCAGTGGTTTTGTTGTGTTTTTTCTTCCCCTGTGCCATGGGTGTCCCAGTATCTCATGACTGTTAATGAAGCAGTTTTTAAGGAGTTGTGTTTTACAATGCAGAGAGTGGAGGATGCTTTTTATACATTGGTACGAGAGATTCGGCAGTACAGAACGAAAAAAATCAGCAAAGAAGAAAAGACTCCAGGGTGCGTGAAAATTAAAAAATGCCTTATAATGTAACAGGGTAAGTTTTGTAATGTAACAGGGTAGGTTTTACAAATCACTTGCCAAATAAAAATGATTTGGTATCTTGCAAATCAGACATTTTATGGTTAATCAAAGACATAAATTAAGATCTAAAGCCAATCAGATTTCAGTATTGTAGTCCTGAATAATATTCCTAGCAAACACCCAAGTATGGATTTACTTTGTTTCATGGGGTTTTGATAAATAGTTGAAGAAGTCTTTACTGCATATTAAGTTCTCCATCTGTGAAACACAGACCAAGTTTTGAATGTGAAGAGGTTTAATGTTTCATTATAGACATATTGCAGAGACTCTTGAAGTGAATATTGATTGACTCTTCAAGTTGATGAACTGAGGGGAGAAGGTTGTAATATTTATAGTCCTCAGATGCAGAAACAGGAGGTTCCTAATCCAGCACAGCAGTATTTGGCTAGCAGCTGGCATACAGGATTTCTTAATTCCCGGGCTCTTCCTTATGCCATGCTGTTTTTAAAAAAAATTTACCTTTTCCAGAAATACAGCAGCAAAGCAACAGTGAATTAAAATCGGGAGGAAAAGAGGTAATGGGGAAAAAAAAAAACCAAACCAGCAAAAAAGCACCAAAATCCCCAAATTCTCACAAAATATTTTTTTATCCATATAATTCACTGTAAGAAAAAAGGGAGGAGAAGGGGAAAGTACAAGTTGTGATACAGAAGAAGTGCTACTCTAAATCCCTTCCAGTGCCTTGTGAATAAACCATCAGAATAGCTCTTTGCATATATTACTGCCCCACTGATTCTTTGCCTCTTACTGTACCAGTGCAGCGAGTGGGTTGTTACTTATATACTTGTCCAATAAGAGGATGACCTGGAATTTCCTATTCACAGTAAAAGAAAAAAACATTTTCCAGGGGAGGGAGGAGAAATTTTGTTTCATATCAGTTTCTACTAGATCTGATCAGGTTTATATTCTCAGCTTTTAAGTGATGAGAGAATTACTTCTCCAAGGTAATTCTTTAGATGTTTCCTTAAAAACATACACTTTGTGATACTTTTGTATCAAAGGTTTCCTTTGCAGGAAACCGGAAGCTTTAGTTACCAAACTCCCCAGTCTTGAGTCCAAATATCAATAAGATTTATACCATCAAAATACCTTGTTTTATTCTTTCCTAGCTGTCAAAAAGACAACTAACAGCAGCTTGGCAAGATTACTTTTCATGAGAACAATATGAATTAAATTGCTAAAGCCTGCCTGCTGAAAACCAACTTTGCCATTTCTTGCTGTCTTACTAATGTAGCCAAATCTCAAAGTAGAATTTCTTTTTGTGTACTGAGACTTTAAAGATCCTGAATCTGTCTGCTTTTGCTCTTTGTGGACTTCCTTGGGAGAAGGAGAACAGGATGGTGAGAATTGTGGGTTTCACTTTTTTTTCAGTGGAAGCATCTTTTCTGATTTTAAGGGTTTTTTTGATAGCTCAGTGAATACCTGCTTTCTTTCTATCAGCTTTTCTTTCTTTCTGCCTATGTCCAAGAGAAGTATGTTTTTGAGGTTTTGGGTGGTTGTTTTTTCCCCAGATGGGGGAGATTTTTTTTATCAGCAGTGGATATTGTTGGGTTTTGTTTTTTTCTCCATACCCTATTTAGAAAATAGTCTTGGATATAAAACCGTAGAACTTCAAGAGTCTGCTCAGGGGAGGAAGCATTTGTTTTTATACTCAAGTGAATTCTACGTAGTGTTGATAGTAATTTCAGCAACCTTGTATTGGTTGAGGCTGAGACGAAGAAAGCATATCCTGAAATTATTGTGGTACAGCTGTAGCTCTGTAGTGTTTCTAGTGGAATAAGAAATCTGGCATTTAAACCAGACTGGCTTGTATTACTTTCAGTAGAAGTTGTGTTAATTTGGTCTGATGCATAGTAGATAGCTAAGGGGAGCAGCACTTAATGACGCAAGTCTTTCAGCTGGGATTTTAGACTTCAAAAATACTCATTATAGCACTTTGCAATAATAGCATTTATTTTCCTTTCTTGCTCTGGATAATCAAATTGAATGGCTCACAGTGTTTTGCTATCTCTTGGAATATTCAGTTTATCCTCTTGCTGCTTATGAGATGCCTTCTTAGTTATATTAATCTTGTACAAGGTAACTGCAAACTTTGACTACCCAGATTACCATTAACTGCCGATGCTTACCAAGAGATTCATTCCTTTGGCTGTTACACAGTAAAGAAGAAAGTCCAGAACATCTTTTGTTCTGTTTGTAATTTCTAACTAGCAAGAAGAAACTCTTAAAAGTCCACGTAAAATCTTCAGAAGATCTCTTTCTTGAAAGTGTTAAGGTTTTTACATAAAAACTTTACTATAACTACAATTTCTCTAGGGCGCAAGTTAGACATCTAGGTAATGTCATTCTGACAGAGCTGGGTTAATAGTAAAAAGTTTGAATTACAGAAGTTCTAGATTTGAATGTAAAAGTTTCTAGATTCTTTATTAAAACTGTAATGATTTTTTCCATAGTACTAGAGGTGTACAAATAATTTGCTGGTGACTGATACTTGTCTATGTGTATATGTTTTGTATATTTAAAGAAAAATATAAAACTAACTCTTCTCTACAATTTATAACTTGTTTAAGGGTCTATATATGTCTAGTGGAAGGTTTCCCTGGCAATGGCAGGGGCTGGAAGTAGATGATCTTTAAGGTCCCTTCCAACACAGACCATTCTGTGATTCTGTTTCTGGGGCTGGGGTGTTAAGGAACTCCTAATTCCTAAATGAATTAAAGGTTTCTTATTGCTAGCCAGGTTAATTGCCGAGTCTCATGCATGCTTGTAACCATGCAACCACATACTGAGATTTCTATATGGTCACGGGACCATGTGGTGCTCCAAAGAAAAGTTGTAGCCAGGAGCAGGCTGTTCCTGTGGTAACAGTTCTGATACTTCTGTTCCTGTTACCTTTTGTAGATGCCCTTTGGAAAAACAAATGCCAGGAGCAAGCTCTGTCATTGCACCTTTATGGAGGCAGCGTGGTATAGTTCTAAGCGTGCACAGTGAATTTTGAGTTTCTAATCCTGAGCCTGGATTTAAAGCACCCATTCAGTATGTCCTACGCTTTCCAAAAGGCTTGCATGCAATAACTCTACTGTTGGAGGGAGGAAGGTCAGCTGCATGCAGTCCCTTATTACTGAAAGAAGTAACTAGGAAGGTTCATCACCTTTGATCTTACAGTATTGATGCCTTTAGGGTCCTTCTGTAAACACTATATCCACCACTTGCATCTAACATTTAATGGACAGACTTAAAAGTGAAAGATCTTAGATTATCTGGAGTTCTCAAATTCTAATTCACAAGTATTCTAAATGTAGTTTTGAATGTCATGTTATATTCATGACCTGAATTTATGAGGAATTGTGGCAGGACCAAACTACTGAATACATAATTAATAATTTTGAAGGCTTGATCTTCAAAGGTCTAAATCCAAAGATGAAAGCCAAGTCAATTCCCTCATAATTTGCAACACACTTTGTATTTAATAGATCATCACCTTACTGTGTAGAATAAAGATTTCAGGCTTAATTGTGAATTCCTGTATTTAAAGGCCCATAACTGTATTACTTTGTACAAGTTATTTTCTCTGTAGTGAGGGTTGCTCATTTGGAGACTGAAATGGCAATTTTTGTTTAGCATGTCTCATTTGAAGACACCCCTGAAAGCCAACAACCGTCCTCATAATGAGAATTTTTCCAGCGTATTAAAGACCAGTGTGAAATACTGAAAGGTAGTTTTGTAGGGAAATGTGAACAGTCTTGTAAAAGAATATTGTGCAGAGATTTTTCTTATTCTGATCTTGTGATCTAATAATGAAACTTCTGCCTGTTGTGATTGACTCTTAATACTGTCCTAGCTGAGATTAGAACTGCAGGGGATGCACTTTGAACCATCACTACTTCTAGATCATTTCCCTACATGAGCATTGCTGACTATTCATTTGGTGCATTAATGCTGAAGTTATATGCAAAATACACCAGCTGTCTGTAAAACAGTATCAAGCATTTCTAATTCTCTGAAGATTCATGAGGGACATGACCTTTTCCAGAACTGAGGCTACTCTTCCATTAAGCATGCTATGTCAATTTTATAGTGATCGGTAATATTTTAAAATGTAGAAGAAACTATTTGCCAGCGGTTTTTGTATCTTGCGAGACCTTGCAGAAGTGCTATTAGTGTAGGGAGATGTTCGATCAAAGCTGTTTGCAGCCCATCAGTTACGTGTAAATGTTTTATGATCTTGAATGTGAAGGTTTTAAATAAATGGAGGTTATACTGGGAGCACTGCTTTATTAGTGAAGCTACTTAACACCTCACTGTTTGGACTTTCCATATTAAATTTCATCACCATTTGGAGTTTCACTGAAAGTAATGTATTAGGTGATTTTTGGCTTTTTCTTGTGCTTTTTCAGAGTTCTCTTTCAGTTTTTTTTATTGAAGTGGGCACACAGGAGTAAACAGTGTCTTAATTTTTGTTGGCAGCTTGAAGGTAATCTCTGTAGCTGGCAAGAGGTGGGAAGCTGCCTGTCAGTTGTAGGGCTATATTGCTAGACCTAGTTCCACAGTGATGCAGTTGTCTGCCGATTCATTAACATCATGCTACTATTTCTGATCTATCTAAAAGATAATACGAGGAGCAAGGCAGTGAAGAATCAAGATTTTTTTTTTATTTTAATGATTTTGTAACCGTCCATACTGAGGCTATTAAATGTAGAGGCTAACTGACAACATGGATACTTGATTGGAATTTGGAACAGCCTGAAAGCTAGGCAAATAAACTGTTTAATGTAAATAGGTTGTTACAAAGCATAACGTGTAACATTGTACTTTGATAATGGTTCATATCAGGCTTTTAGATATGCTGGTCTCTTTTGGTCAGAGTTATTTTTGTCAGCTATAATTACCCCACGAAAAAGAAAAACTACTCAGTGTGAAACATTAGCTTTTGTGGCTGTTAGATGTCTGTTGTGCCTGTTGGAGCTGTGGAGATTTTAAGTGACTGTACATGATACAACACCGTAGATAATGTGTTCTGCATGTATTCTAAGTTGAATAGAATGATTTATCAAATAATAATTTTCATTGGAACATTTGACTGATTTGCATAAATAATGATTTATAAAACTGTGCCTGAGAAATTACCTGAATATGGAGACTAATCATAACTATGTCTTTGGTACTGAATTCTTGCTACAGATATTTGTATTTACTTTTTAAAGCTGCCTATAGATTGTTAAGGCATAAACAAAGATAGCTGATGCTTCACAAAATTATTCTGTGTTAGTATGATTTAGATTATCTGTGTGATTATACATACATATAATCTAAACATGTGGTACCTGTACTCTTTTAATTTGAGGTGAGACATGTGCCCTCTGAGATGGAGTTCAGTTCTAAACTAAATTCAGTTCCTTACCATAATAATAATGGAATTCGACCTATGTGGTGTCTGCGGTCAGCCCCTGAGCAGTACATCACCCATAGGGTGCTGTAAACCCAAGTTGGGGAACAGCTGAGAAAGAGGGCAGGCAGGTGTTGGCTGTTGCAGGCATCAACACAGTTCATTCAGATTCTTGTTTCAGTGCTGCTCACAACTCAGGAGCGGAGCAGCCTGTGGCTAGGATTCATTGCTCAAATGATGGCAGCCCACTCCCCATCACTGCTCTTCTGCAGGTCTCTGCCCATGCACAGCAATGCAGTCAGACTCCCCTTACATGACAGGAGACAACTACAGTTGTCCTTTCACCTGACTGCTTCTTCCAGCATGTCCCTTCCTAAGTGGCAGGAATGCTGGAGAGGACTGTTGGCCCTGGCAATTTCTGTAACCCACAGTCTACTCAAGGGAAGAACATTTATAAAAGCCTCAGAAAGAAGACAATGTAACTTCTCCTGGCAGGCAGCATAGTAGATTGAATGGTTCACCTTATCAGGTCAGATGAAAACAAGCAGATACAGTGTCAGTCTGTTAAGGTGATCTTA
The DNA here is from genome assembly GCF_037157495.1 of Lathamus discolor. Classification (NCBI taxonomy): domain Eukaryota; kingdom Metazoa; phylum Chordata; class Aves; order Psittaciformes; family Psittacidae; genus Lathamus; species Lathamus discolor. Next base: position 62,181,211 of record NC_088884.1, read on the forward strand.
ATGTGTGCATGTATGTGTCTTTTCAGGGTGTTGATGATGCCTTCTATACATTAGTTCGAGAAATCAGAAAACACAAAGAGAAGATGAGCAAAGATGGTAAAAAGAAGAAAAAGAAGACAAAGACAAAGTGTATAATTATGTAAATACAGTTTATCCTTATTCTTAAGAAGTACTTAAGTAATTTTTGTACATTACACTAAATTATTAGCATTTGGTTTAGCATTACTTTACTTTCTGCTTCATGATCCTGTTAGCTTTATCTGAATGCTTGTTTTAAATGACAGTGGAAACTTCATTCCTCTTAAAGTGCCAGTATTCTTTGACTGTTGGTTCTTGAACTAGCAATGCCTGTGAAACAAAAACAAAAACAAAAAAAAACCACACACAAAAACCTGAGAACTGTCTTGGGACTCTTTGGTGCATGCACAGTTGCTAACTTCTTATTTTTCTTACTGATTGTGAACTTCTGTTCTGTGTGCAAACCAAACAATGAAATGATGCTCTACACATTCTGACATCCCCTTTAATTTTTTTGGCATTTAAATCTGGTTGGGAAAAAGGACTAGTTAGCAAAAGAGACTTTTCATTTCAGCCTTTTATTTTAGTCTGACTGCAATATAGAGAGACCAGAAGCCTTTATAGTCTTCCTGTAGATTTTGCTTCTAGGCATCTAGTCTTGTAGCATTTCAGATCAACTTTAATGAATGTAAAGATAAAACTTTCACAAAAAAAAAAAAAAAAAGCTTTTCACTGCAATTTGTCTCGGTCACTCCTTAAATACTCTATTTTTTCTATAAAAAAAAGAAAAATTAAAAAAAGACAACAATGCACATCTGGCAGTGGAAAAAGTAAAAGTTTGAATTAGGTTGATTTGATATTGTTAATGCATTGCTTTAAGACTTTCACTAACTTTTTGTGTCTGAAGACCAAGGTGAAATCCTAGCTCTCCTGCGTGACAAATCTGTAAGTAGCTTTGTTCAGTAGGTACAGGATTTCACCCTTAGCGTGTCTAGAAAATACTAGAAAGCCTTAACAGATAAGTTGATTCAAATTCTTAGGTTAATTCATACGTAGATCCAGAATTTACCATAAGAATTAAAGCAGAATGAATCCTAAATTATATAGGGAAGTAAAACCATACTTTTTTTTCCCCCCAAGAGTGGCATTGAATATTTTCAGATGCCCATTTTGTGCAAAATAGGGGAGGAATTTTAAATTCTAGTAACATCAAGTGAGTGAACGGATGAGTTGAATTTAGCTGCTTCATGCAAATAATTTGGAAATCCACTATGCCATAAAAATGGTGTGGAATTTGCACAAACTGTCTGCATAAAACATGGTTTCCAGAGTCAATATTGTTTGTGTACTGTTTGTGAAGTACTTGTTTTGTTGCACAGAATAAATGGTTGGTGAGTGGCATTCCAGTGTCTAGACTGTCATGAAGCTAGACCAAGATTTTAATGTTGTCTCTCTCTGTGATTTAAGTTCTCTTGTGATCACTCCCCCCCTTTTCTTTCTCTGATTGGAATTAATGCAGAATTTTTGCAGAAGCTTTCAGTTTTTGGTACTGCAGTAGTCTAGGTATTCTGCACTGAAGTAACAGCCAGTAGTAATTCCAGTGTTGCCAGCTCCTATTGTCTTACTGTGTGTAAACGTTGCATTGTTTGGTTGTTTGTTAGGGCCTGGGCTCCTGAAGGTATGCTTCTTCATAGTACCTGACTCAGCTGCAGGGTGAAACTTGAAAATGTGACTCTGGTGTACCCAGAAAAGTAAAACACAAGACATTGAAGTAGGATAGTTCAGGACACTGGGAAGTTTGGAACAGGGAATATCAGCATTGCCCTAACCTTGAAGTATACCTAAAGAATTCTGTGGAAATTTTACACAGTACAGTTTTTTTGTATCTGTGTAACTTGGACCATTTATAAGATGTCAAAGGTGCAATTGCATGAGGAAAGTATTCTTTTGCTTCTAAAATACAACCACCCCCACCCCACCCCCCCATGACTCTTGTAGGTAGAGGGCTGCAAAACAGGCAGGACTGCTGCCTGTCTGGATTGCTGCAGCATGTCTGGATTGCTGCGTGTTAATTTCAATGTGGCTGAGAAAAATAATGCCCTTCCTTGCCTGCACCCCCCCATTCCCCATCCTCCACCAAACCCCAGGCTCCCTCCCCTCCTTTCAGCTTTGTGAAATATAGATTATTAAATATTCTGAAAAACAGTAATAGGAGAACCTAACATTATATCATAAGGACCAGTAAGGAATGAGAAAAGATTCTTAATGTTGCAAAACATTTTATAGCTTCCAAGGTTAAAACGTTTTGGAGACAGTTAGTTATTTGCACATTTTAGACACTCTTGATTATATATGAAGAACATAGCAAAAGTGGGTAGTATACCTTGAGTAAATGGAAGTAATCTTAAGTTTACTTCAAGATTTTTCGTAACTGAGTCACACTGCATGTAAAATTAGGGCTGGTCTAAGATTCTTACTTAGTTAACTAAAAACTGGAGAAATTTTAGCTGAAAAGTCTTAATCATCAAATGTGGATTTATACAGCTCTAATATAAAGCTGTATATGTAATAGTTTTGTGTTGGGGTTTTTTAGTAAATATGATCTGTAGCTACCAATCTAATTAAATCAGTACAAACCCTATTTAGATTAGCCCTTATTTACTTCAAAAAATACACATCCTTGCCACTGTTGTGCAGTTTTGTCTTAATATTTTTGAGATTTGGTGAAGCATGTTGGATTGCAGCTTGCACAAGTCGATCTCATAATTATCCTGTCTTTCCCTATTTGAAATGCTTTCAAAGAACATACCTGGGTGCTGTCTGTTCTGATAGCAGCTACTAAATGAACATGTGAATTGCTTACCACGTTAATACCATGTGTCAGGGAGTAACACCTTCTTACAGTAGCTTTATGTAACTCTGGTAAACAACTTTCTCATCAGTTTTTCTCAAAACTGAAATTTCATTATTTTGACCAGTCTCATTGCCCTAAAATGTTTTCTAACTTAAAAAAGTTTCACCATATAGATTTTCTTACAGTAGCATGATCTCTGTAATGGGTAAATACTGACACACAATCTTCTGCTCCTATCTACGCTCTGAAGCAATACGATTACCTTCAAAGACCATCAGACTGTAAACAAATCATTTTGTCTCAAGTTTACATAAAGCTACATAGATGGTAAATCTTTCCTAACATTTCTTTATTCCACTGTCTTGTGTTTTCATGTTGAAAATACTTCTGCTTTTTCCTCTTGAGTGCCAACTTCTTACTAGAATGACTTCTTAATGTAATATGTTTACCTGGAATGTATTTTAACTATTTTTGTATAGTGTAAACTGAAACATGCACATTTTGTACATTGTGCTTTATCTGATGTGGAACATATGCAGTGTGATCCAGTTTTTCCATCATTTGGTTGTGTGACCTAGGAATGTTGGTCATACCAGACGTTAAGTTAAAAAAAAAAAAAGGAAAAAAGAAGAAAAAAAAAAAAGACCACTGTTTGTTTTAAAATTTTTAATGTTTTTAGGAGTATGTGCTGTGAGGTGATCTGGAATTTGTCATTTTTTTGTCAAACTGTACTGCTCCTATTTATTGTAATGTAATAAAAAATAGTTATTGTGAATTTCTGTCCCAGTTTCCTTCCTCTCTCCAAGAACTTCAGTGCCTCACCTCGGTAATAGAGTACCGTCTGTACTGCATGTGTTTGGCAGTTCGGTTCTGTTTACTTCTCATCCTTCCCACTGCTTGTCACTAAGTGCTTTGGCAAAGTGCTTTATTGTGGCAGCCCATCTCCTCTGATCCATACTGCTGCTGCGTTCTGTGCTCTACAAGGAGCAGAGCCTTGCTTTGGGTGAGGATTCACCTCTCACTGCTATGTGCTGCTCGGGCTGTACCATCTACAGCCATGCCCCAGAGCCCTTGTTTCATTAGTCTAACAGCAGACTTGAATTAGTCTACAAGTTTAAAATACTCTCAATAGCTATCCTGTGTTTATTCGCAGGTGTGCATTTGTTTTCTTCTATCAGATGCCTTCCATAAACTTACAGAAAACACGAACAACATATTTTAGTACTGGTTGTGCCCTATGTGGGGGGAAAAAGCCTTGAAACTGCTACTGCTTCATAAAGTTATGATTTGGCCCTTTGTTATGTGGATCATCTTCTATAAGTTACTGAGAGGGGTAGGTTAAATTTTCTACATAGAGGTATTCATTCAGAACAGGTTTAACTGCAACATACTGTAGAATTCAGTTGATGTGGAAGGGCTGCTCTTCACATCAATGTCGTGCTAGAAACAGCACAAGCTTCCTCAGAAGGTAGCGTGCTAACTGGCCAGCATTTGTCTTCATTCTGTTCTAGAGTTCATACATGTGAAGACTTGCTATTGCTATAACAGTTCTACTGGAGCCATGACTTACCTATATTCCAAAGATTATTTCTGTTCTCTTTCCAGTGTCACTTAGTTCTTGGTGGGGGTAGAAACATCATCCAATCCTAGTACACACATAGTTCTGGCACAGGTCTGTGCTAGTTGAGCTAGCCAACGGTCAAACTTCTGTTCCAGAAGGGGAAAGGATAAAGTTCTGTATTGCTGCTACAGCAGTTAAGCAGTGCCAGAAATCAGTAGTAGCAGGAACTGTCTTCAGGGTCATAGTGCTTAAACCACTCCTGTCCAAATTCACCCCCTTCCTGAACTTCGTGGTCTTCTGCCCAGCACAGTGGGTGAGTGCTTCTGCCAGCCTGACCCTCACACAGGAGGCAGATGTAGTTGAAAATCTTTGAAGGCACTACTTAAAGGGAAGCAAAGGCCTATTTTGTATTTCAGAGGGTCAGAAGGATTAATGTTTCATTAGGTTTTAGGCTACAGCTTTTATTGTTCATTTTTTAAGGCTCTGTATCATTACATGGAAGTCATTAGCACCAGTTACTGATTGTCATCACTGTAGTAGCGCTGTTTCAGAGCTCTGTATTTTCTGAGGAAGTACAAAGCTTCCAGCTCTTTCATAACGAATTCTCCTCGTGCAATCAGCTGCTTGATCTTCTCCGGATCTTTCTCATCTTTATTTTTCAGAAAAGCTGCTTTCAAACGCTTTCTGAAGTAGTCTGCTCCTTTGGGATACTCCCTTCCGAGGTACAGCAGCTTGAGGGAAGAAAAAAGAAGGATTTTATTGGGCAGTGAAAGGGGTTTGTGTGGTTAAGGAAGGTGTGGTGCTCGCGGTGTTTAGGACACTTACGTTTTTGTATAGATTTTTCACTTCACTTCTTAAATTGGCCATTCTCACATTTCAGTGACCTCTTTAGTTGCGTCTGACTGGGCCTTTTAACCTGAAGGATAATCAGTTTGCCGTTAGGCTTGCGGGGAGCAAGCACATCCCAGCCTCCCGCTCCACGGGAACAGCACGGGCTCTAACCATGCTCCGTCATCCGGCTGAGCCCCCTTTGCTCAAACGCTGATACTTTATGGTCCTCTCTCCTTCTTCTGCTTTTGGTTTTGTTTCTTTCAGCTTCTCCCCCCGCCTCTGCCTGCCCTCCTCTCAAACAGAAAACAGCAAAATTCCAACAGCTTTCCGCTGCCGTCACGCTTATCTTCGTGCTGTTTGTCTCCTGCTCGCCTACGGGCTTTCTACCTAGCCGGCAGCTTCTTTATGTGCCGTCTGCTAAAGCAATACGCATACCTGTACATGTACATACAGGGCTATACACACATGTATAAATCAGGAATCCCGAGGCGGCAGAAGCGCAACCAACCGCTCTTTATGTCCGTAACAAAAGCACGGCCCGGAGCCGCGGGCAGTGCCTGCGGGGCCGATGGCCGTACCCCGCCCGCCCTGCGCTCCCCCCGCACACACTGACACGGACAAACCGCCCCGGCCCGGGCCACAACAGCAAGGTCAGCGCCTCACCCGCCTCACGCCGCGCCGCTTTACGGCAAAGCCGTAACGGAGGGAGGCACCGCCCTTCTCCCGGCGGGGCGAGGCGGTGCGAGGAGAGACGCACGCCATTGGTGCCGGGAAGCACGTGGGAGGTGGGGCTGGTCGCCTAGGCAACGCGGCGGCGCCATGGTGAGCGAGGGTTGGGGTCTGTTGGTGTCCGTCGGCCCGTGCCTCGGGGGCCGGGGTTGCGGCGGCCCTGGCTGTGAGGAAGCGGTCTGCTGGGGAAGGCTGCGGAGCTGCGCCTGCCTCCTCAGCTGCTGCTGTGGGCAATAGCAGCTTGCGCCCGTGCGGTCGGGCCGCGGCGTGCTGGTGCCGCTGTAGCCGCAGGGCGCTGGGCTCCTGTGGGTAAAGAGGGAAGGACGGTAACTGGTACCTTGAGGCACTGGTTAGGCCGGGGAGTGGGTAAGGGTGGGCGGAGGTGTTCCACGTTGGCTACTGAAGTACCGGTATGTGGGAAAAAAGGATTTAACACTGAAGAAACCCCACCTGAAGGGCATGTTAACTTTCTGCAGCCCTCCTTGTGCTCTGGTTTGGTGCTGTGGCTGCTTAGCGAGAAGCGCAGCTCGTAGGCAGCTACACCTGAGTGGTCAGAACCGCTCTACACTGACAAACTTCACGTTTCTTTTCTCCACCCCACAGGGAGTGGATTCATGTGGGTAGTTAATCACACCGAGGTTGTGTAAAATCGCATGGCAATGCACAGAAAGTAATTGGTAAACCAAGTAAGAGATTGACTGTTGGGTGTTTGGGTTTCTAGGGTCTGTCATTTCCTGTTGTCGTTTGGAGACGTCCCCTACTTACATTTTTTCAAATGCAGTTTTCCTATGAATGACAAAAACCTCAGTGGGTTTCTGTGTCCCTCTAGGTCATTGCATGGTGTAATATAGCGTCATGAGGAATAACACGTGGGATAAATTGATGAGTTCAGAAAACACGGAAAATGCTTTTTTGACTGAATTATGTCTTAGACTATATTATATGTTTGATATACATTTTTATTTTTTATAATCAGTGGGAACAAGTAGATACACTTCTATAACCATAAATGTGACCTATGCTGGTAAATTACGGTGGTCTAGAGTCATGTGTTAGTGGTTAATTTTCTGTAATATTGAAATTATTGTCATTACAGTTTTTCAGTAGTTCATCTAATTTTACAGAACAGTTGTATTTGCTTATTATTCCTTAGTACTCGATACCCTGTTGTCTGATACTCACCTTTTTATTTTTCTCCCCTGATCTTCTTAGGCTCCAAAAAAGAAAACAAAGGTAAGTAGTCAGAAATGCGCTCTAGTTCATATACAGCATTTTGACCCTAGCAGTGTTCATTTAGAGAGTGTGCCAGCACAATCCTGTTATTTTGGAAATTAAATGAGTAAAATGGCAAAGCACTTCATGCTAAAATCAAAGTAAGCATCAGTTAATTCTGGACTTAATGTCTACAAAACAGTATTTTTCAGAGGATCTGCCATTATAAACGTGTTGTGATACCTTGATATTATGCAAATGTACTTTTTTAAAAGAAAAAAATACATTTTTTGTTTGATTTTATTTTTTAATCTGTATTTCTTCTGAGCCTGTTGGTCAGGCTCAATCTGGAGCATCTCTCTTATAAGCAGAGACTGTGGAAGCTGGACCTGTTTAGCCTAGGGAAGAGCAGACTGAGAGGCGCTTTCGTTAATGCAGATCAGTATCTCAAAGGTGGGTGCCAGGAGGATGGTGCCAGACTCTTTTCAATGGTGCCCAGCAATAGAACAAGGGGCAATGGCCATAAACTAAAACACAGGTTGCACGTCAACATGGGGAAGAACTTCTTTAAGCTGAGGGTGGCAGAGCACTGAACAGGCTGCCCAGGGGGCTCTGTAGTTTCCCTCTCTGGAGACATTCAAAACCTGCCTGGACACTTTCCTGTGCAACCTGCTCTTGATGGCCCTGCCTTGGCAGGGGTTTAGACTGGAAGATCTCCAGAGGTCACTTCCAACCCTAATGATCCTGTGATTCTGTGAAATTTGGAAGAGGAACAGGCATCTCCAGGACACTAAGGATATGTGCCTTTTGCCAGGAGGCTGAGTGCTGTTCCTGCAGACCTACCAGAGAAGAGGTGGTGAGTGCAGCCTCTTGTGTGTTTTGCTTGGCAGCTGCTGCCCAGGCAGGGAGCCAGTGTCCTGGCTTTGTGCCACAGGCTGAACACAGAACATGATAGGCGAGGGGAACAACAGACAGAACTCCACAGGAAACTGTACTGCGTAAATTCATGCTGTTGATTATTGTTAATTTAGTAGTAACAAAATTATCCACTCCTCCCCCCAAAATAGATCCTATTCAAATGTAGCCCTTTAGAACTGTGCATCTCACTTTTGTTAGACCTATGTAAAATTATAAGAATGTGAAAAGAAACTGACTAAAAAGTGATTATGAGCAATTGAAACAAACAGGTTTTCCATTTACACTGAAAAATAAAGTAATACAGAATTATTATTCTGAACTGGAACTGATTCTTCCCTGAAATATTAAGGAGTAGAATTGTAGGGTTTACTGACTTTCTTCTAGAAGAATTTTGCAAATAAATGCTTTGATAACAAAAGTGCTAAGATGCACGCTAACTCTGGTGGGTGTACATTTGTGGTTGGCACTAACTTTTCACCGATGTTTTTGTTCAAGCTTTGTGATAACCTTTGTATTCAAAATTACATTTACATATATATTTATTGCCATGCAAAGTTGAGTGAATAGCTTTTGTTAGATCTGAAGATACACTAGTCAAATCAAAATGTGAAATAACAGTATTTGTAAAGTGCTTTGTTGAGTGATGGATGCCAAAGGGCTTTCTTGATATTTCTAAGTTCACTCTCAACTGGGTTACTTGTAACAATATTTACCAAATTATTAGGAATACTCAGGCAGAGTGGATGGGAAGACCTCATAATACTATCGTGTTCATTTGCAGCTGTCTGGACTTAAGTCCTCTTTTTTTGTCTCTCCCAGCTTTGTTGGAACTCTTTCTTTATTCCAAGATGGGCACTATGCTACTGTGCTGGTTTGTCACCTTTCTGTATCTGTTTCTTTGCAGCAGAGAAGCGTAAGATTCCTAATAGATCCCTTTGATCGTTTGTGCTTATTTGCATTGTGATACCATCCAGTTATATTCTCTTGCTGACACTGTGGATGAAACTCATACTGTTTTAGTTATTTTACCTTTCTTGACTGAATCCTTGTAAGTCTTTGCCTTTCACCAGTGATGGAACAGGGACTTGGAATTCAGCTTTCTGATGTGCAGCATCCAGATTAGACACCTAGGCGGAAGATCGTAGAATCGTAGAATCCTAGAATAGGTAGGGTTGGAAAGGACCTTAAGATCATATAGTTCCAACCCCCCTGCCATGGGCAGGAGCACCTCACACTAAACCATGCCACCCAAAGCTCTGCCCAACCTGGCCTTGAACACTGCCAGGGATGGAGCATTCACAACTTCACTGAGCAACCCATTCCAGTGCCTCACCACCCTCACAGGAAAGAACTTCTTCCTTATATCCAATTTAAACTTCCCTGTTTAAGTTTCAACCCGTTACCCCTTGTCCTATCACTACAGTCCCTAATGAAGAGTCCCTCCCCAGCATCCCTATAGCCCCCCTTCAGGTACTGGAAGGCTGCTATGAGGTCTCCATGCAGCCTTCTCTTCTCCAGACTGAACAGCCCCAATTTTCTCAGCCTGTCTTCATACGGGAGGTGCTCCAGTCCCCTGATCATCCTCATGGCCCTCCTCTGGACTTGTTCCAACAGTTCCATGTCCTTTTTATGTTGAGGACACCAGAACTGCACACAATGCTTCAGGTGAGGTCTCACAAGAGCAGAGTAGAGGGGCAGGATCACCTCCTTTGACCTGCTGGTCACGCTCCTTTTGATGCAGCCCAGGATGCGGTTGGCTTTCTGGGCTGTGAGCGCACACTGAAGCCAGCTCATGTTCATTTTCTCGTTGACCAACGCCCCCAAGTCCTTCTTCGCAGGGCCACTCTGAATCTCTTCTCTGCCCAACCTGTAGCTGTGCCTGGGATTGCTCCGACCCAGGTGTAGGACCTAGCACTTGGCATGGTTAAACTTCATAAGGTTGGCATCAGCCCACCTCACAAGCATGTCGAGGTCCCTCTGGATGGCATTCCTTCCCTCCAGCGTACCTACCGAGCCACACAGCTTGGTGTCATCGGCAAACTTGCTGAGGGCACACTCAATCGTGCTGCATCTCCTCTTTTCACATTGCCTCTCACTCAGAACCCATTTGCATTCCATATTTTCTGGTTTAAAACAGCAAATATTTGATTTGTTTTGTTTTGACTATCTTTTGTGTATGTCAGTGGCAGAGTAGCATTGTTCAGCCAGTACACAGATACACCACCAAATGCAAGTAATTTGTTTCCCTCAGTGTCTTTTGTCATCCATATCTTTGCTTTCAACCCTAGTTTAGGCTGCTGTCACTCTTGTTTTCTCTGTATGCCAGAGCCTATGCAGAATATTATGGTTTATTTTCTCATATGTACAAAACCTGACCTTATGTGTCCCATTCATAAACGTTAATGTTGTCTGTGAATTGATTTTGCAGTTCTGTACAGAATCAGCCTCCTTGTTTTTGCAAGCTCCACGAGCATGTTTTGATTTGCTTCCTGTCTCATCTTTCTCCTCCACTTCTTGTTTTATCTTTTTTATTTTTTAAAAATCAGCTGTATTCAGGCCTTGTCTTTGCAGCATGTGCCTTCAGGAACAGCACTTCTCCCTGATACCATTCCATCCAGCTCAGATGGACTCAAGGCACATTGACTGCAAGTGTATGACATGTGCAACGGCAGTGTTACCTGTGTAAACAGAGTAAAACTGAAAAAAAATAATGTAGTCTTTGGTTCTTGGCGAGGATGGCAACCTTAGGATGCTTGTGCTACTGCCTTAATAGGAAATCATCTTAGTTGGTAAAAACAGATCTTTTGATTTAGACTTTTGTGTGTGTTAATGTGCCAGTTGTTTTTCCTTCTGTCTTTGATTTTCCTTCTGTGTGTCCTTAAGTGCTGTTTTGCAGTGACAGTGCTGACTCTACATGTTTGATTAAGCATCCCAAGACTTAAATGCAATCACCAAAGGACACAAAACACAAAAAACAGATTAAATGATAATAAAAAATGAAAACCCATCCATGAATCCTTTTTTTTTTTTTTTTTTATTTTTTTTTTTCTGGCAAAGGAAAACATGAAGGACCATTAGTAACATCTTCAAATCCTAAAAGAATTATGCTTGCTACTGTTCAAATCTCTTGAAGACAACGTGGTCTCATGTGTACACATCCAGTTATCAAATTTCTATGTGCATCATCAGTAAGAACTCTATGAATATTGTGAATTCTAAGACAAAAATAAGTGTTTTATTTTGGTTAGTCTGTTACATGACAGTAGATTTTGTATGTTACTTACATTGTCTTTTTTTAAAAATGTGTACCCAGACCACAAAAAATTAAGAAGGAAGATAATTTCTGAGAACCCCAAATTTAAAATACAGCTATTTTAGGATTAGCCTAGAGGTTAATCAGTTAACTGTCTTGAGTTGCCGTGAGGATTTTGTGACAGAAAAGAGAACTCTTTGCTAGTCATCTTGTGAATTGGATGCTTCCAATTGCCAGTTTCCTATGTCCCAAAATATATTTCCCAGTATTTCCTAAAATGTTTGAAGTTGTAACTTCTGCTTTCTTAGCAGATGTACTGTGTTATTCAATTTCTACATTAAACCATGAGATTTTAATATTCTCCTATTGTGGCTGTGTTCAGGAATATCTAGCATAAAATAATATATTAATTGAAAGAACATATATTGCATCATGAAAATTAGAAGAAAATTGAATTCAGTATGTGTATTGCTTTTCTGGAGTCCTCACTGAGTATGCAGGGAATCCAAAATCTTAATTCAGTAATCACATTAGAAGGGCAAAGTTATAGAGGGCAAATACCTCCCAAAATGTTTTACAATAATATTGATTTATTTTTTTAAATTTTAAGTTAATTTGAAGTTTTTAATTTGAAGTTTTCTTTTAATTTGTTGCAAACACTAAGTCTGATACCAAAAAGAAAGCTGAACTAAGGAGATTACAGAGAGAAGAAGAGGAAAGGACGAGGAGAGAGCAAGGTACTGTGCACTTCATTTGTAGGGAGTATGATGGCAAAAGTCACCTATTTTAAATACACGAGCAGATAGTAATTTCCTAAATGATATGTGCATCAATGTCTGTCTCTATTTCACAAACACAGGTGATGTGTTCCTCTTGTGTGGGACAACTTCTGTATTACGTGTCACCGTGTCTCACTTTCCTTAGAGCCATACTTTTTTCTTCTAGCTATTTCTACTGTAATTAAGAACTTTGGAAGAAGGAACTGGATTTTTGTTTTTTTGGTTTTTTTTTTTTTTTCCTCTCTTTTAATATTCCCTGTTGAAATACTCTCAACAAGCTAGAAAACCACAAAACATTGCAGGTGGGTTTTTTTTTCCTCCCCCTTCCTCTCAAGCGTAGTTGTTAGTAGTCAAGAGAAATTCCTTGAAAAGGACTTTTTCCAGAGAAGGCCAACACAGTAAGTCTGTTGGCAGGGGGCTAGCTGGTGTTCTGAAGGGGTAACAGTTAAGGTGACTACAAATCGGGATAGATTAAAGTGTAGTTTGCTTGGGCTTCTTTTGTCTACTGAGTGACTGATTCTTCACCCAATTCTTCAAAACCTTTCTATTATGTATCACTCTATCCCTTCAAATGAAATCCCAGTCGCATGGCTGACCTGTCCTCACCATCGGAATGTGTCTGCTTCTGCAGTTTAGCATCACAAGCCAATACCCCTGTCTGAACATCTGGTCCATCTCTTCTTCTCTTTCTGCCATTAATCCATCCTGGTGTGGGCTTGGGCATGGTGTGACTGCTAGTAAGCCATTACTAATCACTAATAATCTTTGTGGATGGGAGTGGCAGCTCAGGTGAGTGGAGGGAGATTTGGGAACTGCTGTTGCTCTTGCCTCTGTGCAACACATGTACTTGAAGTGATTTACGTGCTGGGGGTCACATCCAAGTTGCTGTTTGGGAACATCTAGATTGACGCATAGGCTCTGCTAACCAGGCTGAAGGCTTAGAGGCTGAAAGCAATTTTACTTAGTACTCACATCCTATCCCGTATTCTAGACCCTATGGCAGCAAAGAAAAGCTAAAACTGTGATCAGGAGTAACTGATCCTGAAGTGTTTCAATGAATAAATAGCTATAAGATTGGAGTTGTAGGAAATCAAAGGTTGTAGGAGAAGAGGAGAGTAACTTGGGACTAAACTACTTAGTTTCACCATCTACTTTGGATTAAGAACCTGGGTCTGCCAAAGCTGTAGATAAAAGGAGAAGGCACTCCTGTTGCTGTTTCTGAGGGGAAAGAGGGCTTGCTAATGCTTTTCTCCACTTGTGTTGACACAGGCTGATAGGGGTAGCACCATAGGTAGTGTGATTTAGTGCAATGATTCAAATTAATTGGGAAGATTTCTGCACAATATAAGATACATGCTTATGTTGCTCATTATTATGGTTGCTTTGTTATTACAGCTAATAAAATAACTTGTCTGGTTTTATTAAGCAAAATATAATTATGCTCTTGATATATTTGCTGATTTTCAGAGGAAGCCAAAATTCAAGCTGAACTAGAAGAAGCAGCAAGACTTGAAAAGGAGAAACTTGAACAAGAGATGATGGCAAAGCTTGCGGCAAAAGTTAGTTTGTACTCACTGAAAAAATCTAATACTGTGTTTGAATTTGTGACAAGGTCTGTAAAACATTAGTAAATTAGTGTCAGAATAGAAACTAATTTCCTTATGTCCATAGTTTTGGGAACAATATAGAGGAAATTTTCTAGCATCACTAGGTTAAAATTAAGTGTGAAAAATCTAGCCAAGCCACTGCAAAGGTATTCTTGTATAAGGTCCCACAAACAGAGAAGGTGGTGGGCTGGATTAGTAAAACATAATGCACACAAAGTCAAAGGAAATGGGGCTGATTTTTTTTATTTTATATAGTATTCTTTCACTAAGCTAATGTTTGGCTTAGTGTTGCTTTGATTAAGAAAAATTCCCTGACGTGAGGTAGTCTTGTCTGGTTTTGGTACATAAAGATGCTATGGTTAAATACATTAAGTTTTGCCATATGTGGTACTCCAGTTTAAATAAATCCCTCTTCTATTTCCACTATACTTTCAATTGGATGAATTTTATGTGTTCCCCATAATTATATTTGATACAGCTGTGGCAAGAATATTTTGGTATAAATTCTCTAAGTGGTTACATATTAGGGCAGATATGTTGATTTGTGTGTGTGCATGTGTATATGTGCATGTGTATTAGATTATGTATATTTACTTTTCTGAGAAGACTCGAATTCAGAACAAAATGTAATTGGTAATATCTAAATATTTTTGTATTTTTCTTTTTAAAAATAAGGATCTGCTACATTTTGGTTATCTCTTTTTCTGTTTCCTTTTTTTCTTTTTTTTAGTATCCCCTCCTCCCCTTACCCCTGAAAAAGTCACTTCTGCCTGTGTCTCTTGTCCTTCACAGAATATTTTTTACCTTAGGAAGATGAGGAATTTAAAATAGTACAAATTATAAGAAAAAAAATCTTGCACACATTTTTCCAGCATATGCTTACATTTTTTAGTAGCTCTTCTTAAAGCTATTTTCAGGATGATGATATGGAAGCTGTTTAAGTGAGAGGTTAACAATCATGTGACACATCATGTTTCTCATATGGCTCAGCAACTAATGCAATGGCAATAACATATTATGAACTTTTGCAGTCTTCTCAGTTAAATGTTTTATAAAATAGCAAGTTGTCAGTGTTTGTATTTGTTTAAATGATATCTCATTCAAACATCTCTTTCTTTTTCTTTGATATAAAACAATTTTAAGAAGCAAAACAAATATTTAACTCCTCTGTTTGATATATATATATATATTTTTAAATAGGATCGAGAACGAAGGGAGGCTGAACTGGCAGAACTTCATTCACTGGAACAGAAGTTTTTGTCTGCAGAGCAGTGGAAAATTGATTATAGAGCACATGCAAAGGTAAGCTTGCTTTCCAAAATCTGCCCAGTGTTATAGAGGTTCAACAATGAAGAAACTTTAGCTATGTCTCCATTGCAGGATCCAGGAGTTTCCATTTCTTGAGTTTAGGTGTATGCTATGGCTGCATTTCAAGTTCCATCCTGAGGTAGTAACTGGCCATACTCACTCTTTTTTATATATCGTTGTACACAGAAAAACAAATTTAGAATCACAGGATAAATCACATTAGAAGGGACTTCTGAAATTCATGTAGTTCAACATCCTGAACAAAGTAGAGCAAACTCTGAAACTAGGGCAAGGTGCTCAGATGAGTTTTGAAAATTTCTAAGGATGGGGGATGCCACGGTATCTCTGAGCAACCTTTTGGACTGCTTTACCACTCTCATTGTAACAATTTTTTTTTAAATGCAATTGGCATTTCGCATGTTACAGCTTGTGATCATTGCCTAATTGTCATGATGCATCATCCCTGTGCATTGCCCCTGTCTTCTCTGTACCCCTCTGTAGGTACTGGGGGATTGCATTTGTTAGTCCAGACTAGCAATGCTCAGCCTTTCCTCATGTGTCATTTTCTCCAGTACCCTAACCATCTTAAGGGCCCTCCTCTTGCCCCTCCAATTTACCACTCTTTCTCTGGTACTGAGGGACGCAAAACTGGATGCAGCACTGCAGATGTGGCCTCAGGAGCCCTGCAGAGTGAACGTTCCTAGGCTTGCTGCTTAACACTCTTCGTGGTATATAGCCCACTGTGCCCTTAGCCTTCATTGCCACAAGGGTGCAGCATGATAACTGCCCGGTTGCATCTTAACACTTCTGGATGATTTTTATTACCTTTTTCAGTAGATGACATGCTCTGACTTTATTATCCTTGTGAACAAGAGATGCTGTTGGTCATTTTGAAAAGGAAGGGTGTTTCTTGATGAGCATTTCTTGGAAGGAGGAACATAAGATTTTTATTTTTACTTTTTTAAAAGTAATGGCAAAATAGAACTATTATTTTTAAAACAGATCTTTAAATACAGTACTGGTAAGTTATAGGAAATAGCAGCATTTGTATTAGACTGTTGTTGAGAATATTTAAGGCGAAATACATACGTAATACCAAACGCTGATTTTCCACATCCATTTCAGTTCAGATTAACAGATGATACATTTACAAATTATCAGGAAATTTGTCCTTTTTCTCAAGGAGCAAGTGCTGCCATTTTTAAGGATGTGTTTTCCTGATGATGAAGCTGAAGCTCTTCTTTAGGTGCAAAGATGTAAAAAAAAGAAATTGGGTGTTTTAATTACTGCAGACCCGTCAGTCTTTCATACAGGAGTTTCCAGTGCCCTGAGCACTCATCTGTTACTGCCTTTTTTGAAGTCAGTCACTTTACATTGTAATGCAGTCTTCAGTAACATTATGTAATTAATCTTCACAGCAAGCAGGGAGGCATTGTTCCCTAATAACATCCTATATGTATGAAAAAAAGTACGTTATAGGTGATAAATTAAGCCCATGAGCCAGTGTTAGGCTCAGGTAGAGTTAAGTGGGTTTAGCCTGTTGCTGGGTTCTTTTTTCTTCCCCCACCTATAAGAATGACCAATAATTGATTTTGAAAATAAAATTATATTAAAAAAAAAAAAAGGATTTCACATTCCCACCAGAGGTTTTTGTATTAGCTGAATTGTGCTGCTGAGGAGGACAAAATGTCTCCTTCAGAGGCAAAGAAAGGAGTAAAATGTTCCTAAGCAGCTTTACTGCAAGAGTAGGAATTTCAGTTTTGTTGGCAGTTTGACAGAGAGAACCATCTGCCTCTTCCACCTGTCCCCGTTCTTCATTTATGTTATCATTTATTCATTCAGCCCCTCATTTGTGGCAGGTGCTGAATTCATTGCTTTTGTAGACATGCAAGCTATACCTACTAGCAGAACAGAAACCACTGATAAATGAGTGAGTATAAACAGCAAATGTTGGGTGGGCAGAAGTATCTTAACACAGTATATCGAAGTAAACCTGTTTTGGTTTTGTTGCATAGTGATAAGCCAGGTGGTGTTACAGTCTTGTTTAGGTGCAGGTGTGATTGTATCACTGTAATATATTTGTCTTTCAGAATCCTTTTTCATATAGTAATGATAGTCATTTGCACCATGTGCCTGTATCTACTTTTCCTTGAACATTTTCTGTAGTGGGAGCATTACCTCAGTTGTGATGAAAATCCTGACCCAACTGTACTGCGGGAAATAAATACTTTCATGAGCTTATGGCGTGAAGATCAAAATAAGGACATTAAACTTGTGATGAAGAAAGGGGAGCAGGTGCTAAATGTAAGTGACAAAATGGTATTTTTCAGTTTAAGCTTACCAGAACATAGCCATAACAGCCTTCTTCCCCTCCCTTTTTTTTTCATGACCCAGAAATTTTGCTTCAGTTTTTACATTATTTTTAATTACAGCTTTATTACTCTGAAGAAGATGCCTATTGACTTTAAATATGCAGTGCGTTTAAGGGATTTGTATGTAATGTTTCTACACTGAGTTCTAGTATTCCAGCATCCATCTTCCCTGCTACATACATTTTAAACAGTCTTGAGCCAGAACATGTAAGCTCATGTCACTGATGCTTCAGTGGACAGCATCTTTATTGTGTAACACTTAAAGCCAGCAAAGTGTCATATAAAAGCAGAAGTTCCCAAAACACAAACCACCAACCACTGGTGGCTTGTCAAGCATTTTTAAGCAATTTGTGGCTGCTTTGTAAATTAGGATTTTATTTTAATTTATGCTAACTTAACAGTGGGTTTTAGTAAGTTAAATGGGGTCCTCCAGAATTTGGGGGTGAAAGTTGCATGTGTAATACAAATTTTATTGAGCTGGTTTGGTTCTGAGTGTGAGATTTGCTGTCTTGCAGTGCTTGTTGGGTGCTGCAATTTTCACCCTCTGCGTATTGCCTTTTTCTTTGCCAGCGGGGAATGTGCTAGTCCTTTCCATGAATTTCAACAGATAACTCCTCCCTTTCCTCTCTGCTACACTGCAACCCGAGCAAAAAGCCTAGCAATTACCCACTTCCGCTCCTTGACACTCTTCTCCTTGCTGTCACATCTTTCCCACAAACACACTTCTTCCCTCTGCCCTGTGTTTCCCATCCAACACTGAAGCAGTTACAGCTACTTCACATCCTCTAAACGTGCACTGTCTTGCACTGTACGCTCAGTAGCCTATTCATGTGATACTAGAGTATAGGCAATTTCATTTCATCCCAACTGGAAATGTAAGGTGATGTCAAAGATGGTCTGTCTTCTCTTGATCTAAAACACCTGAGCGTCCCTGGCAGTGTTAAAGGCCAGGCTGGATGGGTCTTTGAGCAATCAGGTCTAGTGGAAGGTATCCCTTCCTGTGGCAGGGCAGATTGTTGCTAGATGAGCTTTAAGGTCCCTTCCAACCCAAACCATTCTGTGATTCTATATGATTCTATGATTTCCTATTGTACATGTTCTTAGAGGTTTTAGAGGAACTGTTAAAAGCTCTGAACTGTAGATCAGCAGTTCAGAGTTGACATGGACCACCTCACTGTTGAGGCAGACCATGTTAAAGGTTACAATTCTGCTGCTGCTTTGCTACACTAAATGAGCAATAGTACTGCGATTCCACAGATGAAGGGGAAGAGGAATCAGGCCAGTCTGGAAAAAAGGCATAAATATAATCTGATACTCCCTTCATCTCAGTACTGCAGGTTACTTTGGCCAGCTGGGAATTTTTAGTTCTCTATAAGCATTTAGATGTTTAGATATCAGCATGTAGTGCTAATAAGACAACAATGTTATGGCAGAGTTCACACTAAGGATTTTTCTGAGAATTAAAATGTAACTGCTGTATGTTTTTCTATTGTTTGGTTGTTGTTTGTTTTGTTTGGGGTTTTTTTCAAGATTTCATAGTTGAGATTATTACTTTAGAAAATAGGGTTCCAAAGTAGAGTTGTAAACTTTTTGTTAAACCTAATTTTTGACCAAAAGGTTTCCTCACGTGAGCAATCCCATTCAATAAATGATCTGTTTCGTAAGCTAAGATTTCACAGCCTACAGGTTGAGGAATAAAGGAATTGGACTAGAGAGATGAAAGCAGGCAGACTTGACCCTGGAATTTCTACACTTTGCATGGTTGACTGATGATGCTGGCTTAGCATGATTTCTAGAGGTACAGTAGAAAAAGATTATTTCTATGACCAAGATACATTTAGTTACAAAGGAAGCAAGTTTGCCTTGTTTTTTATAACAGAACACATAGTATATTAAGGGTGATGTCAAATCAGAGATATTTGTCCCACATATAATGTCTTCTAGTTAATTGAGAAGTTGCAGCTTCTTTTATTGGATGCATCATCAAATCAGATAACAGAAAAAGAAATAGTCCAGTACCAGGAATCTATTCTGGAGCTGCAGAATCTGCTTCATGAGAAGTACAATGGAGCTACAGAGCACCTGCTTAAAGTAAGTAAGATTTACTACTTTGGAGCTGTAATATGCACAGTGCACACAAAGTTAACTACAAGTGTCTTGTTGTGATGGTTGTTTTTGTTTGGTCTTAAACTGGCATAGAGGTTAGTATGTGAGTTTCAAAATTTAGCATTTGAGTTTCCAAATCATGTGGATAGCAGGTACCAGACTTGTAATTCTTTAAACCTCTTGAAAATCTTAGCTTTACAGTGAAAATTCCCGTCATCTAGATATTTAAGATTAAATTATTGTGAAACTTTGTGAGATTTGGAGATGTTGAAAACAAGGGGCACTGTATTAAATTTGTTTCCTGTTTTGTCTCAGTGATTTAAGTAAAGCTAGTTGATTGTACAAAAATTGCAAATGTGAAAAGCTGGTCTTGAGGTTGGTTTGTACACATTTTTAATCATATGACTAAAATATTTTTAAAACTAAAATCTTGGGAAGAGTAAAGGATATTTAAACAAGAAAATGAAAATGTACTTGGAATCAGTTTTCTGGGTTGCGTGCACAGATAGCAAACTTGTTTGCTATTTTAAGTATATTAATAATATATGTAAGTTTGTTTAGGAAAATACTATTTCTGGAGGAAACAAAAAGGAAAAGGACCAGAGGAAACAGTGGACCAGTTGTATGTTCACAGTCAAAACCCTCTGCAAATTGAGACATTTTAATTTCTTGATTATCTTTAGTGAGTTTAGGATTAAAATCCTAATGTAATTGTAATTTCATGAGTTTTGTATTGAGAAAATTTTATTCTGTGCAGTGACTGTGGAATAGGAAGTCCATTATTGCTCAGTAAGTCCTTTTTTCTTTTTGAACTTGTCCTGAGAAATGTTTTTTTGAGGGCACCTGCTAAAGGGCAGTACCATTGAAGGGGATGATGTGAGATCCCATATTTTTCAGTATTTGACTGTCAGACTTAATGAAGACAGAGAAAGAAAAAGAACATAGTTCAAATTTTAACAAAGAGGTTTGAGTTTATAGCTGTCATATTTTAGTACATAAATACAATGTACATATGCTTGGTATGGTATACTTTTATTCCTGTATGTTTGGGGTTTTTTCTTTATTCAAATGTAAATGTAAATAAATCAAAGTGATATAAATAAAAAAAACCCCAACCATGACTTACTCTGCCTTTTTTCCTTTGTAGACAGCCTGTCTGTATGAAGATTCTGAAACTGGAAATATGCATGCAGTCATAAAGGATAAAAATGTCACTTTCTGTATCTGGGTCAACTTGAAGAAGAAAGTAAGGTATGGCATACTGAAATTCTTAGTTTGAAATGAGGCCTGGTCTTGTCTACCTAAGTAAACACCAAGAAGCAGTTTTTCATGATCCTTTTCATGTTGAATAGCATTCATTCTACAGACTCCCAACTGATGGATTTCATACCAGCCTGTTGCTAAGGAAAATGCTGGTTACATCAGAGTTTTATTAAAGAACAAGAGTGGTTTATATCTGTCTCACTACAAGAGAGTTGCTGAGTTGCTAGATCAGGTCCAGAGAAGGGTAACAAAGCTGGTGAAGGATCTTGAGCACAAGTCTCATGAGGAGCAGCTGAAGGAATTGGGGTTGTTTAGACTGGAGAAGAAAAGGCTCTGGGGGGATATTATTGCTCTCTACAACTACCTGAAAGGAGGATGGAGCGAGGAGGTGGCTGGTTTCTTCTCCCAGATAACAAGCAATAGGACAAGATGTAATGGCCTCAAGCCGCACCAGGGAAAGTTTAGGTTAGATATTAGGAACAAATTCTTCACCAAAAGGGTGAAGGGACACCAAAAGGGTGAAGAAGGGCATTGGGACAGACTTTTTAGCGAAGTGATAGAATCACCATCCCTGGAAGTGTTCAAAAACTGTGTAGACAAGGCCCTTAAGTGGCATGGTTTAGTAGTGAACTTGGCAAACCTGGGGTAACAGTTGGACTTGATGATCTTAAAGGTCTTTTCCAACCTAGTTGATTCTATGATTCTATGTACATACATGTAAATAAATATATATATAAAAAATATAGATTAAAAAATATATAATTTGTTTTTTAAAATGCTACAGTAGAACCCTGTTACTGTCACACAGTTTTTAAAGGAAAACAATAAATCCCATGCAAAGAATTGGAATTCCTCTGGAAGTAATGTTTCTTGTTGATGTATTAAATAGTTTCTGATCTGTTATAGTTGCTTGCAAAGTGCTGAATGATGCTCTGTGCTCAGTTCTCTGTTAACTAAAAGATTCTAGAGGCTGGGATGTGAACATTCTCCATAGTAGGTTCTGAATCTAAAATAGTTTTTGTTAGATTTTTGAGTGGACTTCCTATTCCCACTCTGCAAATATGAGAAATGAATTGGTAAAATGACTTAGCCTTGGCTACGGACCTGTTGCTCTAAGCTTTGCTAAGGTAATTAGAAGGGTGGATGCTGAGCAATGTCAGACTAACCTGCAGGAAGATTCCATCTGGGTTGGTGTTAAAGGTTTCTGGTCATCAGAAGTGTTCATACAATTTTCAAGCAAGAATAAAAAAATAAATGTTGCTTTGCTAGCAGATTTTTTTAGAACTTGTGACCTGATCTTATCCAAAAGCAAGTTCTGGCTTTGTTTGGGCAGGAATTGCAATGAACAGCAAACTTCCGTATCTGATAAAAGAATCCAAGTTCATAACTTAGACACTCTACCTAATGCAAGTTGGCCTCCTATGCCTGCCCTTTTAGCCTTTTTTCTACATTGTCACAAGGATCAGTGGCTGTGTAAGACTACTGATTGTTAAGTTTACCTTTACATCTTTGTATCTTTTTGGGTTTTGCCCTTTAAGTTAGTCAATTTTACCAGGAATGTGCTGTGTAGAAGAGCTGCTGCCTGATTCTGCCTCATTGTCATCCTATCAGGTCAGTTATTTTTGCAGCTCTTGATCCCCTTAATGCAGTTGCAGCTTTTCTGGAGGGGCTTACAGACAGCTGTCAGCACAAGACAGGAAGCGTATCATGACTCTGTTTCTTAGATTGCGCCATGTGACAAACGAGAATCTAGGTGACTTAATGTAGAACAGTGATTTGAATACTTACAAAAAAAGAAAAAAATAAGTTCTGCCAATCTTACTAGGGAATGTTATTTTTTTAAACTCCTGTTTACAGGTGCAAAAGTCATGTGTTTTGTGATGCACAGCATGGATTTGATCTTCCAAAGTCACTGGCTGTGAGCAGTGTTGCTGTTCGCATATTGCATACTCATTATGATCATGTGTCTCCACTTTGGCTGCAGTGTCAGAGTGTGCCAAAATTGGAAGTCTTAGATAGCAAAGAGTTAACTCAAGATTCAAAAGATGATGTAGAAGAACCAGGAGAAGAGGGAAACAAAGCCAATGAAGACCCCAGCATGCCTGTTAAAGAAGAGCCCAGCATGCCTGCTGAAGAAAAAACATGTGGTAGGAGAAAGGTAGGTAAAAAACCTCACCAAAGGATGTTCCACATTGCTGTTGTTACTCAAGGCCCAGTCGCAGTGTAACAGCTTCTTAATGTGTCCTGTGCCTGAGTGCACCAAGTTCTTAAATATTTTATACTGTGTCATAAATCTTCTCAAGGGAATGGAGAGACTGATGACCAAAGATTGTTGTACAGAAGGTAGAGGGGGAGGTTTGGACAGGGTGGGATAGTTGCAGTGCAGTTGGCATGCATGCGCTGGCATTTGGTTGGTAGTTTAAGAGTAGGATCAAGCCACGAGGAACATCAGGTGCCATTGTAAGATTTTTCCGTATACCTGTGACATATGTCCAGATGCATGGATTCTGCTTCTGAGAAACTGACAACCCCATAAAATCACTGCAGGAATCCAATACTGGTAAAAGTCACAGCGTGCAGAATAGGATTCAGAGCTCAGCAGGTCTTGGTTATGCAGTTACATGGCTGCTCTGTATCTATCTGTATGCTGAAGCTTTGCCTTTAAGGGCTTCCCAGACACTGTTGGCTTTGGGTGTTGTGAAAGTTGCTTGGTTTTGTATTTTTCTCACTGTGTTGTTTTTTTAAATATTGGTATCATCTGTGACCTGCAAATAAGTGACTCAGATTCTCTTTCTAAAATTTCTGCACAAATAACTGTAAGACATCACGTTTTATGTCTTCTTAATATGTTTGGAGCCATAATCTTAGCATTTTAACTTTTCAGTCCCCAACACCTTTGTAGCGAATCAGTGCCTGAAATCCCATTTTTCTTGGTTCCTTTTTTTTCTTGTTTATGTGACAAATCTTGTCTTTCGGCAGTTTTTGCCTGTGTTTTTCAGACTTTTCTTCAAGCTCCTCATTTTGTTCTCTATCTTTCTTTCCCAGGTCTTACTCTCTTTCTCTCAATCCTGTTTTGTGAATTGTCGTGTTCCCTCTGAAGACACCACTTCTCTCAGCTGCTGCAGCCTGTCCTGTCTGGCTCTGCCTTGACTTCTGCCATATTTATGTGTGTAAATGCTTCTTTCCCCTCACCTTCTGTCCTTTCTTTTCCCTCACTTTCTGTCCTCTTTCAGGAGATGTGTGTTCTTCACACACACTGGCAAGCACAGCACAGGGCACAGGAGATGCCTGTGCCTCCAAATTGATGGCTGGTACTCTGAACTGCTGTTTGTCTACTGCTGTGCTTGCAGAGGAGTCTGCTGTGTTAGGGTTGAATTTGTAACTGGCTGGAAATTTAGCTGGACATCTAGGGTACATGGTACATGGTACTTCAGAAGCTCAAGGTGGAATTTGCTGTGGAAATTAAGTAATTATATTTATCTCTATTTATATATCCAGTTCCAGTCTTGGAGAGTACCTTTAATCAAAACTATTTTTGCTTGCTGCGTAGGAAATGATTTGTCCTAAAAACCTTGATCCAGTAGCAAGATTGTTGCTGGAGGAGAGAAACAGTACTTTTTCTCCTTGGACTTCCTTGAAGGAGGTGGTACCTCTTTTTTACTGAGTATAGTCATATATATGTCTCTCTCTGACTAATGAAAAAATGTCTTTTGCTTTTTGTATAGAGTGTTGTCTCATTCCAAGAAAGCATCAGTAGCATAGCTGATGTAAATGAGACAGGGGAGGAAGCTGAGAAGAAATCAGAAATCGTGGACATATCATCACTATCACTAGGTATTTGGTTAATTTTATGTACAGATTGCAAAAGTACTTATTCTAAGTATTTTATTTTATATATGGAAACATTGTGATAAAGATTTTCATGTTAAAAATAATGTTTATAAATATATTGATGTAGCTCAATATACAGTGTTAGGATGTATATCAATACAGTGTAATGATACATGAAACAATATGATTTATATAATATATAGAATGAAATATATAACAATATACAAAAAATATGTATATCAATGTACAATATATCAATTATATATTGAGGGTAGATTTAGATTAGATATTAGGAAAAAAATCTTCATTATGAGGATGCTGAGGCATTGGCACAGGTTGTCCAGAGAAGCTGTGGCTGCCCCATCCCTGGCAGTGTTCAAGGCTGGGGTGGGCAGGGCCTTGGGAGACATGGTCTAGTGGAAGGTGTCCCTGCCCATGGCAGGCGGGTTGGAACTGGATGATCTTAAGGTCTTTTCCAACCCAAACCATTCTATGATTCTATGTTTCTGTGTTTTGATAACAGTTGAGTTTTGTTGACATTTCTATTAAGGATTGCTAAATGCAGGAAGAAAATCAGCCAGGTAGGAAAATGGAATTTGTCCCCACACTTATTTATCAATATTCATGTACATGTTTGTTATGTTTATGTACAGTTGTATATTGTTATGAATATATTTATGTATGCTTATGGGCAAGACACACAACTTTTATGAATCTGACAGGCTGCCTGGTGAGACTGACTTCCACAGAAAAAAAAAAGATTCAGTTGCATATAATAGTAGACACTCAGGTCATGTAAGTATTACTGAACATTACTGACACGTGGGCTTAAAGTGAGATAACTTGCTGATACACTTTGCTTGAAAGAGGGCCTAATTCCAGGAACTGAAACTGTTTATCTATCTATCTGTCCACATAAGTTAAGTTACAAATTTCTTCAGTGTTGCGGTGTCCTTCGGTTTAGTAAGAGTGAGTTTTCTTGTAGTACTGTCTTAAATAAAATAACTGCAAACTCTTCAACGTAGTTTAGCTGAACTGTACAATCTTTTTCTTGTAAAAAACCCAAACTCCACTACATACTTTCTGTGGAGTACAGTCCAAGCAATTGGATGTCAGACTAGACCCTAAACCCAAACAAGGTGGTTTTCAAGGGGATATAAAGAATTTGGGCTTTACTTGGAGGAAATTGTTATTTTATTTCAGTAAGGCTTAGGAAATCCCTACCATAGTAGTAGGTGAAATGTATGTGCACAGAAGTGTACTAATTATACCTGAATGCCTTCTAGCTTGTTGATCTGCTTTAATAAGGAGAGAAGGCTTACGAAAGTATGCTTTTGCTGGCATGCTAATGATATTCAAATCCATTCAACCTGTCTAGAATCTGCTGTATTGTGTACCTGTGAAATTCTTCTGTTGGTGATGTGACTCACTTTGGCAGTAAAACCTTATTCCTGTATGAATACAAGGGTAGAGCAGATATTAATCATCTGTTAAAAAGCTCAGTAGCAAAACAAGAACTACTTTTCATTGTCCAGCTGTCTTTCCCGCATTCCAGTTAATTGTTAGAAGGTTTGGGAAACACCAGTAGATGGTGCTAAAATGCTGCAGAGTGTAAAGCACTTCGAGCACATGGACTTTTTGTGCAAAAGTGAAAAATTGTAGAAGTGGAAAACTTCAGTGTTTTAGTTTAAGCTGCAAGTTAATCCATGTTGTTTGGTTATTTTGTAGTTCAGGAGCCACTGATGCAGGAAGAGACAAGTGAAAAAGAGCCAAAACCAGATGAAAACATTGTTGACTTGCAGCAGTTTGTACCCGTGGGTGGTGTGTACCATATCGATGCGCTGCAGGTTCCACGTCAGGTCAAACAAATCAAGGACTGGAGTATGGTGGAGGTAAGTGAGGAAAGAGGTTACATGCTATGTAGTCCTCTTCCCTATCATCCTTAAAGAGGCGTGCCTGAGCTGTGGTACAGCTGTGCAGGAGCAGTGTACATGATTTCTTGAGCAGCAAACTGAATGGCCAAATGTTTGAGTAATTTTTCAATTACACTTGGCCAGTTTTTGGAGGAGAACAGATTGGCTGGCACCTACAGAGGTGTGTGCACAGTCAGTGGTCATCAGCATGGCTAGCACAGATCATTGTGCTGGAAAATGCACTTGGCCAAAGTAAAAGCAAAGAGAGGGGGTCTTAATTTTTTCCTTATGTGAAAGGTACGCTGCCAGTTCTGTCCCAGGCTCTGCAAGCTATTTGAGGACTATAGCTATTATGTTCTAGTTTTCCCACTGTGGAGCCTGATGCAATGCACAGATTTTACTGTGAAGCTGAAAACCTTTAATAAGTGAAATTCCCATACAAACTAAGAAAGTGGGAGTATGGGCAGATCAATTACCAGCTGCACGCACAGACCTGCATTACCAGTCACATATGACCTCTTTCATTTCCTTTGACACTGTGTGGACAAACGAAGATTACATCTGCTTTTGCCTTGCAAGTGCTCTTAGGGTTTTGGTTTGTTTTCTTTTGTTTGTTTGCTTTTTGGGTGGGTTTTTTTTTTTGGTTTGTTCTTTTTTTTTTTTTAGACTGTGGGTCTATTAAAAAATGACTAAGTCTGTTATGTGGTACTGCCTTAAGGGCGCCATCGACAGCACATGAAGCATTCAAAGACCTGTTGGCAGTCACCTTTTCACTATAATTTTTAACACTGTAGTTTGAAATGTGCAACACTAACAAACCGTTAATAAGTTTTTAATGGTGTGTTAGGAAACTCTGCAGGTGATTGGGTGGGCTTACATAGGCTACTGCATTTTCTAATAAAAATGATACATGTTCCTTTCCCACCTTTCCAAAGTTACGTAATGTTGGATTGGAGGCATACCCATATCCCCCCGAAGAAGCTGAAGATGCCACACATGCACCAATAGAGATAACCCTTAGGCTTTCTGACAATGTGATATATTTTGCAACTCCTGTGATAGCCCGATGGGATCCTGCAGGTATGAATTTAGGACATAAATTTATTGTAAGTTTGAATAATGGAATTTATACCTGAGTTTTACTATTTCCAGAACCCAGCTATAAAGATGAGAGCCAATTCGGAGCCCAGAAATAATTTGGGACCTTCAGTAGTAATTAATTTGGTTTAGTTATTTCTGGTTCTGTTTTGCTTCTGCATTATATCTAGTAATGGACTGCTTGTTGAGGCTTTTTACTGTAGCTTTTTAATATTAATAGAAAAAATAAATACACACCATTTCATGGGCAGCAGTACACCTGTATACCACAAATCAAGTTTTCCTAGGGTAAAGTCATGTAAAGTCTGCTTTAAACCAATTTAACATGTATTAGTATTAACTTAATACTATGAAAATTAAATGTGAAAATCCAAATGTGATATTCTAGTTCTGAGATAAATACAAGATACCTCTGACTTTACATTCATTAATGTGAGTAGAACCTATTTAAACAGTTTGATGTTTGAAGTTACTTTGAAAATTATTTTGTGGACAGCTTTATAGCACATAAGAAATGACATCAGTATTTGTATTTCTTTTGAAATTAAGGAGAAGCTCTCCTGTCAAAATTAGCCTAATCTTGTAGGTAAAGACAATTATAACATGTAGAGTTTTTTGCCTTAAATGAGTTGTCCTTATTTTATGCCTAACATTTTATCTTAATGGTGGGTCAGTGTTAGTTAACCTGGAATGTCCTCACTAATTCTTCCCAAGTACATACCCCAAGCAGAAGCTTTAGATATACATCTTTGTATTTTTGCATCCCTTCTGTAAAGGCCAGCAGTGGAGAACTGATGACATCGGCAACATAACGTATGAAACAGAAAAGAAGAGTATCACCTTTAAGATGGGAGCCTTTTATACAATAGCACTTCTCCAGGATGCTCATATCAATATGCCATATCAGGGATGGGAACTGCAACCTACTGGCATGGATGAAGCACTACTTACAGTTACTACAGTGTTTGCAGTGATTCAGATACAAATCAAGGTACTATAAATAATTTTGCTTATAAAACATTTGCAGTTTAAGAGAAAAAAAATTATTAGTGTCCTTTATTGAGAACTTGGTGTGCTTCTACGAGAGCAATTTGAATCCCACTGTGTCAGTGAAAACAATGGAAGATCTCTTCCTTTCCAAGCGCTCTAAGGAACAGTACTGGTAATTTATTTCAGTCATTTCCTGTGAGCTGGGCAGAAGAAAGCACCTGTGTGATTGTTTCTGCAACTTTCCAGTAAATGCTTTGATATTGATAGTACCTTGCTGACTTCAAGACAGTGGTACCAGCTAGAGACTTAAAAATCTCTCTCCTCCCACCTATACCAAGAGGAATAAAAGCATTTCAGGCAACCTACTACTACTGCCACTTGTTCCTTCTAAAGGTGGTGTTACACATGATTATCCATATGCTTATTACTGTGCAAGTCATCTCAGTAACAGACATGATTTAAAAAGAGTCACTATGAGCATAAGCATGGGTCAGTAGGCCACTGTCATTTCCAAAATCCTGCAGAAAATTGTTTCTTCAGAATAGCAGAGATGATACTAATAGTTGATGCCTGAAGCAGAAAATAGCTTTTATGACTGGTAAGTTAAGCTTTCATGACCAGTAAGTTGCTTTTACTGGTTTGTACAACAGGGTAATCAGTGTATGTTGTCTTCAGTAGTGGTGGAAGAGAAGCAGGTGCTTTCCCACATCACAGGAAAATGGATAAGTCCACTTAACCTAAGAGAAGTCTTGAAAAAAGCTGGTGTGAATATTTTTCCAGGAGAGTGTTCTTACACATACCTCTCTCTGAACAAGAAGGTGAGTCCAAGAGGGGATGGTTTTCCTGTTGTTTTTTTCACTTAGAAGGCATGTTGTGCAGAGTCAGGTGAGAAGTGCACAACTGTTCTGACACCTTAGCCGGTGAACTGTGGTTAAGTCAAGTCATGGTTTTTCTTACATTTGTATAACAGGGAATTAGACTGAACAACATATACTGTACTTTTGTATTACAGGCACCCATAGCAGAAGCTAAGGCCTATCAGCAGATGGCACTGCTTGCATCTGCTTTTGCTTTTGGCAGGAGCAAGTGGAATCTAGAAGCAGGCCAAGAGCAAGTAGTGTTCAAGGTTTGTGGATTTAGTCCAAACTTCTAGAGAAAACCAGCATAATCATTATGTCACAGTTTAAGAGATAGAAACAATTAACTTACAGAAATTGCACTCATCTCACAGTGTCTTCAACCCCTGTCTAGGCTGTTACTGTTTGTGGTTACTTACCAGCATTAAGTGTGTGTGTGTGTGAGTAAAGCTTCAGAGCCAGCATCTTAGCTCATTGATATCAGATCTCTACCTGGACACACATCTCAGTAACAGAGAACTTGCTGATGTGCTAAGATGTAGAACTGGTAGGTTAGCTGTTTAGGCTTTGGCCAAAGCTGGGGTGATAGAGCTAGATACCAATTTTCATGAAGTATCCTACTTGTTGTAGAACAGAACATACCATACTGTTGAAAGCTTGAGCAGCTCTCCCGTGCTCCTGAGTTAAAGGCATGTGACATACAAATATTTAGCTTAATACTTAATCCCAAGAACAAGAACTAAAACAAATGAGGCCTGTTGCACCTAGCTCCTTTCTCCACAGGACTCGGGAACAGCTGCTGGAGTGACCAAACCTTGTATTTTACAGAGGCAAATGAGATAGAAGGTGATGGTACACAGTCTTTTGGTTTAGGGGTTCACGGCAGCACCTTGGTTTTGTTTGTGTATTACATTCATGAGTATATAGGAATTTTTAGTTTCATCTAGAATTTATACTCTGTCAGCATCATGGGCTTAATCTAATGGCTCATTTTTTCTGCAATAGGTAAGTGAGCATCTTAAAGCAGAATCTGTCAAAGACGAAGACTGGTCTCTTTATCTGTTTAATGGTCAGAAAGCACAAAAGCTCAAGATCACCGAAAGCAGTGAAGCTTTTTCAGAAGAGATAGAGGAAGATTCTGAATTTCACTCCACAATCTACCATATGCTTAAGGACTTTTCCAGCAAAGAAGCAATAGATAAAGTGGAAACAGCTAGCTTCCTGTTTATTGATGTTGTATATCAGCTACTCCTCGCTACAAGAGTTTTAACATACTCTTAAGTACTGCATGCTTCCCTTGAAACCTTTATTAGCAAAAGCTTTCAATAAAGTTACATTTCAAATCTCAAATCCTTTTCTATTCAAATCACTGGAACAGCTTCAGTGACTAAAATACAAATGTTTTAATTTTGTTAAAGCAAAATAAGTTCTTTATTCTCTTGTGGCTAGAACATTGTGTCATATTTCTTGTTAGCTATGTTCAAAATTACTAACTTTTATTGTAAACCTGAAACTTGTAAAGTTTAGGTACTTGTACAGATGAGACTTGTCAGATAGGAAAAAAAAAATGTTTCAGAATTTCAAGTCATGCTTTTAAAAAAGGAAAAAAAAAAAAAATAATAGATCTCCCCCCCAAAACATCCACAACCCAACAAAATAAACCCAACCATGTAACCTTAAATATACTATCACAGCTTCTCACATTCATCCAGAACTTGGAATAGTAACTACAAAAATCAGAACCTTTGTTATACTGGGGGTGGTCCATTGTGTTGGAGTCCTGTGTATGGCCACAACAGTTGCTGTAGTGAAGTCCAGGAGTCCCTGGTGCCTACAGGTGCTGCATCTGCTGGTCTCTGAAGAGACAGCCCAGTGAGGAAGCTTGTGAGAGCAGCAAGCAGTACCAGGATAGAAACAGAAACCCAGAGAGTTTTGTTAGCGTTGGAAAAGGAAGCCTTGAAATGGGATGCCCACAATGACATTAAATTGCACCTGCACAGAAGAGTGAGACATAGAGGGGTTCAGTTTTTCTTCAAAATTTGGAAGTCCTTTTCCCACCCCACTCCCAAAAAACCCTAAAGCAAACCAGACCCCACAAACAAACATACAGATCCTTAACTATTGAAAGTGACAAGGTGGTTACTGTATCAGGAGCTATGGACACTGGTAGCTCGTATTCCGGGTTTAAAATGCAGACTTCAAATAAGCAAGTTCTTGATCAGCTGTTTAGGCTGACCCAACTTCTAAGTCTACCCATGCTCCACACACTTTCAGAAGAGGATTCAGAACAGTTGCCTTGCAGCCCATCAAGAAATCTTGCTTGCAGCAAGCGCTGAAAGCACTGCACTTACGATTTTACTGTTTTCTAGGGGTTTGGTGCCTTCCTTGAGGCTAGGTACCCTGACTGTCCAAGTCCTAGACCTCTCATGACATTGGGCAGCTCCACCCTTTATCAAACAATAGAAAAAAAATCCTATTTGTGCTTGCTGTCTTCTCAGTTTTAAACACTAGCATAATTGTCTTGTCTCCCCCTTGATCAGAAATGCTCACAGTGGAGGCTTAGTATTGTACGGTTGTACAGAATAAAGAGTTTCTCTGCAGAGACAGCAGACCTGCTTTCCTGTGAGACACAGGCTTCCAAGGGACAATTCAGGAGAACACTCTCTTCCTGGATTAGAGATACTCAGTGAAATTGACTAGAATAGTCTGGAGTCAGTCCTGGTAACTACTTGTGTCTCAGTGTGCACCAAAACTGCTGGTAAGTTTTGCACAGGCCTCAAATCCTCAGTCATTTTTATAAGAGTACATGTCAGCATGACCTGGTAGCCTAGCTGTCACATCTGGCACAGTCACAAAAAAAAGATGGGATCATGGCATGAGGCTTCTCTTTACCTCACCATTTAGGATTAGTAATTAATCCCTGGTGGGGAGAATCTCTGGCATATGCAATTACTCATTCCCAGTTGGTTTGTTTAAGAAGTGGGCATTAACAACCAAACCAAAGCTACTCTTCCCACATCCACCACCCAAACACTGCTTTGCCACACGATGATGTGAGAAAACTTACGCTGACTCTAGGTTCCATTTTGACGCATGTTTTCCGTTTTCAGAGACACTTTCCTTCCTGGATGGTTCTTGTGCTTCAGCAGGTGATTCCGACTGCTCATTTCTGTAAGCAAGCATCAACAGTCCCAAAGCTTTTCCATCAAGCATTCAATTCAACACAGCTCAAAAGAGTTTGACTTTATACCCCTGATCAGATGGTGGACAGTTAAGAGTTCATTAAAAACAAACCAACCAACCCTGCACAACACACCTCAGAGGAGGCTGCTCTTGGACTTACTTTGTTTCAGAACGTAAGTCTTCGTACTCAGCCCAGGAATATGTGCTAATGAACCGCTGTAGTGAAGGACGCTTCTCATTTTGCTTTGCTCCTAATCGCCCCCTGTCATGTTTTAAACAAATTTGCTTTAATTTCCCCATGATTAGAAATTCACAGAATGGTTTGGGGTGGAAAAGACTTTAAAGCTCCTCTAGTTCCAGCCTCCTGCTGTGGGCAGGGTCACTTTCCACTAAAACAGGTTGCTCAAAGCCCTGTCCAGCTTGGCACTGAACACCTGAAGTTCAGTAGTACTCTACTTATTTGGGTAGGCCTTAGACAAATAAGTTCCAAAATTAGTTGCCTGAACTTAGAATTCTTAAAACAAAAAAGCCCAAACCCACCCACAAACAGAAAAACCCAAACCTAAACCAACCAAAAAGCCCAAACCCAAACCTAAGATCCATCAATGCCAACTGCCTGGATTTCATATTGACAGTTCAGGTGACTTTTTTAAAAGCTCTCAACCCTTAATAAAAGGAACCCAAGCAAACAAACAAACAAACAACCCACATAAAAAGGGCTGTAACATTTAATCCCAAAAGCTCATTTACCTACTGAAGCATGTGAAACTAATGCAAAAGGTGTAGCCTAAACATTATTATACCTCAAGATGCTCCATAAGCTGCTTAATACAGGCATAGTTATAAGGTTTTAACCAAGTAACTTTACCAACTGCTTGATCTCCTGTTGAATCTATCACTCCGTTCATCTCCATCAGATTCATGGAGTTGGGCCTGGAGAAGAAGTTGGACACTTACTGCATTGGCAATTTCATGCTTTAGCCCAGCCAGTTTTGAGAAGATCAAGCACCTCACCACCTGGGAACCCTTACTTACCAGTGTCAACCCAATACCTGCACTTCCAGCACTCCTAGGCAATGCTGCAATGCTAACTCTTCGTAGGGATGATGGCTATACAAATAAGAGGCATTACTGACTCTATCAAGGAATGACTGGATTACTCACTGATCACATAACATACCATCTGTTTTTATACAAACTGTATTGAAAAAATAGATGTTGATACTTAGCTTGGAGTGACACATGAAGAATCAAATCACAAGCACAGCCCAAACCATGTTCTTTAAAGGTGCATCTTTCCACATTAAATGCTTCTCCCCCCCTCCAAATATCTGAAGTGAGGCTGTCTACACAGCTTCTAGCAAAATACAACTGAATGCATTTAAATTTAAAGGTACTCATAGGAATTCCCAGTCAATTTGAACTGCTTCCATCTATTTTTTCCATCTTTCTGTGCTAACCCCACTGACAGAAAGACACATGAGCAGTATTTCTTAACCACTGCATGAGAGCACAGATACACTGAAAAGCATCTCCTTGTGTTTGATGACATCAGCCCATACTTGAGGCAGAAACCCACCAAGCCAAGCATATAGCAGAGCACCAGCACACAACAAAGCAAAGAAAAACACATGCACTTTATGACACTTGACACTTCATGTTAGGCTGTAAGGGCCATTACCTTGAAGTTAAAAGAATTTGGTAGCTTTTTATTTGTAGATTCATCTGTGAAGAGATCAAACACCAGAAAGGTTTACAGGAATGCAGCAAGCTTTGTTTGCAACTAGGGGTCTGACTTTTTGCTGTATCTGTGTAAAGCAGAGCGTATCAGGGTACTCTCAGAAAGCAGAAATTATATTTCAGGAGGAAGTTTTCCATTTCATTAGATAATTTCATGATATTCATGTATTTTACATCCTCTACAAGCATCAGTTTCTGTTGCTATCATTAAACGTATTGCCAAGGACAATGTTTTGCAGCCAGGAAGGAGCAGCCTGTGATTCAGAAGGCTCCTACAATTATTTCACTGGTGTGCAAGACTGCCCTTTCTGTTTTTAAAACACGAGCCCTGTTTTTCAGCAGAATTTAATACTTCTCTGGCAAAGCTGCAAGTACACATCTTTAAACCTGACCACTGTACCTTCTGCTTAGAGGGGGAGATTCAGAGCACCTGCGCTTCAGAAGTCTGTAATTCATGTTTAGAAGAGAGCAGGAAGCATCTGTAGAGAGCAGTTAAAGCTCAACAACCACAAATAGCTACTAGAAATGCTTCAGTGTGAGCAAGCACCCAATTTTACTGCTTTCAAGGAGTAAGATTATCATTACCACATGCAATGTAGTAAAAAGAGCCAGAATATTAGTGCATACTGGCAATGTTCCTCCTGACCCTGAGATTCATGACATAGAAGTTTCATCTGGGAGAGGTGTTTCTAGTACTGTTAGTAAATTGCTAATTTTCCCCTCTAGTTTCAGGTATGGAGACACAACAGTCTCATAACACCTCCACCTCAGAGGTTATGCTTCAACTCTAAGGGTCTATCGGGCAGGGGCCAGAAAGAGGAAAGATTAATCAGCTTTTCTTAGTTACCTCGATCTCCAAGAGAACTGAAGGATCTCTCGTTCTGGAGCAGGACCTGTTTCAGCTCCTCAAGTTCTGCATGTTCTTTTGCATACATGCGCTTCAGGTTTTCCACGTGTTGAATCATTACTTCCACAGCCTTGCTGACGCGGCTCTCCTAACCAAGCAAATGCAGTAGAAAAGAGAAACAGCTCTTTGAGGAACGTCATCATGTTTAGATGTTATTAGTTTCCCCCTCCTCTCCCCTTAACCATTTACTCTCATCTTGTACCACTGTGATGAAACATTCTCTCATCTTTGTCCACCCGTTCAAAGTGTCACTACAACCCATCTCTCAACATGTGCCAAAGTTACACAGGTCTCATTTCTCCCGTGATTACTCTTATCCTAAAACAAATTAATCTGCATTTTCTGAGCCTTTACAACTCCTCCTCATCTCTCTCTCTCTGATCTACAGTCTCAGCTGCCACCACGCATTTGCTGGTATTGCCAAGTCATATTTTCATGCTGTTCTTTGGCATTATGCAAGCTTACACAAAACATCTGAGCAGGTCTTTGTAAATTTCCACAGACTTAGCTTATTAGCTGCCCTTTCCATAGGGCATAGAAGTACCATTTGAGCATCAAGACTACTGTTATCACACTGCATTCTTGCTCTCTCTATTGTCCAGGTCCCTCTGCTACAAATTCTCTTTTTGGATTTTTGTTTGGTGTTCCTTTTGTTTTAAATCAGGACCATATTTCCATTGTGTGTTTTTGCACAATGCTAATGCAATGTAGCTGCTTTCAGTGCCTAGGATTCTTTATAACAACACAAACAGTGATCTGTGAAGAGAAAGCCAGGACTAAGCTGTACTGGTCAGTCAGCATTACAAACACAAGACTCCCAAATCTAATTCTGAAACCAGAAACCTAGCAAACAGACACTGCTATGTCTTTACATCTAGAAGCTTTTACCTTTGTGCAAAACACATTTACATGAAAGCAGTTACCTGATTAATAGCTCCCAACATCTCTGCCCTGCTGGCAACTCGGGCTGCATACTGGCTGAGGAAGTGCAAGCTTTTCTGCAACTTCTTAATGATCTCCTGCGCTTGGTTATCTTCTTCACACAAAGGAACTAAAGCCTAAAAGGAATATGGGTAAGAAAATGAATGTGAGCTGTTAGTAGAAAAAGAAGGGTGACCCCAGCTGATGGTCCTAAGAAGTCATGGTCAGACCCACACAGTCACAAGATCAGCATCCAACATTCTCAATAAGCATAACTTGACTACAGACCTACAGGCAGAGACTTCAGCTTACCTGGCATAGAACCAGCTGAAGACAGGGGCTCTTGCCAGATGCTTGTACAATAGAAAGATTGCCCACTGCTGAGCACACAATACACTCAGACGGTGGCCACCTCTCAAGTGCTAAGTCTTTCCTGTTTCAACCGCATCACTTCAGAACTTAATGTATTGCATACACACTCATCCTAAAAAACACTATTGATAGACGCTTTCACAACTGCTCATCCACCTATGCTACCAACCTTGGCCAATACTAACCTCTAACATCTTTACAGCGTTTGTGATCTCCTTTTTCAAGTTTTCTTCAGCCAAGTCTCGGGACCTTTCTTCAAGCCTCACTCTCTTGTCCAAGGTAAATAAGTCACATTTAAAGCCTAAAGATAATCTCAGGAATTCAGCCTGTTATGGGAGGGCAAAAGATTTCAGAATAGCCCAGTGATGCAGAAGTTTTAAAGGAGATTTGGGTATGAACATGACATTTGGGACTACACCCCCGAACAAAGTTATAGGGGAGATACAGAAGAGGAAGTGAACATGGCCGCTTTCCCCAAAGCCAATCTTCCCATCTGTAGTGATGGGGGAAATAATCTGCAGCCAGAATAGGTGATATCCTGGCAGCACGCAGTGTGCCATCTGTGTCTTTTGACAAAACTGTCTTCAATCAGCACATTCTGCCTGGGAGGAGGTCACAGCTCTGCTCCCTCAAGCTTGCCAGCAAATGTTTCAGTGGTGACAAATCTTTTGTTCAGTTTTAAAGATTTCCACCTTTCCCCACCCCGTCCCTGCCAAAGTTTCCATTGAGCTTGGAAAGACAGATTTCCAGAGCCAAATTATAGAAATACACCCAATTTAAGCTACTCAGCATTGTTCTTTTATATCGGACAAGATATTAATCAGGGCTTATTTACAAAATCTTCCTGCAGTCTGGGCTACTTCAGGATACAAGCGGTCAAGACTTACCTCCACTTCTTTCTCATTAGGGGAGTCGCTGCAGGATAAGAAGAAACAGCCATGTAACAGACTGCAGATTGAAATTCATACCTGCAGGTGATCATTGAAAGTCAAACCACTTACGACTCATTTTGCTTTGTTTTATCTCCTTTAACGCCACCTGCAGTGGGTGAACTCCCTGAGAAGAGAGACAAAAGAGTTCTCAGACAGAAGTGAAAAAACAACCTCTCCAAAGCAGCTTGTGGAAAATGACATTTTATATTCAGCAGAAGCCACTGTCAAAGACTGTCAGTGCCAAGCTTTTGCCAACCAAAACTACTTGGGTACCTCAAAGCCTATCAGGGTTAGAGCACCAGTAAGACAGCGCAGCACTGTTGCTTGTGAAAAACCCCAAAAGTTAGCTGTTCAGTCAGCTTCAACTGACATCTGTTAGTACAGGAATGGTTAATTATAGGTTTTGGCTGAAGTTTCCAGCCCATAAGTTCAGGAAGTGTCTAGAAGAGTGGAGATACCGAATCACAGTTAAATAGAAACATCATCCTGCTTATCTATAACACATTACTCCAAGCTTTAGCTAGCATATAGGATGCTGCTTTACAAATCTCTGGGGGGAGCAGGCATGCCAGAACTGTTTCACACATCCCAACTCCTTTGCAGCTCCTAAGGAATTTCCCCTCCTGTCTAGAGGAAGATGGACTTGGTTAGATCAGTACCTGTAGAAGTCAGAGAAGCAGATTTCACGTAACATTTCCTTCTCTCCACTCCTAATCTATTTTGATCTCCAACTGCAGTTACTATTCCTTAAACAATCCCCCCCTCATAATAACCGGTATGGGGCAGGCAGACCTCTGCACATCTTCACACAGCTCTCTACCTCAGTGCCCCAGGCATGTGCACCAGTGAGTTATACGAATGTGTTCAGCAAAAGCCTCTTACCTTTCCTACTGGGAACCACAACTGGTGCTTCCTCACTCTGCTCCTTGTTATTTTTCTTCTCCTTTCCCACCTCCTAAAAGGATATCAGAGAGTAATTACTGAAGGGGAAGGGCCGCACCACCACTGAAGGAACCTGTCCCCTCCTACGGTGCTTTCTTTTGTCATTAGCCAGATCTGTTCAACGTTTCTCTGTCACTTAGGACTCTTACCAGGTCTTGCTTCAAAACGTTTTGAAACGCAGTTTTGTGTTCTTCCATTGCGGGGCAGAATTCCTTCTTCTTGGTCAGATCTGCTCCTGGGGAGAAACATTCCCAAAACAAAATGTAACGACAAAAGCAGAGCAAGCCTCCGCACCCTGTCTACTAGCCATGGACCAATAGGGCTACAAGAAATTGCAGCAAATGCCATGAGAGGGCATGAAGAAGGGGAGGCAGCAGCAAAGAATACTATAAAAGCATAAAGTAGTGTAATGATAATTTTATTTGGCTTGGCAAAAATCCCAATAAGAAATGTTACATATCTGCAGGTGAAAGTATTACTGCTGGTTCTAGTTGCTCTAGCTGAAGTTGTATGAGATACAGTAATATTCCCATGGATAAATGAATTTCGTTATTTTCCTACCAGCATATGTATTTTTTACTTTTTAAAATATATATATTTTAAAAGAGACAATTTCTAGTGAGTTTTCATTTGGAATTCTATAAGCAGAGGAATATGTAGAAAAAACCCCATGCGCAACGTAACAAATGATGAGTATTTGTAGTTCTCTTCTTTCACGTTACAGAATATCAGATAGAGTCAAGAAATAGATGCTACTTCAGCTGCTGTTACCAGGACCTGAGCACAACCATGTCATGAAATGCCTACAGCTGTGGTATTTCAGGTGTCCATCAGCATCACATGTAGTCTGCCATTTGGGCTGCCCCTTTGTACCTCAAAATGGAACTAGCAGGGTGCTGACAGAGCCAACAAAATAACTCTCCCAGAAGAGGAGCAGTGATGAACTGGTAAGTTCAGGAACTGATAAAGCCGGTTCAAATGCAACACAAACTTTCAAGTGCCACAGTATCAAAGAGCTTTAAGATGGTAAAAGATGCTCGGACGGCTGGAACACCTCTTCTATGAGAACATGCTGAAAGAGTTGGGGTTGTTCAGCCTGGAGAAGAGAAGACGCTGGGAAAACTTACAGTGGCTTCCAGCACTTAAAGGAAGCTACAAGAAAGCTGGAGAGGAACTTTTTACAAGGGCGCGTAGGGATAGGACAAGGGGGAATGGCTTTAAACTGACAGACGGGAGATTAAGATGAGATCTTAGATAGAAGTTCTTCCCTGTGGGGGTGGTGAGGCACTGAACAGGTTGCCCAGAGGAGCTGTGGCTGCCCCATCCCTGGCAGTGTTCCAGGCCAGGTTGGATGGGGCTTGGAGCAACCTGGCCTAGTGGAAGGTGTCCCTGCCCACGGCAGGGGGTTGGAACTGGATGAGCTTTAAGGTCCGTTCCAACCCAAACCATTCTGTTATTCTAGCTGGCAAAAAGTAGCCTCCAGGAAGACAACTATTAAAGGTATTTCAGAAAGAAAATACTTCAGCTACTGAAGAAAGTCTGAGAGTCACAGTGGTTACTGGCACAGCGGTAACTCTCACAGCTTTTTATACCTTCTGGAACATGTTTTTCTAGAGGTTTGTTTTCTGTTTGTGTAGTCAGACACACACATCCACCCCCTATCCCCCCCAAGGTAGGCCAAAGAAACAGCACAGGAAAAAAGAAACCGACCTAACCTCTGCTTAGCACTCCCTTTTGTCCCTGCTGATTTTTGCAGGAGCCCTACATATCTGACCTGGCTCACAGGCACCTAGGAGACATTGTGTGGCCCCAGCCAAAACCACAAGTGGAGATTCAGTGTCTCTGTTCTAACACCAGAATTGCTTTCTTTCTAGAGATGTACAACAGGCAGCAGGATTCTCAGACTTTAAAGTTATTTAAATGCTCTCTGATCTATTTTGCATATCTGTTTCCTACTTGCCAAAGACACCCAGACCACATATGAAAATTAACAGTAGAGGCAAATTAGTAGAAAGAAAATGTTTAAGTGAAGGAGACTGAATTTAGTTCAGGAAGATCTCTCTAAAGAGAGAAACAAAACCAACCAAGCAGTGATGACAGTCTTATATTTAGGTAAAGGTTAGAAAATGGTTACAAACTAGCGTGCAGATATATCCTGTGCTACTGATTCAGATCGGCTTTTTTAAAAATAGCTTGAATACACTGTGTGCACTACCCCAGTTTTGTTTTGCTTTTAGTCTTTAGGGGGAGGAAGCACCATCAGATCTGGTAAAAATACATCTGCTGCATGTTCATGGCTATAGCAGAAGCCAGAACTGCGCACAAAGGCCTATCCTCATCTCTCCCATTGACCCATCCCAGGTTCTGGTGCACTGGGCATCAGTTTTGAAAGAGAGGGAAGTGTTATTTAGTCTAGCTGTGTTCTTAAACTTTTTAAAACCATGAAAACAATCTCTCTCTTCCCAAAATTACCTGGGGTTTAGTACCCACACAGTATTTTGCCAGCTGAGAAAGCGCAAAGTTTTCACCAAGTTATTTCATGTTCACCTCTTGCTGTACTGTAAACTACCAGCCTCCTGCACGTAGATAAAGCCTTCTTCCTACCTAGAGTCTCAGAGAGGCTTGAGGGCATTTGCAGGAGAAAATATTTGCAAAGACAGAAAAACAACTGGTGAGTTTCTTACTCACCATCTTCACTTCAAAGATGGGGAACTGAACGATCTTAAGGTCCTTTCCAACCCTAATTCCAACCCTATTCTATGATTCTATGTGCTGGAAGTAATCCATTTCTGCACTGCATGAGTGCCAGTGCTCTGCAGCAGTTACTGTACCTGACACAGGACCAGCCGGATCCTTACTGCTGTTTTTCTCCATTGCTACAGAAGTTGGTGCATCGTCCTCTTTTTCACACAAGCGCTTGAATGATTTCTCCCCTATAACAAGGCGGCCTATAATATCAGTCAAGAGAAGACAGAGCTTTTACTGTTCGGTAAATGTGCACACTTGAACATAGCTATTTCCCAGTATTTACAGTGCAAAAGTTTCACACATCTGTACCCCAGATTAAGGGCTTACCTGTTACTGGTGCAGTGCTTTCCAAAGAAGATGTAAGAACTCCTTGGGGTGAAGTGAAGCGATCACTGCTAAAACAAAATTATTTCAGATACTTACCCATATTATACAATCTTAATAAAGGCTTTTAAAAGCTTACACAAAACCTGACCTGGATGGGATCAAATTGGCTGGTAGTGGTGGCTCTGCACAGTCAATCTTAATGGAAAGAGAGAAAAGTTAGTACCAGGGAAAGGCTTGCTGTGCGAGTAGAAAATTTGTATGTCAAAGTTTTGACTTCCCCAGCTGTGCCTGAGTTATTTCAGCACTGAAGAGCCACGTGGTGCACGCAGATTCTTCTGCTAGTCTAAAGCCACCCATACATAAGCACGTAGCTTGCCATGTTATCATCATTAGGAGTGATAACTATGCTTCTGCATAAGTCTTATCTT
Organism: Lathamus discolor; assembly: GCF_037157495.1. Taxonomy (NCBI): domain Eukaryota; kingdom Metazoa; phylum Chordata; class Aves; order Psittaciformes; family Psittacidae; genus Lathamus; species Lathamus discolor. Next base: position 62,223,211 of record NC_088884.1, read on the forward strand.
GGGAGAATCAGCTAGTTTCTGACTTCATGTTTTGCTTCTAATGCACATTTTGAAGTGACCAATGTATGTGTTACCGCTCCACTGCTCCGTCTTGATGTTTTGCAGCAAGCTATATCCATTTTCTAGGCCTTGACCTCAAACCCTACAAGCAAGACTCACAGAACTTCACTTGCTATAGAAGTCAGGCTTGTTTAAACAATAAAATACACTTAATAGAAGTGTTACTATTAGTGGCTCAACCAAGCAGATGATTCAGAACACAGAAAACTTGTATGCGGTGGAAAGCATTCCTGCCCATGGCACAGGGGTTGGAACCAGATGGTATTTAAGGTCTCTTCCAACCCAAACCATTCTATGATATGTTGTGCTGTATGTTTTAGTGTCTGTCTTTGAATGATAGCAGGTTTTCAATATTATGTATAACTACTTAGCAACTTGAAAAGGCTTCAGGCCTCCTCCTTTGTATACAAACAGTAGAGAGGAATTAAGCAGTTAAATGCTGCTCCATAGTTTTTTCATGTTCCTTTAGCTGCTACAGTGCAGTTCTGCACCCAAGCCTTATCACATCACAGACAAAACCAATATCCTCTTAAGGCTTTTAATGTGGCAAGGGAAATATCCCTCTTCTTCATTTTACCCTAACTTGCTATTTAATGGATAGACTGGTCTCTATGGGTGAAAATGCAGCATGAAACAGTTTTAAAGGATTAAGTGGGTAATTACTTGTGGTGATCTCCACTGCTGAAGAGGAGTGCCGAATAGGGAAAAAAAACCCCAACAAACCTATCCCAAAGCAGAGAAGGTATGAGGCTGTAATCCAGCTTTGGGTGACTCCCTATATATCAAGCACCCAAAAATCACTACTGAAGTTGGGGGAACAACAGAAAACCATGTCAGCAAGCCATTGTCTATGTTCTGGTATCTTCTCTCCCTCCTCAAACATCTTCAGAGGACCCAGAAAAGCCAGCAAAGAGGAAAAGGAGGTGACCAAGAACCTCTGGTCTCTTCCAAGACCTCTCCCAGCAGTAGGAAATGCCTTCTCTCTCCTTTCCATATCAGAACTTGACTGTACCCACAGAATGTTGCCCCAGGCAGCCACATGTTTCCTTTAATGCAAATCCAGGCTATTTTTATTCATATTTGAATTTTCTATTAAGCTTAAGGAAGTACAGCATTGCATTTGCCTTGTTCAGGCCATTCGTTCTACAGGAATACTGGCAAAGAAGGTGAAAACGAATAGCATGTTAGAATGAAAACAAAAGAAATCTAAATGTTTTTTTAGAAGGGACACCCCCAACCAAATCAACCACCCAACCAACCCAGAACTGACTAAAGCAATACATTATTCTACATGCCTTCTCCCACCCCAAGTAATCACATGGTTGTTGCTTTCTGTTGGCAGTGAAGGAATCCTCAATTAAGTTTTTAAAACCCCATACTACCAGGGTTGTGAGCTGCCATGGATTGCAGAGGGTACACTTGTACAGGAAACACACCACCAAGAAGAAACCCCGGTATTCTAGATCTCCTAACAAAATCTGTTTGCACAGGGTATTAGAGCGTTGTTTCTTCCTGAGAAAAGGATTGTGTCAAAAAAGATCCTGCAGTACATCCCTAATCACTTTTTCCCCCCTCCCTCCCTTTGATAATCATAATAATCCAAGGATCCTCTGTCACAGCAGACAAATACTGGCCACGGTCTCATATAACTCCTCCCAAACAATAATTAGCATTTGGAAGGCCTATCATCTGGTTTTTGGAATGTGATGTGGCTTTCACATTTATAAATCAAAACAAGTGTAAGAAGCCCAAGCTTCATCTGGCCCTCGCAGGAGCTCCCTTATTAAATAGCCTCTGAACTCCTACGGTGACAACATTTTCACAAAACAATTTGAGTTACTTACATGCTGAAGGATTTGATCTGCACAAAACACATCTGCAACCACAGTGTAATCAAACAAACCAAAAAACCAGGGAGGTTTTTCCTATTAAACAAGGATATTCAAACTTTGCTGCATGTCACAGTTTTGAGAGCTGATACAGAACACAGCCCATTTGCCTTTTCTCTGGAGCAAGCTTTAACATTTTTATTATTCCCCCTCGAGTATTGACTAGAAAAGTATGTATTGAAAAGAAATAAGAAGGAAAAAAAGACAGAAATGGAAAATGACATTTCTGGGCCATTACTGGAATTACAGAAAGCACCAGAGAAATGAAGCACAGTCATTTCAAACCACTTTGCAAGGCTGTGACTTTCCAGAAGGACTGTGTAAAGCTGGAGCCTTTAAGATTATCCCCTTTAAGGTGCCTTAAATAGTAGCAGCACAGGCTTGGAGTTCCTCACCTGCTCTATTGCAGCTGAGTAGTGTGCTGAAAAACACAGGCAACCCCACTCTTACTTTTCACCCTCACTGCACCATGTGCTTTGGTTTGCCACTACAACCAGACCACTGCTGCACTTACAGGTACCACACACCAGTGAGGGTAGGTCTGAGGTTGCCTGCTCGTTAGTCTGGCAGAGGTTATTTCCAGGTTCACAGAAACCACTGGCCAGTATTCTTCCATCATCACCTCCACTACTGGAGCTCTTAAAGCTAATTAGGAGCCCTGCTGCGTGGCAGGGCTGAGGTCCAGATTTCAGCAGTGAGCATTGTAGCACTGAGCACAGAGCACAGCTAGGCGCGCTGAGCTGCAGGCAGCCCATCTTGCTGTTGCCATGAGAAAGCTCAAGCTGTAGATGCAGGATTCAATACAGCAGTGGAGACATATCTGAGCACATCAGCTGAAGGACAATTTTCATATAGCAAAGATGTCGGGTTTCAGCTGTTACATGGTAGCCGTGGGAGAAAGTGCAGAGAAAGGCAGCATTCACAGCTAACGCATCCTGTGGCTTCTTGCGGGTGGATAAGAAGAGTGAAATCACTCAGACTTCCCTGGCAGAACCAAGTATTACCGCAGAAACAGCACTGTCTCAAGCCTGGAAACCACATTTAAAATACTCCCCCAGCTAAAAGCATGACCCAGATGCATGCGAACATTATGACATTTGGGTTTGTAGTTATCTACAGTATTCTATAAGTGTGCCCAAATAGAAGGGACTACCCCACAGAGAACAAGATGTCACAGCACCCTGTTTACCAATGCTAGCTCCATTCACCTTGAGCAGTGCTGATTTATAGCTTCTCAATCTGGATCTGGGTCTGACTAAGGCACTAAATGCTTGAAACCATTCAAAACCACATCTCAGGCATTAGAGACAGCACTCACCTCAGTAACTGAAGAGTCCATCATTGTAATGGAAACAGGAAGGTCTGCATCAGTACAGTTACCGGCAGAGCATATTTTCCACCTAGCAATACACGTTATTTGCATATTGCCCAAACAACAGTGAGATATATTGCCCGTTTTCCTTAAGCACATAACAACTGAAGTCACCACTATCTGTATAGTCAGACAGCTGGTCTCCCAGAGAAAGGCAAATTCATCACTAACATCAATCTCTCCTCCCCCAAACAGCAAGAACCACCACCAGTCCTCCCAACCTCCTCCACACTGCACAACTCTACAGAAAACCCATGGCAAAAGCTTCAAGAGCTGCTGAGTTTTGCTGCAGGCTGCCTGTCTGCATCTCCAGGATCATCCTCATCTTTTAAAATATTCGCCAGCAGTAGTTAGCTAGACTTCATAATCCTAAGCGGTTCCATCTCTATTTAAGAGATCTAAGGAGGCAGCCTGATAAGCAGAGCCATCAGAATTCCTGCTTTACACTCTGGAAAAAAACAACTGAGACTCCTCAAAGCCAACGAGACTTTGACTCCTGAAGGGGAGTCAAATAGGAGCAAAAGGGAGTGTCAGTAGTGAGTTAAATACTGAAAGTAAACACAAGAATGCCTACATCAAGCCTCACTTCTCCCAGATGAAATGATAAGACCATCACTGTATTTGGCTGGTTTCAGTAAAAGCTTTCATAATTTGTTAATAGAACCAAAGAGTTGTCCCCCAACACCATTAGCTGACCGCCAGGCATCCAGTATTTCCTATGAGATGCCTGCTGCTGAGCTCAGCTCAGCTGGGGATACAGTTTTCCTTGGAACCCACTAGATCCCACAGACTCTTTCACCCTTCACCCCAAAGCAGTTATTCTGCCACCTTACCTGTGCCCCACTGATGTCACATCTGAAGTGGACCCGTGTCCCGGATGGCAGCTTTCAAGCAAGCAGCTGTCAGAGCTCTGTCTCCAAGGCCGATCCCAGCCGTGCTCAGGAGGGTTATTTGCGCATGAGGTTTCCAAGTTCAGAGCGTCTGTGAAGAGAGACATGTGAAGAGAGGTGTTCACTGTCAAAGTTGGGTTCAGTCACATATCAGGTCTTGACTAAGTCTAAAAACATCAAGAAGCAAACCAATCAAGTACAGATTTATAGTAAAGCTGCTTCCATCTCGGTACAAAGGGGTTATGTGGCCCACACATATTTTGTATATGGAGAGTCTGCAGCACCTGGGGACAGGGGTTTTCCATCAGTCAGGTTATAGATACTTCCTCACAGGACAGGTTTGTTGTGGTGAATTGTTTGGTGTGGCAGAGAGGGATAGGAAATAGATTTTTTTTTTTGGTATCAGCACTTGACTGGTGCAGGCTGAGAATACCTGCCTCATTTGTGGCTGTATCGTGGTCTTACAGCAAATTGCAAGAACACTCCAAGTTGGCCCACTGAAACAGCCCTTGCAGAGTGTTCTTGTAAGGAACACATGCAGCCGATCAAGAGCTTCTTCCCTTTCCCCCGGGATGCGGTAGAACTATGTTTGAGTATTTCACAGCTTGTGTGAGGAGATGCTCTGTTGTACCAGCTTACTGCTGGAAGGAATGCTTTGTCCCAAAGGCACTCTGCAGTTCTGTGGCCCTGCACATCTGTCAGCAGCCTTTAATACTTGTAAGGCTTGCGAGTCACAGGGAAGTGCAAACATTTTACAAATGCAGGAGAAATCAGCAAATACAATTATTTGAATCTCAGTAGCCATGGCACTTGTTTAAGTTTTTAAACCAGGCCTGACCTCAGCTCAGTAGCAAAGTAGCAGGTCATCACTTGCTATCTCAGTTTGTGCCAGTCAGAATGAATGGGATGAACCCAACAAGCCCTCTTGATCCAGACTGGTAAGCTTGTCAGGAAAACACTTGGATGTACGATTTATACCAACAGTCCCTCAAGCTTTTGCGGTCTCCTGTTAGGCTGACAGCCAGCCACCTTTTCAGGCCCTACATTGCAAGCATTATAAACATGGTTCAGCCCCCTGGATTACATGCAGAAACAGATGGATGACAGATATGGCGCTCTCTATGGTGCATGGTGCATGTTTAGCACCATTGATGCTGTTCTATCAACCCTTTATATCTCAGGATCAAGGGGAAAATGGCCAACACCATCAGGTCTTACCTAGCAGAAGCGTACTATGCCAGTATGAAACATCTGAGGGCAGTACCCTGGGAAGTTCAGTGCCCAGGGTGGGTCCTTCACTCCACCGTCGCTTAGAGCATTGGAGATGCTAATGGAAAAATAGAAAGCAGTGCTGTTGTTCAGTCACACCGAATACATTAATGCCACCAACTTCCCTTCCTGCCCCCCACACAGCTGCATCTGCATAATGTGATACTAACAGTTACACAAATACATCATCTGTTGTTTTTTTGTCTAGAAAAGCTAACATCCTTAATGGCAGAACAGGTACAGGAAGAGACAGAATAATTCAACTTTACGTTTGCAAGAGACATGCTGGTTGAAGCCAGGTCTAGAACAAAATACTAGAAGACCAGGCACGATGAGCAGGGCAAGAGAACCAAGAAAACCACCAACCAAACCCTGTAAAAACCCTAACCAAAACAAATGAAAAAACCACAAACCCTTTCAGCCAAGCCAAACACGTGGACTGAGAAAGGGACCATTCCTCCAGCATCCAGCACCTGCTCCACAGGTGAGATCCTTCAGCAGGAGCAGAAGGGCAGCTTTGTTGTCTTTCTGAAGACAAAGCACTGTCCCCACCATCCCCTGCCCCTGAACGCACACCACTTCCTTGCTGTTTAGTGCTGAAGAAGGTTCACCTGAAGATGGCTTGAGGAAACTTCTGAGCAACACTTAGGCAGCCGCATTTGACTTAGTGTTGCTTAAGTGATAAAAACTGGTAAAGAAATTGGAAGATGTAGCCCCATCTTAAGCCTCTGATCCATCTTGGAATGCAATTTATCAAACACTTGTATTTTGTCACAACTATTCAGAAGCAACAGGAGACTGGTTTTGCAGTAAGGTTTGAGTATAGTTTTGTATGCATGTATACATGTGCATGCATATATACATGTCTCTCAAATTATACTTATTGAATATTTAACTGGCAGAGTTTCTCACAAGGGAAGTTAGTAATTTCCTTCAGGTCATAAAAAAACCCCAAAACCCAAACCAAACAATCCAAAACCCAACAAAACTAGTGTCACATTTTAACATCTCAGCAGCGGTCATAGCCAGCACACTTACCTTCTCTTTTACCAGCTCAGTTGACAAGGGCAGCACACTGTAGTCAGAATCTAACTCTGCACAGCACTGTTGCGATAGAGAAATAGCTTATGGCAGGCAGCCATAGAAGCAAAAAGGTAAAAAAAATAGGAAGAACACTACTACTGCTTAGGAACATAATAAATTTTATCTTTCCAATTGAAATATTTCAGCTGTTGGGAAAATCAGGCAGTTTCCCTTTGCTACTTTCAGCCTTTATTTCTGCAGACCTTTAGGCACAAATATAAGTTCTATTTGCATGCAGCTGGTCCACAGTTTTCTTTCTGCTCTTATGCCCCTGTTACAGCCTAGGATACATTTCAAGATGCTCTGTTTGCCTTTATAAATACCTTGTTGTTCTATGTTAAATCCAGACCGTTCAAACCTGAGATGTAGCAATCCTTACTAGAGATGGTTAGGAAAAAAAAAAGTCTTCCCACAACATCTCCCCCTCCACCCCCTTCCAAACTTGAATAAAGTATTTTTATTCAAAGCAAAGCACTCCAGAGTTATGTAATTTCCAACATATTTTCAGGGGGGCACAGAAGTAAAAACTGTTTCACTGCCTATTCTGACGTCTGGATACTGAAAAATATCTTATTACGAGATTTTAAATACTTGGCTGTTAAGATTGCCTGCAGAAGAGAGGGCTTATTGAGGGGATCAAATCACATCAATGCATCAGGGAAAATTTCCATCAGCCCTGTCTGATATGATCACCAGTAACTGTTTACAGTGAAGACCACCAGCACCACACCTGTAAGTTCTAGCCCATTTTTTCTCCCCAAAGGCTGAAGGAGGAAAATAATGATGTGCCTTCAGTTATGTACATGCTAGAAGAGAAGAAATCGGATGCTGCCAAATTATTTGCAGTTCTTCTCAGCTGTAGAGGTCCTTCCACCAGAGCACCTCCTGTGCAAGCCTACCTTTTCCTCTCCCACCAAACAAGCATCATACCTGACACAGCAATTCACAGAGTCTCCTTTGAAGCAGTTCCCATCTCAGCGCATTAGCAGTTGCTATGAAGAGACATTTACAAGTCTTAAAGGGTTCCTTATAATCTGATAAGAAGCGGTTGGATGTTTTGGCATCTTTAAACCTGACTACTGCCTATCACAAACTCATTGTTCTTTGCTTTAGTCTAGTTTTATGTACAACAATTTTACACAGGAAAGAGAATTTTAAAAGTGCATTTTGTTTTGGGTGTTCAACACTACAGAAAACACCGGGCACTTTCTCTTCCTTGTAGTTACCTTTCCTCCGGCTATAAGTGGGAGAGCAATGCTTCCTCACATCATCAGCATAAAGGTGCCACAGTTCCCTGTGAAATGGACAATTCCGCTACAGCTTATTGGAAGAAGAGCATTTGTCCTTCCAATTTGACATCCTGTACAGAAGTTTTAAAGTCAACACGCTTTATGTTATACTTAGAAACATTCTTTGTTCAAGTTTAGCAATGCCAGGGCCTGCCTCTGGTGACTTCTACCATGACATAAGTCTATCATATGTGGCTTTCAAGACTATTAAGCTGTGGCTTTTATACTACAGCTAAATAATGTGTGGAGTGGTGGTGAAAGGAGGTTTCACTGGCACTGTCACTTCCATGCCCTGGCTGAGGCAACCCTCAGTCTTGTTCCGATTTTGCACTGGATGAGGGCTGTAGCAATTAATGGCAAGGCATGATTAGACATCTGAAACAGAAGGAGCTGGGCCAGGCTGACTTAGGTTAAGTAGTAGCTTCCTTGGCCAACAGGTTCCCTAATTTCCTGTCTCTTACCATGCAGGTGGGAAGAAGTAGGGAAGCAGAGCACATAAGCTGGTGAGAAAGAGAGCATAGCTCAGGCCTTTGGTCAGAAGTGACACTAGACCCATCTGGCTTTCTGCAGGAACCAATATAAAGTACTGTCCTCCCCCACTCCCATCTCTGTTTGGCATCCCTGCTCTTTGTAAACACTTCACAACTTCTCTACATATCTACCATTTTATTTCCATTTACTTGCAGAGCAAGTTTTCTGCAAACTACCTGGAAGAATTTAAAGCCAAGGTCTTAGCCATTTTCAGGGTGGTGATGTTATGGGGGAGTCTAAGGGTTTCTAAATTATCTACCTCCAGCCCCCCCCCAGCTTTTTTTGAGTTAAAGTGGTACCAGCCTCTTCCACATGCCTGAAAAGAGTGGTTATCCCTCTTATAGTTGACTCTAACTCACTTTGCATAAGATCTTTATCTATGCAGAGCTGGAAAAATGGCACACTATTTCCATCCTTATGACTCTTGCTAAAAGAAAAAAAAGCAACTCCACACTTTGGAGGAAGCAGTAAGCATGAAAACAGCATGAACACACACACACGAACAATGCCAAAACATTGGTCAGGAGTCAGCAAACACAGTCTGGAGCTGTCTCTGCCCATCAGTGCATAGCAGTTGTGCCTTAGAGCCAAGACATAGGGTCCCATGTAATTTTTCCTACAAGGCAAATGGTAGTTTCACATAAAGTTGTTTACAATGCACATATGTTGAGCATCATTCACATTACCCTGGACAATGCATGCAAACCTTAGATGGGCTTAATTCAGTCAATTTTGTTTTCCTGTAAGCAAGTGATATACACTCCTGAATTTGCAGAGATAAAGCCATGTGCTGGAATCAAGCTACTTCATTCTCTAATTGCCCAAGCTTTTGGGGTGTTTATGTCAGCAAGTGAGCAAGAGGTAATATGAAGTTTCCATGGTTCTGTAGCAAAAGTTGTGAGTGTATGATGCAATGACATGATTGCTTTCCACTAAAGAGAGCAATCTAGTACCATGCAGTTATTCAAAAATAGAAAGCAAAAACAAGCAGAACGCAGAACAAAAACAGATCTTTCTGGTACAGCTAAGGAAAGAAGTAGGATTTTGTTTGGAATAAGGTGGGGTATTCAGGTGTGGGGACAGCACCTTTGATAAAGGAGTGCCAGTGCCTCCCATGGAGTTACTAACCCTTTCCTCCTGGAATTACAGGTTTTGTTAGGAGGTTTTGCAGCTTTGGTCCAGCCCAACACCCACTCGCTGGGATCCCACCTGACTCTCAGCCCAGATACCAAGGCTGCAGATGTCAAAGGAGAAAGGAAAAAAGAAAGAAAGAGAAAACCAAACAAACAAGACTCCAGAGAGCATTTTACCGGGTGACCTGCAGATCAGCCCCATTACCCCTTGCCATAACTAAACCATAAAGGGTTTGCCCATGCAAGAGTGAAAGCTGGCACACCACCAATAGTTACTCACTTTTCTGGTCTTCCACCTTTTCCTGAAGCAACTGGCAAGTGCTTGTTAAAGCTTCATTCACATCCCTGAGTTTCTGCTGCTCAGAAATGGCTTCCTCTAACTTGCATTTGAAGGATGCGGCTTCCTCACAAGCAGAGTGAAACGCTTCAACTTGATCCTTCGCCTAAGCAGAAACCAACATTTAAGAAAAAAGAAGAGAATAAAAAGGAGATAAAGCAGCCTGGCTAACACAAGGAGCCTCTACAGTTCATGTAAATGAAACCGAACTGCATCTGTTCTTTCTCAGGAAGTGATAAAGCTCCCTCTGAACTTCTGCATTTTTACACTGGGGTGGACTGTGTATGGAAGCTATTTTTGGGCTTTTTTTCTTTTCTTTTTTTTTAAGCCACCACAAATATGCAATGCTGCCTCTTTCATCAGCAAACTGTTGTCACCACCCCCTCAAATTTTACTTCCTCTGCTGGTTCCACTTTTGCAGTGAGGCACTGCATTCCGAACATGCGATTTCCTTTCTGAAGGGCAGCGATGCATTGTACGTAGCCTTTTGCATCTATTTGTTTCCTGTGTAGAAGGAACTAGAGCATCCCTTACCTGTTTGCTGGCATCCTCAAGCTGCTTTGTAGCTTTTTGCAGCTCTAAACCAAGGGCTTCTGCCTGGCCAGCAGTTTCTTCTTGTAACTGTTTGACAGTTTCTATCTCGCGTTGCCTGCGGGGTGGAAGCACACAAACCACAATCAGTTACTGACATTTTAGAGCAGGCATGCCCGGGAGATGACACATGCTCGTTGTCAAGACACACATCAAGAACCACATTCAGCTGTTACATACTGCAGGATCCAGCACCAGGGACCTGGTTCTTTCTAAGCACAATTCAACCCAGTAGGCAGATTGAAAGCTTTCATACAGCACCTTCAGAATTAGGAAGGGGATAGAGCTTTTCCCTGGTTTGTCTCCTGCTGAACAGTGCAACTGCTGTGCCAGGCCCAGCCAGCTGCGTATCAGCTCCTGGAATATCCAGAGAATTCTCAAAGAGCAAGATCTGTCAAGCAGATGCCACCAGGACCAGTATAAAGATGATGGCTTTCAAGGAACCCTTTCTTTTCCATTGCTGAACCCTTTTGCCCATTTCTTCTCCAGCTTACCTTCACATGTTTTTTTTCCTTCTTGCTACCACCAGAAACAATTTTGAAGCAGAAAGGCAGCTTTAAGAAATAAAGCTATCGGTGTTTTTATAAGCGCTTTCCTGAGTGAAGGCAGAGCATGTGGGAGGTCTACATTAACAACGTTAAGCAGAAGGTAAGTCAGGCAGAAGCATAGTATGACTGCTTCGTGTTAGCTCTCCGGGATGCAGAGCCCTAGGAAGCTGCTTACACCCCAAACCCAGGTAAAGGCATATGTGTAAGAAGTTACATTTACTGTAGGACAGCAGAAAGCTCACACAGTGCGTAAGCTTGTCCACAAGGACAGAAAATTCAGATTACTTGTTCTGGAAGAATACACAAACACCTCACAAAAAAGAAAAGCCAAAAAACCCAAACCAAGCAAAAAACCCAAGCCCAAAACAGCAAAACACCCTTCACCAGCTACTTCCTTGAATGTCTGAGGAGAGGGCTGGCAGGCAGCTTTGCCCCTGCTGTCTTTTGCTGCCATATTTGTCACATCGAAACTCATAGCAGGAGCCATGTGCCAATAAGCTAAAATTTAAGGTTATGTTTTCATATTTAATAACTCTTGAAGCTATACCCTTAAATAAACTGAAATGTTACATTGTCTGACCTAGCAATTGCCTCCCAACACATTAACACCTGCAGAAATAATTTTACAGGTCTTGTGCTTCACACAAAACCCAGCAGTTTATTTAATGGTGGCACCTGCTAGATAGGCAGTGCCCCCTTGCTTTAACTGCTCAGTCTGTAGTCTCCCTGGTGTTTTCAAAGACATCTCCAAGATCGTGTGTTAGCTCATACATAAACCTCAACTCCCACATAGTGTAAATGTTATGCTAGAATGAGATTAACTCTCCAGAACATCAGATAGTTTCCTCTGTGAAATGTCTTCAGAATTCAGTAAACTTTGTTCCACGAGACAAAAAGAAAACCAGCCCAAAACCACCACCCCTCCCCAAAAGGCTAGGCAAACAGCAACAACAAACTGAAAACAGAAAGACACTGCTTTGAAGGGGCACCTGGCAGAGAGCTCTTTCCTTAGGTGAAGTTGCTCTGTCTTGGTTCTCCTCAGGTTGGCTGCCATTCGAATAAAATCCTTATCTAGGGATTCCTTGTATTTTTCCAAGAGATGAAGTTTCTGGATCCAAAGGTGTCTTTTTTCTCCGAGTTCTTGCTTGAGAGCCTGTGGAATTTTGAAACTGAACTACCATGTGATTAGACGAGGAGTAGAGCCAGGGAGTAAACCAGAACCACGGTGAGATAAGAACTGATTTCTCTGCTCCACCATTTAGTATCATCACCTACATCCAACACTATCAGCAGTAAAGAAGGTGGATGACTGACAATATTTTGTCATCTGCTCACACAACATCTGGTTGGTGTGGGGGGTGGGGGAACAGGGAGAGATATGGAAAAATACATGTTCATAAGGAAAAAAATATAAAGGAGAAACGGGTGTTTGTGTTGTACAGAACTGTTTTCTGCAGTCTAACAGGTTAGCAAAGCTACCTAAACTTCAAACCTGTGCCTTCCGGCACCTGAATCCAATGGGATGTGGTGATATACAGGCCAGACTCCTGCCAAGTTTTAGTACTTTAAGACTTTAAGACGGAGCAGTGCATAAGTTTGCACAAGAAAACGTACACCTTCAGTATGATCAATCTGACATATGGCTCCCACTTTTTTCACAAGGTTCCTTCAAATCAAAAGCTATTCTCAGCCTGTCTTTCTAGGTAGATCTAGGGTGCACAGATACTTCTCTTCCTCTTTGCCCCTTGTAAAACAAATATACAGTTAGTAAGTATTTATGGTAAACATGGTAGAAGATTACATGGTACAGAAGGCAGTCTTAACTTACCCCAGAAAAACTCTGTCACAAGATGTGCAGATACAGCAACGGAAAACATATTTCATAAGTGAAGTTTTAATAACGACTATCTTGCCGGAAGCACTAAAATGGATAATTTAGACTTCTGTGACCATTTCCTCAAAGCACAACTAAGCCCACTGGCACCAATTTGAGTTTGTATTACAACAAAATAAAACCTAACAATGGTAAATGCATATTTCAGTTTGAGTACATATATAGCAGATGAAAAATGTCCAAGAGATGACCCCGTGACAGGGGTTTTCAGTTTTGCCTCTGATTTGTAGGAATAAAAAGGGGAAGAGAGTAATAATGAGGTGTTAAGTAACATAGAATCCTCTATTTCTCTAAACTGTAACTTGCAGTATAAAGTAGTGAGAACGAAAAATCCAGTCCTCTTTGTCTCACCTTGTTCAACAGAACATGCAAAATAGTGACTTATAAAGAATGCTTAATGAAAAAAAATCAAACAAAGGTCAGGTAAAAATGAGGTTCCTAATTCTGTGATTTTACATTAGTTCAAAGGGGAAAACATTAATTCTAGAACATGGGCTATGTTATCTACTTGCTAGATAATGTTAGAGCCTGAAGTTGTTTGTGAGCCTCAAACAAACAAAAACAAAAGCACATCCAGCATCATGCTACAAAAAAACCCCAGCTGCCAGAGCTAGATAGGTTTACCAGGATGACATGGAATGTGACCATATGCAAATGCCCACATCCTGAAGACCAGTTTCTCAGCCAAGGCAGGCAGCACTCACTCTTAGAAACAACATGGTTTTGACATGTAAGTGCCATAGGCTTAGCAGGGCACATATGACACAGTCTTACCTTCCAGCAGGAGAAAGGTGAAATAGTTTTTACCAGCACCATCTATGTATGCTTAAATATATGTTAATATATTAAATATAAACACAGACTTAAAATTTAGTCTATGAATAATATACTTTAAACATGCTTAAAAGTATGAAACCCCAGCAGAACATGTCCATAATATATTTCACAGGAAATGATGGGGAAGCGTTTAGGCTTTAGGTGGGAGTATGTAGTCCGAGATTAAATCCATTTGTCTACAAAAACTTTAAGGTTAGAAGAAGCTACTTTGAATTTTTCTTTTTTGGATCTACTGTTGTTCAGCTCCACCTATCATATTTCCCATACATCTGGGTTGATCTAACTGGGTGAAGACAAGACATTTGACATGAAGTCACTTCCCATCCCTACAAGTCTCAGAAAGATGGGCCCTTTTTTCTAAAGAATCTTGGTCTTTGATCCTCTGTTAATGTAGTTTTCAAATGCATTGTTATCTAGGAGCCAGAATAGTATTCATTTGCCGTGATCAACTCCAACACCCACACCAGAAGTTGTTAGCTTCACGTGTTTAACAGGAATACGATCCCAACGTGCATGGTAAGTTAACAAGCATTTTTCAGCTGTGACAGCTTTGAAGGAGGAAGTTTTTAGTCAAGATCAAAGAGCTACAACAATGCAGGAGCCGGAAGTTTCCTAGAGTCTACCCAAAGTCATATAAGGGTGAAGAGACAGAGACATTTGCACATTCTCCAAAGGAAAGCTTTCAGGACTCCCATAAAAAAAGGAAAAGCCCTCAAACTTAAAGCTGGCTGCAGGACTGGATGGCTCCAATGATTGCTCACGCCTGCCCAGGAAAGACGAAGAGGGTCAGCTACAGCATTTTGCAGCACTAGAGGAAATGGGTAGGTTTCTGCTTAAAAGCTAACAGCTTAAAGCAGCACATACTGTGATGCCACCTGCTATTACCCAAGTGGGATGAACTGAGTTTTTGCATCTATTAAGGAGCTGAAAGACAGCATCAATACACAGCTTGGTGGAGTTTTCCATAGCAGTGTTCCTAACAACAGATTAGCAATAAGGGGCTGGCTAGAGGAAAAAGCTTCATCCTGCAAGATGAAAATTTCAGAACCTGTGCTGTTACACAGGAGGGAACAAGACAAAGAGTTGAGTTGTGCCTGCACACTGCTGCTGTCACATAGGGAAGTTATTTTTGCTGATTGCCTTGAGCAAAAGCCTTTACTTTGAAGCCTCACGAGAGGTATGAGTAAAAGTAAAAATACATTAGATTAAGTTGCAAGAGATGGTTTTGTAGGAACTTTTCCTGTGGAGTGTGTCCAGATAGAACAGAATTCTCTGCCTTTCAAAAGAAAGCAAACGCTATGAAGGTTTTGATTTGGAAGTCTGGTTATAAAGCCACCTTCATCCTCCCCAGTGGTGAAACCAACTACTATTGTAGTCAGATTCAGAGCATAGTAGAAAATAGGTGCTCAAGGCACGGAGGAGCATGTAGTGGGAAGACAAGCTTCATAGCTCACACAGTATAACATTGCCATCTGACCTCATTTTCATCTTCAAATTGACTTGCTTCATCTACCCTTTCCTTCAAGCACAGTTTTAACAAAGTGAGCTCTTGCACAAGACAAGTCAGGAAAAACACAGTATTTAAGTGAAAAGCAATCATCTCCTTCCTCCTCCTCCTCACAAAAAAAGTTACAAAAGACTATTTCTCTTCATACAGCCATCTCCAGCCCCCAAACGTACTGCTGTGATCTCAAGTAATTAATATACATAGCACGTAGCAGTTAGGTACCGACCTCAAGCTTTTGCACAGCCCCACAATTACATAAAATGGCTTTAGAGAAACAGTTGCTTACCACGAGTTTTCTTTCCCAAACATGTTGCATGCTCACGTCAGAATCTTTTACCCATTGTAAAGAAGACATTATCAGCTCCTCTGCTTCAGAGGCTTCCTCTTGCTGAAAAACAAGAAAAAAAAAATCAAATCAAACAAAACCCTAAACCAACCACCCCTCCCCTCACAAAACCAACCAAATAAGAACAAAAAAACCCGACCAACCAAACCCCAAACCATGGTGTTTCCAGCACTAGTCTGACACAGCACTGCCCAGAATTACCCAGGTTATAAGTGACAGTGTTAGTGTAGGTGCCAAGTGACACTGTTAGAGTGAGTATACACCCCACTCCACTCCCGAAGCTGCTATTCTTAATTTTTCAAGAGGAGTAAACATGATCCAAGTATCAGTGCTAGGAGACATCTCAGTTAAAAGGCTGATAGAAGACCATATCCTTATTCACATGAGCTCTGCCACTGACCAGATTTCGCATGACAGTCTTAAATTTTTCTTCCCCATATTCAGGTCCCTGAAGTAAAACCAGCACTTCACGGTCCAGTGTTTCATCCAGGGATGTCCATTCAGTCTTGGTAATCTTTGAAGAGATGGAAGAGCCAGCTAGTTTATTTTGACATCTCCTTATTGCAAACCAGCATCAGTGACATTTAGACTTCTCTGAAGTATCCCTGCGTTGTATTTACCAGAAGGTCAGAGCTACTGAAACTTGAAACTTGTAAAAGCTTTTCATGTCATGGGGATTTAAAAAGAAAAAAGCAAGCCAGCCAAGCTGCTAAGTGATCCAATATAAATTTTCACATCAGGAGTAAGCAAGAGGAAGTCAATAATTAGTTATATTTATTCAGAAGAGGCTTTACCAAGTGATGAACAAGCAGAGCCATTACTTGTTTTACAGGTGATTTGGTGGAATTGTGTCTCATTGCAACAGTTGAGAGGCAAACACAATGACTCACAGTGGTTATGGGGAGCTGCAGTAGGGGATTATACATTACTTTCAAAACGGAGCTGCCTAGCCAGGTCCATTTGTGTCTCTTTTCCAGGCCTGTAGTTTTAGTCCATTAGTAGATTTTTTCTTTTCCTGTGGCAAATGCTAACTGTTTGCAAATAAACCACATGTAAAAACACAGGAAAGTCTCACAAGAAAAATCCCTGCGATAGCATATATTGGTTATCAACTTTGCTACACAGCTTGTATTTGAAGGGAAGACAGCACTGTCAGGAAGGATGGGACTCCATGGAATACCTTCAGGGAAATGGGCACAGAATAGCTCAGATAAAAATCTGAAACAGAAGCACAATGTACATATAAATTGGTTTAGGGATTCTTCTCAGTTCTTCCCCATTGGAGTGCTGGAAAGCTCCCAGAATGGTAAATTAGAGACCAAACTTCCAGTGTTATGTGAAGCTTGTCTGATCAAAAGCGTAGTTCCCAGAAGTCACCAAACCACATGCCAGGTGTTCTGCAGAGGACATGGGGGACACTACAACTCCAAACCGACAGGCTCAACTACAGCAGTAAGGTTGTGTCAGCCTGTGCCAGACTCAGAAGGATGATTCCCCCGTCCTCCTCCGAGTTACTATTCAAAGACCTCATTGGAGCAGTCATGTCCCCCTAAAGATCAGTCTCCATTGTATCTGCTGAGGAGCAAGGGAATGTTACCTACAGGCAGATGCTCAGAGTTCCTAAAGAATAAATTAGGTGAAGACTCTACAACTTTGTCAAGGTGATTACTCTAATGCTCAGTTTTCTTTTTCACTACATTAGATCTCAAGGAAAATGAAGTTTCCCCTCCTGCAATTGAAAATCATTGTTCATATCTCATTTGGGCAGTACAAGAAGAAAACAGACTGTTACTTCCTGCAGCATAATAGCTTTTGTATATTCGAAAACTCATGTCTTCTCCTATAAGTCTGCCAGCTACATGCGTGACTCTAGTCTTCCAGATTTACTTGTAAAGTCCCTTTTTTTTTTTTTTTTTTTAGATCTCCAAGTGCTTTGTTTTTCTTTGTATTTTCTCCAACATAATTGGGACAATAGTGTAACTTGCACATTCTATGCTTGCATTGTAGGATTAATGACTTTGAGTTCCAAGGCTACTTAATGATCTACAGAGCATGAGCTTTGTTCTTCCCAACTGATGCAAGACACTGGAATGATATTCAATAAAGATTTGAGTCATACCTCGGAAGACTGAGCAAGTTCCAGTTCACAGTGCAGTGAATTTGTCCCTTCAGGAATATTGCTGTTCAATTTGCACAACAATGGGAAATTCAACCCATTTCTAAAAGAAGCAAGAAAAATAAATAAATAAAAGAAAACACATCCGCCCTTTTTGACTTGACAAACTGCATTTCCTGGGGCTTGTTTGCAATACTCACGAGATCAGCTCTTGCTGCATGTGTTGCATGTTCTCCAGTAGCTTATTCTTTTCTGTCCGCAAAGTCTAAAACATACATCAGACCTGGTTAGAGCATTAGTTTGTCATGCAGAATAAGCAAAGGATATGCATGCTTTCTCCTCTCATAGTCAAAAACCTATACGTGGTCCCGTACCTCTATTATTGAGGAACATTCCACAATAGTTAACTTCAGTTCTTCGATGTCCTGCTCTTTCTGTGGAGAAAAAAAGCCTTTAAATGACACAACCCAACAATTAGCACATTGAAGTGCATTTGTAACACTTACATCTGATGTATTTTAACCAGAATAACACTATACTCAATGCTGCATCATAGCAGCAAGCCATGCTATTTAGGTTTGAGCAGCAGCCTGACTACATAACATAAAAATAGTTGCAATTTTTAAAGAATAAGGTGAATTTTTTTGCATACTGGCTAACAAAGCCCTTGGATGACCTTTCCTATGTAGCTCCTAAAATTAGAGACAGAAAATCACTTTCCGGTTTCCACACTTTATTACTTACCTGGTTTTTGTACCAGCATTAGCTTCTTAAGCTAAATGGAAGGACTCTGTGTTTAGCTGAAAAACTGGACTATGAAAAAGAGCTTTAATCTCAACTGATCCTTAAAACTGGTTGCTATGTTCAGAGTTTATTCTCATTAGTTTTCATGATTAAAGACATAGGGCGTAACACCCATCGGATTAAACACCACCTAATGAAAGAGCTGATAGAGAATATATCAACCCTCATGGTAAGACTGAGGAATTAGTAAAGGTAGTAGTTTTCTTAGCATCCCAAACCAGCAATGGGCTTCACTCATGTAATGCCATTACAATAGAAGATTGCACAGAGAAGTAGATAATTTCTTAGAAAAAAACAGGAATTTCAAGTAGGAGCTCTGGTCCTCTCACCCCTTTTATCTACAGTTCTTCCTACTCTTTATTTTTAAAAATAGTTGATGGTTTTGAAAGAGATGAAATACACAGAAAGCTAAATAGGAAAAGCAAGGTTCTAGAATGAAGTTTCCAGCCTTAGCAGAGAAAACTGATGTATGGTGCTGAAGATTTAAAATAATAAAATAATAAAAAAACACAAAATAAAGCAATAAAACACCAAAACCAAATAAAAATACTCATAAACAAAGCAAAACAGAACCCCCAAAACAACAAGCAGCAAAAAACCCTAACCCCATACAAACCCTCAAAAACCCCACAGCGTTATTTATCTTCATGTACCTTCTGCAGGCCTGGAAAAGAAAGGTTGGCATAATAATTTTCGATAACCAACAATCCTATCCAATCTACCTTTGTATAAAAAAACTATGAGAGGGCTTTTTCTAGCTTACAGGTAAACCCTAATTACCACAGATCTTAAAGCCAACAACTCAGTTTTCCATACCAGTTTCTTCAAGGTTATTCAAAAAGGTCACCTTTATCTACAAGAACATGCAATCTGCGCTCAGAATTCCCATTTAGTCAATAAGCTAGAAAAGCCTTCTTAAAATTAAGGGGTACTAACGAGGCCACAAAAGTTTTGAATCATTCAAGGAGGGAGGAATGAAAGCTATTTAAAAACATACCAAAAAGAAACAGTTAATTCATTTGTGCCCTTAAGCTGCTTCAGTTAAAAACCAACCCAATAAAACCCTATTAAAAAACACTCTGCTGCTAAATTATTGGCTGGATCACACTGAAGTCAGGTTGTCACTCTTTGAATTCAGCTGCAAAACCGATTTTTACAAACAGCCCAATAGTCAAATATTTCATCAGCTGATTTAGAACATATCCTGCTAAATAAAAGTTCCATTAGCCTAGAAGGCTATCTGCATAATTCATGAATCCAGAGAATTCCAACGCCCTTATGTAGTCTTATGTCTTTGCTTTCTAACACAAAATACAAGTTTAAAACCAACACCAGAAATGTTTGGTCTTCAGCAAAACCTGGGTAATTCTACCTCACTAATGAGAAAGGACAAATTTAACTTTCCATTGGGCTCTAAATCAGTTTGGCACAAAATTTACGCAACTGAAGTAAACCACAAAGGACAGGATCTTCTGCAGGTACGTTCTTTCATCAGGTGTTAAAAGAAGTAGCCTGTAGCCTTTAGAAGCTTCTGTATGTTTTTCTGAAGTTTGCAAGTTTGTTTTGTTTTAATAAGTTGTGGGGTTTTTTCTTTTTTAAACAAAATCAGAATCCTGAAACCTTTAATTATGCTGACTCATAACCAGGTCCTAAAGCAGTTCTCGCCTACTTTGAAGCAATTTATAGGATCAGGTTCTGTAGTGTGAGAACAGTAGAAATAAAAGTGCCACAGCGAAGACTACTGCCTTGCCTTTTTACAAAACATCCCATAATCAGTATTTTCAGTCAAGACAATAATGAAGTAAGAGCAACTAACCTGGACCAAGCTTGCCTCTTTATTCACCACAGTGGTCTCATAGATATGCATTTGTACCTAAAGAATGAAAAGACCAAAAATACTTCCTGTCATTGGTATGCACTATAACACAAGTCTGTTCCTGTGCCCTACTCGAAAGGGAAAAAGGTTATTAACATCCCTATTTTAGAAAAATCAGGTTCTTTGAGTACCTTGGATGGTGCTCTTCAAAGTTCAAATCTTGTACCCGGTTAAAAGTGAAAGCTTTCTCAGCTTTCACGGCTGTCTTTTCTTCCTCTTGTCTGTTCTTGCCTTGTTTCAGCAAGATCAGCCAAAGCACAGCTTTCTAACATATTTTCCTCAAATAGTGGGGAAAAGGTTTAGCGAAAAGGAAACATTCTTTCCTTAAAGGAAATAATGGAACTGTGGACTGTTTATATCAACCCAGTTTTTAACGTCCAGACAGCAACTTAGTCAAAGCTGTCACATTGTCTAATTGTACTGCAATTCTTTAACAAAGGCAGGTTCAGGGCTGCCTGCCTTCCAGAAGCAGAAATTCTTCTCACTAGACACAAGTAACCTATAGGCTGTCCTTCTGTTCCTCCTAGAGCTGAAATGCTTACTTGAAGTTCTTCTGCATTTTTAGACAGCTCCAATATCTTCTTTTGAAGTCCATCGGTATCCATGCTGTTCCTAATATTCTAAACAAGATAGAGTGTACAGGCACAGCTGAATTGATTGACAGTTTCTCCTTGAAGAAACTAGGCAAAATGACATCTCCACCCCCAAGGTGCTGCCTACTCTAAAGCACTACCAGTATTTATGCACATGCGTTCTATGTGCTTGTACCACTGAAGCTGTTTCTGCTCCTTTTTCCCATAATTTCTCTAGAGCCCTATTAAAAGAGAAAAGCTTCAAAATGTGATTTATAAGCAGACCTAAAAAGCTAAGGAAAAGCTTTCAGGCCTGCAGCATGAGGATTATTTTAGGAAAGATGCTGTTTAATAGCTATTTGGAATTACAAGCTTTTCAGAAAGACTAATCTTGAGCATGGTAAGCATGCAAAGAACGATGACTACGATGTCGGTATCATAAGATCCCAAATCCATGAAGTGCCTCTTTTCACTACTATGCATAATTTAACTTGTTTCTCGCTTTCACCCTAAATAGGCTAAGATACAGGCTGTAAGCAACTATTAAAATATGTGATCACCTGATAAAAAAATGGCTTATAAAACATTTACTCTAACAAAATAAAGTGGTGAAAGGCTCTTCTCCAAACAAGAAAACACCAAACAGAAAAACAAAAGAAAAGAAAATAGGAAAAAAAAAACCACCAACAAACCCAAAACCAACCAAGAGATACAGCTCCACTAGCAGTATATTCCCTACAAGCCTCATTTAGGTCCTTAGGCAGTGCCAATGGATCTATCTGCAAGTGGAGCCTTCAGTCACTGCATAGTTTTTTTGGGGTTACATTTCTATATAAGATTTCTCTTTTGTATCTTAAAGGAAGGAAACAGAAGTGAACATCAAAAAATGTTCAGTGGAGGTTGTTTCAACCTCGTTATACTATTTACAGCTATGTTAACCAGAAATATTTTTATTTTGCCTATAAAGCTTTGAAAAAGAGGGGGAAAAACACCTGTTTGTCCCTGTCCTCAGTGCTTCTCCCAACCTCGTATCCTTACATACCTAGCAGATGAAAAGTCTAAAGCACAGTGCAGCTTCAAGATACAGAGTTCTATGAGAAGTCACCCTTGTAAAATGAAAGATATCTTGATAACCTAATTAACATGTCAGGCTTCAAAGTCTAACCAACATTTCATTTCTTAACAGTGAGCTTTTAGTTAGACAAGAACACATACTTGCAAAATCATGATTTATTTTACCTCTTCCTGAAGAGAAGTAACTTTGATGATGAGAGACTGATTTTCTTTTTCCTGGTCAGGTTTATTAAAAGAAAAAGGAATATTTTGTTTTTAGCATGTCAAGTTCAACATTCAAAACCAAGCTAAGCCAGAGAGCAACAGGCCACAAACCCCTCCAGAGCCCAACATGAAGCCGTGGTGTGGCATTCCTTTGCTTCAGAGAGCACAGCCAAAACGGAAGTGCTAAGGCTGACCCAATTCATGAACCTTCACTGAAGGGTTTGACCCAGGCGTTTCAAATCAGGGTAAAACTCAGACCACTAGGTAATATGAAGGAGGTGTTAAGACCAAAAAGAGGAAGTCTAGTTGCACTCATGCTTGAGTAAAGACAGAACTAGAAAGCCTATGCGCCACACTAGGCTTTCTTCATCTCAGACATGAAGAAATGTAGCAGTATCCCAGGCAGTGCCTCCACTATGCAGGGAACAGTAACTAAGGGAATTATAAGCACAACTACAAAGCTTCTAATAATATTTCTCTCTCCCACCCCACCTCCTTCTCACAAGGTGAGTTATACGTGTGATCTCAAAGCAGATCAATAACATGTACACACTGCAGCAGGAAAGCACACACACACACACAAAAAAGTCTTGTGTTCTTGCTTGGCATGAAAGCCTTTTTTACTTCTAATTGCCTACCATCAGCAGCACAGAGCACTGTGGAGCACCAATTTACAGCTGCACCCACACAGCAAAACACAGTGATGCCACTGCAGTGTGAACAACACGCACGGCAGCAATGCAAACATATGCTCTCCAGAGAGCCTACACTTCAGTGTCTGGAAACACCTGCCAAAGCTGCAGCCACATCAGCCTTGTTACCAGACTGCTTCACACCTCTTACAGTCAAGACAGACTTTGATATTCAGACACCTGGTGTTCAATCCAGATGCTGTCATGTAGGCAGCTTGTGTTCTTTGAGACACACCAAGGTGTGCTGCCCGGCTTCCATCTACTAGTCCAGAATAGAAAGATTTCTCATAGCTCCTTGTCATATCTACCAACCCATATGGACACTGGCAATAACATAGGGTGTTTTGGAAAAGTTGTGAGGACATCTGAGCATAATCTCCTGTCTCTGCTGGCTTTAGAAGTCATGTGAATTTCATGATGGCAGCACAAGAACTGTTGTCTTCAAGCATAATTATATGCGAGACTGGCCCTTTTAATTGTTTTATAAATTCCAACTGACACTGGTTTAAAGAAACTTCACACTGATTTTGTAAGACTAATAAATCACATTTCAAAACACCCTCAAAAGTTTCCAGTACCTGCTGGCACAGAGGAGCTCATACTGATGATTTTTACAGTCTGAGCAACCACGCTGTTGCTGCACTAAAGCATGAGATGCTGTACAATGTAAGCTAAGAAATAAGAGCACCTACTAGCTGCTTATTCTGCCAGAGAATCTGTTGTCTTTTCTCTTCCAACAGGTTCAGGTTGTTTTTTGCTTCTTCTAGTTCTTCTTCCAGTGATTTGGCTTTCAGCACGGAATGTTGGATGCTGCATGGGGGGAAGTAAATCCAGAGAAACTTTAGTGAGTTACTATTGGTCATTAGATGGGCTTGAAATACCAAGAACAGTATTTTTAGAAGCCACCAGGGACTTTCTTTGGTACAGATATTTCACATAAGATCAACAGTCAAGTGCAAGCCTGTCGTTTTTGTCCAGTAAATAAACGCTCATGGACTTACCCTTTGTTTATCAACCCCTTCCACTCTCACAGTAAGGGATGAAACCCCAGGCAAATATAGCATCCAAGATAGCATGCTTTTGTTTGCATTCACCTACAGCCTAGCTTGTTATAGTCAAATATCAGGTTACCTGAGCACGTAACTTCATCTTTAGAGCACTTCATTGTTAGCAATTAAGGAAACCATTTCAGTTCAGTTTTCAAGGGTAAGCCCTGCATCATTTTCTTGTCCTGATCTGATACCCCAAGGTATATTTAACCAGTGGGCTGCTAGCTATCTTTCCTGGCTTGCTCTAGGCTGCAGAACACTCCTGAGAACATGGTCCAACAGGAGGGCATACATCCCATGCCAGCTACTCTGCAGACTCCTGGCTTAAACTCCCCAGGAGATACTGGGAATGGTTTTGCAGGTCACGTAACTACATCACACTTGAATTGGTAGGGTCAGATTAGCATTATGAACTTATTGTAAATAAAGGCTTATACTTGTGGCATTGATGGATCCCCAGGCTGCAGCAATACTAAGCTAGTAAGAAAACTCACTTTAGTTCCTCAAGGGACTAGTAAACCAGCTCTTAAATGCTCATTTCCTCTCTGCTTGTTAGCAAGCACGTAGTCTGCGATTGGGAGCCTTCCAGTGATTAGCTGTTCTCTTAGTAATATTAAGCATTTTAAAAAATTATTATTCCTACTTTGTGTCTTTGATTTTGCTTTACCCGAAGATTTTACCTGTGTGCACTTGTAGCAACTTCTGCTGCAAGAGCTAGGCTATAAGAGGAATGACTTAAATGAATGACTTATAACACCTCCTGATTTTATAAGAACCAGGAGGTACAGAGCAGAATGATCAAGTTGCTGGAAGTTGCTGTCATGAAGCACTGGTGAGGTTAAAAGATGAAACAAGGCTGGATCACTTGGAAAAGAGACATATGCCCATGGCCATTACACTGTAGACCTGGCACCATCAGGGTCTCCCACCTTTTTATTTGTTGACGTAGATCCTCATTATCTGCCAATAGCTTATTGTTGGTCTCATCCACAGCTTCCAGTGTGAGCTTCAGCTTGCTGTTCTCCTCCTGAAGCTTCTGGTTGTTGTATTGCAGGTCCGCAACACAGATTATCAAGTCAGAAGTCTCCCTGTTCCAGTAATCAAACAAGGAAAGACTGAGAAAGGCAATTTGATCCAATTTAGACTGTCAAAAAATCCTGATGCTGTGCTGCACTGATGAGAGGCAAGAGGAGATCCCACAGAGGGCTTGTAATGCTGCAGTGTATTGTCATTTGTTCTGCGTTGAGATACAAGATTGCCTCCGGATCAGTTCTCCAATTCACCAGGAACCATTTTGGTTTTAAGCACTATTTTTTTTTAATGCTCCTTGAAATTAAGATGTGCCACCAGATTTTCAGGAGATAATGTCTTCTATTGTCACATAAACCTGGGAACTTAGGGAAGGGAACGTACATTTTTAAAAAGGAAAAGGAAACACATGGCAAAACTCAGACCACAAGGAATTAAAGAGACAAATGGACACAGAAGAACCGAGATATCAGTAGGAAGAATTACCAGTGTGTTTTTAAGCCTGAGCAGAAGCTATGAGGAAGAATGTGGTAGCAACAAGAGCTACTACAGACACATCAGCATTAGAAACTCTACCAAGAAAGTTTTCTGTAACAGCAGTTCTTGGAAGTAGCTCTCAAGTATTTCAAAGCTAGGAGTAGGAACTTCTGAGAAGGAATTGCTTGAATGGACTTACATATCTCCTCTAGACACATCACCCCCAAAGGCCTCCAAGCTTCCTGATGTAACATTCATCCGGACAGTTGTCTTTTTTGCTGAAAGAAGTGGGGGAGTGTGTTAGCTATAGATAGTATAGAGTGAGAAAATGGAGTTTTCCAGAATAAAATGGTCTGCACCTTCAGGGGTGGTTTTATACACTTTGGATTCCAGGTCTTCCATGCTTGCTACTGGTTCCTCAGTGGCTTCATCTTCCCTGAAAAAAAAAAAAAAAACCAAACAAGCATCAAGAATCACAAAATCAGCATGATAATGAATCACTTACCAACTTTTTAGATCTAAAAGCTTTCAGCCAAAACCCGCACTGTGGTCACAGTGTTCTGATAACATCTTTGTTACAGAGTACAGAAGGCACAAGCCACAAGAGAACTTTCTCCTCTTCTGTTTCTACAGAAGCTTTTATGAGATAGATTGATTGATAAAAAGCTATTACCATTTACTCTTACAGTCTTCAATCCACTCTTTCATGATGGCATGATATGTTTCCAGGTCCATGGAGATGTCTTTCTGATCTGGGTCAAGCATGATGCACAGCTCTTCAAGACCACTATCTTCCAACCCCCGACTGGTTGTATGTCTCAAGTAATCAACTATCTTGGAAACTGCAACTTTTCCTAAAACAGATACAGATGTCCATGTGCCAGACTCTGATGTCTAGTAGGCAATTATAAAGAGCTGTAGAAGGGCAAGCTACTCATCTGCACTGGTGTGTATTCAAGTTGCCTTCCAGAGCTGTAGACAAGCAACTGTTCCTTGCAGTTCTTCCAGGAAGGAAGAGCTTTATTTTTTTAAATACAGAAGTATGAAAATCCAGTTTACTAGTTTTTTCAGCTCCAGTTTAAGAACAAACTCGATACATTTACTATGCTACCATTTTTAGGTCTCTCATCAAATTGTGCAAATCCTGTGACTTAACATTGTCTTAGTCTACAAGACAACTCCATTCTCTACCATTGTAAGTCTCGTTTGAGG
The DNA here is from genome assembly GCF_037157495.1 of Lathamus discolor. Taxonomy (NCBI): domain Eukaryota; kingdom Metazoa; phylum Chordata; class Aves; order Psittaciformes; family Psittacidae; genus Lathamus; species Lathamus discolor. The sequence goes on from NC_088884.1 coordinate 62,249,892, forward strand.
TGGAAGTCAAAGGAATTCTCTCTTGATCTGAAGTCGCCCAGAGTTCTATTTTCTAACAGGAAAAAGCCTTAAAGAAATTACAGTCATTTCCAGTAAGGCTGATTGCTAGCAGCAGGTTGTTCCTGTACTTCCTCTGCATTAAAATAAAGCAAAGATGAGCTGAGGGGGAAGGGGACTGAGGAGGGAAGAGACAAGCACTATACAAAAGAGGCACACACATCTATTCTGCATCTGCCACATATACAGCCACTTGGCTAAGCGAGCTAGTTAGTCTACCATATATCATGTCTCAGGAATCATAACACAATCTAAACCATGAAAATTTGTTGATAGAAGAACAAAACAGAGCAATGGAAAGTCACTGGCAAACCTGTCTGGTCTACGTCGCATGCATAGAAAATGGTGGTCAGTAGGTCTTCTTCACAAACCAAACTCGCATCATGCGTGGTGTCTGTTTTGTACTCCAGTGACTGCTTCCACCCTATGAAGGATATGTTTGTTATTGACTTTCACGCACAACAAAAACCACATCTAAACTCTTCTTTTTATATTAAAGGCAGACTAAATTAAAAGCCAAATCTCTTCTCCACAAACAAGGAATTAGCAGATTTGAGTTTTTGACCTGACTCATTACTTCCTCATTTTTTATATTCACAATAACAATTTATAGAGTAAATTTTAGATTTTATTCAGCGCTTTCTGCTGCCTTATTAAATTTGAATTATTCTAAAACATCTCATTACTAGTTTAATTAGTAACTAAATGCCATCTATGTAGGTTGAGTGCTCAACTGTCTAGGATTTTGGACTGGGAGGTTCCCCCCTCTCCCCCCCAGGATTTTTACCTCTTTCACTCAAAGATGACCTCTTTGACACAGGAGATCGTTTCACAGCACTTTCTGACTTTTTATCAGGTGTGAAGTAATATAAATTTGGACTTGATGTGAGATACTTCTGTTCGTGAGGCACATCTTTGGACTCAATATTTGATAAAGCAGACAGCTTGTTTTGAGCATTGGCCTCTCTGGATCTGAAGGAGGACGGAGAACAGCTCTCAATGGCACATACTGGCATCCATGAGCTGCAGGATCTCTCTTTTCTTTTAATGATTGAGCATGTGGCATTTATAGGACTGGAGTCAGACATGTGACCAAGACAAGGTGACAGCAACTGCAGGTCTGCAGAGAAAATGCCGTCACAGCTGGGACTGATTAAGTGCTGATCAGTACTGTCATGACTTCTGAAAGTTCTTTTCTTCAGTAGTTCTTCTAGGTTTTTTTTGGCATTGCACTGTGGACTGTCAAAGTTTCGGGACTGAAACTTTGGTATCTGCAAAGCAGGGTTAGAGACTTGGTCCATCATTTGGATAGATTTGATCTTTCTGCATATACTGTCCACTGGGTTATGATGTCTTTTGTTAGCTCCAGGTTCTGAAGACATTATCAATTCCCCTCTCCTGCAAAATATCTGGAAAGAACAGGGACATGATACAAGAGTCAGGATGATCCACAGACACATATTCCCTGAGCCAGTTTTCTGTTCAGTAGACTTGGAGCTCTGGTAGTAAGTGGTTTGAAAACCTTTGCTCCACATACCAACTGTGACAGAAGCCTTCCATCTTGATATTTAGCTCTCCAGGGAACTAGAAGTCACATGGATTTGGAAAAGGTGGGGAAGGAACAAAGAGATGCTTTCTGAAATCTCACTGCTTATTCTTAAATACAATAAGCATGACAGCGATGGGGGAAGGCAGAGAGGGGAGGAACTAGAAAACCCCCTGTGGAACACCCTGCAACCTAGCAGCTGATTACATTTTCAGATTAGAGGAAGCACTAAGCAATATTACTCAGACCAATTTATCCCAAATTGGGCATTTCATTTTTATATGAAAGAAATGAAACTCCTCACACAACTTTTGTAAGTATTACTTCTGATCACATCTGTAGCAGTTTTTATTTCACTGGTTCCGTGTTTTTTTGCTCAGGTCTAACAGCCACAACTGTCCAGCTATTTATTGCAGGTGCCACCTACAGCTACAGACACCATCAGTTTCTGATCTCTTTTTGTGGGTTCGCAGTCAAACCCCACAGGTTGGTTAAAGTATTTTGAGCCTGCAGCTTTCTTGCAATCGTCTCGTGACATGTTTCAGAAGGCAAGATTTAAATGTAGCTTGCTTTCAGGAAAATACAAGTCTGTCTTTCCGGGGTTGCTCTTTGCAGGTACGGGGGTGGGGTAGGAAAAGGAAGAACAACAAGAGTTTTCACATTTCACTGAGCCGACAAGGACAAAAACCAAAACCCAGTTGTTCCTTTTACCAGTTAGCCATCCTATTTGGGTTTTTATTATCTATTATGTCAGGCAATATTTAAACAGGCAGGTAGGTGGGAAGGTAGGGGGGTGTGTGCATGTGACCAAGGCATGGAAGGGCGCATTTAGCAGCAGTAAAGTCACATTTCAAGTGAGACATTAATCTTTACTCTGCAATTTGCAACCACTTCTGAACTGAGTAGTTAAGAGCTTCCATGTGACACTGTCCCACTGCAGATTTCACTCTCAGTTTCTCACCCCCCAAAAAGAAGGAAACAAATAATATTATTGGAATTTAGCTGTGACATCTACACCAGTGTAAGAGACATATTACTAAAATATTACCATACAGATAAAGCTAACCAAAGCTCCCAAGGATCAGATTTTAAGAGATATCTTGCACCGAGTGTTGCAACTACATACCTGCCTTCCACCACTCTATCACTTTCAACTCCTCAGCTCTGAAAATACACTGTATTGCTTCTCTCCACAAGATTACATACAACATTAAAAGCAAAATCCAAAGCACACACAAAACCCAACACTTACTTTGAAGTAATAAACAGGGAAGCAGTGAAGAGTCCAGTATATGTTAACTGTATAACCTATATGACTGACAACAAGCATCCTCAGATAAAACCTCAGTAAAACCATCCTCAGTAAAACCCTCTGGGACTGGGGTTTTACTCGTAGCCATCCTATCAGAATTGCATTATCAGAGACCAGAGTTCTGTTGGGGTGGAGAGGAAAATTAAACAGCATCTTGCAAATACAACTCAAAAGGTAATGTGTGCATGTGAGAGGGACTGACATAGCTGCTCACGGGGGCAGAGCACCAGACTCCTTGACCCTGAAGGGATTTACCCCTGTATAGTGCAAACACCTTGTCCCCAGGATATAGACTTCACTGAACTGTACCTTTATGCTCAAACTCTGAACCAAGAAACAAAAGGAAGCAACCTCCCACTCCCCAAGAAGTTTTCTCCCTGCTTTTAAGTAACGAAAACCCAATTCTTTTCCCCAAACCAGCATCATGCTTTACTAGCATTTAACATGACAGTTGCCACTTGTATAACCTTGTGAGGCAAAGAGGAAAAAAACACATGTAGACATTTGTTAATCTGGAGTGCAAGAAACTTAAACACTTACTGTTTTTCTTCAAGTGTTTTATTACAAACTTCCTGCATGCCAGCAGCTTGGGTTTATATATGTAGACTCAAGATGTCCAATTTTATTTCTCTAGCATTGTTTCTGTAAGTAGCACCATTAATTCCTTAACTGGTTAAGCGCTCGTTAGTTAAAGGAACACTTAAAAAAATAACAACAGTAAGACTTTTAGAATAGCTTTTAAAAAGAGACTGCTTTTTATTATTATGGCGGTTTTAAAGGATTTACCCCTTAAAAATAAGTTCTAGGAAGTTGAAGTAGTCTCCTATATTAGAGATACAAAGAAAAACTTAAAAACATTGAGTAGGATTTTATTATGTTCTGTAAGTACACAAGAGCTTTCAAGCAGATATAAGTAACACTCTATTAAAGAATATTAGTCTGATCATTTGCAAAAAAAGAAACCATTTTAAAAAAAGAAACAGTCCAAGACCTCATACTTACTCTAGCGTATGGAAAAATACCTTCTTTTCCTCCCTGGTAGAGATAGCACAGGCTAACAAAAGCTATTCTAGCTGCTCCTCTGAGGAGGGCTACCTAAATGGCTTAAGCTACTCAAATTAGCAGAGAACTCATTTGATGGGAAATTAGCTTTACAAGGTACACTTGTGGCTGCCACTCAGCTTTAGGTCTGGGAGGGGCAATGAGCTGCATGGAGGTGCAAATCAAACATCCCTCTCTAGTTTTCTAGCCCTTCTTCCCCCAACCCCATCTCTCCTGCAGCTAAATGAATTGCCTGCAATTTTATACGCATCCTGATGTCTCCCTGCTATCCTACCCTTATTTTTAAAATGGTGAGGAAAATAATGCTATAGCTTATTAATGTGTCTCAACTCAGGTGCCTGGGATGTTTCTTACTTACTATTAGCAGTTCTGTCTTACTTTTCCCACCTACTGCAAAGTTTCAGGCAGGAGCAGATCTCTCATAGGTTTTCTTGTGACAGTTGGAGCAGAGTAGCAAGACACTATAAATTTCATAGTTCTTACTACCTTTTAAAGGAAGTCAAACATTGAAGTCTCTTGGGCTGATGTATTAAAGTCTCTGTGTCACTGTTTGCTCTGCACTTGGTTCTGTGAGTCAAAAAAAAAGAGTTTTGAATCAGGACTGTTAACCAAGTCCTCTCTTTAGTATTAAATTCTCAAAAAAGATTTGCATACTAAGAGCATGGATCTTTGGGTATATGCTGTACAAATAACTGGAAATAGAAAAATGTTGTTGAAGGAATACTCTTGCCTGCCCAGTGCCTACTAACTGCACAGCCCATCAGACTTCTCCAAACATGTGGAGAAGTGACACATCCCCGCCTGCCACAGGCTAGGGGGGTGGTGGGGAAGGGTCCAGCAGCAGGAAATTCCCACCCTCCCAATTTGCCGGGTGTGTAATTCAAGCCAAGTGGCTCACAGCCCATCTTTTGCTGTGCTACACTGTGTTTTCCTTAGAGCTTCACTGTGAACTGATACAGATAAGCACTCACAGGCCTGGCTGAAGTGGTTCCCCACTCACTTTGGGAACATCTAAAATGCCTGTCAGTTCTGATGACCCGGTGCATCAGGTAAAGGTATTTATTTTGCCATATATTAGACTTCTTCCTCTAGAGCCAAACTTTGTTTCAAACAACAACGTTTGTTGTTACAACAGCGTAACACAAAACCCCCTCTTATTTTAGTAGCATTCCTGTTCTCTGCATGGTGGGATTGAAATACATGCTATTTAAGGGTAAAGTGTACCTTATGTTCGGTATGTATGGGTGAATATTGAGGACAAATATTTTCAATGTTTAACAAATGTTAATGCAGCAGAGCTCCTAAGGTATTCGGTTTCTCTTGAAAATACTGCCCTGGGTTTCCTGTTCAGCCTTTAACAGCATTTTCCTTTACATAATTTATGTATTTTACATATAATTATGTGCATTTCTATATAAATGCATCAACACCTCCCCATCCCTCATGGCATGTATGTGAAAAGAAAACCATTTTGCCCAAGAAGCTGCACATTTTATGGACCATGCTCACAGAGGTTGGGCACTTTGTCTGTTAAGAACATGGAGCAGGCTCTTTCAGTCTCTGAAACCTGTCTGATTGTCGTGCAGTCTCTCAGTGTAACTTGCCTTTTTTTGTCTCTCCCAATTCCATCCACTGTTTACAACAAAATGTCAGCATCCAGCTGCTCAGCAACAGCCTGCATTTCTTGCCCAGCTCCATGGGTGAGATGGTGTACTACTCAGTCAAGAGGTGACTGCATGCGTAATGCTCATCATCCTTCGTAGCCCGCTAGGTAGCTTCTTGACAAAGACAATAATCCTCTTTGCCAAGTTCATGGGGGTGGAAGAAAAGGTCAGATGACTCCTTGGCCTTTGATGCTTCTGTCATTAGAGAAACATATGTTCTGTGAGATACGTTCAGTAGTGTCTGCCTGTCTGAAGAGCTGGACAGCTTCTGCTAATGCACTTTGTAAATGGCTATACTCAGATGGTCATGTCTCTTTTTCAACTTTCAAGCTGGATAAAACTGTTCTTCAGCTGGACTTTTTTTCCTGGTGTTTGGCCCAGACTTCTCCATTACTGAAAAAAAATGTTGTACCATAGGAACACATCTTATGGTGCACCGAACTTCAGAAGCAGTCCCTCTTTCTGATGTGTACACCTTTCAAATACTTGTGAATTTCTACTCTTTCCTGATACTTTTAAACATTACTCACCCCACATAGCATATTTAACTTATAACTATCCCTTGAAGTTCTCCTCTTTCATCAATATAATTATGAAAACTGTAGTGCCTGGGCCTGAATAGCATTGATCAAGCTGTAGTCCTGAACAGAGGCTCTGTTACTTTTATCGTGCAAGGCGTTTGCACGATCCCTAGCTGACTTTTCTACAGCTTGTTCTGTACCTCAAGCAGTTTTTGGTACAGTTCTTCTCAGACAGTCTAAAGAAAAGAAGAAAAGCAATGCTAGCAACTATGCAGTAGCGCTGGAATCAGGCCTGCAGGCATTATGGTGCTGAATGTGCAACAGATTAGTTAGTTCGATAAATTCTGAGCCAGCAACTAGTGGCCTCTGTAATTGTGTATCTGGTTTATATCAGAGAGAATCTGTTTCCTTCAGAGCTGCACCATGTAAATACAACTTTCAGGAGAAGTTGAAGGTGTCCCTGCTCATTGCAGGAGGGTTGTACTCAGAGGACCTTTAAGGTCCCTTGCAGAACGAACTATTCTATGATTCTGTAAGTTATTCTGAAAAATGATACTGAAGAACATGTTTGTGTGACATAAAATGTCTGACAAAATGTATTGGTGGATTGCAGATAAGGTTTACTTGGTCAACAGGTTTCACAAGGCAAATATGGAACTCACATACAAATTTCACCCTAGCCTGGGCGCTATGTATGGGATTGAAGTCTGGAATCAGCTTTGAAAGATCGCAGAAACACAAAAAACAGGCTCAAAAGAAGATGTTAAGAAGTCGTACAATTCAGCACCATGTTTCTGAGCAGGATCAGTTCACCAGTGAGTCTTAAGAGGGGGTTGGGTAATCGATTCTCTGAGTTACTCTGTGGTAATAGTTTCACAGCCTTTCAAGGCAATCTATTTCTATGTGTTGTCTATTTCTATGTCCTATTTCTATTTCTCTTTGTTACTGTTAGAAAACTTGCCTATTAGCTTAAATCTCTTCACTGCAAGTTAAACACAGAATTCTTTGTTTATTGCTACTTTGCAGACTCTGCCATGATAGTTCGCAGCCTTCTGAGATGCTATGGTTATCATGTCCAAGCCAGAAGTGGACTGTGCTAGGTGCTGTTCAGATGCCAGATGAAGGAAATTAGCATAAGCACGAGAGACAAAGGTCATAAATCTAAGGAGCTGTATACCCTAACACTGTCAGAATGCCGTATTGCTGACGTATCTACTGACCACCTACACACAATAGCTACACCTTTTGCTCAAGAACAAGCAACGCATCACTGGTGTCCTTACCAGCAGTTTAAAAATAGACAGGCACAATGACTGTAGCCTATATTTTTAGGGGAAGATTTTGGAAATCAGTCATGACACAATTCAGTGATGTATGTTTAACCCCACTAGTTAAAAGTCTATCACATGAGAACTTTTTCACTCACCTCAGCATGGATCTTCAATCCCAGAAACTGGGTTTTTATCGTGTACAGTCTCTGCCCTTTAGACGTCTTTAAGAATAAGAATAGGTTGTGCTCTTTCTAATAAGGGGTCCTGCTGCTATAGCAAGCTTCACTACTTCCTTCACTTGGAGTATTGATTACATGCCAAAGCCACTTCCTCAATTATGTAAATCAGCTGAGAAATGGCAGCATTGACAATGAGTGTTTCATGTACAGCTCATCATCTTGAAGTGCTGTAGTTTCTTAGTGTGTTATGATCCATAACCTAATTATAGGCTACTTCATTTTTCAAGAGTACAAGCTTACATATGCCCCTACACATCCACATGTTGGTTTTTTTTTGTGACTGCAAACACTCTCGGTATATGCATTTCCTTCCAAAAGTATTGCCTTCTGTCGCTGTTTGCAAATAAATCATGTCCCATATGCCATTCTAGAAGTTGTTAGAATTCTGGGAAGAGTGAAATGACCACCTTCTCATAGGATCATTGTAAGAAAAAGCTATGAAGAGAGAAGTCTTTTAAATTTTAGTCACTAAAGTAGAATTGACAAACCTGGAGTTTTTTATTCTGCATGCAGATTTCTTGCGGATTTGCAGACTTCTTACAGATTTCAGAAATATATATATATATATTGAAACAGCAAAGCAACTTAGAATCACTGGTCATGATAAAAATAAATGGATTTAGGGCCCTAAGTCACAAAGGCACAGATAATTTAAAGAGAAAATAAGAACCTTTTTGGAAAAAAAAACAAACCCAAAAAAACCAACAAAAACACCCAAACCCTTAAAAAGCACTAAAACCATTTAATATGAGAGAATGTTGTCAAGACCCTGCCTTTGCTCTTGAGCTGATGGTCACCTGGCCCCAAATAAGCTGTTTCAGCTTTGATCTCTCCAGTTCTGCCCTACAGGCAGCCTCAGGCAACCCCCAGTTGTCTCCCCACAAGGAGACAAGTGGGACTCTATCAATACATCCAGGTTTAGAAGAGAGAGTGAGACTCCAGCAACACCAACTCAGAGCAGCTCAGGCTTTGCAAAAAAGTCAAAAGATAAGAACAGCTGAAGTTGTCTTTCTACAGCGTGGTGACAATATTAATCTTTCTCCATGCCTCCTATTCATTTCTCCTTCTCCCTAGTTCCACGAGAAGGGACTGAGCTGGTTGTCTTCGTGTTTTATTTCATGTTAAGCTGTCTCATTCTGGTGGCAGGAGAACCAGGGCTTATTTTCAGTGCCAAACAGATCCTGTTTGTTTTCTACCACAAGGAGAACCACTGTGAAGAGAATATACCTTACATTGACCAACACCAAATATAGGGGGTTTATTTTCACAGACTCAGTTGTGTGTTTTGATTCTGGCGCTGTGATTCGTGCAGAAAGAGAAACTCTGAGGGCACTCCAGAAGGGAATAAGTGAGTAGCTATTTATCTTTTCCAAGTCTCTGCTTGTTAAATGTCTTCTGGATGCCATGCATAGTCCTCTGCTAAGGCTAAGGGTTAAACATCATCAAGATATGTCTTTGTTCTGAGCAGAGAAAATGTAACCTTCACATTGAAGTAGATGCAAGTAGAATCCCTTCTGTTGGATAGGGTGCATCATGGCATGGCCTTTTTAAAAGGATAGAGAGATAGTGACAGCTCCCAGCCATGGCAAAAGCTGCATGAGGCCAAAACCTGAACTTCTCTCTCATTTCTTTCATCCATTCCAGAGTGAGCTACAGCAAATGCCAGTTCTGTATATTTCATGAACAATTCTGTCTGGCATGAGCAGAGAACAGATCAGTATCCACACGAAAGCAGGAGAGTAATTGCACCTTCACAGTGTGCATCACAGCAGTCTCCACAGACTCAACAGGCAAAACCTCATGACAAACCTTAGCAGTACTTATCTGCACATTCCTCAGACAGATTCCACATACATGAGCATGTTTGTCACATGTACGGGCAGACCTGTGTTTTTGTTACACCACAGGGTGGTCCAGTTTGTGAGACTGCTGCAAGAAAGTTCCTACTGGCCAATCTTCTAATCAGAAGATTTCTATCTCCCTGTGTGCTTTGCTTCCCCTTCTGCTTCCCTCTCCCATTTTACAAAGGAAAAAAATGAGGGAGAAGAGATAACCCTAGCTACACAACCTTTGCCTCTCATCCATTATCCATGACTACAGTAGGTCCAACAACCACTTAGAAGTAGCCTATGGAAATGGCTTTTCCGATTCCCACTTTGAGACTTTTTTCTGTTTACTGCTCCACTGCTTGACCTATTCGAGCCCATTATCTGAGCTTTTACTCCAACCACCCCATGAGACAGAGCAGTGATTCTGACTATTAGGGGTTGGGAGGGTTTTGGTGGTTTTTTTATTGAGCTTTGTATTTTTACTTGCATATAAGAAAACTAGGTGTGAGAGATCATTAGAGAATCAAACGAGAGACTGAGTCTTCTAAATGTATGCTAGGAATAACCTAGTACATTACCACTAGCTATACCCAGTAGGAATAAGCTAGTGACACTGGAAAAGTCACCATTTTCTTGATGTTGGCATGTTATGCCTGGAAAGTAATTTACTAACTTTTCCAGCTCCCACAATGGTTAGGAATACGATACATGTTAGATTATCTGAGGTAAACACTCATCATGCATATTAATACCTGCTTCTGGCTGTGGTTATCGATCATCTAGCAAGAAGGTGACATGTTGCAAATGCACAGGGCTGATGCTGATGTATTCAGAAGGTATTCACCTGGCTAATGGGGTGCATCTGCAAGTGTATCCACCTTTCAATCATTTCTCTGACTTCCTGCAAGTCTACAGGTTTCCCTCAGGAGTCATCAGACCTTCTACTTCTCCATCTAGAGGGCTGACAAGAGATCCCTTTAGACTCCCCCGCCCTGCCACAGAAGGGGAGGGTACCTTCACTCTGAAGATTTAAAAAGGAACTCCCAAACCTTTAGGAGATCCTGTAGCACATTATCCCAAGAAAAGAAGGCTGAAGATTTGCCACTGAAGAAAGTATGAAGGTGAGTGAAACTCTTTTAAGTGCATGGGAAAGTTTAGTTTTCAATTAATACTTTTCATGTGAGTATAGTATTTAGCAGCAGCAGGGGAGCTTAGGAATTTGAACTTTAAAAGAATTTAGTTTTAACTTTAAAAATAAATAATGTAAGAAATATACGCATAATTCTATTCAGTGTGCTTGAAACAACTGCATTAAAAAAACATTAGTAGCAGAACATGCTCTTAAAACCAGGGTGAGATAAACTACTGTGAATCATAACGTTAGGTGCTCCCTATTGCACATCACTGTTATCAATACATAAATAACAACATGGTCTGTGTGAACAAGCAGAGATGCAACTTTTTGGCAGAGGTTTCATGCTCAATGCTTTCATTTGCATGTGCTGCATCAGCAAACAAGCTCCAAGCATCAAAAAAGCCTGTCTCGTGACATGTGTGTAATCATGGCTGAGGCAAATAGGATGCTAAGTTTAAAAACTTTCTTTTCCTGAGGAAGTACCGATGCGCTCTCATGGTTGATGGGCTTTTGTCTGAAATGGCAAGTCCCTGCATTTGCTTGTTGTCTAAACTCTATGATTCAAGGTTTGGTAAAATCAAGATATACTTTATATTGTCTTTCCCCCTTAGACTGTACATTTCTCTTTTTTCTGGAGGATCTAATGTCCTTGTAAATAGGAGGACAAAAGGTGCTTGTGATGTTCTCACCGGTATGGTACCTTTGTAATGAACAGGAGTTAAGAGAATATCATATGTTTGATTTAACATCCATCCTCCCATGAGATCACTGTGTACAGATCAGTGGAATAGTCACTGAGCAAAAGGAGGTTTGGCAGCAAAACAGGGAGAAAAGAGAGACTGGGCATACCTTCACGTTTAGATTTGAAGTTGAGAGGATCTAAGGATCTGAAAGGTCTTCCTGTACCTTGTAGTTCTTTGTTGTGCACAGGGACTGCGTAAACTGACAGCAATTGCAACGGCACTGTTCCTGGCAGCGTTCTTGGTATCTTTCTCCTGGAGCGCACCTCAGGTAAACTGCTCACTTACTTAGGCTGAATGCTCAGCATCCATGAATCTCATGGGTTGGTGCCAGTTAAGTGTTTGTACTAGTTAGTAATGTCATGCAGCGTTGACATGGCTCTTCTCTTTTTTTTTGGCACAAAGGCTTATTTCCAAAGGAGAAACTGGACTCCTCAGGCTATGCTGTATTTGAAGGGTGCACGTAAGTCCCACACTCTTTCCATTTTGAGGAAATAATTTTACCACTGGATAGTTCCTAATCTGCTTGGCCCCATACAATCAGTAAATCCCTGAGGATGCTGTGGATGCAGAAGCTCTGAGGCCTGCAGGGATATGCTAATTACCTATTTCTTCTTGTCTCTGAAACAGTGGTATCACCATTATTATTATTTTTTAAAGAAATCAAAATGAAGAAAGCAAACAAGTGTTGGAAGAAGTGAAGCAGAACAAAGTACTGAAAATGTTGATGGAAGCTTGATTGTAAAACCTGTCAGAAAAGAAGTTTCCTTATCTGAAATAAACTTAAAGGGGGGTTAAGACACACTGGATATAGTTATCATGCCTTATTTTCACTCGGGCTTTATTAAAACATCTTCTTAAGTAACAGGGGGTTGTTGTCTTGGAGTTATGGTTCAGGATGGGTTCCTGCTGATATGGAAAGACCCTTATGCCTCCCATTTTATGTTTGTAGAAGTAATGCTGTAATTTTGTATTTTGAAAATATTACTTTAGGAATTATAGTGTAGGAATACGAATAGACCTGGGAGGTTGTTTTCACCCTTTTCCCACTGCTTTCGTAGAGGGACGCAGATTCATCTCAGATGAGAGCCAGCGAAACCATCTGTATGACAGGATGAAGCTTGGTAAGTACTGTGGACAGGTATATGTAACACATTATGGGAGAAATCTGTGGAAACTGGAGGGGATATATTCAAGGAAACAAACTTATTTCTGCTAGTTCCTTCATTCAAAAAGGTACATGATAAAGACTGACTTTCCTTCCTTGTGCACCCATATGATTTCATTTACAGAAGTTCCAGGTGGACCTGGCTGTTAAGTGGCATTATCATCAGTACTTCTGATTTTTGTTTTCCTCTGGAAAAAGTCAAGTTATTCATTGTGCTGAACTGACAGATGACAAAAGTAGACAGATAATGTTTCTGGAGGAAACAGAATGTTATAGCAAAGTAAGGAACATATAAAAAAACTAAATGTTCTTTTTACCTTCTAAGGGACTTTGAAATATCCTGCTTTTTATAAAGATTGCTTGTGCCTTCTGTGTTAAACATTCATCTGGGTGGTTGTGAGTAGAGAATGTTATAGCGTGAGGGAGACAACAGCACTATTTTTCTCTTTCGGTCTTTCATTATAGAGATAAAAAAGCAAAAAACAAACCAAAGAAATACCATCAAACACTAACCAACCCTGCATCTCTCTTCTTATAACTCTAGAAACACGCAGCCAAAATACAAATCCTTTATCTCTTTCTGAAGCTGCTGCACTGTTCCTTAGTACCTTGCAGAAAGCACAAGAAGAAGGTAAGTGTGTGCTTCGTCTTACCCTGACTTTTTAAAACAAGGTTTGTCGCTGTTTCATTTATGAACAATTTAGTAAATTAATCTAAAAGGTCTAGTTTTGTTGTGGTCTAAGCCCATCTGGCAAGTACCATGCAGCTGCTTGCTCAGGTTTGAAATGAGACATTCCAAAGAATGTATTGTGTTAAAGTGTACATTTACACAGATTACAACATGAATCAGATAAATGACAGTAGGTAAAATTTTGTATATTCTGCTTTGAATTTGGTTTTCAGAATTTCATTGGTTTAGATTCAAGGGAATGGCTATTTTGAATTGATTTTTCCAGAACAAAACTCTACTGGGACTCCTTTTTCTGCAGAATATTGTTCTCTTGTGAAATTTTCATTCCTCCATTGGGTCTTATATCCTGGTATAAAGACTTAAAAGAATCCTTAAAAGCCCCAGCAGAGGAGCTGTGGGATTCACATGTGGCCTCTGCAAGCTCTGTTGCTGGCACAGTTGACAAGGGTCCCAGGGACACTTTGAAACAGAGCTTTGAAATATCCTGAAAATCCTGTAATTTATTCATGTGTTCCCAGCTTCCCATCTGTACATCCTCATCACATGCTTCCTCACCATGTGCTTCTGCTTCTCCAGAACCTCAGAACCCATGTTTCCCTTCCACAACACCCCCTGGCAAAACCCAGATACTGAGGCAGGCTTAAGTAACTTGTGTTCTCCTTCATACACATTGCACTCCCTTATCCTATGCTCCCTGGCTCCCTTGCCCTGCTTTAGTTCCCCTTTCCACCCCAGCCAGCCTTCCTGAACTGCTCATTGTCTGATGCACAGATAGAGCTCACCAGGCTGAAACCCTAAATCTATGCTACCCTTGTCTTCTGTCTTTCTACAAGTCACCTCTACGTAGTCTATTTTTGGGAAAGGCAGCTGGGGTCGGGAAGGTTGTAAAAGGAGGATGCACCCTACAGGCTGTCGAGAGACAATGCTGTGCTCTGGCTCCTGGCCGCTGCGGAGGCTGTTGTAGCATATACAAGCCCAGGAGTTTAAGTTTGACTTTTCCCCTCTTTGATTCAAGACAGGGAGGAACAGGAGGTGGCTAGAAGCTACCTTTGTTTCTCGTCCTGGTTGTGAGCTCCTTATTCAGAATGTTATCAACATATAGTGCCGGGGCTCTGCGCTCAGCTCTCTCTTCCCTGCCCTGGCAGAACTCTGCTAATCTAAAGAACTCAGTGGCATTTAAGTGACAGAGAAAAGACAGAATTAAAAATGAGCATAATGCTTTGGGCAAAATCTCTGAGCAGTTCTAAAGATAAATCAGAGCAAGTTTTATTTGTGTGCTAACAGAAAGGGAAAATCCTCTGAAGCTCACAATTCGTAAATTTTAGGGCTGTTTTCCTGCCTGTTGCTGCTGTTCCAGAAGAGATGGTGAACAGCAATAGCCCCTGAGAAAAAAGGTGACATATCTCAGAGAGCTAAGCAGAACTGGCAACTTGTTTGAAAAATACTGTGACATTGCCACCATTGTAGTAGGGAATAACGAAGCAGCCAAACCTGGGTAAGTTATGCACTTTCAGAAGATCACTTTTCAGTGATTTTAGAATCCTCTTGAGTGAGAGAAATGTGCAAATAGAAACCAAATATGTTCTTTTCTTCTGCATGAAAAAATTCTGCCTTGTACTAAGATACCCTTCTGGACATGGTTTGTACCTTTGCACTTCAGAAAACAGAAAAATGCCTACATTTAAAATGAGAGAAGGCATGATTCTTTCTACAGATGCCTACATCTCTCAGCTAAGCAGTCACTTTACCCTTCGCTTGTGCTTGAGGCACATCTGTCTTCTGAAAGCTTTACTGAATGAACTTTCCCTTATCTACAGCTTAATTTTCCCCATTGTGTCTTGCCTTACAGTTGAAGAAGAAAACAGTGATCACCATGCCTACTTGACAAATAAGCTATCAAATTGGTGAAATATTTCAGATTTGACATTTGGATTGCATAGACCCTGAAATCATGTCTTGTGTAAACAGAGTATTTCATCCATCCTCACTTCAGTTCTGACGTATGTATGTATTTAAGATTTTGAATGCAAACAGGTTGCACAGTTACTCGTTCAGATAAAGGAAGCATTTGTTAAGTTCTGCTTTGTTTAGACCATTTTGTATGTCCCACCTAGAACTTAAATGCGTTGTACCGTCTTACCTGAAAAGATGATTAAAACTGTCTTTTTGGACAATGACTTCATTTTCTTTCAATAGGCATTGAATAGTCATCTTTTACCACTTTTCACCCAGCTGTGTATTGAAGCCCTTTTAAACGTAATTGCTTCACCACTTCACTGCCAGCCCTGTAAATTGCTGATTGTTAATAAATCAGTGTGATATTAACACAATCCAGCTATCTTTGACAGCGAAGACAGTGTTTTTATTTTTTGCAGGTATCTGTCACTACAGAGAATAGGCGACAGCACTTACTTAGCCCTCAGTGCTGCCCCAGTTACATGCATGCAGAAATGCATAGTCTCAACAACCCTACTGAGTAAGTCCCACCACATAGTGTGGGGATAAGTCTTACAGGATCTGGGCCTCATTAATGCCTGTGGCATACCGTCACGGCCACTTGTCAGGATCTGAAGTACTGCTGGAGCTGGTGGTGGTGTACCACGTACAAACCTAGTGTCACACGTGCCAACAGGCACACAGAATATTAATTGCATGGTTACCGTACTTTTTGTTGGCCTGCTTTTTGAGTTGTGAAACTGGACCATAAACACGTTTATTATCATTCCATGCTGATAAAGACATATTTAACATCATTTGTGTAGTTTTGTGGTCTAACTGGAAAGCCCTCTGTAGTTCTCATGTAATTAAAAAACACCCACATGATTCTTGTGTCCAAGCAACTATGTTTTATTTTTTTAACCTTCAACCCTAGTAATACTCTTCATCTTTCAATGCTAATTCCCTCTGATCTTTCTCATGGCACTCCTAATTAACTGTTAGCACACACTAATAACAATGTTGCTTCTCCTCAAAAGAAACGCAGCTGAAGGAACAGAGGAATTAATTTCCATCATGGGGCTATTGGCATTTTCGGCAATTGTTTATAATCTATATTATTTCATGGAGGAACACAACTGGAGAAATAAAAATGTCCTTGTATGTTAATTTTTAGGCACCAATGTATCTTTGAATAGCAGTATATGTTATATGGCAGAATGCATTCATGAGGAGCTTCATCTAAAGACCAATGATATCCATCAGAACATTTTCATTAATTTAATTGCTCTTTGTTTCTATCGTACTCTGAATAACTTAGTTACTTTTCAGCATATTTTACTGTATGATCAGTCAATGATCAGACAAAAGGTGGAAGGCTTATACATCCTTTGGTTTATTACTATAATGAAATTCATATGCCTCTAAATGAGATGATAGAAAAACTGTACTAATCGTATTTCCAGCTTTTTGTATGCAGTCCTGATAGAAGCTCACTAGCTTAAACAATTCATTACAAATACCATGGAACAGAATAAACATTCTGCCATGCTGGTGAGTGGTTTGTGAAACCCTAGCATTTTCAATCTGGCAGATAATCACTTATGTAAGAGACAGCTGCTACCAAGCTTGTCAGATGTCTGTAACTATTAAAAATGTGCGGCATTTAAGTTAGGCAATCTGCCTGAACAAAAAGCCATTCCCTATAAAACTGCAAATCCAAAAGGCAGAAATGCTTTGCTGTAGTTAAATTGTCATGCTGCTGATGGCTAGTCCTAGCGTTCAAGAGAGTACTAAAATAAGCCTAGAGGCATGAGGCGGAGGTCACTTGGGCCACTCAAGGACCATTTCTGAGAAGAATGGGCACTCTCTTCACATCAGTCATATTTCAGAAGCTGTGCACTTCCTGTCACCAGACAGGTGCTCAAAGTATATGAACGTGCTGAATCAAACACAGCTGGATTTGTGCGAGATGTCATGACAGTTCTCTGCTCTTCCCAGAGAACTCAAACACCATAAGCCCATCGAAAAGAACCTGTAACCTGGACCATACGTCTTGCTTTTTTTTTCTCCTCTGGGACTTGTTCAGAAAGAACAAGTGTAGCTGTCTTAATGCAACCCTAGCAAAACCTTTCCACTTTCCATACTGCCTGTGCTGTGCCTCCATCATTTAAAAATATTTACAATACATAAGTATTGATCACATCTTTCAGCACCAAAATGAAGCTGATGGTAAACCGATATTCACCAGCTTGTGGCAACTGAAACATTTTTAGGCAACCAAGGAACTGCTGGATGATGCTAATGCAGTTTTGATGGCAGGGAACTTGGGATGAAGTGCTTTTCTTCCATACAACAGTGCATTGAAATACAAGCAATAATTATAGATTTCTTGAATTTCCTTTCTTTTTAAGAAAACATTAACTTTCAATCTATATACCTTTTAAATGTTCTTTTCTTTGCCATTCTTTGATTCTGTGAAGGAACTCTGATTAAAGCACTTTGGGGAAGAATATACATTTCTGAATTCACAAAGTGCAGTCGTTCTCCAATTAGTAAACTGTATGAAGGAAAATGTTTGTAGTATCTTTACTTTCACCACTTTCATATGAAAAATAACTACTCATTGCCTTGATTACTTTTAACATGGCTAAAAATAGTGACTCCTTTTAAATCCAGTTATGTTTTCATCATAAAAGCCTGAACCTGTCTTCTGAGAATAATTATTCATTCACCTATCCAAATCAGCTTAAGAATGAAAGTCTAATTTTAAAACTGATTTTAGGTGGCCAAAAATACAAATAGGCACCTAATCACTTTCATTCTATATGTTCTACAGTAAGACCAATGTCAGCAAATGTTGGTTAAGTGTTTGAAAGGTATGTGTCTAATCAAAGTTGGACACCTAGGCTCCTTCTTGGGATTTACAGTGAAGGTAAATACCTCCAAAATTTACATCATCCTACCTGCTGAAGAACAGGCTGAATCAATTCCTGGAAATGCCTTTTCTTGAACAGCATGAGAAATTTTTGATGCACAAACTTCCAAAACAAAAGATGAATCTCCTTCCTAACGTCTTAAAGTCAAGATCTACTTCTAAAGAGCATGTTCAGGCACTCTCTGCATCTCTAGGAATTAAAATACTTCTGAAAGCTTTCTGAAGGTAATGTCTAGGTCTTGTTGTGGGGTTCAATTATTCCCCAAGCACTTAGAAGTTTCAGGTGCTTTTCGATATTATGTCTGTGAGGCAAATGTGTTCTTGGAATTGTTTTAGCACTGTTTGTTACAATTACATCTTTCCTCGAAGAAGTGAAATAGACCATGGATTAATTGGGCAATTGGAAGAATTAGAGTTACTCATCTTTAAATGCTGTCACACTGCTCTATGGCATGTAGGTTTGTCTGCAGGGAAAGGTCTAACATAAGGAAATGTTGCCATTCTCTTTAGCCAAGTCACATTAGCTTCCTCCCAAGCTAGTTTGTTAATAACCTTAGAACCTAAGACAAGATGAAAACAACAAAAAAAGACATAGCAGAGGAATCAGCAAATAAAAGGTCTGCTGTTTATTGTGGGTCTAAGTGACTTCAGAAAGATAACTTCATTTGTCTCTAAAATTCAAATACCCACTGCATAAGACTTTATTTTGTTCCACAGGAAGTGTGTTTTACCACTGGGTCAAGACACTTCTGTGTATTGTAAAAAAACATGTTTTAAGTGATGTAAGCTTACAATAAACAGCATAAGTAAAAAGAAAGACCATTTTCTTCTCAGCGTATCTTTTTTAACCCTGCCAAGGTTTCCTCAGTGCAACACTTTTTTCTCCAAATTTTTGAGCTCTGGCTTAAAGTTCATATTAGTTTAGGAAGGGAAAGGGGAAACACAAACGAAGCAGAAATTAATTTGGGACACCCATAATGGAGCTATCAGCATAGACTATAATTAATATAGATGATTATGTAGACAAAGTTATGACCTGCAGTTTGTATAAGCTCCTGAGGGGACTGTCACATTCTCTAGGTTTATTAAGCTTGAGAAATCTCTTCTATCTCAAAGGGGCACAGAAGGATTGTCATTTAAACTACTTTCAAGATGAAATAATATTAGGATTTACAATAGTGTCGCTCAAATAACATTAAAGATTCCCCTAATTATATCATACTGTCCTTAACAGAAAGCTTAGGAGCCTACAGGAAGAACTGTTGAATGGATGAAGAGACCTTGCCAGGGTGAGAGCAACAAGTTCAGTTCCTGTATTCTCCATGCTGCTTCTTTTTCCCTTGTGGCAATGCTCCAAGGGTAAAGGGAGACTTGATGTTTTGCCTATCCCTTTCAGCTTCCTCATCCTCATCATATCTTTCATCCTCATCTTCATCTTCACCTTCGCTGTGATGAGGGCTGGAATGCTGAGAGGCAGAAGGTGACGGTGGCACTGATGAAGGCCTAGGATACCTGAAACCTTCCGTCTGGCAGAGAGAGAAGCATGTTGTATGTATTATCACAGTGTTCCTCAATTAGTTGTATACATCAATTTAAGAAAATTAGCACTTCAAAGAAAAACGATGGTGGGATGTAAGTTAGACCTGCTCTGCACTCTAAAATTAAACTCCCTTGACCCTACATCCCCTCAGTCCTTCTCTGCTTGTATGTCAGTGATCTTTAGCCTGTGGCATAAATAACATGCTGCCCTTCTAGCACTCCTTTTTGCAAAATATGACTACCTTTACTGATCCTAAAACCTCTCAACACAGGGTTAAATCTTTTGGTACTCCATAGTCAGAATATGCTTATCGAAATTCAGAATTCCGTCAAGTTTTAAAACTGTTTTCTAGTTGTAATGCCAATATCTGCAAAACCAGAGCTCCTCTTCTGCTTGGTTTGTGCAGAACATCTCCATGACATTTATCAGAAGCAAAACTAGAAGCTGCTACTCCTTAATAAAAATTTCAAAGGGCAGTTCCTCAGCTGGTCCAAAGTGGCATAGTGCCAACCAGATCACTCTAAATGACCCAAAGAACTGTTCCTGTGTTGCACCTGGTATTCCTAGCGTTTGCATCTGATGCCATTACAACTCCTGACTAGAGGCTGGGCCTATAATTTGTTGAGCTTTTAACTGTTAATTCCTACTTCCCTTCAGTTAAAACAAACCTTGCTAACTCTCTTCTCTCTTTCTGTCAGACACACACACGTACGCACACACTGTCACACTCCTTCTCTCTCTTTGTAAAAGTAGCTAAAATGCAGATTAACTCATCTCTAAAAGCAGGCTTTACCTTTGGTGGAGCACATGGTTCCATCTCAAATTTATCTGGAAATGTTCTGCTGAGGGCCAAGTGTCTGGCATGCATATAATACTGCAACATGAAAGACAAACCTTTACAAGTCAAGGAAGTCTTGGGTAGATTTAAACAGGTAAAATAGGAACTTAAAATGAGTATCTTCTAAAAGATAATGCTGAACAAAGGCTATACGTGTTTTCAGCTAAGCAGAATCCAAGTGATATCACTGCTTGTAATAAGTACATTGCTGTGAAGTAGTGAAACATTCATATTAGATTCACACTGAAGTAGAGTCTGGAACAGAAGCTGAACAAGGTTTCTGTCAGAACAATGCATTAAGATAGAAACCAGCATTTGTCTCAGTCAGTGTAGTTCTTACTGAGTGACAGGTATTCTTTATCTCTTAGGATAGAACTGGCTCTTTTTTAACCAGGAAAATTTATATCTTTAAGTGTGCACATGATATATACACGACCTTTGGACTTATCCTTGCATAGGAAACGTGTAACAGTTACAGAGAGCAATATTTATGAAGCCTTGTATTTAAGAATTTGGCAAAAATATTTATGGATCCACTATATTCACAAGTACATGTCACATGCATGATAAAAATAGCTTGTCGTATCAGGGTCTGATGCTGTGTTGAGAACCATATAAACAGAAAGGTTCTCACACAGATATCAGAGCAGGACAAGGTCCAAAATAGTTAAAAACTGATGCATCTGCACCTGCTTCTTTGCTTCTGTGGATTTCAGAATACCGCTTTGCTACTGTTTTAGTAGGTGGTACTGCAGTTTTTTCTATGTCAAATCAAACCCATTATTTTGCCTTCAAGGCACAGAGGTCATTTAGGAGTATTGAGTAGCTCAAGGCCCAGCAGCAAGAACAGGTAGGATGTTTGGACGAATACAGATGATTTTGAAGCACAAACCCGTCTTAATGTAGGGTTGACAGTGACACAAGTAGTGTTGCTAGACACAAGCTTTTTACATTGTCTTTAGCACCAAGAGTAAAAAGACCTCAGTCAGCATGACTGGCTTCTGCTCTAACTTACTCAGTTAAGTCATGTCTCTCCTTACCACTGGAAAATGAAAACACTACACTGTAAAAGCAGGCTTTGCATTTAGCACCTTTGAGAGATGCTTTTCGGAGCAGGGATGTCTCCTTGCATTGTAGCATAATGCTAAAGACTGCTAGTTAGACCTATGTGCCTGGAATGTGTAGTACTTATATTACACAGTTTCACGCACCCTGCCTAGGTATCTCCAGTCCAACAGATCTGAGAGCCTCTCGGTTCGGTTTCTTTGGATGATTCTCTGGCGACGGGACTGCTGACAAAACCCGTACAGGAACTGAGTCAACTGGTTGCATGATTCATCAGGAGAACGGAACCTCCTGTCAACTATGTAGATGCCTGAAGGACACAAAAAAGGTGAAGTCAAATGGAAATGAAAATGGGATATGACCTCTTACATTTCCATTCTACCTTCCATCACATAGTCTTACAAACATTACATGTATTATATGTTCTTTTTACTGTTAGAAGGCAGCTATGACTGGAATATTTGTTGCTATTCTAATGGAATGGAAAGCCGCAGAGAAATATGTATTTTTTATTTTAACTTTCTTAACCTTTCAGGCTGAAATTTAGCAAATTATTCAAAACTCAGAGGCTTTATTTATGTTGTGGAAGTACATCCAAAAGGATTCAAGAGTTCCTAGATAAAATACTGACCGCTAAAAAAATTAATCTAGTGCTTTCCTAGTTTGCAGTAGAATTTATGAGTGAGGATGATCAGAATCAGCCTGTAGTGGAGAGGCTGTGTTTTCTGTAGAAATACCAGTGTTTCCACAGAGACTGCTAACTTGCATATATTAGTCAATGTACAATTCTGGCAGAGATGCCAGATCAATATCTTACTCTTGCCACCTTCCTTACACCAGGGTGTTGGGAAGAAGAGGGTACAAGACCTCAGCTATCTTCATGGATGAGACAGAAACACAACTACCTTAGCTGAAGTGCTCGGTGTCCCCAAGGAATGTACAGTAGTTTATGTCAACACTCACATCTATGTTTTGGCAGAGAAGAGCAAGTCTGAAGGCTCTTAAAGATATGCCTCGGGTAACTCAAGCATAGCTATATTTTGCAACAGGTTCTACCCCTTCCCCTAAGGCCAGGGCATAATTGGAACTAGTGTGGAGCTGTCATTGCCTAATTGTGCACAGAAGACACAGAAGGCCCTAGTTTCGACACATTTTCAGTCTTGTCCTGACACAACAGGAGTTGGCTACCCTCCTCCTCACCACACTCCAATCACAAACCATTCCTAAACTTAAATGAACAGATTCTTATTTGTAAGTGGGTTCCTTTTCTTTTCACGGGTTTACTTTTTAGTGTAAATGATAATTTATTCTTTGTTTGGTGGGGGTGAGTTTCACTGGCCTTAAAGTCCCAGCACATCCTTCTTGGACTATTCAAACAGAAGCAGATTTTCACTGCTTCTGTTGAAGGGCTGACAGTGTTACAGTGTAACCTGGGTCATTAAAGGGAAGTGCTGGGAAACTAGTAGTAGGAGGAGGAATACTGAGTTTGGAAGGATAAAGCAGACAAAAGGTTAAAGAGATAAAAAAAAGACAGAACCAGAAAGGGTTTCGATAAGTATGAAAGCTCGAATGGCATGTTCAACATAACGAGATATTTAGAGCTCTAACTATATTACCCAATGAACTCCATTGCACCAGTGAAAGCATAAAATTGAGGAGTAACAGCATCACTGCTGCGCTTTTTACGTTCCCAGCTCAGTGTCAGTACTTTGATGCGGTGTTAAAATTTTTACCATAAGCCGCTGGATCAGCAACATGTTCCTGCATGAAACAGCCAAATCCAGACAGGTTTGTGGTTACGCTGGGAATGCCCATCACAGTACATTCAGCTGCCAAAAGAAACAGACAGAAAACATTTCAGGACAATATGCTTTGAATGGTTTCACCTTGAGAGAAAAAAGAAAAACAGGCAGACAGAAGGTCCCATAACACTACAGCTGCCCTGAAAATTTCGAGTGAAAACTATTATGCTTTGTTGTGGTTTTGGAGAGAAGGAAAGAAGAAAGAAAAATAGTTATAAAAAGAAAACTTCACACTGTTTTTGTGAACATATTTTTGTGTTTCCCAGAAACCAAACTGAAAATTTTCTGGGAGTCCAGTGTTGAAACTGAGAACCCCAATATATGGTCTGGACTGTTAGCCTGGATTTTAAATTGAAGCCTGATGTACAATTATGATCATCACTTGTTTGCAACTACTTAAAAAACGAATCTCTTAAGTGCAGGAGCATGTTACACTTTGTATTTTGATATTTGTTGTTTGTAAACAGGTCCCTATAGCAAGAAAAAAACCCCAACAAACACTACCATTAACTCAGGACCACGTTCAACGTACTTGTGGAGCTAGTTTTATAGAATTAGAAAATGTATACATCTATTATAGGTATTTCTATCATCCCTGTCTTTAAGGATAACTGTTTACTCAGGGTGAAAGAGTTTTTGCTGGTGAACTTAAACTGAACCTAAGACAGCAGATCAATACCCTCGTGGTTGAAATGCTAAAAGCCATCAACATGGCCTTCATTTGTTTGATAATTAAACTGATGCCTATAAAAGAGAGCTAGAAATCTACCTTTAAAAAGTCACTTTTTGTTTCTGGAAGATTTAAATGGGTATCAACTAAGGGAATTGCTTTTGCATTAGTAAAAGAAAGAGAAAATACACTTTTAACTAGTGTAAATCACAGCTTTCCTGAAAACTGCCAAGTACAAGTCTAACTTTTCTGTCCAGTTTTACTTCAATGTTCTCTTCAAAATCATCTCTGGCTGTCACACTTTCTTTATACCTCAACTGAGATTAGACCAGGAAGAGAAATTACCAGAACGCAAGACAGTTATCTTACCTGGAATTGAATAGCTCACTTATTTGGAGGGAAATAGCGGTGGAGAATGACTAAATTTGCCATACTTCTATTCTGAATCATTGGCTTACAGAAAATGCTCTTCAGAGGGACACCCCAATTTTCAGATGTGTATCAAGACTGTAGAATCCATATTGGAGGACATAAAAACCCCAGGCAGCTAGGCTTTGATCTTCATAGGTATTCAAGTTCATAGTTTTTCACTGATTTCATCAAGTGGTAAGTGCCTTTTGTAAATCTGAGCCCAATTATTTAAGTCAGAAACTATATTTTCTCTGTATCCTTAGGAATTTCCATTTAATTCTGTGGAATTCTTTACCACTGCGTGTATTTGTGGTGAATATCTTCGATAAGGCATTACATAATTCTATCAAACTTAATTGTTATCTTGAATTAAATCCACTGAACTACATCAATTAGTAGCACCAGATTTCTTGTCTTACTGTTTTCAATATGTATATTGCTCTAAATCTTCTAAAACTCTTGAATCAAGTTAAGGATTAAGTTTTAAAATGATTTTTTAGTTCTAAAGCCACATAAAATCAAGAGATTACATGTGAGTATGGGAAAGGGTCCAACGCAGGGACAAATGTGAGTAGCTGTCAGTCAGTAGATGCCATTTTATACCACCTGGCCCCCAAATTTTGCCAGAAGTAAGACCTTTGCACTGCAGAGGAAACAGAGCCAAAAGAGTTTTTTCAGGATTCCAGAAGAAACTGGCTGCAAGCTATTCTGCATCAACAGAATGAGTATTTATCTTCCAGTACTAGTTAAGGGTACAGATTGCCTACCTGGAGTGTAACCCCAGGGTTCATAGTATGATGGAAATACACCAAGGTGGCAGCCTCTAACAAATTCCTCATAGTCCAAGGGCAGCAATGGGCTTGTCGAAGAAAGAAACTCTGGATGTACGATCACCTGCATATTCAAGACTTACATTAGAGCTGAAAGAAAACCATCATCAGTGCATTTTAATTATTGATAAGCAATTTCTTCTGGCCTTTTCCTAAGTGTCTGGACAATACTTCCTTTGCTCATCTTCCCATACTAAAATGTATCCTGCCTGCATGCAGTCTTGTCCTAGAAATAGTATGGATGATGAACCCTTTTTCTGGACAGGTATTCAGCTTTATGCTTGTTGATCAAGGAAGACCATGTGCATTGAGGGTTATACCTAAGGCCATGGCATTTAGCAATACTAAATTGGGTTCTCTTGGCCTGTTGTGCCAAGGTACAAAGTAATGGCATATCTGGTTCCAAAGGAGGCCTCAGGAGGATACAGTACTTCCAAGCTTTGCAGCATCCAACTCAAATACAGGAATCTTTACAGTACTCAAAGAATCCCTCAAAATTTGGGACAACAACAACAACAAAAAAATCCCAGCATTGGCACACTTGTGAAAGTAGGTGTTGATTATTTCTCTGGTCTGGCATAGCAGACATGGAAGTGAGGAAAGGATTTATTCACATGCATTTAGCTTCAAGTTTATGTAAACATGAGCACAGCCTGAACAGGTATTTCTTCTCAGGATCAAACCCTTGTTTACCTTCTACAGCAAATGTTGAGCATCAGGGTGCTGTTCTTAAAAGATGAACCAATAATCCAGAAATATCTGTGCTCAAATGATGAACCTCCAGTTTTAAGCAAATGCATCTAATAGAGCTTTATATCTGGCTGCAAATGACCTGTCACTCTGGATTTCTGGACTAGTGGTTCCTCATTCACTTAAGGAAGTAGCAATAAAACAATTCCCTAACATCAGATTTCTTACTTGAAATTAACTTGGATAAACAGAAACTAAGGATATCTGTGAACTGACTAGCTGTTACTCCTAGAAAGGGAAGAAGAGAGAACTATTTTATTAATAGAATATGGCTTCTCAAGAATTTGAGTGCACTTCCATGCTAATGATCCAGCCTGAGACTATTTAAAGAAATTCAATTTTATATGTAAAATTAAAAAGACAGAATGTACCTTTACTCTGTCTGAACGATTATTGAAAAGGCCAATGCGTCGAATGGTGTTAAGGATTGGATCATTGCCATCATCAATCATGTTGTGGGTGGTCACTGGAGGCAGACAGTGTCGCTAAAGAGAGAAAAGGCAATCCATAAGCCAGACAAAACTGTTGTCAGAGTCCTGTTACTGTTTTCTAAGGTGGAAGACAGTGGGAGATTTTGTCATCAATGTGAATAGATATTTACTTCAATTTTAAGGGAAGAAAGGAAAGTTATGAACATATAAAATTGTCTTCTATATAAATAAGGCCACAAATGAGACCATAAAACCTGCCAAGGACTTGTTTTATTTACCACGCAATAAATGTATTTGTACTAACTTTTAGAAAAGCCTACCATTTAATTTTAAAGGTTTTTAGTCAATGTGTTATGCCTCCTTAAGAGACTGATCTTACATATTTTCTAAAAATGGAAGAATCCATGCTTCAGGAATAATGTAAAGTCCACACTTGGTGCAGAAGAAAATAATTAGGAATTTTGGTGTCCTGCATGTGACTGCAGGAAAATATCCATGGATTCCCCTAAAGAATTGGTTTGGGTCATACTCTCATTAAAAACAGTCACAGCTAATCTTTAAATGTTACTAATGAGAAGTATATTTGCTCAAAACCTCTTTTCAGTGAATGCATATCACTATATGTCATACACAATACTTGCACATAGTCATGTTAATCATTTATACTAGATGTTTGTGTAAGTAGCACATTTTCTGACCTGAGTTGAAAAGATGGCCCTTTTCATAATGGTTATATCATCTCGGTCAAGAATCTTGTTCAAGTCTGGAATTTCTCCTCTGCAGAGGCAACACAGAACTTATTTACCAATTGACTTATTATCAGTTGTATAAAGAAAATTAAGAAATGGCAAACAAGGTCTGATCTGAAATCTGCTGATGTCAACATGAATCCTTCCTTTGTTTTCATGGCCCTTCTATATTCCTTACATTTTGTTCTACCATACATTTGCTGACCTTCCAGTTAGCTTCCAAAAAGGCTATTTTTTTCTATTTTTCAGACACACCTTGGTTTTGCTGAAATTCCAGTAATCTCATCCGTGTCTTGGGTCATTTATTTTCAAGGGTCTTTTGAAAGGATGTGACTAAGCCATGGATATATATTACTTTGGTGCTTTTTAAGCTGAGTTAGCCAATTTTGGGCAGTGAGTAAGCTCACTGTGTTACTTAGACATCCCCCATGTCTGTTGAGACTCTTTTGACAATGGGATGCTAGTACCTTTGAATTTTTCCTCTGTAACATGCCTATTGAACAAGTAACCTGTATATGGAACAAAGGGTCCCATATTCTTCTCCTATGTCCTTCCTATAGATGTCCAAATTTCTTACACCAAGAGTAGAAGCACAGAAACACCACAGGCAAGACAACTGAATATGTGGCTCTGCAAGGCAGAACAAAGTAACCTATACACTCACTTTAGCAGGGCGTTGTAGAGTTTCTTTCCAAACTTTTCTTTCACAGATTGTGCAGTGTCCCTGGGAAAATAAATAAATGTATGTCTAAAACAGAAGAATCCATGACAAAAACAAAAGAAAGGAGATTCTTGCTGTTGGAGATTAAATTGTGCTTTCACGTATACAGATGGAACCAAGAATACAGAAGCAGATAGAAGTCTGGTTCTCAAAACTCTTTTATCCAGCCAGCAGCCACACTGATGGGTTTCAACACAACTGTGCATTTGATCTGCATCCAAAGATGAATGCACTGAGAAAGCCAGGAGCAGATATCATTAGTAATTACTTCTAGCATTTTGCTCTGATCAGTAGACCACACTTTCATCTCAGCTATGAAAAAGATAGCATAGATATGACTCTATGTATAGAAAGATGATCATTAACACTGGACACTAATGAAGACTGAAAGGCCTCCAATTTAGTTTGACCTAGAAGAAAGATGTGAGATATAAGAGTTAAATAAATATGCATTTTAAAGCAAGCTTTTCCCTTCATATTCTGTCCTATTTCCTATCTCAAAGAATTTTGAAACCAAGTGTTTGACTAAAAGGTAGTTTGCCATAAATTAGTTTGCAAACCAAAATACTTCCTGGAATGCTCAGTTTTAAGCTAATAATAAAACCTGTGCCAGACAAATGTTATATTTTAGCTAAGAAAGAACTCCAGTGAGCAAATGTTCTAAATGTAGACTCATTTATATTACTTTGACCCTAGTGGAAATAACTTGAAAGTATGACTGGAGGTGCTGTCAAAATAGCAAATGCACTCTCCATTTGAGTAATACACCTAGTTCATGGAACTTTTCTTGCCTTCCTGATTTCTATGAATTATACTTTGGGCTAAGACAAAACTTGTCAAGTGAAATCCTAAACTCTACCAAGCCGAGAATCCACATACCTGTTTTCAGTTGTTCTCTCCCAAATCACATAGACACAACAGTGGATGACTTAATTTTGGATGAGTTGTAAAGCAGCTAAATGTTAAACAAAATTGATTCAAATCTGAGAAAGCTATTCCCTTCATGACTATATTTTCATAGACTCATGCCATGCACAATGTCCAAAACTTAAGCCAGCTAGGACAGACTACTTTTTCAGAAGTGGAAGAAACGAAGGATTTTATATCCCAGATCAGCCAGCATCTATTCCTTTACAAGTGCCAACCTCATCTTGTATTTAATTTCTGTGTCATCCTTAAAATAATCTATTATTATTATGCAATACTGCTATCACATGGTTTTACCCAGGAGCTCCAGACTGTGACCGTAATAATATAGAGGGTCTTTGCTTTTACAGGGCACAGTGGGAAGAATAGCTGGAAGCAGCATTTTTTGCATTATTCCAAAATGTTAGGTTTACCTTTACTGTTACTATTGTGCTTGCACTACTGAGTAGTAGAAAAATAATTACACAGTAGAGATACAACAGGGAAATCCTTTGCATATTTAAACTAATTTAAACTTCCCTAATATCCATATATTATTTATTGAATATGTTATTTATGAATACCTGTTATATTATAGAACATTGCATACTTTATATCAAAGAAAAAGCAGAGGCCAAAAACATGTGTTGGAAGCATGGCTTTTTCCCACTGCACTCCCAATGTTTTCTTACAGTTCTTGCATACAGAGTTCTCATTAAAAACTCTGGCTATGCTACCTCACACTTCAGCCATCTACAATTTAAGCTAGTTGCACAGATCCTCCACACATTTGCTGAGAGCGACAGTCCATCTCAGAGGATGATTCCCTTCACTCATAGATACTTTCTGAAGTGGTATAGGATGAAATATCATTTGGACTGAACCATCACTCTCCACTCCCCTCTTCAGTGAATGCATCTTGGATACATAACTTTCAGGAAGTCAGAGTTGGACAATTAATTCCACCCTCTGCATTTGTGGTACCTGTTTCCAGAGTGGTAACCAGGTAAAAAGTTCTCTGTAAGTCCCAAGTTGCTGTGTGATGATTTTAGAAATAATCTGGAGACTAAATAGATCTCTGCTATCTGCCTTCTTTTCCAGATATTGCAAAAGCTAAAAGATTCCAATGATTCTCGTTTGTGCAGGTTTAGTATCCATTAATCGAAGATTTCAACTTGATTACTGATATCCAGGAATTGAGCCAGAGATCATCTACTAGAGGCAGTTAATGAGATAACAAGGAAAGTAGTATCCTCCTCTTACACAGTGCCTTTCATCTACAGATTTTTAGGTCATTTAGAGCTCTATCATTTCATAAACATAAAACTGGCATCAGAAAGAGGTTAAACAGTGAGACACAAGCATAAAAGCAGAAGCTAGGTCTTGTGGGTTTTAGTCCCTCAGCTTTAAGACCAACCTCCTTATCTCTGCAAGCAGAGTTTAACTGCTCTACCCAGCTAATAAGGTGAATATTTCAATTTCCCATCTCAGATAATTAATCTGTAAATATGTTTAGTGAGATGCATTTTTTCATCTTTTTTTTTCTTTAACAAAGTCATCCTCGACAACCCACCACTTATTTTCTTTATGAATTGGAATGTTCAGTTTTGCCACGTCTTCTCAGTTGAGAAGTACAAGCATATGTTTTTTCCTTAGTAGG
The DNA here is from genome assembly GCF_037157495.1 of Lathamus discolor. Lineage (NCBI taxonomy): Eukaryota > Metazoa > Chordata > Aves > Psittaciformes > Psittacidae > Lathamus > Lathamus discolor. The sequence continues at coordinate 62,280,373 of NC_088884.1, forward strand.
ATCACACAGCAGTTAAAGTGAGGTTAAGTCTGCCCCTGCTTTGCTTTTTGTTTGGGAAGTTGTAGAATGAAACCTGTTAAACTAAGAAGGGCTGTAGCAATTTTCCCTTCATAGATATAAGTTTCACTGCTTTGGTGTGCCCATTGCTTATTGTAGGTTACACAGAAAATTACAGAGTTGTTATCAACTGTCATTCTGCTGGATTAGACAGTACAATTTCCATACTTCTAAATAAAAGAGAACACATAATTAATTACTTTTTCCCACTGGTGGCAGAGAAGCTCACTCTGGTAAATTAGCAGACAGTCCTTATTTTGTGGAAGCTCAATGGCATGTCCAAAGGGAGTACCAGAAACAGTCAGAAGACATAAAGACCAGTGTATTTTTCTAGTACCTTTGATTTTGTTACTGCAAAACAAGCACTATTTGCTAACTTGTTACAAAGAATGGCAAGGGCAGCTTGCTAAAAATAACCTGGATCAAAAAAAAGAAACCATAGAATAATAGAATCATAGAATGGTTAGGATTGCAAAGGACCTTAAGATCATCTAGTTCTAATTACCATTCCCATCTCTTTCATCCCCACAAATACATTCTAGTTACCCACAATCCTCAATTTCAGCAAAACAAAAAGAAAGAACATTATTCTTCATGAAAATTTTGCATGTTTCCTCAATTCACTGTTCGAGGCCGCCAGTGAGAACCGCAATTACCAGAGTTGCTTCCGGACTGCTTGTCCTTTCAGGGTTTCCACATTGAAATTGTTTGTCTTGGCTGGCATGATGAAGAACACAACAACTGTAACATCAGTCTTATGAACCTACATGGACACAAGATGGAGAGGAAAAAGAAAATCTCACTAAAAGGTATCACAGCCAACTTTCAGAATTAAGTCACAGGAAAAGCCAATGCTCTTTGTCTGGTTGTCCAGGAAGGCTCTGATCTTATACCTCTCCCTTTAGCTATGAAGTTTTTGTCAAGTCAGAGATATAATTGAGGATAGATACAGGTAAACAGATGTCACCCAGTTCCAATTTGGACAACAGAGATCCTCCTGACTTCTAATGGTTTAGAGGCCATGGCTTAGGATATGAACATAGACTGCAAAAAGTAAGAAACGTACACACATATTCTCACCTGGCACAAAATATATTGGGTTAAAGAAATGAACAGTTAATTTACTAGGTGAGGTATGCCCAGGCATGGGGCAAGGGATTTCCTACAGAAGCAAGCAGAACTACTTTCTACAGCAATAGTTCCCCAGACATATGGGCAGAAAGAGGGATGACAGCAACCACTTTCTACCTGATCTCATGGCAAAGAGCCTGCCAGACACACAGAATTTCCTTTGACTTTCCATCAGCCTGCCTTGTAATTGACGTCATATAGATTATTAGATAAAAGAAGAAATTGCTGCTACACACAAACCACTGCTCAAGCAATGCTTTCCATCCTAACACATAAGGCCTTCCACATTGCCAGCATTCATAGCTAATAGTTATGTAAATGCTATTAACAGGTAGCTGATGTTGCACAGCAGTGCCAAACAACAGAAGTCAGTTGTTTGGCAAAGTTGCGGAAGAAACGCTGAAGTTATGTGAGGTGACCTGTTGTGTGAGTGAATTGTGTGAGTAGATTGAGAGTGAATGGATTAAGCATTTCTAGAAAGCCCACAGGCTCTAACGGTGTATTAGTAGAAAGTGGTGGTAGAACAAGTGTACTTAGAGCTTGGGAAATTAATATTTTTTTTAACACTAACAACAGAGTATCCAGATTTTTATCCAGATTTTTCCATATCATTCAAATGACAGAACACAAAGGACAGTCTGGGACAACAGCCAACTGATCCTTGCTACATGACTGAAAACTGATCGAGCTTTTGTTTGATTGTTTTGCTGCTGGTTTTTCTCTAATGTGTCAGTCTTTGGGACACATCTGTCATTCAGTGACCTCATCTGTAGGTGGGAAGTGCTCTGGTCTTTGATCATGACAAGGCTCAGGACTTATTTTCATTAAATTACTCCATAAAGGCATTTAGGAGCATCGCACACATTTTCCACCTGAGGAAACAGAAACACGGAGGAGTGATTGGCTTCCCCATGCTTACTCATCAGGCCACTGCCACACCTTGCATTTTAATGCAAGATTCCCATCTGATGCGATAATAGTATTCAAAGATTAGAAAGATCACGGGCAGGTCCTAATGAATTAAACAGTTTGCTTTAAAAGATATTTTTAAATTGCATCATTAAAAGGTTATTTTTATTTGCCTTCTCATATGTAAATCTTCAGGGTAAATTCTTGAATCGTATTTTCAGTATTTTTCCTTAAAAACAAGGGAGATAACCATGGATTAACTTCTTGAACTATGTAATCACTTATTTTTGAGCAGCCTGAGATCATTATATACTCTGATGATTCAGGGAGAGAGCTTTATGAAGACTCTGAATATCCCATAATTAATTTCCTGCAAACCAGAGTATGGCATGGAAATTCCTGCAGGTAACTTCCATTGTATGGTAAGTTTGAACACAAGCTCTATGTTATCTACATTTGCAGAAGCTTTCTTACCCTCAGCAAAAAGTTTAATCTTGATAAGGCTTCTAGAAACATATCAGCTCCTTTGTTGGAAAACTCATATCTTCCAGCAATGAAGAAAAATAAGGTCTTCTCAAGACTGAAGTCAAGGTGGCTGAAACCAAGAAAACGGACAGAAAACACAAAGTATTTCTCAAGATACAGTAAAGCAAAATATACAGCAGCTTTCTATTCTGGAGGAATTTATTAGCCCAAGAAAACAATGAAAGTGAGGCTTTTCTGCTGTTCTTTAAAATTAGTATCTTAATCTGATAAACCGTACCTTGGGTAAATAAAATAAATACATAAATAAATCAAGACCTTCTGCCTGATCCCACAATCTGCTAAGCAGAGTTAGAACTGGGGTCTGAAATCCTTTTAGCTTCTGACTGATAAATCCCAGACAGATACCCCAATAAGTTGGTAACATTTTTGAAGTACTTGTTAGTCTTCCTGCTTTAAATAGTGCTGGACAACCAGTGCTTAGTTTTGGAAAGTAAAAGCATACCCATAGAAATGACCTCGAATGAACTCCTGGATCCTAGCCTTGTACATGGAATGCAAATTCTGAAACTCATGCATTGCTGAAAATTTCTTAATGTTCAAGCCATTTGGGGTGACAACATCTGGAAAAGCAGAGAAAAGGCAGAGGTAGACATCTTCAGAGTCTGAGAAATCTTTAAGGAAAGAACCAACATGTCTTTCAGCTGTCAGTATGTGAATGGTTATGTACTCTTATTACTCATGGATGGGGAACAGCACTTACACAATGGTCTCCACCAGCTTACTCCACAAACCTTTGCATGTGACACTCCACTGCCTACTGCATTGAAGTGTTCCAGTACCACCCTGACTTGTACTCAAAATTAGCACAGATCATACTGAACAGTGAGGTATCCCCCATGCCCTTTTGTCCCATCAAGACTTGAGTAATGTCTCCATTTAGCCAGATGTTTTTTGTGCAATATACCTTTTACCTCTTTATTCTGGATATCAATGTTGCCAGCTCAGCTACTGCTCTTGAAAGCAGAAACTGTGTTGTACCATGCATTTGATTACTGCATGGCATGAGAGGTCTGTTCTGTCAACACTTCTGAGGATTTACCAGAAAAGGGAGAACGTAAGAAACCTTTTAAAAAAGACCTCCCTTCAGTAACCTGTTGGATTTCTCCTAAAACTAGACATAGAATAACATACAAGTCCAGCCTTGACCAGGAAATCTTTACTTCTCAGATACTTAGGATCTGGTTCTCAGTTACAAGAAAGGAGAGAGTTGGTGGGTCTGGAAAACTTGTGTCCTTATCTTCTGCTGCCTAGCCCTAGGAGCTGCTCTGAACAGAGACTTGTGTGGCTTCATATGAGTGGGGTATGTGAAGAAAGCAGAAACATCCTCCATTTCCCTTTGTCTTTACTGACAAAATATCTTCTTCCTCTGACCTGCTTCTTGTCCAGCACGGAAGAACTGGCTCATGCAGGACATCACTTTGGGACTGCAATAATTTTAGGCTCTTTCCGATAAAGTAAGAATCTGTGACTGTGTATTTCTGGCCAATTTCCATCTACACTTTCACATTTATCAGAGAGTTTTGGACACTCTTAGCCATCATCATCAGCCTGCATATAACCTACTCCAATGTTCTTTGATTCAACTGTAGCTTCATTTACCCTTTCATCAGGACTGGGGCTCAGTCCATCTCTTATTTATGCCTTTGAGATACAGAACATATCTGTGGGATGTGGGAGCCTAAAGTACTGGTTCACTATTTCTGCTCAACATGAGGTCCTTTCCAATCCTAACTATTCTATGATTCTATATAATAGTATTTTGAATACATGTGAGGCAATGTGCCCTTACCCCATGGAAGAAATGATGAAAGAAGCCTTTGTTCCTATTTTAATTTGTTTGGAATTTTTGTTGTTTAATGAATTAATGACATTTTTGTTGTAAAATTATCCCAAATAGGCCAGATCAGGATGATTTGACTTCTATATTTATAGTAAAGAAACTGGCATTGATTAAAGTAATAATAGCACAGTATGATGTTTTCTGTTGATCAGTTACTAAGATTCAGGGTTGACCCATACTTTTCAGAGTCTGCTTCTATGATTTCAATCAAATATATACAGAACAAAGTCCAGATCTAGATCTTAACTGATACCCAAGAGTCTTGGAATTCTGATTCAAAGTCTTCTCTACTGCTAATGAGAACTATGTTTCATACCTGAATGAAAATATTAGAAAACCCATAATATCATTAACCAAATCACAGGAGTGTACCTTATGATTGCTGACAGAATCTTGCACAATAGGTCAAAGAAAACATGTTTAATATTAGATACTCAGGCTTTTGACAAATCTGTTTTGATAAATTATTGATCAAATAATAACAGAATAATGCAAGCAATCGTTCTGCTAGGTTTAGACTGGCAAATCAGCCTTTGTCCAGGTGCAAAAAAAAAAAAAGCTCCCTATGCAATCATGTCTACCGAATTTTAAAGGGGCTTTTCCAAGTGTTGAGATCTATAATTTGTGTCCAAGTTTAATATTAATGAGAAGTAGCAGAGACTGCTCTACATATCACATTTCCTCAGTTATTTTTAGTTAACAACTTTGTTGCAAAGTTTACATCTGAATAAATTCAAAAGCAGAAGTTAATTGTGCCAATTCTGCATCCCCCTTTTAAAGTTTATTTTAAAAATGGATTGAGAAGTGTACACATTCTTCCAGTATTCACATTCCTTTGCAGAATGCAAGCTTAATGATCTACAGAATGGATTGCTGAGCTTTTTGAACGGCCAATGTCTATGTTGATTTTACAACTTCAGAGAGAATAAATAGTATGAGAATAGATTCATAAACAGTTTATCTATGGTCTATGATTCAAAGAAACTATTAAAGTATTTATTCCCATCAAAACATATTTTCTACCTATAATTGCCTCTTAGCATTTGAGGTAACAATTCCTATTGTATTTCTTTCTAGCTCTGTCAATATGAAGCATGATATGTGTCAACAATATTTTTAACCCAAACGTTATATATATTTACTTGGCTTCTTCAAAGTTGAAAGCATATTGAAGAAAAAGCTCAAGCCTGTGAATCTCTGTGCATGGAATTTTCTTTACCTTCAACTGACACTCTACCTGTGAGCAGTCTGCAGATTTTCTCTCCCAAATTAAACTGGATTCAGACTCATTTCAGCCTCCTTAAATCCCAAAATATTAACTATGATTTTCAAGAGTAGCTGTTGTGGGGAGAAGCTTCATGCCAATAAAAAACAGCTTCAGAAGTCTGGTTTTCAAAGATCAAGTGCTCTGCAACCAAGACCTTTCAGAGATATTCCAGATTAGATGACTGAACACTTACATTACTTTTGTCATGTTTAAAAGTCAAAGAAAAAATCTTCTAAGTTCATCATCTTATTGACAGTCAGGAATGAGACAAAGGATCTAATGGACAGCTCTTTTATGCATGAACTATACTGTGGCTTGAAGCATGAAGGTTAAAAAGGATAACAGTCCCAAACTATGATTAGCACTGCAATTCGCATTTAAAAAAAAGTCTACAAAGAGCAAGCAAATAAAATAAACCCCAAAGTCATTTGAGCATTGTTATACTTAAAATAACCAACTAAGGTGTGAACACACCTGCTAAATAGAATCAAAATTGTTGTGTTTCATCCATGATGCTTACCCTTGGACTGTGGCTTATCCTTATAAAACACTGTGCTGATTTCAAAAGAACTTTAGTGACACACCAAACTGGAATCATGACCTCATTTAAACCCAACACATGGAACACAACCAGTTTTATTGGTAGGTCCCATATTTTACGAGAGTAATAGAAAGGGAAATGTCAGACAAACCATTGGGCGCATCTCAACTGTTTTTTCGAACTGTACTGGTTGGTCTAGTAGGAAATATTATATCTGTTTATGAAACTTCTCATGGTTAGGTCCTAGGATCACAATGATCTCACACCTAGCTGTGAGAGAGACAAGGAAATGAACTGTACTGATTTACAGTTTGGTTTTTGCCTTCTGATCTCTACCATATTAATGAAAGTGAAACAGATTTAGCACTGGAAAACAAAACTCATCTAGCATTGTTTTGCACATGAACATTTTTGCAACATTGCTAAAAGATTATATCAGTCATTGCTAGCAGAGCAACAAATCTCACACCGTAAAAGCCGGTGAAATGTATTACAAAGGTTCCAGCTTCTGCTTTCACCAGTTGACCTGAATATAACAACATCACTGGAAACCTTGCAATAAGCAGATCTCCTGAAGCTGAGATGTCTTTGCAAAGAAAACCTAACATCCATGGAGTTAAACTAATTCTCTCCTGAAATGGTTCTGAAAGCAGTTATTAAATAATGCTGAACTTGATTTGGAGAAAACAACTGAAGTCTTACCAGGATTTCTTTTAAGCATATGCTCTGCTTCGACAGCTGTTATCTGTGAGACTGTGGTGAACACATGGGCACAATGTACAGATGCCCGTTCCATACAGTACCGATGATAAATCTGTCTCTCTCCTGCTTCCTTGTCAATGTCAAACTGTTAAATAATAAAACAAACAAAAATAAGACACCTGTGTGATATGTTCATCAGACTTGTTACCACGATTTCAAAGAGTTTGAAGGAGCAGGAGAGGTCACAATTCCTGCATGAGCATGAAAAAACGGCAGTTTAGCAATGGAAGGAGACCCAGATTAATGATCCGACCGATCCCATGAAAGGTAAGTACCTGTACTATCTGACCTGGTGGCTGGCAATATGTCATGCTGCATCTTGCCTGAGCTTGTTGGAAAACTTGGGAGAGTGGCAAAGTTGCTGGTACCTGAAGGTATAGGGGAGAGTGAAAAAAAAGGAATGGGGATGAGGAGAGAAACTGGTGACTGTGTAAAATGGTGGGGATCATGGATAGGCCAGAGAGGAATGGAGTTGTGGTGGAGAGGCAGATGTAAGGACTCAGCCACAAATCCTGAGGGAGCAAAGAAAATAGGAAATGAGATATTTTCTGATATTCAGAGATGTTCTTCCTCCAGCTTCACCACTGTTATTTACTGCTCTTTTTACTTCAGTTTGAACTCCATTAATTTCTAGAGGCAGAGATAAGTTAAACTGCTAGATAAGACAACCCCAAATACCAAAATATTTATGAATTACCTTTAAACCTTGCAGTTATCCTTTTTTTTTTTTTTTACTGAGCTTATGTTATCCTGATGGGAAGAAAATGCACAGTACCTACTGAGCACATGCTTAAAGGTTCAAATGTTCACTAATGATGTCCACTGCAAAATTGCTGCAATGTCTAAAAAAGAGTAATTGTGCAATTACACAAAAAAGTGCAATTGTCTAAAAAAGAGTAGTGCTAATAGAGTGTTGATGATTAAAATTATATTACAATCGTCTTAGTCTTACATGATATTTCACTTCTGGGAACAGAAATGTTGACCTCCTAAGGTCAACAGCATGGGCACCAAATAGACTGTGTGAGTTACATGGCTAGTGACAATGACTCTTAATGAGGTCTGTCATTATCACCGCCTAAGGCTAGGTGCAGTCTGATTTTGATTGCATTTGACTGTGGAACTTCATTAACCATAATAGATTTAACCATTATTGGAATATGAGGAATATATACTTACCTACTTAGACCTCCCTTTTTGTCATAAAAACTTTGCTTGTTGTGTCAAAAGTTACTTGATGTTTGAATGATGATTCCATTAAGGGCTATTACTATGTATCTTGTACAGGCTGGGCAGACAGCACTTTCTATAGTTAGAACTATCCAACCTTTGCCACAGCATGTTGCTTTTAGTACTTTAGAACTTAGCCACAAATAAAGCTATTTAGATCATAACTTTTACATGCTTAAGGTTGGTATAGAACATATTTTAAGAAATTTGAGCAAATGTGAGCCATTTCAGGGAACAACATTTAAGCAAATAACTTTTTAATTTTAGTTATGTAGGTGTGTATATATATATATATATACACATATATAGTACAACTGTTTTGCTAAGAAACTTACATGCTTTTATCCACCAAGCACTCTTAATTTTGCAGTGGTGCTACACTGCTGGTGGGCAAGTGGTTTCCACTATATGAACTGAAAATGCCACCCTAATGTGACGAGAAAAGAAGTCTCAAAAAATCTTAGATGAGAAGTTCAAAATGATAGATGCTTTCTTTTGATATTGATGATCCTATATGACAAGAGTTTCTAAGCTTGCAAAAGAGATTTTTAGGAAGAATCTTTAGGTAGGAAATATGTGTTACCACATAATGTTATTCATTATGATACAATCTTTCAGTTGTATCATTATATATCATATTTTCTGCATTTCCCATGAAAATTTTGAGACACAACCATGTCATAAAAGAAGATCTTTTCACTAGAACATACCTCATGTGTCACAGAAATTGAATGGTAGAAAAAGCACAGGGCAGGAGGGTAGGGGAGAAGAAAAATAAAAGTGAACTATTTTGATTCTTTAGAGCATCACAGCCTGACCTGTTAAAGTGTTGAGTGTCCACATCTAGATCTGAAATCCACTGTACCTATGCTCTGAAGTTATAAAGTACTTGGCATTGCTGACTCTAATAAAAGCTTCCCTAAAAAACATCTGCATGATGTAGCTACCTTCCTTCATAAGAGTGTGGCAAATTAATTCACTGATATTTCTGGAGCATACAGATGCCACTGATTGACGGTGCAAAACAGCTCTTAAGAAAATCACATGCATGTTTTTCAGAACAGAATTCTTACTTACATGCTGCAAGCAAGGTAGAAAGCTGCTTATTGAAGAATAACAAAACCAAAAATCGTTATGAATGTTCAACCATTCTGTGTACCAAAGATACGAAATGGGACGGTTCTTTGGCAAACACGCAAATGGGATGGGGTACCACTGCACACACACAGCTATGCAAGTTTTTTTAAATACTTCTGACTTTGTATTAATTTCAAAACAGCCAAACTTTCAAAGGTTTTTCATTCTCTTTTCCCGTTCTCACAAAGAACAGATTCTTTACAAAATATAATGAAACCCTAAATTTGGGACTTGTTTACTAACCATAGATAAAACCTCTCCAACACTACTGGGACAAAGATTCATAAAAGGATCATTCAAAGCACTATGGCTTATTTCCTGCTAGCTTATATTACTTTGATTGCATGAAAGCATTTTACACATTTAACACATACACATCTTGATGTTTGTTTCTTTATTGCTATTCATTTTTTCATCTTCCGGAAATGGGAAAGATTGTATTTTGCACATGCTTTCATGACTTTTGGCATTCTTTTTCAAAGGTACATAATTCCATGTCTATTGACAATGATAACCTGAGGAAAGAGTTCTCACATTTCATTTGCTCTCCTTTTCCTGCAGTTTCCTCCAGTAAAGTAAGATTTTGGCCTCTTACCTCACTTACAGCGTGGAGTAAGAAACCTCCCCGTGCACTTCTGAGCAGGCTAGATGAGTGACTTTAGAAAATAAGCCTTGGGCAAGTTGAAGGGCAGGTTAAATGGAACTTAATTGATGAGACAGTGCAGGAGACAAATTTAGTCCACACAGTACTGTGCAAAGACAGCTGAGCTGGCTGTGACAGTATTAGCTCCAGAATTAGAGGCATCATGGGTCATGGAACTGTATTGAGCAAATAGGCCAAAATGAAGCAGAACACCAGTGCAGGTAGTCTGCTTTTCACCCCCAAACCAATGTTTCTGCTCAGCAGCCGGCTCTGCTGCCTGGATGCTCATTCACCTTAGTTAAGGCACCTGTGAACATGCTCCATAGTGTTCACATTCAGCAAAGGGTCTGCGAAGTGTGTCATGCTTCCTTTTGTTTGTTTGCTATTATCGGCAAATGGGAACACTAGCAAATGTGCAGATAAAAGCTGCATCAAGAGAAAAAACAGACCTAAGTCAGATTAACTGTTTATAGAATCATTTAGATTGGAAAAGGCCCTTAAAATCATCAAGTGCAACTACTACTTGGTGACTTTTAAAGACTAATGACTTCAATATTTACTTTTGTGTAAATGTTCCACTGCTGCTCCCAGGGAAGGATCACCTCCTACTCTGACTGTCAGAAACCAAGCAGGTTATTAGAATTTACAGTATAGCAAGGATTAGAGGGGAAAATGCCTCCCTTATAAGGCCATTCTAATCTCAAAGCAAACCAGGGAGATGTTCCACAGGCATAAGTCTTTGGACTAAAATTTGCATTTGCTGCAATGCAATTCTGAGTTAAAAATTCAGCTCATTTCTGTGCTTCCTATCGATTGATGTGATGGGCCTAACAGCTTATTCATGTCTTAAAATGTAGCATGTTAGGGGGAACAATAGGTAATCAATGAACCTTCCAGCAGGACATTCTAAGACAACTAAGATGGCCTTTGAATACAAAAAGAAGAGAATACCAAACAGTTGTGGTGTTATATCTCTCTTGGAAACAGATGACCTCACTGAAGTAATAAAACCAAATTAGACATTCCTACTTCAAAATGATAAAGACACATTGCAGAGGATTTACAAAAGCACAGAGAAGAATGATTTGAGAGGAGAAAAGAAGGAAAGACTATATTAGCTATGTAAATACTGTTCTGAAAGATAAATTATTTGTCGTGGTCTGCTCACAATCTCTAGGTACTGATACTAGACTATGATTTCATAAAGAAAAAAAAAAGAAAGCATAATGAATGGAAATTAAACCAAATTCAAACTGCAATTAAAATATATAGTTCTGACAATTAAAACTTCGTGACATCTTTGCATAAATTATATATATTCCCCTGACCATTTGAACCTTACAGAAACATTATCTACTCAAAGTAAGCAGTTTGTACCTCAAATAAAAGGTATAGATTTGGTGCATGAATGTTTAGCTGAGGACTATAGGTAGAGAATGATCTCTTCTAGTCTTTAAAATCAGTGGCACGTTCAAGTTCACAGGGTGATTTTGCAGTAGAATCAGAAACAGTCAGAGATAGGCCTGAAGTTCAAATTCCAATCAACCAAAAGGTAGAATGGAAATTTCTTCACTTCTGGCATAAGCCCACTGGCTGCCATTGTCTGAATTATGTAAGAATTACTCTTTTTAAAATCCAGCTTACGCCAAGTTTAACTCCCACTTATTGTTATCTTGTGCAAACAGAACTTTCATTCTGTAGCTCTGCCATGCCAAAAAAGAATGAAATTTACACTTCCTGGCTTAAGTCAGATTTCCATTAGCTGCTGTACTAACAAAGCGGATCAGCTTTGTATAACAGTGAGCCCAGTGACAGCCGTGACAGTACTGCACTAAATGGAATGAGAGCTTGTGTTCCTATATTGTCAGCATAAAAGGTCTTGACGATTTATTTTCATTGGGATTTTTATTATTTTTTCTTTTAGACCCTTTGGATAGAATTCATCATTCTGCAAACTATATTCAGCCAGACTTGTACAACTCAAATGTAAAATGTTCCTAGGACTAAATAAAAGTGTTACACACTGACAGGGCAAACTTATGTAAGTAAAACCACAATGAAGAATGAGAATAGGTTTTTTTTTCTTCTCCTTGTCATTTTTTCCATTATAAATCAAGGTGATGTTTTACTAAGAAATGTCAGAGGCTGAAGCCTGCAAACTTCTCCATTATGCCAGGCCAGTAATCCACAAAACCATTACAGATGGTAGCCTCTCAAAGGATATATCAAGTTAAATTATTTGTCAAAAAAGCTGTTCCTAACACAGCTGTCTATTCACCTACAAACTAGCCTGAATCATCAGTGTCTCTCAGTCAGTTTAGGAAAGGTGTTGGTCTGCTTTATTTATTAGTGAAAAAAGACCACAAATACCACCACCACCCCCACCCCCCCAAAAAAAAAACCAAAAAACCAACAACCAACCAAAACAAAACCCCCTCAAAACCCAAAAGCCTCACCAATCCTAACAAAAAAACCTCAACCAATAACCACCTAAATAATAATAATAATACCCCACAAAGAAAACACAGCCCCTTTAAACAACAAGGAAAGAGTAATATTCTTTATCTTCAGCTGAGAAGCCAGCTCCTCCTGACGAGGAAAAGGCTCCACAGGCTCAGAACTTTTTCCACAGAACTTCTTACTTTCTGGATTAGCTATTTTGGTTCAGTTTACCTTGGCCACAAACATAACCTTACTCTCACCGGTGTAGAAGCTACACTGGACACGGGGAGGATGAGAAAAAATAAACTGCCAGTTGGACTATATACAAGACTTCTTAAACTTCTGTTGGGAAATGAGCTCATAACATAACCTACTTGTTACTGAAATAAGAAAACATTGACTTTGGAAGAGTTCAAGCCAATAACCTGTAGGTAGAGTTAGCAGCCCCTGACTCAGCTGTTTACCCATGGTTCTTCAGATGCTTAAAAGCAGATAAGAGTATCAAACTCAAGCAAACACCATGCAAGCCACCTTCTGTTTTGTTCTTTTCCTTTTTTTCCTCTCTCCCTTCCTTCCTCCACTGATTTAAATCAGTGAATTAAATGTGTATCTAGGAATTAAAATGCACACTGAATTGCTATTCAATTGCCGGTTATTGCCTCAGTGCTCCTCTTATCTCAGGCCATCTGTTATTTGTTAAATGCTGCTGAGGACACAACAGTATTCACCATGCGCTGCTGCACACTAAGGGTTTCCGCTGGAGCAGAAGCAGCTAAATTTCTCCCAGTCCAATTAACTAATTATTGAATTAATTAATGAATTAAGGTTATAAGAACTGTATAATCTTTTACAGTGATTTTGTATAAGAACCAGGATCTTGTCTCCAACTAAGGCAAAGAGCAAATGGCTCAGGAATAGGTCAGGAGTCAGACAACATTACAGTGTTACATCCATAGTGGATTCTCTTATCTTCCAGCAATTTACAGCTCTAATCTACTAGATTGACTAGTTTTTCAGTCCCCCTGGAAGTACCTTCTTATAGCTTACAGGCTGGCATGTGCCCTCAGCTCATGAAACCAAGGGTATTGGCAGCCTACAGTTCAGGCCTCAATCTAATTTAAGTAGTCTGTAAAGAATCATGCACCACAGTGTGGCAACCCTTCGCTAAGTCATTCTTGCCTTTTCCCTGAAAGCCTAGTAAGGCTGAAAATCAAGTTTTCACAGGTCCGGGTTTCCAAGGGCTATCAGAAGACCACATAGAGCCCTTCCAGTTTTATCACCTGACATGGGCTGGTGACTTCAGTTCTTGTTCACTGGAGTGCTAGAGAAAACATCAGCCCACACTACATTACGCAGGCCTCTGCATGACCACTGATGTTGACGTTCACTCCAAGTAGGCTGGGACTTGGACCAAAGTCTTCTCTGACCTCACTGGCTTACTTCAGAGAACACATTTGTACTTTCCATACTTGTGCCAACTGGCAGCTATTGAGCTTTGCTAGGAAGGTGAATTAAAGTGGGATTTTCCACTGTGGGATCCAGAGAAAGAAAGAACATCTCAGTAAACCTTTATATTTTTTAAAGGGATCTTTCAACTCATCTAGTATCTTCTGCTCCTGTACAGGGGTAGTTTAACACTGACATGGAATAGTGTTGCACTGCGTGGGCACATGCAGATGCGTGCCTCTGTGTGTGCAGAGCAGGCAGGGCTAGTGACAGTTGAGGACAAACTGGGAGTGTGTTAGACTCAGGACTAACAGGAAATACTCTGGTGAGGAACAACACACTGGTCACACGCACCCAGGGCACAGTGGAAGGAGGGAGAGAAAGTCTGTGAAGATGCCAGGTAAATATCTTTCATCAGTCATCAAATAATCTTGTCATGGTTTTGCCTGTGGATCCCCCTCTTAAATCCTTCAACATTGCAGGAAAGCACTTGGCCTCAAAGGGCTGAGTACAGCTCTCTCTAGAAGGCATTCTAAACCAGCTTTTTGGGGACTGTACTGGGGACTAGAAAATGGAACACGAGGTTTCCTCTTTTCTCTGTAGGAGCTTAACATGCCTGATTGTCTCTCAGCACATACCCTGGTGCTGCAACCATTTTTTCTGTGATATCTGACATAGCACATTCTACAGTTGCATCCTTCTCACCTATCTCAGCTGCTGTACTTAAAGCTGGTGAAAATTCTGTTCTAACCATGAAACGCTGATCAAAAGTGAGAACATTATTTTGCTTTAAAGGAAGATAATTATGCGATAACACTGAAAGAGGAAAAACAACTATTAATACTTTGGGGTGGGAGGGGATGACACGCTCTAAATATGTATAGCCTCATCCAAAGATTTAACGTTAGGAAGCCCTGGAGAGCCTTCTTCACTGGGAAAATTGTGTGTTTGACCTTACTAGTTTACTACTAGAAGACAGCAACAAGAACAGCTTCTGAACTCTTAGCTATATGTACCATTTAATCACTGTACTCTAGATCAACCTCTCTTGCTTCTCAGCTCACTTTTTGGCCAGATTGACCTTTCAACAGCCAGAGAAGTTCTCACTAAGATATCTGATCTCTTATTAGAAGTTAACCTTGTCAGGAAGAGCTTTAGCACCCTATAAGCATGTCATAATATAACAGCTTGGCACCATTTCATCTATTAGTACCTTCAAATGCCAATAACTCCACAGAGGGCATAAAGCTTTATGGCTTAAAAATCAACAAATTTCCTCCCTTAAATATTATTTACAGCAGTTTATAGTAATACTTTAAACTGATATGTATGTTTCATTCCATACACATACGTAAGTTTCATTCCTCATATTCTTAGAATGTAGAAAAATCCGAACAGAAATTTATGTATTTATGATGTAGCTGATAGTTGCCAATGGAATTTGTGAAGCTTTGCAGAAGGATGGACAGTACCTTATCATGTGAAATTTGCCACGTCATGTCAACAGTAAGAGTGATATGGATACTGTGGGTATATTAGCAATACACTAAAACAGATAAGTCTGCTCAGATGTAAGGTAATTACATATTCTTTTGAGTACACAAAGAAAGGGTGAGGCACTCAAGATTATCATGAAGGAAAAAAGAAGTTGCTTTTGAGAAAAACAGACTGTTTGGCCAGACTACTTGTAGCTCACCAAATTAACAAGAATAAAAAGCAAAGAATAATTTTCTTTAGGATTTCCTTTACGGAAGAAAGGCAAGGCTCCGACAGTCCGTTCAGCATCAGGCTGTAAAACAATCAGCATTCTCTTTTTTTAAAACTCTAATTTCTCATTTTTAATGCCTTTTTTTATTGTTTTTTTTTCTATGGCTTTCTTACTAACAAATTATGTAAGACTGAATCAAGGGTGAATGAACAAAGTTACTGCTGAAAAGTCCTCATTTTCTTAAGCTTTAAACCTGAAATCACATGGTTTTAGTTCTTTTAATCTAACTCCGTCCAGAGAAAAATAATTTAATGTGACTTTAGAGCTAGATTTTGTATATCTACACATAAGGGGAATATGAGGGAGTAAGAATGTCTAGACTCCCAGACAGCATGACCGCTTTATTCATGCTGTCTCATTAATGCATCTAACAAATGTATAATTTAGGAGACTAGTTTTCCCGGGTGATAGATGGAGACAGATCTTTCACATGGTAACCTGAGGATGTTTGCCTTATGCTAATTGTGAAGAGGCCAGTGTAACTCTACTGATGATATAAACCTAGTAGGAGCAACTACCTATGTTAGTTACCTCATTTTAGGCAGAGACAATTCCCCCTGCACACTACCGTGCTGCAGCCTTTATGCACAGCAGTAAACAAGTGGAGAGTGCCTTTCACTCTAGTGCATTCAGTAGATTTAGTAGTTGCCTTTGATAGAAAAGAAAATAAAAAAAAATAAGAGGGAGAAGGTGTTTCCTTGAAGTACAAGGGAACGACAATCTACTCTGTGCTTCTGAATAAGGCCAGTAGCATGATACTGCTTGGACCTTGTCTTTGGAAGACACTGCTCCACAGTATGTCAAGCTTCAAACATCCAATTGAAAATTGCCAACTAAGCAATTTTCTTTACTGCTTTTAGCCAAGGAAATGCAGGGACAGTGAATAAGGCAGTTGTTCGAGCCTTTTAACCACCTCTACCCTCAATAAGTGCTGGAATGCAAAATAATCATGAATTCAGTTTGTCTGTAACCATATTACAAATCCTAGGTCATGTGATGTATTTCTGCTAAAGGGAGTGCTAGAGACATCTGGGTCCTTGAAATGTTGATTTGTGTTATGCTTTGAGTGGAAATAGAATATTGAAACCCAAACAGTCTTCAGAAATTCCAAGAAACAGATGTAGGTCTTTTGAACTCAGAAAACACTTCTTACATTTGTTAGTTACAAATTAAGCATAACCTGAAAAGCTTGAAAGTAGAAGGACTTACTTATTATGACTTGCAAGAATTAATAAGTAGGCTGAGGGGGGAGTGGGGTGGGAAGACGGAATGATAAAAACGTCTCTTACCTGGTCAAGATTGTTGTAAAAATCTATACTGGCTGCACACAGATATCTCCCAAGCAGAGTTGCATGGGTAGTAAAAATTGTGGCCACACGAAGCTTCCAAGATCGAGATAATATTAAACCCACTCCTGCCTGCCACTCGTGGAAGTGGGCAATTATATTGGGCTTGTCATCAAACTGACAGGAAAGCTGAAAACAATAGAAAGAACATACGTTGAACACACATTATATCCTGCCCACCATCCCAGCTGCAAAAACCTCTTTTTTTTCATGCCTTGCTCTGTGTGCTTGCTTGCTTTCACATCACAAAGCAGTACAGTGTTTTAAGCAGTCATGTGTCCCGATTCCCATCAAGCTCTAATCCTTAGGTCAAGAAGCACATGTGCCTCACTAGTGCCTCAGAACAGTATCCTTCCTAGAGTGCTGGGGAGCAGAGTCACTCTCCCTTCTTTTAACTTGCTCTTCTGCCATTGAAACTCTTGTTTGGTAAGAAAATATGACAGATGTATTATTCTGCAAATTAACAGAGTTTCCTCTTTTTAGGTAGGCTGAAATATAGTCACATGTGAAGTCACAGTGCTATCATTAATGCTCTCTATCTATATTCCCTGTGCAAGGTAGTATCTAATTGCTGAAATATGGCTTAACTAGCTTCAAGGACAGTCTGTGAGTGTGACAACTTAACTACCATAGGTGAGAAAAAGGGAGTTTGGGATCCTACTTGTAAGAGCATCTGATGACAAATAAGGGAGTTGAGAAGAAACAGAGGGGGAAGTGACAGTAAAGACACAACAGATTTCACATAGGAGAGCCTTCCCCTCCCCGCCCCCTTCTCCCAGAAAAAATAGTTAAATGACCACTTAAGATTTAAGATTTGAAATCAAATTTGATCTACGTCAAGTATCAACTTCCTTAAAATCACAGTTTTCAAACTGGAGAGTAGGAAGCGCATACCAAAGCGTTGTTTCTGCCCTGCTGACAAGGTTGGAATTTGAAAAAAAGCTGTACCTCTTTTAAAAACCAGGCTGTTAACGATCCAAAAATCACAGCATCATTGGCTTCTCGGTCATGAAAAGGGATCCCTATGTTGCTGACATCCCAAAAGTCACCTTTCCACCTGTCCAAGTTCCAAGCTGCTGATCCTATATCAAACAGTAAGACATATGGGCTGCCCTCTATCAGCCATCTTCCAAAAAAGACCTATGGGGAACAGGCAAGGATATAACCAGAAAATGTTACAGTGAATGTAACGGCCAGTTAGCATAACTATTTTCATCCACCAAATCTCAAAATTTTACATAAAGAATTTGTGATCATAGTTCTACATACCTAAAGTTTGTGTTTTTCCTTGCAAAATACATGGAATAATGCTGGACCAAAGACAAATGTGAAAGGAAATTGCAACCTTTAAGAATATTTAGTTTTAAGACTTTAATTTCAGGTTTTCATCACAATATGCACTTTTTTTCCATTAAAAAGTTTAGGAAGACTAGGTTGAATAAGGAGGTCTTACGTTATATTAGAGTATCTATGCCATTTTTGTTCTTCTTTCAAAATTCTAATTTTCTTTTCACTAAGACTTGTCACCAATCTTTTGCCATTTATGTTGGATTACCAGTGATAGATTTTGTAGGATAGGTGTTTGGGACCTGTATGTACCATGACCTTTCCTCATTCCACCCAAGCAGCACAGTTGATGCCGTTTGGCAGAGTGGAAGGAAGGATCAATCAGAATGTATAATAATACCTAAAACCACATCAACCTAATAATACAGCTTTCCTGCTTTGCCTGCATGGATATAGTTAAACATCTCTAAGAGTATTTAGAACTTCACTGATATAAACTACCTGCCCAACCAGGAGAGAAAGATGAACTGTCATAAGGCAACACAACACAGCTAGGCCCACATTACAGATTGCACTGCTCTGCACATTCAAGTTTCACTTCAATTCTACCATCAAAAAGGCTATAGTAGCAGAGACATATTAACTAGGAAGAACAAGGCACTACAGGGAGGCTAGTGCAGCTTAATACTCCATGTGGAGGAATCTTTTATTCACTTTTCAATCTCTTCTAATTCATCAACCCCTGAGATGCCAGGGGTTGAACCCAGCCCTACAGCTACAGTGGGCTGAATTGAGATCAGGTCTTGAAGACAGTGAGATGAAAACTCTTAGATCTGTTTGCACAAAAAATACAGAGTGTGACAAAGACAGTTGTGTGAAGGAGGGTCATTTCCTTATGAACTTATTTCAGGCTATCTAGGTTCCTTATTTAGGAAAATGAGGTTAAAAAGCAGGAAGTCTGTGTGAACCCAGACTTCAGCTAAATACGGAGTTAGGTTGTGGCAAGTAACACGTGACCTGAGAAGTTCGGACGTGTTCCTAGGTCCCCTGATTTAAAGGGACATATTGTGATGCATAAGCAAAATCCAGACATAAATGTTAATAGGATAAGTGTGGCTCCTGGAAAATACAGCACCATTATTAAATATCATTCTTAGACGTACCTGTGACAGATTTGCTGCTATATATGAATGCTCCAGCAACACAACGCATGTTAGGCAGGCAGAGTTGGCTGATTAAATTGAACATGTTGCCTAAACAGCATGAAATGCATATATAGCATTTCAATTAATCTGCCCCACAGACTTTAGCTGTTTTCTAAACAAAGGAATGTTACACAGCCTGCAGCAATATCTCTTTCTAAGCAACAGAGGCAACATGGAGAGCCTGATCAATCACTTATGAAAATTTGACTAGAAATAAGAAATGGCAGTTAGATTAAACCTTTTAGTCTGAACCTCTGCCTGAACAATGCAAGCATCCCACAATGTTAATGTCCCTGACAAACACTTTCCCAAGCTGTTGCATATATACATCCAGCAATACACTTCTACATGACATGCAGTGGGGTATTAGACCCTAATAGCAGCAGAACTGTTGTTACAAAGGGAGATATCACACTGACAGTGCCATGGCTGGTGGCAGTCCAAGAACTTTATGAATTTCTACATTAAAATATGCCATGCCCTTCAGCAATGGAACTTTGTAAGAATGCTTCCTTGTGCCTGCCTCTCAATGCTTTTCACATCTGTTTGACACACATTATAAGCAGACAATTTCTCCTCCTGCAAACTAGCACCTCTGGGAGACTCAATGCTGAATCAGTGGAGGTGAGTCCTTAATCTCTGACGAGGACTTTCAAGAAAAGAGGTCAGATTTAGCATGTGTGGAATTTATCAACTGTGCAATTTAGCAAATTCCACCTATTTTCAGGCAATCAATTGTCCTCAAGGCTGCAGCTGCTTGCAGCTTAGTAGCTTGCCCATCAACACAGAAGATTCTATTCCTTTCAGCAGATCAGCTTCATTAAGAATTTTATTCCTAGTTGATTATTGAAGAAACTGAGTCACATAAAGGTTATGAGGTTTGAGATCACAGAGAAAACAGCAGTTAAAGACTGTGTAGGAAACACATGAATTCATACTTGTGCTGTGGTTTAACCTCTCTTCCTGGGAAACAGCTAGTTACATTGATCTGAGGAAGGAGATGCTTTGTCAGTTGGGTGCTTTTCTTAAGTCACCCTGTGGTTTGTCTCTTTCTGGCTTTCAAATCAATGCTACGTAAGAAAAAACGTGAGCTAGCAGAACGCTCTTCTCTATCCAGCACAAGAACACCAAATGTAAGGGTACAGTCAAAGTAAGGTCATATTATCTACTAAAATATCACTGTATTTAGAGACTAGATAAATAAGTCATTAATCCAATTAAGCAGACTTGCAGATAAATAACTGTTAAAACCTATAATTGGAGTTAAAACCTGTAATTGGATAAACTGGTTCTTCCTCAAAAATAACCTGTAATGAATTGACTCTGCTGTTCTAACAGTGGATTCTGAGGCTTCCCCATTGTGACATTGACCAGGATTGCTGTGTCAAGCGGAATGGCAAGAGCATTAACCAAAACTGTAATCTCCTCAGAGTCAGCTTTGTTGCCCTGGGAAGCAGTAGCACATCTGATTTACCTGACACCCTTGGCTTTTCATGGTGTCCATTGCCTTCTTAACTGCAGGGTTTGGAGGTTCACATGCTTCCGCCTGAGTCTTCACATTCTGCTCAAAATAAGGACCAACCAGAAAATAGTTTTCACCCCATTCATCTGCTGTAGTTTTGGCTTTTGTCTGGATCACAGTGTAAATGCCTCCCACTGCAAAAGAAGGTCACAAAGAAAATGAAATGGAAAAGGGCACAGGCCATAAATCTCTGGCATAAGCTCCAACTTGCAGATAAGATATACAGTAAAATCACTTCACATATTCAGATTTTAAGTGAAACCCATACTTAATCAAATAAATAGAAGTTCAGTCTCTTAAACGGAATCAGACCTAAGTTAACAAGAATCTTACAGATGTATGCTCCTAAATCAAGCTCACAGTTCAAGAGTTTGAAGTCATATAGACATGGAACCGCAGAAGGGAATCTATGCATAAGACTATTCTTCTCCGCTTCATTAGGACTAGAAAGCTAAGAAACTAATTTACAATCATCATACTCTTCCATGGCTCCTCTGGACAGGGATTTAGAGAAATCTTAGGTAAGTAACAACTGTATATTTCCTTCAAGTTCCCCTGCTCACAAGGTAAGACTAATTGAATAGCTTGGATTCATAGAATCATAGAATAGTTAGGGCTGGAAAGGACCTCAAGATCAGCTAGTTCCAGCCCCCTGCCATGGGCAGGGACACCTCATACTAAACCATCTCACCCAAGGCTTCATCCAACCTGGCCTTGAACACTGCCAGGGATGGAGAATTCACAACCCCCCTGGGCAACCCATTCCAGTGCCTCACCACCCTTACAGTAAAGAATTTCTTCTTTATATCCAATTTAAACTTCCCCTGTTTAAGTTTTAACCCGTTACCCCTTGTCCTGTCACTACAGTCCCTGACAAAGAGTCCCTCCCCAGCATCCCTATAGGCCCCCTTCAGGTACTGGAAGGCTGCTATGAGGTCTCCACGCAGCCTTCTCTTCTCCAGGCTGAACAGCCCCAACTTCCTCAGCCTGTCTTCATATGGGAGGTGCTCCAGTCCCCTGATCATCCTCATGGCCCTCCTCTGGACTTGTTCCAACAGTTCCAAGTCCTTTTTATGTTGAGGACACCAGAACTGCACACAACGCTCCAGGTGAGGTCTCA
Organism: Lathamus discolor; assembly: GCF_037157495.1. NCBI lineage: Eukaryota > Metazoa > Chordata > Aves > Psittaciformes > Psittacidae > Lathamus > Lathamus discolor. The sequence goes on from NC_088884.1 coordinate 62,302,572, forward strand.
CGAGAGCAGAGTAGAGGGGCAGCACCACCTCCTTTGACCTGCTGGTCACGCTCCTTTTGATGCAACCCAGGATACAGTTGGCTTTCTGGGCTGCAAGCGCACACTGAAGCCAGATCATGTTCATTTTCTCGTCAACCAACACCCCCAAGTCCTTCTCCGCAGGGCCGCTCTGAATCTCTTCTCTGCCCAACCTGTAGCTGTGCCTGGGATTGCTCCTACCCAGGTGTAGGACCTTGCACTTGTCGTGGTTGAACTTCATAAGGCTGGCATCAGCCCACCTCACAAGCGTGTCGAGGTCCCTCTGGATGGCATCCCTTTCCTCCAGCGTATCAACCGAACCACACAGCTTGGTGTCATCAGCAAACTTGCTGAGGGCGCACTCAATCCCACTGTCCGTGTCAGCAACAAAGATGTTGAACAAGACCGGTCCCAACACCAATCCCTGAGGGACACCACTCGTTACTGGTCTCCAGCCAGACACTGAGCCATTGACCACAACTCTTTGCATGTGGCCATCCAGCCAGTTCTTTATCCACCGAGTGGTCCATCCATCAAACTGATGTGTCTCCAATTTAGATACAAGGATGTGGTGTGGGACAGTGTGGAAGGCTTTGCACAAGTCCGGGTAGATGACGTCAACTGTTCTACCCCTGTCCATCAGTTCCGTAGCCCCACCATAGAAGGCCACCAAATTGGTCAGCCATGAAAACATACATATTCAGATACACATACAATTTTAATTATGTGAGACAAGTCAGTGTTCAAGCCATAAAGTAACACAGTTATGCATCTGTTCTTATGGTGGGGCAAATACATCATATGAGCATAAGGCATTTCAACAGGGATAAATATGGGGCTTGGTAGAAATCTTAGTCAAGAAACTCATTGGTTTTAATTGGCAGAAATACAGAGCTTACAATAAGGGAACATTTTTGTGCAGAGCAGCCTGGTGACCCAAGGAAAAGAGAAAATATGTACTTGCAAGATGAAAGATACTAAATAACATGATAAAGCTCTAGTCATGAAGTGATGCAAAGCTCTTTCACCACCATCACAGCAGTGGAGATCAACCCATTTCAATACTCCAAGGCATTCAAAATTGGGATCAGCAAGGTAACCAAGTTTCCACAGCTATTAATTTGAAGAGTAGTAAGAAAGCTGCTGCTCAGGACCTGAAGATAGTCTGGGCCTTTGTTTTGTACAGCCAACAACCTACTGTTCTTTTCACAAGGTTTTGCTTAGTATCACTGTGCCTCCTATTCTGAGAAGAGTGGAGAGTGTGCTGTGCTCTGCCATTGTAATCTGTTGCACAGCAAGGTAAAGAAAAACATTTCAGGGTACAGGTTTGCCAGAAAAGCAATGGAAAGTACTTAAGATAAAAACAAGAGTACGTTTTTCCTGACTGTAAAAACTCCTCAGAAGCTAGGTGTGATAAAAGTTCTGTGTTACCTGGTCCTAAAACTGGCTTTTGTCTTTTCTGTTCCTGTGGAAATATGACTCACAATCATGTCTGTGCATAAGCTTTAATTGACAGGGGAGGGAAACTGTGCAAGTGAAACTATGTATGTGGGAAGTGTTGGGCATAACTTAAAAAAAGACTTCTTGAGAAGAATACAGCAATGTCTAGAATAATGTACCGGCTTTTCAAATTACACTTTTCCATAACAAATTCAAGGAATACAATATATATCCTCAAGAGCTTATATCCGCTCAGTTACTTTGAATTCCCTGGAAATACTTATGTAAACAACGCACTACATGTCCCACTGCGTAACAGAATAAGGGTTCACATACTCACTTGGAGCCTAAAAGAATGCTCCAATTACTTCCAACACCTTATTCTTCTCCTATATGATGTTTTAAGGTCATATTACAAATACAGAACTTTTCCAAACAGAGATGTACCAAAATCCCAGGATGTTGCAAGTTTCTGTATGCCACCTCTGAAGTTTTTTACTTTGAAACAGTTTTCAAAACAAACATTAAAAGACAAAAAGAGAAATAACTGCAGAGTCAGGAGAGATCAGTTCCAGATAATTGGTTCAGATCATCACAAGCATGGGGAATTAGCAGTAAAATGTGGATGCAGGGCTAGTTACACGTTCTGATCTCCATCTAAATGCTTTCTTCAAATATTTTAAGTTTTAATCATTTTCAAATGTCCATGAGAGAAAAATGTTTCTATTATTTATTTTTAGAATGTGTTTTTAACTTTTTCCACCAGAAACAAGAAAAGAAAAACAGAGAAAACCAAGTTAAAAGTGAAATCAACAACAAATCTTTTCCCCCATTTATTTCTTTTTCATTCTTCCTCTTTCTCCAGGGAGGAATAAATTGACAAGGAAAGAGAGACTGAAATGCTTGGGAAGGAAGGATTTTGTTCATTTAAGAAAAGTTGGATTTTGTTTTGTTTGGTTGGTTTTTTTTTAATGATGTCTTAAAAAAAATAAGATGAAAACAATAATTTTTTTTTTTCAGAAAATAGTTCATAGAATTTTTTTAAAAGTTACAATGTTTTCAAATGCATTACCACTACTATGAATTTGTCTGAAGGAGTCATCTGCAGCACTCCAGCCATTTTCTTGTTTTCTCATTTCAAGTCTTGGTGCATTATTTCTTTTGTATATTTTAAATCCTTAGAGCTCTCCAGGATAGCCATCAGAACCATCTAAATAAAAAGTCTGAGTCAAAAACAATATCACGGTATCATATCACTATTGATGATGATATTAGGCAGAAATAGAGATCTAACTATGCAACTGGAGATCTTTGTGCAAGATCTAATACGCAGATGTGCTCTTTCTGCCGCAAGGCGTTACACGGAAAGATGCATTGCCAGTGTCTTTTGTCACCTGATGAGGAATGGTCTACAGCTCCCACGATTAGCCAGGAACTGTGCTGAAAAAAAATGTCTTCTGGATTTGTAATCCTTTGAGCATGGAATTGCCGAAACTCCTCAAAACTGCCAGAGATACTCACCATTCATTTTACCTGCTCTACCACCCATGCAACATTACAGAAGGACAGAGAGTAGGAGCAGCAGAAACCAAAGAGGAAGGAGAGAAGAAACAAAGCTATGCACATGAGACAGAGATAAGTGGAGATAGTCACTGATTACGAGTCCTTCCACACATACCTTTGCTATGCAGAGACAGAGGATCAGGATGCTCCCAGGGCTCTTCAGCCTCTTTGCTATGGCCTGACCAGGCCACTCTCAAGGCCATAAAGTTTTCCTGAGGACCATGGCTGCCATGGAATCCAAAAGAGCACTGGGACCCCATCTTCAGGATTCAAATTGACTTCACTGCCGCAATTAATACTTACACCAACCATCCTTTCACCCCTTCCCATCAGAACGTGTCTCTGATCGATTGAGGTGTGATAAAATTGGGCTTGAACATAATTTTTTCTATCATTTGGTTGGAATTTTATTTATTTATTTATTGCCTGCTTTGATATCTAGGAATCATTTATAGAATAAGTTTGTAAAATGTGTCAGGTGAAAAAAACCCAGCATCTTCTGATAGCAGATGTTTTTCAAGTATTTTTTTGGCTAATTTTGTAACCAAGACTCATCAGAAGATAGTAGTTCTCCAAATTCTGTGAAATTCTGGCATTCCAAACACATTCTGAAATAATACTGAAACACAGAAATTTATGACATATGTCCATGGTACAGAAGCTATTTCTGTGTGCATCATCCCCAATGCACAAGATTTTATTTGAGATTGATTTGAGGTTGATATACCATCCCACTCAAAAAATGCACTGAGCTTTGATGCTGTGCTTATGCCAACTTTATGCCAACACATCCCAACTTCCCAGAGGGTGTTAGGTCAGGTGTATTACAGATAACAGCATTCACCTTCTCCCAAGGAACTTTCACCATGAAAAGACAGTTAACACAGAAGAGGTAAAAAGCTTCTCCTACTGATTTCAGTGGATTCAGGATTTAATTTCCAAGAGTCCAGATTTTTACCAAAGAAACTGTGCACAGAGCTCTGCTCCAGGGAATGCTGAAAAAGGTTTGTTTTTAGCAGAGTCTTCATTCTAATAGGGATTGGAAAAAATATTTAAGATTCATCTACCAATGACTCTTGAGCTAATCTGTTCACAGCTGAGTGATGATATAAGCTGGCTGTTTGCCCAGCATTTTTAAGCATTCTTCTATTTTCTGTCTAAAAGCTGTAGTAGTACAGTAGGAGATACTGAATCTAAATATTACTGGAATTATTTTGAAGACATCTTTATAGAGCACAGACCAGATTTTGAACATTTTCAGCCCTTCTTATTAATGTATCTGAAAATCCATTAAAGTAGCACTGTTATTCTATCTTCCAAACCTCTTCCCCTTACCCAGGTTAAATACTTCAGTTTTCACTGGGTAAGCATCTAAAAGAAGTTGAAAAAGATGGAGTCTTTTTCACTGTGGAAAATGTCCAGGACTGCCACCATTACTCCTGCAATGGCTTTTGGCTGCTCCCTGTCAATAATTTCCATCTGTGGGGCTTCCGACACAAGAAGTTCCTGTCCTTAAAGTTTACATTGGTCTTCCTGTTATGGAGGAAACAAAACCAGTCTTCTTTTACATTGTGCACAGATATTTGACCAGACCTGGCTTTACCAGAGTATAGTGGTCAGGACAGAAGGGGTAGGACGAAAAACACTGAGCTTGCCCATGATTACTACCAGATTGCGTGGAACTGTGTTGCACTGGGACTCTTGCCTGCCTGCTTTTTTGCCCTACTGCCACCAAAACACAGTAGATCCACTTCACAGTATGGGTCTTGCCCATCAGTGAATAGCCAAATAAAGTGAGGAAAATCTTACAAAACAAATTACACTTTGTTATTTCTTTGGCAGAGAACTTTCAATGCAAGATGATCTTGAAGTTATGCTTCGTTTAGGTGGCAAGTTCTTTTTCACACGACATGGGGGAAAGGGGAGGGAGAGTGACACTGGCAAATGAGCCTTTTTTGTTTCTCAGTTTCTTCTCCAGCTACCTTGTATTTGCTTGCTCCAGACAAAGAAGAGAAGAAAGAAGGTAAATTGAGATGCCGGTGCTCTCCAACACAGATATCAGAGGTTGCAACTTAGCATAGTCAGCAGCCAGGAGAGAGAATATAGAAAGAAAGCATGGAGAAGTAGAAAGCTTTGCCTTATTAGAGCACGTGTAAAACGATCTGGACTTCAAAAAAAGAGACACCTTCACTATGCCAGCTGCTGCGAAAGAGGTGATGAGACCCTGGAAATAATGGAAACTTGTAGATCTCTGAGCACTGAATTCATACAATTGACTTGTCCTTCCATACAGCTGCATCTCATTCTTCAGTACCAACCAGCTCCATCAGGGAAATCCCAGTAAACACTTGCTCCCCATGGGAGACCCTCTTATACTATGTAATCAGACGTACTCTAATTTGCAGGATCCCTTCATCATCCTGAGACTCTGAAGGAGAATATATATTTAAGACGTTTAGAAAACAGTTCAGCACCTGTAAAGGGAACTGATTACAGGTGCAGAAACAGAGCCACCTGGAAGCTGTGGTAGCATGTTCCTCATAAGGAAGAAGACATTCAGCCTTATTGTCACTGCACAGAGAAGTAGAGGAACCACTAAGCAGCAGCACTGGTCAGCGAGGAAACGCACCCATAGCCAAGCACATGGTGATGTACACAAAGTTAACATAAAGACTTGAACTCTCTCTTGGAGGCAGCAGCAGCTTTACACCACTTCAGCAGTACAAACCAAAACTGAACTACTCTGGCACACCTTTGCATTACCAGAAAGGAAGAAAGAAACCTTCAGGATAAATGCTCAAAATTAGCTTTTCAAGCAATAAACCAGCAAATGCTTGTCTTGCCCTCTATATTAGAAACATATACAGCAATATTAACACTAAAACATGTAACAGTACTAAATTTATGTGGGGTCAGCCTACCTAGTCAAATAAACAGTTCATCTCCCTGTTAAAGGAGGTGGGAAATATACAGTGTAAGCTATTATTTCCTAAGCCTACCTACCTTCTGTGATGACTCCCTGTATTTTGTTGGCTACTGTCATTTCTATGAAACACAGTGCCTTACCATTTTCCAAGAACTGTTTATAAAAGTTAAAGTCACCAGGGAACAGTATTTCACCATGTGATTTAGACATTCAATTGCCTAGAAAATACAGGAAAAAAAATCAGTATCAAGAATTTACCAGAAAAGTAAGCTGAAACAGGCTTACTAAAGATTTTTGAACAGATGTTTCCAGTCAAGGTTGGTTAATGGAAACTTTGCACAGAGGTTAGGTTCTAATGAAGAAATTGCCATAACTAGTTTGGTCATCCCATTTGAATATATCGGTTTGGTAACTGGTATAGTTAATAGCCCCTTATTTTTAAACTAACTGAATAAATATTCACTCTCATTAATTCTCTCATAAAATGTGAGAATAATATATTTTAGCTGTATCAGTTGATTCGGCTTCAGTGAAGTCAACAGGAGCTATGTAGATGGCTAAAAGATTCACTGTGTTTTGTACACAGAAAGATAAATATAATCACATTTTACTTTTCCTTAAACATATTGAGTGATATCTATAACCAGTTAGTCCAGATGACTCAGAAAATATATAGACTATGGAGTTCAGAGATATTAGTGAGAACACCAGAATTTCCTAGATTTCTGCTGCCATCTGCTTGCCAGCGCCTTACTTAACATGCACACTCAAAAGCAAATGCTGCATGATCCACGTTCAGACACTAGTAAATTGACACAAAAAGTTTAAATAAAGCTACTGAAAAATAAGCCCACAGGATTTAAACTGCAAAAAGCTACTCTGTACTACCTCTGGGTATTGATACCTCTCACCACCCTAAAAAGAGCAATGTAAAACTGCACTGCAGTGCAGATTAAATACCAGAAGCTATTACGGAATAGTAATTCCAGTTTCACCATGGGGATAAACCCTGGCACTGTCTGTTCACCTCACAGATGTTTCCCCTTTGAAGTCAAAATCTGAACAGATTACAGATCCCCTCTCCTGACTAATCTCTATTTATCTGACAGGACAATAAGGCACATGAGGTCAATCATTTACTCATACTTAACTCACTTTTGTGGCAAAAACAGAGCCTGTTCCCCCTTGGTGAGCTACACCCAGCTGCAAGGGGATGATTTGACTAGTGAATTAGAGATGGAGGCAGAAAGATATTTGCATAACAAGCCACATACACATTGCCTGATGAGCTGCATGCAGTGAGGAAGTTTTCAATCTGTACACATGCACAAAGCATGAAGTCCTTGTCTAGCACCCCCTGTGTTTGCAGAGACCAGTCCAAAAGGGCTTCAGCTGGCATAAATTCTGCAGGTCATTGACATGTTCAATGACTTCAATGCTGCCATGTTTGTTTACACCCATTTCAAATTTGGCCTCTCCTCCACATTGCTTCAGAAGGCCAAGGGAGGCAGTTAAACTATTCCGAAACTTAAGTCTGTTTTACAGCTCACCGTCATGTGTTATATTACCAAATGTATTTGCATGGAAGGTAAAATGTAAGTATGTTATGTACAAAGCAACATCCATATATCCATACATATGCACACCCGAGCATAACACTTAGATGTTTGTTTAAACAACCTATCCCTGGTGGTGAAACATGTAAAGACACACAGACACCCTGACTCTGTGCTCATCCCACACAAGCACAAGCAAATGCAGCCCACATACCACATGCACAACTACACATGCACTCCTTCCAATACAACAGCTCTGCAGAACACTGTTTCCCAATCTCCCCTTAATGCCTTTCTTGTCCAAGCCCTGCATGCCTCCCTCTGCTCCCATGAAAACAGCAGTACTACCTCCTAAGAGTGTTGTACAAACCTTTGTTGGTAACTTCCCAAGAAACTTCAAAGAGCAACAAGTCCTCCACTGGTAGGTCTTCATCCTCCCACTGAGGAAGCCCATTAAGAGAAGTCATGGACAGTGATCTAGCCAGAGGCATTTTCTTCAGCCCTCAACTGCTCAACACACAGGCCACAAAAGCTAGCTAACGTCCAGTTAATGTGGCACGTCTCTGCAGTTCTGGTTAGAGCAGTCTGCCAGAGTGCTGGGCTCCGAGGAGAAAATTATTCAGATAGCTGAGAGCTAATGGGTTTAAACTGTCTGACCACCAGCATTAAATTGGCTCAGTGAAATCCTCAGGGCTTGAGAAGCAGCTGCTGGTAGAGGTAAGAATTTAAGACTGACCTGAGAAAGGTCTTGGCTGTTTTGGGACCAGGCCTCTTTCTTTCTCTTCTCTTAGAGGGAGGTAAAAAATGGTTTTGAGCTCCTCAGCCACAGTATTCAGTACCTAGCACCTCAGGGACGGATGAAACTCAGTAGCTGTAAATTCAGCACTGCCCTGAGCAAACTCCAGCAGGGACAACACTTTGAGTTCACCACCTGATTTAAGTCCAGCCCCTGAGTCCTCCCCTCGAGATACACCCTCCCATTAACACCCATGGACATTCTCCATCTTGGCCACTTACCAATCAGGCTAGTAGACTTGTTCTACATGATGTCTCCTGGACTATTTGCCAGGTAAAAGGCTGTTATCTCTTCTTGTGCAGTTCACCTGTTTAAGTAAGCTCCAGTTTACCTTATACTCTTCCTCCCCAATAAATTCCAGCTGTGTTCCCAGGGCTCTGTGTAAGCTTTCGGCTTCATTGTGCTCTTGAACAGCCCTGCAGCCCTGAGAGCTTTTACAAACAGACATAGAAAGGCTTTATCTCTACTTTGACAGGTACTTTGATCCTCCTTGCAGTCCTGGTGCCTGATTTTCTGCCTGGCTTTTCTAGGCCACAGCTCTTTTCCAGCCTCTGGCCCATGTCCTCTGTCCTGGTAAATTATAAAGTACTAAGTCAGGGAACAGTATGATCCTATTGTACTCTAGCAAGGATTTGGGATCCTGCAATCAGTGCACACATATCTGCAGGGATGTTGGTCCCTAAATCAGAGCAACCTGGTGTAGTGGAAGGTGCCCATGGCAGGGGATTTGGAACTGACTGGTCTTTAAGGTCCTTTCCAACCCAAACCATTCTATGATTCTATGAACATTGCACCAACAGACATGGACTATATAGTAACATAGAAGGAAAGACTCTGAGCTCACTTAAGACAAAACAAGTCCAAGGCAAATAGTTTACAAGAAGGCAGCCCAGCTGCATAGAAGTCTCCTCAACATAATACAGCTGAGCCTGACTTAACTGTTAACTATCCCCAAAAGAGTTGCTCTTCCACTTATGCTTCCTATGCACTCTGCACTTACAGCAGTCAAACCCATCCCTGAGCGGATGGAGACAGCTTGCCAGACTAACATAAGGGCACAGAAAACTTTTACACCAACTTAGGAACCAGAGCTGACTCATCAAAGAGCCTGGCAAGCAGGGATGGAGCAGCACGCCTGGGAACAGAGAGACACAGGAAGGGTGAACCGCCTTGCCTTTCCAGCCAGTGGAGCTAACAGCGAGGCTCAGCTGTGCTGTTGGGAAAGAGGTTTCCTCTCTAGATTAACTGGAAGGTATTACAGCCTGCCCAGGGAAGGATTCCGGTTTTACTGGCTGGGTGTCTTTTTGTCCCTATGGTCTGACTTGCCCTATTTACTAATTTATGAAAAGAAAGCCTGGCTGAGAATCATTATTTTTGGAGCAGCTGTGGCTTTTACTACCTGGAGTAGGTAGGAAATCAGAGCATTCTATAGGTTAAAAGAGTTTTCTGCAGGAATTAACTCGGCACACCACCCTGTTCGGGAAGTGAGTCATGGATGTTGTCTTCACACCACAGTCCCCCCAGAAGAACCACTTCAGACAGCCTTTTTTTGCTGGAAAATGAACTTTAGCCTCCCTGGCCACAAGTGAGAAAGTGCATGTTAGGGAAAGAAATGTTCTCAATGTGTGGGAGTTGATGAGGTAACTGCCTAGGTCTGGCTTGTTCTAAACATAACTGCGGTTCAAGGTCTGCCTACGTTAATTGTAGGGGAAAAAATCAGCCACCGATGTTAAAAAGGCTTATGCACATTGAGTCAAATTTTACCAGAGGCGGCGGCTACAGTAGTTTTTAGCAATTACTGATGTACACACGCTGTACTTTAGAAATAGAGCAGTAGGTGGCACTGATAGTATTAACATGAGTTCTCCAGTATTAACATGAGTTCTCCAGTGCCTGAGTTGGTTTGTTTGACCGAAGGCTATTCTACCCCTCTTACTAAATCCTGCTTCGTGATAAACCTTAGTTTCATGAAGCCCGTGGAAACAGAACCACAACTCATTCAGCAAAAATAGGGGCTCTCCATCTGGAAGGAAAGCTCTTGGCTCAGGCTGAGACACATGAAAGAGAGGAAACAAGCAAAGATGGGATTCTTAATAAAACAAGCTCTTAGTCCTCAGCAGTGTGAGCTGCCAAGACTAGAGCAACCCTTAAGAAACCTTAGAGAACTTAAAGGCTGAGCTTTATTTTGTATCCTTACAAGTAATATCCACTCTTCTAAAAGGACACATTACAGACATTGTTGAGGATGCTGTTGACTTTAAGAAGGAAGTATGAAAACACCATATTTCTTTTTCTCTTCACCCCAGGGTTTTCGCCCCTTTTTTCTTATCCCCTTTTGTCCTTCATTGTGGTATTTCCTGTCTTCAGTTACCTAACTGTTAAATGTATTACTTTGATCTCCATGTGATGCAGTTGTCTTTTTGACTCAACTGGAAGGCCTCACTGTTTATTACCTTTGCAATTTAGGTGTACTGATGAACTTCCCTAGTAATATTTCAGGAAAAAAACCCCACAATTTTTATTTAATTAAAAAAAAAAACCAAATCTTTTCTATAATTTTAAGGTAGAAATGTCTATTTTATATGATTCTATGTGGTTTAGTTTTGTGTTTCACAACCACAGTAATGTATCAGCTGTACTTGTTTTGAACCCTTCTAAAGAGAAAAAAAGTCTTAATATATTTGACTTCAGAATCTAGTAAACCTCATTATAAATCCCAAAGTGGTAGATAAAATTAGGATAATAGAGCAAACCTGCCTAAGTGATATGTCTAAACTGTTCACCAGCATCATCCTCCTGTTTTTTTTTTGGAGGCTTTGTGATCAGGCATCTTAGCTCTGCTGACCACCTGCCAAACTGTTGTTTGGTCTGAAACCCAGTGGGAGAGTTGGATTGTGATGGACAGACATTCCTTAATAGATAAGAATTAAGAAATGCAGAAGGAGTGTACAGGTATGCATAAGACTGCTTGAGATGTTGAGAGTTTTTAGTTACACTTTAAAGCACTTGACATTCGGTGTATGATCAAACTCCAGTCAAATTTGTTGTAAATGTGTCTGGAAAAAAAATCTGGGAGCTTTACACACAGGTCCCAGTAACTGATACAATCAGGACCTGTTCTGAGGAGGTAGGGGACACATGTCTGTTAGCTTGCTACCCTTCTCTCTCTAGTTGAGACATGGCCATGATTTTGCTCCATTCAACACTTACGGTAAATCGCTTACCCAAGGGAGCTCTAGAAAAACCTGTTGATGGGGACAGACACCCCTCCATCAATGAATTTTGATGGATTATAAGTGCTTATCAGTCTGATTTTACTTCCCTAATACTGTAGACCAGAAAATCATGTGTTATTAAACATTCTAACCTTGGTAGAAGAGTTGAGCCTCTTACAGAAGTAATTTTAAAAATACTTATTTCTTTCTACTGCACAACAATTTACTATGGGGAAGACAAACTCTGGAAAATGAACAGGTCAACAAATACTCCTGTAGACTGGTCTTCGGCCTGAGAGTATCAGGGACTACTTTATTGTCATATGTGGGTAGGAAAATGAGTTTGATGTGATTCTTAGACTTGATAATCATAACTGATTCCCAGAGATACTGGGAGAGTATTCCAGTGTCTACTGGTGGAGACTGCTGAACGAACAGAGACTTTGGAAATCACTGCATTTCTTATAGTCTGAAACACAGGATTAGCAGCACAGAGAGAACTATCTCAAGCAAAATGTGTTTTTTCTTCATATTTTCATTTTGCACATCTCACAGAGCAAGAATTACAAATATTCCCTTCCAGAAATTAATGCTGCTAGAAATCCACCTTCATGCTATTTCGTCAAATATTCTGGATTTTTTATCTCAGATATTGAATATGTAAACATGTCTAAATAATGTGGAAGAGCTATTAAAGAGGAGAGCATAAGGGAGAAAATATTTACTTAGACAATTGACTTTGCATAGCCATTGCCTGGGCCAGACTGTGCTTTGTTGTTCATGTTTGCAGCTAAATTATTCATTTCAGACACACAGCAAATCCAGCCCTCCTGAGTCTGACCTCTCCAATAGACCAATCCAAGTGAATTATTTGCACAACTCCTTTGCCTGCACAGAATAATAACTCACATAGCAATGGTATCTCAGCAAAAGTTTATAAAAATGTAGCACCACCATGATCAATGTAAATTTTAAGAAGGCTGTGACTACTGTAGTCTCTGAAAAGCTTTGAGAGTTTTCGTGCTTTGAAAAGTTTTATGCTTTTCAAAGTTTAATGTGCATTAGAAGAGAACTATTCATTGAAAAAAAGAAACATCCAAACTTAGACATTGTCCTGGGAGGCCATTACACTATGGTGTCAGTATGGAGCACATATAAGGATCTGACTCTTAAATGATTTTGGGCTCCTGGTCATACTGATATCACTGAGAGTTCAGGATCTACAGTCCACTGAGAAATTGTGGCTTAATTGTTCTGATTTGTACCTGTAAACTGGGGAAAACAGCATTTCTTTGCAGCACAAGGCTGACATGAAGTGGGTAAACACAATGACAACAGAAATTCTGTGAGCAACTTCAGACATAAGTCACATACTTATAAAATACAATTCTAAGTTAGCTAGTATGAAAGTCATATAAGCACTACCAGCCTAGCAAAATGCATATATAAAGCATTTCCACTGTTCTACACCTAAATGTTCTAACACTATTTCACTGTTTAAAGGTGCCTTCTATTCCCTGCCCATTTTTATCCTCTGACTAATAAAAAATCCAGCTGATCTAACACTCCATTGGAGCTCAGAACAAGCCCACCTCTTGCAGACAGTGGCTACGTAGACCAATAATAAAGCAAAGGATGCTACTCATCTCAATGTTCTGGATGTTCTGGTGGAAAACTCAAGCTTTCTTCTTCACATATATTTCTTTGGAAAGCCATGATACAAATACTGTGGTAATAGCACATATCAGAGGCTCAGCATAACTCACAGGACTGAGTTCCAGTCTTCTGGCACAACAATGCCAGCAGTATCTCTCCTATGTCAGTGTTCTGTCAGTATCTGCTTGTCTCTTGTCTGACATTTGCGAAGTAGTTAAGAGAGAGTTTCTATTCTGGAGCCAGGATCTATACACCTGCAAATGCCAGGTAGTCTAGGTCCTTATAGCAATTAAAATAACATTACTGGTCTTACCTCAAGTGAGTCACAGAATCATTAGGGATGGAAGTAACCTCTGGAGATCATCCAGTCCAAACCCCTGCCAAGGTAGGGCCATCTAGAGCAGGTTACACAGGAACATGTCCAGGTGGGTTTTGAGGATGTTCAGAGACTCCACAACCCCCCTGAAGAGCCTGTTCCAGTGCTCTGCCACCCTTAGTGTAAAGAAGTTCTTCCTCATGTTGAGGTGAAACTTCTTGTGTTTCAATTTACGGCCATTGCTCCTCGTCCTGTCGCTGGGCACCACTGAAAACAGTCATCTCTCCAAAAGTAGAAGTTGGTACAGCGAGGCTGCCAATGCGCTACGAAAGGTGCTCATCATGCGTCAACAGTGATCTTTCATTATTCTTTCAGTTCCTTGCTTCTTCTGTATTCACTCACCTTATTTTATAACAGACCACATTTTTGTGTAGTAGATTGTCATTAGCTCTTCGGTTGCTCAACGTCTGGGCATAAATGATCTTATACTGTTGTTAAGTCTATGACCACTAACAAACAAAAAACCAGGCAACAAGCCTCTGTGGACTCAAGGGAACTGAAGGAATAGTTGACAGACACCAGGTGACAGCAGCTTCTCGCTCAAGCACTGATAAACATGCTCAATTCAAGATGTCCTAACCTACTTTGGGGTCTCAAGTTTGTTGACAACAGAACAAGGTATGGCTTTACACTTTAATGGGTGAGGAATGCACACTAATGCAATCAGGGACAAAAGCCAGTTTTATTGTAGCTGTGTAATCTTTAAAGATAAAAAACCAAAATTCAGTATCAGATTGGAAAAGAGCCCACCCCCTATCCTCTAAGACAACTGATGCCTCCTCACACATATCAGTCTCAAGAATTCTGCAAGATAATATCACATAACATGACTTTTAATTATTTCATTAACTAAGGACAGCGTAAGAACAAAGCCAGGAAGGAACTGTGCAAGGCAGCCAGCCAGCTAAATGCATTCAGGTGAAAATTGCCAATGGGTGTGTGCTGCAAAGAGCAGCAGCTTATGCCATTTACCTCACGACAGTGGATCACCAGCAGTTCTCAGCTCATCTATCCAGGTGTGGAAAGCCTTCCAGGGTAAGATCTCCACATCAAATTCTGAAAGCAGAGACTATGATTTTCTTTCTCCTGTCCTGGCATTTAGCATGTGACGTGGGGCAAGACATCTCCAAAGATCCTTTATAAATCATGTTGTCACTAACAGCCTACGCATGCTATTTCATTAGCTACAGGATACTTACTAAATCAAAGTATGGTACTAAATGCAGTATGACAAAATTTGCATGACCTTTTCTTTGAAAAGAAGCTACAAAAATTAGGCTACTTGCTTGTGAAAGTGTTTTAGTCCACTACTCAAAGCATTTTAATGGAGCTAGAAAAGGCCTTGACATTGCTCCAACTACATCTCAGACCATTTGTTACAAAACAAGACTTTCAGGTCCCCAAATCATGATACAAGATAGAGGGAATAGATACTGCTTGTCCCCATGACGTTTAGGTTGAGCAGTTCTAAGCATGCCACGCAAGTACTGGCTATCTCACGGTTAATATCTACTCCATAATTGTTAAGTGATGAATAAATAAAACTTTGGGCTTTGTTTGTTTTAATCTGTTCTCTCCCACCCCACCCTCCCTCCAAGTATATAAGCACTTGTGAAACAATCTTGCTGAAATTTAGAGATTAAAGGCTCAATTTGACTTGGTCTATAAACAAGACTACCATGGGACTCCAGTCTTTTTAACTCTAAAAACACTTGGATTGTGGTAATCAAATAGAAAATAATTTTGTTTGTTCTGAACATTATGAAAACTAGACACAAGTGAGAGGCAAAGAACTGAAAGCAGAAGCATCTAGAGGTCCCTTTTTCTAGGCTAGTAGCATACAGAATCTTAATGCTGGCATGCTTTTGGCAGGTGGCCCAAAGGCAAATCCCCATTCCATTTCCTCTATCCATCAGAAAAAAAAACAGGAAGTACTTTATCAGAAAAAAGTCTTGGAATGAGCTACGCTTCAAACCTGGGTTGAAACTAAATCATACAGAAACCATTTCCAGTAAGGCTGTATTACTGAAATCCCACCACAAGTGATTACTGCCTTGTTTCTAACCTTTTAAACACTTCCATGTAGGCTGGGGCATACAATAGAGGAGAATGTTAGAGTAAGCCAGGTAATTAAGGTACTGCAAAATAAATCACCAGGACAACAAAACATGCCTGAAAGTTACTTTATTTGTTCATAAGGTCTGTGCGTTACAGCAAGCGTAAGTTTAGCTACTGTGAGCAAAGCTCATTTTGGAACAGCATTGAATGTTTAAACCATAGAGATGTACAGTGAGTAGAGCCCACATTGCACATAACACATTGTTTTTCTATTTCTGGAACATATCTAACGTTCATAGATTACAGATCTTTAAGATCTTTCTGGATGTTCCACAATGTATCCGCGCTCTTTTTCAACTGAGCCACCTCATCATCCTTCAGCTTTTGGTTGATGACACTTGTCAATCCAGAGCTACTCAGGACAGCAGGAAGGCTCAAGAAGACATCATTATCAATGCCATACATGCCCTGCCACAAACAAAAGAGATTACTCAGATATAAACACATCACCACAGATCCATTTGGAGAGCAGAGCTCAAGACTATCATTTTGCCACCTGCAGCAGTTTTCAGTCACAACATGTTTGAGAAAATACAATAGTACGAAGCTGGCTCAGATCAAGGGATCAGCAATACCAAGACGGCTGATTTGAGAAACCACCACCTCCAAAACCCTCATTACTGTCAGCAAGCAGCTGACAAAACTTAAATAGTATCAGGGCAGGTCTTTTTCCTAATATAGAGGAAGCTGCAAGTTCAGCCCACTCTGAGTCCTTGCTGCCCCAGGCATTATATGGCACAGTACACTAGTACAGACTAGATGCAGCAGTTACGCTAACTATAAAAGCACACAGCTCTCTTCTATAGCACTTCTGCCTAGGTTCACAGAGTCACAGCTGGGACTCCATGAAGCTTTCCATTTTGCACTGAAGCTTCCTTTTAATGAACCTGCATGCCACACATGGCAAACTTGACACAAGGGTAGTACAACGTTGGGTAGAGTACAGAGAATGATTTTCAGCTCCATGCATGTGACAAGGGCAGTCTAAGAGGTCAGACTAGAAAAAAATCTGCAACAGCAAGCTCCCCTTTTAAATTCAAAGTAGTATTTTACAAAGCTACCTTTGTTCAGCACCTTGCTAACTAAGACTAGTTAGCTTTTCCATGACAACAAAATGAACTAGAACATCGAACTAGCCAACACTTCTTACCTTTACCAGTGTTGAGACTGAGTGAACACGGCACAAGTTCTTCAGCATGGTCTCGCAGAGCTCAGCAACACTAAGGCCAATGGCCCAGTTTGTGTATCCCTTAAGTCTGATTACCTCATAGGCACTAAGGAAATATTGAAATACAGTTGTGTTACAATGTCTTCAAGACACTGTGTGAATTAGAAGTCTTAAGAGTAATGTTTCCCTATTAAAGAAAATCTGGAACTTCTGTGACATACTGTAAGGTTTAGAGTTAAAATGTAGGACAGTTACGCTTTTCAGCATTAGAAGATAAAGCATGAAGTCTACATTATCCCATATGTATAATAAGGAAGCCACATTCTCACTGGATTAGCTGAGATGAAAAATAGCTTCCATCTATGAACAGTTCTTAGAGTCAAGCAGAAAAACAGATACCTACAACTGAACAACTCAGAATGATTGTGCCACTGACTTGAATAGAGGCCATTTGAAATAGGTAAATACTTAAAAGTCAAAGCCATTCACTACCTACATACATCCTAATTTTTTAACCATCTGTGTATACATTTTACCAGTATAGTCTTTATTTCACAAGCAAGACAAGTGATTTAGCACCATGTATAGCTACCTCTAGACAAGTTTTCCTAAATAAAATGAACAAAAATTTTCCCCAAATTAACTTCAACACTGTGCTCACAGAAACATACTACTTTCCCTAGTCTTGTGCCCTTTAAATAAAGTTAACCATTTAAGAAGCCACTTGTGAGAGAGCTACAAGTGCACACAGAGCTAAGCAGTGCAGTACTAAAGTGGATACGTTACACAGTAGCTTGTCTTGCTGCAGGATAATAAAGCTTATCAACTGAAATCCTGCATTTCTGTGTTTAAACCAGTAGTTCCACTTACTCATACAATCCTCTAAAGAAAAGGGCATGAAAGCTGAAGCAGAACAGAGAGGCACTGACAAGGAGGCAGAGTGCAGACTAGCTATTTTCAGCATCGTATGTGTATCTACCTTATTCCTCAAGCCACTGTACCTTTCAACTACTTGCTTGTGGACCTCCTTCCAGTTCTCACTATCTTTGTCAGTTCCCATGGCAGGATTCAGCTCCTGGAGTGAAACGCCTGCCACATTAACTCCGCTCCAAACAGCCACTGCAACAGAAAAAGGACGTAAGTTTCCATAGCAATTAGCAACTTCCCCTCCACTTTTTCTATCTCCCTAACATAACCAGAAACAAAAGTAGTAGTCAGAACCGCAATAATGTTTGAAGCAAATTTCAAATTTTCATTTAACCTCAGCTAATTCCAAGAACTCTGAGGGACAGATATTTAGTGCTGACACTTTAATGAGTCCATTACAATACATCAACAACAGAACTTTCAGTTCTTGGAAGGTGTAGATAACTACTTCTGAAGTCAGAAACCTCAAATTCTAGCAAACAGGCACATCTTAGCTGTTCAAACTTTTAAAGCTAATTTTACTCAAAAATTGCAGCAAGTATGTATTTGCTGTCCCTCTAATCAGTATTAAAATTCTTGAAGGCTAACCCTGTTTTCCCGAATAACAGGGTAACAATATGCAAATTTAACATATCCATTCATTTTGGCAGCTTACAGGCAGACTCATTTCCTCTGTTCCTGTGAAGTAAGTAGAATTCTTGGTTACGTCAAAGCAAAAACCAGCTATGACACTGAAGTAAGATGAGCTCTGTGTATGCTTATCCAAGCTCTGCTTTTGTTACAGTGTAGGGCTGGCTTCAGTAAATACTGTTGTTGATCAGACAGAACACTGTACTTTGATCACATGGAATGGAACATTGAAGAGGTGGCTCCCTTAGAAATACACAGCACTAAAATTTAAAGCAGTACCAATCTACATACATATTCTGCTGCATCATTTCAGACTCGAAATACATGAACTGAATTAAGACAAATAAGCTTCTTTTATTTCATGTGGTTTTAGAATACATCTTACCTTTTAGATAGCACACAGGAAAGTCACCAAAAAAGGGATAATTTTCTTAGCCTGAATCTGAATTGATATCTTTTTCTACCACTTGCAACAAGCTCTGACATTGACCTAATAAGAGCTAATACTGTTTTCAGAAGAAAACTGTGCTACAGGCTACATTATGATACCCCAAAACCAGAATAAACTTCAACAAAATTGGCCTTTTCAGTTTAGGGTGCAATCATGCACTCACAATCATTTTTATTAAAGCATGTACCTAAACTTCCTGAACTAGTCTTAACTCTAATTGTCACAAGAATACAGCAAAGTGGTAGTTACTTTGGCGCAGCTGCATCTGTTCTTTCAGAATATTTTAACACCCCTTAGGCCTCTAGCATCATATTGCTTATTCCCAAGGAGGTGTTTCAGGAATGCTCCTTACCGCTAGAATCACCATGTTCTCCCAAGATCCAGCCATGGCAGCTGGTTGGGTGTATACCAAGTCTCTCGGACATCAGATAGCGAAATCTGGCTGTGTCTAGATTGCAGCCACTTCCAATCACACGGTGTTTTGGCAGGCCACTCAGCTTCCAGGTGACATAGGTCAATATATCCACTGAAAAGAAAAACATGCACAGTAAATGAAACCATTTGCATATACTGAGAATGCTCCATTACTTCACTGCAAGTAATAGCGCAATCAGGAGGACTCAGAACAGTTGTGCTCATTACTCAAAATACTGTAGGTCTAACTATTTGCAGGTTAAAATGAATGCACCGCTCAGAATTTAGGACCATCAAACTACTGTTCAGAGAAAACTGAGGAAGATCTTTAGGGATTAGTTTCCTACCAGCTAAAATTCGAGGAACATTTTTTGTCACAGCAATACCCCGAGGGCTTCCAGGACTGGGGCTCAACTCATACGGTTAAAACATTCAAGAAATTTCCTGACGTAATGTTACCTTCCACTTCATCATCACAATAAGAGGTGAAGTAATGTACAATGAAAAATGGTTGAGATTTAGCAACTAGGAAGAGTATGTAACTACTTCAGTGTAATTTCTTGAACAGATCTGTGCATTAAACAGTTTCTGCACTGACTACCTCTAGCATGAAAAGCCAGATAAGCAACACACTTACCAGCATGTGGTACTAAAAATAGTTTTAGGAAAACAAAACAATTACTAAAAACAAACTAACAAAAAACCAAAACCATACAAACAAACAAAAACCCAAACAAACAAACAACAAAAAAACTCCAAAACAAAAAAAAACACCAAAAACCCCAAAAGCAAAACCAACAACAAATCTAGGTTTGGGCAAACAGAGAAAGAGATGTGAGTACAGAGAGAACTCTACATCACATGTCAGAGCAAGAATAATAAACAGACTGCAATAATTATGGCCCAAACTCTCAAAAGCCAGCCAGTGCTCAGAAGGAAATGTACTTCTGTACATAGATCTGAAATACATAGAGTCACAGAATGAACCAAGTTGGAAAGGACCTTTAAGATCATCAAGTCAAACCATTCCTCAGCACTGCCAATTTGTTCTGCTCAGGCATCAAAAGCACACTATCTCAGTACAGTTTACACCTTGCTGTTGTAAGCAGCATGCTCACCGGGCACAGCTTCATATGGGGGAGCTCCTGCCAGGATCAGTGACCTGTACAGACTACAGAGCTAACAGCTATCAAGCAGCTGCTCCAGACAGTCTGGCTTTCAAGTCAGGTGCTGAGACACACATCCAGACATTGAGGACTGCTTTCTAATTTCATTATTGGCCTACTGTTGGGCTTTCCACAGGACAGGCTGCAGACCGTGCTATTTGAGGTAGAGCCCAGACAGATCCAGGAAGTTAAAAATGGAAGGATATCAAGGTCACACACCAACACACATGCAGCAGACACCCCTGAAGTCCCTTCCTAAGGACTCACAGTAACCTCCACTACATAAGACAAGTGGACAAAACTACATTCATCTTGAGAACACAAAGCATAAAAGTAGTTTTGAAAAATTACAACATGTAATTCTCCTCCTGCAGCTGCCATACTGGAGTCTATAGTTTGAATTCAGCCTTGCTAGAACAATTTGATCTTTGGTTCAGTTCAATTTTCAGAGAAGTGCTTGGAATTGCCGTAAGTTATTGTACTTGCACAGTATACTAGCATTCAGTTGTAGTAATTGTACACCAGTTAATTACTCAGCCACCAGCTGAGCTGCTTGCTTTATGTGCACTGTTTTGACTCTGCCAAGCTGTCTTTAAAAGCAGTATCACTTCATTGCCAGGGTTCTGTAGTAACAGCATCACTCAGACATTGGATTAAGCAAAGACAACCCTACAAAGCATATCAGAATGGTTAGAGTTGGATTTAGACATTCAAATATCCAAGCTGTCCCAGTGCAACAGCATGCTTCCAAGCAAGTACACAAACATGTAATAACTACATCTTTTCTAATCTAACTGAACTATGCAGTACAGTTCTGCTTTTCCCCACCACAAGCTTCAGCATGCAAATTATCTTTTCTGTAACTACAGCCAAGACTATATGGTCAGTTCTTCATCATGAAAAATGGCCGTATCATACCCAGACACAAAATAAAGTTATGATTTACAAAGAGTTTAAAAGCAAAATGGATGTGCTCTTTAGAGAGAAAAATTTTAAACTACCTATGGCTTAAAAGTATGTAAAGAACTGAAGTGTTTACCATGAAGCATGCTTTGAAAATATGGACACCATGAGAGGTTCTGAATAAAGAGCACATCAAAAGTACAGAATATTTGTTTGTACTCTGGTGTTAGCAACCACATGGCAGATGTGCACACAAAGCTATTAATTTCTGACATTCAATTTTCATTTGAGAAGACTGAAAATATAAAACACTAGTTCTCCAACAAATAGAATTTGTAAGCATTTTAGGAAAAGACTGCCTTACCAGGGTTGGAAACCACCAGAATGGTACAGTTGGGGCTGTACTTGATAATCTGAGGAATGATGAATTTGAAGACATTCACATTTCTCTGAACCAGGTTGAGACGACTCTCCCCCTCTTGCTGACGAACTCCTGCAGTTACTACCACAATCTTGGAGTTGGCTGTGACAGCATAGTCTACAACAGAGCACAGGAGAGAAGATACAGAATGTGTTAAATAGAGTTATCACCAATTTCAACAGTGCTGTGTTCATACATGTATTATGCTCCA
This sequence comes from Lathamus discolor, assembly GCF_037157495.1. NCBI lineage: Eukaryota > Metazoa > Chordata > Aves > Psittaciformes > Psittacidae > Lathamus > Lathamus discolor. Next base: position 62,324,527 of record NC_088884.1, read on the forward strand.
CTGTATACACATTCAAACCCCCAAACCAGCACCATCTATTAACATTGTCCCAATATATGAGTATGTGGGTCTTGAAAGCACATTCAACAACTCTGAATCTCATTTCCACTATCCAAATAACAATACTTTCTTCTACAAAGAGGTATTAAGAGTTAAATTAAAATCAACTTTACCCAGCAAGCCCAAAACTGTAAAGTGGCTATTAGAGATGTAAGAGAAAACCCAGATGAACAGCCAATGCCATTGTTACCATGTTCATCTGAAGTCTCACCCCACTTCATACACTTTTAACTTTTCAATGCCAAGTCTTTAGACTTCTTTAGGATTACACAACTAATGCTCCATTATTAAGAAAATTCACAGAGTATCAGTATTAAACAAAAAGAAACTAAGGTTCACCTTTGTCTGCCACAATCTTATGAGTGTGAAGGAACAAGCTCCCATGCTGTAGATCCATCATTTCTCCTTTAAGTTTGTCTTCCAAAACATCAACCAGAGCAAGCTCATCACAAAGGTCCTCAAAACAAGATTTCAAGGAGTCAATGAAGCATTTAACTTGCATTTTAAAATTACTTCTGAGTTGAGCCATATTACATTTGAAAGTAACATGTTACCGATCTGAAAGTCTCTCTTCTGCAACAGTAAACCAGTAGGACAACACTTGGCGTTCTGATGTACAGTTCTCACAGTAACAAAGTCAGAAACTACTACAGTACAGGTTCATAAAACCTGGGAGTTTTCCAATAAGGACATGACTTGTGGGGAGTTTGGGTGCACAGCTAACCTTCTGACAGCAAGGCACTTCATAATTTTGTCAATATCTTAGGAAAAAAAGTTGTACCTTTCAGAGTTGTAACAAACCTTCCAAATCTATCCAGCAAACAGTCAATTATCAAGTGAGTATTCTCTTATAACATTCCTTCAAGCAGCTAATTTCACAAAAATACAGAATGGTCACAGACTTATTTTCCCCAACACTAAAAGTAGTATCAAGAGAAAACATCCTTTACCTAATTCTTCTCTACTACAGCTACAACATCATTTACACTGAAGAACAGATTTAGTCATGCATGCTTGCTGTCCAGCCAGGTTAAGTTTGGAGATAACTTCATACAGTTTCAGAACATGGGAATAGCAGGGGCTCTGCTCTAATGCAAACTTTTACTGCCTTTTGATAGAAGCATTTACTACCCTTGTAAATTCTACTATACTTAAAGGCTTATAATTTAGTAAATTATACCAAGATTCATATTACTACTTCTATTTTCTGACGTAGCTATAACCCATTTGAAAAATTTGAAAAATACACTGTAAGAAACTGTCTTTGTTTACCTTTATATAAAAAGTAACGCTCATTACTTCACATAGAAATATTAATTATTAGCATCAAGTAAATTACTTTAAACACACAACAATATGCACTGGTTTTCCTGTGGAAAAATATATTGAACACCAGCCATATTTATTTTTTTAATTTATTTTATACTTTAAAATAATGTTAAGAGTTTATTGCTTTGCTGCATTGCTTCCTTTCACAGCTGATTTGATCAGCTTCAGAAGGAAAACCGTAAGAATCTTTATCTGCACTTGCTCTGTCCTCAAAATAGTCTGCAGGGTAAAATTAAAGTCTAAGTTATTTAAACATGATGAAAAAGTATCCTTAACTGAAATCACTGGTGTTAAACTAAGTTACTGTAATCAGAATTTGAAAAAATAATGTGTGCACACGTGCAATTATGGCTAGATTTGTATACACAATATACGGTGTCTCGCAATATAGGATTTTAGTCTAGACCAACATTCCCCAGACTCAGCAGGTTCAAGAAGCCAGTTGCCACTGAAACAGAAGCACCTGGAATAGCTCCAGTGACTGAATTAATGAATTTGCATCAGCATTGCCTAGAATTCAGCTCATTATAAGTACACACAGGAATAAAGTCTACACAGTCACCAAGTGCAACTTAAAATATTCTTATTGAAAACAGCTGACTTGCAACTGTGGAGATGTTTCCATTTTGCAAACACCATGGCAACATCAGTGACTTAGCTCTCTCTGAGAGAGACCTAAAAATAACAGTAGTGGCATTCAAATATATATATTCAATACTACACCAGTAAACTGAAATTAGCATTATCACACCAATTTTATAAAATTCAAAGCCATCTAAAGCTCAATTTCATCTACATATTAAACAGTAGAAAATTTAACTCTAAAATTTTATGCCACGGTTTAATGAAAAAACATCCTGGGGAGCCAACCATCTTGCGGCAGTCAAAGACACTTTGTATTGGTAAACATCCAGCTGAGTAAGAGACAGCAATGTGCCCAGGCAGCCAAGAAGGCCAACAGCATCCTGGCTGATGTCAGAAATAGTGTGGCCAGCAGGGACATGGTAGCAATCATCCCCCTGTACTTGGCACTAATGAGGCTGCATCTTGAATCCTGTGTTCAGTTCTGAACCCCTCCCTATAAGACATTGAGGTGCTGGAGCATGCCCACAGAAGGGCAAAGCTGAAAGGTCTGGAGTAAAAGTCTTATAAGGAGCTGCTGAGGGAACTGGGATTGTTATCACTCTCTACAACTACCTGAAAGGAGGTTATAACAAGGTGTGTATTAGTCTCTTCTCCCAGGTAACAAGCATTAGGACAAGAGGAACTGGCCTTAAACTGCATCAAGGGAGCTTTAGACTGGATATTAGGAAAAAGTTTTTCGTTAAAAGAGTAGTCTGGCATTGGAACACACTGCCCAGGGAAGTGGTTGAGTCCCCAGTCCCTGGGGGTATTTTAAAGATATGCAGACGTGGTGCTTAGGGACATAGCTTAGCAGGGGACTTGATGGTGCTGATCTTAAAGGTCTTTTCCAATCTAAACGACTCTATGATTCTAATTCAGTGACAAGAATCAGATGGCTTTGTTATAAAATTGTTTTATACTGCAGCTTATACTTGTGAAAGAATAAGAGAAAGCACAAGCCTGGTTGAAGTAAGCTCCATCGCCATAATCCAAGCTTGAAAAATTAAAAAATAAACCAAAGCGTTTTTACTCTGAGTTTGGCACATAAAACTCATTAGCTGCGCCTGTATTTCTGAAAGCACAATTTGGTCCTGCTTAGAGCAGCACATTAAACACAGATGAATGACGGACTGTAGTGGAGTTTGCAGTAACTTCACCCTGCTCACTCACTGCCAACCTTACACTTACAGTACTCCTTCAAAAACAAATGAGTTCAGACCACAAGAGCTGAATATTTGCTTCAAACAAAAAACCCACCATAAACTGTCACTGGTTTTCCATTAAATTTCTCCTTTAGTTACATAGTTTTAAGAACTATTTTTTACTTTCACATCAGTACTTAGTTTCACTGTGACCTTTTCTTACTGTCAGTTTCTCCTTCCTCACAAGGCTCGTGAATAACAGAAAATGAAAACCCTGAAAAAATTTAATTATTCAAAACCCAGTACTGTAAAACATACATCCTCAGGGTAATAGGTAGAAGAAGGAGGAACTCCAAATAAAATACAGTTGGTTTAGCGGTATATGCAAGACTTTTGATCTGTGTGCTACCCAGTTTAAGATCTGCTCCTGCAAGTGAGTACGGCATATCCGTTTATTCCTTCTCTGAAGAAAAGATCTGCAGGTCCCATTTATCTTTTCAAAAACAGAGTAAGAATCAAATTTAACTCATTCACAATATTCTTTAAAAACAAAATGCAAAGTATAAGAGATCCTTATTGCATAAGCCTTTGCTTTGCTCAAAGACTGCAACATAAGAGCTGCCAAAAACCACCCCCAAAAAACAGGAAAAAAAACCAGGAAAAGTCAGAAAAGCCTCTAAATTCATCCCTCTATTTTTAGGTTTCGGAAAACTACCTAAACCTCCCAGGAAACAATGAAATCATATAAATAAGCAGTAAGGGGTTAAGAGAAATAAAAAAGCCTACCAAATGGAATAGCAGTATTCTCAGTTATTACTGCACACACGTATTAAGAACACAAATCAAAACACACATACTTCTGACTCCTACCCCATATGTCACATTAATTTCTGTACTGTCTGCATTCTTTGCCCAGCAGAGCTCTCCCCCCAGCTTTGTGGAAGAACAAGAAAGTGTAAAAAAGAAACAAAAGTCTGGCAGGGGCTTCAGCGCCATTGCTTACTGTATTTTCCCAGCAACCTGCAAAATAACTCTGCCTAATGATACAGGGTTAACAAACGTACAAGGGGAATAATACAGGGAAGTCCGAGTTGTGGAGTCAATCCGCGTATCATAACGAGAAATTTATTGCTAAGCACAGATGGAAAGGTGAGAGAACAAGGAGGAACTCATGGTGAGGTCAGCCTTGCATGAACAGCGTAGGTCACTGCTCGCTTACACGAATTGCAAATGATTCATTCCTGCACTAACCTACCGAATTTCCCACCATCTGCTAACACAAGCAGCGCATGACATTACAGCAAGGGGAACTTGAATAGGACGTCGTCCTTGAGCCGTACCTTTCCCAGGATGCTGATAGCACAGGCCATCCCAACCTGTCCAACCCCCACAACAGTTATCTTGTTGTTCGGCACTGTGGATCCCGCAGCGATGGGGGTAATCAGCTTCTCCTTGAGAGTAGCCATGGTTTTCTGCAAGGACAGAGGGATCCGGTTCAAAGCAAGCCACAGGAAACCAGAACACGTGCTCTGAATTGAAGAGGTCACCCGCCACTGCCGGAAACGTGCCGATGGAAGCGCTGGCAGTCGCTGCGGTGCGGACAGCGGTTTACGTACGGCAGCACAGGGGCACGCTGCCCTTGCGGGGGGCTCCTTCACCCCCCCAGTTACCAGCCCACCCAGCCCTCCTGGGACACAGGGCTCTGGCTCCCATCCCTCCCTGCATTTGCCGCTGCCCACAGAGAGGCTGAAGTGGGGCAGGGGCTGTTTGGCAGCACGTAATAGGGTATCTTTCTGCTGGCTGCTCCCCAGAGCCCCCCCGCAGTGGGTTAAACCTCCTTCTGCTTTAACGCCTCTGTGGTATGCGCCTCCCTTCGGAGCGCCCATCAGGGCTGCGGGACTGGTAACAAAGCCACGAACCAGTCTGGGAGCATGAAGCCCGCGGGGATTTCCGCGGCTCGCCCGCATTCGGCCCCGAGCCTCCCCGCGGGGAACGCACGGAGCCCTGCGCGGTGCCTCCGCCCTTTCCATACATCGCCCCCTTCCCCGCATCTCTCCCTCTATCCTGTCCGGGCCACGCCGGGGGTGCAGCCCTCGCCCCTCCAGACCGCAGGCCGGCGAGGGGCTGGCACATGCGGTCACCCCGCGGGTGCCTGCGCACAGCCGGTTGCCGCCATCACACCCAAACCCGCAGAAGCCACGGCCCGACCCCGGCCACCGGACCCCCACCGAGGCAGGGACCGGCCACAGCGCCCGCAGCCCCTCGTGCCATCCGGGCGCCGCGCACGGACGCTCGGCCCCGGGGGAAGTCACTCGGCCACTGCGGGACCGAGCCACCCGGAGCTGGCCTGGGCAACCCTCCAGCATCCCCCATCCCGGAGAGGGGATCCCGCTAGCTCTGCTCGTCCCATACCCACCCGGAATGCTCAGAACGCAGAGAGCCGACAGAAACACCGACCCGCCTGCTGGGCGCCCGGGCAATGAGGACTCCGCAGCAGAGGGGGCGGCCCTGCGGGCAGGGCCGACCCGGCCGCACCGCCCTCCGCACCGCCCTCCCCGGCGCCATTGGGGAGGCGGTGGCCTCCGCGCTCAATCACCGCCAAGGACGAAGGCTCAAGGGTGCTGCCGCCGCGCCCCGCTCCGCGCTGCGGAGTGTGGCTGTTCCGGGCAGGCTGGGCCAGCGTTGCCGTCTCTTACTTCGTGGTGTGCTGCTGCAGGGCCGCCGCTGGTGCGGGCCGGGGTCAGTGGCAGGAGCTGGTGCCGTTGGGTGTGAGGGGGACGTTGCTCCTCGGTGGGAGCCACAAGAGAGCCGTGGTCTCACCGAGTTTACCTTCCCGGTTAGCTGACGAGGTGCAAGCGTTAGCCCTGTCCTTCTGGCCGCAGACTTAGCCAGAAGGAACGTCCAGAGGAATCCCTGCAAGCCAGCAGCCGAGCAAAAATAAGGCATTTTAGGCGATTTTGTTCCCGGGCAAAGTTGCTCGAATTGGTGGCATCTGATTTGCACGCTCCGTGCTTTGTGCCCTGCAGCTGACTTCGCCTGAGTTTCTTTTTGGGGTGGAACAAATCCCGAGGCGTCAATGGCGCGCCTGCCGTCACGCAAACGGCGTTGGCAGGAGCGAGCCATGTAACCTGATGCACGGCCACGACCGCTCCTCCTACCCCTCCCTCCGCTTCGGGCCTCGCCCGATCGCGCTGGCTGTCCCGGGGTAATAAGCACATCCATCACTGAAGTAACAGTAAAAAGCAAATGAGAGGACACGCTTTTCCTCTGAGCTACGGACCAGATAAAACTGGAAATTTGGGTATGCAGTTTGCCCCTGTTGCTGGGCACAGAATAATCACAGAATGGCGGAAGCAGGGAAGGACCACTGGAGGTCATCTAGTCCAACCTCCCTGCTCAGGCAGGGTCACCTGCAGCACATTGTTCAGCATCGTGTCAAGATGGCTCTTGAATATCTCCGGGAGTGATTTGTCAAAATTCCTGTAGGACCAACACATGCGAAATAGGAGAGTATCAAAGCATATTTTCTCCTTTATGTTGTAACGTTTCTAGCTTTAAAGGAAGAAAGCAGAGGCAAAACACTGGATTGTATATAGTTTCACTGGGAAATAAAAGAAAACTTTAGGCTCCTCATCACACATCACCTCTCACAAGAGGGAAGACAGAACAGTAGATTTCAGTCATCCCAGGTAAGTCACTGGGTTAAAGGTGACCAGGCAGAGCGCTGAGCCCTGCTTATCTAAGGCAATGGCTACCTTTTTCATTTGTTGTTGTGGCCAGTTTAAGGTTGAATTGATTTGTTTTTGCCAGGTATTTTGCCACGTTAGTAACTGGATTAATTCCCTCTGGCTCGCCAAGCAGCCAAACAAACACTGGTGCCAGCACGGAGAGAAGTGGCAAGCATGAGTGGTAAGGGAAGGGTGAGGCCTGCTTTTAAGTAACTACCTACCCATGGCCTACTTCCCTTCTTTACATTGTTCGACATTGCAAAGGGTACCCTGGAGGGAAGGAAATGACTTAAGCCATCCACATGACACTTCAGGTAGAAGCTTGCTGTAAGAAAATAGATTCAAGACTTTGGTAACTGCAGCTGAAATGGGAGCTGGAGGTAAATAATAATCACACAGTAAAATGCAAGAGTAAGAAAATCTGTCCTGTATAATCACAAAGGAAACATGCACAGTTCAACTCTGAGAAAATGAAGGGGGAAGGGAGAAGGAAAGGTACAGGAGAGGGTGGGGAAGGATCAGAGCAAGGTTTTTTCATTTCTGAAACAGAACCAAGGAACCATGCTTGTCCTGCCAGTGCCTGTTGTGAGGAGCACTCACCTCTGCATAATGTCTTCTTTGGACAGGATCCTTCTCTCTCCTTATGCATGTTCAACAATCAGTTACCATGATAGCATTTGTAATTAAAAAGAGAATGAAATGCCACTTTCCTATTTGCAAGATCTTAAAGCTTTTAAAGACAGGCTGGACTATTTACCACATGCCACAACAGCTCTCCTAGGCCCTTGTTCAGATCAGGCTTCGATTTGCTCACCATGTTAAAATCACAGGGTACTTAATCCCCTCCCTGAAGCCCTTCTGATCTAAATAGACCAGGCAATTGCAAGATGGCTGAAGAAAGATTATTCCCTCTTCCTGCTTTTTGTTATTTACTTATTTATTGTTTCAGACAACAGAGGATTGAGGTACAGAGAGGTGAAGAGATCTCCCTAAAGTCACAGGAGAAGTCTCCTGGTGACAGGTCGCAGTTTCAAAGTTCAGCTCTAGTTTGGCAACGTTGGCATTTTTGATGAAACGCAGTTTTCCGGAAAACAAACCCTCATGTTAAGGGACACAGTCTAAATAAATTTGCCTGGTAACCTTCATACAATTACAACATAGCTTTTGTGCGTACATTTTAATCAGGTTTAGCTTTTTGCTTATATACAAAGTGTGTAATCAGATAAGTCAAGATACTTCACTGTATCTGTCCCATCATCTTCCCAAAACACATGAAAGTAGATATGGTTTTCTTCCTGTTTCTTTTTTTCCCCATATTAAACCTGTTTGGAAACTGAGAACTCTACTGATGGAACTCCTTTCAACAGCAAAATGTTGATGCTCTGATGGCCAGGGTCTAGTGATGTCTGTAGTCCTATGGTAGTAGACATCATGACAGATGTAACCTAGGAAGGGAAGGAACCCATTACCACAAGAACGTGGGATGGAAGCCTGGTGGCAGGAGCACATAAGGTAAAGGGTAGTTTTCTGTCACTTTGTTAGAGCTGGTAGATCAGGTCATCATACTGCAGGATGGGTATTCTCCAAGTGTTATTTCACATGGCTGTAATGCAGAAAGAAGAATTAGTTGTCCAGCTTTGCAAAATGTAGAGAACTGAATTCATCCCCTGGAAATGAAGAAGTGCTAATGCACACAATGCTGGCACGTGCTGTATTAAAATTCTGGTCCTCCTATGTTTAAATTCTGTGCTTATTCATGTGGATTTTTCATCACACAATAAACAAAAATTATCCTGGAGTAGCAGTTAAAAGCTTCTTTTACCCCAGTTTTATTTGAAGGAATGGTTTCTTATTTTTGGCAATGGGCCTAATTTCCGTTTAATCTTTGCTTAAAGATTATACAGTGTTATACAGGTAACACATTCAGTAATTAAGTGCATTATAATGTAGTTAATAAAAAAAAACCAAAACACCAAAACCCAGAAGCATCCCATGCGTGTGTGCACAAGTTTTCACAGTGATCACCTGCAGTTGAAGTTCCTAAGTGCTGGTGGGACAGGTAAGAGGATGGAAATCTTTAAATGAAACTTTCTTATTAACTTGTCATAATAGCCTGCATTTTTTGAAAGTAATCTTGATTTACCCTCTGTTTTGAGGTACTTGCATATGTAGGTGCCTGCAATCTCTGGCTGCTTGCACAGACATGCAGAAGCTGAACAAGAAAGCATAACTGGGAGCCACGGCAAGTGAACAAATGGGGCTTCTTCCTGTAAACTACCATCACAGTGGAGTGGGGTCTGTGTTTCAGTGTTTGGGACTATCTTGCAAAAGGAATGAAATGCAATGATCTTGATTAATAAGCTTCTTTAATGTCAGGGGAAAAATGCTTATAAACTTTTGCAGTGAGGTAAGTAACAGCACTCAGTTTGTAACAACAAAACTGCATTGAGAGCTCTGGCTCATTAAAAAGTTCAGGCGAAACATCAGCTCCTAAATAAAGTGAAAAGTCAGAAATCGGACAACACCATACTTACATGATATTCACATGTGGCTCTGGCAAAGAACCTTCCCTCCATCCCATGTCCTCAGTGACTCTTACATCCTTGCACCACGGTTCCCTCTTCCCTCCACTGCACAGTAACTGTTCGGAAAGTTCTCTGTTCTGCTCATCTTGGTGAAATATAATCTTAAAAAGGGAATGAATATCCTAAAGAATTTTTGTCAAAAATCCTTTCTAATTCCATCTTTATTTAAGAAATATTTTGAAACATTTTCTGCTCTGTTATGATCCAGCTTGTACATCATTCGTGAATAAATAGAAGTCTGTCTTCCACAAGAACCATTCAGCCAGTGTCTTTCAAATGCAAGCAAAGTTACATAGAATCGAAAGTTAGTATGACATACAGACAATGATTTTTATCAGTAAATGAATTTCCGTACAGCAAGGACAGTTTATTTTCTCTGAACTGGTACAACTGCTGCATTTCTCAGAAAATGTAGTAGTCCTAAGATTTTTATGTATGGATTTTGTGTCTGAAGAAGTGACTATGGCTTTGTCAGCCTAACACCTCTCCAGACATAAGTGCAAGGCCATGTTTATGCTGAAGGGTTTTTCACATTAGTGCAATCACCCTCTGTAATCACATACTGTAGTGTGTCTGCCTGAAGAGTGGCATGTGCCACCACAATTTATTCTGGTAGAAAGATTTTCATAGGAGTACTGTATAGTATATTGTATCATGTTACTGTGAGTTTTTCAATAGTGCTTCACATAGAAATACATATAATCTCTTCAATGGCTTCTGAAGTAGTTCTGCAACTGCAGGACTTACTACAAAACTCTTTAGGAGTCAGTTCCAGGTTTCCTTGTATGCACCTTGTGCTTGGAGAAGATATTATACTATCTGAATTCCCCACGTCTGGACGTTGCTTGCTGAATTTTGCCAAAGAACGTATTTATCTCTCCCACTCCCTTCCACCTAGCCATTCACTTACATGATCCTGCAATTTACCTTGTTAGATTTTACTGTAATTCTGAAGACAGATCAAATGCATTTTTGCCTGTTTAACAGAAACAAACTTCTGCCCATGCTCTCTAATACAGCCCCTGGCTTCCAGCCACTGCCTTTGAATTGGACTGCTGAAGTTAAGGGTCAAGGATCGACCTCCCTGCTGTTTGGAAAGAATCCACTGATATCTTAACTCACCTTTGCCACATTGCACTGTGGACCCATACTGCTCTGCAGTTCACAGAGCAAGCTTTGTGGAAATACTGTGAACACAACTGAGCTTCCAGTGAGCGTTATTTAACATGTTTCCTGGTACTGAGGAATGTTTGGCTTCATCCCTACAGCCAAGTCCCCTGTGAAGGCTAGGAGAGATGCACTTCGCACTGAACCCACTGGGGACTCATGGTGACAGAGATTTGTTGATGGAAGTTGGCAGAAAGCAACAAGGTGATGTGGGGGAACATCCTACCCTTGATGATGTTGGCTTTATGGGGAGTGGAGAGAGAACTGTGGGCAGATGCAGTGTGTCAGTGTGTATCTGAATGCTGGGGAGACTCCTGGAGTATCCTCAGTCACTGCTTCTTTCACCTGAGCAGTGTATGTCCTGAGAGGTGGCAAGTGGCAGCAACACAGGAGCTGCTCCCCGAAGAAGGCACATTTGCTTAGCACTCTTCATCAGCCTGGTGAGCTTGGTCATGAAGATATGCAAGTATCTGTGCCAGGTTGATCTTACTGAGAGATTTTCTGTATTTCAAAGGAAGGAGTTTTCAGAATCTGAAAATAAAATTCATTGCCTTTAAAATCATGGACAGTGGCAAGCTGAGAAAAAGGGCTGTGCTGTGAGTCCAGAGCGCTCCTTGTGTTTGCTATTCTGCTCTTGTGGCTAGAAGGCTTTGCAGGCTAAAAAATGCCATTGCTGAGAATGAGGACAGACACAAGTCCCACATGAAGCAAATGGGGTTACATTTTCCAGTAGTGGTCCTAGAGGGTGATACACAAAGATCAGGTAAGACATCCACATACACATTTTGAATCTTGTCCTTCAAACAATAGACCATAACCCAATTACTCAACCAGTTAAGCTTCCGCTTCGGTTCGTAATTATGGAATCATTTAGATTGGAAAAGACCTTTAAAAACAGCAAGTCCAACTGTTAAGCTAGCACTGCCAATGGTATAGGCAAAGTGAGCCATGAGATTTAGGATGACTGTGACAAATATGTTTCATTTGCTTTAACAGGTGACCACGTATAACTTCTATGATTCTTTTCAGTAACTGTGAGGAGCTGTTGTTTCCTTTAGCACACACCAATACTATATACTGAAAGAAGAGCCAGTGAAATGCCTCATGGTTGGAATTCAGTAATGTGACCTGGAAGATTTCAGTGCAAACTCATTGCTTCAAAGCTGGGTCAAACCAGTAGGGATCAGAAGATGTTGCTTTCTGACTATCTGGCTCCATCTAAGTACCGTTATTTTGGATACTGGCACCCCTCTCTTCTAACCAAAGAAACCAAGGCATAGAAACTGTTCCTCAGTTCTGCTAGTCAGCCCTAAATCAAGTTTAAGATGTAGCTCATGTTCTCACTGCTCATGCCACCTCCTCCCGGCACCCCTCACCCACCGCAGGCTCCCATTGCTGTCTGCATGGAACACAGACTCCCAGCTTTGACCTTCTGACTTGCGGCGAAGTGAGAAGCCTGCAGGAGAGAGGACTTGAACCCCTCCCCTTACAGGGAGTTAATAAATGGAGCCTTCTCCAAATGCTAGTTTCTTGCTTGGGGAAGCTATTTTCAGCCCCCCACCATAGTCAGAATTGCTTCAGAAGCAATTTAAGGCATAGTAAGAGATGCTGGCTTAGAAACTAAGCCAGCTTGTGGTGTTTTTGCCCTGTGTTGGCAGCTTCCAATTCTGCATTGCTGTTTGCTCATCGCTGTTTGCTGCTGTCTTATCAGTATTGCTGTGATTGCACTGGCTCAGAAGCAAATCCCTGTTTTCAGGGAGATGATTTCTATCAGTTTGTTTTCCAGCCCCACGACAGTGTCAGCAGCATGAGAACAGTGGGAAATTACAGTGTGGGTGTAGGGATTCTTTTAAGCCACAGTGATGGGTTGACCCTGGCTGGAAGCCAGGTGCCCACCAAAGCTGCTCTATCACTCCTCTCCTCAACTGAACAGTGGAGAGAAAATATCATGAAAGGCTTGTGAGTGGAGATAAGGACAGGGAAAGATCGCTCACCAACTGCTTTCACAGGCAAAACAGTCTTGACTTGGGTAAATTAGTTTAATTTATTACTAATCAGATCAGAGTAGGACAATGAAAAATAAACCTATATCTTAAAAACACCCTCCCCTCACCCCTCCTTCTTCATTGGCTTAACTTTACTCCCAAATTGTCTACCTCCTCCCCGCTGCCAGAAGTGCATGGGAATGGAGAATGAGGGTTGTGTGTTCATCACGTTGTCTCTGCCACTCCTTCCTCCTCAGGTGGAGGAGTCCTTGCGCTCCTCCTCTGCTCCAGTCTGGGGTCTCTCCCACAGGAGACAGTCATCCATGAACTTCTCCAACCCGAGTCCTTCCCATGGACTCCATTTCTTCACAAGCCGCTCCACTGTGGGTCCCTTCCATGGGGTGCAGTCCTTCAGGAACAGACTGCTCCAGCGTGGGTCCCCATGGGATCACAAGTCCTGCAGCCCTGCTCCAGTGTGGGCTCCTTTCTCCAAGGGCCACGGGTCCTGCCAGGAGCCTGCTCCAGCACAGGCTTCCCACAGGGTCACAGCCTCCTTCGGGCATCCCCCTGCTCTGGTTGGGGTCCTCCGCAGGCTGCAGGTGGAGATATGCTCCACCATGGACCTCCACGGGCTGCAGGGGCACAGCTGCCTCACCATGGGCTGCACCACGGGCTGCAGGGGAATCTCTGCTCTGGTGCTTGGAGCACCTCCTACCCTCCTGACCTGACCTCAGTGTCTGCAGAGCTGTTCCTCTCACATATACTCACTCCTCTCTCTAGCTGCAATTGCTCTTGTGCACTAGCTTTTCTCCCTTCTTAAATATGTTTTCCCAGAGGTGCTACCACCATAACTGATGGGCTCAGCCTTGGCCAGTGGCAGGTCCATCTTGGAACTGGCTGGCATTGACTCTGTTGGACATAGAAGAAGCTTCTAGCATCTTCTCACAGAACCCACTCCTGTAGTCCCTCTGCTGCCAAAACCTTACCACGCAAACCCAATACAGCCACTTCCGCCAATAAAGCATTTACATAGCAGCCAAGGGTGACCTTACCCAGCAGAGCAGGGTCAAAGGACCAGCTCCCCACTGCGGGAACAGGCAAGTCTCAGAAAGCTGCCCTCCACCCCAGCTCATCCCTTGCACCCATCAGCTTTGATGCTTCCCTGATCTCTCCGTGAGCCAGTTCAGCTCATTAAATAATCTGAAGACTATAATTCTTCTTTCTGTTGAGTAGTTTTTTGCTCATTAGCCAACTGACTGTGTTCAGTGAAGTGCCCAGCAAACACCAGAGACAGCTCAAAAAGGGCCAGGATGAGCAGGTGCAAGGAGAGTCCCTTCCCTTTGTTGTGGCTGAGAAACACTAAATCAGATCTCTGCCTCTCCTGTAACTTCAGCCTGAATTAAGCTTGTGCTCCGGGCTGCCTTCTAGGGCAGCTTACATTTCCATAGACCACAGAAGGAGCTGGAGATGGGGATTAGCTTCACTCAACTAAATTTAATCTATGTGAATACCTTTTCCTGTACCTGGTGTTATAATTCCAACACTTCCTATTAATAATAACTCATGCACATCAACTTTGTAAATTGTCTTGAACAGCATAATCAGCCCTAGCAGCAATATCAGCTAACACCAGCTAGATTAGATAAGCAGATCATTTTTTGACTTAGCATGTACCCGAGATTTACTGGGCACATTTAGCTTGTACTCTTAAAATCCCTATCTTCTTGTAAACTTACTAGCTAATGCTGAGACATGTGGGCAGCAGGAGATTTGACAAGTTCAGAAAGTCACAAGATCCCTGTAATTTGTTGATTTGCTTTTTGGCACCTGAAGAAATGTAGGCAGAAATTCACCCTGGCTGGGTTTTAGTCAGGATTTGGAATAGTAATTAAAGTTAATAGATTAAAAGGGTGCATGTTAGATGACAGGGGCTTTTGGCTTACAAAGGTGCAACTAGAAATGGTTTATTTTGAAAGACTGAAAAATAAGGAAGTGTTTTGCATGAAATGCATTCTGAAAGCAGGTAAGAACTGCAGTTTGTGTGACAGTGACTTGTCCTTTTATAACTTTACTGTGACTGCTCTGCCTGGTTGGACTGGTTCTGTGCCTGAAAGTTGGAGGCCATTATCATACCTATTTTGAAAAGTTCGTAGAACTGAAGACAAAAAATTAACGAACATTAGATGATAGGTACCAAACATCAACCCCCACACCATTTTTTCCAAATCATTACTTTAGTCACAGATTGGCACTCTGTTCTTTGCCGTCTTTAGTGATTGCCATGTTTATTTATTTCTACATCAGTGAGTAGATTAAAAGCTCTTTACAACTATGTGACATCCTAAACTGTACTTTCCTCAGTACATGTTGTAGTCACTGATTTTTCAAACCTATTACAAATTGAAAATGTTGACTATGTGATGCTGCTGAATGAATTTCAAATTGTATTGTATCTGCTGTATTGTTTCACAAGTTAATATAATTGGTGCTGTTGTATCTACTAGCGGATGTGGTGCTTACCTTTCAAATCCAGCTAATACACAGAGGTGATTACATTCAGCTTTCTCTTTAGTTGTTTCATCATTGTACAAAACATAATTAAACCGTCTTGCCGTATGATGGTAAGTATACAAAGAGGACATTCACAGCCCCCCCTCCCGGAACATTGCTTCATATAATAAAGGAACTTGATATCTGTCCCATGTACAAGGTAATTTTTTGCTGTCAAGAGTTATAAATAGCAACAGAACAAGCTGTGTGAGAGTGGATGATCATCAATTGCTTATTGCTGTTACTTTTTGCACTAATTCTTTTCTTCCAGTTCTGCCAAAGCTAAGACTTCATCAATGCTAGAAAGGATTTGGCAGTGCAGTTAGACTGAGAAAGTATGCCAGACAGTTCTCTTGGTGGAGGCTCATTTTGTAGAGCCTCCAGCTTTTGTTTCTAGGGCAGTTTATGTTACCTCTGAATATAAAACATTCTCTATCAGCAAAACCACATTTGATATCTAGCATGTGCCTGAGTATGTGTAGATAGAGAATAGTTATACCATGGCACAATTGCATTATCACATATAGGAAGTGCTACTGGTACAGTGCAATATTCTGACAAGCTTCAAATTAATATTACTGTGGCGGTGGTCCTTCTAATAATAGATCAGGGCACTGCTTTAATAGTGGTGTAGTAAATGGCAAAAAAATACAGTTGTGACTTCTGGCAACTTCCCAGTTGCCTTTTAATGTACCATTTGCGAGCTGTAATATTATCTAAATTTCAATTATAAGATGTTAGCTATTAAAGGAAAGCAGAAACAATATGCAGAAAAAGCCCAGCCCTCTTCCACTTATTATTGCCTTGAAAAATGTCTGTGGGCACCAGGCTTGGGCAACTTTTGGTTCCGTGGATGGCTGCCCAGTGAAGGAAAGTGCCTCATCAAAAGATCAACCTAGCATGAGGCTGACACCATGATTCTGAAATCTGATGTGACAGAGGCCATCCTGAGCTTGCTCAATAGTCAACTGTTGACCTATGGAATTTCATTGGCAAAACCACAGCTCCTTACAGTCAGGTTGAAGGAGGTGATCCTGCCCCTCTACTCTGCTCTTGTGAGACCTCACCTGGAGTATTGTGTGCAGTTCTGGTGTCCTCAACATAAAAAGGACATGGAACTGCTGGAACAAGTCCAGAGGAGGCCACGAGGATGATCAGGGGACTGGAGCACCTCCCGTATGAAGACAGGCTGAGGAAGTTGGGGCTGTTCAGCCTGGAGAAGAGAAGGCTGCGTGGGGACCTAATAGCAGCCTTCCAGTATCTGAAGGGGGGCTATAGGGATGCTGGGGAGGGACTCTTCGTCAGGGACTGTAGTGACAGGACAAGGGGTAACGGGTTAAAACTTAAACAGGGGAAGTTTAGATTGGATATAAGGAGGAAATTCTTTCCTGTTAGGGTGGTGAGACACTGGAATGGGTTGTCCAGGGAGGTTGTGAGTGCTCCATCCCTGGCGGTGTTCAAGGCCAGGTTGGATGAAGCCTTGTGTGGGATGGTTTAGTGTGAGGTGTCCCTGCCCATGGCAGGGGGGTTGGAACTAGATGATCTTGAGGTCCTTTCCAACCCTAACTATTCTATTCTATTAATGGCAGAATATCAGCACATGACACTTGATCCTGAGAGCAACTTTACTAATCCTAAATTACAGGCTAAGAGGATGAAGTGCCTGGAGGGGTCCATGCATACCTCTCACTAGGATTGTAATGCATTCTGGTCAGCTGGCTTAGGAAAATTCTTATTGGGAAAATGTAGGAGTGAGGAATACATAGTTTAATGGTCGGGATTTTTCTCATTTGCCCTTAGATAAACAGAGCACTCTCTTATAGCTGTCTAGTCACCTTATGATGAAAGAAGAAAAAAAAAGGTGTTATTTTGATTCATCTGTTCTAATACAAATGTCTATTATGGGGAAAAAATACATTGCATCCTAGAAGTGCATTTTTCCATCCCTTCACTCTAAAAGTGGGCTGAATCACAGAGGAAAAATATTGATTTTCAGTCCAGTAGTGACACAAGAAAAGCAGGCAGGGACATGTACCGTTTTGGTTTTAACCCTTAGCTTGGCATAAGCCGGTTGTGAAACCGCACCTTCAGAGCAAGGCTGAAGGTCATTCATTCCAGCTGAGTGCCTGGCTGCAGGGGATGGCAGGCATGTGCTGCTACTGTGCCGCTGCCAGTTTCAAAGGAGTATTATTTTAGCTAAAAACAACTGTCAAGGTCAAGTGAGTGCCTGTTTATTTATAGCAGCAGGGCAGTGCCATTAAGCAGCATCAAGTGCAGGCTAACAAAGGAAAATGAGCAGGTCTAGGAATGCCATTTCCAGCTCGTGTTCCCACTGGTGCTCATGTGCTGGAAGTCTGGTTTACAGCTGTAGTGAATTCTGTCATGATCTCGTTAGTGAATGTAAAAAAGAAATTGAATCAGATTGGGTTACTGTATGAATGAGACACAGAGGACTCCTGCAAAGAGTGCTCTGTAATCCTGGGGTTGGCCTAGTCCTTATAGAACTGATGGCACTTCAGCATGCAAAATGACACTAGTTCTATCATCACAAAAATATAAAAAGAGAAAATCTGAATGCTTCTGGCTGTTAAAGTCCTCGGACATACTGGTTCTGGGTTCTATGCTATTTAGACCCCTGTTCTTCACTGATGTCTTCTAAGGTAGCATTTGATGTTGTAAAACATTATGGGTATTTCTATCTCAAGATGCAAGGTATAGCAGCATCTCTTAAATAAGCAGTTGTGAAGTATATGTGTAATGAACATAAACATATATGTATATATGTGAATATATATATATAAACACTGAGGTTGTTTAACTCTGTTACTAAGAATGCCTGCATTGTTTACATTGTGCTGCCCTCATTGAGAGTAGTATAACCCTCACCTATTTCAGGTGTCTGGGTCAGGAAATGAAGGGTGCTTTCCTATTTAAGTTTCATATAAGCTCTTTATTGCTGCTACTCCCACCCTGAGTATGCAGTCTCATGATTACTTTGATCCCTTTCCAAATGGTTGAAGATTGAACAACACAGCAGAGGTGGCCCCGCTTGTACTGATCTATGGTTTCCTGCAGGTAGAAAATGAATATCAGAGAAATGCAGTTGTATGGCTTTCTTGGCATCTATCTTTGATGACATCTTTCTGGTTTGTGCTCTGGAGGGATAAATACGTCAGCTAGCCAGGACAGGGAGTGTCAGAGTAATGTTTCTTATCCTGACTGGTATCTTTTGCTCTAGCTCTACTTGGAGCTTCAGCCTAAAAGTCAGTGGAAACTCCATCTGGAACAAAAAGTTTTACTGTTTTATAGACATTTATAGGCTTTTGGGGAGAATGCCTTTGAACAGCTGGTGTGGCATTTCATGCTATGGATGACACAATCTGATTGAAATTTCCAGGCACAATCATAACCCAAGCAATATTATATGATGCTGTCTTACAGCATGTTGCATCTATCTCTACCCTGCCTATCTTGGCTGCCCGTTTGCTTCAGGACCATTTCCTCCTCCAGGGTTATGTTTCACCTCAGTGAAGTCTACTCTGTCCTGACTTCCATGTCAGGGTAATATTTGTGTGCTGTGTATACCCAGCTCCAAAGTATCTAATGATCACACCTCAGCTGATAATTTCTTTTCATGTTTTCTATTATCCAATTACTCTTTTGACCATGTAGCAGATTTTTGTTTCAATCACAGTGTCAGAAATCTGTATGAAAGCTCCATTATCTTAAACGATAACTGTAGTATTCAGACTGAAGTTCCCTTTGGTCCACCCTTCAAGGTCATTGCTTCTCAGCCTGAGAAATGTTAGGAAAACTTACCTAAGCACTGAATGATCTTTCTTTTTCCTCTTGGCTCTAGATTTTTTTCTTAGCATATATGGCTGCTGTCTGAAAATGTGTTTTGGTTTGTTTGGTTTTTTTTTAATCACATCCATCCTTTAGGTGCAGAAGAATGTAAACCCAGAAATAAATTGTTCTACAGACTCTGTGGTCCAAAATCGCAGACTTACAGTTGAACTTTGAGATCTCTTACAGAGGGAATACAGCATTTTACAGCAAAACAGTAAGCCAGGAGCAAATAGGTGGCTCCAGAGATGGTTAGCCACCCAGGAGACAGCAGTATCAAGAGACAATATAGAAGGGGCTGTAAAGGTTGTGTCAAGGTCCAGGGGTTTATAGTTTATATGTAATTGGATTTGCTGCCAAATGAAGAAGAAAATGAGACTATCATGAACCAGCTCCTCAGGACCTCTGAAGAACTTGATACATAATTAGCAGTGTGAGTGACAGCCTCTGTTATTATTTATTTCCACTGCATTTCATGTAATAGCAAGACAGAAAACTATATAAGGGAAGGGTGGTAATCATGGAATCAGAGCACAGATAAAGCTGAGAGAGCATGCTAGAGATTGTAGCGATGTCAAACTTACCAGAACAACCAGGACAGCATCTTAGGAACACCACCAACAAAACCATAAACTAGGAGTTTTATGAGAGGAAAGTTAGGAGTAGCTACAGAAGAGAAGGAAACACACCAAATTGACAAAGGAGATCTGTGAGCTTCTCCTGAGTGCTAGGAGCCTGCTCAGAGATTGATGGCAAGTCCCTTCACTTCTCTGAGACACGCTTCTGCATCTGCACTCCTTGTAAAGAGCTTTGAGATGCAAAAACAAGCAGGCTGCTGCACTGAATGGATTTTTAATGACGTATGTACTGGGTCAGAGCAATGGGTCATTTAATCCAGTGCCCCGATGCCTGTTGTAGTGAAAAAGGAATACAAGCAGCACGACAAATACTGAGAGAAGTTATGTCAGGTATGTCCTCCTAACTGATGGAGTTTGCTGCTTGAATCTGTCATTAATTGGAAATCACAATGGCAAAGTCCTAATGGCACCTGGGCAAGGAGTCCCCAAAGCAACACCATCAGTAGGAGGGGACAGTGGTTAAACCTTGGGGAAGTCTGGCCATTGTTGTTTCAGAATGAGCTCTGGCACAAAAACTGAGATCTAAACCATCCATGTTCAGAGCCCTTCAGTTCTGGAGTCAGCATGCAGAGCACCTGGGACATTCAATTCAAGCTTATTCCTCAGTAAAAAAAAATTCAGTTTATGGCTGTGTTTGCTTCTAGTAATTTTACATTACAAGTAAAGGGAGTTGTGTAAAACCTGTTTGTTTTAACTTTATTAAAAAGGCATCTCCAGGAATGCATTTTTAGAAGTAACTTTGAGGCAAAACCAAACGTCCCACTCTGGTACTGTGAATGGAGGGAGCTGATCATCTTAGGCATTTTAAACTGCTCACTAACACAAGCAAGCAATGCCACTGGCTGTGTAACCTAGCCCTTCTTGAAAGTAAGTCAATCTTCCTCAGCTCACATGACGCCGTGCAAGAACAGAGGTCCTGTTTCTGCAGCCTTCCTGTCTCAGGGGCTTGTAAACTTCTTTACCTTAGGTAACATCTTCTCCTTATTTAGTTCCACTTACCTCAGTGGGATTGCTTGCAAAGTAATCAGGGCTGATATGGGCTTCATAAGCTGGCAGAAACAAGAGTCTGTTTACCCCCTGTGGAAGCTGACATTGCGGAGAGGAAATACTAATGTTGGCAATGCTTATTATAGATTTTTCCTTAAAATTAATACAAAAAAATCTCTTCAACAGATAAAAAAATGTTTCTTATCTAGTTACACTTGTATTCACTTCTTTAAAGCAGTGTTTAAAGCAGTTTACAGTATTGTTCAGGAAGGTAATTCCTTGTTTTCACTGCTAAAATAGCTTGTCCCTGAGCAGAATGTCAGGTATTTACAGTTTGCCAATGGCCATTTGTTTAGATATTCTGCCAGTCAAGCAGAAGTAAGCTCTGAGGCATTTAAGCAAGAAAATTTCAAAGAAAAACTAACTGCACAAAGAACTGTCATGGTTTAAGCCCAGCCGGTAACTCAGAACCACATAGCCGCTTGCTCACTCCCCTCCCACACTTCCTCCCCCCACTCCGGGAGGGATAGGGAGGAGAATTGAAAGAATGTAACTCCCATGGGTTGAGATAGGAACAATCCAGTAACTGAGGTATAACACAAACACTACTGCTACCACCAGTAATAATAATGATAAGGGAAATAACAAGGGAAGAGAATACAACTGCTCACCACCCACCGAGTGATACCCAGCCAGACCCGAGCAGTGATCTAGCCCTTCCAGGTAACTGCATGAACTATCTCTTGTTTAATTTGTTCAAAGGCTTGTTGTTGCTCAGGGCCCCATTTAAAATCATTCTTCTTCCAGGTCACATGATAGAGAGGGCTTTCAGTCAAACTGTAATTTGGGTTGTGCTTCCTCTTCAGAGTCTGGATTCGCTGAATCCAGTGAAAGGATTCCAAAGCAGCACCCCAAGAAGGAATAGGAATTACACACAGTGTTTAGAAGAAAGCACTGTCCATTTATGTATTGTGTTAGTAATACAGATTATCCAAAAAGTATTAGTAATCCAGAAATACGTAACTCCAAGTATTAAATGCTTACAATTGACATTTCTTTTCAATAGGTTGTTCCATATACATAGCCACATAGGAGCCCTATATAGACTTAATCTTGCGTAACTGCATGGTTTTCAAGGCAGAATAAGAGCTTAAAATACACATGAAAGACAGTAGCAGAGGCAAAAAGATAGAGCATGGAGTTTTCATCACATTTTAATTTCCCCATACACTTAAGCCATCTCCCAGTTAGACCAGCTAGAGTTGGATTGCTTTCTTTCCCTGTAGAATATGAAAGTTAGGGGAGGGAGGGGAAATATATGTATATTGAGATATCTTAAATTTTCTTCTTGAAATTTCTGTTCCTCTTTGCATAGATGCACACAGATTTTTCTGTGAAAGCAAACAGCTGGAGAAAGGTTAGTTTAAAATTTTACCAGAAATCTTAACTGAGCACACAAAACCTGAAGTGCCTTTGTGTTTCTCCGAAGTCTGTAGTGAGTTTGCTTAGCTATTCCTCTGTGCTTTGTGAGTAAGGGCAACGCAGAAACATCAGCACTTTTTATTGCTCGTTAAACTCCAGTTATACTCCAGATAATCTTTATCTCCAGCACTTAAGAGGATGGCTGTAACTGCTATGGTTATTGGAGTCAAGAGAAAACCAGTGCTGAAACTGTCCTCCAGCAAATGGAGCAAGGTACCAACCTTTTGCTGTCAGTCCTCTGAACCAGAGCTGGGAAGACACAAAGCTCCAGGAGTTTACTCCTTCTCTTCAAGGATGCTTGGTTTATTTTTATGGGCTCTGCCTGTGTGTGACTGCTGCTCTGTTCTCTCCTGAGAGGTACAGAGTAACTCCTGGACCATTTCAGTACTATGAGGAGTTGGGTTCTCAAACCCCCAACTGTCTATACACTCAGGGCCAGAAGAGGAAAGAATTTTTCATGCTTTCTTCCTACATAGAAAGTTAATGAGCTTGCTTTTTTTTTTTTCATAGCTGTTAAAGAATGTATACGACAGAGTCATTTTGGAAACCAGATTTCATACCTTCTGCAGCCTGTAGCATTGTTTAACATGCATGGTGATCAGAATAAGCTGGACTGAAAGAATCAGGAGATTTTGTCACTCCTGTCGCTGCAGGACAGCAATGATGCCATCACAAGAATGGGGCAAAAAGTAGGTGTGGGCTGGTATGCACACACAGGAAAAAGCATGCAGTGGAAACAGAAACTGGCTGGCTGGGAAATACAAAGGAGGCTTTAAAGAAAAGCCCAAACCATAGTTTGTTAATTAGTCAAAAAGCATTGCCCACAGAGCTTGTTCTCTTTGTTCTTTAGCCGGGCCAGGGCCCTGATGAAACAGTACAGGCAACTGTATAACGTCAGTGCTGCACAGAAGGGTGGCTAGGGCAATGGTAAAACAAGACTTTGAGGCCAAGAGCCAGGAGGTGAGGCTGATTTTTGAAGACATATCACCAATTAGTGTAGCAGCCACAGTGGCTGGAGACCAAACGAGTCTGAAAGAGAAGTACAGTGTTCTGTGAGAAATGACACTGAAAGAGCTGGCAATAGGAGCAGTGCGTCCAACGCTGGCACATGTGTGGATACAGACCATTGCTCACTGGGATGGGTTCTGCTGAATCCAGTGCCCCCTCCAAGACACCTTCCTCTTAGCTGCTCCTTCTGCCAGCTAATATTCTCTGCTGGTTTAACCAGCACGTCTCTTTTTCAGACTAAGACAAACCATCTTATGGTTCTGCCTGTCAGACCCATTCCCATTTTTTTCTCATCTGCTGGATAAAATGAATACATTCTGACACAGTCTAACAAAGCTAAAAAAGCTTCTAAGGATGCAAAAATGGTCACCTGGGAGGCAGCCACCAACACATTTGTGTTCTGCAGCAGAAGCCTCTGCATTTTTTGGTTTTGTATGTGAGAGGTTCAGCCACCAAGAAGCAGCAAAGCACACGCAGCTGAAGAGATAATGACTAAAGCTAACAGGGAAAATGGGCAGATGGCAGTCACTAGATGTGCTTGGGACATGCTGGTATCAGTTTGGATGGAGTCCTGTTTGCATCTTTTCTACTCTCCTTAAATCTCTATAGGCTTTTTCCATCCCCTTGTATTCAAACCCAGCAGTGACCACAAAACCAGAAAGTATCATGCAGTAGGCTGCATTTGGGAGAATACACAAGGATTTAACTCCAGTTGTTTCTCCGGACAAACCTAGCATAGGTTTAGCTACCAGTTGCTGTCATGCTCCCTTAAAAAAAAGATCACCCTGAGGGGGGTTTTGTTCTTCCTGGGAAGGAAAACTTCCACTTTGCATTTCAATGAAAGGCATTCAGTCTGCTTTCCCTGCACCCGGACTGTTTCCCGTGCAAACCCTCTGACTTTCATTTTCTTTTTGAACCAGCTACATTTGCATTTCACTGAGCCCTCTCAAGCATCTTCTCTCAGCATGTGGCAGAGTGCTATGCTGGGGGGGATGTACTGGGTTGCACATCTGGCTCCTGATCCTGTCTAAGGGGTCCAGGGCCAAGTGAGTCCCTTGCTGCATGATCCCAGCAACAACAGTAATGTCCACTTTTCTGTCAGCATGTGGTTTCCTGTGCCAGAACAGCTAGTCCTTTCCATGCAGACTGTGTATGTACATGTATGGATGGAGGCAGGTGATCACATCACATAGTGGTATATAGGCTGTGACACTGGCCCATGAGAGAGAGCCTCATATGGGGAGCTAGTGCTTGCAGTGCACTGTGATCTACTGCAGAGAAAACACTGCTTGGAGCTTTTTAATGTTTAGACCACCCAATCCTAACCTTTGCTTCATGTTTTCACACTGATATATCATCTGTCTGCGTGCAGTGGATTATCAAATTTGTTATGCCTCATTCAGCTCTAAAATGGATTGGCTTCCAGAAGTGGAATGGAAAAATATAGCTTCTGCCTTTGGACATGGTAAGGTTCAGCGAGGTGAAGTCATGTCCATGACTGCTTGTGGCTGGGGGAAATACCCAAGTGGCACAGGGGAGGAAGGTCCAGAAGTGGCAAAAGATAATGTCTCTAAGTGCATTACACTCCCACTAGGATGTGCCCAGCCAGGTTACACAGGAGATGAAAGATTTTCACAAGATATGGAGCATAACAACAGTTGAATGGCATTGGATATAGACACCTAATTCACACCCACCCAAGCATATTGTGCTTGCTGGGAGCTTTAGGAGCCTAGAGCTGACCCAGTTCCAGTGGGAGGACCTTGTCACCATCTTATTCTGCTGTTGCTGCAGAACACAGCAGACTGTCAGACTCTCATGTTGTAAGTGGCACCGGTACCTAAACCATCAAATACTACCTGACCCTCCTGCTGCCAGGGCTGAGTAGTGCTGCCCTCTGTCCTGCTACCTGCCCCAACCGGTACAGCATGCCCCAGGGAATCAGTCGTGGGTGCTCAGCTGGGGACTCTCTTCTAGGGCCCTCCATGGATGGGGATAAGGACTCTGCAGCACTTGGGCTGGGAGATGTGATTTTGGAGAAAATGAGAGGAGTGGTACTCATACTCCAGCAGCTGCAAAGCAGAGAATATACGACCTGAGAAAAGCATTTAGGAAAATGTGCGCCTCCAAAACAAGCCATCAGTTGAAAGTTTTCCACAGAAGACATTTAAAACAAATGGATAAGGAGCAGGACTTCTACAGGTTTTTATCTTAATGCAGATGAAATGAAAGAGCTAATAGTGCGAGAGCGCGTTTTAATTTTTGCCTGTTTATTTCTGTGGCTCAGTTCCTGATCAGAAAGCCAGATGGCCTGGAGAGGCTGGTAAATGAGGTACAGTCTTTTGTCTTTAAATAAGCTGAACTCCTGCTTTGTTTGCAAGAGGCCAAATTCAGTTAGTTACCACCCCAAAACCTACAGCTATCTTTTTCAGTAAGAATAGGTGGTCCCTGCCCATGCTACTAAACTAGAGGTCAGCGTTCAGCTGTCAGGGGATTGTTCTGATCTGTGCAGTGCACAGAGATGATAAAGAAGCTGGTATGGGAAAGCAGAATAAAACCTAAGTAACAAGAGACAGAATTAATTCCACTACTCAGTAACATCACACCACGTGTGCTTCACTTAAGTAGTGCTAATGGCCTAGAAAAATAAAGTTACTCCTGGGATCAGAGTAGACTACTTTATACTGAGATGGCTACACTGCACATGGATGGACAGCTTAGAAATCTGCAGCCAGTTGACAGCTCTGGTTAAAATATGTTAATAAAGGCATTTATTGAGATCCACATGCTGAAGACTGCTTCAAGAAAAGCCAAGTTGTTCCATGAGTGGGAGAAGAAATAGGTTTCACTCCTAACGGCTCTGTCATCTGCAGATTCTCTGAGGTCTAGTACTGCGTGCATTAATCAGCCTTTCCATCACTCGGGACATTACAAGGTCTCTCTCCTGTACCCAGTCCCTGTCGCATAAAGCTTCTGGGAACCTCATCTCTCTGTCTTCTGTCAAGGTGGTTGAAATTGGCCAAGCAGTCCAACATTTATGGAAGAAGGAGGAAGGAAAAGATGAAGACAGGATGGGATAGGTAGCTTGATGCTCCCTAACCTTCCTTCCCTGAAGAAACAGCCGAAAAGCCTCATCAGTGGCATTTAAAGCTGGACGATGCACTTAACATTTTAGGTGTTTATTTTGCAGTGGTCTTTGTTGTTTATGCTATCATGCACATAATAATACTGGTAAAAAGATGCCGATGCAAACCCTGCTGATTTTAAGTTGTATAATAGCCCTGCCTTCCACTACAGGAAATTATTTTAGACACTAGGCTGGTACCAGCACCTGTGGCAGGAAGAATGGGTGAGAACCTATTTCAGAGGCTCATGTGTATGTGAATGGCAAAGCTGTAAGTTCAGGTGAAGGCAGTGCTGAGGGAGGTGTAGATCTAGGCTTCCTGACTAGTAAGTCAGATTTGCTTTGGTCTGTGGACTGATGACACATTTGATTGATGTCCTCCCTTGGCTACCTCTTTGCAGCATCACCTTCTGAAGGTGGTTAGCTCTGTGGTTATAATTTGGGCTATATCTGAGAGGAAGGGCTGGGTAAGGCAAGGCTGTTTATCTGACAGAGCCTGGAAATAAGGAAGATGAACTCTTGCACTCAGCTTCTCAAGCCATCTGTGCCCCAGGGCACAGCCTTTGCCTGTGATCAGGCCCACATGCAGAGTCGCTGCTGAGTCAGGGCCAGAAAACCTCCCGGTATGAGCTGTCAGCTGTGTGAAATTGGCCTTTAACACAGCAGAAAGAGTGCAGGGTCTGATGCCAGCTTTTGGCCAAATAAGGGGACTGTAAGCAAGATACAAGCCCCAGAGATGCAATAACACATGGAGATGAATGAAAAGCTCTGTAATTCAGTGGCAGTTACTGGTGGCCTGTTGTGGTGGCTTCCCTGTGTATTATCTGTGGGCTTCATCCCCCTTTGCAGCCTCTCTGTTGTTTCCCTGTGGGCTTTTGGGTGCTCATGCAAAAGTGCAGCAATCCTTCCCTAATTCTGCAGAAGGACTTGACCCTTTAAATCGCGTTATACCAGCCACGCTGTCATTCCGCATTCCTTAGTAGACAATATTTGATGTCACAGAGTAAAAAAAAAAAAAAAACCAACCAACCAAACAAACAAACAAAAAAAAAAACATCCAGGAAAAAAACATGTAATACCCAGTATTACTGAAGCCAGACATTTTCGAAAGGAGTATTTTTTGTTAGTGCCTGGCAGGCAGCAGGTGGGTACTCTGCCTGAAGTGGGAGCTGGGCTGGGGACAGCGTGGGGTTTGAATGCCAGTGGGAGCAACACTGGGTGTATCTCCATGCCAGGAGCTTGTTTACATTTGGCCGCTAAGCCTGAGTCAGTGCTTCTCAGAGTGTGTTTTTCATCTTCTAACCTACTTGAGTCACTGGTCACTTAAAATGTATTTTAAGGCAATTTTTGTTAGATTTAATACAGTGAGGGCAGGAAGAATAAAAAGATAATATGGAAAGTACAACTGGTTCTTTTAGTAGGTAAAATATTTTTGGTGCAAACAGAGCAGGCTTTGTTTATTTTAATTCAACCAAACTTAATCTAAGGTCTCCAGCTTCTCCAGCATTATCAGGGGCAACAAGGGGGCCTCACAGGCAGGAGCTGCCGGGGCTGAGCGGTGTAGTACACAGGATGAAGGGATCTTGCTTGGAGAGGCGGCTGGTTTCTCCTGGTTTCTCTGGCTGTACTGCTTGATTACGGATGCTAACAGCCGCTTCTCCTCTTACAGAGCTCCTCTCCCACGAGGGAGTTAGGGTTTCCATCGTGTGCAAAACAAAGCCAAACTGTTTAATAGTCGCATTGTCCTGCTTGCACTCAGCTAAAGGGCAACTCTGGGCTGAGGAAAGCTCGGGTAGCTAATCCCATAGGAAAGATTTACCTTTGGCAGCTTCCACTTCAGCGTTGTTGCTGTGGGTGTTGTGACTATTTCAAATCACGGAATTAACTGCAGGCTGAGCCTGGGAGACAAACCTCACATTTTAATTCTGCTTTGTTGTGGTGTGCAACAGTACATCAGAAACTAAAATGACAATAGCTCCAGAAATTATATTTCTGGCTTTTACAAAATGTTTCACCTCAGGCACTGACGCAGCTATGGATGCTCAATCTACTACGTGGTTTTGTGCTCTAGTGCTGTGCGGAATCCAAGTACATCAGAGTCTTTGGTAGGATGACTGAAGATTTCTTCTCTCCCCCTCCAGTATCTAGTATTTGAGCTAAAGAAGTGTGGTACTGTTATCTGGGAACAAAAGCAGGCTGTTCTGAGAAGTGAAAGCAGTGCTTGTGTTTCGCAAACTTCTACAAGAAAGGGAAAAAATTTCCATGCTAAAGTGCACAAACCAGGAGAGTAAAATGAAAGGAAAAAAACCCAGGCGTGTTTTCGTAATGAAAGTGTATAACTTTCACATAGACATGCATGATGTTTAGAAATCTGTAACTTTTTATGAAGAAGGCTGGAAAGCACCCACTGGAGTTTGCTGTGCAATTATTATATGCTTTGTCCTGCCAATAACCTGAATTGTCATTGCACGTGTAATTAACAGAGTGAAAGTCCTATTGTGCAGATAATTGGAATGTATATGTTAAACAGGAAAAGAGCCTGTTTAGGCTAAGATGCTGCTTTGTGAAGCTCTTCAATCTCCTATTCATGCATCACAAAAAGGCTGGAAGCACAGATCATACAAAAAGGAATTGTAGGAGAACATGAATGGTTCTTACTCTTTACTGACAACACTCAATTTACTTTGCTATTTCATTAAAAAAACACAACATATTAAAGCATGGTGTAAAGTGCTAATATTTTCCATATGTTCTTAAGCTTTTTTGGAGTATTTTTAAACTTTGGAGTTCCAAAACAAAGATCCTATTTTGCTTCATCTTTTTATTCCTTTAGCCTTAATGAAGACTGGCATTTCTGTAGCCTCCATATAAGATTTAACTCTGTCATCCTTACTCAAACCATGTTGATAACTATTGCTGCAACTGTCTAATTATGCCATCATAAATTAATAGTTTACTCATAGAGTGGCCACATGTTTTACTCACCATAGAATATATCTCAGAAAATCTTCCTGAAAATTCTGCTTGTGGACGTAAGTATTTGATAGAGGATGAAGTTTACTTTGCTCATGGGCTACACAGAACCTTTGCTCAAAGTGCAGGCGATGAAATATAGACCAAGTTGTTGCTTTGGTAGTTTTAATAGTTGATAATTTGTTGGGTGAAACTAAGAGAAACTCTTAGTTGGGAGAAAATCCACAGGACCCTCCTGATTAAAGCACCCAGTATATTAGCTGACTTCTACAAAGCATTATGTCACTTTAAACAGTTTATAGGCTATTACAGAGTGATAAACACATCCCTGTGTTTAACTTGGTATTCCTGGAAGGCCTTTGCAAGTTGCAGAATATCCTGTTACTGGGAACTTTTGTACCTTAGTTAAGACAAAGCGTGGTTAGTTGCTGACTTCCACATACAAAGACAAGAAAACTGTCAGAAAGGAAATTTCAGTTTAAGGAGCTGGTAACAAAAATCAGATTCTGGAGTAGGAAAGCAGGCTGCTGGAGAGCACCAGGAGGTAGGCCATGCTTCAGGGGGAAAAGAAAGGGGCAAGTCACTTCCGAAGCAGGAATGTGGCTGCTGTGGCATAAAGACTGATTCTGAGGCTCTTCAAGCCCAGGGCCATAGTGCTGCAGTTCAGTCCAGTGTCAGGATTGTGTAGTCCTGCCCAGAAATCCTGTCAGCTTCTCAGCCTCTCCAACAGCCACTTGCTGTCCTGTGCTTCTTCAAGGTGGGGGTCCCCAGGCAGGCATCTGCTTTATGTCTTGCAGCATCAATCCCCAGTCCTTTGTTCTCAGTTAATGGGGATGGGTGGCAGTACTGTTTTGAGAGACAGCATCCTTAACCCTTTCCTGTGCTGTGGGCTGCACACCCCAGTTGAGGCAAGTAGAGGCAACGGACATGTTTACTTACTTTGGAAAGAGAAGAAGCAATAAGAAAGGAGATCAGTAAGAACTGCAAGGGTGAAGAACCCAGCAGTCCTTTATTCAGTTGGACAACATTTTCCATTAGTTTCATATTTAGTTTTAGTCTAAGAAGGGGTTTGTATGTTAATTACAAACTGGAATTTAAATCATACTTCATGCATGTGTGAAACAATATGAATTCTATTTTAAAGAAAATAGAGTTCTATCTTGTATAAGCTGTCTGATGCCACATAAAGCAATTCAGAAATTGGTCATTACTTGCAGTAATGCCTGTTGCTAACCCCAGCTCTTTTTAGAATACTGATGGGGAAGCTCACTTTCCTGCCTTTTGAAGCAAAGCAATAGGGAGCAAATCAGCAAATGAAGCTTTTACAAAACCAGACTGTTTTTCTACCAAAGCACCAAGCAGAAATCTAACATCTTTCTGTATATCCTCCTGCAAAGGTTACAAGAAAGGGGAACAGGCTGTTTCTCAGATCCTCCTGTATCTGCTAGTGGCAGATTGTTTTGCCCTTCAAGAGCAGATAATTAAAGCACCACTAACATGGGGGCTGTTCAGTACTCCTGACCAGGTGTGGGAGAAGCTTTATTAAGCAAGATACACAGATGCATCCTCCTCAGAACCTCAAAGTAGTTTAGCAGGTAAGAGAGGTCTTGGAAAGACATATATTCGCTAATGATTTCCTCATCTGATAAAATTCTGTACCGGTCGCATGGCTTTGTTTGTTCAGTGGTAGAATATTAGCTAAACTACAGATAGGAAAGAGTGACTGTCTAGACCAGCAACCCTTGGTCCAAACTCTTGTCCCCATCAAACCTTCCCTCTCTCCCCAGCCAGCCAAGGAAAATCCTGGTGACAGTTTCACCCCATCATTGCTTTGGCTAGCATGAAGGGAAGAAACCATGGGAAAGTTTGAGCTGTTCTGAGATGGGGAGACTGCTGCTGCACTCTGGAAGAGGGGAGGCTTGAGGGGCCCCTAATTGCAGAACAAATGTGCAAATATTTCATAGCATATGCTATCGGACTTTGAATTGCAGGGTTATCAACATGGCATGGGGTGAAGAACAGCTGTCTCTTACCTGACCTGGTTCATTTTCCACTGACTTGAAGGGTTGTGCCCTGCTCTGCTGCTTCCCTTACTCCCAGTTTCTTAACAGAGAAAATAGCTATCATTCGATTTAGTTTTAAGTACATGAAGGATGGATGAAAGGAGAGGACTCGATATTCCGGACCACAGATTTTTTTTCTCTTATTACTTATTTGTAGGTGATTATTAACCCTTTATGTTTCAGGGCTTTCCTGTCACATGGACACTTTGCATTCATTAACAGTGTTTTCGGCTGCCTTTAGCTTTTTCATTCTCTGTGACTGGCAGCCTTTCTGCTACTTCCTGTACTCATATGAATGACCTGAAACATCTTGGATGACCTAAAAACAAAACGAACCAAAAAAGCCCCTATAAGACCCTCCTTTGGTTCTCTTATGTGCCTTTTCTTCTCTCTTAAAAACATGCTATTAAGAGCTGAGTTAGAAATAAAGGAATCAGAGGGGCTTACTAATACCCAGCTGTTCCTGTTAACCTCACAGAAAATTGTACCAGCCTTTGGACTCCTTCTGAGGAGAGGGAAAGAGAGGAGTACCCCTTTTCCCTGCTTTTTTTATTTACCACAGATTTACTGCCACTGCTTGGCTTATTCCAGTTGTGGATTCCTGTCTGCATATACTAATCACCCTTGACTTTCAATTGACAATACTGACACATACCATAGGTTATGCTGAGCATTTTGGGCTCTATTCCAGATGGGGTAGTAGCAGGAAATCCTTAATTCAGAGTCCATCAAATGCAGGGTCTACACCTCCAGGGCCTCAGGACAACCACATCTCTTCAGAGGCCTGGGCTCTCCTGATGAGCTGCAGTTATGGCATTCACATCTTGGGCTGCTGTGAAGCTGAAGAGGTGACTGACCAGTTCTCACTGCAGACTGTCATTTCCCCTCCCTGAAATAAGTACCAAATGAATCATGCATCTAAAATTTCCTTTCTCGCAGATTTTTCTTTCATATTGTTGCTGCTCTGAGAAGTATGATCAGTTCCTTCCCAGGTTCCTTTTTCACCTACGTTTAAACTTGTAATGTCCTTGTCACTCTCTGAAAACTTTGTTCCATAACTTCTCCACTTTATATTCCAGCAGTTGTTGCCTTTAAGTGTTGTAATTTTGCCCACCAATGTCCTAATGACGCTCATAATATAATTTTGTTCAGAATAATTATGGTGTTGTGACAGAAGGGAGTGTTCTTCCTATTTCTGATTTTGCTACTGGCAAGTATAGTGACCTTTTCCTTGGAAGCTTGTCTTTGCATTTCCTCCTCTGTGACAGCTTGGTCTTGATGGTATAAATTGCAAGGAAGTAACTCTAGTGACCTGTTAAAGCTAACCCAGCCCACGCCTTCTGCCAGGGCACTGTGCCTTTTCTTACGTAGTGGTTTAACCCCAGCCAACAACTAAGTACCATGCAGCTTCTTGCCCACTTCCCCTTCTCCATCCCACCTCAGCTGGATGGGGAAGAGAATCGGAAAAAAAGGTAAAACCTGCAGGTTGAGATAAGAACAGTTTAATCTTTGAAATAAAGCAAAATATAATAACAATAACAACAATAAAAATAATCATTTGAAGGGAGATAAAAAGTGAGAGGAATAAACCCTAAGAGAAACAATGCTCACCTCCCCCTGACTGATGCCCAGCCTGTTCCTGAGTGGCAATCAGCAGCTCCCAGCCAATCCCTTCAGTTGATATACTGAGCATGACATTCCATGGTATGGAATATCCCCTCTCTAGCTGCTTGTAGTTTCATTCCCTCTGAAGACCAGCCATGTGTTACGCCCTGCAGCTTCAATATGCGATGGTATGGCTGATAAAGCCTTCATGCACAAACACGTGTTGGATTGCCACTCTGAAGAAGGTATGTGCCTTATAGAGCTAGCTGCTCTGAGACAGAGTAAGTGGCTATTGGCATGTCATTATACAGAAATTACTGCTTCCAGAGCCAAGCTTTTGCGTAGATCCCAGCTCTGCTGGTAGCCAGGGGTGACGTTTTCCTACCAGCTTTCAGTCAAGTGCCTTGGAATGCTTTACAGAGATTACTCATGCCTCACAGCACCTCCTGAGGCGCTTCATATTACCTATTGCCAGATAAGCAATGACACATGCAGGGAAAACAAAGAAAATAGCTGGTGCTATTAGCTGCCCAATCCAGAGTAGGAAAAGTCTGGTTTTCGCTGTTGTGCTGAATTTGTTTGACTGGGGCGGCACACCACATCTACAGTGTCCCCAAGCAGAAGCACCACAAATGAGCAGCTGTTTCTGCAAGAGGTAGGGGTCTTGCCTTGTTCTACATGCATACAACAATCCACAATGCACAATTACCCACTGAAAAAAAAGCCCAAATCCCTTGCTCAGCTCCCAGCCTTCACAAAGCTTCTGCACTGTGACTAGATGTGGTGTTCTGGTAGGTCCATGTGGGTGCTGAGACATCCGTTACAATTTATTTCTGTAGTAATAAAGCCAGGGTGATTTCCAGCATGCAAAAGGAAAACCCCATCTCTCTTAAACTTCAAGGATGACTGCCAAAAGAGACTATCTATAACATACATTCTTTTACAGGATTTTTTTTTTTGTTGAGATTTCAGGTGACAGCAATAAATAAGGGAAGGCTCAGATGAGAAATGTAATGGCCTGAAAGCTTGTCTGAAAATTCGTGTGAACAATGAAGTGAGTGCACATGAGGTTATTCCCACAGTTACGTGGAGAATGATATGTAAACCAAAGCTGGACCACCTTCCTCTCATGATGTTTACAGCAGGATCTGATATTTCCATCTACCTAGACTCCAGCAGGGTCATTTTACTTTGGTGCCATTTTGTGACTGAGTTAGTGTCTGGAAGGTCTTGTTTAGGGCAGGTTCTGCACACCTGGATGGAGCAGACAACTTGCTTCTTCAGGAAGTGCAACTCCAGTTGTGGTCATGACAGAGGCTCCTGTCCTTTCAGCATCCTCCTTTCCATACCCTAGTGGGTCATCCCTTTCTTCCAGAGCTGTGCACACATTGCAAGGAGGGTTCAGCAAATGTCTTAAGCAATGCGTTAGACCAGTTTTGCCTCACACAATACCCTAGAGGCTTGCAGCTTACAACTGCGGTGCCTGGAGATGTCCTGCTGCACCCTGGGGTGTGAAGAGGTAGACTAGATAAGCACAAGTCTAACTGTTTGCAGCCCTGTTTCATTTGTAGTGAACAAAAGAAAAGTCTAGCCCAGAGGCAGCCATCAGTTGAAACTGACTGCTACCAACTCTGACTCCAACGGTGGTCATTTTGGGAGAAAGCATAAGGCTGTGCAACACAATATTCAGATGAGGATTTGGCAAAGAATCCTTCTTCTCACTGTCACAATCTATCCATCTCCCAGATGGTAAGATATTTACCTTCTAAAAAAAAGAGATGAGCTGAAGTTTTTTTCTCTATCTGCTCATTCTGCATTTATTTTTAGTGGGGAGAAAACCCCAACAAAACACCACAGAAGACAACACAGTATTTCTAAACAGCTTTGAGTTGTTCAGTCCCTCGGTCCTTTGCACAACTAGGTAATGGTTCCTGCAAACAAGGGGCATGGCTCTATTTGGTCTGAATACCATAATCACGAATGGACTGGGGCAATCACAGCGAATGTAGACGCTCAGGCCTGAGGAAGGCACATGCCTTATAACAATTCAGTCACCCATGTGTAGAAAGAAACAGAATTCATTACCCACATGGCTGATTGCACAGCATAAAAGGGCAGATGTAAAAAAATGCTGACATATGTATATCATTGGTATGGTACTATCAGCATAGAAATGCTTACAAAGTTAGCTTACAGAGTTAAGGACAAAAGCTTTGGATAACTGCTGCTGCAAATATCTGCATCAGGCAAATGCAATCTTAGTCATAAAGGTAAAGCACTGCAGGAGTCAAATAGTTGTGGAGGGGGAAGCCATGCCTTTCAATTTTTATGGGTCTACTTAACTAACAGCAAAGATCCTCATCACTTATGGATCTTCTGTTTAGCAGCATGCAACTGATATGAATATCTGCAAAAGATACTAAAGAGAGGCAGAAAGTATATAGTAGTAGAATAAGCAGTTTCCAGACAAGGTTTCTGCTTCTATTTTTGTTTGCTTTCCTGTTTTGTCCTCTTCTCTGCACCCTCAGTTGCCTAAGACTTACTCAGAAACAATAACATAATTGCTCTCTAAACACTTCAAGTGATCATGTAATATTCTGAGGGGGAAGCACAGCAGTAATTCTATCCTGTAGTTTTAAACAGCCAACACTAAGCAATCGTCTTGTCTTGTGCCCTCTCCAGCCCCTCAAAAAATATACAACTGACATGAAAGTCAGGTTACTGACCTGGAGTTATAAAATGACAGAGAAGGAAGAGAAAAAGGGAATCCACATAAGATGAAGCCATTGCCAATCCACACAAGGGGTTAAGGACTTTTGTAGAAACCCACCCTTTTTGAGTTTCTCATGAATTATCCATATACACTCAGCCTGAACTTTCATTCTGAAGAGGCAGTTTCTAGCCTCAGTCACTCCCTCCCACTGCTAGGGAAAGGAAACAAAACTAACAAATACCCAGATAAATCTTATCAAAAGTCAAACCAAGGGAGACAACAGAAACAGCTTTAGCAAAATTGCACTATTTCAGGAACAGCAGTCTGCTTAATGTCTTCAAACACCAGGAGCTGCTCACGCTTACAAGAAGATTAAAAAATCCTGCTGGGTTGTTATACCCCAACTTACAGTACATTCCCTGCTCATACACCAGTTGTTCCATGACCCTACTGAAAACACTCACCATCCTTATTTTCTTTAAACCAAAGCTGCCTTTTATAACAAGCCTATGTGTCCTCTGGGATGACTCAGCTGCCTGCAGTTCTGCAAGGCTGCTGCTTAAATTTGGGTGCCATTAGCAGAAATCCCTTTAAAAAGGAAGAATTCCCACAAACCAAGTAGTTAGAAAAAAAAGGCAATGGTATAAAAGTTTGACTCAAAAATGCTCCACCTTATTGGTCTATGCTATAGTTAGAAATGAAGATAAGAAGTTTTAGAGAGGCTAGCTTTTAAAAATAGGCAGGAGATTCAGATGGAACATTGACAGCACAGCTCTGCAGAGAGCTTTGAGTATGAGAGTTGCAAGTGCACTCTTATTCCTTATCTCTGTGTATTCCTTTCACAGTTTAAGAGATTTACGTTCTTACTTCTAAAAAAAAAGCATTTCCAAGGTGTCTTCAAGTTGGGTGCACAAATGAAGAAGCAGGACAACAAAAATTCACAGAAAGGACTACTGTGGGGTCTGAGTGCAGCCAGCCTGTGGGGTGCTACTTTTTGATACTACAATGTTTAAACAAGGTCAGGGTACAAGAGGAGGCTGAAAAGGACATACTTGACTGATACCTACCTTTACCCTACACCACCTAAAGGGTAGTGAGAAATATATTCTTAGCTGTAAAAATAAGTCATTTTCTA
Organism: Lathamus discolor; assembly: GCF_037157495.1. Taxonomy (NCBI): domain Eukaryota; kingdom Metazoa; phylum Chordata; class Aves; order Psittaciformes; family Psittacidae; genus Lathamus; species Lathamus discolor. The sequence goes on from NC_088884.1 coordinate 62,361,271, forward strand.
ACTGTCTCAGTTTAGTAAGAAGCTTCCTTGATTGACACGTATCTTAAAAGTCACCTTTTGTATACTTCTGAAATGTTTGGTAATGACTGCCTTTTGGTTTTCAAACTGGGATCTGAGGAGCTCTATGTCTGGATGTCTTCATATGTATGTGGGTGTATCAACAACTCAGAAAAGGAAGCACAGCAAGGCTGTATTGTTGGCTTATTCACAGAAAAAAGTCAATACTTTGACTCTTTTTACTGGTTTGCATATTGCAAATGTTTGCAGGCTGCAAGGTCTCTAGGCCAATCTGATCTTCCTTTAGTGTTCCCAAGTGGGCCAGGATTTAGAAAATAAAACTGGTAAGACAATTCATTTGTGGAAAGGTCCCCTAGGAATAAAGCAGGAAGATGTAATGGAGATGTACTCAGGCAGCTGGCAGCATAGTGGCTTCTGCCAGTCAGATGTTCAGTGCTGAGCTCAAGGGTTTTGAAGTACCTTTTTTGCCTAGCCAGGCATCTGAGGTCTGCACAGTGCCAATTCATAATCACGTTTTCCCTCTGATGCCAGCTTCTACCATGGTGCCAACCCAGAAACACACATGCTTCCTGTAAAGGGGACTCAGGCCATTGAGGAACTTCAGGAAGAGAGAAAGTCAAGTGTGAAAGGCAAAAATGAAACAATAAACAAGCATTGCACTTACACAGCAAGTTTACGTCAACTTTTTCTTTCCTCTTGATTAACGTATTCATAACTTGGAAGTATTCAACACAAAAGTAGTGCAAATGAATTGAATAGTAATCCACTGCATACCATGGGAGGCCTCTTGTATATTTTAATGCTGATGCCAGATTTACTCTGTGGAGTACCACTTTGCATACCAGGCTTGTAGTGAGTGCTACTCTCTTCTATTAAATTACTTGGGAGAAAGAAGAAAAGTTTTCAGGTATCAGGGCTTCAACAACAATTGCTGGGTTTAATGCATGTAAAAAACTCTCTCTTTGGGGTTTGTATGCCTTATATAATTAGCAAACATAGTTACCTGAAGCACAGGCAGCCAAGGTTGTCATATAAAAAAGACGTGAAATAATTCCTAAAAGCAAGTATCTTTTTCTAATGCCTCTGCTATGCATCCTGCATGAGGAAGTTGTGGTTAGAGGTTTAGCTTTCATATCCCCATCTAAACTCCAGGTGGGACCTACAAATGGATTTTAGGTCAAAGATAGTTTAAATTGTGATTATCTCACAAACTTCATTTACATTGACCAAATTAAAAAATGCAACACCCTCTAATAATTCTCTCTTTCAGCTATATGCATTCATAATGGGCAATTGCCCCCTTATTATCTTCATTTGCTGGAAACTTTATTCCCAATCTGGGTCATGAGTCTCTCCCAGCATTAGCTCAAAGTGCTTCTATTTCCACGTCTTGGAAGCACAAGAGGCACCAGCAAGGGGTTCAGAACTGATGGACTTTCAGCTGCAGTTATGGAGGAGGTGAAGTCTGTCAGCCATTTGTCAAGCATCATGGTTTGGCATTTGGCACATTCATTGTTATCTGGTGCTTCACTTGGCACCAAGGGGATGTCAAATGATTCATCTAGGACTTCCTGGGCTGGCCTACTGATTCTTGAGAAGTTTAGCAGCACTGTGGAGTAATTCAACAAGCTGTGAAGCTGTGAAGGTGCTGGAGGATTAAAAAGTCATGCTGTAATTATTCTTGAATGAGATGTTCAGTTTTGCCTGCATGATTTAAATGAACCATACTATTAATAGACTGTAGTATAAACAGGCTGAAATGTAATGAATCAGTCCTTAACCAGTTTTCAGTAGAGAAAGATTTAGGATTAGCCTAACAGCCTAATATACTTTTCAATTGTATAGCCAGGGGGTGGGAGGTGGGGTGGGGAGGAAAAAAAGGTGAGAACTCATGTTTTCACAAAGAATGAATGAAGGCTTTCCAGAATTCAAACAGAAATTATGTATGTCAGTCCTGAAACTGTCACTATCCAGTTTTGCTGTTTCATCATATTCACAGGTAGGACACAGGAATCTCAAATGTTCATTTTGAACATTTTTCCTCTGAAATATATTTACTTCTCCCATCTTCCACCCACTGCATCTTGAAGCCAGGGAGAAAAAGAGTGCTATCTTTTTTATCTTGAAACAAAATTTGTCCATGTGTGAGTGTGTGTGTGCATCACTGACATCTACTGACCAAGTTAAAAACCACAGCCTTATCAAATGGGAACTGCATTCAGCTGTGTATTTTAATAGTAAAGCAACAGTTGACAGCAAAATGTCGAGCTTCCTTCTGCTGTTCAGAATTCAGATCCTGGAACCATAAATAAACAAACAAATTCTAATCCTTGTTCAAACTAATCATAGAATCATAGAATAGTTAGGGTTGGAAAGGACCTTAAGATCATGAAGTTCCAAACCCTCTGCCATGGGCAGGGACACCTCACACTAAACCATGTCACCCAAGGCTCTGTCCAACCTGGCCTTGAACACTGCCAGGGATGGAGCATTCACAACTTCCCTGAAGCCGAAGCTGAATTTTTACATTCTTGTCAGGAATCTTGGTCACATGTGCCAAAAATGTAATAATGGCATGCCTAATAGCTAACAATAGCTGACATAAAGCAAAATATTTGCATGTGTTTTTCACAAAGCAGAGGTCTTGTCAGCTGGCACTGGCAGCTCTAGGGAATGATAATATTTTTATACCAAGAACAGAGTAAAAACAGTGCTGTGACAGCATGTGGCTTTGCACTCATGTTGTACTTCTTATTCCCACCTATTTGAAGAAATGGCACACAGTGGCTCCCCATGTCAGCTGCAGACTTTCCAAGCTTGTGTTATGCTGAGTTTCATGTGGGTGCCTGGAACTCAGCCTGTATTAAGGCTGACTCCATTCACAAGCAGCAGGTTCCCCCCTGCTGCCAATAACTTTTGCCCACTTCTGGCATGGGCTGAATAACCCCTGCTAGTGCAGTGGCAAACCAGATCTGAAAAAAATGTATCTTGTTCATAAGCTGTGCTCAGAGTTGTTTATAACTCTGGCTTTGAAGAGTACATAACACACCCTGGTAACTGTTCTAGCACACAAAAATAGAAACGCAGGGAGGAAAATGGTGCTGTTTGACTTGGCACAGCAAGAGAAGCGTCCCTTATAGCCAAGTAGTAGTCACAATACAGCGTTGTCAATCAGTGGATGAGACAAATAACCATTACCAGCAATGTACACAGAAAATGCTTTGTGTTAGTGCCACCAATGCACCTGAGAACCAAAGCTGCACTAATGTGACAGAAACTAGATGAAGGCACCCAAAACTTCATCGGCTGCTACCCTGCAAACTCATTTTACAACACTGAAACCTGTTTTGAATTCGCTGGTTCAGACACTGTGAGCAGTGCAGTTTAAACTTGGTTATACATGCTTCCTGAATGCATTTGTGCCATTGCTGTACTAGTGCTACCATGGAAGAGGACAGCAATTAAAGCACAGGTTCTGCCACCCACAGTAGCTGTCACAGAGTTGATGTAATTGAAAGAAGAAATCTCCATGCTGTATTCTCCTCAGTTTCTGTTTGGACTGTGGACTGAGGTGACAACTCATTAGTTTTGTGAAGTTACCCAGTAGATTGATGCTGTGTTACCTTTCATGTGCAGCCTTCCAGATTAAGACAGAAGTAAAGCAGAGGCTGGACTCCCCTGCCTTAAGACAAGCTTTGAAGCTGGCCAGCACTAAGCTGTTGAAAGAAGCATTGACACACTTTTGACAGAAACTTTAGGAGCTGAGCTTACATTTGATGTAGTTGTGATCCCTTCACTTGGTCAGTGCATGGTTCTACCCATCTGTGTGTTTAAAGTTGGAAAAACTCCTACAGTTAGGGGCTACAATAGAGTCAATACAATGGAAATGAAAGTACAGTTGGGACTGATGCCTATGTTACATGAGAACAATATACATGAACATGAAATCTCCTCATAGCCCAGTGAATTCCCTCTGTATTTTCCTGGTGAATACCATTTTAATAAATTGGTATGGGAAACTTTGTTTTTCCCCACAGTCACAGACACATGGTTGAAGTGGAAAGACACAGAAGATCAGTATTTATAAGCACAAGATACTCTACGTACACGCTGAACAGAAAAATAGAGAACACAACACCTATGTGATCAGCAGTCCCATGTAACATAGTTGCCTGAGTAATGGCTTCCTAAACTGCCTCATGTTTTATATCTACTGATGTTCTACGTGTTAAAAATTACATTCCAGCCCTACTGAGCTCAATGCTGAAGCCTGCTCCGAGTTTAACCAGGGAAGACTCTTATCACAACACTAGGGCACTTAAAAGCAATCTCATCTTCTGATTTTGTAATGGCAAAGATACTATTTTTCTCAAGCAATTCACATACAGCAATATATGGTTTTAACTCTTCACCACAAAGAGCACACTACTTGGTCACAGACACCTCTGCTGCAATTGTATTGAACAATGAAATTATTCGGATGCTTTAAGGCTCTGCTGACCCAGAAGCTCAACAGAGCTTGTATTCCCAACACTAATTCCCCTCATGGCCTCTATCCTACTACATTGGATTCAGGTCGAGGTGACATAAACTAAGCAGGGATTAAACTACAGGTATGACCAACAGCAAGTGTGCATAACAGCAAAACCCTTCTCTAAAGATACGCCACTGGGCTATAGGAGCTTGAGGATTTATCTACTTTTACTTAAGCCCCACAGTGAATTGAAACAGTGTACCTTAAAGAGACTTCACTTTCTGTAAACTACTGACATCTATAGCTGCACATATTTCTATTTCTAGAAAAACCTCTCTGTTGTAGGAGATATTTCAAAAAGGGGAATTTGTCACTGTTGGAAAAATCTAACATATTATAAAGGTACTATACCTGCTTCCTTTAGGTACTGACTTAATTAGAAGAGTAAGACTGACATAAACAAAAAGCAAGCAAACTAACCCCAATATGTATTTTCCCTCCCTCTTCAACAGGATAACTTCACATCGTATTTACCTCTCTACTCTCCCCCCAGTTGTCCTTTAATATTTATAGCCTTAATTTTCCAGCTATTTCTCCCTCTTGCTCAACCCTCTTCTCTCTGCTGTGTCCATAAGCCCCACACACTTGCTTTAAATTCCTTCTTCCTCCAGCCCTCTCCTATTCATGCCCTTGGACTCCGTCTTGTCTCTTGCTTTTTTTCTCTCTCTGTACTCTACAAGATTCCCAGGTCAAGTCTATCTGACTCACTACAGCAGCTCTATTTTTAAAGCAAGCAGAGGTAGGAGCAGGTTTTTAGCACTGCTTCTCACATTGCTGTGAGACATGGAGGGAGACTCACTGTGACCAAGAACAGCATCATTACCACCTGTACTTCAAAACTGCGAGCTACCAGGTGATTAACTGGAATTACCTGACTCAGCGGGCCTCAGAGGGAAACAAGTACCCTTTTTGGATCAGTGTGACAAAGCATGGAGGCAAAAATAAACTAACATGATTTCCACCATCTTGAGTCATCCTTTTAGAATAAGATTACACACTGGAAATGATTACTTAGAAACTGCACCCTTATTCACCAAATCAGCTGGCAAGACACAACCAACCCTGTCCATTGATTTTAGTTAAATAATTTTAAATTTTGCAATTCTTTTGCTATGTTTCCCCCACAGCTCATGCTGAGTGACCTAGATTCCTGACGTCATGTTTCTCATGGAAATCAATAGTTTTCCAGTCTATTATAGCTGTATAAACCTGATGTGAACAGGCACTAATAGAACCAAAGAGTCTGGGCCATGCTACCATTCCTGTTAATGAAGCTGTAAAAGGGAGGAAGACTTCTGTTTGACCTTAGTTGCCATTAATACTGTTAGAGCTGATAGTGGAAAAAAAATATTTTAAAATGAGCAAATTTGATGCAGATTAACACTGATACCGAATTAAGCAAATCTGATACAGCACCAAGAATCAGGCATGCAGCTTCATCATTCTTTTAAAAAGATGTTTTTCATTGTAAAGCCATGTAGAACTGCAGCTTTCTTTTTTTTTTTCATCAAATCTATTTTGCATCAAAATTAAATTTTAGTTCATTTTGGAAGGTGAGCTTTTAAGTTATTGTAATGTTACCCACTTTAGTATAGGTATACATTGTATAGACTGAATACTGTTATTTCACTTCCAGTATTGTAAAGGTATTGACCGCAAGTGCAACATGTCTGTACAGCAACATCAGTCGGCACAGTCAGACTTCAGTTAAGTAAGTACTAAACCCCCGTTATTCATCGTAGCTGTGGAAGTGACTGTAGTATGTTTTAGACACCTGCTTGTTAACTGAGCTTGCAGCCACCTCTAGGGGAGCCAAAGGTAATTGTCATCTCCAGACCTTGACAAAGCTACTGGCAAACTTGGCTTGTTTTCTCATTTTCCTAGAGGATGTGTGCGTGCCATCAGGAATACCCACCTTCTAATATACTACTTGAAGACAATTTTAATCATAGAACCATAGAGTAGTTTGGGTTGGAAGGGAATCCTTATTAAAGGATTGTTAATCTTATTAGGAGAGTGTCAATACTCGTCTGGATCAATCTTCCACTTTAGCCAGAGACTTTAAGGAGAAATTGAAGACATGTACGAGAAGATCACGTTTACGGCATCCTAACTGCTCCCACTGGTTTCTGTCAAAAAACAGCAACCACTGCCAGGAACGCCTGGAATGTGTTTTCGTTTGTAACTGACTATGTAAGCCTGAGCGCTCACCTCGGTATTGGCCACTGGACAACAGCTATTTAGTACCGCTGAAGACAACATAATGCATACTTTTTTACCTCAGATACCTATTACTATGAATTGCTGTGAGCTGCAGGCCCGGCGTTTTCCCCTCCTTCTGAAGCAGAACGGCAACGACTGGCACACCGCTTAGGTGCCGAAGCTCGAAGCCGCTATACACAGCGGCACAGGCCGGGCACTTTAACCCCGCGCTCACCAGAGGGGTGTTGTACCGGCACACCGCAGCGGCCCTGGGCACCAGGCACCGCCTTGCGCTCGGGGCTCGGGGCGGGGCCAGCCCGCGGGTGCCGTTTCCCCGGCAACGCTGCCCCGCCCTCCGCCGGCTCCCAGGATGCTCCGCGGGCCCCTGGCGGGCGGAGGTGAGGAGTCATTTTTAAACTCTTTGGTGTGGCGGCGGCCGCTGCTGTGGACTGAGCGGGCTGCGGCGTGAGGAGAGGTAGGGATGGGTGGGCGGGTTGTGGCCGGCTACACTGGGGCTTCATTTCGCTGCCTACGAGCTGGGAGGCGCTCCGGCCCTTGCTCCGGCCCTGCTCGCTCTCTCCTCGACCGTTAGTTACAGAGTAGAAGGCTGCAGAGATAAGTAGAGAGGTCGCAGGGAGCGATCGTCTTTGTCCTGTGTTCCGTCTGGTAGTAACGGCGTGCTGCCGCCTCTGTTGGCTGGCCGTGGGGTGGTGGGTTTAGGGAGTCTCCCAGCACAAGGTCAGGGGTGGGAAGCGCCCGCTCGCTGCCAGGCTTCCAGATGTGTACATTTGTATGCTTTCTTTTCAGCCAGCGAGCTTCAGCCGCGTGCAGTTTGAGGAGAATGATTATTTTTCTGCACTTCTGGAGGTATGGCACCCGTTAGTAGTGTTGTTCCTCTGACCAGGCTCTTACGTCCGTAAGTCAGGAAAATCAATGATAAAAACGTCATGGTGACATACAGCTCGTGTGGCCTCTCACATGCTCTTTACCCACATACCGTAAGATACATACAATCATATATCCAGGAGGTGTAGAATATGTATGCTAACAGGAGACCTTTGCTGTGTCTGAGCATCTCTCAACACAATATGAAAGGGCAATGATTTTTCAGAAGAGCTTTTTGGTTGTAGACTATAGAACAGTTTGTATCAAGCAGTCGTCTGTGGGCCCAAGTAAAACTGAGTGAGATTCTAGTGAGCAAAGGTTTCTCATGTGTGTTTGAAGGTCCCTTGTTAGGAAAAAACAGCGGAAAACATGCATGGCATACGTAGAGTAGCTGTTCTTGAGTACAGCTAGATTTACCAAGTGCTGCTCCCATGTAACATTTCAGCTTCTTCAGTAACAGCTGTCAGTTTGACTTAATAAGGTATGTGGCTAAAGCAAAATCCTAATCCTGAGCTACGATACAACCTTGTTTGTTGCTTTTCTCCTAATAATTAACTGTATCTTTTAGTGTAAGACAGAAATTGAAAGGGTGATTAATGCTGTGTTCCATGTGTAGGGATGGACACTTAAATAACGTATGCTTAATTATTGTCAGAATGTGTACTTTGAACAGTGTTGTGGAGAAACTGATAGCTTGAATAAGATTTATGTCTTCTGTAATACAGAAATCATACAGATGTTCTTCAAAATTTCTGTGCTTGGGCACTTAAAGGTATTAAGCGTTTATTTTCACTGTATTCTCTTTAGCAATATCTGAGCAGTATCCAGATTATGGAACTTCCTATAATAAGGGTTTTCATGGTTCTCTTTGATATTTTCCACCTATATATTTTTTTATTTGATTACTTTGGCTGTTGCAAGTTGCTGATGGTGGATTAGTAGAATATGGACTGTTAAAGAAATGAGAGGTATGCTGTCATATTTCTCAAATGATATATTGTCTTGTTTTGGCTTTTATTCACTTGATGTTCATGGGAAGTATGATCTCTCATGAGTGTCTTGCATAGATTTTTAAGGTAGGATTTGTTTCACTTAACTTTGACTGTCCAAAAACTAGGTGTCTAGTTCAAGGCTGTTTCTGTGAGCTCATGATGGGACAAATCTCTGGTCCTTGTTCCTCCTTCCTATTTGCTTGCTCTTTGTTCTTTTCTCCTACCCAGTACCAGCTGCCTGCTTTCACTAATGATGTAGCTTGTTGGATGCTTCCATGAGCTAGTGTGACTCACTGACCTCAGAAAAAACATTGAGTGTTTTCTGTTTAAGTGTGTTGGCTTCTTGAGTTAAATTATTTCATGGAAGGGTCTGATGAATAATAAATCTCGGAGTGGGAATGAAGAAGGGAGGAGCAGAACCTCCCCTTTGAGGTGACAGTGAGCTCTTGGATTGGATTACACTTTCATTAGTGCATTATCTACGTCTTATTGTAGACTCTTAAGCAGGGATAAGAAGGGGTAATGTTTGAAGAGCTCGCTTTCATGAGCCTGTGCTGCTTGTGAGTGTCTCACAAGATTTAAAGAGTGGAATGGAAGAAAACATTTTATATTCAAGTGTATATGTAAAGAAGATGATGTCTTTTCAGTAATGGTGGAGATCTAACAATTTTCCTGAATTTTACTTTGTACAGAATTGCACTTTGTAACTTTGAATTACACTTTGTACACTGCAACCATGGTGTTCTTAGGCATCAGTCCAGCTATGCCAAAAGCTAAAATGGCAGTGTAGTTAGTTTCAAAGCTTTTTAATTTCCCTAAAACTCAGTAACAGTCTTCACTCTCCGATATCCTTTAGAAGTGTCAGTAATGATCAGATTAATGTATCTTGCTTCTAATATTGAAAAGAACTAATGAGGCTTCTTAGAATACTTCTTCATTTCTTGGCATCTGTTGGTTTGCAGCTTTCTCACACCAATCTGATATTATAACATTTAGCAGAACTCTTTCTGGAAAGGTCACAAGAAAACAAGGAAGTGACATGTATTAATGACATATTTCAGGGCTGAATTTTGGGCTGGTATCTTCCAGACTGTCTGTGAAACCTTAACTCTTCTCCAGAGAGGTCTTGATAAGAATTCAACAATGAGAATGATCTCTTCTTCCAACTGAAATGATGATATTGAGTAGTACCATCATTTCAGTTGGAAGATGAATGTATTGTATGTGCAAATGAATGTACTGAGTAGTACAACTTGTTAGGATAGTGTGACAGACTGACTTGTAATCAGTAGTAGTAAAAGCACTATGTGTCTGATGTCTTTGGCCTTTGCTTGAACTCTGATTAACAGGGCATAATTATGGCATTACTAGCATCGCAGTTTGATTCTCGGTGTGCAGCATAAGGAAAAATAACATTCCATGTGATCTGTCAGATAGAAGTGCTTGTGCTTTGTTTTGTATTGACTTCAGTAATACCCATGTTATTCATGTCCCCAGTAGGGCTAGGCAGAATGAGCAGGGTTGCCCTTTCGGTAAAGGTTTCTAGCCTGAGTTACAGCAGAGCCAGGAGTCTTCTGTACTTGAAAGCAAAAGTGGCCTGTGAAATCTTTGAACGGTGAATGTACTTGACTGCTAATTACGTGTCCTTGTATTTCATCAGGTGACTTGATCTTCTGGGATAACAGCAGAAACAGTGGATGGCATTGTATATTAGTTATAAGTTAATTTCAATTTTGTCTTCTCCGTACTCCTTGTGAACAATCATAAAATGGAGGCGTTGGGTAGTCTTCTTCCTCCCATGGCTGGAATTGATAATACCGCTGAGTCACAAAACTTACAAAAACTTCTGATTGATGAAAGAATGCGATGTGAATCCTATAAAATAAATTATCAAAATGTGAAGGCAGAAAATCTAAGGTAAGTTAAACAGGTTTCTTAATTTGAGCTGTTAATATGTAGGAGGGATTTGTGCCTGCATGTGTTAGCTGTTTCTGTATTTAAGGACAGAATGTTGTTCATATTAGAGAATAAACAATTCAGAATACCTCAGGACATTGCAGATTATGTTTCTGCAATACTTATTACACTTGTAAATACAGGATACCTTTTCAGTATATTACAGGAAGAGGATATTAATAGTTTGGTTCTAACTTGCTATGTTTGCTTCTGCATGTGAGTTTTTTGAGCTTTAAGATCTAATTTTAGAGAGTAAATGTAAAATAAATGGGTTTTATCTTGCAGATTACAGGAGGAATATACAAAATCACAAGATGAGCTGAAGCGACTGTTAGCTGAAAAGCAGACTGTACACGAGAAAATTCAGCAGCTTTTTTCTGAATATCAAGAGGAGTTGCTGAGTAAAACACGAGAGCTGGAAAACCTGAAGATGCAGGTGAGATAATTTACTGTCAGGACCTAATATATGGTATTAGGCCCTGTAATAGGGCCATGTGTATATTTCTGTTTATGTAACATGAATATACCTAGCTTGAATGTAGTTCAGATGTCTTGAAATCCCCCCAACCCGAGTAATGTTTCTTCTTTAGGGTGACTGACTATGGGTTGAAATTATTGTTTTCTAGTTTAACTGAATCTTCCAAATTCTCTTGTTATGTCCTATGTTGATAGCAAGGCTTTTCAGTCTTTGTGCATGCTCCCCTGTTATGGGGAGAATCATCGCTTTCTTTATTTTAAAAAGAATGCCAACAAACCAAGAAACACAGAAACAAGCAAAAACCCCTGAATCTTTAAGGTAACTTCGGTGACACTTCGTACAACTGCTTTTTTCCTTAAACTAATACACAAACATTTCTAAGAACATTTCTAATGTTCTTGGAAAACAAATTCAACATCTAACAAAGGATCCCAGACTCTGACCAGGGGATATGTGCCCTGCTACTATAACTAGAATTAATTTTCAGGGACTTCAGAGTGCAAGTGGAAGGAAAGTAGAATAAATGGAATATGTCACAGGTTGTGGATGAGATTGTTTTTTTTTTTTCTTTTTGTAGCACTTTTTCTTGGTAGGTAGTTTGCTGTATTAGCCATACCCAAGAAAAGTTAACAAATTACTATTTAGCATGGAGCTTAAAGCAGGTAATCTTCCCTGATCTTAGTTTCATTTCAGTCTAATACATAAGCTCCAACAGATACGCTGTATCTAATGTGTTTTACAAATAATTGGGTTGGTATTGCTCATTTTGATTCTTTGGGGTTGGTTCACTTACTGTTTAAGTTTTCCCAAGCTCTAATTCTTTATCCCCCCACCCCTCCAGGACATAAATCTCTTGGAGATTCACCTTGACATTTGCATTGCTTCTGCCAGTAAATACTAATGTTTTAAATGCTTCTGTTATCTTCCCAGAATATTTGTAGTTTACTAATCTTTTTTTCTTCTGTAACTATTACTGAAAAGTCTTTAGAAAAACATAGACTATTAAGCAGGATTCCTAAAATCATATTTGAAATACTTTATTCCTGGCTATTTGTCCTATGACAGTGCAAATAAATTATTATGACTAGTTATTTATGATACTTTTCTGTCTTAAGGTGATAACTCCCCAAAAATTAGAACTGTTAAAAGCACAAATACAGGAGGAATTGGAATCTTCTATGGCAGAACTTCATCGGAAGCTAGAAAATGTAAGTAGTATATATTGAAGTTCTTTTAGAGCAGTAATCACCAATTTATAGTTGTTCCTCAAACCTTAGGAAATTACAACTGAAAGGGGAGCAAAGTATAACGTTATTTTTCTGGTATTATTGCCTCAGGCAGTGACTGTTGAAACCCTGGAAGAGGAAGAGGGAGGGATTCAGTTCATCAAATATAACTTTTAAAATGATAGGAACACTGAATGGACATTTGAAGAAGATAAAGCTGAAAACATCAGTGATGGATATTTTTGTGGTTTTTCTGTCTAACTTAGGAAGTGGAAAAATACAGAACAGAATATAACAAACTTCGCTATGAACATGCTTTTCTGAAGTCAGAATTTGAACATCAACAGGAAGAACATTCACGTATTTTAGAAGAGAAGAAAATACAATATGAGGCTGAGGTACATAGAAAGTTGCCATAGCTAAAAATATATCTGATGACAAAGCTGCTTGAACACTGTGAAAATGTTGGTACTTGATGGGTTGTCATTATGATGCCATTTCATAATGTAGTGTTCATTTCTGTTCTGTCAATTCTCAAAACACTTTAATGACTTAGCCTAAAGCTGTCTCTGTGGGTTTGCTCAGTAATGTGCCGCACTATCATTTGCGTTATTGTAAGTAAGAATAGACTTGCCTTCTGATAAGTGACAGTCAGTAGCCTTGCTTAATGGATTTTTTTAATTGCATTTGTGATGGAATTTGAGACATCATGCTAATCTGAAATTAATAAATTATCTGTACAACTGATGGAACTGATGGAGGTTTAGATTTTAAATTACTTATGTGGCAATTAATCCAGGAAGGAGGCACCAGAAGATGCTGTTAATAGCAGACAAGGATACATTTTGCAACTGAGCTGGATTATGACAGTGGAAGTCAAAAAGGATATTGAAAAATTTGATGACTTTATTTCAGTTGTGTTAACTCTTGAATAAGCAATTAATGAATTTTCTGTTTCAGGATTGGACTTTCAAAAGTGTAGCTAAATAAATTGTCAGCTTATTTATGTTTTAAACATATGCAGCAATGTATATGATGTTGCATATGTCATTAGCATATCCATTTAAGTATTTGTCTGGGAGCATATATCCTAAGATACCAGATTTGAATGTATTAGTCCAAACATGAGACACAAATCAAAGCAATCATCACTTTTAAAATCAATCCAAATTTGCAAATGCAGTGCATTAAAAACAGAACAGTTGTCCTTCCTGGATCTAAACCCACATACTGCTTTACAGCCTGCCTCGTTCTAGTCCTGCAGCTGATTAGCACACTTAAAAAGAGAATGAAACTATCTGAGCCCAGGGCAAAATATGAGCGAGTTTTCTCTCTTAGACCCTTTTAAACCTTCCATGCCATTTAGCACAAGGAGGCTACAAAACTTCTCTGGGCAACCTGTTCCAGTGTCTTACCACCCTCACAGTGAAGAATTTCTTTCCAATATCTAGTCTAAATTTGCCTTCTTTCTGTTTAAAGCCATTCCCCCTAGTTCCATCACTTGTAAAAAGCCCCTCTCCAGATTTCTTGTAGGCCCCCTTTAGGTGCTGGAAGCCTGCTACAAGGTCTCCCCAGAACCTTTTATTCTCAGGCTGAACAAGCTCAATTCTCTCAGCCTGTCTTCATATGAGATGTGCACCAGTCATTGGATCATCTTTGTGACCCTTCTCTGGACTCACTCCAACAGGTCCCTATCCTTCTTAAGTCGGGGGCCACAGAGCTGAACACAGTACTGCAGGTGGGGTCTCACGAGAGTGGAATAGAGGGCCAGGATCCCCTTCCTTCAACCTGCTGGTCACACTTCTTTTGATACAGCCCTGGACTTAGTTGGCTTTTTGGGCTGTGAGCTCACACTGCAGGCTCATGTTGAGCTTTCAACATGAATAAGGGTTCAAATGTGAACATGGGAAGTTCAGGTCAGATGTAAGGAAGAAATTCTTTACTATGAGGGTGGTGAGGCACTGGAACAGGTTGCCCAAAGAAGTTGTGAATGCTCCATCCCTGGCAGTGTTCAAGGCCAGATTGGACAGAGTCTTGGGTGACATGGTCTAGTGTGTGGTGTCCCTGCCCATGGCAGGGGGGTTAGAACTAGATGATCCTAAGGTTCTTTCCAACCCTAACTATTCTATGATTCTATGACTCTCATCTACAAACACCCCCAAGTCCTTCTCCTCAGGGCTGCTCTCAATTCATTCTCTGCTCAGACTGTGTTTGTGCTTAGGTTTGCCCCAGCCCAAGTGCAGGACCTTGCACTTGGTCTTGTTGAAGTTCATGAGGTTTGTGCTGGCTTACATCTCAATCCTGTCAAGATTCCTCTGATGACATCCCTTCTCTCCCGTGTGTTGATTTCTAAAAGCACTGCTGCAGATCAGAATTCGGACTAGTCTCCAAATATCAAGAGAACTCTTTTCATACCTTACTTTCTTGCTCTTTTGCCCCCAGTATTGCATTTAGTCCACATAACTCATTTTGAAACACTAAAATATATTTATACTATGTTTGTTAGCTACAGTCTCAAGATAAGTTTGTACCTTACTGTACTACCTTGTACCAGAAAGGCTATCTACTTATTTACTTATCTTTGTCTGGCAGGGCCCAATAATGAGTTTGGCTGTCTTGAGTTACTAGCAGATATGAGTTCCGTTGTGGCTATAGAATTGTGGAATCATAGTCTGAGTCAGAAAAGACCTCTTTCTAGTCCAACATCCTGTTTAAAATACTGAGATTGGGTTGCCCAGGGTCATGTCCAGTTGGGTCTTGAATATTTGCAAGGATGGAGATTCAATGACCTTTCTGGGAAAACTATCTCAGAAAGTTAAACATTTTTAATAGAAAAGCTATTTAACCATTTTCAGGGTAAATGTTTTTCCTAATATCTAATGGGCATTTCACATGTTCCAGCTTGTATCTGTTGCCTCTTTTCCCATCACAATGCATCTCCCTCTCTTCTCTGAGCTTGGAATAGCAGTTCTGCTTCCCAGGATGTTGACCATTTCCCTCCAATTTGGTGTCACCCACAGGCTTGCTGAAAGTGTACTCCATCCTGTCATCCAGGTCACTAATTGAGGACAAAAGTCAGTATTAGACCCTGTGCTGATCCCAGAAAGACCACACTAGTTACAGGCAGTCAGCTGGGCTTTGCACCACTGATCATCACTCTCTGAGCCTGGCAGCCCAGCCTTATTCCACCCACTTTTTCATTCACTTTTCCAGCACATATCTCAATTGGTGAGAGAGGACGTTGTGTGAGACTGTATCAAAGGCCTTGTTAAAATCAAGGTATATCAGATCCATGTCTCTCTGCTTTGTCTGCAGTGCCAGTCACCTCTTTCTAGAAAGCAGAGTAGTAGATCAAGCATGATTTGCCCTTGGTGTAAACCCTGCTTTCCATCACCTTGTCTTTCATGTGTTTAGAAATGGCTTTGAAGCGGTT
Source organism: Lathamus discolor (assembly GCF_037157495.1). Lineage (NCBI taxonomy): Eukaryota > Metazoa > Chordata > Aves > Psittaciformes > Psittacidae > Lathamus > Lathamus discolor. The sequence continues at coordinate 62,376,995 of NC_088884.1, forward strand.
TTGCCCTTTCACAGAGACTGATGTGAAGCTGACTGTCATATAGTTGTCTGGATCCTTCTTGATCTTTTTGCTCTTCTCGATGATGGGTGTGCTGTTTGCCTCTTTCCAGTCACCAGAAATCTTCTCTGGTGGCTGTGTCTCTTCAAACATCAGCCTTGCGATGACACCAGTGAGCTCTCTCAAATTGCTTGGATCCACTTGTGTGTCCAGTGGATTAAATGATCCCTAACATTTTCCTCCTCTATGCTGGGTACTGCTTTATTACCACAAACTGCTAGGGGGCTCAGGGACATCTGAGGCCTTGGGACAAGCCTTATCAGTGAAAACTGAAGCAAAAAAGTAATCTGTTGATTTTCCTACTCTAAGAATGAAAAGAATTGTGAATGTAATTTCTTAATATTTTAAAAGCACACTGCTGCTTTATTCAGTTGTCAGCTGCTGTATTGGTTACTGCCTGATATCTAACCAATGTAAAAGCTTTTCTTTTTCTGATTAACAACTATCAGGTGGCAAGTTTGGATAAAGATAAAGAAGAACTCTATAAACAGCTGCTTAGTGTTGATCCCACGAGGGACAGTAAACGCATGGAGGCACTCTCTAGAGAAAAGGCACAACTGATTCAGAAAATAAAAGGCTTAGAAGCAGAAGTAGAAGAACTAAGAGCAGAAAAAGACAATTGTAGGGTGCAAGCAGAAAGTGTTCAAAGAGTACAAGTCCGGCAGTTAGCTGAGATGCAGGCTATGGCAAGATCTTTGGAGGTAAGTGGGTTTTGTGGGTGTTTCAGGTTTTGCCTTCTTGCAGAGTATGGTGACAGTAACACTTGGCCTGATAGAACCGTCACTGAAGTCGTGATAATTTTGCCATTGAGTTCACTGTTTGAAATTGTACATTTCAGATTTAAAAACAGTCTGTAAGTACATTGAGAGTCCTGTGCTGCCAATTCAACTTTGGAAGGGTGGAGAGCTCAACTGAGAGATTCCACTGAATGATCTCGTTTCTAAACATGCAAGTGATATCCATGTTTACAGTCAGTAAGATGGTCATGTCAGCACTTGGCAAGAGTTAGAAACTGATGACAATATGTTAACAATCTGCTACAGTAAATTTTTTATTCTTTTTGAAAATGGTGCTCCCCTACTTCTTTAATCCTTTCCTCATGTGTCATCTTTTTTGTCTACCTTTGTCTTTCCTTTTGGCAACACATTACTGCAGTTGTTTAGTTCTTGGCTGTTTCTTTCCTTTAAAAAATTGATGTTATTTCTAGCCTGTTGTATGTTTCCTAGAGTTTCACTTTATTCCTCATCTGTGGTCTTCAGTTGTCTTGTCAATTCTTACTATGTCTCTAAATAGTGAGTCTTTCCATGTGGATTTCTTGCACAGTTGCAGCATACAGATAGCTGGTTTATTTTTCTTTTACTCTTTTCAGTGCTGTATACCTTTGTTACAGAATACTCTGATCATGACTTAAAAAGTGCTGTAATATTTTGAAGTTAGAGAACTTAAAAAGATCTGCTATAAGTAGGTCAGTTTGGAAAAAGGAAGGTGAAATTGTAGGTTAGATTACCTTTTTGATACTTAGAAACACTCAGGGCCTTAAGTCTCTAATACAGTAATTGCATTTTATTTCCTCTCCATGATGTTAATTCTTCAGTTAGCCTAAGTGCATAGGCCAACATATGACATCTTTTTGAGCACAATTTAAAGTCATACTGGTGTTTACAGCCCAGTAATTTATTAGTGGGAATACCTGCTGCCTCCTGAACAAATCAGATTACTTCTGCCTCTTGTGAAGTAGGACTGAAAATGTGTGTGATTCTGTCTAGGAATCATAGAATAGTTAGGGTTGGAAAGGACCTCAGGATCATCTAGTTCCAACCCCCCTGGCATAGGCAGGGACACCTCACATTAAACCATCCCACACAAGGCTTCATCCAACCTGGCCTTGAACACTGCCAGGGATGGAGCACTCACAACCCCCCTGAGCAACTAATTCCAGTGCCTCACCACCCTAACAGGAAAGAATTTCCTCCTTATATCCAATTTAAACTTCCCCTGTTTAAGTTTTAACCCGTTGCCCCTTGTCCTGTTACTATAGTCCCTGACTAAGAGACCCTCCCCAGCATCCCTATAGGCCCCCTTCAGGTACTGGAAGGCTGCTATTAGGTCTCCACGCAGCCTTCTCTTCTCCAGGCTGAACAGCCCCAACTTCCTCAGCCTGTCTTCATACGGGAGGTGCTCCAGTCGCCTGACCATCCTCGTGGCCCTCCTCTGGACTTGATCCAGCAGTTCCATGTCCTTTTTATGTTGAGGACACCAGAATACTCCAGGTGAGGTCTCATAAGAGCAGAGTAGAAGGGCAGGATCACCTCTTCCGACCTCTTGGTCACGTTCCTTTTGATGCAGCCCAGGATACGGTTGGCTTTCTGGGCTGCGAGCGCACACTGAAGCCGGCCCATGTTCATTTTCTCATTGACCAGCACCCCCAAGTCCTTCTCTGCAGGGCTGCTCTGAATCTCTTCTTTGCCCAACCTGTAGCTGTGCCTAGGATTGCTCTGACCCAGGTGTAGGACCTTGCACTTGTCATGGCTGAACTTCATAAAGGGTGGCATCAGCCCACCTTACAAGTGTGTCAGGGTCCCTCTGGATGGCATCCCTTCCCTCCAGCATATCAACCGGACCACACAGCTTGGTGTCCTCGGCAAACTTGCTGAGGACGCACTCAATCGCACTGTCCATGTCAGCGATGAAGATGTTAAACAAGACCGGTCCCAACACCGATCCCTGAGGGACACCACTCGTTACCAGTCTCCAGCCGGACATGGAGCCATTGACCACAACTCTCGGTGGATAAAGAACTGGCTGGATGGCTGCACACAGAGTGGTAGTGTTAGTAAAACCAATTGTGCCTTTTGAGTAAAATTCAGGATCCTTGTTGTATTGGAGCATATTTTAAGCAAAGATAAATATTTATGTGTTATATAATATAAAGGGTCAGTATTTTCTGAAAGCTCAGATCAGTTGAACCATTCAAGTGAATAGCAAGAGGCAAAAAAATCTTACCAATGCCTCCGTTATTCAAGACAGAAAAGAAGTCTGCTGAACTACAGATTGATCGAATTGAGAAAGAACTGCGGATGAGTCATGAACAAAACTTCCTCTTAACTACTAAACTTCACAAATCGGAACGAGAAGTCAATTCCTTAGTTACCAAAGTAAGTGCTTTTATGGTATCTGAAATCAATTTTTCATATCCTGTTATTTTTTCTTTTTTATATTTTACATTAAAAATAAAGTAATAATGTTTTCTGCTGTGACCTAAAATAGACTTGGAATTTTTTTCCCCAGTTTCAGTTGGAAGACATAAAATATGTGAGTTTACAGGAAAAACATCATCCCTAGAAGTGTCCCTAAAGATTGAAGTTATGTTGTTCTTAATTTTCTAGATCTTTTTTCTAAAGAGAGCACGGCTTGAAGAGGTGTCTTTCAGGTCCCAGCAAAACCAAACCATTCTATGATTTTATCTGAGTTGTTGGGTTGATACCAGATCTTGGAGGTTTTATTCTATGCTTGGGTTTTGTTGGGGGTTTTTGTTGAGTTGTTTTTTTTTTTTTTTGGTTGGTTTGGGAGTTTTTTGTTTCGTTTTGGCTTTTTTTGAGATCATAGAGAAATTTCTAGAAAAATACTGTAGAAAAAACAAAAGGATCAGAGGCTTCAAGTTTAAGGAAAACCTGAAAGTGCTTTAGAAGCTTGATATTGCTGTTTAGAATTTCAGCATAATTATGGATGCCAGATTCAGAATGTTACCTAGTTGCACTGATTCCTCAGCTACACAGCTTAAAAAGGACGGATCCATTATGCAATTTCATATGTGATTATTTGAATAAACAAGAAAAATTGAAACTCTAGTGAACTGTTTTTCCTTCAAGTGTTGCAGAATGCTTACATTGCTTTATGTGAATTTGAGTCAGGATATTAATCATAACGAAATAGTTACTTGGGTAAATAGTAGCTTTCTACTTTTATACTTTTATTTTACTTTTATTCTACTTTTATCCTTTCTCCAGAGAATACTGGGAGATAAATTTTTATCACATCTGTCAGTTCCTGATAGCAAATTTAATCCCCTGTTTTCTTACCTTCCTGGAGAGGCTTTAGTTAGTTATGAAGTAACTGTAAAGCCAGGCACTTTGGCCTTGTACATGTGTCTTTGATTTGAAATGCACTTAAACTATAAAGACCTGGATTTTGAGAAAGTAGTGTGGCACCCCAGGAGGCCATAGTGACTATAAGTAGTTACCAATTGAAATTAGCTGGGGGAGCAATCGATAATACGGTTTTGCATATCACTGTTTTGTTTTACTCAGGGAGGCTATATTTAACTCTGTAAGTTTGAGCATCTGTAGTCAGAAACGAAGAATGTGTAAAAGGACATGCTAATGCTTGAGTTAGCAAGGCATCAGGGTCTTACGCAGTTTGGATCAGTGTCATATCAAGATATTACCAATGAGTAGTCTTTTCAGAAATACCCAAATATTCAGAGGCTGGCTTGCAGAGTGTATAGTATTTACTCAGAAACCAAGTTTTCACAGGCAGTCCTGTGCATCTGTTTATATATCACCAAGACTTTGTGAAACAGTAACTTTTCTACACTGTAGCTTGTAATGACTGGCTGGTTAAAGATGAAATACACGTCAGTAGTTGGACAGCGTGGTTCCTGGAATGGATGTTGTGTTTGAGCACTTTAATTTTTTTTAATCAGAGAATATAGAAAATAGCATTTCAGGATGACTTAACATTCAGTAATCTTCAGTGTGTGACTTGAGGAGTTAATAAAAACCTGTAATAGCACTTACTATAATTTGGGGAGTCAGATCATGTCAACAGCTTTAGTGTTACAGTATCTATATCATCACCATTAAAACTTATCTCACTATTAAAAATTATCTACAAGAGTGGGTATCAGTATTGCCCTTAGGAAAGCAGTAGATTAAAAAAAAAAATTAAGATATGTTTAAAATAAGCTGAGTCCATGATTATCTGGGAGATTTTCTTGAAAAAATTATAGTAAAGGTGTGAATAAGTATATATATTTATTTTGGTTATTTCCCCTCCCCCCCCCCCCCCCCATAATTTGTAGGTAGAAGAACTTAAACATTCACATAAATTGGAAGTAACAAATGTCAAACTGGAGGCAGCAAGAACAAAGAGTGAAATAGAAAAAGAGAGAAACAAGATTCAAAGTGAAATGGATGGTAAAACATGCAATTATTTTCTAATTATTTCTTTTGTAACTTCTAGGTAGAATACTACACTTATTTTCCTCCAAACATTCCTCAGCAACCTTCGCCTTCTACTTCTGGTCTACATAACCAGGAGTCATTGTTGCACATGTTGGCTTATTTGCCAGTGAACACAGGTGCCTTAGTCACCAGTTTTTAATTTGCATCTTATGTCCCAGCCTATAGATTCATCATTTTAGATTTGTCCCGTTTGGTAATATGAGTGGATTAAAATGTGAGATTTGTTATAGCCAGGTTATTAGTTTTACTGGTAACCAGTTACTGTGTCACATAAACTTTTCCATAAAAGGAAAACCTTCTTGCTTGACCTTTTTGTAGCTATTGTGGAATACTTTTTTAATCTATCCAGACACAACTGCTTAACAGAAATTGCTTTAGAGTTTAAATCTATAATAATCATAGAATCACAGAATAGTTAGGGTTGGAAAGGACCTTAAGATCATCTAGTTCCAACCCCCCTGCCATATGCAGGAACACCACACACAAAACTATGTCACCCAAGACTCCGTCCAGCCTGGCCTTGAAGACTGACAGGGATGGAGCATTACCTTCGCAGTAAAGAACTTCTTCCTTATATCTAACCTAAACTTCCCCTGTTAAAGTTTAAACTCATTACTCCGTGTCCTGTCACTACAGTCCCTGATGAAGAGTCCCTCTCCAGCACCCTTGTAGGCCCCCTTCAGATACTGCTATGAGGTCTCCACGCAGCCTTCTCTTCTCCAGGCTGAACAGCCCCAACTTTCTCAGCCTGTCTTCATATGGGAGGTGCTTCAGTCCCCTGATCATCCTTGTGGCCGTCCTCTGGACTTGCTCCAACAGCTTCATGTCCTTCTTATGGTGAGGACACCAGAACTGTACATAGTACTCCAAGTGTGTTAAAATAATAAACCCTCATAGGCAGAGATTCTAGTGCACTGATTACCCCTCAAAAGTTTTCAAAATGTTGCTGTTATACTAAGAAAGGCTATGTCTTCCTGTTTTCATTGGATTTTTCCCCTGTTCTTTCATTCTGTCATGTGAATTGTGATTTTTTTTTTTTAGCTCCCTTTTATCAATTTATAAAACTATTTTAATACTGAAGTTCATCAGGTTGATATTCATAATGACATTTTAACCTTTTCTGAATGTATAATGCAGGATTGCTCTCAGACATGGAAATTCTCAAGGCAGCTGTTGAACATCATAAAGAGCTTTTAGTAGAAAAGGATCGGGAGCTAATTCGTAAAGTGCAGGCTGCCAAAGAGGAAGTTTCTGAAAGAATTGCAGTCTTACAGGATGAAAAGTATGTTTGTTGATTTACTGCTCACCTTCTAACAGAAGAGTGTTTTGAGTAACTTCTTAAAATGTTGTTCTTGGCAACTAAACACTTTTGCCATTTTATCATGATTCTTGTGTGTGTATTGAATGATGTCTCAGGTTAGAACTTGAGAACAAATTAGCTGATCTAGAGAAGATGAAACTGGAACAAGATACTTTGAGACAGTCTGAAAAGGATCAGCATGAAGAGAAACTATGTTTGTTACAGATGGCAGAAGAGTCTAGCAAGAAGGAACTTCAGCGTTTGCGGTAGAGTGGCTTTTCTAACTTTTAACATGAATTTCTTAAGTTTCCCCCCTTATTTCTTTGTAGGAGTCAATATAAAATTTGCTATTCATAGATACACAAATGTTCATTATGTTAAATTAAACAACATTATATTTTGCATTGTGTAAAAAGGGGGCAGAATTAAAAAATGCTCTGTTAAAAAAAAAAAAAAAGCAGCCCCCAAATTTTTTTCATCCAAACCTTTAATGGTTATAATTTGCTGAACATTTTTAAGACATAATTTTGCAATATTCATGTTTGATAAAATTGGGTCCATGTAATGCTGGGGCTATGCCAGCAGCCAAGAGTAAATCATTTATCTTTCCACAATGGCACCATATCAGCAATTGGCAAGTTGGGATCTTAATATGATACCTCTGAGTTTGTTATTACAGTTCTTGGTGAAGTCATTATACTACAGTATTTTTATGAAGGTCGATATGATAAAATGAGCAAAAGCCATACTCCAAAAAGCGAACAAACAAATGTATTTGTACTCCTGTATGAATTCTAATAATCAAAATACATTTTAAATCATTGCTTAGTTACATATTTAACAGCCTTTCAGATTATGGAACATGTTCTGTTGTCAGGCTGATTTGTCCTAACTTCTAACATTTGTATTTTGATTAGATGAAAATAAGGATGTCTTGTACAATTTTAGATTAAAAATTCAACAGCAAGCTATTCAGAGAGAGGAGTTGGAAGAAAAGAAAAAAGAAAGTGCTGATCTGAAACAAGTAAGGTCTTACTACACTGTAGTGTTTGATAGAGAAAAAGAATCTTTTCTGCAGTCACCATGCCCAGCATGTGAAGATTAGATTGAATTTTTAAGGCTTTTTTTTTTTTTTTTTTTTCTGAGGGACAAAACACATGAAACAGGTACTTAAAACAAAAGTGTTCAGAAATCAGTCACGCTTTCCTAGATCTCTATAAATGAATTACAGCTTTTTGCTTGATTTGTTTTGTGGGTACCAAGGATTTCAAAGCTAAATGTTTATAGACTGGTATATTGAATACGGTTATTCAATGAATATGAATATATGAACTGGAGATGCAGTTTCCGTGGAGACTTACAAATTGTTTCTAGGTAATGCTGTGCATTTACACTCCATCTCTCATCTGAGGTTCTTCAAGTGTTTAACAGATGTTTCATAAATGAATAAACTAGTGTAAAGGGGTATATTTCTATTGCAAAGTGAACTAATGGCAGTGTTGAAAATAAAACCTAATCCTCTTAACTCCTGCTCACCCTTGATGTTATTTAATAGGTAAGAACATAACTGTGCATCAGTGTATTCTGCAAGCTGTGTGCACTTGAAATTCCAGGCAATATTTTTTTTCTCCACAAATCAGAAATTAGGGTATGAGTATCCGTGTGGGGAAAGGCAAAGGAAAGGGAAATTACCCTTTCTACTTGCTGACTGCAGAGGTTGGACTTTTCAGGCTCTATACTTGTTTTTGTGAACAGCCAAGGCTGGCTGTAACACACAGAGATAGAAGAGTCTGAATAGCTCCAAAGCACTGCTACTAAATGTGTGGTATGTAGTTCTGTCCAGTCCTGGGGCTTAATGTTGGATTTCTGAAGTTCTGGGGGACACATCAATGACTGAAGACTCCTGCCTCCCTTTCTCATATATATATATACTGTAATGCTTCTGGAGAAGCTGTTGAGTAAGGAGATAAGGAACAAATAAGAAAGGCTTATGAAAAGCTAATGCAGTCATTTGGTGTCTGTGTTTTGATTTATCTCAGTATCTCAAAATTAATTGTTAGTTATTTGCATACCTTCTCAAATGGAAAAAATTATCTTCTTTTTTTGTAGCAAATTAATGACATGCAACTCCAGATTGCCTCACTTTCTCAATCAGAAAATAATTTGCTGGAGTCAAATCAGAAGCTGCAGGAAACTATAGAAATACTGAAAGAAGAATGTCGACATGCAAGGAATCAGGCCGAAAAAGCTCAACTAGAAGCAGAGAAGTAACATTTTGTTTTCTTCCTTTTGGCTTTATCTTTCCTTTTCATACTGCCTGTGTTGCTTTCACATGGTTTACCTAGCTATGGATTGTAGATTTTTAATAAAGCCAGAAGTTAAAAATGAACAAAAAAATAGCAGGCAATTGTAATAAATGGCTATACATTCTGATATGCAGTATGTGTAATAGTTTGGCTTGTGGTAACTTCAAAAATCATAGAATCATAGAATGGTTATGGTTGGAAAGGATCTTAAGATTACGGAGTTCCAACCCCCGTGCCATGGAATCCACTTCTGCAAGCCCCTATGGGAGTAATAACAAAATAGGAGTGCGTTTCCATTTATGTCTATACAGTTAATTATTGAATAGTGAAATACACTATTTGGATAAAATGAAATCCTATTTCTACTGAAATGAATGTCAAACTTACATTAGTTTAAGTGGATCTAGGGTTTCACACACAGTTGTTTTAAGAATGTTTAAGCATTAAGGGTCAATAAAGCGTTTAAGCATTAAGGGTCAATAAAGCATTTAAGCATTGTATTATGCTTTGGTAGGTTTCAGGAACCCGATCTGTATGTGTGTGTATTTATATAGCAAATGCATGTCTAGCTTATATTGGATTATTGTGTGGTGGGTTTTTAAAGAAGTCAGCATCCCAGTTAAATAGAAAACTTCAAAAAGATGTAATGGGACATCTTTTGTTTTAACTTCTCTTTTTGCTACAAATTGGTACTATAATTGCTTTGTTGTCTTTAGTTTAAGTATTGCTTTTCAGTTGAACATTTGAAGAAATTACTGCATTGGGACTCCAGGCTATGTTCAGTTGTCAGTAGGATGTTAAATACTTTGGACGTTTACTTTAGGAAGGTGTATTCCCACTTTGAATGAGATTTTCACTGTTATTTGAATGAGACTAACAATATCATTTAGATATTTATGTGCCATAGACCAGCCAGGGGTAGGTTTTCCAAGGAAGGCAGTGGAAAGAGCTTGGCAGTCCTCAGAGATCATTGTATAAGCAGGCAGATAATGGAGATGTGCCAAGGCTGATGCTGTGAGCCGTGGGACATATTTCCATTCTTTTTCTGACTCTGTGGTGATGGGACTTCCTTCCTCAGCTCAGTAATTCTTATAAACTTGAACTCCAAGAGTTAAGTGGCACCAAAGCAACTTGGCTTAAAGAAGAAGTGAAATAAAGACCAAAAGTTAAGAAAGCCTAAGATAAAGTGTCAGATAACTAAAATAATGCCAGATGGGCTGTAAGTAGGTAAAGCAGCTGCCTGACTCTGTCAGTCTTCGGCTTGGAAATGAAAATGTGAAATGAGAAAAAGGGCTGAAGGCGAACAGATTGATACAGATCAGAGACTAGCTCAATCAGGCACTTGTGAAACATTTCAGGAACAGTGATAGTAGCATTTAGAGAAACAAAACAACCCAACTTGTGGCATTTAACCACTGTCTCCACTGGAATTCTTTTACTGGTAAGCAGTGCTTTTTGACAAAGCTGTTTGGCTCCTAGGTAGTAGGTAGTTATTAACAGTCAACAGCAAGGTACAAACCACACTGGGTCTCCTGAAGGAACCATGACAGGTACCAGGTGGGTCAGGATCCAAGTCCTAAGAGTAGATGATGACTAATACTTTTAGCTGTGGGGAAGGGAAAGGCTGTCTGCTGAGAAACTGATGGAGATTCATTCAGAGTCCCTGTAGGGAAACTGCACTGGCCCAGGACTGGAGTAGTAAGGATTCACTGATACTAAACCTTGAACTGCATTTCTTAAAAACTGATGCACAGAATCTCACCTTTTTCTTTCTTTTTTTTTTTTTTTTTTATCATATAGTTAAATATGCTCTTAGTTTTCTATAACCCACAATGCAGATAACCCAAATACAGCGGCAGAGAAAAAGTGGCTCATTTCCTATCCACTGCTAGAGAACACAGCCTAATTTTAGTATGTTTTAACTATGCAAAGGCCTAACCAAATAACGTATGCTGCTAGTGGTGTGTTTTCAGCTGGAGTGTTGTCTTAAGAACCATATTGCTGTGAGCTTACTGCTGTGTTGGTGTCTGTTCTGGTTGGGAGCACATACAGTCAAGCCTGTACTTCTCTGTTTCAAAGGCATAGTAGTCTGCACAGGGCTGTAGCACATTCTTTTCCTCCCGAACAGAGAAGGTAGTTGTCAGCACTTCCAACAAGTGATGTTTGGCATAGGTGTCTGCACTTATGTTCCAGTGGGATTGTTTGAGCCGAATTCAGGAATTTTCTGTTGTCAGTTTGGCAGCATACCAAACCAATAAGCAGCCAACGGTTAACTTGCTTCTTGGAATTGCTTTTCAAAATTTGCCTTGTGATTGGACAAAACCTAAGATGATGTTAATGCATCAGTTTGAATGGCAGTAGTCACAATTATATTGTTACCACCATCAAATTTAAATCAGATCCTTCAAGTATATAAATGTAGGAAAAGATGCATCTATTTTAAGAGCTTTAAGGCATTAATCAAATGCACTGTTCTGTCTATATAACCTCTTAATCTTTTAACTTGATTTTTCCAAAGGACTTTTGAATACAAACGAGTAGAATGGCTGGAGGAGAAGCACCTGCTTACTCAGCGCATGACAGAGAAAGAAGAGAAATACAACCAAATGAAGAACAAGCTTTGTCGAGCTGCTGTTGCTCAGAAAAAGGCAGGTTGACTCTTCCTTCATGAATGCTCTAGCTTATGAAAAGTTCAACTTTATTTTGGTCAGCTAAAATTGTTTTAATATTAAGAGTTTATTTGTAGTCTATTTTATATAATAATAAAATACATCAGGCTCTTCAAGATTAGCATAGAAATTGGTTGTAGTGATACACAAAAGAATATTACTGCCAACAACTTTGTTATAATGCCATCAAGATGTTGTGACACTCTTTTTTGTGTGCATGTGTGTGTAGGGTTATTTAAAAGGTGGACTCCTTGAACAGCAAGAATGGTATTTTGATACTAGACAAATGATGTTCTACTTTTTCTCGATGGACTATGAAAATTGTATTTCTCCTACGCTTGCTTTTTATGAAATAACTTGAAAGGAAAAGCTGATTGTTCATAAAAGCTCGAGATTAATTGACAAGTTTATACATTGGACATAAACAGGTTATGGAACCTGCCAGTGGCTTTTAAGGTTGCAAACACTTAAGGTCAACAAGAGGAAAAAAAGAAGAGGATACCTTGTTTTGGTCATGTTTATAATTATTTATATGTGGTCATTTAGAGAATTAATTTTATAATTCTCAAATATAGTTAGTGCTTGTTAGTACAGCTGGTCATTGACCAATGAGTGACTGACAGCTATGGATCATTTCCCATCTCTTCTGTTTCCCATCACAGGATTCAGAACTTTCAAACAGCCCAGCACCCCTTCTTAAGGGAGGAAAATCCTAAAAACAGTCACAGCTTGAAACAATGTACAGTGTAGATGTAATTTTTGCAGGACCTGTATCAATGTATCGAGGCATTACTTAACCGTTTGAAATATCTGTTTGACAGAGAAAGACTCTCAATGATAATAAGCAAAGGAGGATGAGAGAGAAGCTAGAACTTCTGGAAGCCAAGATAGAAGAACTAGAAAAAGAAAATCAGGTGCTAAATAGGTAATAACCTTTGCTTTTCCTTTGCTTGAGAAATTATATATGCTCAAGGGCTGAGTTATAAAGTATTTCTGAAGATACATGACACTTGGTTTAGTAACTGGAATGCAGTCTAATGGCATTTTAAGCACTAGAATTCTTAGAATGGAGTCCGTTATGATGAGTATCTGCGAGTTTGTAAGCCAGCTGCAGAACTCTCTCTTCAGAAAGAGAGGAAAATGATAGATGCAGTTACAGGAATCCCTGCAAAAGGAGGAAGTAAAAAAGACTTCAGAACTACAAGAGAAACAGACCTAGCATCCTTGTTGAAATACACTCTTTTTTTTCCATCTTCATTGAAGCACCTATGGAGAGCTTGATTCAATAATTAATGTGATGTGGCTCCTGTGGCTCACTACTGTGAATGCTATTAAAAGCTTAATTTATTCCATGTAAATTCTAATCCGTAATCTGCAGATAGCTGTAAAATATGTAGAGAGACTTCTAGATAGACATTTGGGTAGAAGAATGTACACAGATTTTTCACCTTCCAGTTCTACTATGTAATTTTGCTTCATAGGGATAGTGAAAAGCCAGAGTACTCATGGAGAGGTGTGTTGGTCTGTTGGGCTAATAAAGATTTTGAACACTAAGAAATCTCTTCTTCCCTAGGCAGAATTTTTCCTCTGAAGAATATGCACGCCTCCAGAAGAGACTAAAGGACTTGCAACGTAGGCACAATGAATTCCGGAGTCTAATTCTGAATCCTAGCATGCCGCCCCTCAATCCAGTTGGTACAATGTTGTCGTCTGCCTTGCCTCCTGGGCCTGAAGTGTCCTTCTCCCTTTTTCAGGTGGGGATGTATTACAAGCTGTGAAAATAATACAACAAAAGAGGGTATTTGAACAGTCCTCTATTTCTTGATCTTTGTCTTTGGGAAGGAACACTTGATCTTTGAAGAGAGGGAGAAACTTTGAGGAACGCTTCTAGCGACATTCCCTTCCTCGCAGTAGGAGGGAGTTTTTGAAAGATGAATGCTACAGAATGTAAGAGGCAGTTTTAACCTGGTTCTCCATACCTGGTTCTGCTCCTGAGAGGCTTCAAATGGATCCTCCTCAGCAAGAAATACCACAATGGTATTCTCACACCACAGTTTCATTCTTAAAAAGCAGCATTGCTGCTTTTGACACATTGTATGGTTAAAAAGTTTTACTTAAGAGCTTCTGAGGGCGCAGACTGTGGCTGAGGCTGACCAGGCTGATAGTACAGCCTTTTGGTAACTGAGACCTTAGGTCTGTGTCCTCTTCCTCTGAGAGAAGGAAGGCCTGCATACACATTTCTTGCTGATGCTGTTCATCATGAATATCAGAAAGATGCCCACAAAACATTGAATTTAACAAATAAGGATATTTTGGACTTCACAACTTTTATTTCAAAATCATTGATGAAAGAAAATTAAAATTATTGCTCATTTTGGTCCCTTGTAAGTATGCAAAATGTAATAGAGCTACTTTGTTGTTGTTAATTTCAAGGAGGAACAGCATCAAAGAGAGCTTTCCCTGCTTCGCAAGCGGTTGGAAGAACTAGAAACAACACAGAGAAAACAGCTGCAAGATCTTGGACCACCCAGAGAGCGAGTACTGGTGGGCGCACACAGGAACTTGGCTACAAACAAGGTCACTGGAGAAGGCAATGCCCACAGTGAGGACTACAAATAAAAGTGGCAAACTCTGTGCTGTTAGTGGTCAGTAGCTTATCCTTTGTAGACATTAGTAAGAGTTTAAACTCAATGACTGCATAGTAATGCTCTGTAAGCTAGTGTTAGAAAACACGCTGTTTGCCATACCAGTTTGCCTGTAAACATGGGAACATACGTTAAAGAGAAGTTTGCTTTCATTTCACAGACTGCTGTTAGAACTGTTAGGTTGCCATAACACAGCTTTACTCAGAGGTCGTTCTTTTTTGTCTGTGTAACGGTAAGAGCGAGGTGCAGATATGGATGGTGTGCCAATGTTTTGTGTGCTGACCCAAACCTACCAAAAAGAGCCACAATCACTTCATTATACTTCACATCACTTGGTGAGATCCACTTGATGGGTTACAAAGTCCCAGCATGACTTTAAATGGTTTACTAACAGAGTGATGCTGTTGAGGAGGCTTGAATAAAAGGCAATAATCCTATTCCAGGCTGTAGGCTAAAGCTACACGGCCTGCTTCAACACATACTTAATCTCTAGAAATTATAAAAGCTATTGTAGCAAACAAGCAGTAGTACAAATACAGAATAGGACTGATTTTTGTTCCTTCATCATATAAATACATAGAGTGAAGTTCACAGGATCAGATGCACTCAAACAGATTTTTTGTCTTTTTTCTTTTTTTTTTTTTTTCCCAAGCAGAAATGTTGGGTTTTAGTTTTCTGCCTGTACAGAAAGTTATTGTTGAACAAAACTATCACACTTCATCCCAGTGCACTGCCAGCAAACACATGAGGTGGAATGGAACTGCTGAAACCTCAGGCTGAATGGAAAGAGTAACTAATGTGCTCATGCCCCTTCCTTAATATTAATGACTGCTTTAGTTATTTGCTGCTTTAAAGTGGTAGGTTAAGAATGATAAAAATCAAGCCCTTAAGTACAGGTATTCTAAGCTTAAGTGCTACTCAAGCCATGGGCCATTCCTTTAGGACAGGGGGCAAGATAGGTTAGGGTTAGGAGTAGTGGCGTGTTTTTTTCCAATTAAAATTAAAACTTATCAAAATATACTGTGCCAGGCAGCGAGGAGAACTGCTGAAAGTACTGCAACATCATAGTGCAGTTTCCTGAACAAAGCCATACATTCCATCAAGTATAAAGTGTAAATGTAACAGCAAGTGTAAGACTTGAATTTAAAACTAAAAAACAAAAGCCATCACAGTATGGGTTGGTGGCTGCCCTCTCTGATAGGCAAGAGGTACGACTTGTGCAATCACGTCATAGGGAGGGGGCAGACCAGTAGGCAACGTGGTTTTGTGTTTCCTTGTCTTCCACGTTCACAGTGGTCTCGCTTCTGCCAAAGCATGGTTAGCATGTGCCGGTGCTGGGGCCGGCCCTGGCCTCTGAAGGCCTTCACACCCTAACCAGCCAGCTTCAGTTCTGCTCTACTGCAGCCTCTGGGCTCCTCCAAAGCAGCAGCACACAGTAGGAAATGGTTTGAGGGCTCCACTGCCTGGGAGCCCCATGTAGGCATCTCCAGCTGGCCACAGCCCAGCACAGGCTTTCTCTACTACACCTGGGCCATGCATATTACAGGAGCCACACCAAGGCAGGGACAGCTCTTCCTGTTCCCATGGGCCACTGTATTATGCTACTCACCTCCAGTGGTGGGGCACTCTGGGAACTGTGGCTCATCAACACCTTACCTCAAGTCTAAGGGCAGGTGGTAGCCTTACGTGCCTCCCTGTGACTGGAGGAGCGCACAGCAACTAACTGTTTCAGATCCGCAGTGGAGGGCAGAACTGTGCTGGTGTAGCAGCAGAGCCAGAGCTGCTGTGGCTTTGCACAGTAGCCACTGCACCAGTCTCGTCTCAGCAGCATGGCCACACACCTGCTCTCCAGCAGGTGTGGCTTTAGCTACCAATGCAAATGTGATGGATGCCCTCCTTCTAAACTGGCCAGGCCTCAAAACCACCCCAGCAGGACTAAGGCAGAGAGTCCATCACCCCTCCCCAAACCCAGCTCTCATATCTAGCAGTTTCTCATACACAGAGGTTACACCAGCCCTCCGGGTCTCACATATTATTAAACTAACACTTTTTTTTTTTTTTTACAAAGCCTGAAAAAAAAAAAAATACTGGCTTTAGATCTCTGAGGCCCTTGTACATGGATGGCAAGACTGGCTAGGACAGTCAGCACAGCTGCAGGTTTGTGCATCAAAGTGCGGCCCTTGTCAGCTGCCTCATCAAATGGCAGGGGTGGCCATTCTAACTGGGCCTTAGCCTTCCTAACCTGGTCCCTAGCTTCCCAGACAACATCCCTGTACTCTACCCAGGCCACCTGTCCTTGCTTCCATTTTTTATAAGCCTCTTTTTTCCTTTGAATTTTCCTCAGCAGCTCCTTATCCATCCAAGGAGGTCTCCTGGCGCTCCTGCTGCACTTCCTTCTTGTTGGGATGCAGCACTCCTGAGCTTGTAGCAGGGGGTCCTTGAATATCAACCAACAGTCTTGGGCCCCCCTGCCCTCTAGGGCTATATCCCATGGAACCTTACTAAGCAGGCTCCTGAAGAGGCCAAAGTCTGCTCTATTGAAGTCCAGGGCAGTGAGCTTGCTACACGCTCTTCTCACTGTCCTGGGGATCTCAAATTCGACCATCTCGTGATCACTGCATCCAAGGCTGCCCTGGAGTACCACATTCTCAACAAGCCCTTCCCTGTTGGTGAGCACAAGGTCAAGCATGGCACCTCTCCTTGTTGGCTCCTCTATTACTTGCAGAAGGAAGTTGTCTTCCACACAATCGAGGAACCTCCTGGATTGCTTGTGCCGTGCAGTGCCATCGTTCCAACAGATGTCAGGGTGGTTGAAATCCCCCATGAGAACAAGGGCCTGCAAGTGTGAGGCTTTTCCTATCTGTCTGTAGAGCGCTTCATCCACAGGTTCTCCTTGATCAGGCGGCCTGTAACAGATTCCCACAGTAATGACTCCCACGGCTGTTTTCCCTTTAACCCTGACCCACAAACTCTCTGTAAACTGCTCACCTGCCCCCAGACAGAGTTCCATACTCTCCAGCCTATCCCTAACATAAAGGGCAACTCCCCCTCCCCGCCTGCCAGGCCTGACCTTTCTAAAGAGCCTGTAATCTTCCATTCCAACACTCCAGTCATAGAAGCCATCCCACCATGTTTCTGTGATGCCTATTATATCATACCCCTGTAGATGTGCACACATCTCTAATTCCTCTTGTTTGTTCCCCATGCTACAGGCGTTTGTATAGAGGCATCTGAGATGAGCTCCAATTGAAGCCGGCTCGTTGGCTGGAGCAGCTGGAATATATCTACATTGTTCCGAGCATTTATTATAGGTGCTGGCAACTGACTGGGTGTGTTGAGATGGAATGATGCCCCCCTCCCCCAACACATCTAGTTTAAAGCCTCCTTGACCAGTCTGGCTAGCCTCCTACCAAAACTGTTCTTCCCCTCCTTTACCAGAGCAGCTCCACCAGCCCCCAGTAGACCTGGCCTACTAACTTCAGTCCCGTGTTCAAGACACCCAAACCCCTGACTATGACACCACCCTTTTAACCATTTATTAACCTGGTCAATCCTCCTAGCTTTTTCTTGGTCCTCCCCTGTGTCCTGGAGAATTGACGAAAAGACTATCTGAGCACCGGAGCCCTTAACCACCTCTCCCAGGGCTCTGTAGTCTTTCTTTATGGTCCCCAGTCTACTACTACCTATATCCCTAGCACCCACATGGATCACCAGGAGTGGGTAATAGTCCGTGGAACTTACTAGAGCAGGCAGCCTCTCTGTAACATCCCTGATCTGTGCCCCTGGTAGGCAGCACACCTCCCTCGAGACTGGGTCAGGCCGACAGACGAGTGCTTCCGTCCCTATCAAAGTAGAGTCCCCTATTACTACGACCCGCCACTTTTTCTTTGTAGCGCCAGTAGAGATCTTTACCCATGCATAATCCAGCTGTTTGTGGTGCTAGTGCGTTTCCTCATTAGTCTCCTGCAGGATAGCAAAGCAGTTCTGCGTGGGGACAACAGGTTTAGGAGGAATCCCCTTGCATTTAATTGTCCTTTTCCTCCTTCTTTTGTTATTTTTCTTTGTCACTAATTCCCAATTTCCCGGGTTGGTGGGGAACTGTTGTATCAACAGTACTTCACAATGGATGATCAGCACAAACCTAACAGAGCATGCTCATTTGCAGCTTTTGCATTAGGTGCTGTGATTAGTTTTAATTCATTACACTTCACTCCTAAAGTAAGATAAATGCGCACATTATTTGTTATTTAACAGATAAGCAGTTGGTTCAGATCACACACAAAATCAGTCCATTTTTATATACATATTTTTAGGCTAAAAACTCTAGCCTGTATTTCTTGGTAGCATGAGCTTCCTGCTGTGATCCAAAGAAAAGGAAAATACCCTTGGGAAAAATGAAGTATTTCTGACCCTGGGAGTCCTGGACAATGTACTAAAGAGCTTCTGAATGTAAGATTTCTGGATTTGTTACTCCAGCAAATAATTTTGCATATAAAAAGGGAGCAGCTAATACATGTGAAAGGAACTGTTTCAAACTTCAGAGCCTTTTCAAGTATTCTTACAGCTGCCAGGAGCTTACTATATGTGCTTCCTGCACATTGGTGTGCGTCAGACAAAATTTGGACTAATCAAATAATGTTAATACTTCCTAGACCTTTGTTTAAAAATTCTTTAAAACTTCATTAAGATCTTCCCATTTCCACCTTCTTCCACATATTCTATAAACACACTGTGCAGAAACTAACTGCAGAGAAGGCAAGTAGCAGTTAACTATAAATAAGGCATTCTAGTATCTCTATCTGGTGGTGAAAAAAAGTAGTCCAATGAGACATAAACTACTGTTTCTACAGAACCAAAATGAGTATTAAAAACAGGGTTGCAAAATGATGAAGATCAGGATTTAATAAAGACTACGGGATGTAACTGAAGTAACAGAAAATAACTTAATCAGGGCACCAAGACATTTAATTGTGGAGAAAATAAGTCCATGGAAAGAACAGATGGAACAGAAGAAGAAGAAGATATGTGGGAATGGTGCCTGCAAAAGGAGCAGCAGACTGGATTCCATGCCTCAGGTTGGGATTTCATGCGGAAAATTAGTAAAAAATATATTGAACAGGAATGAGGGAGTGTCGTAGTGTAAACCAATCCACACAGGTCGTCCACTCACCCACCCCCCCGACCCTCCCCACTCCCGGAGGGATGGGGAGGAGGATCAGGAGAATGTAACTCCCACGGGTTGAGATAAGAACAGCCCAGTAACTAAGGTATAACACAAACCACTGCTGCTACCACCAATGATAATATTGATAAGAGAAAATAACAAGAGAATACGATACCACCGCCGAACGAGTTCGACCCCCTCAAAGAGAGAGAGCCTGCCCCTTCCGGGTAACTCCCAGTTCCCTCTCCGGGCATGACGTGCTGTGGTATGGAATACCTCTTTGGCTAGTTTGGGTCAGGTGTCCTGTCTCTGCTTCCTCCCGGCCTCCTTCGTCCCCAGCAGAGCACCGACCGATACCTCGTCCAACCCTGCAGTCCCACCAGCCCTTCCGGGTCACTCCCCGTTACATCCTGGGCATCACGTGCTGTGGTATGGAATACCTCTTTGGCTAGTTTGGGTCAGGTGTCCTGTCTCTGCTTCCTCCTGGCCTCCCCTCCTCCCTGGCAGAGCATGAGGCTCAGAAAAGTCCTTGGCCAGACCAAACATTCAAGCAGCAACTGAAAACATCAGCGTTATCAGCGCTGTTCCCAGGCCAAAAGATCAAAACACAGCACTGTACTAGCTCCTAAGAAGGAGAAAAACGACTGCTGCTGCTCAACCCAGGACAGGGAGTCATGCTTGGTTAGGCCCACAGACCAACTGAACAGACAGCAGTTCTGCCCTTGACTTTGCCCTGAGGTCATGGTCCTTTAGGACAAAAATGTGGACAGGGACCAACTGTATTTTGTCTTTGAAAAACTCATTTTAATCAAAGTCCTTTGTCTCTTCTAGTCTCCAAACTGTTTTTTCTGGAGTAGCTGCTCTAGCTATTCACACTTTTAACTGACGTTCAACTGTCTTTACATCCTTGAAAGCATTCCTTCCTTTAGCTGATCCTTTCCTTTTAACATTATTCCTACACTGCAGTATTCATGTAACTGCTTAATTTCCTCTTCCTTTCAGACTGTCACGAGAAACTGTCTTTTTTTTTCTGCTGCATTTCCTTTTCAGCACATGCTCTCAGAGATCACACATAAATGTGCTGCCTCTTCAGTTATTAGCATGTGACATTCCTCCCATCCTCACTCAACTCACTGTACTCTCTTTATACAGGACTGTATAAAGAGAGCAGCAGTCCTTTTTGTAGGTGGAATACTAGTCATTTGTGAACTCCTTAATCAAAAGTATCCACAATGTGAGGATAATAACAACACTTTACCACTCAAAGAAGTGGTCAGATGGGAAGAAATACTTAAACACATAAAAGCCTCTAAACCAAGAGAGACAGTTTTGATGATATGATTTCCTGCAGAAATGAATCTTAAGTGTTGTAGTAATTGATGAGAAGCTAGGAGAGCCAATTATTATTAAGTCTTCCCTCTGTAGCTGAAGTTTTCATAAATCAGATTCAACCTGTCTGACAGCACAATCCTGACTTTGGAAACCATTAATCAGAATCTGACAGTCACAATCACTGCATTTAGACACAAAGTGTAGCACTGAAAGAAGAATCAGAAATTACTGTAGAATTATGAAAGCCCTTTTATAATCAGCTCTGAAAGTCAGAAAACATTTAAGAGGAATGACAGGAGGACACATGGAAGTCACGAGGAAACACCATCAGGTCTTTTTTTGAGCTCTCTCACTTTGCAAAAGAAATGAAAATACAAGTCAACTTAGGGGAAGATTCAGGAGGAAATTACAGGACATGTGGTTCAACCCAGTAATATCTCGAGTTGAGACTATGCACTAGAATTAGTGATTAGCAACACAAAGTCACAGTGCTCTTCAGCAAAGGCTTAACACAGGTTGCAAAAATTGTTAAAGGCTACTCAAGGAGCACCAGGCAAGCATCTGCAACTACTTGTATAGGAACAGGCTTGGAATCTAGCTAAGAGACAGGAGAAAATTTGAAAAAGCACGTTTTCCACTCTTGTAGTAGCAGAAATAATGGCATTTGAAGCCAATGTTTACAGATGGTTTTGCGGATTTGTAGTTTTCTTGAAAATTAATTTCAAACAATAAATTATTTAGTAAAACTATTAATAACCATAGCAGCTAATAAATGTGATTTAATAAAGAAATGTGATAATGCGATATTTTTTTGCAAGCAAAGAAAAATCATTTGGGATATTCAAGGGCTCTTACTCATTACCCTGTTCTCTATTTAGCTGTGCATGTAAACAAAGCAGATTTCCATGTATCAGACAGACTCAAAAAACAAGAAGAACTTTTGACTGGTAAAAGAATTTTAGGTGAATGAGACAGCACTATGATGTAGGGCACAATGAAACTGCCTTAAACCTACCCCCCGTCTCCTGGACTATAAAATACAATGAAGAGGAAAAATCAGATTGATTTTATGATCCTTCTGTAGCAGCCAGAACAGAACACTTACCCATGAAGAGGTTATAGAACAGCTAACAAATTGGCATGAGAAAAAAGTTACACGAGTTAAAGGTAGGCTAGATGGGCACTACGCAAAGCAGGGGTTGTACTCTCAATGCTATCATGCGATACTCAATCCGTCTCTAATTCAGAAGACTCCCAGAGCCAACACCTGCTGTGGTATCTTAGGATCTTCAGGTTCTTCCCACAAAACAAGAAAATGGGCAGACCTGGAAGCTCCAGCACTACCCGAGGCTCAGGATATGGCCTCTGAAAAGGACTGAATTCTCCTCCAAAGCCACCAGCACTTGCAGTGTCCCGACCATCGCAGTTGCTGCTCCCGAGGTCTGAAGCCCACTATTCAGTTGCACTTCTCATACTCCTATGTACGTCTGGTAACCCTGACAGGAAGCCAGGAGTTAAGAAGCAGGGAAGCCATGGAAATGACTGGAGATGCAGATTTGTAAGTTCTCAGACTCAAAATCACTTGGAAATTCTGGGGAAAAAGTATTCTGGTTATTCTGAAAACCTTTTTCAGATGACCTACTCAAAAGTCACAACTTTTACATGCTCTGAAGTACAATAATGCTTGCCGTCCCTTCTCTCCTCAGTGTCAGAATGACAATCAGTAAGGGAATTCCAGCTTTCAAAGAATTCCGGGTATAATTGTAAAATAGGAGGCACTTTGTAGTTGCTTGGAGAAAGGCAGGAAATCTATGGTAAAGTTCAGAAACTCAGCCAGACTTCCCAGATCCCTTGTTTTTAACCAGGTGACTCAGTAAAATTCACCACAGCATAACCTTGCTAATTTGGAGCTAATAACATGGAAACCCACAGCAAATTATTGCTGCCTGAAGATTATCCACAAGTAAATACAATAGAAAAACAAAACCTCTGCATTCCATTCTTTCATTCATTGGAAAAGTGTAATTTAGTTTCAATTTTAAGCATACATTTATATTTTTGTAGTACATTTTAAAATAAGAAGGAATTTTAATACCCTGAGACTTAAACCTAACCTTTGACAATTAAGGCATGCTGTGAAGTAAGGAGTGAGTGCTATTTGTGAAATGTATACTGGTAAAATACCGGCTAGCTAAACACTATTTCATTTTGAAACTTTGTCAGCAATAGCAATTGTATTATCTGGATATTTAACCACCATCTTAGTGTTCAAGAGCCTTAGTTTAGCTTCCCAGAAAAAGAGAAAACACCGTAGTTGTCCGCTTTTGGAGGGAACACAAACTGGCAAACATACCAGTGTTCTGAATTCAGACACTTGCCACAGCAGCCAGTCTTCATTCAATGTGTACAGGGCTTTGCAAGTTACTGCCTCAACAGGTCCTTTGTTTATCCTCCGATTGAGGATTGTCACTAGCAAACAGAAAGGTTCACCAATTGTCTGCTAGGACATTGAGAAAAAGCAAGGAACATGTTTATTTTTGTAATCATTAAAGGGACACAAATAGCTAGAAAAAAGCTCAAGTGTAAGAAATTATTTCCTTTTAACTAAGTTGTTATCTTGCAATTAGAAAAGCAAATCCCTCTGAGCAAATTTATCCAGTTATTTGTTTAACCTCCATCCTTTGCTTTTCAGTGTGAGTTTCATGCAAATAGCAAGGGACAGCTGGAGCATGTGGCAAGGTAAGCTCACAGCCCCTTGCTGTGCACAAGCACACTACAGACAGGCTGCTCCTACTCCACCTGGCAGACGCTTCCCAGTTCCACCAAAGAGTGGGTGGGGGGGTGAGACATGCATGTGTTCACATGCATACTTCAGCTGTTTCTTCCTTTTTCAGGCTGGTGAGTAAACAGGCTAACAACTAGTTTCTTTTTTAACTGGTGTCTCCTCTTGTTGTCCCTGGAAAAAAAGCCTTGGGAACTGTAGGGGTACATGCACTGGTCTTTCGGTGAAAGAGGGCTTCCCTCTCCAGCCTCAACCACAGGCTTCAGGAAAGCATCTGAGAAAGGATGGATCTGTTTCCATGTGACACCTTTCCCACAGTCTGGCTACAGCCTCTCACTAGCACAGCTCTGTAAAGATGACTGGTGTACTGAGAACAGATCTCCAAGTTCCTCGGCTCTGTTCTACGGTTACAGAAAACTGGTGCGAAGCTGCTGAGCCTCAACAATTCTGCTGCTACATTAATGCAAGGGCGGATCTGAGTGATACCAACAGTGCAACACCATCACACTGGTAAGAGAGACAGGATGCACAACCAAGTACTGAAACCAAGAACGAAGTGCTACCAAGTGGACAAAAATACACAAATGGCAAAATTAAAAAAAAACATAAAAGCTTCTGTGTTTCCACTTGAAGGCACTTAGTTCTTGAAACGGGCAGTGCTGTCTGGAGGTTAAAATGTTTAAGAGAAGTTTAGTTTTCCAAAAGACAGTATTTCTATTATGTCTATTATCTGGTAGCTTTCCAACAGCTTGCATAGAAAGGTACAGCTGCATTTTCACAAGTGTGTCAGTCTTTTAGTATGATTGCTATACATCTCATGGAGTTGAACTAATGCCTTACGTGAGAAAAGAGCATGCTAGAATTGCAAAATTACCCAAATCTCAGCCAAAGAAAAGATATTACCATTGCCTACAGGCGCATTCTTTTCTTACACCCCATTAGTCACCTAAACTAGAAAAGCACATATTAGTAATGTTAAATGTTAGATCGAGTGCTTTAAACCATTCCCTCTAACAATTCCTATGGAAGAAATCAGTTAATATTCTTGCATGGTGAAAAGATGTACACATACTCAGAGAAATCCTGAATGGCAGACAGACATCCAGTTTGTCAGGAGTTTTTCTACCACAGATTCTGTTCTGAGCAGGAGCTTAGGCTGCACATTGCTTGATTGCTCCATCATGTCCTTTGTCAACACTTCCAAAATACTGGTTAGATAAACTAGCTTAGTCTCTAGTGCAATGGTCAAGAAGGATGCAAACAAGCACCTGTGAAAAAAAGGAGAAAAAGAGAATGCTTTAATACTGGAATTTCTCTTCCAAGTCATCTTCAATAAGCAAAACACACTTTAATACAGTTCATATCCTAAGCTTCCTTCTCAGGCAGAGAAACTGTCCACTGATCTCCACAAAAATATAAAAAATGCAGATCCATCTGCTCTCCTGATTATTTTTCAAACACAGTTTGTCTCTCTAAATGTAATTCTGCTGAACACCCCCTGCTTCAGTGACAGGACATTTCTAAACTGTACAACTTGATCTAACTGCAGGAAGTGTTTACAGTTTTGAAGTGAGTTTTCCTGCTCCTTTGCCTTTTTGTTTACGTGTACAAACATTCTGATTTCTCTTTAATAGCTTGCTTCAATGGCAATGTTTTTTCTTCCTCAGTGTGTGCAGATGGAGAAGATGGAAAAATGCTCTGGAGTAATGCAAGTTTGCTTTGCAAGAAGTAGAAATTACATTTGTGAGCTACAATCCATGTTGTTTTTTCCTGCTAATTCTTTGTCTTGAAGATGATAAGCACAATCATACTATACCTGTCTTTCACAGAGAAATTTTTCTGTTTTCAAGGGTGTGAATGAGAGTAACAAGAAAGTTCTTGTTACAAATTAAAGCATGCAACATGTTGAAGCTTTCATCCTTGCTCTTTTGGTCTCTGCTCTGGAATCGTTAAACAAAAATAAGCAAACTGTAGTTTGGCTATCATGGATTCTTCATGCTCGGAAAAATGATAAGCAACATACAGGGTAAGATCAAAGAAAAGAGCAAAAAGTCTGGAGGTCCTCCAGACCAAATTGTTTTAATCAGCACCAAATTTTGCCATTGCTTCACTGCAAACTAGCGGCTCAAATGAATGACAAGATTTGGCCTCCAGCTGGCCCAGGAGCTCATGCACTCCAGAACTGCTGCTAAATGTTCCGGCACTTTGAGGCAAGGAAGGCAGTTGTTGATAGTAAAAAATATTCCTTTGCACTTTGCTGAGCAGAAAAGTAAGGTAAGAATCACACAAATAATGAGCAAAGTCAAATTTTTGATAAATGCCTGTCCCACAGCCCTCTTCCCTATTTCTTTGCAGAGTTTACAACTTCCTTCTTTGCAGAGTTTACAACTTCCTTATGTAGGATGTAAGCATTCCTGAAGGTCCACTTATGAACAAACACAACGTACAATACATGTACAACATTCTCCAACAGCTACTGAGCTTGTCAAAGGCAGGACAGGTATTAGTTCTTATAAATATACAAAAGGGCTGAGGTCTGCCAGATGCCAAAGTGAGTCATTCACCACTGCTAATTACAGCAGAAGAAATTTCACAAAGAAGGATCTCAAAGAGGAACGTGAAAGCACATAAATAAAGGGCAGCTAAGACTATAAACAGACTAGACGTAAAAATACACTGTGATACAGGAAAAGAATGCTACCAAGTGCCAGGTCAGCAGGGACACGGCAGCGATCATCCCCCTGTACTTGGCACTGGTGAGGCTGCACCCTGAATCCTGTGTGCAGTTCTGGGCCCCTCCCTATAAGACATTGAGGTGCTGGAGCGTGCCTACAGAAGGGCAACAAAGCTGAAAGGTCTGGAGTAAAAGTCTTATAAGGAGCAGCTGAGGGAACTGGGATTGTTTGGTCTGGAGAAGAGAAGGCTCAAGGGGAACCTTTTCACTCTCTACAGCTACCTGAAAGGAGGTTATAGCAAGGTGTGTGTTGGTCTCTTCTCCCAGGTAAGAAGCAATAGGACAAGAGGAACTGGCCTTAAGCTGCATCAAGGGAGGTTTAGACTGGATATTAGGAAAAACTTTTTCACTGAAAGAGTAGTCTGGCATTGGAACACACTGCCCAGGGAAGTGGTGGAGTCCCAGTCCCTGGGGGTATTTTAAAGGTATGCAGGTGTGGTGCTTAGGAAGACCGCACCCCGGGAAGAGCGAACAAGGCCGTGCAGACCGAGGAAGGTGAGTGTAGCTGGGGCCCAGCTCTGAGCCAGGCTTGGATGGGCCACTGGTGCGGGGCTGCTCAAATCCCAGGCGGAGCTCATTCCAACATTCCTCAGCTGAAAGAGAGAGGAAACCCCCCTTGCCCATCGCGGAGAGGGTCCCGTGGCAGAGTGCAAGATGTGGGCACGTGCGGCACCTTGTGTGGTTTGTGGTTCGGGTGGGCAGCGTGCAAGGAGCGTCTGTGGAGGTGGGAAGGGGCCGCTGGCCCATGGAGCCCCAGCAGGCTCTTGTGACAGCTTCCCCACGGATCTCTTGTGGCCAGCTGCTGCCCCAGGGCATCG
Organism: Lathamus discolor; assembly: GCF_037157495.1. Lineage (NCBI taxonomy): Eukaryota > Metazoa > Chordata > Aves > Psittaciformes > Psittacidae > Lathamus > Lathamus discolor. Next base: position 62,404,045 of record NC_088884.1, read on the forward strand.
CAGCCCTGTCCGTGGCTTAAGGCCGTGTCCCTGGCTCTGCCCTCCAGGATGGGCATCCAGAGAGGAGTGAGAAGGACAGCCCCCTTGGTGCAGGCCAAAGGCAGGACTTGTCTCCTCCTGTAGCTGTCAAGAGGCCTGAGGAGGAGCGGCAGCAGTCCCCGAGCCCACCACCTTCGCTGGGGAAAGGAAGGCCACGCAGGAGGAGCATCTACCTGCTGATGCCTGGCGAGACCCACCCCATGGTGCTGGTACATCGCTGTCCCGCAGCCTCTTTTGCCCTCCTCTGGGGATAGAATGTGCTCAGTGCGGTCCCTGCAGGGCTGGGGGCAGGCTGACCTGCCTGCCTTGGGGCAGGAGCTCTCCTCCTTGGCTGGCTGGGAACTGATGCTCTCCCCTGCCCCAGCGCGTGGCGGTTGTGCGTGACTGCTGCCCGCTGCTGGAGCAGGTACTGGCCTGGGCAAGGCTGCCGTGGCCTCAGTGCCAAGCCTGTGCCAAAAGGAATGGGGACCGGAGCTCTGCAGTGGCTGTGGCAGAACCACAGCTTCATGGCTTGGGCACAGGGCTGTCTCCACACCTCCTTCAGAGCGGCTCTGCTGCCTGCCCGGAGAACTAAGCTACTGCTCCCTCTTGGCAGTTCCCTGAGCTTATTCCTGGGTACCCCACCACAGAGATGATCCTAAAGGAGGAGAGAGAAGCAGCCCATCAGCGCTCTCAACAGTTCTTGGGACCTAAGGCTGGTAAGGGCAGACTGGGAATGCAAAGGGCACGGCAAAGAGGAGAAAGCCATGGCCGCGGCTGGCAGGGCAGTGGGTGTCTGTGTAGCACAGGCTGAGGAAGCTCCTGGGCCAGCACAGCCAGCACTGCCTGGTCCTCAGGTTTGATGCTCTTAGAGACTTGTGAAGACTCGGGAGGGAGACCTCGTGTCCCGCAGTCCCCAGGGTGACTGATGGGTGAGGTTGCCCAGGGCCGGAGCTGCAGCTCTTCAAGCTGGGAGGCTCTGCTAAGGGGCAGTCCCATGCGGAAAGTTGCGGGTCCTCATTTCTTGCTCCCTCCCGGCAGCCATCACCCAGGGCTGCTCAGGCATCAGCCGCACACAGGCAGCGTCCGTGACTACACCATCTGTCATTTCTGGGCAAGCCGCTTCCACCACCGCCGGCCTTACTCACACCACCCAGCCCGGAAGCAGGAGCGCGCCCGTGCTGCCAAGTGAGTCGGGGTGGACAGGGCTTCTGTGGGGGTGAAGGGCAGGCCTTGGTTTAGGCAGCAGCTTTCCTGCTGGACCTGGCTGAGCTGCCCGGGCTCAGCAGCCCTGAGGGGATGGTTCTGGGGCTGTGCAGAGCCTTGCCGTGTGAAGGGAAGGGGCCTCCATCACTCACTGCCCCAGTCCCCAGCCCTGGGGTGGAGGGGAACCTGAAATGCTGCTCCTTGCCCCCTCTGGATGCCCTGGATGCATTGGCTCCCGCGGGTGATGCCAACTCCCCAAAGCCAGGCTCTTCCTCCTCTGCCGACCCCGGCTCACAGTGCTGTGTTGCTTTCCAGAGACTCCTGCACCCTTCTCTGGCCAGTACCCTTCAGGCCTTGGACAAGATGCCGCTTCCTCTGTTAAGGACAGAGCTGGTGCTTCAAGCTTGAGAAGCTGATGGATTGTGTTGTCCCCTTGGTCTGCGGGATGGCGGAAGGGCTGGCTCGGGTGGTAGCTACTGGGCTCCAGGGATGCAAAACCTTCATTCCCCCAGGGATAGGGATGGTGGTAACTCCGGTACCAGCTCAGAGTGCGGCTGCAGAGACCTGAGCAACGTTTGTGCTTCCTGGTTTGTCCACCTCTGCCCTTTCCAGCTGGGCAAGATCCAAGGACAGAGCCTGCAAGTGGCAAAAGGCACGGATCCATCATTTCTGCAATAAGTAATGGCCAGTGCTGCTGGCCTCCATCTGCAGGGGCTCTGGTCCAGAGCAGCCCCAAGGTGGGACCAGAGTGATGGGGCCAGGCCCTGTTTCTGCTGCCGGTAAGAAGTCTTCCTACTGGAAGGGTTCCCCAGCCAAGGCTGATGAACCTCTGTGTGTCTGTGCAGCCTTTCCGTCCTGGCTTTCTTTTGCCATGTTTTCTAAGGTGTAAATTTTTGCTCCAGCCCTGGCAGTCTCTCCCCTCCCTTCTTACCCCCTTTCCCATGTTGGGGTGCTCTGGAGTCACTGGGGGAGTCTCGAGCAGACCGCGGTCCTCCCCCTCCCAAATCCGAATTGGTTTTCATTTGTGGCTCATCCCCACCTGTTTGGGATTTACCAGCTCCCAGGAGCTGTGGTGCTGTCTCCCCTGGTGCCGTTCAGTGGGAGTGGGGCAGAGACTGCTGGAGCCAGGGGTCACCCAAGACCTGCTCCCCCCTGCCCGTGGGGTCCTCACCACCCCCAGGAGGGCTTCACTGCTGGGTCTTTTACTCTCTGAGCCCTGCAATTGTGTGTGTTGGGTACAGTCTAAATTACCCCAAAACCCATAAATATTGAAACGTTCTTTAATGAAATCACACTGCTTTTATATTTGAGCTGATACAGCAGCTGCTTCCCTCTAAATTGTGATGTACATGAGTGGGACTAAACCTGTTCGGGTTTTTTTGTTTCCCGAAGGAAGAGGACCGCAGAGATGCAAAGTGGCCTTTTGGGCCACCAGAGGCAAAACATCAGCGTCTATGGTGTCGATTGAAGATTTTTATTGTTCTATGTTTGTTCTACGGTTGTTCTAATATTCTTGTTATACTGTTGTTTTGTTCTTATACTGTAGTTGTTTTATTGTAGCTTTTTGCTGTTATACTGTTGTTCTGTTGTTGTTATAACAATAGTAAACTAGTATTTTTACCAGAAGTTTACTATCATTTTAGCAATTTTTACTGTCAATACACAATTTCCAACCCCCCTCCCCCCCCACACTACATCCCCCACCTCCTGTTTTTATGTCCCCTACTTAAAATAAACAGACTATCTCATCTGCCTTCCCTGTGTTTGATTCCTAGGCCAGGGCACAGGTGCCACTTTCCAGCACCCTGTGCTTAACCCATCACTAAGTGTCCCCTCTGACTGAAGATGCTCCCCATGGTGCTGCAGCACCCAGTTTACAGAAGGTCAAGGACAGAGAAGTGCCTTGGCAACGGCAACCAGAGGAGTCTTTATGCTCTTGAGCAGAGGTGGATGAGCTGAATGAAACACCTAGGGTGCTCCTCAAGCTCAGGCATGGCAGCAGCATCCTCTGTATGGCTGGGAGAGGGCAGGTGGGGAAGCTGGGGGCAAGGCGCAGGCAGGATGGGGGAGACACAGGCTGCACATGCCAGAGCTCCTGCCCTTGCATGACCTTTTCCTTTCAGTCACCTGAAACAGCTTGGGGGATCCTTCCCCTGATGGTGCACCTGGGCTGTCCCTATGGCGATGGCTGTCTCCCGCTTCCTCTCCCATCCCTGCCATCATTAGGTGCTTGTTTGTGGCTTCTGCAGCCTATTGGCTCATTTTGCCAAGCCAAGTGATGCCACCTTCGGCTGGCACTGCCACCCCTGTTTCCACCAGTTCCCAGATAAGTCTGGGCTGAGGAAGTCCACCCGGGCCAATAGCCTCTCCTGGCAGACATGTGCAGAGGCCGCAAGCTGCTGAACGGTGAAGGTGAGGAGGGGAACGGTGCCAGGGATGGGTATGGAAGGGATGGGTATGGCCTGGGCCTGGGTTTGGCACAGCCCCGTGCTGCTCCTGAGGGGGCTGCAGCCCCTCTCCCTTCCCAGCCGGGCTCCTCCAGGTCTCCGATGCTGCCTGCAGCAGGCTGCCAGCTGCCCATAGGTGCTGGGGATGGTTCCACAGCAGCAGGGCTCCCCCGCCCGGCACCAGCACACTCACAGGGGCTTTGGCCTCAATGGGGAAACACGAGCCAGCTTCTGGGACTCCCAGAGAAGGCAGCTGCCCCCAGGAGCACAGGAAAATTAAGTGCTGTGGAGCATCTTCAAGGTGCAAGTGACCGGTATCATTTTCCCCTCCTTGTTGTCCCCCTGACCATCCGAATAAGCATCACTGCATCTTTTGCTTTTTTAAGGAAAACGTATTTTTTGTGAAAATAGACATGAGTATAATAAAATGGGATATTAAATAAAAGCATACTGTATCACCAACACTGTGGATGCTCTGCTGGCATCATTCACGTACCTCAGGAACTGTCCTCAAAACCAGTACCTCACTGAAATATGCAAATTAAGTACCGCTGAAAAGGACAGAAACCATGTAGTACAAACATCTCTGTGGCTTAGAAAGGGATGTGTCTGAACTCAGAGAACACATCATCTCAAATGAAAATAGCTTCAATCTCTCCATCCCCAGCTCTGCTTTCTAAATGCTCCAACTTGGGAGCAGCCCACTGAAACAGCCAAAGAAAACTGTGACCAAGGCAGACACCAACCAACCAAAGAAATAAATAAATGAGAAAAATAATAAAGAACTAAATCAGGCAGAGTTCCCAGCCAGTGTGCAGTCAAGATGAACCACAGGAGCAGCTTCCAGCAGCCCGCTCGCTCCACAGGCAGAGGTATGGACCCCTTCAAGGTATCACTCCTACCTGTACGGTAATCCTGGTGCTGAACAGGACTGAGGCAGTGTGAGATGCTCCTAGGCACAGCTGCATATTTACAGGTTGACAGAACAAATAACTCACTTCTCAGCCCAGAGACAGCAAAGAGGATTCACGGGAACAGAGAAGTGCAGATTTTCTGTGCAGGAAGTGAAGGAGTTGACACAACCTCCTCTGGACCAAAGAAACACCAGGGTGTGGAGGACAAGGGATCTCTTCTTCCAGGGCCGGGGCTTTGCTGGGAAAAGCCATTCAGCAAACTTACAGCCAGAATATAAGTTCTAATTTAAAGTATTCCCAGGCACCTGGGGCACTGAGGGCTGCCAGGGGCAGGACGCGCTCCTGTGGAGGTAGCTGTGTCCTAGAGCTGAGGCCTCACACACCCCAGTGCCATGACGCTGTGCTCAGAGCCACTGCCCACACTGGGTGGGCACCCACGGCCGCGCTGCAGAGATCGCAGCTCACAGACCCACTGAAGAGTTTTCTCTCTTCAACGTACATTTTTTCCCTGTGAGAACACTCTAGTCAGCTCACTGCAGAGGGCTTCTCCTGAACTGGCAGTCTCTATGGGGATTGCACAGGCAATCTTTACGGAACAACAAATCTCTTATTAACTTCTCTCACTGGACCCAAGTGTTTTGAAGAGCTCTTTTCCTCTGAAGAAGAAGCCTGTCTTCTTTTTACACTGACCAGCTACAGGATTGCATCTGAGAACAGACAGCAATGCCTGCTCTGGACGCTGCTCGCCCAGGCTCAGGGGAGGAGGGTGGTAGAGTAGGAGGAGTTGGTGAGGAGTTGCTCTGCTCAACAGACCCGCCTGGATTTAACTGAGTGGGAAAAAGAGAAAACAAGAGAAAAAGGCACAGGTTAGAGCTGGTGAAGGACATCACACCAACAGACACCTCAGAGAACCCTGCCTTCTCCCAACCAGCTGCCCCTCACCCTGCACGGCTCAACTCCTCTGTGCAGCTGCAGATCCAGTTTGGAAGTTTCCAGGGGGTTTAAACTTTCTTGTACCCATGACCCAGACACTGCCTGAGGTCAGACATTCTGAAATGCCTTAACTTTGGGCCAAGGACAGGACAGCAGAAAAGCCCCACTGAGGACATGGTGAAAGATGCTGTAAAGGAAGCATCTCCTGAGAGCACAGATGAACGGCTCCTGATGCATCCACACATGGCGCCCTGGGCCAGGGGTTGTGGTGGACTCCCAGCGCATGCCGGCGCAGAAGGCAGGGCATTAAAACCAACCTAATAAGAACAAGGGCTGTGCAAGACCTTCAGAAGTTCAAGGAGACTCGCTAAGCCGGGAGACAGAAATTCAGTGTCCTGCAGGGCATCCATCAGATCTCATTGCAGGAGAGTCAAAGTCTGATGCTCTGCAGTGGCACAAATAAGAGTGAAGTTCATGATGGAGTAGGACATTGAGAAGTCTTGGATCATGTGGCATGTAGCAAACGACATGTGTTCCTAAGTCACCTGAGCATTTGGGAATATTAACTGGACTCCACAGTCCCAAATAACAAGCTGTACGCTGCCCCTTTTGGAAAGAGCTTTTAGAAATCAGAAAGCATCCTGGCCCTGGGCTCGCTTTCCTCTTCACAAAATACATATGGCAGGTCAGTTCCAGCAGCAGCCTTCTCTCCATGATCTCGTCTCGCTGGGTTTAGGCATCTGGACAGGGACCATTTCTGACCTGGCAGGACAAACTTTCCCAAGAAGCTGCAAAGTTTAGCAGGGAAGAGGCTCTGGGTTTCTGAGGCCTTGGAGACCACTTGTCCCACTGCCTTCTCTTCCACCCAGCTTTCACAAACCAGCATCTTCCAAGCTCCCAGCTGTACATCCTATGCTGGTGTTACCCAAAACACAACATGAGAGTGGCTGGAGCTGTTTCAAGGAAAAGCCTTCCTCAGGAAACATTCTGCCCTCATCATCAATCTGCTTGCATCCTGCCAAGTTGGGGAGTGCACCAAGAGGGAACATGTTAGTGACAGCGCTGCAGGATGCTCTGCCTGGGGTGAAAGCATTCCTGAGAGCACAGACATCATTCCTGCACAGGCAATGAAGGAGAACCCCAAGCAGCTGCTTGCAGTGCACTGGCTGGAGTGATGCACAGGCACAACGTGACTGCTAGAGCCACAGCACAATTCAATTTACATGCTGTGGGCTGGTTTATTCCAAGTTTCCCAGGGTAAAAGCAAAAGCAGCACTGCTCCATCACCCCACCTTCTGCGTGACAAAGAGCACAAGAAGCAGCTGTGACCTCTCCTCCCCTCATAGGCTGCAGTCATGCTGCTGTAGTCCAGGCACTTTGCTCCAGGAAGAAAGCACTCCTGGTACAAGACGAACAGAAACCTCTTCTCTGAAGTCAGACTCAGTAAATGCAACCCCTATTGAGTCTGTGAAATACGAATTCACTCCTCTAAACAAGATAACAAGGTTTTATTGAGGGACAAAGTCAGTAAAGCAAAAGCAACAGCGCTGGGCGCATGACCGTAGCCAGAGGCACAAGTGATTAGTATTTGTTACAGGTTTATATACTTTCACTATGACATTAGTTACATACATATTCATAATTCCTGCATATAGGCAGGGAATATTATAACTAGCTCCAAGAACTTATTATCATAGGTCTCCTTCTCTTGGCGTCTGCGCACTGCTCTGCGGTGATTGTGGGCAGGGGTCTTGAGGATGAAGTAAGCAGTCTTCCTCTTGTGAGTAGGGATCTTCAAGATGAAGTAAGCAGTCTTCCTCACAGTGTACTTTTCAGCTTTGGCACAGTTGGACACCCCAGTAATCACACAACTAGCTGAAACCAGCTATATCTATAATTCTTTTGACGCCTAGCAAAGATCTAAACCAGTGTGACCTTCCTGCAAAATTTATGGCAGGATGGGCAGACAAGGAGTATCCCAAGCTAGCAGATGTTTGGGAGGCTCTGTCTCTAAGCTAACCGATAAGTAGAAGGATGGTGTGAAATAACTCATTCATGTTTAGTGGGGCCACTAAATCCTGTTATCTCACCACAGACTTCCAACACAAACATTGTTCCTTAAACTAAAGATACTTTAGAAGACTAGTGTGAAACAATTAACTCATGTTTAGTGGGGCCACTACATTCCACAGCCTTACAACAGAAACATTATTCTCTTTTTACAACCTGTTAAGCTAAAAAGTACTTTACATTTTCCAGGCACCAGATTTTCTTATATCAAGCCCCCCCTTCTTTCTTTTACCTTTACAAATTCTTTTGCTATGTGACTCCGTTTTGCTCAAGAGTCCTGACCCTTTTTAACTTGTTGTCTAACCTTGTGTCTTTAGCGAGCTTTGTTTCTGTTATTGTAAACTCGTACAGTTATAGCCGCATAACCACAGCTATGACTTGCGAAAGCCAATACATTTACGTGTTTATCACAAGTCAGTCCTGAGCAACCAGCAGCGCTGCAGACATCACACACAAACGATCCAAAACCATTCCTCATCCTGCCTCTTTTCTCCCAGCTGCTGGTTCGCCCCACCCCTGCCCCAGGGCGTTTTAGGGGTGGGGTTACGGATCTTGCTTGTGGCTCGGAACAGGTGTGTGTCTGAAGAGAGGGGTGTTTCTGCTCTGTGGCCTCTGGTAAGTTCTGGTTGTGATCCTGCTGCGGTGCCGGGCTGTTGCGGTCTTAATGTCTTGCTGTGTGTGGCTGGTTTGTTTCTGTGTTAGGAGTACACTATGGGCTCGGAGAAGGAGAAAAGGGGGGAGGCAGAATGGAGTCGGTGAAAACACCGGTGGCTTGAGTTCTATTTAGCTTTTCTTGATCAGATTCATCACTTTGACTTACACCATCCTTATTCTGTACTTTGTAACCCTTTCTTAAGGAAGCATCTTAATGAACTTAGAAAACATTCTATTGACACAAGCCTCATTGTGAGGCAGAGAAGATGGGGTTTTTACTGTTTGGAAACCTGGGTGACTGCAGTTCTTGAAGCTTCTTAAACTCCTGCAACTGTTTTAGGCTTTGAAAAGAAGTTCTGAGCTTCTTAGGGATTTACAAATAATAATTTCTCCTAACATTTTTCTTTCAAGTAAATCTACCAGCTAAGTTGACATCAATGCTCCTACTGGTAAGAGGGGTAACATAATTCGAGTATTACTTTCTGCTATATATATTTTTATCTTAACACAGTCATACCTAACAAGGGAACATGATTAAAAGTAAATACTGATTATTAATGAAAGGCATCTGAAAAGCTACCTTGAAGTGTGGAGTAGAGCTTTCTGGTTGCTGGCTCAAAAGGACAAAGAAAAGTTGTTTCACTGATGCTGAACTTGTCTTAAGCAGAAAGAGCTGCAAAAGACTTCAGAATAACATTTTCTTATTAGTGGGCTGAGATTCTGTATAGTTTTATTGCCTTGAAAGTGTGTAAAGTGTGCAAATGCCAGCAAAAAAGGCCAGATTTTGCTCATATACCTTTAACTTTTATTTGGAAGATCTTCTGAGGCTATCTTCAGGCCAGAAGAAATTACTGGTAGTATAAAGAGTAGGTGGAAGGAGCTTCTGAATGGAATGACTAGATATAAGTGTAAGATGTGTCTACTTTTTAGTTTAGTATTGCTAAATAATAAATGTCAACGATTCGTATCCTGATTTTATTACTGTGGTTGCAAGTTTTGTAAAGAATATTGTGTGCAAAAGAGAGCCTGAAGAACCAAGGCTGAAGCCTGACAACATCTTGTACATTAACAAAAATCAGATGTTAAGTATTACAGAAACACTGTGTAATTACAGAATTATGCAGTAATTACAAAGACACTGCTTCAAAGTTTTAATGTCCATTGTTTCCTTTCTCTCTTTTAAGGATTTGATGGTGCCATTTGCTTTAGAGGTGGGGGCCTGAAGTCCCTTTGTTTCAGGAAAGGAAATTCATAGCGGAGCAAGGAATTTTTCCCAAGTCTTCTGTCCCAGATTATCAATATTACTGAGACTGTCATTCCCACACTTTACAGTTTTTGGTCCATGTCCCTGGATTGTTTTGGTTTTGTTTCATCAGAAGCATACATTTGACTGGCCAAGGTTTTTACAGACTCCTTTATCACTGCCTGATTAAAATAAAACAGAAGATGCCCAGGGAAAGAGTGACTTTGGCTGCCTTCTTCATTTGTTATCTTATTGTTGGAGCGGAAGCTGCCCTCTGCCTAAGGTGGGTACCTATCAGTGGTAGTATATATATATTTGAATCCCAATTTCCTATCTGAATTGCTTCATACCTTTAAGAACTTCCCAGTAACTGTCATAAACGTCAGCATCCTGGGGGCAGGGTAACTAAGAAGCTTTGAAATGTCTGAACTTTTCTTTTTCTGTGCAGGACAACCAAATTGGGAAGCAAAGACATTCTCAATACTTAATTAGACTGTTCTTAATTTAAATCTCTATTGATTTAAGTTTTTAGTTAACCCTAACCTTAGCGTTCTTGGTTGTGATTAAAATACTGTGTTCATTTGCATATTCTGTCAGTCTGGAGTTAGGGAAGCTGGGAAGAAAAAGGCCCGTAGGGAAAGGCCTCCATTTTTGTTCTGCCAATATGTGTCTGTTTGGCATTACTCATAACAAATGACTCCTTATTTCTTATGCTGTTCTCTTAATTAAGAGGGCTCTGGTGTATAAAAGTGAAGCCTACAGTGGTCGACTAATGGTTCTTCTGGGGATGGATGCTTCACTGTGACAGAATGGTCAAAACATAGGTTAAACAGACATTTAATTCCACAGTTTTCTTTCTGAATCCATGCAGGTTTTCACAGCCTTTTTCTATTATAATTGTGGCAGGAGCATCCACGATCCCAAAATGCAAGAACTGGACTTATCAGATACACCAACAAAAGTAAGCCTGAGCTAAAAATAAATAAATAAATAAATAAATGTTAAAGGCAAAAGCAGCTCAATGGGTCAGCAAAATAGCACCTTTGGTGTACAGGAACTAGCTATAGTTAGAAATCTGCTTTCGGCTGTAAGCATCAAGCCTAGCAGTAGGTGTCAGCAGTTCAGAACAACATAAGCTATACCCCAGGAACTCGGCGGACATATAGACCGAGATGTTTAAGGTATCCAGAGTGAGAGTTAAATCCTGATGAGCTGCCGCGTGGGGAGTTCCTCATGAGGTCTGAGATGTGTCTGGGCCTCAAATACGGAACACATTCCTCCTGAAGGGCAGAGAGGCCAGCTCTCCTAGCTTCCGAGGAGAACAGAGGTGAAAACCAATAGCACAGCTTGGGCTGTTTCAGTTCCTGCTGCTAACGAAGCTCCCTGCGCAAGCAGCGGACATCTCTCGGGTTGAACCTGCTGCACCCCGCTTAGGCTCTGCTGCTGCCTGTTGTTGCCGGGTTTTCTTTTCCATGGAGTTCCGTTTCGATGGCCGGGGAGGGGGTTAACCGGGAGGGGCCGCGCTGCTGGAGCTCGGCACACGAGGGGTGCGTGTGTGCGCAGAGGCTCTGCCCGCTGCCGGTGTTTGAGCGCCACCCAGCGGCGCGGCGCGGCACCGGGAGCCGGCGGTTGCCGTCGGCTCTTGCTCTGGGGGATGGAGTTAAAGCAGCGCGCACGTGCGCCTCCCCCCTGCAAAGCGCACTGTAATTCCTCGCCGTGATTTGAAATATTATTTTCAGAGTTGTTTATCCGCCGTTGTGGGGGTAGGTAAAGTTTGTAATCTCTGCGAAATTGTGCTCCTTCTTTGTTGTGAGCGTAGTCACCTCTTGGCTTCCTTGGCTTAATACAGCAGTGAGGCGCATAGATGATGTGCCATTGACTCAGGGAAGGTTCTATGGTCTGTAGCAGAGCCAAAGGCAGTAGTGATAATATTGAATAGTGAGCAAAAATCGCTTCCTAATAGTAAGTTGACACACTCTGAGATGTTTTCAGACTCTAGTGACTTCTCATGGAATCATAGAATAGTTTGGGTTGGAAGAGTACTTCAAAACTCATATAGTCCAACCCCTTGCAATGAGTAGGGACATCTCCAACTAGATCAGGTTGCACAGAACCACATCCAGCCTGGCCTTGAATATCTCCAGGGATGGTGCATCTGTCACCTCTCTGGGCAGCCTGTGCAAGTATTTTACCAGCCTCCTTGTAAAGACGTTTTTCCTCACATCCAGCCTGAATCTCTCCATGTAGAGCTACCATGAGCAGGAGTGGGGTGAGATGCCCATAACCTGTCTCTAAATCATCCCTTAGAAAATTGAGGGGTAAGATGTTGCTCAAAATAAGACCTGTCTGGAAATAAAATTTATATAGACTTACCCATGATGAAATTAAGCATGCCTGCTGGTTCATGAGCAACTAGATGTTCATGAAATGAAGATAGAATGAAATACTAGAGTGTTGAATTTTCATTTTATAAAATGGGCAAGAATATTAGGTGCTATTTTTGTTTTCAGTTTAGTCTGCAGGGCGAAACACATTTCTTTAGAAGAAATCCCAACCATAGACTCTTGTCTTCATGCATGAGTCAGATGCTGCAATCAGACCTCATAGCTATTAGCTGCCTATTAAGCTATTAGTTTTCTCTTAATTTTCACTTTAAACTGTCTAAACAGTGTGCAAAAAAATAAATTACCTTCTGAAGTTTGCAATCCATAGAGTGGCTCAAAAGACGTCTGACCAGTTTCGTGTCTAAAAAGGTATTGAATATAATACAAAAACTAATGCTGGAAGAATCAAGTAAGAGTACTTGTTCAAATCTGAGTGGCCTGACTAAAGACAAGGAATGAAGGTATGTACACACTCTGAAAGAACGACTTCCTGCATCCTCCTTTCTTCTCCTTTCAGGCCCCTTTTTGGGAAGAAAGGGGGAAAAAAAATCCTGTTGCCCAATTCAGAGCTGTGGAATGTGCACAGTTCCAGCAGGGATGAAGGGTGGTTTTGTGTCCATCTCTTACTATAACATTCTGGATTGTTTTTTTGGTTAGGTTTTTTTTTGCTTGGTATTACCTCCATTGAAAGAAACCCAAAGCAGCAAATAGTCTGGAGTACAAGTCTTCTGCTTAAACTGCTGATTTGACCTAAAAACTCAGGACCTTGTTGGAAAGGATTTTGTTCTGGGGTAGATCTGGTCAGTGCAAAGCAGGTGGTGGTAAAAGGAAGAAGTGACTGGTTGGGTGACAAAGACAAGGCTAGGTAGCTAAGTAGTGTGTGTAAGCAAACAACTGTCAAATTTACCTTGTCTAGCAAACGTCTCTTCTGTAGAAAGGCTGTTTTTAGCTCTGGCAGCTCACTGAGATGTTAGTGAAGTTTATTACTAATTTTGCATATGCAATTCCTGTGAGATCCTTGCAAAGTTGCGCACTGTGAGATCTTGGATGCACGATGGAATATTTTGCTGCTGTTTACATTTCCTTTTCCTTGTCCTCAGGGTATAGCACTTCAGCACTTTTGCAAAAACACAGGCTGGCAGCTTTTTTTCTCTGTAAAGTCCTTGTAAAGCAGGAACTGCAAGGAGCATTTCCTTTCAGTTTGTAGTGGTTGGGCTTCATAGCTGGAAATGACCATAGTGATTGAAGTTCCTCATAGCCCTAAACCAAAACTGACTCATAGCTTGGTGTGCTAAGGAGATACTTCATCTATGGTGTCTTTCTGCATGGGGAAATATGCACAACCCCAGGGCGCATGAAAGCACAAGCTTGCAGTCTCAGCCACCTCGTGAGGAGGAGAATTACGGAGCTGCTGCGGCACATGGGAGACAAGGTCCAGCCTTGTCTGTGTCAAGGAAGAGTCCGACAAAGAGAGATTACCTGATAGCTGCTGTGCTGTACTACGCAGATTTAATCAACTTCATGGACTGGTGCCTTGTACCAGGTGGGAGCCTATTTTCTCCTTCTAAGCAAAAAGGTAAGTTTTTAGCAGCTTTGCTTATGCCATAGTCACAAATGTTTTCTAAAGTAAGGATATACTTTCTGTCTTTGATCTTTCTCACTTATCTGCATTAGTCTTTTGGTCATACTTTGAATTAAATGTACAATTATAAATCTAGAAAGATGAATGATGGTTTAGTTTCTAATGGTTAGTAGAATGCTTATAAACATCACATCTCTTAAATACTTAAGATTCATGTTTTTAAATCTTAGTCTCTTACAAACATACTTTAGCATGGAGAGCAACTGGTCTATTTTTGTGTCTGGATTCTACAGAGATTTGACTAAGAAGCTTCCACTTACTGTATACTGCATATTACCAGGCCTTCTTTGGCTCTAGTAGAGTAGGTATGGCATTCCTTTACGTGAAGAATAGAATCCCAGAATAGTTAGGGTTGGAAAGGACCTTAAGATCAAGTTCCAATCCCCCTGCCATGGGCAGGGACACCTCACACTAAACCATGTCACCCAGGGCTTCAGCCAGCCTGGCCTTGAACACCACCAGGAATCGAGCATTCACAACTTCCCTGGGCAACCCATTCTGGTGCCTCACCACCCTTTAGATAGAACAGTGATGCCAGTCTCCCTATTAAAAGGACAAGAACTATGTTGTCTTTGTGCAAGTTTGTGTAAGAGGAAGCTTAACTTCCTCATGACCTGACAGTGGTGTGAGTTCTGCAATGAAGAGTGTAAAGAAGATGGAGATCCGTTTCTTTAAGTGTCACGTACTAAATTTACACCTCGTTTTCTAATAAATAATACCCTTCTTCCAAAATGTGATATTTAGGTTTCTTTATTTATTTTTTTTTTTAAACCTAGCCATAAGAGCAAAGCATTGCCCCTATTAACTGGTGGGGAATCTGAGTTTTCCCTCCCATGGATGGGGCTTGGAGCAACCTGGTCTAGTGGAAAGTGTCCCTGCCCGTGGCAGGGGGTTGAAACTGTGTGAGCTTTAAGGTTCCTTCCAACCCAAACAAGTCTGGGATTCTGTGTAAACTGTGGTCTGTGTCAATTCTTAGGTTTAGCATCTCTGCTTAGCATGTACCATGCTTCCAGGGATCCGATTTGTAAATTAAGAGGAAATACTTGCTTAAATAGCTTGCTATAATTTACTTCCGAGTGTCCTGGAAATCACAAAGTTTTCAAAACTTTGGAGGAAACCCAGTGGATGGATTGCTAAATGTGGAATTAATATGGAGTGACAGTACACTAACTCATTATTTTTCCTACTAAGACCATTCAGAAACTAAAGACTGAGTATCTCTCTACATTGAGAGGCTGGTGGGTTTAGGAGTTGAAGCTTATTTGCTTTTGAATACTTAACCACACATGTAAGAGGAAAGGAAACAAGTAGGAGTGCATGCTGAATGATACTACAGGACTGTTAGTGAGGAACTTCAGGGTAGGGGTTCTGTTGTCAAGTGACTTTGTGAAGGGCAAGGGACAGGAGAGGATGAAACTATCTTGAAGCAAGAACAGGCTTGCTGGGAGGAAGTATTAAGTGCAAGCAGTCATTTGGCTCATTCCAAGCTTTGAACTATTTAGTTCCTGTACAAGCTAAGAGCTTAGTGTTTTCAAGAAGATTTGTGAAGTGCCTATGTTAATATATGCTCAGTTTCTTGAGTGAGTTACCTTCAGGAACAGGTACCTCACTCAAGAGCAGAGGTAGGGATAGTGCCGAAGCCTTAGCTGTCCATATGGATGAGCACATTGTTAAATGTAAGTGAAGAGGGAAGTGAGGGGGAGGCTTGAATGTTTGTTAAAGAGTAAGCTGGTGGCAGTTACCAACTTGTGGTTTCCAGGCAGTTTTGCTCACAGGCTTTGACAGAGTTTGCATCAGTCTTCACACAGAAAACAAGCCACTTGTCTGTGGAGTTGAGTGTAAAAGACACTGTAGCACTGTAGAGCAGGGACCTCCTGCTAACATCCCCCTGTGCTCTGCTGTGTGCAGATCGGGTGGAGGGAGCAAAGCAGACAGTTTACACACAACTTGTTTCCCTAAGGAGTGGCTTCATCCTTTTAAAAATGCTTTGATTTTGACTATTTTGGCAAAACTGAAGCTACATGAGAAAAGGTCTCTTTTAATTTATATTTCTTAGTATCAGAGTAGAATTATGCTTATTTATAGCAGTTTCTTCTGGTATTTTGTTTTCAGGATTATAGTGCAGAAATGGAAGCTAGGGGAGATGATAGATCTGCAGCCTTGGCATGATGTAGAGATGAAAATGACTGTTTTTGTCTCACAAGCATCCATGCAAACATTAGTGCCAGACCCATGGGTCTTCCATCAGTTTGTTGCTTGTGTGACTCAGACTTCTGGCTTTGGACGACTCTTCCAACCTTTCTCCACAGCTATTGGATGGGTAGAAATCAAGATGGAATTTCTGTCAGCCTTTTATCAGCAATAGAAATGATTGGCTTTTAGTGATGTTTCTCTGTCATTGTCACCACTAAATGTTACTGTGTAAATCCAGTTACTGATATCTCATCCTATCTCTGCAAAATTATCATGGAAATATGAACAGAATTACCCAACTGGGACCACAGTGTAAATTCCAGTAGTATTTCCATGGCTATGAGCTGATTCAGCCACCCTTGGCTAATGAAGGCTGTAGCCATTTGCATCCTGACAAATCCAGCATGCAGTAATTTGAATACTGTATATACTGAAACTCTTAACAGTTATTCTTAACAGAAGGAATTTCAATTCATCTTAACATTTTAAGGTCAATAATACTGTTTTTGGATTAGCTGTATGATGATAGCTGGCTGCAAAACTTCCCTACTGTTTTGTTGCACTTGTGTCGATTAAGCTTAGAAATGGAAGTTGTTTCTGTGCTTCTGTACTCATGGTACAAAAGAAACAGAACAGTTGTAATTGAAACAGTGGCTAAACTGATTCTTGTAAGGCCGCCGTAGTAGAAAATCATGACTTTTATCTTTAGTGGTAAGGATTTTTAATTCTGTGTATCTGTACTTGTGGTAGAGTCATGATTTACATCTGTGTGCAGCAGGTCTTGCAAGCCCTGTTCTCGAAATAAATCTTTGAGTTGGCAAATGAGGGGAATTACAAGGAATGAGCAGGATCATTGAGTGACTCTGTTGCAGGCATCCTGGTAGACATACAGAAGTACCTCAGGCTCAGTGATGGGGATACAGGTCTGCTGCAAAGAGGTAATAAAATCTTTTCAGTTTTGAATAGCTTGCTTTGCCTTGCATCTATGCGGCCTGATCCTAAAACACAGTCTACTTATTTCTCCTCGTTCCTTCTTGTGTGTGGTGTCGCTCACTTCCACTTGTGGGCAGGCTGACTATAATGCAAACCTGTATGTCTTTGGTTCAGGGAAGACTGGAGTTGTGTGCTTCAGGAATCCCACACTATGTGAATCATTAAAGATGAAGCAATTTCTTAAGAAGTACAGAACTTGAGCAATTCCCACATGTTTTAATTTTGTATATATATGTATTATAACCTGCATTTATCTTTTTCTAAATATCGATCTACCTACTAGTTGTACAAACTCAGCCTTCAACCTCTGCCCCCAAAATAACCTGGGTTTGTTTGAAGCATGAGGAGTACATAGAAGGAAAATAATTTGACCCATGTTGTCTTTGATCTTTCTTGGGTTTCCAGTCTTCATCCTGTGTTACATGCTGGCTGTCCCTGTCTTTGGTTACCTTGGTGACAGGTACAATAGGAGCTGGTATTTTCTTCTGCTCTGGTGTTACATGAAGCAGTTCATTCATCAGTGAGTTGGTAAGTTGCTTTTTTAGAGCCTTCTGAAAATAATTTGCGTATGTCTTGCAGGAGTCAATAGTCTTTAATCACATTTGGAAAAGCTGTCAATGAGCACTTGCTCCCCAGGAATGGATTAAATGGATTTTGTGTAGGAAAGCTTAATGGGATGCTGGAGTCCAGCCTAGGCAATGGAGAAGCCACCCATTACTGTTGTGGTTGATGAGATCTTAGTTTTGTCCTGAATGTTTGTTGACCATGACCTTATAGTGTTGCAGCTTGTTCAGCAAGCTTGTGTTCTGTTTGCCATATCCTGTCCTTGCCTCTGGTTATCCCTCTAAGGAATCACTACAGTGCAGAAAGGAGAAAGGACAGCAGTGGGATGCTGTCCCAGTCCCTGGTGAGGGCACGGCTGTGCAGGGCTCTGTGCTTGGCAGGGTTCTGCGGGGCTGGGATTGCCACAGGGCATGTGCGCATCAGAGTTCTGCCGATGCTGCGGGCCACTTGGCCTTCAGCACTGGTCTGGAGCAGGGAGGCAGATCTGGGAGCATGCTGCTCCCCCCACAGTGGCACTGAGAAGGCCCGAGCTCGTCGCATCTTGGAAGCTAAGTGAAGCAAAGAGTCAACCATCCTTAGCAGGTGCAAGTGCTCACCACTATCAATACATAGCTTATATTTTAACTTAATACATATACATAGACTTCCCAGGAATTAGTTAGCATGTCCCCCCCATTCCAAGAACTGGTTACATTTCTCTGCATCTTTAAGAGTTATTTCACACAAAACATTTCTATTCCTAGAAGCAGCTTTCTTAATCATAATAGTTGCCTTTATCATAACAGATGTCAGCCAGTTGGCACTGCTTTACAGCCATGGTTTGGGTTTGAACGTATAACTACACTTCATTTTATGGTATTCGGGTCTTCAGATAACTTTTTTTTTGTTTTTTTTTTTTAACTGCAGTAACTCATGCAATATTACAGAAGCCACTTGACAGAACACTAAAATCCTTGGAGATGCAGACTGACTATTGAAGTTTTGCTTAAATACATATGTTTATGTAGAAAAAAGGCAGCATTTTAAGAAAAAAGCATCCTAACTCTTTGGAGAAAAACTGATTATGCAAGGCTATGTATTGAATAATGATATATCCAAACCCAGATGAAATAAAATGTTGACATAATCTGAAGATGACCATAGGTAGCCATTGGGACTGATTGACATCCATGTCTAAGTTTATAACTTTCACAACTTTGCTCAAATAACTTTTGACCAAAAAAAGCATAAATAAAAAAAGTCACTATTTTCAGCCTAATCTTTCATTAGAACATCTATGAAACCTCCTTTGTCATATTTACAAGGGTCAGTTTGGAGAGCTTCTCCCCCACTCATAAACAAAATGAAGGATTTGATTACCAAGACCAGCCAAGAAGTTTTGCCAGAGCATGAGAACCAGCACAAATGATTGCAAATGAGCAACCTTGTGCACATTTGGGAGTTAGAACCCATGACCTCTACTTAGCAAAATCTTAAGCCGTAAGAAAGTAAGTTCAGAGACCATTAAAATTTGGGTATGGGCAAGTCTGAGACAAAGAAATTGAAGAGCAGAGGGAAATGATAAAAATGATTGTATGCTTTGTCCATCATAGGAAACGCTAACCCAATGCCTAGAATGGCCTGTCATTTGATTACAAGCTTAGGGAGCTAGACAGAGCTGGCTGAAGTTTGTTGTCATCCAACACAAAGTTCCTGGTCTGTATTTAGCACAGACTCTGCAAGTGTTTCCATTATAAAACCAAACACCCACACAACTCAGCTTTTTGAGGTTAGCAATTTTCAATTAACAGTTTGAAAAAATCCAGACTTCCAAAAGAGCATGGAGAACGAGTGTTCCCATGCAAGGGACTTGATGAAATTTTGTCTGGCTGCACAGGAAAAAGAGTGATCCTAGCAGTGTGCCTATACATCTTCATAAAAGCATTCTTGTTCTTCAGCCCTACCATCACTGCTGAATTGTATTGCAGCATAAAGAGTAAACTACATAGGGGGCATGCCAAAGCTAACTTGCAGGTAACTGAGGGGAAGATCACACTGTCGAGATGATCACGATGTTGTGATGATGTTGCATCTATGAAAATGCAGGCCCCACACTTTGCTCCCTCATCTTTGTCCCATTCTTCATCCTGGGAGGCTGTCTTCTGCTCTTTATACTTTGGGCAGGGCTATTTTCTAGGCTCAGGAGTTGTCAGAATGTCCTGTTTAACCGAGGATTTTCACTTGGTGAAACTCACTTTGATGGCTTTTTATTCATACCTGTTATAAAAAAGAACAATATTTATGCTTTGAGATGATTGCTGTGCCAAAGGAATGGAAAAGGCAGATGGGGCTTTGAGCAACCTGATCTAGTGGAAGGTGTTCCTGCCCATGGTAGGGGGCTGAAACCAGATGAGCTTTAAGGTTCCTTCCAAAGGAAACCGTTCTGTGGTACTATGGCTGCTTAATGACATACCATTTCTTCCTTTTGGCAAAGCTCAAAATTATCCAAAACAGTCTTTCTGTGCCCTCTAGTGGCGTCACAGCTTAGTGACATAATTGGCACTTCAGCCAGAAACCTCTTCCGATGATGTTTCTGATCAAAACGGTAGCAGATGCCAGCACTCTTTATAAATCAGACAGCTTCATTCTGTTCTTTTGTTTCTTGCTCCCAGGAGGCGAGTATCAGGCTCCCATCTTTAGGTTGGGACTGATGGGCACATCATTAGCAAGGATGTTTTTTGACATGCACATGCCTCTTGGCCCCCATCTCTTCAGACTGTAATCTAACAATCTAGAAGTGCCAACATCATCCTTTCAGGGATATCCTTTAGCAGAGGGTGGCAGATGTTTTCTGGAAAGAGGGTGACATTTCTTTATACCCTTTGAATTAATCTCTTGGTTGTCCACCTTCTCCCTTAAGTAACACAAAAGTTGGGGTAAGAGGCTGGCTTCCAAACCAAAATTTGGCATTTTGCCTCTGGCCTGACCAGAAGTTCACAGACCCAAAGTGGTTTGGAAGAAGGATATGAATTCTGAAAGGAACAGTACTTTCTTGAGCAACTAATGCAAGTTCCTCATAAGAAAGCAGTAATAGTGGCTTAAGAGCCCCTCGATTAGGAACTAGGACCCTGATCTTCCTAGGGACACATAAAAGCAGTACCTTGGAATATTACCAGCAGCTTCACTCGCTGCACCTGACTCCGCACACAAAAGAAAGGGCAGGAGTTGATTCTTGGTCCACTAAGCATGGGCTGTCTTAAGGTGCAGGGAGGGAGAAATTTAACTCCTGCAATTATTCTTTATTTATCTTTTGCTGGCGAGAAAAAACTCTCTACTCCTTTCCCTCTTGCCTGCACACACATAACACAGATAAGTCACAGTGCTTCAGTTACTGTCTTCTCCAGGTACTTTGGGGATCACCCCCTCTGCAATGGAGCCTGCAACATTTCCATGCAGCTCCAAAGGTGAGTTTCTCAGTTGTTCTGGAATACTTTGTGCAACCAAAAGGCACTGTCCTGCTCTTATGAGAGCCTTCGCAAGGGAAGGGTAAATAAACCAGTCCAAATACTACTAAATTCTAGCAAAAGCTTTCAAGAAGGTACTGTTGGGTGGTTTTTTTTTTGTTGTTGTTGTTTTTTTGTTTTTGTTTTTTTTTTTTTTTTAAAGTATGACAGAGTGTGAAAAAGGATCCCAAATCAATAAATGCCATCTTTAACTGGAAACCTGCAGTCTCCTTTAATGGAACACTGTGCTCTCCCTTACATGGCAAGGTTTACTGACTCCTGTGAAATGCCTCCCAGACAACAGACTTTATGACTTAACATTGCCTTCTCCACTAAGCAGTTAGCAGCCTACAACAGTGATCCAAGACGTGATGTAGTTTTACTAATACCATGTGCACACAGAAACACAGTGCCTGTAAGTCAGATGGCAGCTGGGAGGGTTGAGGTGAAAATAAGCTCATTCAGAATCAAAGACTCACCTTGAAATGTGGGACTCTTGTCCCTGTGCCCAGCAAGCAGAACCCACTAGATGGCATCCACGCGTTGGCTTTGTCCTTGCAGGCTCCTGGGAGCTCTGCCCCATGGCTGGCTTGAAAATTTGGAAGCCCAGGAAGTGTTTCAGGATCTTTCCATTAGTGCCTTCCCCCTGTTATTTTAATCTCTTCTTTCCTCCCCTGACGGTTTAGCTTTTTCAATACGTAGTAATAGGTAGTTGGTTTTTTTTTAAATGAGCAGCTCTCTTTGTTGTTTAATGCTTAACTAGAACTTAACGTTTCCTAGTACAATATACATTGTTTTATAGAATAAAAAGCTGGGTATTTTGAATCCAGACAGCATTAATGCATGTATTTTGCAATTTATCATCTTTAGTAACAGCAAGAAGAGTTGGCTTCAGATGTACAGAAAAAGTGAATAAGTCAAATGTCAGTAGTTATGTCTCTGAAAGGTGACTTTGACTGTTTCATCCCTAGTCAAACCCTTAGTCACTGCCTGCTAAAGAAATATTTTGCCTATCTTCTTCTGCCATGTTTCCAAAAAGTTGTTTCATGGGACATTAAGCATCTAAACCAAAAGGTTATTCTTTCTTCTGAAAGAGTCCTAAACTTCAATTTTGCAAAAAGAAGTTATTTGTATTTACAAATCATCATAAGTAGTGCAATCCTTCTGTATTAAAGGAATTGCTTTATAATTGCTATAAAGAAATTGGTTTTGGTCTGAACCTTGATTCTCAAGGAGTTAATTGTAAAGCAGTTGCCTTTGGCTTCAGTGCAGACACCATTAAACAGGAGCTCCTGCAAATTAATGAGGAGCATACTTGTCTAGCTGTTTGTTCACAGAAAAGCAGATTTTAAAAGCTACATTGCAACAAGCTGCTTACATAAGTAGAAAGGGAGATTCAGGTGGTTTTGATATTCAAATGTCACATAAATCTTTAAACTCCAGGCTGGGCATTCATTTCAAATGAATGCCTCATTCACCAGCTCCCTGAACAAAAACACATATTGGGCTGCGAAGTGGAATTTTAATCCCTCAAGTTCTTCAGACTCATTTGTTCTGTCACCTTCTCCCAGCATCCCCCCCCCCCCCCATCCAGGGCATCCCTCCTAATACCAGCCACAGGAACCCACCTCCTTTCACCCGTGCAACCCATCTCCTCCAACACCTTCACAGTTCTCCCTTGCTTTGATCTCCAACTTCCCACTCTCAGCTTTCTTACCAAAGGTAAGAAAGTGGGTAAGAATTGACAACAGCCTGATTAGCTGGGAAGGGGAAAGCTAAGACAGAGACTCAGCAACCATTTCGTATTTATTTTGGGGATGCTAAACATGATAAACAAGAAACAACTTCTAATAACTGAGTAACACATCAAAAGGCAGCGTGTTTGTCAGAGTCAGTTCACTGACATTTGCTCAAAGCTGTCTCTGCGTTCACAACCCCAGAGCTTCAGGGCTAAAATAAGAAGGTTCCCAAGACACCCCATTCTGTTAAGGTCAAAACCAGTGCTAGCAGACATAATATGATAGACCAAGACTACACTTGGTGATAAGAAAAAAATTGGTGTTCTGCAGCTTTCACCATTTAGTTGCACTTCTGGATTAGCATTAGCACAGAGTAGGAAAGATATCCAGACTGCTGAAGACACAAGTTTTCCTACTTAACTACCTTTCAGGAAGAAGCTGTGTCTTAAAAAATAAGCAAAAAGTTAAATGACAGGTTTGATTAAGTCCACTAAATGCCCATTGCCAGAGGGAGGCAAGATTCAGGAAAAAAGAGATGGGGAACCTCATTCCTTTTTTTCCAAGGGCAAAAGTAACCTACAGGGGAAGCAGATATTGGAAGCAAAGGGGAAGTCCCATCCCTTCAATTTGGTCTCACAAATCGAAAGATAAAAAGGACATGGAACTGTTGGAACAAGTCCAGAGGAGGGCCACAAGGATGATCAGGGGACTGGAGCACCTCCCGTATGAAGACAGGCTGAGAGAGCTGGGGCTGCTCAGCCTGGAGAAGAGAAGGCTGCAAGGAGACCTCATAGCAGCCTTCCAGTACCTGAAGGGGGCCTATGGGGATGCTGGGGAGGGACTCTTCATCAGGGACTGTAGTGACAGGACAAGGGGTAACGAGTTAAAACTTAAACAGGGGAAGTTTAGGTTGGATATAAGGAAGAAGTTCTTTACTGCGAGGGTGTGAGGCACTGGAAAAGGTTGCCCAAAGAAGTGATAAATGCTCCACCCCTGGCAGTGTTCAAGGCCAGGTTGGACAGAGCCTTGGGTGATGGTCTTGTATGAAGTGTCCCTACCCACAGTAGGGGGGCTGGAACTAGATGGTCCTTTCCAACTATTGTATGTTTCTATAAAAGCTGGGTTTCAGGATCACACCAGCTGCAAACAGGCCTTAAAATCACAGGGCATCAAGCTGATAAAACCCCATGCGACAGCATGGACACCAAGCCCTTAGCAGCATCCTCTCACTCAACAGATCTGTTCTTCAAGGTCTGGGTTACTGGATAATGTTATCTTAGTCTAAAAAACACAGGAGAGAAGAGCCAGGGCCACAGCAGACATCAGCCACCCCAGTGCAGGTGGTCTGTGCCGCTCTCCATAGGGGCTGCTTTTTCCTAGGAGCAGCCCCTAATTCAGAAACCCCTGCAGATTATTTGCCTGTTTCATTTCCAAGCCAAAACAGAGGACCAGGTTACTTTTGGCAGCTTCAGTTTCGGCAAAGACATGGCATAGGCTAAGGTTGAGTCAAGAGAGCTGCACAGGAAAGTAAGCAGTTCTCACTTGAAGCAAAGAACAGACAAACCCAAGTGAAGATAGCAGAAAAGGTGTTAGCAAAAGTGACAAGAACTAGCAAAACCACTCTAGAGGTAGAAATTTAGTGTCACTTGTTCGTAGGTTTAGGTTTACTGCATTCTGCTGACAGAGCTGGAACACAAAGACTAACTGCAGCAGCAAACTACAGAAGACCAAATTCTGATTCATGTTAGCGACAAAAAGCTCAGAAAAGTATAGGCTACAGTCCTTCATTGCACTGAAATACCACCTTTGCAAACCTGGCCATTCCCAAATCCCGGCCTGGTGGTATCGTGATGGGCCTGGCTCATATACCTGTGTCAAGGCTGCAAGCTCAGAGCTGCTTCAGGAGCAGCTCTGTGCCACTGCAGTCACAGCCTGAATCCTACACCACAACCTAAATGGCATGGAAACGTTTGCTGCTGCATTTCCAGCTTGCTGGAGCAAATGTTCAAACACTAATAAGTTCTGTTTGAGTGAAAATGAGCAGTTACAGTAAACTCAATTCCCACTTCCAAGAGCAAAATTCCCTCTGATTTCATTTTAAATACCAAATCCTTCCCCCCTCCCCCCCAGCTGAGCACAAACATCCGGAACTGCTCTGGTTTAGCTTTTGTGTATGTATTTAGTGGATGGCCAGAGGGTTAGAAACTGCCAAAGAACTCTAATCTTAGGAGTTTACATTAACTAATTTCCATGGGATACAGGATTCATTTGCCAAGTTTCAGAGACAAGCACAGCTTTTGCAGTTGAGTTGCAGCTCCTGAAAAGAACAGTCAATAAACAGAAATACCAGATATGTATCCCTAATTCATCTTCATCCCCAAGTATTATTATACTGGGCTAAGCTGTAACATTTAACCGTGTGTGAATTAAACAGCTTAAGCCACTCTGCTGGTCCCAGTCATCTTTGGGGGGGGGGAGGGTGGGGTGGCGATGGGGAGGAGAGATGTGGAAATAGCCTCAGCATGGGTTTCTCTTTGGCAACTCTAATTTTACAGGTAACTAAACTTCCATCTGAGGTTTGTAGGAACAACTATCACACTATCACTGCCAAAAATAGATTTAGGTGGTCAGGCCGTTAAAACTCTCAATCTCTAAGATGATGGACTTCTAAACCTGTGTTTCAGCAACAAAGCAGGCAGGATTCATGTAAATACTGCAAGTTTACAACTCCTTGCAGAGTTAAATGCATTGGTGTAACAAACATTTGGCTTCGATGATGCCCACACATTGGGAACAGAAGTGGTTTTGGGGAGAGAAGGTTAAAGTGGAAGTGATCTTTTGGTATAGAGTCCACAGGATCTTAATCTTGGGGAAAAATAAGTCAGTATTAGAAAAAACTGAAGACAGAAGAGAAGACAGACCTAGTTTCTGAAGAGAAGCATATCTAGCCCAAGTTATTATTTATCGAGATAGATCACAAAATAAGTTATTTAATGTAGATTAATTAGCCGTGTTTGTGTGCCTATGTACACATCTGTGTATGGATACGGACTTATGGACAGCAAACCTACAACTGTTACCTAAACAATAATAATTCTGCAGAAAGAAGGATCAAAGTGTTGTGTTTAAAATCAGTACACCTGAATTATCTTTCTAGAGCAGCAAAAATATATTCAGCTTTCACTTGCCCTAAGGATACCTCAGTTCTCACCTCCTTACAGGTATTGATAACCAGGATTTCCCAGGTTGATTGTTCCCATCCCACAGGCCTTGAAATCGCATGCCGTTGTTTTAAGTTGTTCATTTACAGCATCAGCCACTGCTTCCCATTCCTTCCCTTCCCCAGCCCTCCTCCAGGGCCAGAAAGAGGAGGAATACGAACAGCAAACTCCCCATGGTGAATCTACTTCAGTTACTTATGTATTTTCATTCCCTTTGGGAGCTGTTCAAAAACCTTGGGGAATTTCAGGTACTAGATATACGCTTTCAGTTTTGCCTGTATGTTTTCACAGCTTCAAGGATTTTCATCAGCTACCAGGCTTCCCACTGTGACAAACCCACACAAGCACAGACACTTGAGTCTCGTTGAGATTTTAATTTCTTCATACAGGATCCATTCATGTGGGCAGGTTTTGTTTTTTGCACATTCTGTTTCTGTTCTTGAGCATCTCATTTTAATCCTCAAGAAAAAAAAAAATACATCTCACCTCTACACAGAAACGTTTGTAGAGACCAACATGTCCATGTTTTCTCCCTCCCTATTATTATAGTTGTGATTTTTCTTTCCCTATTGACTTCTAATATCTGAATCACACTATGCATCTCAAAATTACCTTTATTTGGAAAGTTGCAAGTTTTAATTGAAAGTTAGCTTTGACATACACAAATTGTGCAAAATAGTGATATAGAGGTATGGAAAGAGTTCCACCAAGG
Source organism: Lathamus discolor (assembly GCF_037157495.1). NCBI lineage: Eukaryota > Metazoa > Chordata > Aves > Psittaciformes > Psittacidae > Lathamus > Lathamus discolor. The sequence continues at coordinate 62,430,460 of NC_088884.1, forward strand.
GAAAACAGCAGCATTTAAAGTTTCCTGTGTATGTTTAGCGGGTTGATTTTAGATTCTTGGTTGATCTCATTTCCCAAATACAGCATAAACCATGACACGCCCACACCCCCCTGCCAAAATGGTGTACCGAGCCATGAGAGCAGAGGAGCAGATAAGGTTCCCAAACCAGCAGTGAGAATGAATTATATCCTTTTATATTAATACAACAGTTATGAGAAAGTAATGGAGCTATGATGTAATTAATTCTGTATGCAGTCCTTCCTGGTTAAGCATCAGATGTAGACACCTGCATTTTCAACCGCAGTTTGCAAACTGACTTATTTCTGAGGAACTGTTAAAAAAAAAAAAATAGCCTTAATGTCATGCTTATTAGTCTTCAACCTGGCCAGTTCTGGGCCCCTCTGTTCAAGAAGGACAGGGAATTGCTTGAAGGAGTCCAGCGCAGAGCCACAAAGATGATTAAGGGAGTGGAACATCTCCCTTATGAGGAGAGGCTGAGGGAGCTGGGTCTCTTTAGCTTGCAAAAGAGGAGACTGAGGGGTGACCTCATCAATGTTTACAAATATGTGAAGGGTAGGTGTCAGGATGATGGAGCTAGGCTTTTTTCAGTGATATCCAGTGATAGGACAAGGGGCAATGGGTGTAAACTGGAACATAGGAAGTTCCACGTTAACATCAGGAAGAACTTCTTTACTGTAAGAGTGACAGAGCACTGGAACAGGCTGCCCAGGGGGGTTGTGGAGTCTCCTACACTGGAGATATTCAAGGCCCGCCTGGACAAGTTCCTGTGTGATGTACTGTAGGTTACCCTGCTCTTGCAGGGGGGTTGGACTAGATGATCTTTTTAGGTCCCTTCCAACCCTTGGGATTCTGTGATTCTGTGAAAATTGTTATTTGAGTCCCTTATGGGGTATGGTAGATGATATTGCAAAGAGAAGAAATATGAAAAGAAAATAATACCATTGCTTCCTTAATAGATGCCTATTCTTTACAACATACAGTAAGTTTCCAAGTTTGCATTATTAATGTGCCCTTATGTTTTATGCATAACTGTACAGGAAAAGATTTGCAGTAGTTTTCAAAGTAAAACAAGAAAATTGAGACTGGTGCACTGGCTGGTTTAGTGCACTTCTGAAATTTAAGCCTTTAAAGAAGGTGAGGGTGAGGGGGAAGCTTGTTCACTATAGATCCTCCAGTAAATCAAGCAGAAAATTCTAATCTGAAGAAAAATAGCTTTTAAGAAAGCCCAGACTTGCAGCATTTTTCTTATAATTACTGAAAGATTTTTGCATCTCACAGCAGTTCAACACAATTGAACAGGAAGTGTAGGCTTAGTATAAATACATAAATCAAGAATTGATTTCTTATTCCAAGATTTGAGAGCCTGAGCTTTAGGAAAAAGAAGAATATAGTTGCTGGTTTTTAACAGCCCTTTCTGCCTTTACTTTAGTCTTTTGTTAATTGATCTTACACCAGTGAACTGATTTCAGCAATAAAAAAATCCCAATTTTCACTGCAGGTAGAATTCCACCACTATTCATGAGCAGGACAGGAGACTGCAGAGACAGCATTTCTAAAACCAGTGGATCAGTAAACACCCCCAGAATGTTAGGATAGGTTAAGAAGTATAAACCAGTGTTCAGACTTAAAGGCCTGAGGAAGTGTTTAGTTTAAAAAGCCTGTTTAGGATGGAACTGCATCTTCCCCTTCAGTGGAATCAGCTGATTGCTCAGCACTTCTGAGGACAGCCCTACTTTTCTGTAGCCTGGGCACACGCATGGTCTTTACTCTAGCCCCTCTCTTGTGACTAATTGTGAAGCTGCTGATGAGACCAAAGTCCCATCAGTTTTTCTCCCCATGACAATGGTAGAGTCCAGAGAAAAGCTTAAAGGAAGTAACAAATCCACAAGGTATTAATGTGGAGGGATGAGAGATTTCCATAGACTAAGCCATCACCTTTTGAATAAGTTTTTTCTGTACAATGCATTTGTTCTGGAGAACGACAAATACTACAGCATCTTGCATAGTTATGATCTAGCTTTACACCACCTGTGGCAGTCCTAAAGTACTCAATCTTTTGTAAAGATCGAGTGCTTTAATTGTGAATTGTACAGCTTCCATACTTCCACCTCACCTTCAAGTCTTTGTGTCAGAAAAATAACCATCAAAACTCAAGACTTGTTTCCTTGACTTGGCCCTCTTACAATAAGCAGCCCACTTTCTTAGCCTTTATCTCCTTCCACTGTTTGTGTAAGTCATGTCTGTCCTTAGTTATCGTTCCACTAAACCATAATAATCTGCCTTGATAAGTATTTCCAGCCTTCCTGATGATTCCCATGGCTTTTCTCCAAATTCCATTCATGTTATTCACAGTTTTCAGTGTAAGAATTGTCTTCCCGAAGACAATAACATTTACAATGTTATTTAAAGCAGTTTAGGGAAAGTTCTCAGTTGCTTCTCGGATAAGCAAGAATAGTCTTTCACTTTCCACTTTTTGGGGAAAAACGTATATAAAAAATATTTGCTTTAAAATATTTTGGAATGAACATCGGTGAGACATTCTGAAAGGGCACTGTGTTAGGAGGAAGTTGTACCAGTTAGCTCCTGATGCAGTATTAGCCCTTTGTCCACTCTGAGGCTAGTCCAAAGCCAGTTAAAGACAGCGGAAGCAAATCGGGTAACCCTATTAAACACTTTGACTGATTTAATGAAGTTGAACTCTAGGTTTAGTGTTCAAACAATGGTGTTTGAAGAATATTGTGACAAAATTAAAGCTCCGTTGTAATGTATTAACAAAGCCACAAGCCTGGTTATTGTGATGTTTCATGTTTTGACCTGATAATAGTCAATGTTTGTAGGCAGGTATTGACTACCCAGGAATTTCTGAAATAGGATCTAAGAATGGATGGAGAAAAGACATTTTATAAAAAAACAAAAACAAAAAACAGACCAAAACAAAAAAAAAAAAAAAAAAAAGAGAGAAAAAGAATTTTGAAATTTGGAAAGGGAGGTGGAACCTTCAAGCAGAACTTTTCCCATCCCCCAAAATTGAGAAATGCTGTGCACATCTAGTGCAAATCCTTTGCAGGTGTGGGGGTAGACTTACCAACCTTGCATCCTGCAGCCAGCAAGGCAAAGGCAGCAGCCTCATGGTCTGCCAGCTGCTACATCTACAGGTCATTTGCTAGAGGTCTTAGGGCTGTGAAGGTTAAAGAAAAAGCCTTTCAGTAGACTCTCAGATCAGCCAGAAATAGAGGAGGAATGGTCTGGATAGGCTCAAATATCTGCAGAAAAATGGATCTACAGACACCCCCAGTGTCTACTGCTGCTGAGTTCCCAGCTGCGGCTGGAGTGACAAGAAGGTCTGCCCTGCATACATTGAGTGTGTCTAACAGCACATGGCACAGTTGATTCACCTGCTGGGAGAAGTGTTTGTTGCCCTGACACTGTGTTCATCTGCTGCTGTCATTGTGAATCCAGCAGTATAGTGTCTGCAATTGCAATACCTGCAACCTAAATTAAATACATGTGAAAGCATTCTGCTTAGCTAATGATTGTCATTAAAGTGAATAAAGGTGTTAAGATATCCCATGCTCTTATAAGTTTCTTTTCCTCATCTTGTTTAAGTGTTGAAAACCCATCATCAAAAGACCTGGGAAAGGGTGTTGGTATCTGTGTAGGTGCTGAGAGTAGGTAGAGGAAGCAGCCTTGGTATAGATATATGTGGTAGTAAGTTGTGCCATTTCTCACTAGGTTAAGTCATACCACATTGTTATTTTGCTTATTTCCATGCAGCAGCCTGTGCCAGAAAACTGAAAGAAAGCAGAAATCACGGTTCTTCATTACAGAACAGGAGATGAAAAAGCAGCTAGACCAAATTCATCATAGTGTTAATAATCTGTAGGTAACTACAAAACAAATGTCCAGTTTGCCGTGAACAGTTTCAGACAGATCATCTCCAGTTTGTTTGCATCTGTTGTTCTGAACCTGACTAGCCTTCTGCCCCCTTACTTTCCCTAGGTACCAGAGGAAATGCAGTAAGAATATTTTTTTTTTCACACTTATGTACAACCACAGCACAAAATTAATGAGATTTTGGCTTTTGACGTCCAGGAAAAGCGGTTTTCACTAGCTTTATAGGCAGGCAAAAATACATTGTTTAAAATACATTGTTTAAAAGGGACAGCAGAACCCATATGGCATTTCCCTAGGCCAAACACTATGGTCAGTCCCATGTAGAAGAAAGGGTTTATTCTGTGCCAGCTCATGGCTGGGTTTCTTATTATGGACAGTTTTAAGACCAGTTAGCTCACAAGAGTTTCTGGACAGGAACGGATTTCATCCCAACTGAATGCATTAAAAATGTAGGACGCAAATGTCTAAGATGTTTGCTGAAGCAGATTTCATAGACAGGAAGCAAGGGCCAGAAGGATCTAACTGGAGAGGCAAAGCAGCACAAAGAATGTGCAGTTACAACAAATGTATTATCTTAAACAAATCCCAGAAAGAGGACCTTTCTGATCCTGGAAAGCCTTAATTCCAAGTCACTGTTTTCAAACAGATGAAAGCATATGTATTTGAGAGATTGCCAGCTGCTGGTTCAGCATGTTTTGTACCGCTGTTGGCAGCAACAACAGCAAGTTACACAGAGAAGATAAGGCAGAGTAAATTCAGACAGTATTTCCCAATTTGCCATGTAAGAGCCTAATTGAATAACACAGGATGGAGTTAGTTTTTGGCAGCTTGCAGTTCCCCCTAGATGTTACTGAGCAACGTCTTGTTTCCCTTTGAGCACATTTGAGTATTTGAAGGCACCAAACAGGCTGGGCTCAGGGCACAACGAGGTGATCCAGCACCTTTTAGTAACAATCTCTGTACCGCACTGGTCATATCCCTAATTGCAGCGGGGCTGTGCAAGCCCAGACTTTTTATTTCCCCTACCTGAAAAATACCAGCACAACAGAGGGACCCTCAATCGGCAGGACCATGCTACTGGGAGCATATTGTACACAGTTTCCTGTTTTCCCCAGGACACAGCCGCTGCCCTCCTCACGCTCTTACCCATATGCAGTTTCGTGTGAACATCAACAAGAAATGCCCTCATCCCAGCTTTTGCCCTCATCACCCACCAGATGAGATGAATCCTGGAAGGATGACATTTGTCAGGCCATCCTGCAGCTCTTCAGGTTTTTCTTCTGTTGCCGTAAGATGGTAACATCACAATGAAATACCTTTTTTTCACATCCTTTTGATCAGCTACTCTAAAGTTGTGTTGTTTTCAGGACAGAACACAGGTTCTCCCCCTACAGCATCCCTTTCCAACTTGTTGTCTTAGATGGGTTGATAATTTGTAAATTTAATGCCTGTCAAACATTTCCAAGTATTCCCCCCCCCCCCCCCAAATTCTTCTATTCTTATGACACATTTATCAAGGGAGGCCAGTAAATAATACCTCGGGCAGAGTTTTTACTGTAATTCCTTAATTTGCTAACAGTGCACAGTTATCTGGACATACAAAAGGATTTATTTTCTATCCACCAATTAGCAAACCTGAAGTTCAAAAGCCGCTGTGACTGCCTTAACACCAAGAATTCCTTAATCCATAAAAATTAATGGAGATTATGTTAAAGAGACTTAAATATTTAAATCCTTCTCCACATTAGTCACACTCTTATGTGCAGGTAACTCCAGCTGAAGTCCTCAGGAGCCCTGTGTGTGTGTGTCAGAACAAACTAATCTCTTCAAATGAGAAACGTGAGCTTTTAACCAGCTTTCCCCGACAGCAGACGGTGGCTGTTTTCTCTGCAGCTTTTCAGGTCTGACTTCTCTCCCCCTCATCAAAGCTCTTACTGTATGACTTTAACATAAAGGCTCCAAAAGCCCTGAATGGAACCATTTATTATTGTTGTGGATGGTTGTCCCGGTTGCAGATAACTACAGTGTGCAACTAAACATAGCTGACTTCACAGCACTGCCCGGCTGCCAGGCACAAGTTCTCAACTCTCAGTTTTGCTTGGATGCAAGATTTGGCTTCAGCACTACCTTATACCAGGCCCAGGACAATACCAGCCCAAAGCATCCATGCTGCACACATACTTCATACTTCTCTTTTTATGGCTACACAGTTTTCACGCACACCAATTGGAGTTACATCAAAAGGTTTTGAACTAACTTTCTCTCTGCAGCATAGCTTTAAATGAACATTTCCTCAGAATCAGAGGATTTTTAGAACAGAGAATAATTATCTTAAGATAAAAAAAAGATGCATTTCAAAGATTTGCTATACCTGCAAAAGAGAAAAAAGAAGTTGCAGAAGTGGGATTATTTCACTCCCCCCTTCCTTTCTTCTCTTCCTGATCCCTAAATGCATCTCCCAAAAATATTTGGTTTCTCTTGAAGCTACGGAGCCTCTTTGTGCAAGCAACAAAGGGGATGATTTCCTATCACTAGGAGGATGAAGAACCACGTTTACTCAGGCTGTCTCATGCCCGAATTCACAGCTTAACTTGAAAGTCCTGTAGAGAAACTGCAGTCTCCAAAAGCTTCCACTGCTTCAGAGACAACATTTCATATTACCATACTGCATTTTGTGTGGATGCGCCAGAGTCTGCACAAAGCCCTCTTGGGCCTGTGGATGCAGACATACAGCCTTTCCTCGTGGTGTCCTTCTGAGGGGCAGAACCCACCGTCTGCACATCTGCAGCTACGTACAGGAACTGGGTCATTTATAATGTACAAGTTAAATACATTTAATTACTTATGCATAATTATATATCATGGAATGGTTTGGGCTGCAAGGGACCTTAAAGATCATGTAGTTCCACCAAACCCCTGCCACAGGCAGGAACACCTTCAACTAGACCAGGTTGGTCAGTGCCCCATCCAACCTGGCCAGTGGCTTCTGTGGGCAACCTGTGCCAGTGCCTCATCACCCTCACAGTAAAGAATTTCTTCCTAATGTCTAATCTCAGTCTCCCCTCTGTCAGCTTAAATCCATTCCCCCCTGTCCTGTCACCATATGTCCTTGTCAAAAGTCCTCTAGATTTCCCGTAAACCCCCTTTAGGGACTGCAAACTGCTCTAATGTCTCCCCAAAGCCCAGCTCTCTCAGCCTGTTTCCATAGCAGAGGTGTTCCAGCTCTCAGAGCGTCTTTGTGGCCTCCCCTGGCCTCACTTCTGCAGGTCCATACCCTTCTTATGCTGGGGGCCGTAGATCTGGACGCAGTACTCCAGGTGGGTTGCCACCAGAGCAGAGTAGAGGGGCAGGATCCCCTCTCCTGATTACACTTGTGATGCAGCTCAGGGTAGAGCTGGCTTTCTGGGCTACAAGCACACACTGCCAGTTCATGCTGACGCATATACGTATACATAAAAATATCGATCAGGTGCGTGTATTACATGCATACCCACATTTTCCCCTATTGCAGTGATTTGCAGAAGCAGGACAATGCATGTCAAGGGGGGAAGGAGCCCTCTCCCCCGTCGAAGCCCACCGGGGCTTGCCCTGTCCCCAAGGCTGCCACTAGGGGGCAGCAGGAGGCCGGGAAATCTCCGAGCCCAGCGCGAGTCTTCCCGGAGCTCGGTGGCGGTGCGGAACGCCGGTGGGATGTGTGGGTGTGCGGATGTACCTGAGGGGTGAGGAACAGTCCCGGCCTATTTCTCAAACAAGGAGGCGAAAACTCAACCCCCAGAATTAGTGCCCTATCTGAGGATGCGTTTTGGTTACTGAGGGTACTTCTGCCCGTGGAAGCCTGAAGCTGCCATTTGGTTTCCCACTCAGAAAGCTCACCAAGTCTCCTGCTGCAAATGTCAGACAACTTTCTGTCCTTTTCAGAGTTAGCTTAGTGACCCTACACCAGCAGAAAGTGAGACAAGGACTTCTCTCCGTGAGACTGGAATGGTTTGAACATCTGACTAGGGGATCACCTGCAGTTCTCAATTTCGTACCTAAAACCCCACAGTTGAATTGTGACTGCTTCAAGAGAAACAAATCCAACCTGTATGGAAGACCAATGGTAAAAGCAGCCTTTCAGCTCTGGTGATCAGCAAGTATGTGAATGGCAGGTAATACATGGAGCAGAGCTTGGATTCCAGAAAGCAAGTGGCTTTAGTGGTGTCTGCCTTGCAATTACCAGTAAAGCAGCAAGCTACTTAGCTGAGTATACCAGAAGTGAGAGACAGAGCAGCAGGGCATGGTCCTCCAGGTAATCAAGTGTTTTGCAGTTTGTGAAATGTGCAAGGACAGGAGAGCCGGATTGAGAATTGACAGAAGCTGCGGCTGTATTGATCACAAATTCACAATTGAGCAGCTGAACAGCAGCCTTAAGTAAGAATGGCTCCAGTGGCATGGAGGCTCAGGCAAAATCGAATCAAGTAATCTAATGAGTTACATGGCAGATAACTTGCCTGCATAGCAGAACCCTTTCTGTGTACAGAAACGCCCCAAGTTAGCCAGTCACTCAAACCAAATGAAGGCCCTTGATTGTCTAGTCCCGTGTTTGTAGAACTGTACTGAAACAAAGGAACTGGTAGAACAAGCTGCTTCCTCTGTCTTTTGTAGAGCAAAAGTTTCTATTGTAGTTCATTAAGATCTGTAATAGCTCTACAGCTTGTATACACTAAGCATTTCATGAATAACAAGTTTTTGGCAGCTGACCAGTCATCTGAATATTTCAAGGCTTGGCAATATTTCAAGCACTGTCTCCATGGCAAAAGAGGTCATTTTCTCTGTATTCCCTGAAGTGGTAGCTTACAGTACAGTCAAATTCCTTCAACTGACCTTTCCATGCATTTGAAATATGTATCTTTTAAATAACTTGTCATTCTGTTCCAGCGGTTAGAGCAGAAACCCCCAACATAGGATAAAATTCTGCTTATAGGTCATACCATTTCTGAGCCCTCCCCTGGCACACACCGATTAGAAATGACCAATTAGCAGTCCTCTGATCTACAGAACAGGCCTAATTAGCCAGACTGAGGTATGCTTAGGAAACTAATAACTATTTGCAAGGGGGAGGATGCCCAGTCAGCATAGCTTGGGACCAGTAGCCAGGAGACTCAAGTGGCTGTCAAAACCAAGATGACTACTTGAAGGGCAGAATGGAAACATGGTATTTAGAGCAAAGGACCTTCAAGATGAGAAACTGTCTCGGTATAGTGCAGCATCTCACTTGGCAGGAGTAATCCAGCATAGTAGCACTCAGCATAAAGAGGACAGTCAGTTGAAATACAACGGGAGCAACTACTAGATTGCCACAGAACAGCTTCGTCTGTTGTGGACGTTATAGTAATATATTGAAAAGTAAAGACTTGGAACTGATTGCAGATAAATTTAGCATGAAGTTAACCTCTTGCTTGCTAAAGGATCTTATGTATTTCTCAGTGAGACCAGCGAAAACTGGTGCTCACCTTCATAAGTACCACCTCCTGGAGATTGAAAGCCTTCCAGAGGCTGGTGGTCACAGCAAGAATTCAATACCTATCTAATACCTCCTGCCTTTGATATGCACATAAACGGCTGCATTGCAGGGCTTGCTTAGAATCATAGAATGGATTGGGTTGGAAAGGACCTGAAGATTATTTAGTTCCAACCCTCCTGCCATGGGGAGGACACATTAGACCATGCTTCCCAAGGCTCTGTCCAACATGGCCTTGAATGCCGCCAGGGATGGATCATTCACCACTTCTTTGGGCAACCTGTGCCAGTGCCTCACACCCTTGCAGTAAAGAACTTCTTCCTTATATCTAACCTGAACTTCCCCTGTTTAAGTTGAAACCTATTCCCCCTTCTCCTATTGCTATAGTCCCTGATGAAGAGTTCCTTCCCAGCATCCTTGTAGGCTCTAGTTCAACAGTCATTCTGCAAACCCTTTGGAAGAGAAAGCCCACAGAGCTCAGAAAAGATCAGCCTGTGCTTTGCTTCAATGATGCTGAAATGACTGGGGATACAATTCAAACAGTTCCCAGATGAGAAGCCTGGGGCTTCCAGGAAGACAACAATAGGGTCAAGAAGAGGAAGTACTGGGGGCAAACATATTTTGTCTGGATGGGAGGATCCCTACTATGTGCAAGCTGTTCTTTTTCATCCTTCAGATGCAAGTCCAGTTTGGCTAAACAGGATCAGGCTGCTTCCCAGTTGAATGAACAAGCAGTTTTGTAACTAGAAAGAATCCTTTGTAGTTTCTATGAAAATGTAGGACTGACAGAAATCATTTTGCTATTGTTAAAATTACTCAAATAGGATTTTTGACTGTTTCTGCTGACTTACGAAGTTGTTTTTTTTTTTTTGGTTTTGTTTGTGGTTTTTTGGTTGGTTTTTTTTTGGTGGTTTTTTGTGTTTTTTTTTTTTTTTTTTTTTTTTACACAGTAATAAGAGAAACTGTCACTTAAGACTGGAAATTCCCACAGTTCCTAAACCGAAAACCAGAGCAAAATCTTTTCCATGTCACACTTTGTGCAAAAATATGTAACAATGAACAGTGTCAAGTTTCTTGTGCGTTTTTCTGAATATTGCAGTTGTTTTGGGAAGACCACTGTGAACGCAGCTGTGCCAAACCAACAGACAGTCACGGCCATTGTTGGTATTTTGGCAAAGGTACCCTACAGGAAAGCATGAAGGCAAGGTGGGTGAGAAATTGCAGATTCAAATTTTAAAGCTTTGAGGAATGGAATATGAAAAAATGATAAGGCTTTATTCTGCCATATTTACCCACACCAATAAAAGCCCTTTGAGACCCACTTTCAGCAGGTGATATATCCAGGCTGTAGGCAGATAGACTCCAAGAAGGGGGGAAAAAGACCAGCGAACGTGTCAAGGATACAGCCCAATGGCACTGGAACACAGCCTGGGCATACATCAAAACTCCCAAGTTTCAAGCATATCAACCCCAATAAGTTCATGAAGGAAGTACAGGGATGCTCAATGTACACACTAGTGACAAAAACCTGGTGTGGAGCATACTGTGACACCTAATGGTGTTTTATACTCTACAAATGGGCCATTGGCTTCAGTGGCTGTTTCCCGCAGCTTTATCTAGAACCAAAACATCCACTGCAGGTGAACAGATCAAAACCAGACCTACCAGCCACACAAACATACAAAATCAGCTGAAACACTGTCTAAAGTGTACCTCATGCATTAGTGCAGAGCCATACGCACTCAGATTTGCAGCTGACAGCCGTCAAAAGCACCTCGAAGAGCAAGGCTCCGCACACAGTGTGCTGCGTGGAAATGACCTCAGTGAGCAGTGTTTTAGGAGTCCCACAGACCAGGTCACCAGCAGGTCTGCCTGGTGATGGGACAGAAGCGGAGCAGCACAGTGAGTTCCACAGACTATGTGATGCCTTAATCAGAGATGATGCTACTGTAGCAAAGGTTGGCTTGTAAACTGTTGTCAGATGGCTAGCATTTCTGATACCATCAGAGAACACCGATTCCTCTGTCCCACTGGAAAGCACTTACTTGCAATGAAATAGTGTTCAAACCATGTTTAATTTTGATAGGTATTATTTTCCTTCTAGAAGCATGCTACCAGATATACCCATGCAGAGTAAAGATGCTGTTTGCTCCTGCTGCAAGATTCATTGTGATTTTTCTGACAGTTACCTCTTCCACACCTCAGCTGTCACCACACAGGGATGGCTCATCTCCTTCAACGCCCAGCCCACCAGGGCGGTGTGGATGGCCACAGAGAGCCTGCAGGGAGAGTGATTTTGTGATGACAATGTGACACACACAACACACCTATGGCCAGTGGATTACAGGCGTTGCTGACAGTACTCGCTGGCAGAGTCTTGCTCATTACAGAAAATGCAACTCACCAGCTAGGCCTAATAAGAAACAGCCCTTGTAAGCAAAGCAATCGTGATGCCAACATTCAAAATGCTAGGGAGCATACACTCTTTTCAAATGGTGGAGGCCAAGAAAACATGATACAATTTGTGTTTGGGGAAGCCGATATTCTTCTGTGATGTTTGATCTGGCAAGAAACCACAGGTCCTTCCCACAAGCTGGCAGAACACTAAACATGGGGAATGCCACACACAGACAGTCTCAATTAAGCTATCTTTTCCGAGCTGTAAAACAGCACTAGGCACATAAAACAACAGAACACATTTGCTTCCTCTCCATCTGCACAAGAATATATAGTGATTCAGGCTTATCCAATTTACAAGACAAGAGGAAGAACAAACATCCATTTAATCTTTGGTTAGGACCTCCTTACTCTGTATTGGCTACTGCTACATTTCAGTTTCTAAAACAATTGGCAGTGCCAACTTGAGCACTTTACCTTTAAAGGAACTTAAAGTTGGAGCAAACAAGTTCATTAATCATGGTCTGTACTATCTTAAATGCAACATAATTGCAATAGGGTGTTACACAATTAGCAGACAAAAAGGAAAATCGCATATATATTGCTTTAGTTCCTAGTCATGAAATTGGGTTAAGCAATGACTTTTTAGAGCTGTAGTAATACTCCTTATAACCTTTAAAAACTGACATCATCCTAGAGGCCAACAGGGATAAATTAAGCAATAGGTTACTTAAAATTACAGCAGTTCACAACATGTTAAATTATTCTACGGCACTTGTGATCTGATGAAGCTGACTGGATCAATAGCCTTGACAATGGATTATATGCATGGAAAAATCTCAGACTGCTGCAAGACTGAGAAATATGTAAGATATTTCGCTGACTAACACAGCAAAAATCTTAATATTTCGTGTTTTCTGCCCATTCCACATATGGATATTTCCATATGTATTTCCGTGTTTATGGTCTAAAAATCCCACTGATTGTTGTTGACATTCAGGGACAGAAGGCTATTGCCCATCAAAAATTAGAAGTGCCGTATGAATCACACCAGTTCGTTCACTCCAGCTACACATAATTACAGATGTCACACCACATTTAGTACACACAGGAAAGAAAGGGAAGGAGTAGAAATGGAAGGAAAGAAGGAATAAGGGATGCTCTGAGCAGTAAGGTGCACAGCATTGCCTAAATGTAGGCTCTTTACCCAGTACTAAGTTTGAAACTGTCTTGGTTTGCAAAGTGAAGCCCATACGATAATTTTACAATCCAATGCAAGTTCTCTTAAGAATAAATTATGACCTGCATGTTGCCTCCCCCCCCCCGTAACTACAGTCTACATGATCAGCATTTCTTAACCATAAGAAGAAAATAATCCTATTCAAATGTGGCCTTTGATCAGCAGCGTTTTTCCTGTGCATTAGAAGTTCAATGTGGGTTTGGCTGGTGCTTTTGAGATAAACAGAAAATAACCCTGCAATTTTTCTGGCAAGTCTGTGAGGAACCAAGCCAATCTTCAGCTAAAACTAAATTTAGAATTAAGATCTGGTTACTTCACCTTCCTTATGGATTTATCTTCCTTTGGATTTTATGCAGTAGAACTGGGATTCTAAATCTTTATTTCACAGTAAGGAATGCTCTTGTGTTTCCAGGAATCTCATCCTTGAAAACAGACTACTTTGGCTGCACCTGTGTTAATGCGAGCCTGAGGATATTCCCAGCATGGGTATCCCATCTGCTCTACATCCACAGCGTAGGTCCCTTTGATACACCTTGCTACAGTGGAGACTACACAGGACAAGCCTGGGTATCCTATTTATTCCATGAGCCTTTTGACATTTCTGGTGCTTCTTTATAGCACTTTTTCCTGCTTTGGTGCATGTGCGGTATGCAAAACTGTATTCTTCTGCAAAGAGCTATGCATGACCTGTCCATTTATCCACAAATGAACTTTTTTCAAACCAAGAACACACATGCAAAAACAACACACAAAATATCCTGTGTCCTGGGTTCAGCTGTAGCAGGGCTTTTTTTGTCCTTCCTAGTAGCTGGTGCAGTGCTGTGTTTTGGTTTTAGTCTGAGAACAATGCTGATAGCAACAACTAAAAACATTGGTGTGTTAAGTAATGTTTATATCAGTCAAGGACTTTTTCAGTCTCGTGTCCTGCCAGTGGGAAGGGGCGCAAGAAGCTGGGAGGAAGCAGAGACAGGACACCTGAACCAAACTAGGCAAAGAGGCATTCCATATCACAGCACATCATGCCCAGTATAGAAACTGGGGGGAGTTTCCCTGAAGGCCCAGATCACTGCTCAGGTTGGGCTGCATATCAGTCAGTAGGTGGTGGGTAACTGCATTGTGCATCACTTGTGCTTATTGTTTTCTTTAACTTTCTGCCTTTTAGTTTTATATTCTTTCACTTGTTATTTCCCTTATCATTATTATTATTGGTGGCAGCAGCAGTGGTTTGTGTTATACCTTAGTTACTGGACTGTTCTTATCTCAACCTGTGGGGTTTGCATTCTTTTGATTCTCCTCACCATCTGTCTGGGAGCAGGGTGGGGGAAAAGAGTGGCAGTGAGCAAGAGGCTGTGTGGTTCTGAGTTACTGGCTGGACTTAAACCATGACATCCTCGGCCAGAAACTATAAGGAGTTTTGCTGATCTCCTGTCTGCCTCTACATAGCCAATAGAAGCCAACTCCCTATGCTAAGTTTGCCTAAGACTCTTCACAGGACAGGACACATTCCCTTTTGGGGGTGCCCAGTGCTGGCAAGAAGGAAAACATACTCCCAGAAAACAAAACACACTGTAAGGGCTTCCATCTAACATGGACAAGATGGAGCACAGAAGCTGCAGTCCTTCCCAAGAGCATCGACTTGAGAGACAAAACACAGGTGACAGACTAGTTTTAACAGATCCTCTGCTCTTCTCAAGCAGACAGGTGCTAGAGAAAATACAGGCCATTACACCTAGTCCTCAAAGCAAAGTAGCAGCAGAATTGCTAACAGAAGTTATTGCAAAGCTGCCTTTGAACTGGCTCTCTGCCTTTCCTCTTTGTAGCATTAGAGAATGTACATTTCTATCACAGAAGCCATGCAAGCCCTCTATCAACTGTGTTTATGACTAATCATGCTAACTAATAGCAGATTATTATATACAGATTGTTGTCTTGTTGATGGTAGGATTACCGCTCTATCTCCTTAGGCAATAATCCAGTGCTCACAGCTCCTATCAAAGCCCTTTTAGGATACAACCAGTTTCAGCTTAGGAAATTCTAGGTGATCTACAGTAGGATCTAGATGACAGTCTACTAAGACACTCAAGTCTCATGAAATCCTGACCTTGGCCAAAGACGAGGTAGGAAGATTCCATTTTAAAAATTGCTACAAGCTATTTGGACACAACTTCTATGATTACCACCTGAAAAACAGACTGAGGGCATTTGGACAAATGCTGTTAAACTAGGGCAGATTATCACTGAAGATAACTTACCCAAACTAAGACAATTTGGCACTGAATGTGGAATTAATTGGCACAGAAAGAGCAGAAGCATTAGTCCAAGATGCAGTCAAAGACAGCATCTGAGCAATATCTATATCAAGACAGCTGACTGAGATAAAACTGAAAGCAATCATGACAGACAGCTGACAAACTCAGGCAAATGTCTTCAAGACCAGATAAAAACATCTAGACTACAGTTTACATGAAAACTAGGATGTCTCACTATATCATGAAGAGAAAAAGGTTGTCTGGAGAAAAAAGAATTAAAAATCTATAGGTCACTCACCAGATCCCTTCCTTTCGGCTTTTTTACCTAATCTGGATGTGAGAAAAATATCTCTTTTATGATCGAGCCTGTAGTATGGACATGCTAGAGAAAGCCACTTATTTCATTTAATGTAGAATTCATCAGAAAATAAAAACAAAGCTTGGTGAAAGCCACTTCCACAAAATGCAGAACATGAATAGCTCTCACAGAAATATGCTGCAACTCCAAACTCAGGATATACATGTGCGGCTAAAACTCAGCTTCCAATGCAGTGTTATGAATTATGTAATACTCTATTTTATAGTAGATAAAATACGTTTTAGAAACATGAGCCCTTTCACATTCCTCTTCCACACGACACCCGAAACAAATCAAGTCACTTCTGAGCACGTCTAGTAATAACATGCATCAAAGCAGCCAAGACTGGAACAGATGACTTGGTTTCCCAATATTCCCAGCTGCTCTATGACAGCAAGCAAGCCATCACTAATACTGCATATTTTTTGGCAAGGATACCAGGATAGTGAACCTTTTTCCTTCGATAAACAGCATCCATATTCCCTTTGGATACATACAAAGCTGTTGTAACATGACATGTCAATGACACCTGCCTTCTATCAATCACAAAGTTTTGCAGGAGAACCTTTCATTAAAGTCTTCCCTGGCCTGTTGGAGAGGTGCTCTGAAAAGGGCAGGGTGGAGAATAAACACTCTGGATTCATGACCCCTTCTCTCTAAAGACAACCCTGGCCTCAGTCATTCATTTCTCTAGAATTTGGCAGCAGAGGATTCATGATATTATGCTTGTAGCAATTCCTTTTCATTCTCTGTAGTTAAGACAAGCCAAATTCTCCATTCTCCTCTTGAAACTAACCATGTGTGCTGAGCAAAAGCGCACTGTTTTCTTGCAGACTTGTTTCAGAAGTTTCCCTTCCCAGGCTGAGAGAAAAGAGACGTCAAGTAGTTACATTTTTTTAAGGGGAAATTGTTGAAATTCACTGAGCCCCAGGCACTTTCCTTACAGCAAGGCCATGCCAGCATTGAGGAAGTCAGCAGGAACCCTGTCCTTCCATTCCTTGTACAAAATGACATTACTTTCTAGTACCTGGTGGCAATTAGCATCAAATGCCTAATGCAGGACCATCCTGACAGAGACTAATGCTGTCTCCTTCTATCTTAGTAACTTAAGTGTCTTCTGCTAGCACAGACCTTGAATTCAGTAGTGATTCATATGGGTCAGTGCACTTCCAGCATTAATAGTTACATTTCTACTCTCAGTACCTCTGGAAATGGGTAAATTAATTTTAGAAAGAGGAACAGAGAGGATAAATGACTATCAGAGTGACAATAAAAAGTTTACAGGGAGAAGATAGATTGGGACTCTGGACTCAAGTAACACCTTAAGCCTTAGACAGGCTCTCTCTTTTGTATACTGAAGGCACTCCATACACTGGAGGATGGCATTTTTCCTCCTATATCAAATTTTACCAACTGCTTAATATACTGATGTTAAGATGGAAAACAGGGAGCTTCTACTTCATTAGCTCCTCTTTTTACAGTACTGAATGCTTAGCTTAATACAAATTAATTTTTTAGCGTCCTTAATTTTTATGACCAGCATGGGTGTTTGACAACTCTCAGGATAAGGCCATTTCCATCAGTCCATCCCTCCTACCCTTTCCTCTCAGGTATTTATTAGAGCACCAGTCAGAGCAGTATCTAGGCACAAACTGTCACCTGACTAATGGTCTGTGGCTTTCGGATACTATAGCAACTTAACATCACACATCAGCATATACCTCTGCCACTGCAGGGATGCAGCGTATTTCAAGTATGGCACCGATGCATGCTGGTTTTTGCACAAGGTTAAGACAACCTGCACCAGTCATTCTAATCCCTGTGTCCAGGAGTGCCTTGGAATAAAGCCATCTCTTCACAAAGTACAAATAAGTTAATGAAGCAGGTGGTTTTCCTACAGAGGGGGAGAAACCTCACCAATTCTAATTTAATCAAGGCTGCTAATGAGAGCAGGAGCTACCCTCATCCCACCCCTTTGCAAACAAGAAGGGGCAGCCAGCACACACACCAGGTGCTGGATCATCAGCTGCATTAAATTGAGCCTTGCATCCTCCTCCCACCAAGCAGGTTTGCACCCAGGATATCAGTCAGCTTTGCTATCACCTCTGCACCAGCGCACACATTCAGGTTTCCTACTCCCAGCACCACATTTCAAGGAAACAATTGCAGCTTTCCAAAGGGGTCTCACTAGCAGGAAAAGCATAAGCTCACTACAAACTTGTCAATCCTAACACCCAGATAGATGTGCTACACATTAGAGGTGAAATTGAATTTACTACAACACTGAGTGTAGCATTTACCTTGCTCAGAAAAGCTATGGTGGGGAGAAGCGGAAGGGGAACAACCACAGCTTGGAGTAAGCTGGTAAGGAAACTTACATCATGACTGCTTGGATTTGGAGGTTAGTCTGATCAGTACTATTTACTGTGATATTTTAAAGCCAAGATGTCACCTGTGCAGCATGCAAAGGGAAAGAGACATTGTAAAAATTGTTTTTTTATCCTCCCTCTCAAGGCTTCAATCCTTATAGAGACAGTATGGCTAGCCGTCTGCCTTTACAGTATTGTCTGAGGACAGACAACACCTAGAAGCTGCCCTCCCATCTGGGCATGCAGGGTTTTCCTTTCTCTGCCCCAGGCTTCCAGCTCTCCTCGAACAAGTGCAGCCACAGTGCATTAGCGGTTAGGTACAGCACTACTCAAGCTCATGGGGAGCCCTGGGCTATAACAACCCATGTAAATAACAGTCATCCCTCCTCCACATCACCATCACATAGCAATGCACTTTATAGGGGTATCAGCATTTCCACCAGATAATGTTGTATGCACAGTTTTACAAGTGTCATGCTTCAGAGCTGCCTGATAAAATTCCTTTCCATAAAGCCAGTTCAGGAATTACAAGTTCGATCTATCCATCTTATTTACCAAATTCATTCTGCCCAGACACATCAGTTAGGATGCTGAACTAAAACATGTATGCCAAGAGCAACTGGAAGTCGGCTTCAAATAAAACAAAGCTAAAGCTTTAATCATGGAGTAACTACAGAGCAAGCGATCCTTCCATAGTTTCCCCATCAGATTTATACAGAGAAGTGCTGAGCTATTTTCAAATAGCTTGGAAATATCTTGAAGTGCATCAAGGTTTTTTGTTTGTGGTGGGCTGTTTCTGTTGTGCTTGTTGTTGTTGTTGTTTTTTTGGGGGGGGTTTACGATTTATTTTTTTTTTACTTTCCTATTTTAAGAAATTATTTTCAGCTCTAAAGGAGGCTTCAGTGACCACTCATAAGTCATTTTACACAGTTCAATTCATCTCAGTCTTTTTCAAACGACTCAATTCCTTGGATAAAGTAAACTGAAAGGAAACAAGCATTTACCAAATACTCCAGAAGGAGGAATATCTTTATCAAGTGAATATAAATCCAAGCTGGCAGAGGAAAGCATGAAGACTAAATCAGATTCACTGCAACCTTGAAGTTACTTTTTCCCCAAAATTTACCGCTACTGCATTTTCTGCTGTTAATGGCTTTTTTTTCACATCACTCAAGCTTTCCTATGGATTATGCTATGCTTCTCACCAACATTCAAATATCCTTCCTAACCAAGCTTGACAAAGACCAGTACTGAGCCCCTCAGCTACTAGTACTTATCCTTTAGGAATGTGAGAAGTAAAAAAGAGGTCATACAACCACACTCACATGCTGTATCCACCGTCCATCCAACCCCTGAGGAGCTGCCAATCCATCTCCTCGGTCCTGCAGATTAACCCCCAGCCTCTCCCTGATTTCCCAGGTATCCCCTCTACTGCTCCTTGTGCCCCCACTCCCTCATAATCACATCATTGGTACCAGTTGATGCCACATGGGACACAGTAGGGTAGGCTAATGAGAAACTGGGCTCATCTGGAGCTGTGAGGCTGGAAGCAGTGCCTGTGCTCCCCTACTGCTGAGGAGAAAGTGTTGACAGAGAAATAAAGCGCAGTCTTTGCAATAAATGGATTGAGGGCTGTTTTGCATGGAGCTGGCTTCTTTTGCTCTTGCAGCTCTAGTGCATGGTTGCTTCAGGGTACCAGCTCAGTAGTGATAGCTGGTGATTTATTCCTGGTCTGGAGGAATCAGTTGCCACTGTTACTGCCTCTCACCCTTTTCTTGTGTCAGTGTCACCCTGGATGCGTATAATCATCAGCAGGGCAATTAATACATCTAGACACACAGGATGTGTGGGTCACTTTAAACCACTGAGTTTCTGAAACCTGTTTGAGCTAGGCAATCTCAAAGCATTCTCTTACAGGGTAATTGCTGACTCTTACTACTGTTACAAGTTCTTTTTTAGTTATTATTTTATTAAATAGAAATCCAATATTAAATATAAACAGAAATTAAATATAACAGAAATATCACCATACTTTTAAAGACAGTATTCTGGAATCTATATTTTTTCAGGATTTTATAGCTTTTTATTTTCTTTATAGGTGATTTATCTTGAAATCCTGCAGGTTAGTCCCTGTTTCCCCCCAAAATTGTCCTGATAGTTTTCCTACTATTGATATAATTAAATTGACTTTTCCTGTCCAGGTGTTTTCACTGACCCGTGTCCTGGCTTTCTCAGTTTTTCTGTCTAAAATACCAAACCTGTTATAATTTAATTCAATTTAATTTAGACGGAACAACACATGATGGCTGGATCCAAAGTTATTTCCAATGGTGACAGCTCAGTTGTTTTTCACTGACCTCATTCAATTCCCTACTCAGACTAGATAATCATGTATGATTAGGTATCACCTACATGATTACAGCTTTCATGAATACGCTGTCTTGCAGGAGTCTGCTCTCTTGACAGTCTCACCATCTTAATAAACTATTCTGCTGAAAGTGTGCAGTGGAGATGGAGATTAATTTCAGCCTTTTTACTAACTCATTCTACCCCTCCATCAGGAATTGAATGGCAGTACAATTTCCGGTTTTATTGCTGTCACGCATGCATGTATCTTTTACCATGTGAAACAAACAGTCTGATAAGCACAGCACCAACCTGCCAGGAAGGATTTCTGTAATGTATTTCAGTCGTACATTGTTCTTGAATTTGCCTCTCCGTGTCTTTAAGGGAATTAAAGTGAATGCTTGTCCTACAGATTTGAGTTTGCAGTGGAGCAACTTTGAGGCCTAAGAAAATGCAGTCTGGGATTGTGAATTCTCTATCATCTAGTCTAACACCTGAAGTTACACCAAATTAGACTTCTCTTTTTATCATTATCACTTACTTTCACAGAACATATAGGAATGTTATCAGTCTTTGGAGCCCTACCCCTGACACTTTAGACCATATCTTCCAATGGGTGTATAATCTAATAGGGTTTGGGAACAAGATGAAAAATAGATAGATGTCATCTTTACATGACGTTTATTTCCACAGGAAAAGAAACAAAGCAAACAAAACTGCACTGGGTAGAACATTTTCATATAATGTACTTTTATGAGGTCCCTTTGGAACTTAGTCTATATCACAATCACAGTGAGATGGATCAGTGTAAAGCATCTCATCCATTATTGTTATTAAAAATCAGGGTGAAAGAGAAGGCAAGTGGAGGATGGCTGATGGGGGCTTCGTGTGGTGGTGAGATAGGGATTTGTGTTAGGGTAACTGTGGCTTCTACCTGTAATTTTATTTGTGCTGTTCACTTAGAAAATACTCATTGAGTACTCCCCTGTGGCTTTTGTGTAGAGTTTGAGTTTCACACTCCCTCAGCATCCAGCTGCTCGGCATGTCTGGTAACTGACGCAAAGGCTGTTAAAATGTACTTTACATGCATGAAGGTGGAATTCTGCCACGTAAACTTGTTTTCATCTAGGCTCTAAATTTGTATGTGTATGCCAGTGACTGGGGAAGTGCTGCATATTATTCTCAGGCCAATGAACCGGCCCACTGGATGGTTTTTATTCACCTCTGTAATGATGCTAAGAATTCTGAACATGTGCACTGCTGTTCAGCAGTTAGGACTTTAATGAAGGGTGATGCTATGCACTGTCAGATATTGGCAAGAATGTACAGGTACAAACAAGCCCAGCTGACTCATTTTCCAAGTGGGGCAACAGCATGTGGATAAAGAAGTCTGTGTACTCAGGCATCAGTAAGAGGAAAGGAGAAAAAAAGAAAGAAAGGAAAACAAGTAATTAAGTATCTGTGTAATAAACTACCCAAACCAGCCTTCACTCCATCACTGTATCTTTTTTGCTCCAGAAGAGTATAATGCAACTTTTCTTTCAAGTAATAGACCTAGTCCAGGTCTTTTTTTCTTCCTCTACAGCAGAGATTTTATTCACTATTCAGGCAATTTAATACCATTTTGGCAGAGACATTATACTAAGAGGGAATCTTCAAGCCTTGTCTTCCTTATGGGAAAAAAATGTGTCTTTCACTCTCTACATTACCTGAGATGAAGAAATTTATATGACATCAATCAAAATGAAAGCAAGGTAGTTCCTAATTTGAATATGTTAACAGGCCAAAGTGACATCCTTCCATATGAAAAGGTGAAGAGGCTTTGAGTTGGGAACAAATGTAAATGAAGCCTCAGTAAACTCATGAGCTTCAAATTCTCAAGGGTTTGCTGGCTTGGCCTGGAAAATCACCGGGCATTTCAGCATCAAAGGACTCCCAGGAGTGCTTGCAGGTATTTGAAAGGTAACCGGTATTTCCAGCAACAAAATTGAAATGTCATGGCACTCTTCTGTTGTAGCAATAGTTTCAGTTCCATTTTGCTGGACAAGAGCTAGAGAGCAGAGCTAGAGTCTGGTGGTGCTATTTCGGAGTTAGCTGAATTTCCAGCTGGGTGTCATTGCTGCTATTTCAGTCATTTTAGATTCAAAGGCTAGCTGGAGTTCTGTAGGTATTCAGGTGCTTAGATCTCTAAGCTGAAGTAGAAAACCAGCCATGCTTTTACCACTGCAAAAGCTGGTGAATGCAACTAAAGGTTTTAATTGATTTTTTTGCTTTTTGTTCTATTAGGTGGTTGGTTTTTGTTGTGTTGCTTTTGTGGGTTTTTTTTAATAAATGTTTTCAAATATTTGGCGATTTAGAAAAGGAGCTTTTCCTTTAAAACCAGAGAAAAGGCTTTATGTTGGCTGTCCACAGGGTCAGCAACAAGGGGAGACAAGAAATCCCACCAGACCCTCCTGAACTGAGGGCTCTGCATGCTGTTAGGAAAAGTGAGTTGTAGAGAGAGCTTTCTCCACTGAAATTCACAGTGAGAGCCAAGCCGAGCTGACAGCTAAGCAGCTGTAAGCAGGATATCGGGATGAATCCTCCAAGGCCAGGAGATTAAAAGACAGCTGCTCCAGACCCGTGCAGGCTGTGCAGCAATCCCTATGCTCAGCCCTCTTTCTCACTTCCCAAATCCTGGGAATGACAGAGGTGGGGATGAAGAATGAGGGGTAAAGGGAATCTTGGGGGAGGAAGTGTATTAGAGAGGGAACAAGAACATGTTTTGCTTACACCCAGGGTCTTGGACAGATGCAGGCTGTGGAAATTGGTTTGTATCTGGGGTGGGTGTGGGAGGGCAGAGGGAAGTACACTGAAGGAGGCATGAAGCTCAAGCGTTCCGGCACAACAGGCTGTTTGGTGCCTTTGTGGCCAGAGGGTGTATGGGATTAGCTGGATGATAACCCAGCAGTCCTTCTGGGCGCAGTTCTGCTCGGGGGAGCAGTAGCTCCAGCTCCTGCAGACAAGAACAGGCTTTGCATTGCTTTCTCTCAATTAACCAATATGTTTCCTTTCATGTTGGGTCAATGAGTTACAGTGTATTATGGCTTTATTGGATACAAACTAATTAAAGGTGAATGAACTAGCAAACATTCATTTAAGTCTGGATTCCTCATTCGAGCGCTGGGATAGCTTTGGTATCACGCATGCCGGGCCTCATTCCAGGAGCACTGAACCCTTCCATGGTCAAGAAATGTCACGGACAGCATCTGTATACTGTATGTCACCCCTCTCTAATGAACAGCCTGTATGCCTGTGTTCTCTCTACAAAGCAGCAACGCATTCACAACCATCAACAGAGCAAGAATGCCCACAAACTGTTCTTAATGGGAAAATAAACAGGAGATGCCAAGGCTTTTGTCCATGGCTGCAACTCCAGGCACTCCAGTCAAACACTGTGTTTAATACTGCAGCTCAAGTCTTTGTAACTAATGTTAGCATTTATTTCTGAACACACTGCCAAGTGTTCCCACCAGCTCTGGTCTCACTCACTGCTGACAGTGAGAGACACCTCTGGAGGCAGCACAAGGCATTTGCTGTTCAACATCTTTTTATCAGAGGACATCTGCTTATCAAGTACATGACTCTTCCAGGGAATATGTCAGCCTGGGTGAGGTGTGTGTGTCCATTTTGGCAGCTGTCCCACAGAAGATGTAAATCCCTACATGATTCAAAACACTTATAGAATATTGCTAGCTTGCTACCTTGCTTGCTTAGGGAGCCCTGTGTCAGAGTTGCTTTTTATAGTTACTTACACAGGGGTTTTTTCATAGGAAGAAGTTGCCTTGTACCCACCTTATCATTGACCCACAAGTGCTGTGCAGCCGTGGTGTGCAAGGTAGCTGTGAATGGTTTCATCAAGAAAAATATCATGTACTTGTGTTTTGGGCCTCTGTTACTGTGAACAGTTTCATTTCAGTAGATGATAAAGGAGTTTCCAAGAAAACTTCCATACACCCATGGCCATACTGTCTTCTCACTATTGATGGTACCACTTCACCCCAAAAGCAGAATGAACCCATCTGGTCAATACCTGTGTCTGTTAAGGGCCAATCATGTTGTGATATAAATATGCATGCCCATGGCAGGGGAGTTGGAACTAGATAATCTTAAAGTCCTTTCCAACCCTACCTGTTCTATGATTCTGTGATTCTATGGGCTTGTGCTAAGAGTATGTGGATCCCATCAAGTTTTCTTTCCCCAGCTTCCTCCCAGATCTGTTTAAAGACCTTTGTGGGAAAAAGTGGCTTTGCCTCTTTTTCCAGGAGCAATTACCCTGAAATCAGTGTGTTGTGCAATACTGGTAATGATTATGAGATACTTGGGAATTCGGCTTGTTTCTGTTTCTTATTTCCTATTTCTGGAATTATAGCTTATTTCTGTCAAGAACATAGTCATAGTCACAATATCACAAAACGGGAAGGCAATTGTTAAATACATCCCGAGTTTTCACAGTGTGTAAAGTTAACAGTCATTTTTTTATACCACCTCTGCCACACAATGCAAATGTTGTTGCTTTCAACATCGTCCTCCTTACTGGAGCACAGTTGGAGAATAAGTTTAGTCCCCTGTTTTACATAGTCTCGTTCATGTGCCATTGCTGCAGCCATCAGCCAGACAAGACATTGACTAAGCAACTTGTCAGTGTATTTCACACATCCACAGGAGGCAAGTAAAATCAGAGTCCAAGTTTATGCATGAGGTGCCTCCAATTTGTTCAGTTTTATGCCAGATTTACTTTCCTCATGAGTTTCCCATTTGTTATATGCAGGAAATTTTTGAGAACGTAACTTTTACTCTAAATATACTGACATCTTTCTCCAAAATAGAAATATTGCACACAAAAGACTCATGTTTTATGACATCCACAAGCTTCTTTTTGATTTGTTCTCTTGAAATGCCAGAACCCAATGTACCTCAGCAGATTGCCTGTATTAACTGTAAGATGCAAGTGCATCTATATATTGTAAATCTTCACCCTGTTTGTACATACACAGACACAGAAAAATGTTGGAAAAATACAGGCTAAAGAGCTAACCGTTAAGTTCCGATGTGGCTTCTGGTGCAGTGCTGGATTTTCTTGAGGTCCTGTTGTTATGGAGAAGGGACTTTGCTGTGCTATATAAATATGAAACAATGCACTTGCAATATAACTGATTCAGCAATCAAGGGCTGAATCTGTCATTACCACAGAGCAGTCTGCCCCAGTAAAGACTTTCTGTACACTATGACTGAAACAGTCGGCTTAAAAAGTGAGAAATCCGAAGCACTCAATACTTTCTGCCAGGGTGAAAATCAGCCATGAACTGTAACCTCTGGAAGTCACAGACTGTAATTTCTATGAGAAATGATCTATTTCAAGAGATTTCTTGCATTCAGTTCCCCAGGAGACTGTGCAAATAGAAGGCACTTAGAGCATTTCAGCACCTTGCCTCCTGTTTGAAACCAGGGAGTATGGGAATATGGAAATGGATGCTACTTCTTAGAAACATGTTCTGAGTATTTCCGAAGCTTCAGAACAGTGGCTGTTTATACCTTATGGGAGAGGAGAAGGAAATCTGTCTCTGGTTTAGGTCTTGTATGCCAAAATGATCTAGATAGGAAATTGGAGGACATACAAATAAGGGGTTTCCCTCCCATTCCAAGGAGCTGAAAGATGGGGAAAGTGGCAGTTCACATCTTATTGCTTCCTGACACCCAAATTCACAAGTGTGACAATAATGCTGTAAGGGTAATCAGTCCAATTTATGTTCCAAGTGTGAAATGTCCAAATCCTGCACAACAGGGAGCCTTTCGTCATTTCATCTGCACGCAATGAATGCAGAGTATAATTAACAAAATGAAGGAAAAGGCTTTGGACTCAATTTTAATCCACCTCTACCCAATGGTAATAACACCCCAATTCATTAAGCATCAGATGCATGTTAGTGAAACACAGTGGCAACTTAATTCAGCTGGGAAGGACATACCCCTAGGGAGAGCTGAAACAAGCAAGCCCATAATTTCTCCATAGGTGGTTAACTTTAATTAAACTTCTCAAAACACACATTTGTACTCTTGAAAGCAAATGTGAGGGAATGGCTATTAAAGTGCCTTCCAGTTGTATTTCAAGATGATTTCCTCATCCTGAGCAAGTTGAAACAGTAGGAGCAGTGGGAATTTTGATGGAAGGGAGTTCAGGCTCTGGATCAGTGTATTCAAGGGACCTCTGCAATAGTCAGAACAGAATTTTTAATATCTTTAGGGAATATTATTATTAAATTTCACAGTTTCATTTATTCTTCTGGATCGTTCTACTCTTGCCCTTGTCACTTCTGACCATGTGCTCCTTCGTGCGTTTGTTTTCTCATTTCTTAGAGGCCAAGCTGTGTTCTGCTTACCCAATTCCATGGGAAAAAACAGAGTGACTGCTTGCTGTGGGATTAAACGGTGTTTCCTGAAGTTTCATTTCCTTGCAAACCTTTCTATTAAAGCAGTAAGTGGGAAGGGTGAGCCAATTTTACTTTTCTCTTAATTTTCCCTGAAGGTTTGCTTACTGTCTTTAGCTTAGACAAAATCTAGATGAAGAGCACTCATGTGCCCTGATTCTTGTTTTCTTGGTAAAATATCTGGGAACTTGGCAAGTGCAGGGGCTGAGGGGAGAAGTTAATTTGAGTGATATCCTGCTCAGTAGCAATTCCAGCACTGTAAAAATTGGCCATTACAGAAATTGCTTGTTAATTTTCCCAGGGTTTTATGTTGCACTCCTGACTTCTTCAAAATTCTCAAGGATACTATATAAGGAAACCAGGATGCAATGCAGGCCTGTCCTTGACTTCAGTGCTGACCAGCTCCTCTGTTCTCCAAAAGACAAACCTCCTTGTCTGCTTTAGCCATAGCATGCAGAATTGAGGACACAGAGTGACTGTTGTCCTGGAATAGTATAGGCACCCTATGGCCATTCCACAGGGGGGGAAACTGTGCTTGAATAGCTATCCTCACATCCTGCTTGTTTCCAGACAGAAGACATCTGTGACTCAACAGCAGACATAATAAATGCATATCGCTGCTGATGTTCAGTTTCAGGGAAAGCTGTCATTCACGTCTGTATCAGCTGAGAATGCAGAAAACTTGGGAGCTCACTGCTTCTTGCTCTGCTGGAAGCCGGGTTAATCTTACTCTGATTCTGGCCATGTCACTGCCACTTCTTCCTACACTTCAACCTGTTATGCAGCCATGGATGTGACAAAAGGTGCAAACTGCAGACGCTCCAGCAAGCTTGGGTTTAAATAATTTGATTCTGGCAAGCTTGCACCACTGAGGTTCTACAAAGGATAAACTCTTTGAATGTGGAGGTGATGAATAGCTGCTCAGTATGGAAAGCACTCAGGTAACAGCAGGGGCTTTCAAATTCCTTCCCCTTTTCACATTTCACACACACAGCGAAGTCTTGAAGTCAGTGTGATACTTGTGTCAACGGCACCATGGACTGTTTGTAAACATCAGACGAGGGAAGACGATTTAGGGGATAATAACTCTGTGGACTTCAGAATTTCTCTTTTGTAGCTGCCATTCTATGTAAGCCACCACGGGTAATCAATGGGTAAAATAAATTAAAACTAGGAGCTGTTATGGCCCTCGCAGTCCAGGCAGGGGGCTGACAAACCCTCTTTCTCTTTCTCAGAAGTCTCTCTGCCTGGAAGGGTGTAAAGCCAGCTCGTTTCTTTTCTGTCTGCGCATCGGAAGCCCAGCCTTCCTTTCTGACCTCCTCCCTGCTGCCTGGTCCCCTCTGCAGATACTGGGCAAAGACTGGAAACAAGAAGAAGGACAAAGCAGGCTTCCCTTCCCAGTGTGAATAGGAAAAGGCCCCTTTGAGAAAACAAAAATTGGGCAGCTTGATTAACTGTGGGATGGCAGGATTTCCAGGGGCCAGAGCTGCAGAGAGGAGAGGGAAGGATGAGGCAGAGCACTGGCTTCTCAGTGTCCTGCCATTGGTTCAGGGCAGAAGAAAAAAGGGGTCTTTGGACAAAGAGATGCATATAGCATCTTAGAGGTCCTATTATTAGTGAGCACTGTTTAGCCTTCCGAAGCATCCTTCAACCCAAAGCATCACAAAACCACACCCCCAGCTCTTGTATTACGTGGATAATTATAGTCTCCAGATGCTGATGTAAGGAACGGATGTCACTTACAATACATCAGGCTAGAGGATGAAAGGGTTTTTTTTAGGCTTCAAAGCAGAAAATTGTTAGTCTTTCTTTCCTCACTGATTTTTCTCTTATAGAGGTAGCAACCTGATCCCATTCGTCAGTTTGGACTGAATTAATTTTTAAAGAGAGATGCTGCTTGGAGGCTACTTGAGGACAAACAAGCATTTTGCATGTGGCTGTTTCATGAGTCACAGTCGAAGAAGCAATCAACAGACTGAACCATAATGTGGCTTCTCAGGGACACTGCTCAGCTTTGCTGTCTTTTGTGGGTGAAGCAGCAGGCTTAGGCAAGGTCAGGGTGCGGCAGCTCAGTTATTCCTTGGTGGAAACCTTGGTACATTCCCAGCCACTTCTCAGTGCTGTAGTTCCCCTCTTGGTCCAGTTTCCTACCTCTTTGCTTGACTGTGTCCAAAGAAAGCTGTAAATATCTGAAAATGTCACCTATCCATGGGGTTTTAATGGACACATTTTCTAAACATCATCCTACGTGTGTGTGCAATGTCCGTTTTCTGCTTGTGTTACAGCCATAAGAACAGCTGTTGCCCCGTGATTATAGTCCTGAATTCAGCCTGGCCTAAAATAATTTGGAGAGTATGGATCAGAGGGCCAGCCACCCAACAGAATTTTAAACTGGTCAAAGCTTTTACAAATGCATATCCAAATCAGAGAGCATTCAGGCAGCTTTCTTTTGTATTAGGAAAATCAAGGCACATGCCTTTGACAAAAAGCCCCCTGAAGACTAAAGAATGGAGAAGCAGGCAGGCACATTTTAAAGATGTGCTGCCGTACATCACTTTCAAAAGGAACGCTATTAATTTTACATTTGCACATTAATTTGAAGGTTTTATTTGAAGCATAGGGCTATGATTCTGGCACAGGTTTCTGGTGACTTGATGTTCATTTTGTTTATAGCATCACCAGAAAGCCTTTATGGAACTCTCTCTCTGTAGTTCATGCTGACTTGCTATTTATTCTTCCTCTTCAGTGTACAGGAAGCCTCTGTAAAAGTCACAGGCGTGATTGCACTGTTGGATTTGTATTGTGTGATTAAATGCGTGTGTCTATGAAATTTGTCAGGGAAAAAAACACTAGGTCTACATATTGAAGAAAAGTCTTGCATATGAGAGGGACTGGATATACTTCTGCTGCTGGCATTTCAAACAACCATAGTTCAAGGTTGAACTAAATCAGTAAGACTGTCTTTTAATGTATTCACCATTTTTCTTGCCTTTTCTTTTCTTACCCTGCCCAGAGACTGCATAGTAACTGGCACTGGAAACAGATAATGGCAC
Organism: Lathamus discolor; assembly: GCF_037157495.1. Taxonomy (NCBI): domain Eukaryota; kingdom Metazoa; phylum Chordata; class Aves; order Psittaciformes; family Psittacidae; genus Lathamus; species Lathamus discolor. The sequence continues at coordinate 62,460,354 of NC_088884.1, forward strand.
TGTCTAGATGACAGAGCATAAAGAAAGCTTAGAGCAAGTGACAATAACATTAATTATAAAATAGAAAAGATGCATGTAGAGAAGACTTACTGCTTTCAGGTTTTTATTCTCCTCTCTGAAAGAGAATGTTAAGGATTCAAATTGCCTAGAATTCTCTGTGTCACACATTATTTGCATTAGATAAGTATAACTTTCTTGTACCTAGAGGAGCTTTACCAGCCATGGAAAGTATAAAAAGCATTTCACATAGCACACTTTTTCATTTCTTTTCCCCTCAGTTTAACTGTCACAACATTAAAAATCATTTCTGATGGGGCATTTCCCAGAGAGTACACGAGGTGCTGAGAACAGCTTGAATAACTTCACCCCTACCTCCACATCATGCTTCTGGCTATTGCACAAGTGTGTTTGATGACCAAGGCTTTCACAATACCACATATCTGATCTCCAGCTGCCTGTGTCATTCTGAGCTTGCCTTTATGCTTAGTGACAAAGAAGGAAACTGGATGCAAACCAGAGAGCCAGATAGGCTGCGCCCCTATTGTGAAATGAGAAGAATAACTGCAACTGGCTTAAGGCAGTTTCCCCAGTGTCCACATGCGTTCTGTCTGTATTGGTGTAGTCATTGAAGCCACATCTGAAGTGCATGGCAAGTGTTCTCTGTGATCAGAATACACCAGAGCTTAGTTTTCAACATACGTATTAGCATTTCCCACTTTACAGAAAGCGGGATATTACATGAAGGCAATGCATGCCCTGATTTGCCACAGCATAGAGATGTTGTGGGAGATATCACCAGGTCTCGTGAGCTGGGAAATCATCTCCTGTATCACCATTTAGAGATTACCAACTCCAAGTGAAGCGTGACTCCCTGGGCTGCCAGTTGTCAACCCAAACTTGAGTGCTGAACATGACATCATGTTCAATGGAAGTTGCTACTAGTATTTGTTTTCTCATAGCACCAGTGCAGGGCCAGCAAGTTTATATGACATCGAGCTGATTGCAGATTAATGCTCCTGCGTTTCTAAGGAAGAAGTAATAATTTTCTAAATTTCTGAGTTAGAATTAAAAAGGTAGCAAGCAAGGTTATGGTAACAAAACGGCTGGTGTGGTGCCTGATGCACTGAACCAGTGTATGCAGTGTGAAAGCAGGGCCTAATCCTTTCCCCCTGAAGAGGCATTTTGGGTATTTGCTGTCAGTCGTATGAGTGTTTTTTGTTCAGAGCTGAACTGAAGTTAAATTGCACTATTTAGTATAAATATAGTATAGTACTTAATAACGTGTTTAATAAAACTAAGGCTTTCCATGTACACAAAAAGAGCATAGCGTATGTCCTTCTAAGTCTGTAGATGAAGATTAGGGGATGTACAGTCTATGTCTACTAAAAGCCCTGCGTGTATTCCTTCCCTCAGGAATTTGCTGCCTCACATCATATTCCTTTTGAAGACTGATACTAAACTACTTGTTTTTTTTCATGCAAGAAGCCTCTCACAGATCAAATTCTCCTGGCTATCAACAACTTTCTTGTCATTCTCTCACATCTTAACTTCAGTTGCCCATCATTTAAAAAGAGATTTAATTGCATTCTGCCCTTTCCTGGCTACGCAGAAAAAGGCTAGCACTAGCTGTTAGAGTATTGTGAGACATATTTATGGCAACATTTATGTTGAAAATATATGGTCTTGATAAGTGTGTGGCTTTTGTTTGTTTGTTTGTTTTTAGGGTAAAGACAGGCAGAGGGGTTGAAAAAAGGAAGACTCATCAGACAGAAAGCAATATAGCTGCTGCCTTCAGTTTGAAAATGAATTAAATCAGTTCAAAAATTAATTAAATCATGGACTAACTCTGGGTTGGTTTCCTTTTTGCTCTTTAAATAATGGAAATACTAAGAGGCCCTGAGAAAAGTGCATGTTGACTTCCATCCTTCAAATATACTTAATATATTAATTAACAGCTCTTGTCTCTCAACCTTGTTGGCCCAAGGTGTGTACATTAGCATCTACACTCAAGATGAAGCTACCTTTAATCTTGTGGCAGGCACAACTTTACTGAGCTCCGAATGCTTGTAAACAGTCATGTTTTCTGATTGCCTTTTAAAGAGTAAAGTAGCATGCAAGCAAATGTTACACAGCTTGTTAGTGCACCACTGGTGGGACTGTTTCAAGCATATTTAGAAAGGAAGAAACTTATTTCTCACAAGCCCATTTGCAGAAGAGATCTTTGCTGAGTGCTTGACACAAAGTCTTATGATATCTGGTGAGTACCCAGAATATAGGCTAGACTAGATTAGAATATAATAGAAAAACATGCCCAGGCTAGCTCTCAGATGGCTGTTCTGGCTTATCAGAAGGCAACAGGGCTGAAGCAATTTATACTTTCAAGTTACTGTCTTGGGTACCAAGCGCAGACAAAGAAGTGGCTATTATCTTTGCAGTGGTTCATCCCGCTGTTCCAGGACTGGAGCATGCTAATGACTGTGGGCAGTCTGAGATCAGGAAATAATCTCTCATTCTCCACTCTGGGGTTCAAATCTCACCCGAATCCGACTCTGAGGATCCTCTGTACACAGATGTAAAAGTCAAATGCCTTCATAAAGACACAGTGTTGATTAAGCCAAGCTGCATGTACATATATCTGAATGCTCCCAAATGGCTTCCTGTCATTTAATGTTTTCCGATAAATTGGTCCCGATGCATCTGCTAGACACGCAGTGCTGGCTTTGTATGCAACTAAGAGTTTTTACTGTATTTTTCAAGGGTCACACCAGCTCACAAGGGTATCACTTACTCCTGAAAGTGCTGTTTCCCTGTTAAGCATCCTCCTTCCTTCCTCATTCTCAGCTGAAATGCAGGAAGTGAAAAGAGATGCCGACCATCTGAACTACATGACAAAGCAGACAGCAGGAAGGACAGTGTGGATCTGTGTCCCTTCATTCAGTTGTCGTGGAGTAAACACACCCTGCAACTTTGCAGATGAATGTTTCCCAAAAGCTGCCTTGTAGGACACTTGCTGGCAAGTTGTGGCTCTAGAGGGTCGTAGTCTCTCTTCAAAAGTGTGACCAGCCAGTCAGAGTATGTGCTCTGTTATATCTGAAATTCCCAGGCAGAAAAGCTGTGCAATGTTAGGGAAGCACTGTGATAAATTTAGCGAGTGATAATGTAAACAGAATGGAAAAAATGTGGCCTGTACAGGAGGGCACAGGCATGTTTGCTGTCTGGGACATTACTGACCATTTGGAAACAAGATTGCAATACATTTAAATCTGATCCAAAGAATCGTGTGTGTCCTCAGTTTTATGCTCTACATGTTGTCCCACTGGAGTCAGTGAGGCTGCAGAGTATGCAGTTAAATGCTATAGAATTATTTATTTTTCTAAGGATCAGGGACTTGGGGGGCAAAATGTCCTTGGCTTCACCTCCGGATTAATCAGTAATGTAAATAGGCAGTTACTCTTAGCTTTTGTCAGTGATTAATCTGCCTAAGGAGAACCCTCACTTTCTCTGGTTAGCTCTACCATTTCTTTGTTGGTATTTGACTGACTTGTCACTTTGCTTGAAACAGAAAAATCGTCAACTTGCCAGAAGCCAGAAAACAGTCTCACTCCTTTCAAATTGTTTGTTTTCAATATCAATTCACTTAGAAGTCTAGAGATTCCGCTTTGTAGTATATTTTCCTGCAGCTGCATTCATATCCCTATCCATAAACTCAATGTGAGTGAATTTCTCAGGAGGACATTTGAAATGTCACAGTGTTAGTCAAGTTGCTAAACTGCAGGCATTAACAAGAAACAATTACATAAACTCTCAAGCTGAGGCCAACCCTGCCTGCAGCAATTTGTTTGAATTCCTTTCCTTCTGTGTCTGTTGCTTCGCTAATAGTCTTTAGCTGCTAGCTCTATAAAAATCAGGTATCTTCGTTACATCCTTATATTATGCCGTAAACACAATCAAGACTGTTCATTCACGGTTCTAGGTCTCCTTCCCAGGTTACAGGCATTGCTTTCTAGCCATTGCTTTCCCAGAGTGACTTTCAGTGACATTTGATTTTGATTGATACAGTGTGATACAGTTTCCTCTTTCGACACGCCATTGTTCAGATCTGAAATGAGAAATAGCCATGTAGGCTAATCCAGTGAGCCAAGTGCATGAATGTATAACTCGGTTCATAAAATAAAGTTTCCACAGAGCTTGTCTCATTAAAGAAATCAAAGGTAGATGCTGTGCACATATGCACGATTGCATATATACAAATACCTGACCTTAAAACTCCCAAATCAGTAAATACTGATTTACTTTGAGATCTGGCTTGTACAAAGTGCAGGATACAGAAAGCTATGTTTTTTCTTAACTCTATCCCAAGAGAAGTGTATTTCTCAATGCCTTGAGAAAAATAAAGCCATGGTGGTATCCAGCTGGAACCAATGGGACTCTTTGCAAGGATATCAGCAGATTATGGATCGAGTCACACATGTATCAATATCTAGCGCATGTAATTTTGTAAATTGCTCCTCCTGTTTTAATGACACAGGAGCATACTTGAGTTTCATATGACCTTTTCTTGTACAGATGAAGTGACTAAAGAGCATTCTTTTAGTTACTGAAAGTTGACTTGTTTTTATATTCTTGGTTCACCCATCGAGCCTCACCAGTGAAATGAAATGTGTGCATTTTCCCCTATATGGTAAATAAGTAAGGTAAATTTATTATAAAATCAATGAGTTCCTTGTTTACTTCTTCAGTTAAGTAGTGTCACTGCTAACTGTGTTTATTATTTCAAACCTGCCTTGCTTTCTTTCAACATGACAAAATACAGTGTAAAATGGTCCAGTGAAAAAGGACACACCATAATCCTCAACAGCTGATTCAAGGCTGTGAATTAGCATAAGAAAGCAGCTAACTCTTTGGATTCAGACAAATCAGTAGGGTCACATTAAGCCTACTGTAAAGAAGGGGAACAGAGTGAATTGAAAAGAAACTTCCCAGACCGATTACAGTAAATATATAATAAATCAGCTCTTGATAATTCAAGATGTACAGAGACAAAGAAATACTGAAGTATCCAGAAAGGATGTTTGTTTACCAATCCATCCTGGTGAAGAAAAGCTTAGGAAAAGGAAAGGCTGGATTGTTGCAAGGGCAGAAGGAGGGATAGTATTTTTTCTGTCAGCATCATCATAAGGAAAAGAAAATGTCAGTGATATTGGTAGGAGAAAGATGAGAAAGAAAAAATATGGTTGTGTTATGCACTGAACAGTGAATGGTGCATCAAAGCTCAGCTGCTCAGCAGAGAGATGGTAATGGATATGAAAGGCTGGACTGCTCATTTGGATGAGAAGATGACAAATTGCTAACAACTTGCTCTTGTTCAATTGCATTTTAATAACATGAAAGGGCTCAATGCAGCTGGCAAGAGGCACAGAGCAGAAATTACCTTGGAAAAAGATCATCTGCCTCAATGTCTGTTACCAATGAGCAGGAAAAATTCAATAGCAGGGGAAAAGAGCAGGATGCCCTTGCTGTTTTTAACACAGTGGTATGAATGCCCAGATCCATAAGGACGTGGTTAAGGCAGCAGACTGCCTGATCTCAGTATCTGTTTTTATCATGGATTCTGGATGAGGGATACTGAGGTTGCCCAGAAACTGAGGGAGCAGCGTCAAACCCAGCAGTGGTCAGAGCTGAGAGAAGCAGAGCAGAACATGCCTCCTGTCCAGCTTCAAAATGAAGTTAGTGATCTTGTGTTCTTTTCATTGAGGTCCAGATCATCCCTTTATGTTTTCAGAGACAGGATTTCTTTAGTAATTGACTATAAAAATAAACAGAATAAAATGAAGGTGTTCTCATCTTCCTTAATACATCCCCTGTTTTCCCTGCCTCACTTTCCCCCTAAACTACATCCAGAATAGACGTGATAACACTTCTAGCTTTCATATGATATGAAGAGCTTGGCATTTCCTAGTGTTTTGGATGCACGTGTTGCTGAAGTGGAGGGAGAAAAGACTGGGAGGTAGCCTGTACCAGTCCTGCTTTCTTTTTTTGGGTGGCCTAGCATTCTCACTTCTTTTGTAGTTGCCAAAAGGCACACAGCAGGGGATGACACCTACTGCAACACTGCCCTTCTGCAAAACAATTCCTCTGATGCAATATCCCAACTAGTATGGAAAGTAACCCTCTGACCCAGTGAGAAGGTGCTCCACATTCACGTCAGGGTGCCAAACCTGAACAACATGTTAGCTTTTGGGGACTGTTCTGAGACTGGGAACCTCATGCCTGCCAAAAAGGCTTTGGAGATGCTACAAATCAAGCCTGCACTCTCTTTGCTCTATGCTGGGAGTGAATGAATGTGACTAAGTTAGCACTGTTATGGTATAACATCCACATCAAAAGTAAAGGTTCAGTACGTGGCTTGCCAAACGTCAGTCAAACCTGCTAGCAACTGCATGGACTGAATACAACTGTAATATCTAGCCCTCTATGCTGAAAATATTCTGTTGCCACAAGTGAGGATGATCTTTCAGTTCATACTGAATTTACAATATTTGCACAGTGAAGACTTCCCCAAATCTAGACAACTATGAAGAGGACAATAAAATATATAAAATATCAGTTGCCAGACAAGAAAAAGGCTCAATTATCCCTCCATCTTCACATTGAGCCTTATATGCTGGACAGAGAGCATCCTTCCTGAGATGAAAGACACGAGGTTTAATTAATTCTTTTCCTTCCCATCCTGAAGGCTCCAGAGATGGCTCTGTATTTGAGGGGGCAACATATTCCCTTGAGAGGGGAGAGCTTTCTCTGAACCAGCAGGGGCTAGGGAAAAAAAGCCCACACCCTGTCAGGACCTACACCTGAGACAGTCCTGCTGAAGCTGATAAGATTACACAGAGTGTAAACCAGGGCAGAATGTGACACCAGAGAAGTTTTTGATCTTCTATAATAAAACCCCAGAAGGAGATAGGGTTTTAAACCATGTTTTATCCTGTTGTATCCATGGAGCATGTCCCAACATAAGTCAGTGTTCATTCTGAAGCAACAATCCATGCTCAAGATGTAGTTCTCAAATACAAAGGCACAGCAGAGCTGTTCGGTTACAAATGACTACCTCCCTACAAAGGTCAAGTGTAAAACCTTAGCACTTCAAGCAATGCATGATTTGTGACATTTCCTCTTAATCAGTGGGAATGAAATTTCACTCTAACGCTTCAAGTTCTGCAAGAATTTCTCTCTGATACTCTTTCACTTTATTTTTCTTTTTAGTGCTGGCGTAATTAACTTTGAAATAACATTTCCATTACTGCACTTGCAGCATTTCTGGGAAGGTTCCCTCCGTGCAGCAGAGCGATGTGGTAGTAATGGGATTACTCACAGGGTAAAAGTTAAGGGTATATATAAATCTTTTGCAAGAGTGGGGCACTAATTACCAGCTCATACACAAGAACCCAAATAATGAAACTGAATAGAGTACACATTTACCCCAGAGTCTTCTGGACTCCTCTTGGTCAGAGCATTGGTGACACAGGAAGGGCCCTGCAGGAGCTTGAGCTCCATTCGCTGCCACTATTGTGTATAATGAAGGGAATTTAACACAAGCACAATATTGAGCAGTGTCAAATTTTGAGATCTTAAAGTCACAATGCATTTAAAAAAACCTAAAAGTCTGCTCTGCAGAATAGTAAAGATGCTTGTATATATCCCCTGATAGAGTTTTGTATCAAGATTTTAATTCAAATGAGCATTCTGAGGTGAAATAAAACATAATAATCATTAGTACTTGTCCTGGGTTGAGCCAAAAAACCCAAATTTTAAAGGCTGTTTCAGTGTGGAAATGAAAAAATGTCAAGTTTCCGCTTCAGGTTTCCTTCCTCCTCACTCCCTGCTCTCCCCACCTCCCTCCTTTAGAAGGCAAAAGGATGTGTGCAGGGACATAGTTTTCATCCTCCTTTATTGTTCTTTCTCTTGGACATGTATTAATTTCACTGAGCTGAAATTGATTTCCAGTAGACTGGGTTTTTTAAAAAAAAACACGCTTTTGAAAATTTCTTTTGTGTTACATTCGCTATATTTTTGTTCCATCTCATCATCTCAAAGCAAACTTTTTTCTTTCCCTTAATGTTAGGTTTTATGTTCTTTCTGAGAAATGCCACTGAAGTGAACTTCACATTGTTCAGATAAGAGAAGCAAACCATGGCACTGGTAAGGTTTTAACAATTATGAATAGTTTCATTCCGTGATTAGCCAATTACTCCCACATCCTCCCTTTTTTGCTTTCTGGACCAAAAGATGCCTTTGAAAAATCTACAGAGATTTATGAATTCAGTTCAAAATACCAACACTTCACAACTTGCACATCAACATGAGGCAAGACCAGGGAAACATTCACATCATTGCCTAATGCAACATGGAAATCAAGTAATTACAACCAGACACAACATACACCAGCAACTGCAAAATATTTTATGAGAGAAGGGAAAACTGTAACGACAAACTATGTAAATAGTCCATACGGGAGACATGTAAATGACAAAAACCATGTTATTTGCAGGCTCCTAACTGATTCCCAAGGGAATCGTTAACTCTCTGTAAAATACGTAAGATTACTTCCAGGTCCTTTTCTCTTTTGTATCACTCTTCCCATTGTCTCATTAATTAACACGCTTCTCACACTTTCTTCTTTGTTTCCTTTAAATTGTTTCCAGCTAAGAATAAATGAAAACTACAGTCTAAACTAAATTGTATGCCAGTTTCAATCAATAGGAATCAAAGAGAAGAAAGTAAATGGAATACCTCTAAGTACACTAGGAATTAATTATAATAACCATATATACTTGATTAATCATTGCCATTGCCTCTTCTGAAAGGAGGGGTAGGGGATTGAGGAGTTCTTATAAAACTGTGCTGAGGCTGTGTGAAACCTCGGAAAAGCAAAGCAGCTCTTCAGCCAGAAGCGTAACAAGCTCTCAAGCTCCTAAGTGGAGCAGGGAGAACCAGATCCCATCCCTGTTCCATCTTTTGCAGACAAACTTCCTAAATGGCCATGGCTGTATGGAGAGAGCACTTGAGTAGCAAATTCTCCCACTCAAACCCAGCAGTGAAGGAAAAAGCCCTCCCAAGACTGTGCTGTGAAAGATTTTTAAAAGCTGAAATGCAAATGTCAACAGAAATGACATTTTAGAGCTGCAAGATGCAATGCATTTCCTTTAGTGGTGCTGATTGACTAGCTATTCCTTGTCACGTAGCAAATTGCTTGCCAGCTGCTAATCAATGAGATCTGAAATGCCATGTGTGCATAATGGTTAATCCCAAGATTAAATGAAAAATAAAGAAAAAAGCATAGAAAACATCCCATATCCCTGTGGTATTCATCCCCCGAGAGGTATGCCATGTAAGGCAAATACTCAAATTGCATGCAAGCCGTTTTGGGAGGTGTGAGGAAGACAGAAGTGGCAGATACACTTTGTATTAAAGCTCTGTGCTTGTCCTTAACTAATAAACTCCCAAAGCTGCTCTCTGACAGATACTGTGGAGGCAGGAAAAAGGCAGCTGAATCCCTCAGTGACTGTATAGCTCCGGTGCAGCTTTAGACACACTGCAGTTCTCCAGTTTCTATGAAAAGACCATCCAAATGACCACTACGTCATGACTTAATAGATCTGTCAGACAGCGGGGCCCATTTGTTCTTATTGTGTTCTGATGATCCAGAGTGTCTAGGTGCAGACTGAAATCTTTCTGACCGGGCTGCAAATGGCTCTCAGACAATTTCAGGCTGAAATTATCCAGACAGTTATCCAGACATTCTCAGGACTGTATCAGCCAAATGGCTATTTCCCAATGCAAAATTAAAAGCCTGATACTGAACAGATTATGTTTGGGAGAGTCAAAAGGATATAGAGAGTGTTATTCTGTAAAGCTGGAACGTAGTTTTGACTTCCGGGGCTTGGTAAAAATGAATCATTGCATTTGTCAAATAATTTGAAAAATACTATTTTGTATGCAATTCAATGGGCATGCAAGATTTCTGGAAACATAACAGTGCAAATTCATATTGCCATTGCACATGTAGTAATTTTCTATGCCAAAACAAAAGGTTGGTCTGTCTTCATCCACAGTCCATTTGCACAATGATCAATTCCAGCATGCATATTTTGGAGCAGAGCAGTACAAATCTTTAGCAAAAGCGGTTTAAATGAATAAAATTAAATAACTAGCTGATCTGAATATTTTCTCTTTCTTGATACATTTTTTGGGGGGTGAGAGCCATGACTTAGACATAACTCTGTACTGCCTCTGCTTATGGTACGATTGGTTGACTATGGGTTTCCTGTTCAGGCTTTTGAAATGCAAGCATGGTATGCTGAAGGTGAAGAAGTCACAGGGAGTATCAGCAGTCACCATCAGAGACTGTTCCCTTGTGGACTTAATATACATGTGTCTCTTGCAGGACTGTCACATCTAAGTAGGGACTGGCTGGTAGGACCCATGCAAGAAAACTTTGCTACTGGCTTTGTATCTGAAATTCCTGGGGAATATAGGAACCCTTCTCCCCAGTGTTTTTCTCCTGAGCTGGGGATTTACCAGTGTTTGAAGCATAGGACAGGGACTAAAGAGGAAATTAAAGTGCCTATAACCTTCACTTTCTCCTATCTCCTGTTAACATTAGGACAATGACAGGCAGGAACAGCTCTGGAGCCTCTGACCAAGCACTGCATGCAACATCTCTGTCCTGCATCCTTCAGTGGCTAAGGTACAACTGAGCCAGAAAAACTAAGTTGCACTAAGGTGTTTTTAAATGGACTAGAGACATTCACAGCCTGTGAAGAAAGAATTAAATTGTCTTCAAAATAAGCAAACCCAACATTTTTCACTGAGGTTAATTAGAAGGGAAACAAAATTGTACAGCTTGCTCAGCCCATGCTGCCTGGTCCCATTGATGTTTATTCCTGCTCCCCCAGGATGAGCCTGTATCCACTGCTCTGCTCTTTGCTTCCCTTCTGCAAGGAGAAAATAAGCCTCAAGGGCACAGGTGTGGTGATATTAAAAATAGACACCACTTTTCAAAACAGCCCCTAAAAGAGCCATCACTGGAACAAGCCTCTGCCTGTGTTAGCTCACCCATTCGGTGCTCTGGTTTGCAGAAATGAAACCAGGCTTTCAGAAACACAGCTGCCCCCAAGGTAATGTGGCCTCTAGTGTGAAAGGAAGGGATGCCGCTTCCTCCTTCCCTTCCTTCCTTCCTTCCTTCCTTGCTTTCTTGCTTCACTCCTTCCTCCTCCAAAATAAAAGCACCAAGGACAACTTGAAAGAGACAAAAATGTAAACACAGTTTTTGATGACATACATAAAACGAAGCAAATATATGGAGATTAATAAAATGCCAAGAAATTCAGCCACCTGATTTAATGTTTTGACGTTTTGATAACACCCTTTGGTGGCTCAGACAAGAGCCACCAAAGTCCAGTGTCTTTTTTATTTCACAGAAAATCAGCAGGACAAGCTCAGAGATTTACCCCCTGATCTAGTGGAAGGTGCTCCTGCCCATGGCAGAGGGTTGGAACTGAATGATCTTTAAGGTCTCTTCCAACTCAAACCCTTCTGTGATTTATGTTTAATTGCTAATAAATGGCATTTAGAAAGCTTCAGCCTGGAAATAAGTCTTTCATCAAGCTGCAGAAGGGACTGAGTGGGAGGGCTGCACAAAGGAACTAGAAAGTGATGGTCAAAGGGGCAATGAGCACACAGCAGAAAATGGCGGGGGGCAGGAAGTGGGTTCATTTTTCTCTTTTTTACTTTTTTAGAAAGTTACTAAAAATATTAATTTCTAACAAAAACAGTAAAGGAGGAAGACAGATATCATCACATAACTGAAGTATAAGATATCAGATAGTTGCATTTGCAGCTGGTAGAGATTATGTGTGACATATAACCTGTTGCCAATTCCTTTGAAGAAACCAGGGCTCCCTTTATGCTGCAGTTGCAAATAAATGAGGTGGTGACCAGTTACCATTAATCTTCTGAAAATCACAAAAGGAAGGCCAACAGTTTTCTATCAGCCTCCTCATGAAAATACAGTTGAGGTAAGATCAAAGCTCTGGGGTTACAGCAGGAATACCTGATTTTGACCAAATTTATCCAGCGCAGAAAGTGGTTGAAGGATGAGCACCCAACTGGATTTAAACAGTGTGTTGGCATGGGTGGCACACCAAGGACTCAGTGTGAATGTCCTCCACCTTCTGAGAGGACACAGCCCCTTCTCCAAAAACTCTTCCTCTTCCCTCCTTCCTATCTTTCTTCTCACCAAGCCTAGTGTGGGTGATCCACAAAGGTTTCAAATCCTGCCCTTCCCTGCAGACATAAGAGCTACAAGCAAAACCCTCCATGTCCCTCTCAGCTGTGGTAATAACTTTGTTACAAACTCCTCATGCCTACATATTAATGACACTGATTTTCAAATCCTTCTGTTGCAGGTTCCCAGGATGCTGGAAAGAAAATCCATGTACAGACAGAAAACTCTGTGTGCCACCAGCATTACAACCACCTCTGCAAGCTATCAAGCAGAACAGGTTAAGAAACCTTACTTTGTAAAACAAGGATGGTAGCAAAACCTCTAAAATGGCACAGAGGCCAAAGGGCCAAATAAAGCTTAAACTGATTGGAAAACTGAGATTCCAATCACCAAAACTCTCTTTTGGCTGACTTTGAGACAGTTTCTTTCTTTCTTTCTCTTTCCCATTTGCACTTGCCCGCTGCTGTGATTGCTTCCTCTCTGTGTCAGGTTAAGTCTCTCTCTAGATGAGACAGGACACTACATTTAATAGAGAAACCACCCCACCCCTATCATCACAGAGGCACAAAAGCTTGAAGCTGCTCCCATTCCCACAGTCCTGTGAGACACTCATGCGTGCTGTCTGAAAGAGGTGAGGGCACAGCAAGCAGGTCTTCTGCTCTTGTTTGGCTGCTGCAGTGTATGGGAAACAGGAATTTGTGTATGCCTGCTTAGCAAGCAAGCGAGCTTTGTGAAGAAACACTGAACTCATCAGCCAATTTTCCCCCACCAGCACCACTTGGACAGCTTACCAGGCTCTGAAGTTTGGCTAGCCAATGAGTATTAGTGTGCTCTGACAGCTGGCAATGCATTCCAGTGGGTAAGTGATGGACTGGCTCTGGAGAGAGTAAAATAAATTATGAAGTGGGTGAAATTTTAGTCCTCCAAATAACAGTCCAATGATTTCATTGGAATGGCTCTGTCTGGCAACATACTCAAACACATACAGCTGGGCAGAACACACAGACACTCCTGTATGAAGTAGCTGCATGCATGGGAAGAGAGGGAGTTCTTGCTGCATAAATGAACCCGACCCAGGAGACAGGGAGGGGGCATTTTTAAACTGTGCATGCATGAGAGCTAGCCACTTACGTGGAAGGGTAAATATAGGAGACAATGATGAGCATGTTATATGTGCTTCTCAAAAACAGGATTTCTTGGATGTTCTACTTGGCCTAGGGGATGTCATCTGCTGGCTGTATTGTCAAAGCACCAACATACCCAAAAGACTCCATTTTTATCTCAATAAGTGCAATTTACACGGATGATTTTACATCTGGAAATGTAAATAGATGATGCACAACCATGAATTTTCTGGGAAACAAAAGTCAGGTACCTACTTCCCATTTGGAATTAAATAGGTTTAGGTAACAGCACTCAGCCAAGTCCCTTTCAAACTTTCAAAACCGTGCCCTTCAACATGCCTGACCTATGACTGTCTACACAGATTGAATGGTATGAAGTTAATCACTGCCTTTTGCACCTGAGACTGTGGGGAGTGGTGGTGATGGACTTAGGCTGAGTGGTAGCAGCCAAAGGGGCAGAGAAGAACCTGGGACAGGTTTCCTGTTTGTACTGTAGACCATTCCACAGAGTTGTATATTCTGAATATATCATCAACAAATGATTCCAGCCTGTTCTGCTAATATTTGATGTAGAGGATCTTACATTCTCCTTTCGCCAAATGTAATTTGTTTTGATCAGGGAAGGACTGTGGAGCGCAGTTCTCCAGAATCCATTAATCTTTTTCATGGGATGGGATCCATGAAAGTGCAAATCGCCATTAGGAATAGATTCCATTGGAGGTGCATTTGCTTCCATCTCTCATCTACTCTCATTTGAAGACCTGAGCAGAAGTAACTACAATCCATAAAATTCCAAATGTTGAATTAATATGTTTTCACTGATACAGAAAACACACGTACGAGGAATTTCTGCAGGTTTTACATTTGGCCAGGGACACTGAGCTCTGCAATGACCTGCGCAAAACCCCCTCCATGTTCCCAGCTACTGCACGGACCATGTATACCACATGCACATGTGCCTGAGCCTTCATGCTTCGGGCTGACCCCACTGCCACAGCCGTGCATGGTCCCCTCCTGCTGCGCCCTGGTGATGCTGAGCTCTAACAGCCCCACAGCTCCTGTGCCAGATGCCTGAAAGAGAAAACTGCACTGGGGGAATCTATGGCAAAACTTGCAGCTACTCATGTTTGTTTTGTGGTAGTTTTAGTCGTATCTCAGGTACTTCTGCTACTATGTATCTACTCAATTAAAAATCAGACTAAATCTACAAATAGTTTTCAGGTTAGCCCATTAAGCTGCTCAAAGTATACCCACTTTTAAGAACTCTTTTGTGCCACCCGGTTTCAAAGTTTCAAGTCTGGGAAGATGTTTTGGTTACTCTTAAATGGACCTCGTTGTAATACATTGTAATGCTTTGTTTTCTGTCAAAGTTAAACAAGGGGGCTGAATGGCCCGGAAGGGAAGCCAAAACATTTCTACCTGACTTGCAATGACAGAAGGGCTGGGGCAGAGTTTTGTTTGCATTTTGCTTCAAACTACATTCACTTTCTCTCCAAATTTTTCAGCTAAACTATCAAAGCAAAAATTATTCTTCCGTGAGCTCTGCCCATGGAAGGAGAAAAAGGAAAAAAATTATTTTGTTTTTCATTTGTGCTGCCAATTTTCTTTGCAATATTGTGTATTTTAGTTTTTCTCTTTCTGTTAGACCTCTTGAACACCTCTCCAGTGAGGAAGCCCGGAGATCATGAACTCCCATGAATGCTTTGATAGTAGTCAGGAGCATTGAGAGCAGTACTTCTGTTTATTTAAATAGAACACATCATTATTATCTTTGGAGTAGCTGCAAGGAGAAAAATAGGATTAAGATGCTATTGGAAACCATCCGAGCCCTGCTGGAGTCCTCAGTGGTTTTTAGGGTTTAAAATTACCAGGATGTTAATTTTCACTGAGAACAGTAAGGACATACATCTGTATGCTCTGTGTCAAGTGAGCAAATCACTAGAAATAGTCTGAGATACTGTTGCTGGTATTCAGACATGAGAAAAAACAATAGGACACATTTGTTTCGCTCTCCACCAGCTCTCTTCTGTAACATGCTTCTCAGTTAAGCTCTATTCATCATTGTGTTATTTTTAGCCTGGTTTCCAAAGGAAACAAAGGCATATGAAGCCATGTTGTCTGTCTGTCTGCTTATCACTTCCTCCATAATAATGCACTATTGACCGGTTTAAAGCCAACTTGACAGTGGGATAGAAGTCTGCAGGATGTGAAGTAGCTGCCAGTTTCCCAAAGGTGGGTGGCCAATGGATAGATTCAGTGGGAGCTGAGCAGCTGCCTGGTTTCTGTGTCTGGCCAGCACCTCGGCACGGCTTGTACACACACACTGGCCACAGCACCAGTCACCCTAATGCCAAAATTGTACAAGGCTATGGGCAACAGATGGACCACTAAGAGCCATCAGGAACTGGCTGTTCCCCCCAAGCTTCCCTCTCTGTCCCCCATTTTTGTGTTTGCCACCAAGTCTACCTTCAGTTACTCCTCTTGTTTTAAGGCACATTAAGAAAGACATTTGTTAGAAAACAACATTCAAAAATGACAGACTCTGTCAGGTGTCATTATTCCCCTATCGCGAAAAAATATAACTGTAATCCCCAGTCCTACTCTACTGCTAGTTTTCGTTAGGCAAAACTTAACCATGGAGATTAAAAAGATCAGATTTCCACCAAGAATCATCTGCTGCTTTCACAGAGGGTACAGACCAGCCAGTGGAAAAGGTGCTGTCTTGACTATCTGGACAGAAATTAAGTTGACAGAGTAAGTAACTGCAGGTGAAAGCCAGGAGGATCCTGTCCTCTACACTTGCTTGCATAGCAGAGCAGAGATGTGATGCATGATGGACACCCAGGAGTGCCTGCATGCCTTGATGCCAGGCTGGGCCATGGCCAAGTCCCTTCAGCTGCTCTTCATGACTAGGGAGAGGTGATAGAAGTGAAGCTGATATCCAGACAACATTAACTCTACCTTGCCAGTAAGGGGGTCAGCAGGCTGCTTCATAATGCTGCTGTTAGAAAGACCAAAACTTTTCAGTAGCAGGATAAAACATCTGTTTTGGCCAAAATGAACGGACCAGGGAACCCACTTGCTTTGGGGCTGTTTGATTGCTTGTTTGTTTGTTTTTCTAGCCATTCTTTGTTTCTCAGTGGCAATCAAAAGCTTTACATATAGAAGCATAAACTAAAACTATATTTAAGTCTTTAAAGTAAGCCAGCAGCCAGAGCTGCCGAGTGCCTGCAGTTCTCGTTAAGAATTGACTGATGTTTATTCCTTTGGAAGTGCAGCTTGGCATGTCTGGAACTGAAGCATGGGGAGAAAAGCTTTGCTACTCGGTTCACTCCTCAGCAAACCCAGGAGCCTGCAGAACATGGGGAGGACTGTGAGAGGTGCCCACGGTATAAAGGTTCACAGGGAACTTGCTTTTCTTTTAGGAAAGTAAAATGTATTTATAAAATAAGTGCTGAAAAATTCTGAATGACTTTCTGAGGCTTGAGTCCGTATTCCCTTTTAAGTTCAGTGAAGAGATGTCACTTGCTTTAGCTACTGAGCTAAACTTAGAAACACACTGTACACAATCTCACTACCACACCCCAGATGTCCATTAGCTATCACGCAGTGCACTCTGTGTTATCTGTTCTCTGTATTTCATATCACTTTAGCAGAGGCACATCGGTTAACAGAGCCACATTATTTGTGGAGGTAGAGGTGGAGTGAGGAAGAGAACAAAAGAAGGAAACCAGAGTCCTAAGAACAGGGATAGTGCATTAAAAAGAAAAAAAAAAAATAAAATTACATATATATATATATATAAAGCCAGTCTGAAAAAGAGAGACGCTGAAATGTTGTAATATGGTGGAAAGCAGTGATTGTCCTTAAAAACCTTTCTTCTGTATCTGGAATTTTCACATTTTCACTGGGAAATTAATACTGAAACTACTCCAACAAATTACTGAAATCTCCACATAAAATCTACACTCGGGATCTTACACTTGTGCTCATTAAAGTGCAAATATGTGAAAAAAAATAATCTGTGTTTTAACTTCCGTATTTGTGCCAGAGAGTTTTTGTGAAATATTCATAGGGTGACTTTCTACTTTTTTCTTACCAGATTAAAAAACCTAAAGCACGTTAAGTGTATTTATAGCGTCATGCATTTAAATGAAAGAGGGAGAGACCACTCTGGGCTCTTGGGAGACAGGCATATGAGCGTTTCCTATGCTGTGTGGCTCAGAGAAGCCCTCTGTGGCTGCTTGCCAAGAGCAGGGAAGGATCACACCCTTCATGCTCCATTCCTTGCATGACTTGCATAGCAGCATCTGTTCCTAGCCTCTGTCAGAGACAAGGCTAGGGGCTATCCTGGCCAAGATCTGACCTGGATCAGCTCAGCACTGTGCCTTTTAGCTAGGCTCAGTTCCTGTCTCAGGCTCTGTAGATCTTTAATGGCATTCATGTGGCTTCAGGACAGGTCAGAGCAAAATTATATCTGGCTGCAAGTGTACTGAGGAGGCACATCCAGAATCACCAGTCGAACAAAACACAACCAGGGGTACAAGACAGGTTCCTCCTTTAAAATGTAATAGGCAAAGAGCAGCTGCCTCCATCCCCTCCTTAGGACCTGTCTCTCAAAAGCCAAGGAAAAGAGCTAAAGCACGTTGCAGTCCCTGGGGAAAACAGCACTTCTGCACCAGTGAACCTGCCCCAGCCCTGCTTGGTGGCAACGCTGTGCCCTTGCCTTGTGCTCCACTCTGGTCTTGCACAGTGGATAACTGCAGCACAAGGAAATGGGCAAAGCATCCCTTCTCTTTCTCCTCTAAAAACCTGTTATAACATGATTATTCTGCTGGAGGCGTGCTGCTTTTTCTAACTCATACTTGTCCCAATAAAATGGAAAAACTTCAGGGAAGATTTTGTCTCATGGTGGAGGTGGGTACAAATTCCTGCCTGCTACCACAGGAAAAGTTATTAAATCATCCTCTCTGCAATACTATGCCGTGTTTGTGGACTGCTGCAACTGTTTCTTTGGCAAGTGCTCAGTATAAGCAATCATATTGTTCTAAGGTCATCCAGGAAAACATCAGCCTCCCCTTCCTCCTGACCCTCTCGCCAGCTTCCTGTCTTTCTTGTGCTTTTCCTAATGCACTTGGCTGATTTCAGCACAGCAGTGCTTTGTGGAAGAGAGCTTCTTAGAGACTCCTGTTGCAGAGAATCCCCTAAGAAATAAGTTCTTCCTTGAGCTTCCACCTAGACCCTTGAAAGCAGCATTCTTCCTGAACACAGCGGAACTCCTCCTTCACTCAGAGACATAAATATCTTGCTTGATGCTGATGGGATAGCAGTGTTTTCAGGAATTTGCAAGGCAATTTACTCCCTTTTTGCTACACCTACAATCACAGCTCTTTGTGCTCCTCAGAGTGCAAGGAAGAAGAGGGGTAAGCAGGGATTTCCCTGAGGGCAACTTGTTGAGAAACAGCAGGGAAAGTGATCAGTGCCCTTCATGATCTGCCACCATCTGCCTTTCCAACCCCATATCATAAGTTTTCTCTGCACAGGAGAGACAAGAGGAAGGTTAGAGGGATACTGATGGGTGACAGTTCACCTGGACCTCATGGTTCACCTTTCCAAGACAAAGCAAACCCTGCTAAGAACAACAAAAATGAGGCCATTAGAGAAGTCTGCAGAGCGTAATTGCCCTCTTGAAGGCTAGTGCCTGCCCCAGAGACAGAAGAGAGTGAAGCCATAAGGGCAAAAAGCAGCCTAATCTATGAGGAAAGTGATCAGGGGGGTGTGTGGGGGGGACCTAGACCTGTGGCTGGCCTTTGGTTGGGACCTTGCAAACATTTGCAAGGTCTCTGATATTTAAGTTATGCCAGGGGCATGTCCTGAGGGACAGGATGAAAACAAGCCAAGACCTGAGACTGGCAGCGTGTTCACAGAATCACAGAATCCCAAGGGTTGGAAGGGACCTAAAAAGATCATCTAGTCCAACCCCCCTGCAAGAGCAGGGTAACCTACAGTACATCACACAGGAACTTGTCCAGGCGGGCCTTGAATATCTCCAGTGTAGGAGACTCCACAACCCCCCTGGGCAACCTGTTCCAGTGCTCTGTCACTCTTACAGTAAAGAAGTTCTTCCTGATGTTAACGTGGAACTTCCTATGCTCCAGTTTACACCCATTGCCCCTTGTCCTATCACTGGATATCACTGAAAAAAGCCTAGCTCCATCATCCTGACACCTACCCTTCACATATTTGTAAACATTGATGAGGTCACCCCTCAGTCTCCTCTTCTCCAAGCTAAAGAGACCCAGCTCCCTCAGCCTCTCCTCATAAGGGAGATGTTCCACTCCCTTAATCATCTTTGTGGCTCTGCGCTGGACTCCTTCAAGCAATTCCCTGTCCTTCTTGAATTGAGGGGCCCAGAACTGGACACAATATTCCAGATGCGGCCTCACCAAGGCTGAGTAGAGGGGGAGGAGAACCTCTCTTGACCTACTAACCACTCCCTTTCTAATGCACCCTAAGATGCCATTTGCCTTCTTGGCCACAAGAGCACATTGCTGGCTCATGGTCATCCTCCTATCCACCAGGACCCCCAGGTCCCTTTCCCCTTCACTACTTTCCAGCAGGTCAACCCCCAACCTGTACTGGTACATGGGGTTGTTCTTCCCCAGATGCAAGACTCTACACTTGCCCTTGTTAAATTTCATCAAGTTTCTCCCCGCCCAACTCTCCAGCCTGTCCAGGTCTCGCTGAATGGCAGCACAGTCCTCTGGTGTGTCAGCCACTCCTCCCAGTTTTGTGTCATCAGCAAACTTGCTGAGGGTGCACTCAGTTCCCTCATCCAGGTCATTGATGAAAATATTAAACAGCACCGGTCCCAGCACCGACCCCTGAGGAACTCCACTAGTCACAGACCTCCAGCTAGATTCTGCGCCATTGACCACAACTCTCTGCCTTCTTCCTTTCAACCAGTTCTCGATCCACCTCACTACTTGATCGTCAAGCCCACACTTCCTTAGCTTATCTATGAGGATGCTGTGGGAGACAGTATCAAATGCCTTACTGAAATCAAGAAAAACTACATCTACCGCTCTACCATCATCCCTCCACCTAGTCACTTCCTCATAGAAGGCTATAAGGTTGGTCATACATGACTTCCCCCTCATAAAACCATGTTGGCTGTTCTTAATGACCCCCTCATCCTTGATATGCCTAGTGATGGAGTCAAGAATAAGTTGTTCCATCACCTTTCCAGGGATGGAGGTAAGGCTGACCGGTCTATAATTACCCGGGTCCTCCTTCTTGCCCTTCTTATAGATTGGTGTGACCTTTGCCATCCGCCAATCCTCAGGCACCTCGCCCGTTTCCCACGACTTACCAAAGATGATGGAAAGTGGCCTAGCAATGACCTCCGCCAGCTCCCTCAGCACCCGTGGGTGCATTCCATCCGGACCCATCGATTTACAGATGTCCAGATTGCATAGCTGATCCCTAACCCAATCCTCATCTACCAAAGCAAACTCCTCCTTTGTCCTGACTCCTTCTGGGGCTATAGAAATCCGGGGCCCTCGGGGAGAGTCTGCAGGAGTAAAGACAGAGGCAAAGAAGGCATTCAGCACCTCTGCCTTCTTTATATCCTCTGTCTCCAGGGTACCCACTTCGTTCAGCAGTGGGCCTATATTGCCTCTTGTGTTAGTTTTATTTGCTATGTATTTGAAGAAGCCCTTTCTATTGTCTTTAACCCGACTAGCAAGATTGAGTTCCAAGGAGGCCTTAGCTGTCCTAATTGCCTCCCTACCTCGTTGTGCTGACCAAACCACAAGTAATTGTGTTGATTAAACAAATACCCTGACAGAGCTGAGAAGAGCAGAGCAGCTGTAGGCATGTCGAGTGCCTGTGCTGATGGGAGCAGCTCCAGAAAGCAAACAGGGGAGAGGAAAGCCACTGGCATGTGAAGGGCTTGCTAGGAATGGGCCCACAGACGTGAAACCGCAGCAGGAGGGAATGCATAGCCAGACGAAAGGAGGGGGGAATTTCCACACAGCTCTTCAAGGTCTTATAAAACATTCATTAAATTAGGTCTCCAGCAATTGTCAGCACTTGAATTATAAGGACCAAATGCAATTGAAAAACTACCTTTGCTTTCATGTGAAATGGTAACTGCACATCAAACGTTTTAATCTTCTCCAATGACTAAATATGTGGAAATCTGTAGGTCTATTTATATAAAAACTTCCAAAGGATATGTTATCTCTGTGATTTACCCCCACTCTTTCCCCAAGGGATTTTTCTTTCATGTCTTCTTGCACTGTCTACATTTATTTACCAGTGAATATCACTTCAAATGAATTTGGTAGCAGGGATGTTTATAGAAATAGCACATTTTCAATGACTTGTTGAGAATACTTACAAAGTCAATGCTGTAAAACAGAAGTGTGTTTACATTAGAAAACCAATAACAGACTGGTTAACAGCCAGTCAAGGTGTGGAAGAAAATAAGAGACCTGTTCATCCACTCCAAACCAGCCTACAAACTTGAATATCAAAATGCTCTTCAGTGCTTTTACCTCTTTTGTGAAAAACCTGTTTTCAAGTAAGCTTTAGACCAAGAATTTTGCAACTGTTCAGAGGGTCACTTGAACAATAATTTGAATAATCGGTTGAAAACACATTATTCTGGATGGAACAAAATAAGTAAACCTTTTCCAATAAGCAATTTGCAATAAATTATTCAATCACCTCTAATCAAATGTGCATAGCCTGAAGGAGGGTAAAGAAAAACATCTCGAAGCAGAAATTAGTCTGTAATATTAATGAAATGAACTATGTGTGACAAATGTACAAAATCAACTTTCCCAGAAGCACTCATACATGCCTGTCCCACTTTGGAGAACCATGGTTTAGATATTAATTTCTTTGACAAGGAGCATTTGCTTCCAGGTCATCCAGCTGCTTGGTGGTTAGAAAATAGGCACAATATGACAAAAGAAGGGGCAACCTCATTGCCCCCTTCTGTAAGTGGCATTTAATTTAGCTGACGAAGCTTACATCGCTTACTGCCCTATGGAAGTCCTCTACCACCTGGCTATCAAATTAAACTTGTAGCTGGCACCCAGAGTTTAAATAACTCTTTATGCTCTATGAATGGGACAGAGAAAAGGGCAGCAGCAAAGGCATTTAAGCTCTTCACAACAGACAGTATTCGTGACCCTCATCTGGCCTTGCCCTCATGGCTCAGTGAAGAGATGAAACCTCTGTAACCCCTACCAGTGCACGTGCAACTCTGCAGCACCTCCTCCCCTTCCTTCCCCCCAAGTGAGACTGTTCAGCTTGTCTGGCCTCCATTCATACATGGCTGCAAGATGACCGAGGCTCTTCTTTTTAATATGTGTGCTATTGCTGGAAGTATTTCAAATGGTGAGCTGTCAGCTGACTTTGTTAGCCCCTTCATGACTCTGCCCACACTGATTCAGAAGCAAAGAAAAGAGGAAAATGAGGCATTGACACTTTCAGTGTTCTTCTCTCGATGCACCTGGCAAGGAAACATAAAGACTTCAAGTTACATTACATACTCATAGTCCTTTTCACATATTTTAGCCTTCTGCAAGGCAGATACATTTTCTTATTTTGATCTATCTTGACAGCATAATCAACGAGGACCTAATTCTGCAGTGCATATGAAAGACTGCTGATGCTGGGGCCAATTACACCTCTGAAGAGTATCTATAGTACCAAAAATCAGTTCCACTTGAAATACACTGGGAAACAATGAGATAGAACCATTTTACTTTCAGCTGTAAGAAATCTGACATCTGAATTAAGGGAAACCGAAATGCTCAGTGTAAAGGAAAAGTTGTCAAAAATGCAAATAAATGTCAACAGCTGAGAAGAGGAGAAGTGGTCTGAAATGTACTGAAATGCAGGAATTATATTAAAGCCAACAAAATGGGAATATTTCCAGTATGGCATAGATAAACAGTATCTATTTTAGCCAGCAGAGAAGACATTCTGTGGAGGCTTAACAAAACTTTCCAGTCTTCCCAGTACCTTGCCAATCTTCAGCTAGGCCATGAAGGGAAAGAGCCATCCAGCTGTCATCCTGCATCTCTGCCTTTAAGCAGAGAGCTGCTTTTAGTTATGCATTGACAAGAAGGAAGTTATTACCCAGAGGTCATATTTTTAAACAGTTGTCCTAGGAAATATCAGTTAAGACCTGAAAGTGACTTTGTCCAACAAATGCCTGTGGGGATGCGCTGTTACTGCCAGCAATACTGCAACCGCTACAAAAGCAATACTCTGGAAAAAGCAAGTCCCAGTGTCCAGCCAAATGCCACGTAAAATCTCCCCTTCCAGAGTCTTGCAGAAATGGCTTGGTGATGTCTAGAAGGAGTCACTGAACTGGTGGTCTCACTGGTGGACTGACCTCCCCCCAGATATCATACCAGTACACTAACTACCTAAACCAAAAAATAATCCAATAATAAATAAATCCAATAGCCAAAAATAATCCTCTGGATCCATAATATTCCCTTTTCCAAACCCAACATTTTTCAGAGCTTTTCCATATAATTACGGACACCTTTAGAGAAACCAGATATCCTTGCAGGCTTGGATTAAACTGCTTGCAGAATGTTTATAGAGAGTACAGTTATCTCCTTCTGTTGTTAAACCCAAATAAAGTAGACATAGCTCACAGAAAAAGAAAAAACCCTACTCTCTTTCAAGAAAAAATTATGTGTGGAGGAATAGAGACATTAAAAAGAGTAGAAGAACTGAAAACAGCACTGCTGAAAGTATCCCTATTTCACTGACAGTACATGCAAATGAGAACACTGCATCCTTGTTTCTTCAAGGCAAAAACCCCCTTCATGCTAGATGAAAGGGGTTTCTAAATTATAGCTATAAGTTTTTAACAAGAGTTCACAAGTTTTCCTTCCTTAAGTACTGTTTAGATAAGGCGCTTTAAAACAGAAATTTGCCCTTTCTCAGGTTCAAACAAGATTGTAGTCTCCTGTCATTCCAAATTTCTGTTTCTCTGTCAAACCACCACTGTGTGTTCTTAGCAGCGAGGGCTCTCCACCAACTAACAACCCGGCTGGTGTATCGCATACTTCACACTTTTGAGACGCAGCATTTCCATGCATGGGAAGGCAGGTAGAGTTAAACATCAAGGAAAGAAGGGGGAACAGTGTCCATGAAAGGACATTTGGATAATAAGTGGTGGTCTCCCTAACATTTGTTGCTGCACCTACACTTGAAAACCGAAACCATCTGCCAGAATTAATTGCCGCACAGTGTGACCAGTTTACCTGCACTACCAGTATACAGGGCCAGGAAAGAAATACGTGGCAGTGTCAGCAAGGTCTCACCTCATGCCTTGACAAGAAGAGCTGTAGAAGACTGTACGCCCACCTCTCCATCCTTCCCTATTGCTGAGTGGTAATTTCACCTCATCTATCAAGTGAGAGAACGGTAGAGCATCAAGGTTTGCAGCCTTCAGGAGTAAGAGGTGGGGGGGATGAGGTTTACTGGAAAGCTGCTCACATTTCATTTGAGTAATCCTGTCTGCTTCCAAGCAGATTTCAGAAAAATATCAGTGTTCTGCTGAATAGCTTTAATGGGATTACCTTTAAGGCTTCTCTAATAAGTGGTGTTATTAAGTTGTCTGGCTCATACGGAGACTGATGCATAACCATTGGCACTCCCCCTTTTTCCTGGTTTTGTTACAAATTGGAATTAACGTCTACTTGGTGTTGCGTGTCATGTTTTAAAGAGGATTGGGTTAGGAGAAAATCTTTTGGGTAAAGCCCTTTTAAAAATTTTTCCTATGTTAAAAAATCCCTTTCTTTCAGCCTATGAAACATGTCCTAAAAGGGATTAGAGATGCTGTTCAGTACAAATCTGCCAGGAAGTCTAAATCAAGATTTCACAGATCAAACACCACTACAAATGATTACAAAAGCCTAAAATATTGCAGGAAAAAGAAAACTATCTTAGATTTCTGAAGTCAATCTGAAAGTCCAGTAGAAAGTAAAAAAGGTGGTCAGAGTCTGAAATGATGTAATTCTTTCAGCCTTTCAAGGTGACTCAAAAAAAATATTTATCTTTAGATCACTTCTTAATTTTTTTTTAAAGTGAATGCACTTAGAGAGCATTAACTAGAATGTTTTGAACTTGTTGGAAAGTCTTTCTAAAAATGAATGGAAAAAAACTATTAAATTAAAAGAGTTCTTGTTTCAATCCCTTCAAAATATATAAAAAAACCCAAAAATACATATGTTATCCTAGGACCAAGACACATTACAATAAGATGAATGAAGAACTGTTAAAACACAGGGAATTCTCACTCCATGAAGACAAGTTATAGAAATTACATAAAATATTAGAGCTACTGTATCCAGATAAAGTTTTACTGAAGGAAATTCCCCAGGGTGTTACGTTTAAAGGGCCTACGCTCTTGTGGGACATTCTACAGTAGTAATGGTGCTCATCAGGAAGTTTAGAGCTGTGTTGGCTGTGTCGGTAACACTGACACCCTCAACATCAGTCTCATTTACCCATGACAGGAGGCAAACAGGCCTTCACTCCAGCCATCAGTTGTAGTGTAAGGCAATTTGCTTTCCCTCTTTTAGGGCTTGAATCTCTACCTCTGCTGGCAGCAGAACCTTTTGTTGACTCTAAAAGGTGTCTACTTTGAGTAGTTTCATGTGGCATTGCTGAAGAGGCAGAGCTGTTGATGGCTTCAACAGGTTTTTTTTAATTCAATTTCCATCACTAGGGCTGGGGGTGAAGATGCTACTCTGCTCTCGTGAGACCTCACCTGGAGTATTGTGTGCAGTTCTGGTGTCCTCAACATAAAAAGGACATGGAACTGCTGGAACAAGTCCAGAGGAGGGCCACAAGGATGATCAGGGGACTGGAGCACCTCCCATATGAAGACAGGCTGAGGAAGTTGGGGCTGTTCAGCCTGGAGAAGAAAAGGCTGTGTGGGGACCTAATAGCAGCCTTCCAGTACCTGAAGGGGTCCTATAGGGATGCTGGGGAGGGACTCTTCGTCAGGGACTGTAGTGACAGGACAAGGGGTAACGGGTTAAAACTTAAACAGGGGAAGTTTAGATTGGATATAAGGAGGAAATTCTTTCCTGTCAGGGTGGTGAGGCACTGGAATGGGTTGCCCAGGGAGGTTGTGAGTGCTCCATCCCTGGCAGTGTTCAAGGCCAGGCTGGACGAAGCTTTGGGTGGGATGGTTTAGTGTGAGGTGTCCCTGTCCATGGCAGGGGGGTTGGAACTAGATGATCTTGAGGTCCTTTCCAACCCTAACTATTCTATGATTCTATGATTCTATGCAGTTACTGTCAGTTAAAGTTTTGGTAGGCATTTGAACGTGGAGACCAAAACCCTAAGGCAATGAGTTTTTAAGAAAAGCTGTTTATTTTTGAAAGTTATATATTTATTGCCTTAGAAAAACAAAGAACACTGATTTTTTCATTGGGGTCCATCTTGATACATGGGATATCGTATGAAGCTGGAACATCAAGCAGCGGAATGCTAAAACAGCACAAGTAACCTGCATGGTCTTTGTTTTTCACATGGGAAATAACACAGATGAGTTTTAAAACTGCAATAAAAGTAACTGAGTAATTGCCAAGTCTTGTAGTCGTGATCTCAGGATTTCAATCACTGAGCAAATACCCTTGAAACTCCTATTATGGTTTGTGAATCAGCCACTGTCTTACTTAGAGATATCATCATTACAGATAAAACTGTTGAATCCCTGGGGAGATCAGAAGATTCTGGTCTCAGTTCTCAGGGCCTTTTTTGTTTTTTTTTTCAAGGGTGTGCATGGGATTCCTGCTCTGTTTCTTGGAAATGCAAAAAAAGGGCATTGGGATTAACTACACCAACCAGCCTCTTGTTTTCTCAACATACACCTGATCTTTCCTAACTGCCTGGTAGAAGGAGGAGTTCAAAACACAAGAAACCACACTCTGGCAGCACTATACCTTCTGCTCAGTGTTTTATGCTGTGAGGAATTTCATTGCTGATAGTGGGGGTCCTAATGCAGAAAGGTATTTTTCAGTATGTGTAGTGCCATGAAAATTCATCCTACACATATCATATTTTATGAAATATCCTGTACATCAGCTTAAAGATGTCAACAGTCAAGGAAAACATATGCTGAAACTGCATGATTCTGAGGCTTCAGGACACATTTCAAATACTTCACCTCTATGCAGCGTAAGGTGAAATCGTTCTTTTTCCAGTTGCATTGGAAAATCTATTCATGCCCAGGTGTCCTGTGTTTTTCTAGTGATTTTCAATGGACATTACCAAACAAGCATGACTACTGAATTTCCAGGCAAAGATATGGAACCCTGAGGTAAAGCGGAGCTGTTTGGGAGAATGAGTGCTTTTTTTGGGGATGACTCCTTTTAAAACAGCATTATAACTGTATTTGAAAGATCAAAGAACTGGTATCCATGATTCATTTTTCACTGACCTCTCAATATGTATATTTAAACAAACAAGTAGTGGAAGAGCAGGAAGAATAGAAACATAAGGAGTAAAAATTTCATAAGCACTTAAGGAACCTGGGTCAGAAGGAACTATACTCCACTTTAAAGAATGATTTATACAGCATTAGCACACTAAACCTCATCCTGAACAATTTTATGCTTGTGATTCAAATTCTATCTGTTGACCTGTGTTCTAAATGGATGGTACAAGCACTGAGTCATTTCTGAAAGCAGTTCAAAGTTTTCACTCAATGATCTAAGTATTCTTATGGACACAAAGTTTTATTTCTCTCTCTGATATTTAGGTACCTTATGCACATACTGCCGTAAACAGAACACCACAATTGTTCATTTTTGGGTGTGTTAGGAGCATGGTGATGAGAAAATGGTTATATTTGCTTACGGGGGTAAATGAGTATATTAGAACTATATTAGGTGATACATTCTCCCAGGGGGGAAGAAGCTAGCTATTATCAAGAGAAGCTGGGGACAACCATGTTGTGATAAATTACTGGCTGTGATAAATTACTATTAGCAGGACTGTTGCTATATCTGATTAAATTTAGGATGCCCTGATGGCCATCCTCATTCTTTTTTCTGTGAGAAGGATAGAAAATCACAAGTATAAGTAATAGAAGTCTAAGTCTAGTCCTTTTTTAGACATGCTAAAAATTTCCCTCTGTTCCTCACAACCTGTTTGCATTCCTAATCTTCATGTGGTGCCTATTAACAGAGCATAAATATGGAATATTAAATCTGTGTGTATCCCAAGCTACTCCCACTATCTACAGTCCTGAAGGATTCAGGAAAATTTAAACAAGAGAGTAGGCAGGCTTCCAGAAATAACACAACTTTAATAAACACATAAAATATTTATAGAACATGTAAAGAACAAAGGAAATGCAGCATTTCCTCCACGTACAATTTCTATCAGTGTTTCAAGAGTACTAGTCCCCTTCCATGCTGCTACTCTGAGAAAAGGGGCCACAGCTAACACACCTAATAAACTCTCCTGGATTAACCAGATTCTGTCAAGAATACACGTTTCAGTGACATATTAATTGCAACCCGTAATTGTTTTGTTACTCAAGTTTTTGAAAAAAGAATTTTACAGTAAACTTTTAGGCTGCACATAGGTGAGGCTTACTGGTAGAGAAACCTGAAGTGGTGAAATAATTGTATATTGTGCAATTGATGGTAAAATATTGCAGATGACATTCTAACATTGAATCCGTAGATCGGTCTTACCTAGCATGGTGTGTGTAGGACTGCTCAGTCCATTTTCAAATGGGATATTATAAGAAAGCAGACACTTCAGAGAAAGTTTAAGTGTAGAGTTGTAAGATGAAAAGGATAGTTATAGGTCCAGGGACTTGACTTGATTGACATCTCAGCTGCCAAAAACCTGGTGATCTTCAGAACGATTTTGAATATTTATATCAGTGCCAAAGTTTCCAGATTCTTTTATTTAGTTCTGAGAATATTTTTTAATAATTAAGCTTTTATACTTCAAGATTTAAGCCATGACCTATTAAAGATTCTGATAAGGCCAATTATGGAAAATAAATGACCATCCATTTACACGCAGCAGAATTCTTGCACAGCCTCCAGTATTGCTTGTGGAGGGATGTGGAGTGCCAGAGCAAAGGCACCTCAAAACAAGACTGAAAAATTATTTACGCACAATTTTGCATCTGCTAAATGAGGCATAAAAAAGTTAAGCGACTCTAATCTTAAATACACTCAGTGCTAGAACAGAAGAAAACCTAGATTGTCTCCTCAGTTATGTAGTTCCTCAAATTAGATACTAGATATTTGGATAGCAAATAAAATGGAACAATAGGGTGAGAGGGGAGAGACCCAAACTGGAGTGGGAGAGAGATTTCTTCCGGGTGTATAGATGGAGCTCTTAGTGGTGAAGGAGGGTGAAGCTGAAGTTCTACAGGCTTGCGTGAAGCTAGCCTATAATTTCAGGGGCTGCCCAACCCAGATTCCCACAGTTTATCCAAAACCATGGGAGCTGGAAATGGCTCTCCTGTAAATGTGAGAGGATTAGCTATAGATATCTCTTCTGCCCATGTCTCCCTCTCTCCTGATGAGGCAGTTTACTTATAAAACAAGATTAACTTTCAGGCAAAGCAGTTCCCCAGCTTCTGCTGTTATGATGCTAGGTTTAAACAGTGTGGTAGTTTATCCTCAGGCCACTTAATGTTTTAATTACATTGTCTAGGCACCACTCAAGAGATGGAAAAGACAAGTCATAGAAAGAGACTCTAAGATTCAGTTTGTTCATCAGAGACTCTTGCATGAGGAGGTTGGAGCTGGTGAGGTTCTCCCAGTGCTCCTTGCTGAGGCAGTGATCTGTGCTGAGCCATCTACAAATCCATTTATAGCTGTGGCTGTTCAAAGGTTAAGCCTCACACCAGAGCTTTCTGATCTCAAAAAACAAAACAAAATAAAAAACCCCAAACAAACAAACAAAAACCCCACAACAGCCAAAAAGGGGGGAAAAAAAGGTAGAAAACTGGATCCAAAAGCTTGACCTGCACTGAAAAGTCTGAGCTTCTATTTCATACATCTAAAACTGAATATGGAAATAATTACAACAAAAAACTATTTGATTTTTCATGTAAGTCAAAGATTACATACACACATACTTATGAATCTGTTTTGCCTGGGCTAATGGAAGTCTTTAGGCAACTTTGAGTTGCTGTTAACATTTCTGCTACAATAGAGTCAGGTGAAAAGTGTGTTGTAAATACTAGAGCTGTTTACAACCTGAAGGGCAAATTCAAATCCTGTTTAATTTCCTCACCGCTGTTCATAAAACAGTCATTTCAAGAACAGAAGCATGATGTGCAAACATATCAAATCTCTCACTTTTATCATCCCATCAGAACAAAACAGTCTTCTTTTCCAGCTTCAGTACTGTTTTTGGAAACGAGAGCAAATTCTGTTCCTAGTGATGGAGAGGGAGACCTGACAATCCAGAGCTGCCCAGGCTTAATTACAAGAAGTCTCTTTCAGATTTAACAGCTGATTTGTGTTAGGATTTTTTGGCATTGAAGACCATGAGTGGTTCCTCATCATATTACCCTTGCTAATTGGAAAGGCACCACAGCAGCATTGTGGCTTGTGGTGCTTGAGAGCAGGAGAACCCAAGGGACCCAGCAGAGAAGTCAACACTTTCTTGACAAGGAGCTTGCTAAAAATAAGTGCTTGTACACATTCACAGAGATCCAGGCCTGATTGTGAATGATTCATGCACATGGAAAGGATCCAGATTTGCTGGATGCATCAGGTCGTCGCAATTAGCTCATGAGCTGCACTCCTTACTCTGAATGGGGCAAACATGTTCTGGAAAATGGAGATGATTTTGGAAATAATTTTGTACCATTTTTGCTCTGAGACACCAAGGAATGTTTAGGATGTTTGATAATGTTATCTAATCTACTGTGGGATTTATAGACTTAACACAAGTCTAGAATCCAGGACTAAAGCAGAAGACAGAAGATGACCTTTCATTACTGAATATACATTTAATTTACATCCTTCAATAAAACTTCAGACAGAACATGGAAATCTATTATTAAAAAACTGGTGAAAATCTTGGGCCAAACCAGGATTATGGATGCTCCCTATGTCTAACATAATTCCATTGACTTTTGTCTGGCTCTCTGATTGTTAAAAGTTCTTAAAATACTTTGCCTGTTTGCCAATTTATCAGTCATCATTTTGCTAGTCAAACTTGTAACTTTTATTCTAGCTGAATGAACTAATTTTTTTCTTACTGGAGATATTGTTGGACCACCTGATTGGTGATTAGATCTGTAATCAGTGCCTTTTAGCCATGTGAATTATTTTAAATCATTAAAATAATAATGAGGCTTTAGTTAAAGTCAGCAGAGTTCATTTGAAAACTGTGTCATTCTCTAGGTAAATTTTCAGAAGTATTTTTAAGGGAGGATGATTTTGTTATCCATTTGCTATAATCTGTATTTGCAGCAATAGTTAAGCATGAATTGACTGGATTAAGAACACATTTCCAGCTTTTTAAAAGATTTTAGCAGTTTGCCACATGGAGAAGCAAGGCTCAAAAGAAAATAACCTGTAGGAGATACCATTTGCAGCTCTTGTTTTCCATGCTGCTTGTGATTAAGCTGTATTTATGTGAAAATAGGGCCTTTTGTATCCAATTCTCAGTTGTTCCTCTTTGTGATGCCCCTGCAAGGTCACAGCTTATCGTTATGATAGCTCTCTCTGTTACCATGGCAATGTGTCTGTGTTGTCAGACTGGGCATGCCAAGCTCAAAATGGGACTGCTTGAGAGAAGTTTGGTTCTGAGGGTTATTTAGTCACTGGTGGTACTGAAAAACAGCAAATGTAGCAAGAAAAATGACTTGTGGAAAGAAGAATTACCGACAGCAGTACGTACTTCAAAGTTTACCTCAGCAGAAAAGGCTGTTGGTAATCTGTTATTAATAGGGTAGTATTATAAAGCAGGGTAGTAGTATAAAAAGACTCTAGTTCACACTTTTAAAAAGAGAGAAGGAATACAACTCTTTCTTGGAAACACATGCTTCATCTCTGAAACTTCCAAATCTTTGAACTGCTTGGACAGCGGCACACGTCAGGATGGAAATTCCTTTGAGGTCCTCTGCTCTTGTCCTTTCCTGGAGTTGGGCTGGGAGAACAGAGCTGGGAAAAGCAAGGCTTCCTTTAGGTAGTGCTCTCATTTCTGCTGTACAGGGCTGCTGTTTGCCAGTTTGGAGTTTTTAGGTGTAATAACTTCATTGGGTGTCAGACCTTTTGCAAGCAGGGCCCACAAGAGGGATGGATGACGCCTGCTCTTACAGAGCACTGGGGAGGAAGATGTTTTTTGAGAAACAAGGGTACTGCAGCTGTTTGCACAGAAGGAGCATGTTGGTAGGCAGTGGGCCTAAAATGTTTTATTGCTCCTGAAAAAGGACCAGATAAAGTATGTCAATGCCATATACAGCCTTAGATGTAAGTCATCAGACACTGGGATCCAATAAAATGCTATTGTTGCACATTCTCTTTCCTAATTCATATACACAGCCTTGCTCTCCAGAAGGAGGAGCTATCAATACAACAGCCTAAGAAAGATCATTGTTAACTAGCACGTAATGTTGATGTGAGTGTCTGTATTGGCACCTCTGAAGTGATTTAAAAATAACCCAACAAAAAATCCAAAACATAACACAACAGATTATGGATGTGAATTGCACGTGCTATATCCAGTACATGATCCATTTTCTTCTGTATAATGATTTGCAGATCTGCCTATAATGCAGCTAAAATATAATTTAGGAACCTCTACACTGTTTGCTTCTTGTGTTCAGCTGCTTGCAGTTTGTAAGTAATATACAGTCCAGTATAAAGATCCCTATCCCTGCTGAATCAGTGTGGTACTGCTGAGACTCAACAGAGCCAACATCACCCACATTCTGTTAATTCCTGAAAACAGCCTGCAATGTGTTTGAATAAAACCCTGGGCTCTGCAGAGACATTTATATCACCTCCGTTGATGTGAGAAGGATGACTGGATTAGTAACACAAAACCCAAACAACATGCATCAGTTTTTGACAGCTTCACTGTTAGCGCAGGTCACACATGCAGCACGGGTTCAGGCAGTATTTCAAAGAAATACTGTTTGAAAGCCATGGCTCCGTTCTGTCCAGACCCATTAGCTGAAGGGACTATCAGCCACTGGAGACAGCGCCTAGGGATACTGAAAGCTCAGCAGTGGCGGGTGACCCAGTATCGCCAACCAAGCACAGCCACTGCCCTGTGCCCTATGTGGGCAATGCCAGTGCAGGCGGAAGGAGCAGCAGCTTGCTTTATGTTACGGAAAACCCTGAGGCTAGGGTACCGCCTGCCTTTTTGAAACATGCAGATTTGTCTGAGGCTATTAAACAGCTACTCCAAGGCCTGATGTACCAGCCTCTGGCCAGAATATTTTAAAACAGAGTGACTGCGAGGAATAATCACAGCACACGGTGTGCAGGATGGCTCATGTCTTGAAATACATCATGCTGGAGAAACTGGAAATAGGACTCTAATAATGTTTTATACTGTACTTATTTTTATGATCCCTGCACAGCATATTGGAAGCAGCTGTGACATTTTTGAACATGAGGAAAATGTGATGGACCTATTTATTAAAGGGGGTTAAGAGCCCCAGGTGGTCTGGAGATTTAAACACCAGGAAATACCAGACACAAATGAGAAAATGGAATGATCTAAGCCATACTGGTTGAAATAGATTTTGATGATAAGGCACAGTTATATATCTTACAGTCTGAGATGGGTATGTCATGGTAGGGACAGCATTACTGAATGGTATTAAGGGCGATAATTACATAGGCCTCTTTCCAGGGATTATATGCCCTCTTCACAAAGATTCACCTATCTTTGCTATGCCCTGCTGGAAAAACTACAATTTTTTTAAAAGCACAGAAATACCTTTGGATTTTCATATCTCACAGTTATAAAGTAATAATAATTCATAGACTTCTCATGAAAGTGTTTCCTTGCCTGGAACTGAACCTTGAGGAGTCTCAATACGCTCAGATCAACACAAAAATGAATCAATTTCTGCTTTCACATAATACACGGACATTGCCGCTTAGTACTGAAAATTAGGCTTTCCTCTTTCTATCAGTCATATTCTGTGGGAAACATACATAAAAGAGAGAGGCTTTTAAAATGTGTTTTAGTCCATCTGCAGCTCATCTTGCTCTGCTAGCCTATGCGTTTTGCCATATTATTGGACTTTATCCAGCCTGATAACAGAATTTCATCATTTATACTTACTACTCAGGGAACTATTTAACAAGACAATTGTGAATGGCTACAGAAAACATACAGTCTCCACACACCTGAGCTGAAACAATCCAAGTAAAAAAAGCTGCAAATCTTGAGACGGCAGAATAAATACAAGCTGTATACATCAACTGGTTTCAGAGCTTGCTTTCTGGGGCCACAGCATGATGGTGAATTTTATGCCATTTTGTCTCCATTGAACTCAAGTCAACTGTTCTGCGTGAATACCAACAGAAAGGCTAGTATTTGGCCAAACTGAAAACAGTGGGAAAGCTGCCACCCACTTCAATGAGGCCATGATTTCACCGCAAATATCTTAGCTGCCTACACACGCATAATGACACCACAGAAATCAGCCTATAGTCTGCCTCAGAGGCATATCTGCTGCCGGCTCTTTCTTTGTTTGCAAGCAGACTCAAAGCAGCACTACCTACACAAGTTTTCATTAAGCAGGGCAGCAATGGACCATTATCACTCCCACAGGTGATGGGTATCAGCATAAAGTGACATACTCAGAATGGCCAGCTGGTTACTCATTTTTGTTCTCTGTAAACAGCAGTACATGGTTTATAATTGATAAATAAAGCCTAGCTACAGTGGGGTGAGTCTGCTCAAAATACAGAATCTCCATTTGACCAGGAAGATCTGTGAGTTTCACTCCCTAGTTTCAGCAGAGTCTCTGAAATTTGTTGCAGAGGAAGAATGCTAACAAAAAGCATCAACTACAAAAGCATATAACTGAGTGAATACAGTGGGGCTGCCCCAAAAATACAAACCTGGCAGCTTCAGGGACGTTTCTTGCTGGCTGTAGTCTGAAACTGTTATCCCTGGAAGCCTAAGATTCCTGGTATGATGCCAACAGAGAAGCCCATACCAGCTACTTGTCTTTTGAAGCCCAGTGATATTTTGATCAGTATTCCAAAAGAAATTCATGCTTTGACCAAAAATCGCTTCTGTTCTGAATAGCTTCAAGAAGAAATTAGTTTTCACACGTCGGTAGCACCAAGGAATAAATGGTTCTAGTGGTAATTTCTTTTAAAAGTACTTGCATGCTGGATTTACACCACTGAGAAATGCAAAATCAATCCCTCTTATAAATTTCTACTGCTTAGCAATTGCTGGCTGAGATAATCCAACAGTTATATTCCTTCCAGACATTTTAAACTAGCTGCTCAGCTATTGCAGTTTCATACTAGAGCAGTCTGTACAGGTCCTGGCAAACAGACTGGTGCTCTGGATAACCAAAAAGCTTCCTGGTATTCTCTATATCAAGACTACTTTGTTCACAACAGACAAAAATAAATCCTCTGCCCTTTTAGTGCTGGGGACTTGCTATAAATTTAACCCTTTACCTGTCAGAAAGAATTATTGCCCTAATCACCTCACAATGTGTTTTTGAGTAAGTGCTTCCTCATAATAGTTAGGCAAGACATTCGTGCTAAAAACTCTATGGGTTTTATAAGGCTTTCTATAAAATTAGACAAGAAAATGAAAATACAGTAAAAACAAATGACTAGCAATTGCAAATAATTTAGATAACAGGGGTGCTTTACACTACAGCATATTTCTCTTCTAAGTTCATAAGAGTATATATTTAATATAAAATGGGATAGGTTGAGTGTGCTGAGTAATTCTGCAGGCTGACTCCTGTGAGACAGAAACCTACTCAAACTATGAGTTGCAGATTTATGCAGCAGGGGTTTTCTATCCCCTCAATAACTTCATTTAGTGAAGGGACATTGAAAAAATAGGCATTTATGGGGTGGGGGAATAAATCGGTTTGCCTATTCAGTATCTGTGTGCTGATTCTAAGCCTGTGGCTGGTGATTTTGTTACCCAAGTAGATATGAATACAATTTAATACAAATTAAATTCAATATATACTATTATATTTTATTATAGTCTTTAAATGACCTATAAGGATTGTGGGAAATATCAGCAGAGAGTATTTATTCTGTTTTGCAAAAGGAAAACAAACTTGCTGCTATTTAGTTTTGCTAGGTTTTTTTAACCGTATTTACATCTTAAACGGGACCTTACTACTTGCAGTAAAACCAGTAAAACTTCATGTGGTCAAACCAAACTGGATTGGTAGTCACAGGTTAATTACTAATTGCTAGTTGTCTCAGTTAGTGATCACCAGCTAATGGTGCCAAATTTCACCCTTACAGTAATGATTTCATAGCTCAGGCTGCAATTTATTCATTTTTACATGCTCGGTTCCTGCATATAGAAGAGACAGAGACATACGGCCAAAAAGAGTTAACCTTTCCATATTAGATGCCCTCAAAATTGCCCATCCAATAGTATAATTGTTTCCTCATTTTCAGAATATTTTTTGACATTTAAACAATTAAAAGCATGAGTATGGTGGTGCTGAAGCTGGGCTTACTATCCTGGATAATAAAGTGATAGTCAGGATCACAAGGAACATGAAAGTAGCCCTTTTGTGAGGGACTGTATAGACATGACCTAGAAGAGATGTTTTTTCCAACACTTCTTCTGCTCTCCTGAACCACAACAAATCTTGTAAGACTCTTCAAATATATAGCAACCTTAGTAAGGACTATCTCCAATCATGCAATTAAGAATAGCTGTGTCTGTTGGAAGGATGAACAAAGCTTTAACATGCCTTAAGGACATAGATTATGGAAAGAAGATCTTTAATCCATAGAGAAGACACTACAAGCAAAAGCAAGTAGTGAAAAGTCTTTTCCCTGGATTCTTTACTGGTAACCTAGGCTCAGCAACAAGCAGCATGGAAATATTACAAAAGGCTTTAATTCATAAGAATCCTTCCATGAGATATCCTGAAGGAAGGGGAAACAAACACAGGGAAGAATTTAACTTCCTAAATCATCTCTGGTCCATCTTCATGGCTTTGAGGAGCAATATAAAGTTGGCCAAAAAGAAGAGAGCAAGAAGAAGCCGTTTTTTTTATTCCACCGTTTCCCAGTTCCTCCTCACTTAATGTCACCCCAACCACCCTGAGACAGAATGAAACCCTTCCTAGGTACTCCTTTTCCCTGGCTAACGCATAGCTAAAAGCTTGTCAATTCATTCTCTTGCTGCACAGCTCTGGTACAAGAAACATCTTAGCATTTATGATTACAAAGCACTCTTTGAATAGACTAAGTAAGGATTAAAGAGCAAACAAACAGACAAACAAATCCACCAAAACAGAAACATCTTTTTATAAACTTTGCTGGCTCCTGATTTTTTTACAGTAAGCTTGTGCGGTTCAAACCTACACCATACCTGGTGTCAGAAAAGGGAAAGAACAGAGCTAAAAAGAATATATTTTACAGAGATCCAAAACTCTGTCGCCAAAGCCTAGGGTATGCTAGGCCAATTCTGCTGACTAGGTTGAATGTTAACCTAAATTTAAATGTTTCCCAAGAGATTAGAATGACGTGTGGAAGGTTCAGCAATATTATTATGATTTAAAACAATATATTTTCATTCTGGACATCATTCCTTTGGGATATGTACTGCTAGCTGATTACAGAGGTTGCAGCCAGATGCTGCCACTTCGAAATACCCATGCGCTTTGAGCCAGTACAAATGCAGTCATATAAGGAGTCTTTTATACGATACTGAAATGTAAGCCATGACTTAGGTTTCCAGGACAACAAAACTAAAAATACCATGTATCAATTGCAGAAGAAAAATATAAACATTCCCGTTTGCTTCACTTTGATTGCCTTTAAGGGCTAGGCATATAAACGGAATTAGAACAAAGTAACTGAAGGCTACAGGATGGTTTCTTTAAAATATAAAGCAGAATTTTCTATGACTTCTTCTGTGTTTCAGTAAAGGTATGAGAAGGGTGGACCCTTTGCTCACTCAAAATGCATCAGGTGTTAACCGATTCAGCTGCAGGCTGCAAATAAATATAGATCTAAAGTTGCCTTCTGCTTAGCACTACCCATCCTGGGTGCACAGTCTCATACCAAAACTATCGGATAGAAATTGCAGTTCTAATGTCTGTTTACGCCTTCTGATTTACATCTGAAGGTAAACAATCCTCTAACAAATGGCAAGTTTATAGTGCAAGAATCTTGTGCTCCCTTACATCTATAAATATCTACATCCCCAAAACCTACTGGTAGATGGAAGAAAAATGATGCTTCTCCTCTGCCTCCCTAGGTCTTGGATCACATCATGTGCTGAACCCCAGATCCATTCAACTGTAAATACTTGCAGACCTCAATAACTCACAAGGCAGAAAATAAATTTAAGGTAAACCCACACTCCAGGACCAGACTGATTATTAAAAGTAATCAAAGTTTAGTTTTCTGCCTGTCAGATTATTGATAACTGTAGAAGAACCATATGCATTATAGCTCTCCTTTACAATAATTGTCTATTGTCCTCTTCTTATAATCTCACAATTCATGTTACAATTGCAATAGTCAGTAATGTGGTGCCTTTACGTGCAGTTCAACACCTGACAAAACAGCTTCAAGAGCTGCTTTGGATGTAAATCCAATAAAAACAACATGGGCTGCCATTTAATGCTTAGAAACATTTACACCACAAACACTAACAATGAGGTCCTTTCACTCTCCTTTGGACACGGCTTAAAAAAGCGCACTGATTTTGATGTTCCTGAACCTGAGAAATACTATGTAATTTAAGACACCCATTCAGGACAGGTTCTTTGTGTTCAATATTTTTTTTTGGGGGGGGGTCACTTTTCATGATTGCCATCTTCTGGAACATTTTAATTTCACTCCGTCTTTTCTGTTTATTTATCATGAACAACAGATTCTGATTGCAAATTTTTTATAATTATCTTCCAAATATTTTCCAGACTGAACTATTGATCTGGAGCTCCTTTTGTGAGCAGATCGTTGCATCTGCTCAAGTCATAGAATAGTTAGGGTTGGAAAGGACCTTAAGATCATCTAGTTCCAACCCCTCTGCCATGGGCAGGGACACGTAATTTGTACGGAGGGATCAGAGGGGCCCAAGGTGTCCTTTGCTGACTGATTAAATATCACTTCAAGATAATTTTCTAGATACAAGCAATTATTATGAAAGCAAACTTTGTTTCCCACAATTATTCTGTAATATTTGCTTTAAATTCCATCCATTGCTCTCCTTAAATTAAGGGGCTTAGGAAAGGGAATATCACAGGACAGGGATTCAGGCATAGCCAGAGACGATTAATTTGAAAGCCAAGCACAAGAAGATTCATATGGGTCTGACTTTGATAATTTTAAAGTTATTTAGTTGTGGAAATTGTTCACCCACTAAAATACCAACAAATCTAGAAGTCCATCACCTTTTAGGCTACCACTGAACGGAGGCTGGTGTGGAAGGCAGCATGGGTTAAAGGAGCTTAACCAACAGAAAAGCAAATAATAACCATCAGATTTTATTTCTACAAACACAGATTAGTGCCAACTGGTGATTTCATGTCTATGGAAAAGTTTAAATAGTCTTGTCTAAATTAAGCCTTGGAGATTTTATTTGAAGTGATGTTTTCTAAAACATTTAGTAGGGCAACCGGAGTTGTGCCACGGATGGGATAATAAAGTCCTGGGCAGAAGCTGAGGGAGAACGCTGACCTTCCCTGAAGCAAGGACAAGATGTGTTTGCAATAGTGAGGTTTGTGGTTAACGCCAAGACCCATTTCTCAGTACAGCTGCTATGCTAGGCAAAGCAGTGAAGTTTAAACTCCTCATTTCCCTGTTAGCTATATCCTTCAGTTCTCTGCTGAGGAAGAGGAAATCCTGCTGGGACGCAGATCCAAAAAGTATGGCAGTTTCTCTTGTGAGGCAGAGTTCAGGCTAGGATTTCTTAAGCGTGAAGGGGATTGCAGTCTTCCAGTCACCCATGCAGACAGCCTGGCCTCCTGCCCAGGTGAAGGAATGCTGCAATGCCCCGGAAGCACTGCAGGCAGGAGGCTTCCACTGGAGGGCTGGAGCACCTCTCCCGTGGAGACAGGCTGAGAGAGCAGGGGTTGTTCAGCCTGGAGAAGAGAAGGCTCTGGGGAGACCTTGGGGCAGCTTCCAGTGCCTAAAGGGGCCTAAAAGAAATCTGGAGAATGGTGTTTTACAAGAGCAGGTAGGTACAAGACACAGGGGAATGGCTTTAATCTGAAAGAGAGTAGATTTAGATTAGATATAAGGAGGAAACTCTTCCCTGAGAGGGTGCTGAGGCGCTGGCACAGATTGCCCAGAGAAGCTGCAGCTGCCCCATCCCTGGCAGTGTTCAAGGCCGGGCTGGGCAGGGCTTGGAGCAACCTGGTCCAGTGGAAGATGTCCCTGCCCATGGCAGGGGGTTGGAACTGAATGATCTTTAAGGTCCCTTCCAACCCAAATAATAGAATACAAATCATTCTATGATTCCACCCCATCAGGCACTTGCTCACAGTGTTCTCGGTGGGGTTTTTGGGGACCTTCAGCTAAAGTGCCTGAAATCCCCTTCTCTGCATTGCAATCCTGAGTCCAGGTGTCAGTTCAGAACTGCTGACTTCTTTGGTAACTCATCTATTGGAGTGAGCCTAGCAGAAATGCTCTCAGTGCCATGAAACATCCAGCTCTGGCTTGGTGACAGAACCAATAAACTGAGGCTAAACAAAACTTGTTGTTCAAACTCAACTAAAGTTCACCAACATCAGCTTCAGCTTTGGGATGGCACATGGGTTCATCTCTGCAGTGCTGAGTCTCAAATGTTATGGCAAATGATCCAAAATAAGCCATCACTCACCAAAAAGGCAGGGCTCCTGGTCCCGACGAGTTCCTTTTGACACATCCTGACCCCAGGGCAGCATCCCTGCTGCAGACTGAGCCCTGAGTGTGACTGGCTGCACATGGTTGCACACAGACTCCTTTTATACCCAGGCTGGGATAAGAGCTGCACATGCAGGAGTGCTCCCGGGATCTGCCTGTGGCAGGAAGATCCTGATGGCTTTGGCCAGGTCCTTGTTGTAGACTCATGGAATCATAGTTTGAGTTGGAAGGGACCTTCAAAGGTCATCTAGTCCAACCCCCTTTTGTCACGGTGGGGATACCTGCCACAGCTCCCATCCAGCTCACCTGGAGGAGGACTACCAGGTGAACAAATACCCAATCCACAGCCAACCCCACTCCCCAAGGTCCTGTGGTCACAGTTTTGCCAGTTGAGGAGAGCCCATCATGCAGCCTCCTCCACAGCTCCTTGACAGTCGCCACATCCCTTTTCCCCAAAGCTGCTTCTCCCTTTCATGGAAAACTCAAATGTTTGCGTTTAAGTTTGTAATAGCAGCAAAATGATCAGACTCAAAATCCCACACAATAGGGTATTGCGTTTCTTTGTGCTATCCAAGATCAACAGCTGGGAGTCAGCCATGGTTGCCTATGATGTTTCCTGATGGGTTCACCCTGGCCAGCCTCTCTGCTGGGAGCTGGTTCTGAGGAATAGCCCAAAGACAGATGGATCAGGAGAGAAAAACTGCCAGAAATGGAAGTGCAAAGAGAAGGCACTTTTTTGCCTCTTCCCAATAAGAAAAAGACATTATTAAGCAAAAGAGCTACTGAGTCTCCTCCACAAATGCAGCCAGAGTGCAAAATACAAGCACTTCAGCTCCTTCCCGCACACCCTTGCCCAGAACATCCTCCCCCAGATTTATGCATTCAAACTAGGAATGCAATTCAGGCAAAGCATAATTTCTTGGTATCTGTTCTACTCTCAGTAAGAGAGGTTAATCCTCCTTTCCCCTAAGCTATTTTCTCCTCTAAGCTTCTTATCACCTTCTACACCATCCACAGTATGAAGACACAGTTTTCGTGCATCTCTGAAGTTTGCTGCTGCCAATGCTGTCAGGAGATTTCACCATTTGTTTCCAGAGCCTGAAGAAGGAAACACTAAAATAATACAGAAAAGATGCTGAACTGTCATAGCTGGTGTCAGCATTTTTAGAAGTGTTCTACAGAATAATAAGGGCAGTACATTAAAAGACATTTATACAAACCTTTGTGGGAGTTGTTTTCACCAGAAAATTCAGTTCCTAGGAGAGAGCTATGACTTTACTGTGTGCAGAATTGAATGTAAAATTAATTTCTTTTAGTTATTTTTTCTTATTATATTATCTTCTCTTCAGCATCTAAGTAACAAAACC
Source organism: Lathamus discolor (assembly GCF_037157495.1). Taxonomy (NCBI): domain Eukaryota; kingdom Metazoa; phylum Chordata; class Aves; order Psittaciformes; family Psittacidae; genus Lathamus; species Lathamus discolor. Next base: position 62,503,228 of record NC_088884.1, read on the forward strand.
CTTTTAAATTAGTCACAACTATTGTTCATAATGTGTGGCAAGGAAGGAAGCAAGGTTGTTTCATTTTTTTCTTTAAAGAAACCACAAAATAGGGACTAGAAATACCTAGAGCCATGCAAGAAATGCAAGATAGCACATGCCCATCCACAATAGCCACAGATTCCTTACACAGATATGCACCAACAAAGTGAAACTCAGTTACACAATAGCTTTCCCTGGCACCTAAGGAGTCAGTCTTACCTTCCTTTAAAAAATCTCAAGCTCATAGCCAGGTTAGTGAGATCTACAGCTTCTTTGTCAGGAGTAATAGGAAAAAAGGTATCGCTACGCTCCAGCTTTAGTGGTAGAAGCAGCATCAGAGTCTTCAACATTTCTGTTCAAAACCATGAAAACAAAGTTTTTTCATTTTTGCAGTCAATTTCCTCAATGAAAAGAGAACCTGCAAAAATTTTCAGTCATGTTTTTAAAATCAGAACGAAGACACAAATATTAGTAGGCATCCAAATTAAAGCTGTTAGTGTAACCTGGAAAAGTGGGCTGTTCACACAGTCAATCCAGGCTAAGAAAGACACTTGGGAGCAGATATCCATATGGGGTCGAGGCCCCAGATGGAAAATTCTCCAAGGTTGCGTGTGAATCAAAATGTGGATGAGGACCTACATCTGTTTCCTAGGCCCATATGAACATCATAACTCTCATAAATATGGTATTACACCAACTGTAACTTGCTGTTTTCTCCATGACTTTCCCCCCAAAATATCTCCACTCTGCATAACAGAGCCTATCAAGAAGTTGCCTCAGATACACTATGCTCAGCTACCACCTCTATAATCCTAAGAAATGCTCGGAAACAAATAGTTCTTTGTGGTATGCACATTTTCTGTTGTCAGCATAGCCAGAAGACAACTCTTCAGTGCAAAGGAACTCCATGTTGTCACATAAGGTTCAGCAGTTTAATGGTATCCTTTCATGTTCAGTTTGCCAGCATCTTCTAGAAAAGACACTGTCTTACCTTTGCAATCTATTCCTGCCACCCGATCCTTGGCTATGATGAATGAAAACATGACCTGTTTAAATTGCTTATCATATGAGACAGAGCAGCTGTCTTACATTTTTACGCTGTGTCCATGCTATCTAAATTAATCTAAATCTAATTAAAAGTACTTTGGGTTGAAAAAAAAAAAAAAGAAGTTACCACAGAAATTAAAGCTGCTGAGTGCAGTTATAATATTCTGGCAAAGTGAAAAGACGTTATCCTTGTATATACAAGAGTTACACAAGAACTGGCGGACATGGTGAGCAATAGCACAAAATACTCATCCAGCAGAACAAATATTTCTGTATAAAGGAGGTCATGGCAGCTTCTCCAAATGATGGTGCTGTTTAGATAAATTTCCAGTTTTACTTATGCATTAAAAGAATTGCCTGACATAGATCTGATCAACATTCAAGGAGGGTTTCATGATAAGAACAGCTTCCAGAAGAAAGTATCTTTTCTGCTCAGCAAAGTGTCAGATGGGTCAGGTTCGTTCTGAAGCCAGAAAAAACAACAAATCAAGCTCCTAGAATCTGGGAAAATTAATTACCCCCTCTCCTTCTTAAGAAGGTGGAACAGCTTTCCCTGCACAGACCACATGTCTTTCGTACAATTGAAAGGCAATTTTACTGGGGAAATCAGGGAAGAGCCAGGAAATAAGCTTGGAAATTAGCAGTAAAGCTAATATTTCTCTCTACCCTGCCAAGGTACCTGTCCTAACCAGGGCAATCCTCTCAGAAAAGGTGAAGGCCACACAGCCAAATGCCCCCGCAAGAGACGGTTACTGGTCCTGGTGACTGAGAAGCACTCACCCTATGTCCTAGTGGAAACTGTCCTGGAGCTGCCCCTGCGCTGCCTCCCTGGGAGATTGGGAACCTGGATGGATCCTGTAGGCTCCTTCTTCATGGGCAGCTGCATTGCATGGCATCTGCTTTACGTGGCATTTCCTCAGCTGCAAAAAGCTCTGAGCTTGGTTGTAGTGAGCCATTTAAGATGAAGCATCTGGAGAAATGTTTATATTATTTGCCATGGTGATACAGTTCTGTTACTGACACACTAAAACCACAATTCAACTGTAATTTGAATTCACAGTTATCCCCAGGAGTGGTATGGTCCAGGCCCTCCTTTCCTCACATTTGTCAATGGACAAGGTTGTAAAGACTCTGTTCCCAGCTGGATGGTGTAGATCCATCCGAGACCACCAGCTGCTGGGTGCCAGGTCTACCTGCATGGGTAGAAGATGGCACTAAAACACTCATGTCCTCATGGGCAGCAGGACTCGAAGCTCACAGCTATCACCCAAGTGAGCCAATATAAATGAACAGGCAGAAGGTGTAGGGCAGGGTTTTCTTCCCAAGCAGCCCTGCTGTTGGGCAGTCACTTCCTATGGCTGTGAATTAGAAGTATGTAACTGGCATTTTCTCAGTGAGCAGGTACCTAATGTAGAGACTCAATGAGAGTATCTGGGGGGTTCCCTCTACCTACACCTGTGACAGTGGCCCTGGACATCCCTATTGACCTCACCACCCAGTCTCATCACTGCAGGTGGGACTGACAGGCTCCTTCACCCAAGACAAGGATTGACTGCTGGGGACATCTGATAAAGAGGAGTTATTCCTGCTCAGTGACATTGGAGCCCTGCCATCTCATCACCAATCTCCTCATTCACCCTCAGACTTCCTCATCAGCCCATCAGAGATTTGTTTCCCCCCACTTCTATTTTGCTGTGTAACTCTACAATATATCCTTCTCATAAACACATTTTCATTGTCCCTGATCCTGGTTTGAGCACAATAGGTGGTGGGCACAGGAGTCTATTTTATCTCCACGGTGATAAACTGTTCCACGGTTATCATCTTTAACTAATTTCCACTATTATATAAGATCAGCCTATTTGCCTGGCTATCTAAGAAAAACCATACTTTCTATAATTTGGAAATCCCTTTCATTTTCTACTCCTACACATTATGAATTTTGTTGCATAAAGGTTTTATTTGTCAGAGAAATGCCTAGCTGAGTGTTAATAAATATGGGGTATATACAAACAAATACACAAGGCATTTGAACTTCAGTGCTCTCAAAAAGGAGAAAACATCTCACATTCCTAAATTACCCCAGGTATTAAATAGCACTGTGTCTAATTTGGTTTTTATATGTGAAAACACTGGGCAGTTCCTGTAGTAAACTAGAATGATTTCTGAGTTCCTAAACTATATGATAACATCACAGAGTTAGCGTATTTATTGGTATAACTTCATATGGGCTAGCAGGCTATTTGCTATGGATATGCTTTCTGAGCTACAGGTTTTATACTTGCGGTGTTTGTCTTTCACATGTTGATTTTTAGCATCTGAAAGAAATTAACATTGGTGTGGTATTACAGTAATTACTTTATTAATCATTGGGCAGCCTTCCTTATTCCAAAAACAAGGGATCCACTTACTTCCAGGAGTGCAGCCTGGATCATTACAGACAAGATGTAAGGAATGAGTATTAAAGTGTTACTTCCAATACGCCAGCTAGTGTGTTTTGAGCGTGTGTGTAACATAGCAGCCATGAGTCTGTAGCCATGCTCATGCCTATCAACCCTTTACAACCTGTGTTTGGTTTCAGTGTCCTTCCACGTGCAATTCTGCAGTGATATACTGAGACAGATATCATAATGAGATTTATATCAAAGAATAGTGAAAGGTTTTGTTATTCCTCCTAAGGAATAACACTTCATAAAGAACTGATGTCACTACAACAAATTCAAAATTATTAGAAGGATTTATAGTGGTATTTAGTAGAGGTCATTAACATGCAATTTTTCAGTCTAGGAAGAAGAGAACTGAAGAGCCAAACCTGGGTAACTAAAAATGCTGGAAGACCTAAAACTTATGCATAAGTTATTCTCTCTCCCTGTCTAAAGTGGCTAGGGTTTGCTTATTTGTTTTTACTAACAAGTAATATAAACCACAGAAATGTCAGACTCGTCAGCCCAGTTTTCCCATCCAGAAGACTAGTTCTACATTTTTACCTCTGGTCTCATGGAAGGGAAACCTCAAAAACTGCAGCAAAGAGTGAAACCTGCGAGAGTCCATGTGCTCCAAAGGGAAAATGTCAAACACAATATGTTTCCTGCCAGTGTCAAAGAAGTAACATAGCTAATGCTGGGGAATGATTAAGAAACATACAGTTCTATCAGTGGCATTAAAAAAAAAAAGATTAATAAATTCTCCATGTTTAGATTTATTTTTGATGAAAAAAGGGGAGTGGGGCCTGTTAATAAAAATGATACATAAGTGTGTTTTTTTTCCAGTCTTCCAAATATAGCACATTTGCCTGCTATTGTTTTGATAATTTCCAGGTTATTATGTAAACTTTGAATTCTGCTTGAGAGAATAATCTGCAAAATTAAAAGCTCGGATGCAGACCAGTCCAAATTCGCTTCTGCTATGAATCCTCAGAAGTCTGTTTCAACTATATTAAGACTATAGATGGCAATGCAGTTATTTCTTGTGAAGTTTTGAAAAAAAGAAAAAAAGAAGTCATTTGATGCCAGGAATGTTGTTAGTTTGCCAGATTCATTGCTAAATGTTAAGTTCATCACTGATCTCTAAGTATGTAGGTAAGATATGCTGCATTAAAACACATTAATGGGGATAACTTAAGTGCTGTAAATATGAGGATCTCTTTAAAAATGTAATTAAAAAAAATGCAAAGAATTCGCATTGAAATATTTTTCAATTAACCAGCAATTTTCACAAGGTTTTGCAGCTGTTTTCAATTTTCAATGGCAGAGCAGATTCACTGCAAGGTGTTCATATCTTAATACAACCCTCCTTTACTGCCGTTCCCTCAGGAATTGAGCCACTGAAAAGATCATTTTCTTTTTTCACCTTTTAAAACTCTTCCTCAGGACAGCTGAAATCGCACCACATTAACACCTTTAAGAGCACAGGTCAAAAAAGTTTTTTGTCTTGGGAATCAGGTAAGTGTGAAGCCTGATCTAAAAACCTCCCACAGACTCAGGTTCTTCAGAGAAACCAGGATGATGTTCAGGCTTATCTGAGCAGATGTGGGTGGAATCACTGTACTGAGAAGTTAGGCAGTGAATGGTCCTGTTGGTTCAGTGCTGCTCTGTTTTTCACTTGACAAAGTGCGTGCATAGCTAGAAGAGTACTTTTGAAAAGCAAAAAGCAGCTTTAATTCTGAGAGATTAGTGAAATGCAATGTTTTTAGATGATTGAATGGCAGAAAGATGGGTTTCTCCAGGCCGATAAACTACTCCAGACCTGTATCTTCCCAAATTTCTTTCTATCAACATCAAACACCACATCCTGGTTATAATAACTACAATATAAGTAGGTTATGTGCATTGATTAGATTATCACTCCCTGGTATTACTCTGGATCTGCAAGGGGTCTGCTAACCCTCACATACAGAGAAGCAGAAGTGTTGGTTAATATATTACACATAAATCATCTGAAATGTGTATGCTATTTCTGCACCAGGAAGTAATTTCAGGCTGCTTAGATGGGAGTAAATCTGTTTGTTATTCCTAAACCCTTACTGAATAGCCTAGGAAAACATTTTTTCACTGCATAGTCAGTTCCCAAGCTGTTTGCTCCAATTATTCTCCCTTCATGCCACGTGGACACTTCAGTTATGCAGTATTTTTGTGCTTCCTGGCTGAATACACAGTAATAGCTCAACAAATGGTGAATGGTGATAACTACTGCCAGTTATTTTTCTTCCAAAAAGGCTAATGGTGTAGGCGTTACTCACTAAAGAGCAGACATGTGATGGAGCTGAACCGCTATTCAGGCTGAGATGAGAGTTCGGGAATACTGTTTTGGTGGCTTCCCTTTCACTCCCCTGCCCTGTTGTTGTTTTAGCTCCCACATGGAAAGATCTAGAAATGCCAGGCAGAAGGAACTAAAACCAGATCTGTCCTTAACCCTACTCCAGGTGGTCAGAGCCAGCCAGGGTGTGTACCTGCCATCCAGACAACCTGGGATCAGTCCTTGCTCTCGGGAAAGCCCATACTATACTTCCTTTTCCCCTTTCCTTTATTGTCTAAGCTGGATTTACAACTGGTTTGAACACGCAGTCATTGTAAATCACTGGTTACATACATTTTCCTGACATTTAGCATTTTTCCTTCCCGGGAGAATTCTGGAGCCAAAAACACTTTCAAGAAAACAAATGTAAGCATAATCTGGTTTATTTCCACCCTGACACAGAGTGCAACCACCTCTCTAAGAAGCAAACCTCCCTGTGGGATCACAAGCACTGGAGAAGCATTAGGCTGCCTGGCTCAAGCAAAAATCAGGCAGACCTTTAATTTCTCTTCCCTAGAAGAGAAACCGGTGAGAGAGGGAGCCCTTGGAAGGTAAAGTTGTGAGCATCGGACTGGCTGAGGGGTTTTAGTCGGAGCAACATTACTACAGTCATGCTGCCTTTTGTTAGATCTTGCTGGCCGTCACAGAAAGCTGCTAACTGGAAACAGAACTCGAGGGGTACTGAAAACATGTCAGCTTTCACAGTAACCTCACAGTTTGTCATGTGAGGAGATAACGGTGAGGGATGGCATTCCTAGGAGACGGACAGGAGACCTAAAAGCAACTGCTGCACTGCACAAAGCAGAGCTCAAGAGTTCAGCATAGACATGGTGTAATGAGGCAGAGGAAGCATGCTCAGAGCAGTGGTGGGAGTTGGAGGAAAGTTCAAGATTAAACTTCTGCCAAAGTAGCAATTAATACACCATCATTAATTTTCCTCTGCGCACAGTGGTGTCATTCATTTGTACAGTTTGCATTTTACTGGCCCTGAGCTGCCCATACCTGTCTCCTGGATAAGATGCTGCCCTAGAAGCTAACTGCAGCGTTTGTAATTGCAGTGTAAGACTGCACAGGCCTCCCACGGATGGTACAAACCACCTACCCTTCCCTACCCCAGCTTCTCCATCTGAAACATTGTGGATACAGTCTCTGACCTGTTTCTCAAGGACATTTCAACCCACTACCAAAAAGTTACCTGGAAGTCCTAGACGATATTATTTTTTAATTACCCTCAGAGTAATCTGGGGCTCTGTCTTCTGATTTTTTGAAGGTATCTGTAATTCCCTGAAGTATGTAACCTTCCAGCTGCCTTAAGATATTTGGTCCTTTTCTATTCCTTACTAAATCTGCTGTATAATCCAGCACAGCTCTAAGAAACTCTTGTAGAGTTGATAATCCATTTGGTATACCCAGCTGGATGAGGCAGGTGACAAGTGGTATATCCTAAAAATTAACTTAAAAACCCCCTAACAACCAAAACCAAACATAAACCAAAAAACATTCCCCAAAAAAAACAAAACAAAACCAACAAAACCCACAACAGTTTAGACTGCCTTTAGGATCCTATAAAACCTTGGAAAATTAGTTCAATATGTCATCTGATTGATTGTCAACTGTGGGACCTTCTGTGACTAACACTGGTCAGTGTTAGTATAAAACTAGGAGTCTTTATAAGATAAACCCTATTTAGTTTCTGCTGTGTGTATGCATGTAGGGGGTTATTTACATTTTTCAAGGCACACTATTTGACTGCATTATATTTCGAGATTGCTTAAGTCCAGACACTGTTGTTACCCCTGCCCTCTGTAACTTCGGATAAGAGCAAAGAAGACATGAATTCACACCTCCCAGGGCACATGCATAGTGATTAAATAGTCTGCTTAGGTTTTCCAGCATGTGGTTTTGCACTTCAATAGAAAAAAATTATGCTGAGGTTTCCAAACCCAGTTATTTAATGATACTTGTTATCAGATGAAAACATTAAACGTGAGCCCATATCCCTTGATAAATAAGAAAGTTTCTCACTTTCTAAAGTTTCTCACCTTGTGACCTCAGAAAGAAATTCAGTCTCTCTGAAAAGAACTCTAAGTCATAACAGCATATTTCCACAGTATAACACAGCTCTTACTACAGTACTTTCTCAATATTTCCTGGCTAGTATGGATTAAGAAGCAATGAAACAAAACTATTTTTACAGGTTTGGTTGTCTGGCACACTCACTGTTTATTTAAGCTGGCAATTTATGAGAAGGCAGTCTCTCTCTCACACAGCCTTGAACAGCGTTACTCCCACCATCTCACACTGTCAAAAATATGTGCATTTTTAGGGTGAGAGAATCATGCTAGTTTCAACTCTAAACACAAATTCGTAGCTATGTCATAATGTAAAAAGAATAAACCAAAGCCTTTTTCCTGCAGGACCCACTTTCAGCCCCTTGGCCTGTTGGAAATTCTGCAATTGTTTGTCATGAGGAAAAACATCGCCCTTCCAACCTGATCCAATCACCCACAGTTTTCCTGTCCTGAAACCTTGCTCTACATCAGGAAGACATCACCAACTGAGGAAGCAAATGCTTGTCTCTTGTGAACTCTTACCAAAGCTGAGCTGTGAGTGAGAAGCATGAACAGAGAGGGACGAAAGCTCTCAAGGTCTTTCCATCTCACTCCGAGTTCTGTAGGGACTGGTTGGCTTTATATTTGTTTTGTTTCTGCAGGAACAGACTGCAATATCCATGGAGATTACATTAGAACTCCAGGAAACCCTAACAGAGATGTCTGTTGTGGCGTGCTCTGAAAAAAGCAGATGCTTGTTAAAATGTCAGCCAAATGACTTATGTGGCACTGACTTTGAGGACAGTAGAGCAGTCCTGCAATGTTTAAAAAGTAATAACAATGAAAAATGGTCACTCATTGCTATTGAACTGGGATCTTTACCAGAATGGTCATTTTTGTTGAAGTGTAAGCTGTGGGGAGATGGTTGGCATCTATGTGACTCAGGACTCCTATTTATTTTCTGTATTTAGATCCATAGGTCAAACTTGTTATTTGGAAGGGACTGAAATTGATACAGGCTGCTTTATAGTTCTGACATTTCTATTTCCCCAATGGATTGCGTTAAAGGTTATTGACCTGTTTAGTGCTGAGTAAACCCATAGAGAATGTGCTCTGGGAGACTTTAGCACTAAAAGCTATAACGTTTCTTCGCTTTAGTAACATTTATCAGATAATTCCAATTACTGGTTGCTTTTGCAGTTTCATATGGATTTATATTTACAACATAATTCCCAGAATGCTTTACAACATGTGCACCATCTCTATTATTTATTATGTGTCCTTCATTCTCTCCCTCCTCTCTGTCAGATTGATATTTGATCAATCACAGTTTTTTGCAGCCTGACTCCATATATTTCAGCCACTCCGGCTTTTTCCAGACGTCACAGAAGAGCCAAGAGTGCTTTCTAAACCGTGAAGGATCAATGTTTAAGCTACAGACTGGTGCAATGATGTGTTTAGTAAACAAAGCTAAGCTATAAACACCAGTAAACTCAGTCCCCCGATTTCAAGAGCTGTAAATGCTTGGCTTTATGAATCCTTTCTTGTAGATGAAGTGTGTTTCTATGTCTGGAGGACAAATGGGAAGAGCACACACGGAAGTAGCTTTCTCTCTGATAATAAGAGGTAGCAGCTAGGGAGCCCTCTCACAGCACACTGCTGGAGGAGACAGCCTCATCAGAAATACCACTTACAAAATACTTGGAACTTCGTAGATTTTTACTGAAGCAATTGGATTCCCAACAGTGTATTGATTGTTAATCCCAGATGGCTTCCCTGAGCGTTTCTCATGTTTCATATAAATACATTAATTATGATACAAGCTCCACCTGTAAATTGCCTGTAAATTGATACTCCCATTGAGTAAGTTAATACTCTTATTATTAACTAAAACAACAGTATAATATTCCCAAAGTGTTCTTGAGGGGTTCCCAAGGAGTGGATCGACGGCTCCATTAATTCTACCCTGGACACAGCAATTTTGCAGATCAGTAAATTAAGTATGGCTTTTCACAGGCAAAGAAGTTTATAGTTGGGTACCTTACTCTCACTCCTTAATGATCTGGAAACCCCAATAAACAAGAATGCAACAAATATGGGTTTATACCTGGGAGAAACAAATCAGCAGTTACTGAAAGGTAAATATATATCCAGATTGCTTGTCATTCACTCGAGTATTCAAGTGTAAATAAGTAATTTGCTTTAAGTTACATTTTTGACTTGCTGGGAATCAAACTGGCAAGCTAAGGAGCTTTAACAGTTTTGGAATTATCACAGGAGACTACATTTGCTCATGTTCAATATCCAAACAGGTACACAAAGCTGTGTTTATTTTACTTTTGTATTCTTATCAATTAGTGTCTAAAACCAGGAAAGAACCCTTCTGAACATCTACAAGAGCATACAGAAAACAACGTATGGCTCTGGATAAAGGCACTGTGGCCCTTGCAATCTAATTAGCTGACACTGGCAATCACAAAGTGGTCGATGCATTCGCACATGTAATTCAATAGGATTAATTCCAACCCATTCACCCATTTCTGGTAACAAATCCTTCATTTCCTATAACTAAATGACTGACAACTGCATCGTCATCAGAATCTCACAAAACAAAATGTGAAAATTTTGGATTTACTACATTTGTATAGACTAAAATGAGTTTTATGACATATTCATATCTGCTGAGCTTGTCTCCAGAGCTCAGCGTAATTATTAACAAATATGAACTAGGGTCTTCACAAACAAAAATGAAACTGTCAAAACAATGGCTTGCTTCTCCTTTTCCTCCTCCTCTACCCAACAAAATGGAAAGCTCTATTCTTTAGAAGCTTTTTTCATTTAATTTAGGAGCAGCGTAAATCCCAAAGGAAAGCCTGAATTCTTGATGTTTTTTACAAAGGTCCCCATTTTGCAATTGATTATAGTCACACAGACACCAAATTATGTGACTACCTTTGATGCTCAGCATTTGGTGAAGGAAAACCCAACTCTGCAAATCTATGTGCTTCAGATATATTGAAAAACATTGTCATTATCATAGTTATCCTGATCTCACAGAATTTAAGCAAGTCATAATTAAGCAGAGGAAAAACACTGGAACAGGACTTACACTGGATTTTGAAAACAATGTAACAAATAAGAAGCTGCATGACCCTTACAATTACAAATAATCATGAGTGAAATTATTGTGGTATGAATGGCTTTGCCTTGGGTAATGTTCGGTTGTTTCAAAATGCCACCTGGGAGGATATTTTAAGATGCCAAGTAGGTGTCATAAGGACAAGTAGGGAGCACAGCTCACAGCAAGATCTGCAATTCACATTTCTGTCTTGAAGAAACCTTAGTTAATTTGAAGTTCTGGATTAATTTTTATCTCTAACCATTTGGAATATCTCAGGCTCTCTCCAGAATCAAACATCAAGGCAAAAGCCAGTGGTTAATGCCATCAGTCCCAAGGTATCACTAATCCTTAGGCCAGTGACTAACTGGGTGTTTTGTGCTCAGGTTATACGAGGAGAGCTGCTCTGCTTTGTGCAGTCAGTGAGAGCAAGGGCTAGGACATGGCATCAAGCTGGTATCCTAGAAAAAGGGGTAAACCAACTTATCTCTTACTTTTGTGCCTTTTATTAAGGATAGCTTCACTAAGATAAATCGGGAGAGTGGAGTACAAGAATGGGGCATCATATTTCTTAGGAAATGTGCTTATGTTCAATAACCAAGGAGAAATTTATCCAGGATCTGTCATGACCCTCATGAGCTAAAGAGGGGACACCTCCCTGTTAGTATTTTGATTTGGATGTTGGGAAAGACTATCTCAGCTGCAGTGATTAACTCCAGGAAAGGGTCCACAGCTGTAATTTCATTTTGTGCTTAAATGCAACTCTCTAGCTTAGAATTACGGCTTCCAACTCTCTTTGAAAGATGGACTGCAAGCCAAAAACTTTCCTCTTGGCCTTTCTTGCTACTGCTTTAGAGACTACTGGCTTAATGCGCAGTCTTCTCTGAATTTACTTCTCAGTTATCTAACTTCCTACGCATCATAGGCCATACATAGGAACCTAACTAGTCCAGGAGTTGGGAGCTCTACATGTTCCTGCTGCAAGATATGTTGCATCTCTGAGCATGCCGCCTGACTTATAAACCATGTGAATTTAATCACTTTTCTTTGTGCGGGTTGAACCAGTCAACGTTTCTAGGTGAAACAACTGGCTCCAGCAACCTAAATGCTGTGCGAATCTGGGCTCACAGTGTGACTGCTCAAAACTCCTGTGTTTTATTTGAGTGATCAAGCTCCTAATACTCTTCATGGGAATCAAGTCACTATTCCTGTAACATGTATTGTTTTCCTTTGAAAAAAGTCAGCATGAGCTCTCTCAGAAATCAATAGAAACTTTTCAAATAGGATGGACAACTCCTGCTCAGCTAATCTTGTTTTAATCTTTACTCAGGGAACAGCACTACTGCTCCTCCTTGCCTCCCTTCCTTGAAACACATCAGATTTACTCCTAAGCTCCTTGATAAGCCTTAGAATAAATGCATGAGTAAAACCTAACCATTTTTTTTTCTAAACCCCATTTTAGGTTCACATAAATATGCAAATACTTATCCATAGAAAATCTTTCTATGAAAAGGTGAATTTCAATTCCCTTTGTTATTTTGTGTGATTTGAAATCTAAGAAAAACATGCCAAAGAAATCTATTTCTAACAAAAGTACTTATCTATTCAAGTCTCCACATTGCCTCATACCTAAAATAAAATTGAATGAGCCTTAACAGAAAATTTCACCTACAAAACCTACATTTGAAAGAGAGTTATGGTGTTTAGACTGAAATCTGCTATAACGCAGCAATGTTTCTGATCCCAGATCTAGACCCCCTCTCTCAAAAAAAAAAAAAAAAAAGATAAAAACCCCCACCAATCATAAATTTGTTTAATTTTAAAAGCCATGATTTGGTAAGGAGGTGCATGATAATATCACTGGAGGAAAGAAACGAAGTTGCCTCTGTTAAGCAATTCGGTGATACATTTTGATTCCTTTTCACTTTGTACTTGACACCAAATATCCAACATCTGCAAATGTTTCTTTGGAGAAGAAAACTACAACCTAATATTTATATAAATATTCAATCATAAGAACAATTGGTTTTAATAAATTATTCCCTTACATAAGAATTTCAAAGGAGGGAAAACTTCAAAACCATTGACGTTCACTTTCCATTTTAGCAATTTGATCTGTGCATTTTAGTTCAATTTGGAGCAACTTTTCAATCCCCCAAGTAATGCAAAGAAGATTTCCAGACTGTTCCCTGGCCTTTAAGATTTCTAAATGTTGCACAGTTCTCCTATAACTGCCACATGCAACTTGATGCCAGCGAAAACAATAGCCGTATTTATGAAATACGTTATTGTAGTTTACAGCTACAATTCAGAGTCTTCATGGCTGGAATCTAAATTATGTGCCAGCATGCATTCAGTTGTTATTAATTCACAGTTTGAAATGCAAGCTAGTTTTTAGTATGATATATTCTTCTTTGTTAGCTGGTGAACTCTTTTAGTAGAGACAAGTTACCCTAATTTACCAATTCACCAATTTCCTTCGGCAAAAGAGTACTGATAAATTGTTTAGCCTTAAAGATTACTTCAGGTAAGTTTTTACCTGTCCGTGTGCATACTGGCCTCAGAAGTTCTTTTTTTCCTCTAACAATAAATCTCTCAGCAACATGTTGTCTTCCAAAATTTCCTCACCCTTACTAGGAAACAATTCTCAGCCTCTTGTCTTACAGGCTACAGCATTTCCTTCACTCACACACAGATTGCAGCTGTTTTCTGTTTAAAGATTATGATATAATTATACTGCTCAGTAAGCTGTCGTTTCTCTAGTGAGTGACAGCTTTCTGGCATGGGCTAGTACTATTCAGAAAGTGACACTTGCTCACTTAAAGTGGTGCTGACTGAACCCCACGACACAAACTGGGCAAAGAGAGCTTACAGGAACAGGAGAATGAGTATGAAGCCCCATCTCCAAGCAACCCTTCATCAGGTCAAAGACTTATAGAAATGCCACAGAATAATCTAGGCTGGAAGGGACTTCTGGAGGGGATTTGGTCAACCCTTCCTCTCTCATGTTTATGCAGCCAAAAAACCCCAGCCCAGGAGCATGATGTGTTGCTGCTGCCAGATGTGCTGACTCCTCAGATGTGCTTCTCAGGTGTCGTATGTGAGATACCTCAGGAGGAACAGCTTGAGAATATTCCAAGTTCAGAAGAGAAAAGCAAGGCTTGATGACATGAATAACCTGTTATCTTACCCCTCTGCTCCCAGTAAACCAGGCCATCCTGTGTCTTCTCTGCTGGTAAGGCCACCCAATCCTGAAAGGCTTCAGACCTGTTTCAAGACCCCAGACCCTTTCTCTGTGGGAACCATTGAAGTTAAGTGGTTCCTTCCAACCCAGCAATCACACACAGCCTAGCAAACATGAGGATGCTGATTTCTTGTCTGAAAAACCATTTCAGTAGTAACATCAACATACTTTGATGCCACTAGAAGAGGACCATCATTATACTCTTCACTATAAGGAGAACTGTCTAAGAAAAAGCCACTAAGTACTGCTTGTCTCTAAGATCTACCACACCAGTGGTTCACATCAAGAAAACCGAATTCCCTGAACATTGCTAATGACTGCTTTCTTTTTCCATCTCCTTATTATTATGGTACAAATCTCTGTAAGACAGCCTCAAGCTTGGTGAATGGAAAACTTAATTGGATATGCACTGCTGAATATTTCTATTTTTGATTGTCTAATTAGAGTGGCAAAAGACAAAACATTTTATATTCAGATGCCTTTATGGACTGTAGTGTTTTTCTTTTATTTCTCAAAATCATATGTGTCTATTTTAAGCTCTTTTTACTAAAATATTCTGTCCTGGAATCTGACAGAATCTTCCTGAAGAAAATGCATGAATGGTAATTGTAGAATTTGGGTCATTTATAAACAAGAATTCAAAGCAAGACACTGGAGACAGCTGAAACAATAGGCAGGAAAGAGTATTCCTGCTCAGATTTCAATTTCTGCATTCAAGATGGGTGTCCACAAATGTTGGTGGGCAGGAAATTTAGCACCTCCATCTCCGAGTCAAAATATACACACAGTATTCTCTTTTGCCAGTTGAAAACCAGATTTTCTCAACTAATCTGTGCATAAAGATAGCATCAGATAATTCTTGCTCTAGCATTTCCTGATGTGGGGCACAAAGATGCCACTTTAACATGTTAATGAAATCTTCATCCCATTATATGTAAACTGCAGGCAACAAGCAGATGCTGTCTTGCAATTTTTTGAGGTTATATCAGCCTACTGTAGTAGAAAATTTGACATGCTGCCTACTCCTTAAATGTGTGGATGTTTGCCATTTTTTGTTCCGGTAGGCCAAATACACACAGTGAATTTATTTTACTTCTTTCTTTCAACTAAGCTATAACTTTAAAAGTAAGCAGTTGTATTGTGAAAAGAGGAATTTGAGCCTGAAATTAATTTGTAATGAAATATCAAGAATAAGTTTTGAAAGAGTTTCTCCCAAAGAATCAAAAAAGAGTCTGTACGGGTTTTTTTAAGGAGTCATATCTCCTATAGAGCAAGAAAGACACCAATGGCTTTTGGAGTTTCTCTTTTTACATTGGATAACTAAAGATGAAATATTCATATTTTGAAAAAAAACAACATTAAAGAAAGAAAAAAAAAAAAAGACAAAGTAAATCCCCACCTTTGAATTTTTTACAAAAGTATTTGGAAGCATTTGTAGTTCTGACCAAAGCACTGCTAGAAGCTGAGCCCTCTGGCTGCAGTCAGGGCTTTCCTGCTCTCCCTTGGAGACTGAGGAGGGAAGCAGATATAGTCAGCTCCTGAGGGAACACAGCCAGCTCTGGTGCCTCCCTGGCATCCCTCTTTCAGGAGCTCCCATGCTTTCCTGAGGATGGAAGAAGGCAGAGGAGGTT
The DNA here is from genome assembly GCF_037157495.1 of Lathamus discolor. NCBI lineage: Eukaryota > Metazoa > Chordata > Aves > Psittaciformes > Psittacidae > Lathamus > Lathamus discolor. The sequence continues at coordinate 62,519,134 of NC_088884.1, forward strand.
TGGAGCCACCTTCAGAGGAGGAATTAGTGCCATCTCCATGCGAAAGCAATGCTAAAGGGGGAGCAGCTTAGAGTGTTTCAGCCCCAAAGGCCACCTGATCCTAATGAGCAATCCCAAACCTATTTGTTTTCTAGTGTTCCCTGTGCAGGCTAATTTGTCATTGCCCTTACTTACAAGCAGTCATTCGTATTTGCACAGGCAGCTCTGCCTCCATATGGCTGGTGGTCCTTTGAGAGGACAGGCTTGCATGCACAGCTACCAATGGCATATGAGAACATAGGAAGGAACGCAAATACAGCTTAGAGGAATACTATTTCTCTGCTAAGTCCTCACATCCCTGCTGGTGCCAGGATTTGGGCACAAAATACTGCATTTCCCCTGAGAAGCATCCTGATATCTCAGGCACTGAGAGCAAAGGCTGGATCTTTGTAACTCATGTGCCCATTGTGCTTCCAGCTGCTGCAGGAGGAACAAAGGATGAGGGAAGGTGAGATATTTGGGACCATGTTTTTGCCTTCCTCTGTTAAACTAATTGATACTTTAATACAACTGATGCTTCTTCAGATCTGATTTTAAGTTACTTGCTGTCGTGGTTTAAACCCAGTCAGCCACACAGTTTCTACTCCCCCCACCCTTTCTTTCCTCCACACACCCCCCCTGCCCCCCCACTCCTGGAGGGATGGGAAGGAGAATTGAAAGAATGTAGCTCCCATGGGCTGAGATAAGAACAGCCCAGCAACTAAGGTATAACACAAATCACTGCTGCTACCACCAATGATAATAATGATAAGGAAAACAACAAGGGAAGAGAATATGATACCACCTGCTGAAACGAGCCTGACCGAGCAGAGAGTGCCCTTCCGGGTAACTCCCAGTTACCTCCCTGGGCATGACGTGCTGTGGCATGGAATACCCCTTTGGCTAGTTTGGGTCAGGTGTCCTGTCTGTGCTTCCTCCTGGCTTCGCCTCCTCCCTGGCAGAGCATGAAGCTCACAAAGTCCTATGGCCAGTATAAACATTTGAGCAGTAACTAAAACCATCGGTGTTATCGGCGCTGTTCCCAGGCTGAAAGTCAAAAACACAGCACTGCACCAGCTACTGGGAAGGAGAAAAAATAACTGCTACTGCTGAACCCAGGACACTTGCCTATAGGGCGAGCTGCTTTAATAGATAAACAATGTAGGCCAACATGGATTCATTCATTTTTTATTTTGTGAAGCCCGTAGTCTCCGAAAAGCATTTTTGTATTTGAGCATCAATTCAGAGAAAATAAAAAGAATAACAAAAAACATTTGTCATATTTAATGAACCCCAAATTATTTTACGCCAGTAAAAGCATAAATTTGAGACACTGTTAAGAAAAATACTATCCTTGTCTGCCCCATTAATGGTTAGGTTTCCTTTGAAACATTCTGGGTGAAATTCTGTATTATCACACCCAGAGTGAGCCTGGAAAAGAACCAGGAATTTTTAAATGGCTGTAATAAAATATGATAGTATTCTTGGATGGGAAATTTTAGACAGATGGAAGGAATCCTGCTAATGCCCAACAATGCATCGAGCAATATAATTACATGCTGTAGCCAGGATCCAGTTACTAATGCTTTGCAAGGCCTAAAGGTATGTGGAATCAACTATTTTTACAGCTGCCATAAAATAGCATTCTTCTTAATATTCCTCTGCCTTTCTTGAGATGCTCTGTGCACTACAGCAAGTAAAAATTCTGGGTTGTGGCAAGGAAAAATCAGAAATTACAACAGGACAAAGCCTGTTTTAAACTCACAGCGCAACAGATTGCAATGTACTGGTGTGGTATGGTATAGACAGAATCCCCTGACCTAACCCAGTAAACTGTGTACTGCATAGACCTGAAACCACAGATATCTGTACATATCTATATGTAACCCTCTCTCTTTGTACTGCTTGTGTAAATAAAACTGGCATTTTCCAAAGAGGCTTTGCACTCCACTTGGATAAGGAATTCCAGCCTGCAGTCAGGCACTGCTGTCAAAGACCACGTGGGTCTTGCTGGCACACAGCAGCTCCAAACCAAGTCAGCCATTTACAGACACAATATTTGTCAGGAATAATACTTGATGCACACAGCCAGGAAAATTGAAACCAGATCTGGGGCTCATGTGCTAAAAAAAATAACTGTGATTACAGAAAGAATACTCTTACAGGCTACATCATTGACTTTGGATTATGGATAATGATTTGCTGTGCACAAAACTCCAGTGCTGGGATTGCTCAGTTATGGAAGTGAACTGAATAGTTGTACCTCCATATGCAAATACAAGCTTACTACAGCTGCATCTGTTTTACAAAGTGTACCGAATTACAGTTGTTCTACTTTTTTAATCTTTTAATATATCACATATAAAGAAATTACTTGAAAGAATATTTTCCCATGCAGTTCTCTTTTGCAGACCATTTTAATTTCATTAATTCACTTAGCAAAAGATCTGCCTCAGATATGAGGAGGCCAAGGAAGACATAAGAAGCTAAAGGCTTAGTACACTTTATTGCACGTGGTAGCATTATGTTCTGGAAGAGTTCACATTCTATTCTTAATAGTTTTTCCATTAATTTCAGTCTCGCTATGTCTAAGTTATAAACTGACACTTGCCAGAGTCTATCTTACTATCTATGGGAAGTATATAATGATTTATTATATAAATTTAACAAATCACTATGTATCTAATATACTATCAGCTTTTAAAATCATTGTAGCATTCCCATCTTTCAGTGTGCTGCTGTTCTAATTCGGCTCATAGTGATGTAAATGATACTGTCTAACAACTACCGCTAAGGAAATCATGGAACTTGCTCAAATAATTTTTCTTGGCTATGTAAATGAAAAACTTGAGTTCAGAGGTGAAAAAGACTCATTCCTAGCTTTGTTATTTTACATGTATTCTGGTTGGCATTGTCTTCCACCTTATTTACACAACAGTTTTCCTGATTCATGTTTTGCCTACATGTACTGCTAGAGTTTTTGTTTTGCGCGACCAAGAAGATACGATTGATGTGATTGTTATAGATGCTGTGATACTGAAAAGACACATCTGACTTTGTCAGGCTCCTCCTTGCACTGAACTCCAGCAATATTTTTATTAAATAATTTTCTAATAGAATCCATGAAGCATTTGTTCCTTTTTAAGAGAAGGGAAGATGGCAGCTAATTGTATGCTTCATACCAGGATGTGAGTGATTAGATAATGATATATTTTTAATAGCAGCCTCTTCTAGAGCAGTTGCTTCCTTGGGGGTACTTTATATGTTGTCCCTTTCTTTTCAGAGCTTTTGCTTGGTAGAAATATATCCTTGGGTTTTTCTTTCATAGCCTGCCTGAATATTGCTATTGAAGAGTTGTGCTCCACACATACCAAGGAGAAATTAAATACAAATAAAGCACTAAGAAGAAAGAATAGAAAAAGATGGCACATGATGATAAACCAGTGGCATTTTTGCATAGATAGTGCAAAGCACACCCTGAACTAATGCAAATGCCAAACAGAGTAATTTCTACAGTCCTTCAGGCATATTCATCACAGATTTTTTTGGACCCAGAATTAGCTTGGGGAGTAACAAAAATCAGAGGTTTTGAGTTGATTTTATTTGCAGAGATTAAAGCAAAAAAAAAAAAAAAAAAAAGAATAGTAAACGCTGCTTAAATTGAAGTTTGCGTATCAACATTGTCATTCTTGCAAACATTTCCAGTGCTATAAATCTTCCCACATTATGCTCAAAGATTTTTTTCTTTTTTTTTTTTTTTTTTGCAGTGGCTTGATGAAAGGTAGCAGCACTTTACAAATATTATACGTTGAGTAAAATAATTGCTAGCCTTGGGAGTTCTTTCTCTGAATTAGTTTTTAAATCTTTGAAATTTAATTTAAAATACATATATCATAATTGCTGTGCCTAATTTTCTCCAACACTTTGCTTTCACGTCTAAACCATCTCATTTTCTATTTTTCCTACACAATGGCTCTCTGCTGGCTGGCACAAACTATTATGTCTATGTCAAAAGTAGCTGGTACAATGTCAAAGCTTTTTCCCTCTGCTAAACCAAGTCACAAGCAGTTTAATGCAATACAACTGGGACCTCATAATCCCTAACACAGAGCACTGCAAGCATTAAGCTACTGACCAGAAGTCTCTTCAGAGATACTCAACTTGTATAATCCTGAAGATAGCTGAAACTTCATGGCTTTAAACCTATTTTCCTAGCACACTGGACATCCCTCTTGAAGCACGTCTATGAATGGTTTTTTTCCATCTGTTACTCATAACAATGTAGATCATATTTTAGAACCCCACAAGTGAAAATATTTTCTAAAAAAAACCGTGTTTTTGCACAAGCACATATCTACATTACAAGGATAAATGTGTTTTTGAGAAACCATGTGATATTAGCTCTTCTATTTTCCCATTCAGGGACTACTGTATGCAGAAATAGAGATTGTAATGTTGTTGAACAGCATAGACAAAATGCATCTGGATGTTCCACACCATAAATCCACATACTCCCTTGTTCTACACCCAGAAACCTTCCTAGCAGCAATAAATGTAACCCATTTTATTAGATTGCTATGAAATCTTTTGCTATGTTCCAGAATCTACGATAATCCTCACTGATATAACAAATCCATGGATGCAAAATAGGTGGAGAACACACTAATATCCTTTTCCTTGTATTGACTTGGTGAGAACATGGTCATTTCTTCTTACCTTAGCATCTGGACAAGATGATTTCAGTAGTACCATTAGTGCAGGGCAGCAACAGACCCACAGGTTTGCTGGTTTTGGCCTTTATACTTCTTTCCCAGCACAGGCGAGGGGAGGGAGTCTAGACCAGGATGCAGGAGGGTGTTTGCTCCTGGGTCCCTCAATGGTCACTGGGGCAATCTTGGGTATCTCACCTCCCTCCTCCGAACTTTGATTTTCCTCTCTGTAAAAGAAGAATCACAATACTGACCTCCTCTGTGGTTTGCGTTGAAATCCGTTGATGCAGCTATTGCTACCCTCAGAACCTCTTTAAAGCTGAAACTACTTTCTAATGTAGTTCATCTTTAAAAGACATTTTTTTTAATAAAATAATCTTTCCCTTTTATTTTTTAACAGTCCAATTAAATTCATATTTTATGAGTTCCTTTAGCTTAAATTGTCAGAGATATTGCTTCTCTTTTCTAGCAACTCTTGAAGTGGTAAAGATATAGGTTAAGTATTACAGAGTAACTAATTAGGCCTTCAATTACCATTAAAATTGTTTTTTTTAAACAGCTATCTACTGAAATGAGAAACTTTTGGCCCTGTGGTGGGGCATGAAGTACCTTACTGTTCAAAATACAAGATCAGTTTACTCTTACATTAAATGGCTCTATTTATATATAAACTACTTCTAACTAAACATTACAAAGGAGTCTGTATTATCACAAGCAATTATGTAAGAAATAATCAAAAGGCTTTTCCCCTTCTAAATGGAATTTGAGCCTAGCTATAATCAAAACACTTCCCAACTTTGTTTTTGTTACATTCGTAAAGACTTGTTCAGAAGCCACCTTCAATCAGATCTGTAAAATACCTTGTATATACTTAAAAGGAAGGTTATTTTCTTGAGGAAAAAAGCTCTGGGAGATGTCCTAATTAAGACTATCCTTTCTAAACTCAGCAAGGAGGACGAGGTCTTTTCTTTAAAAAGATACTGCTCTTAGTTGATTGCTGCTTCTTTCTTTTTTTTAAACCCAAATGGCTGCTTTAATTACAGTCTGCAGCAGCCTCTCCCCAAATTGAAGGTTATTGTCAAGCACTCTCTGCAAGACAATGCTAAAGCAAGCTGAAAGATATAAAAATACATCCTGAAGTTTAAGCAGTTGAGACCTGGAGGCAATAAGCCCAGTTTTATGGTGAAGAAAAAACAGCATCATTCTCATTAGCACTCATTGTGCCTGACACTTTCTGAATGGAGCCAGCAATTACCCAAGAGTCTGTATAATTAGTTGTAACCCTTTCTTTAATAAGACAAGGAATCAGAAGGATGTGAACTATCATCTCTAGGTCTTAGGCATGCAGGGAACCTCTAAATACACTCGAAAGAAGGACACATTTGTGTCCTTAATTAAATTACCATAACAAAGAATAGCAATGTCGTTAGCAGCCAGGTTCGTAGTGGTGGTGAAATGCTGGTCTCTCTGCACAAAGCTGGTGGTGAGCAACCCAGGCACACCAGCAGGGAGGAGGAAGCATGCCTTACCATTTCTGGGAGGCAGCACGGCAAACCCCCCGCTGCAGCTGGGGTTATGGAGCACCGCAGGCAGGTTTTCATTCCGCGGGCACTGGCAGCACTGAAGGACAATCTGCCCTGCCAGACAGGGACATGGAGCTGCTGCTTCTTCCCTTGGTTGCTTCCCTTGGTGTTGCAGAGCTGGCAGGAGCCAACTGCACTCCTGATCTCTCTGTTTCCAGCCTGTTCTTCTGGTTATTTTGTTGTATTTTTGGCCATAAGTCTGAAAAGACTCCAGCCAATAGCTCCTGCCTATGAGGAAGAGGGTCCCAGCTACAGTGGTAAAAGGTCATTAAAAAGACAGAAAAGAGAGGGAGCATTCCCTGCACCCTTCTTATTGCAGCTGTGCCGTGTGCAGAAAACGATTTCTCATCCATCTAGAGAGACCCTCAGGGAGAAGCATAACCATGTATCTGAGACCTGGATGCCTTTGCCTGCAGCAGTAGATGGATATTTTGAGGACTCCCATCCATACACAGATTTGGTGTGACTGTTTAACTTGTGAAATATGATCACAGCATAAGGTGATATGACTTAAGGCAGAGTCGTGGCTCTAAGTAAGAGAGAAAAATGATTGTACTACGGTAGATAACAGCACAAGAAGCTCTGTACAACATAACTTTCAGTCAGATTAAAGCTACGTCGGATTCCAGATTTGTATGATCTTCTATCAGTTACATTAACTGTTTGGAAGCTGCTGTGGATGGAGTCTTTAAGACAGAAGAATGTAACTCTTGAGTCACGTGTACTGAGATCATATACCAATTACTTATAGAATCATAGAATAGTTGGGGTTGGAAAGGACCTCAAGATCATCTACTTGGTCTCCTTCTGCAGTTAGCTCCAAATAGACTGCTGTTATTGTAAGAATGGATAATTATATTTATTTTAGAGGAACGAAGACATTATTTTCTGTTATCATAAATCAAGTCAGAAGAGCTCACTGTAACATTTTCCTAGAAATAGAGATTGCTTTTCTTTTCCTCACCCAATTATAAATGCTAATTCTAATCACTCATCAATCTAAAGTTAACTTCAATGAACTTAGTCCAGATGTACAGTAGTGTAATGGAAATCTGCTTATACTTGAGTACTCATACTGATGAGTTTTCTTGGCAATCTGAGATCTCCCCGTGTACTTCTGTCGCTAGACAAGGCGTCAGCCATTATACTCTCTCCCTGTTGGACATGCTGGGTTCCAGGTTTAGATATTTTTATGGCCATGAGTCTGTTTGCCCTCAGTTTGACCAAGAAAGATAGGAAATGCTCAAGTAAATATGAACTAATATATCCTGGGAAGATACATGTGCTGCAGTTTATTTATGCTGAGCAGAAGCTCTCCAACTTTATATATGAGCATGTATCATGCTCAGATTTTATATCTATAAGGTCCTTGGAATGATTAAATCAAGAGAAAAATATGCAAGAAGAGGAAATGTGTTTCCTCCCCACGCTCTTTGGTCCTGTCTCACTTGCTTCTGAAACCTCACCACTGCTTCCCATAAAGCCAAATTGTGGCTGTGCCTCTTTACTTCTCTGTAATGGACACCAGCCAAAGTCAGAGAGCAGAGCAATAAGGGGGTGGAATAAGCTTGTTCGTACTCCCCAGCAACCTGGACAAAAAAGCAAGCTAAAAGGAGGCAAGAATCTACACAGGAGAAAGCCTGGCACACCATCGATTGAGGAAGTCCATATGGGAAAAGACATGAAAATTAAAGTTGGGTGCAGATTAACCTTTTGGACTTTGAAGACTTTGGGATCAACATCTGAAAGCTATCCTGACCCAGAAATCTAGAGGAGGGAACTGCATCAGATCAGCTAAAAAATCCTGACCTCTTGTCTTAAGCTCTAGATTTTTATGCCTTTTACTTCTGGTTTTGCTATTAATTTTACTTTAGAAAAATGAAGTAACAAAACTAAAAAGTTCAATGATTTCAAATGTTTCAGGAAATTAAAACTGGATATCTCTCTGAATTTGTGCTTTCCACTGAACAGCTTCCATTTAGATGAATTACCGCTTCCAAGAGAACTGTGTAAACAAATCAGATCTTCCCTGGGTTTTCTAGGAACCCCAGTGTTTTTAGCAACAAAACCTCTCTGAGATATGCAGCTTTCCAAGACTTTCTGACTGAACTTGTATCAAGATAAAATTTAAGGAACTAATCGGTTTTACCCAGAGGCATCTGTTTAATTGTCAGGGTAACACTCTGTTACCTAAACGTAGTCTGTTGCTAGTCATAGTACTATTAAATAGACCAGGAGGAGAAATTACATCATTGCTGGTCCCAAATGCCTCCTCGGAGCAGTTAAGAAAGAAGCAATTTCTAGTTTGGAGGTAAGGATAGAGCAAAGGAAGCTTTACAGAGCTTTGCAGTGAGGCTGGTACCGCCTTTTGCAGCCAGCAGAGCAGAAGCAAGGACGGATTTGTACTGCAGAGCGTGCCAGGGACAGCACTGGATGCACACAGAGCTAATGGGGAACATGCTCAGAAATGAGCTTCCACCACAACAAAGAAATTAATCACAATTTGTTGGCATGAGTCTGAAAACAGTTTCTCTGGGTCTGTACTGACTTCGGTTATATTTGGCTCGAAGTCTCATCAGCATTTGTAGTTCTCGAAATACAGTAATATAAACATTATTTCATTGGGCCAATCTACTACTGGATTTAAGGTCTATGAGAAGAGAGCGTATTTGTCTTTGGAACAGAATCGAGATCAAAGCAGCAGCAGTTTGCCAGTGCAGGCTCCGAAGCTGTGTGGTGAAGAAAGCCTGCAAAGCTAGCAGAGCAAAACTAGCCTAAGAACAAGATGGAGCAAGGGCTCGGGGCTCTCTCTATAATCCCTCCTTGGGGTTGGGATACACCGCAGGTTTAGTGCTGTTCCGCAGCTGGGACTAACTAGTGATCACACTCTGAAAATACTTAACCTCTCAGGCACATGTATCGTTTCTTCTCATTGAACCCAGCTTGAGGACAGGATGGGCCAAACAGCACGAAAGGACAGCAGTGAGGGAGCCTGCAATCAGTTTTTCATCTGTCCCTTAGGATGAAAGAGGAATATATGAGTCATTTTCTTTTACAATGGAGAAGCCTGAATCCCACTGCATCTGGTTAATACCGAGGACTGTCCAAACAGTATTCCATTGTAATTTGTCACAGACTAAAATGCGACCATGAATGTTTCCTGGAGTACTTTTTTCATGGGTTTTGAACTCAGCAAGAAAATGCTGTTCTTTCAGTGGAATTTCAGTTACAGAACTCTTTTACTAATGCCTAGTAATAAACAAATTCCATCAATAAATGATAAATGATTGTCGTTGTTTCTGCACCTACACATTGAACAACAGAATACTGAAGCACAGTGAAACATGGGCTTGAGTTTATTGTTTTTTCTTCTTTTCAGAATCATGTTTTGCGTTTTTTTTACACTAATGTTTCATAAGCTGCTATTGTAGCAATAAAAACAAAGCAAGGGAAAACATTCAGGAGTTAAACCTGAGGTTTTACAAATGATACTGAATTGTTCTTTCTGAAATCTTTCTGAATCTCTTGTGAGACCTCACCTGGAGTATTGTGTGCACTTCTGGTGTCCTCAACATAAAAAGGACATGGAACTGCTGGAACAAGTCCGGAGGAGGGCCACGAGGATGATCAGGGGACTGGAGCACCTCCCATATGAAGACGGGCTGAGGAAGTTGGGGCTGTTCAGCCTGGAGAAGAGAAGGCTGCGTGGGGACCTCATAGCAGCCTTCCAGTATCTGAAGGGGGCCTATAGGGATGCTGGGGAGGGACTCTTTGTCAGGGACTGTAGTGACAGGACAAGGGGTAACGGGTTAAAACTTAAACAGGGGAAGTTTAGATTGGATATAAGGAGGAAATTCTTTCCTGTTAGGGTGGTGAGACACTGGAATGGGTTGCCCAGGGAGGTTGTGAGTGCTCCATCCCTGGCGGTGTTCAAGGCCAGGTTGGATGAAGCCTTGTGTGGGATGGTTTAGTGTGAGGTGTCCCTGCCCATGTCAGGGGGGTTGGAACTATGATTCTATGAAATGCATGCAGTCTCATGGGAGGGAAGGAGCTTTTTCTTTTTCCTTTTTTTGCTTTTCTTTCTTTTTTCCTTTTTTTTTTTCTTTCTTCTTTTCTTCCCTTTCTTTTTTCTTCCTTTTCTTTTAGTTTTTTTTTAAACCAATATGGAGATTCTTGCAGTGTGAAGCAGCTTTCCTTTTCAATCAGCCTGTTCCATGCTCATAAAGATCCTTTGCCCCCTGACAGCTGACGACTGGTTGGTGTATTAACCGTTAGCTAAGCAGTATTCCATCACATTCCATTTAGATTGCTTTAGAGTGATTCTCACTTCCAGTAAAAGTTAGTTTGAACAGATACCTGGGGATTCAAGTGTTGTGTAAAATGAGCAGATACGTTGCTCTGGCTTCTTCTGAACAACCTTATGATAGAGAGGAAGTTCTGCCAAGAAACTGGTAACTACCTACCTCAAAAAGAAAGTGGAAATGAGCGCCATGCTAAACATGGTACATACCTCCTGCTGGAAACTAATTTTATTTGTGAACCGCAAAAACATGGGTGGAACAGACAAAGAGACCCAGTGCAAAGCCTGCATGAGATGGTTCTTCGCCCTGCATCAGGCTACCAGTGTCTGAAGGGGCTCACCAGTGACTGGACCACCCTGGGCACCCCATGCTGCTCCACCTCCCTGAGATCAATGTAGCCAGGTCTCGCTGCTCAGACTCAGTCACATAAACCAGACTGGCAGGCATGGAGCTGGCACAGATGTGACCGGGCGTGTTGGCCCAGGCAAGGAGCTGCACCGACAGGTCTCCACTGCTTCAAAGGCCAGCTTGGGAGCATCGCCTGGCAGTTACTCCATCCAACAGCAGGCAGGATGTTTATCCATTTCAGGAGAGGGAGTGCAAGGGAGTGGCATAGAGAGAAGCGCCTGGGCTCCCATGGGCTCTTTAACCCTGGCCAGCTTGTGGCCTCATACTGCTGCCTCCCTACTTTCTCCACAGCACTTGTGGGAGATTCTTGGGTCTGGCGGGGGGGGGGGCGCTTCACTTGGTCCTCACAATGAGGATGCTGTGTAAGTTCAGGAGCACCTTTGGCCTCAGCTGCCTCCTCCTGCCTGCTTGGTGCCTGCACTAATCCACCCTGTAGGAGCCAGTGCAGGTCAGGAAAAGCTGGTGTTGCCTTGGGGTTAATAAACATGCTGACCTGTATGTTGATGTTCGCACACTGCATTCCCACACACATCCCACAGTATTAACGTCTGAGAGAGCATACCAGTAGAGTCATGGACTTTTATTAATCTTAACTAACAGGGAGCGAAGTGTGCCATAAGCTGGCTGCATTTCATATTTAGAAAGAGACTCAAGGTCTTAGAACAGCCCTGAATGACAGAACATATTCCCAGGAAGCCGACCCTTCCAGCAGCGGCGGTCCAGGCGGTGGGTACTTGCAGACATGCTGCCTACCTGGAAGGCTCCTGCCCTCCGGCAGCTGCCAGAACTCAACACAGTGACCAGGCTGCGGTCCCAGCCATGCTGCACACAACAAGCTATTGCTGGTCTTAACTGCACTACAGTTAGGCAAACATCCTCAAACAGAAGAACCCCACTTCAATAGCCTTATGTAATTTCAAACTAATGACACACAGATTAAAGTCCACATCCTAAGGGAGCGGTCACAATGTGCTGGCCTGGTTCCTACCTTAATTCTACCCTGATATATGCACAGTGTCCTCAGACCAGCCGTTTTGATATAGGTGGCATTTTTTCTAGTATGCCACCTTTCTCTGAATGTTAATAATTTCTCTGCCATATTAAAAATGAGCTATTTGTGTTTCTTTTTGAAGGCTTTATTCCCGCTCACACCTCTCATTTGTAATTAAAAGCTCAGCTCTCACTCTGGTCAGCCCGGGATGCCACTGCTGTGGCCCACCATGGACTGGGATGTTCACACAAGGCATTCTACAATCCCACCTGGACTATCCATGACAGGAATAAACACCCACACAAAGCCTCTCTCTTCCACATCCATTCTTAAAAACCTTTTGTACCTTGAAGCATTTGAAACTTCATCTGTTAGGAACAAAAATCAAACACAGTTATATCACTTCTGCTGCCTCCCTGTCTAGGCATGTTGCCTGAGGTTGGTACGTGCTGCTGCGGCAACAGGCAGCACACTGTTCTGTTGTCCACTCCACTCTCAGCAGCCCTTCACCCCCTAATTCAGATGCCTAAGTAAAGAACAAAGCAGGTTTAATTGAGATTGTGGTTTTGCTGTGTAAAGAATGGTGCTCACAACCTAGCGGTCCTGCTGTAATGGGAATGCAGGAGCCATGGAATACTTTGACCATGGTACTATCTAAATTTTGGTAACTTCCTTCCAAAGGAGTAGGTCTGGAGTGTGGGGAACATCAGGTTTAAAACAGCTTGACACTACTTGGCAACTTGGCTATTTCTAGTCATTGTCCATGTGACCTATGAAAGTCACAGAGTAAAACAAAACCAGCAGGGTAAGAGCTTGATCCTGGGAATAGAGGTTGGCAAACTGAGAGTTTAGGAAATGCAGGATTATTAAATCAGCAAGATTAATTTTCCTTTTCACTGTTGTGTTGCATGGCTGTCCTGAGACGTGTGATGGTAACACTCCCTTGCACCCTTGTTCCCCTCTGTGCACACTTTTAGTTTTGAAAACACTTGGTTTTCCGAATGCACATTCCTCGTTACTGACATTTGATGGCTTTGACTAATAGTTGAAGAGATGGGGAATCAATATTCAAGTTTGTTCATGTTGTTAACTGGTAATAAGGAAACAATAACTGTTAAAAATAATGTTTTCAAGTAATGGGATTGTCTTGTCTGTATGCAAAAAGATCTACTAGCTTCCCTATAAGGACCAGGGGCAGTGCATGTTTTTTCTTGCTTGTTGCAAAGCAGGTTTTTAGCAGATGTGAGGAAGTCCTTTTCTCTCAAGTAATATCTTTACTTTCTGCACTGTATATGTTAATATTAAGCGCTCCACATTTGTTCCATATAAAACAAGGAGATTTTGACGTACAGAGCTCTGGCATGGGGATTAAAATTTGTGTTCAGCAGCTGGTTGCTCCGTGGTCTTACACTAAAAGAACAATTATTAAATCATTTTTCAAAAATCACAATGTGCTTTTTCCATCTCAGCCACTTGTTCCTGGCTGATTTAGTTAATATTGACCAACATAAAAGATATTAAAGACAAAGACACCATCAAGGACTAGAACTCCTTGAACCACAAACTGCTGGAGAGCATTCAGAGGAAAAATCATCAAAAATTTATCCAGTTCTTATACTCTTCTATTCACATCTGATATTGGGTCATTGCTAATGACAGCTTGGGGGCTGGATGAATTTCTGATATGTCCTGAAATTGCTGTTCCTAAATTCATCATCCCATCACAGCAAAGGGGAAAGACTTACCCTTTTTAAAAGCAGGCTTCATGTGAACGAGCCATCAGCATGAGCCGAAAAGCATCATAATACCAACTTAGGAGCAGATTCTGCTGCCTTTCCTTCAAGCGAAGGGAACCGCAATCTTGAAGTACTGCTATGGAAATCAGTGTGACTACCCCAGGAGGGAGTCTCTGCCCCATGCAAATAAGAATGTCCCTGAATAATTTTGTTCATTAATTTCACATGTTGAAAAAGTAATTAACAAAATCATTTCAAGAACAACTTCATTCAGTCCCCTTGTGGGAAATCTCCAAAGACAAGCAGACTCAATTAACTATGGTGTTACCAGGGCAAACATTCCAACAGAGCCAGAAGGCACTTTTGCCTCCTCCCTGCTTTGCCATGAACACCTCCTGCAGCCAAATGAGGACCCTTGCTTTTAATTATGAACCCACCAATAACTTCAAGTTTTGTTCTACTGATAAAGTGTTTAGATGTGGCAATTAGGCATTAGGAAAAAACCTCACTATGAGGATGGTGAGGCCCTGGCACACGTTGCACAGAGAAGCTGTGGCTGCCCAATCTCTGGTAGTATTCAAGGCCAGGTTGGATGGGGCTGGGAGCAACTTGGTCTACTGGAAGGTGTCCCTGCCTGTGGAAAGGGGTTGGAACTGGATGAGCTTTAAGATCCCTTCCAAACAAAACCAGTCTGTGACTCTATGATCCTATGAATTCATGAATTGCACTTTGAAGACTTCCGAGATTACATGAACCTTTTCCCCCCCACTATGTTTTCTCTCACATAACCAAATCTTGTACATCAATGGTTGCAGAGCTTTTCTGCCTTTCAGAGAAGCATAACTGGAAAGATGCATATAGACAGCTTGATCATATCCAGCTTCTGAAAAATTTCTATGCTTTGAACAATGTGCCTGTAAAAACACCTCGTCTCTCAACACCATGCATACCATCAAATAAGCCTTCAGAAACAGACAGCCCCATTGTCAAAAACCTGACAGCTACCCAAGGCACAAGGAAGATGTTAAATGCTACCAGAGACAGAAGTATTCAAGTTGCTTTATCTTCCATTCAATTCAGAGTATTACATTCAGAGAAAATTGGCACCAGAACATGAAGGCATGCTCAGTATGGCTTCTCCCACAGTTTGAAAAACTTTGGAGTCTTTCCATAGCTGTCAGTCAGGTTCCTTGATAAGCCTATTTATCTATTTATTTATTTCAAGGGAAGCTTTTGAAAGAGCTGGTTGCAGTAGCAGCAATGAGCGTGACCAGCTCTCCCACATGCCTGGCCAGTAGAGCAGATGCAGGGCGCAGGGAGGTAGTCCTCTGCCCACCCATACAGACATCCTAGCCAAAGGGCCTCCAGAGTGGAGCAGACTCGTCTCCGCCAGCTCCAGCTTGAATAGCTGCCCATAGAGCTGGAGCTGGCGGCTCGCAGCTGCATGGATGGGCTCCAGCGAGGTCTGCTGCAAGTGCAGAAAGAGCAACTAAAAAAAGCAGTGGATGAGTTAATGCCAGACAACGGGTTATTCAAGGTGGGAGAATTGCCAAATGCTGGGAGAGACCCAGGGGCTTTTCCTGCCTTTGTTTTTGGCTTGTTAAGGCAAAACATTTATTTAACTCAATATTCCTCTTGTCTTTTCTGTGAAGAGGTTTTGTCGTTTTTTCAATTTTTTAAATTTATTTATTGGTAAAAAGTAATACCTCTGATAAGAGCAACATATAAACCAGAAATATAATTATTACATTACTATTATTATTGGCATTGCGTTTTGTCCACATATATTACTGAATAAGACTGGATTGTTTTGTACTTGGGGAAAATACAGTGGTAAACTGAATAGCCATTACAATGGAAGAAGACAGAATAGATCATAATAAAAGTCCAGTCCACCTTGTCATCCATGAATAAAGCTTTGAATTGTAAACAGTCTTCCTATGAGGTTACTTAATGCTTCCCAAGACATAGCAAGTACTCAGCAGCTGTGCTTACATCCTTAATTCATCGTGGGAAGAGAAGAATTCTATTACTTGCCTGATTTTAGTTTTTTAATAATTTATTTCCCTTTAGGAAATGCAGACTGAAAACAAGTTACATGAAATAAGTTAAACGGGAAAAAACCCAAACCCCGACCTGAAACCACAGCAGCTTATTCTGTTTTGCCCCCCCCAAACTCTCTTTAGAGTTTTGGTATTTTCAGAGTATCAGCTTCACCAAGAACTCTAATGTCATCAAGAACCAGGAGGCTCCTTTGCTGGCAACCTCCTTTATTAAAGGCACAAAACATCTTTCAAAAGGTTCTTAAAAAACTTCCTGCCCTCTCCGGCAGTTCCAAATAAAACAGACTGCCTTTCTGAGTACAGCTCTGGCAATGTACATTATCATCACCATCCCAGCAGTGAAAAATGGAAAATCTTTGACATGGTCAAACGAAATATTATGAATACCCACTTTAACTTCCCCTGGTTTGGCCTTTCCATTACACTCCTCGGCTGCTAATCTGACCACACTTTTCAGTGGACTTCCTTCTCTTTTGGGAATACTAGCTTTGCATGCAGAAAAAAACCCAACAACCAAATATACCAGCCTATGTAGAGGTGCTGTTCCCCAGCAAGAAGTGTTTATGATTTGCCCTTGGTCTGTAATGAACATCATTAGAACTGCAAGCATATTCTTAAATCACATTCCAACTGCTCAGCTTTGACTGGAGAAACTGCAATAGGTGCCTGGGACAGATTTCCATCCGTCTGCATTTTTATTTGCTCCCAAATCAACTTCTGAATCCAAAATCTCTAGCCTTAAACCCACTAAGTTATTTAGCTGAAACTTTGGAGTTGTGGGTTTTGGGGGTTTTGATTTGCAAATGCCTACGGCCCCCTTATGAATTCAAATTGTCTGATACTGGGTTTGCTTTTTTTTTGCCCCCCCTTTTTTTTTTTTGGTTAACTTTTTATGAAGCCATTAAAATTCGTTCATGAATCATGAGGGTTTTGCAGACCACAGCTGGAAAACCACTGTTACCGAAGGAGCAGCTTGACCACATTATGCGAGTCAGACTTCTCATCTTAACCCTGTGAAGGATCATCATTTAAAAAGACAAAAGAATAATAAAATTTAGGAATAGGAATCAGACTGGGATGAGGGTTTCTGGAACCTGGCCTATTTAACACAGGACAACAGCCAGTAAACCAGAAGTATTTCTGTAGCAGACTAACATGTAATAAGAACAACTCCAAACACGGCTGTAGACTTCGAAGTTAAAGATGCCACTCTCCCCAAACAGGCTAGGCAACTAGGCTGCACACTGCTTCTTCGTAAAACCATTTCCTTCAAAACGCTTCTCATGAAGAACTTATTTCTGCCCTCAGAAACAGCAGACTGTGTTCTGAATAAAGTCCTTCAAGCAAAGATTGACTCTTACTTGAAATGCACATCCGCGCGATACACCCAGAGGCACTGGATAGGGATACAGTGATTCAGACATAAATCCTGAATTAGTGCTTCAACTGAAAGAAACCGTTAAACCAGAGATGACTGCTTCAAACCTTCCAGATTGGAAGTGGCAGCAATTATTTTTCTGATTAGCTGTATCTGGCATGGCTGTCCCCTGAATCATCCTCCCAGTTCTTCAAGGATACACAAGAGCAATGGCAAAAAGCTACTGTAGCTCTGGCAGTCTCCTATGCAAACACTGGAGCATGCACCAAAAAGCAACTACAGACTGGGAAGTCCAAGATGAACTAATAAGGCACAGAGATGAAAAAGGTCCCAAACCAAACCACGAAATCCTTTACTGTGCTCTGAGTTCATCAGAAATGTTACAGGAAGCAAACTAAGTTCCTGCAGACACAAGATTTTGTCACAAGTCCATTACAAGTTACTTCTCTAGCTTAAAATCTACCTGTAATTGTAGTTCTGTGACTTGGCTGGTCTGCTACAAACTTGCAAGAATAGAATTGCAAACAGTAGGTCTTCCTGGGACACCAGCAAATTAGATTTTCGCTCTAAAGGTCAATTTGTTTATATGTTACCTATATATAAATTGGGAGACTTTAATAAAATGATCTGCCAAGTAGATTTTTCAGTCCCATACCCTTTTTCTGCGACTCTTTGTACCATAAAATGATTAGGATTTAGATCAATGCCAAATTCTCACTGCTGTCTCTCAAATGGCCTCCAACTGAAAAGTTTTAGTTCTCTGTGCCAACATTAGAAAATACATGTAATACACAAGCCAAATTGTTCTAAAGTTCCCACAGAAGATTTGAAGTGCTGTTCAACATGACTGTTTACATTCCATAGAATAAGAGATTAAAAACAGGTGCTGAATAATTTTATTTAAATATTATTACAGTGATTATCTGAAGAAAATGTATTTCTGGAATGTAATATAACTTACTCAAAGATTCAGTGAAAATGATTCTTTGCCTCAGTGAAAAGCAGCCACTGAACTAATGCATCACATACTCTGTTATTTCAGATATAAAGAACTTAACAAGAGGGTCAATAATTATAGTGAGAAACCACAGAAATACACAGAAAACAAGCCAAAAGGTACGAACAATTTGTCTTTCTGCTAATCTAGAAATCAGTTGATTAGTGAGCACCAACTGCTGGAAGCAGTGTGACCTGGACTATATGGAGGTAAACTTGAACTACGATGTGCAGAAGGGACAACCAAACTTTTCCTTCACACTCAACAACTCTGCAGAGAAATGACAATGGGTGTATCATCTAAAGCACAAGTGAAACAAGATCACAGAGGCAAATGGGATTATTGCAACAACTGGAAAACTTCTCTCTCCTTTTTTTAACAGCAAGTTCAAAGAAAATGAGCAGTTGCTATCAGTAAGTCAGCTTTTGTTTAAACTGGAAATACTATGGAGAAACACTGAAGAGGTAATTAACAAATATAATCCAAAAGGTAAAGAACTTAGCAGCAATTGAAATACTGAATTTATTTGCCCTCCTGGTATACACAGTATAAAAGGGTCATTTTAATCAAAAGAAGATGAAGTGAATTTTCTCTTGCAAATGTTCAGGATTGACTCAGATTACTATCAATAAGATCAGTTGACTAATAAGCAGGGTCATACAATCATAGAATCACAGAATGGTTTGGGTTGGCAAGAATCTTAAAGCTCATCCAGTTCCAACCCCCTGCCATGGGCAGGGACACCTTCCTGGTGTAGACCAGGTTGCTCCAAGCTCTGTTCAGCCTGGGTTATGTCAGGGTCTGAGGTTTGCTAGCGTAGACTGCCTACTGGATACATACATTGTGTTTCATTAAGTACTACACAAATGCTAATCAACCTTTAAGTTTAATAACCTTCTCCTGAGATGTCCCAGGAAACAAGGTAGTAAAATTAAAACAGCTAAGATGTCTGCTGAAAAGCAAATATATTTATTATGCACTTTCATATACACAGGGATTTTTGCTTAATATAATACAAGGAATAAAATAAAAATTTTACAATGTGAAATTCATTCAATGTACATTAAAGGCTATTTACAACCCACTCCAGGAAAAAACAGTCTATCTGCAAACCAAGTTAACAGAGGAGTTCAGATGGGGAATATTAAGCATAACAGACATTTGCATAGCAGAGTAACTGATGAGGGAAAACACCTTTTTATTTTTAAATAAATGGTAATGTTTTCAATACTGATCACAGAGAAGACAAAAATGCATCAATTGTGCCTCTGTACCTCTCAAAGCATTTCTCTTCTGAAGAGTTTTTCCATATGCATACTGTATTGGTACTGTTGTCCACAAACCAGTCCTTTTCCCTGCTTCTCCCATCAAGAATTTCAGATGTCTTGTGGAGATGACCTTGGAAGGGCCAGTGAAATGGGATGAAGAGAATCAGGATTTACATTTTAGTCAGGTATTTTAGGTTGTGAGAACTGTGACATTGCCAGAGGAAACCATGCTGAACCACGGCTATGCAATTCCATTTACCTCCCCTTGACTGTACAAATCTGAAAGAGCAGAACAGAGCAAACAGCTGGGGGAACAGCAAATTTCTTTGTATGCAACCCCCTCACAAATGATGATATCAAAAAATCACATGCAACAGCAATGTGGAATTACACAGACCTTCTGAGGAAGTAGGTGTTCTAAAGCAATTTATGCTCTGTTCCAATAGTCAAAAATCTCTAGGAATTGTCATTCTGAAAACATTTTCAACAGGTCTGATTTCTGCTGATTTGGACATGAGGTTTCTCCAACAAGTGTTTTAAATGTAAATATTATTCACACAAAACCCACCAGGCTATCTATAAGTTGCAGCCCCTTGTGAAACTGGACATACCTTTATGTCCTTTGTCCACAAGGTGCAATTACAATAAACACTATAAAATTAAATAAATATAACCTCAATGACAGTAAAGGTCAGTAGAAAAATGTCGGCATTCAGGGATCCCCTTCTACAGAACGAAACATATATCTAAAACTAAGAAAAGTTGTGTTCTTGCACCGCATTGCAAATGTACTAAAGGTTCAGAACAAGTTTGCTGAGAACAGTTTGGTACTTTCTCTTTACTGAGCCACCAACCCTCTCGAGGCCATTCTGACAGACTCCTGTTATGTTTGTTTGATAATTGTCCCACAGGGACAAGAAATTCAACACATGAAACATTCAGAATAATCAATATTGCCGTGTGTCAACCTTTAACATCTAATTTTGCTAGAGGCTGAATGCCTGACTATAAAAGATTTTTTTTTTTTTTTTTTTTTTTTTACATTTAGGAGCAAGGAAATAAGAATGGAGGCGCAAGACATCAAAAAGAAAAAATCTTCTGATGATTGATAATCGTAACAACATGACATGGAGCCCTTTAGTGCTTCAGAAGATGCAATGCATACACATCTGGGGCCACTTATTGATGTTTAGATTAGGATAGCCATACATCTAATTAATCCTCTATGAAAAATAACCTCAGTTTTTTATCATCTTATTTCTGGAATGATCAGAAATTTGAGTATGAAAAAGATGAAACCCAAGCCTTTAGAAGAAATACAAAAATAGGCTTATTTTCTAAAGAGCAAGGCTGAGTAATGGTGAATAGTATAATATACCTTGCATTTGTAGAAGAAAATAACCCACTTGTTTCATTTTACCACTCTGTGCAAGAGCTGTGCAAGTAAGATGTGCACATTCAAAGGAAAAATTCATACTGTTCACTTTCACAACAATGGCCTCGATTTTGCTGTCTTTCATATAAGCAAAATTCTGCTGTGAGAGTGGGAAACCAGCTTTCCATTATCCATATATGGACTATCCAGACTGCTGATCAACCATGCTCCAGGTACAGATACACTCACGCTGGCTCTACCTAAACCATCTGAAGCAGCAACAACATTCATACAAGTTTGTGCTTTAAAAGAGTTATTGTCTCAGGACAAGGCTAACTTAGTAATCTCTGTACTCCCCAGACAACACTATTACAAACCATTTGGCTCTTCCACTGTACTTTCACTGCATATTCTCTCAGCCTCAATAACAAAGTATTTGTATTCTCCATGGTTCATTTACTGACATTCTCAATACAATCCTTTACCTTGGAAAAAAGAAAGAGCTGTTTCTAATGTATAAAGATATAGATGAAAGCAGGATCAGACCTTTTACTTTAGCACCTAAAACATACCCATATTCGGTTACCTCACTACTGTAACAATAACAGAGGCTATTTAACATTAAGTGTCCAAGAGCAAATGTGCCTATTGCTTTCAGTGGTCACATCCATCCAGATTT
The DNA here is from genome assembly GCF_037157495.1 of Lathamus discolor. Lineage (NCBI taxonomy): Eukaryota > Metazoa > Chordata > Aves > Psittaciformes > Psittacidae > Lathamus > Lathamus discolor. The sequence continues at coordinate 62,540,640 of NC_088884.1, forward strand.
GGAGCTGCAGTACCAGGTAGTGGATTTTGCCTCTTAAAAAATCACAAACATACTGCAGATGGTTGCAGTGTGACTCCTACCACTGAACAGCGATTACATAGACAGAACACACGAGTACAGTATTTATAAAATACTGTTACAAGAGTTGTATTTCTGGAGAGAACTTTTTGAAGAACACAGGGAACTGACCATACATTACAACAATGCAAATGTGACAAACTGTTTGCTTATTTTCTTTAGCCACAGGAAAATAAATACAAATAGCACTGCCTTTCCATACACAGTTCACTGTGGCACATGCACCTCTACTAAGCATTCTGGAATAGGAAATCAGAATTCCTTGTTCTTACCATTTTCAGCTGTTGTCAGAGAAACACAGCATATATCTTTCTGCAATTAAAAAAAAAAAAAAAGTGCTCATTCTGTGTATTAAATACAAAGTACACAAAATAAATTTTTGAAGCACAGAGGGTTATACTGAGAAGGCAGCCTGAAAATGTAGGCACGTTACAGTAATTAAGGTAACTGTACTGTATAATCACATTCTTGAATTTCTAGGTGGACTAAACAAGCATTGTATGCTTTCATCCCAGCCAGCTGATAAATCATTCGGAGCAGAAGCACTTCTGTTCGTAGCATCATGGAATTGGCCTGAAAGTACAAAATAAAAATACTAAGGTTTGAAAGACTTCATAATATGACCAGTGCTGTCAAAAAGACAGCTATATCATTTCCAATTGAAGTTAAAAGCACACAACAACACATCAATAACAAAAAGTATTTCCTGCCTAACTCAAATCCCGTGATTGATCCCCTGTGCTCTATCATCCAAAGTAGCTACAATGTCCCCACAGCAGGAGACCTTCCCGAATTGAGTTCGGAAGTGGCAGCCAAGGAAGGAAAGGCATTCCTGGAGTACTCCAGTGGAGTAGTTCCGATATGATTCTCCACAGGTGACTAATTTATTCACTGGTCAGGGAAATTACTGTTTTCGTGTTCGTGACTTGGCAATAAAGGAGGTAAATTATAGCCTGCACCAAGCAATTCATAATCCACACAAAACTGTTTTAAACTTCCATGTTTAAAATGAAGAGGTGAAAAATCATTAGAGAAAAAGCAGAAGGAACCATTTAGTTATCCATCACCTCATATGCTTAGCCACTTGCATAATCAAGTACTTGACAAAATTCAGTACTACTGAATTTTCAATAAAGCACTATTAGCTCTAGACACAGCAAAAGCCCAACTTGAGTTTTAAAATCATATGTGGAGTGTTCAAATTTTGTTTTTTCCTGCTTTGTTTATATTTTGAAACCAACAAAGATGGCAAATTCATTAAAACTAGTCTTTTGATGACAGGTCAGGTCAAAATCGATATATCCTAGGCCAGAACCATATGATTTATTTACAATACAGTGGAACATGAAAGCAAGCAATAAATATCAGGTACAGGTACATAAGAGTTAGGAAATAAAATTCTTGATTATGTGTTTTAATACGTTTTATGGAGCCAGGAAAAAAATACAAACAAATTTAAATCCTGTTTAGACATGATATAGAACTGTGGGAATCTGAAATCCTTTTGACTTTTATAAAAAGATTTAGGGCCCATGCTCTCTCACCTGCTCATTCCTTTCTGTGGCTGCTCCTGTTCTACTGCCTCTGCATTTTTGCCTGCCGCAGAGCTCATCTGACAACACCCCAATACTTGCATTTATTTTACTAATGCACAGGTTCTAGTATATAGTTTTTTAAAACATTGTATTGTTTCAAACATTTTAATTTAACCAAAATGCCAACACCAAGGAAACATCTTACAGTCCTGCACAATATTCTAACACTCTGCAGCTTGCAAGAGAACCCAGCTACATCTAGAGAAATGCAGTCCATTAAACTGAAAACAATTTCCAGGACATTTTGGGAAAAAAAAACTATGTGTTTTTACAGCTGAAAGCCTCCCATCTGTGGATTCTGCACCACCTGCAATTGTCCTAGAAACCTGCAGTCTGTGCTTACAGAACTGAGTCAGTTAGCAAGAACATTCCTGCTCTAAGGAGCAGCAATCTGAGCTGTCAAAAAAGCAGCATTTACACAAACAAAAAAATACGTTGTAAAAAAAAAAAAAAAAGCAAATAAGCAATAAGAGATGTGCATGCATTTCAAAGATGCTGCTTCTTTGAAATTCAAATAGAAAACATATTAATTAATACATTCCCAATACCCTCAAAAAGATAAACGTCAAAGACGGAGAAAATTAGTTCTATTTTAGCTGACTCACTGACACTTTACATCTGAAAAAGCTACACAAAATTCCCTTAAAATACAGTATGGGAGAGAAAGTATGAAATCTAAACGAACTCCAATGATTAAGAACTACAGAATGGTCAGGTAATTGGTACCATAACACAGATTCTAATCTTGCTCTGAAAAATGCCATCTCTCTTATAGGAAGGTTACCCTCACTGTTACAGAAACATAAATCCAAAGCTTTAGCTTAGTATTTTAACTTTTTAAATTTGTAGATAATTATGCTACTGAAATTTCACATTTAAAGTGAAAATCCACATAAGTGGTTGCTTGCAACTTACAAGAATCTTCAGAAGCTTCCTGAAAATCCATTTTTGTAAATTATATAATTACAGTATCTGAAAATTGCACGCGTTAAAATTCCCAGCTGTCAGTATGTTTGAAAATTCCAAATCAATGCTCTATGAAACTTGCTGGTTTATTCAGTCACGTATCAATGACAGGGGGGTATGATTAAAGCAATCAGAATGCAATAGAAAATACGATGGTGATCCAACTCCTCTACGGCTGATGCTTTTAAACAACAGCAAAACAAATATTTGCCAGGTTAAGATTTTAACATTCATGATTTTCATTAAGAAATCAAATATGATATAAGAGACAATGAAACGTGATTTTAGTGTATGTAAAATGCACATGATGAAATACATTTGCACATGATGAAAGCATTTGCTTCGTTTGTGCTTGGACAGGTTACCTTTTATAATGGTGTTTCTTTCTTGTAGTTGAAACTTGGATCACTACCTTCAATCTGAAGTTTTAAGGCTTGCTTAAGGCTGAGTTCTGTCTCTGCAGAAGGATAGCCTTCCAGAACTTCCTGATGCCCTCTATCCTGCACTGTTCGTGGGACAGAAACCCTACCGAGAAAAACCTGATTGCTCTGAAGATGGTAATTTGGATTTGTCATAATTCCATTTCTCTTCTTCTGCTCTCCACTGTGTTGGTGAATTAGGAACTGCTGCTGAGATCGACCAACTTCTTGCTGACCTGGAGGGACCAAAATTTTGCACTGTGTCTCTGTCGGCATTGATTTAAGCTGCACACTGGTCCCAGATTTGGCAATAGGTACTCGTTTATCAAACTGAGTCATTTCATACTCTAACACTTTTGGTTGGGAGGAACTACTTTGTTTTATTTTCTTTCCAGCTGACCCAGATTTACTGGAGTTGTCCGTTTTCCCCCCTCTGTTAGCTTTAGTTGATTTCAAACTAGGTTTTACTTGGCTCCATTCAAATTCACTACTTGGTGAGTTATGATTTTGGCTTAGGGAATGAGTTGTGGAAGAAGGAGAAACAATAGACTGCCTACTTCTGCTGCGTGGCAGGGAATGTTGTTGTATTTGCTCTGTAAATGACAGGCTGTGGAAACTATCGATGGGCACTGTCTGAGCAGTCGCAGTTGATGACGTGGTGCGGAGAGAAGAATTTTTGGAGCTTTTCAGGGAATTATTTGATAAAGATGACTTCTGACGGTCAACTGTAGAATCAGGTGACTCTGAAGGAGAACTGAAGGCATGAGCAGGTCCATTAGATAAGCCACGCATACTAGGCTGCATATCTCCACCAGTGCTCCCTGAACTATTTGACTTCATTGTTAAGGACTGCATTTTAGAAGAGACGGACTGTAAGGGTTTTTGCTCCATTGTGTGGACTGGAGATGGAGTGCAACCATTCAGAGTAGATGCACCATATTTTTCCAGTAATTTAATGATCTGAGAGTGTCCATTTTTAGCTGCAACACGCATTGCAGTGCGCCCAAATTGGTCAGCATGATTTGGATCAGCACCATGCTCCAGTAATATTTGTACAACATCAATGTGCCCTTCTTGGGCTGCAATGCAGAGTCCAGTAGCACCTTGATTACATGTATGGTCAACCAGAGCTCCATGCTCGATGAGAAGCTGCACTACCTTCACATGACCTTGCCATGCAGCAGACTGCAAAGCTGATCTCTTCTCATTATCTGCAGCATTCACATCTGCATGGTATGTTATCAGCACCTGTACCATCTCAAAATGGCCCTGCCAGCACGAAACATGGAGTGCTGTTCTTCCCTCAGCATCACTTGCTTCTACATTTGCACCATTTTCTAAAAAATACTCAGCCATTGTAAGCTGGTTTTCTAATGCTAAGATATAAAGTGTTGGCCGGCCATCAGCATCTTTGTAGTTTACATCTGCCCCATGGCTGAGCAGCAGTTCAACTATATCTCTGTGACCTTCTAAAGCAGCAACCCGGAGAGCATTTCTCCCATCATAGCCTCTCTGATCAATATTGGATTTATTTTCCAGTAATATCTGCACACAATCATAGTGGCCTTCTTGTGCAGCTAATATGAAAGGTATGCGTCCATCATTATCAATTTCATTTGTTCTAGCACCTTGTTCTATAAGAGCTTCACATATCAACCTGTGACCTTCAAAAGCTGCCATATGCAAAGGTGTCCAGCCTGCATCATCTCTGTGATTTTCATCTAGCCCCCTGTCCAGCAGAGTCCGAACTACTTCAACATTGCCTTGAGCAGATGCTATGCTCAGAACAGTTCTCCCTTCACTATCAATGCTATCAACAGCTGCACCCCAAAATAAGAGAGTATTTACAACTGACGCGTGGCCCATTGAGGCTGCTGCCAGAAGTGGTGTACGACCATTGTTGTCTGTGTGATCGACATCAGCTCCTCCTTCTAGAAGTAGATCGACAACATCTACATGTCCTTCATAAGCAGCTACTAGCAGTGGAGTCATGCCATCTTTATCACAATGATCAACTTCAGCACCGCGGTCAATTAGAAGGCTAACCACTGAGGCATGTCCTTTACTGGCTGGTACACAAAGGGCAGCAACAGACAATGCAGTCCTTCCGTCCACATCCTCGTGGTTTACCTCTGCACCATGATCCAGCAGGTGCTCCACGATCTCTTTATGGCCCATGTACGCGGCTGCAATCAAAGCTGTTCTGCCCTCATTATCAGCTTTATTAACTTCAGCACCATGTTGAAGCAGATTCAGCACAATATCTTCATGTCCTCCCCAGGCTGCTGCTCGCAGTGCTGTTCGGCTATCAGCATCTGCACAGTCCACTTTGACTCCAGCATAAAGGAGCGCAGAGACCACCTCTGTGTGCCCACCCCACGCTGCAGATCGCAGCGCTGTCCAGCCATCATGATCAGTGTGATTAACATTAGCCCCGCAACCAATCAAGCAATTGACAACCTTGGTATGTCCCTGCCGAGCAGCTAAGGTAAGTGCTGTTTGGCCATGAGTGTCTTCTATCTCTAAATCTGCTCCTCGTGAAACCAGTAAGTTAACGACATCGAGATTGCCGCTGTACGCTGCATTGGCCAAGAGCGTTCTCCCATTGGAATCACACTGGTTTACTGATGCTCCATTGTCTAACAAGGTGCGAATGGAATCTTCTCTCTCCAGAGCCTGCCGAACAATGCAAGATGTGCGGTCGTCTTCACTGTTGACGTGAGCACCAGCTTTCACCAGCAGCTGTAATACTTCTTGTTCTTTAGGAATTAGGGTTGACAGCGAGTCTTTGACAGGTGTGCCATTCCATATCATCCATAACGCCAGCTCTGAAGTCTCTAACTGTAAATTGGAATTGATTAAATGCAATGCAAACTCTTGAGCTTCTAACGGTGTTAAATCCTTTGCTCGGCAAGTGTAACTCATTGCCAGCATTCTGTGTCCCTCTGCTGCATTGCACAAATATTTTTGTGTACAGTGCTTTACGTCGAGCAACCATTCTGCAAAACTGTAATGAAACAAGATTTTTGTATTTCCAAGTCCGTCAACAAGGACTTTTGACAGGACATCCAATTTGCGTTGAAAGTCTTCCATGGTCAGCATCATATTTTTGGTCCACACTGCATGATACAGTTCCGTTGTGGTTAACGGTCTACAGGCTGCAAGAATGACGTTAAGAATAGGCTGGACCTTTGCAAATTGTTTTCTCACAAAAAGCCTCTGACAGAGCCAAAGATAGAGGCCATTTAACGTCCCTGGAATATCACGGATCTCTCGTAACATAATAAAATTCTCCACAACTCCATCTAGGACACGTTCCAGATACAAAAAGCAGCCGCTGCTTTTGATGTGAAGCTGATTCAGCATTTCTGCAGTTTCTTTCGTAAGATGTTGCCTCAGTGCTTCTTCCTGATCTAAACGATGAAGAATATATTGCTGCACATCTTTCACAATGTAAGCCTTTCGGAGATCATCCAGACTTATTTTTCGAAAGCCTATTAAAAAGGAAAGGATGTATTATTATTATTTCTAATCCAGTTTTGCTTAACTCAATGTTAAAATAAATAAATAAATGGCAGACATTTCTGAGTAGGGAACACCCACAATAATATATTTTGCGTGTACACATATTAAATGTAAATAAGAATAGCAAAGAACTTTGATTATAGATGCATTTTTATCATCATCTACTATATGAAGCAATACATGCTACTAATGAAGAAAATACGAAAAATCACATTGCACCTACTTTGGACAATATTAAATACATAGGCAAAACCACCAGAACTGCAACCAAAGTAAGTTTATTAAGTAGTATTATATCATTAAAGGACTAATCCCTTCTCCAATGTGGTTAACAATGGAATTCCAAATAATTTTCAGCTATTTAAATTTAGACAACTGTTTTATTTGTATTTTATAGAAAAAGTTATTCACACCTGGTGCATATGCATGATGCATGTGCTAAATGTGAATATGCTAAATATGCACATGTTAAAGTGATCTACATATATCAATCACTTTAACTTGATCACCTTAACTTCTCTTAAAAGACAGCTTTTACGATATAACAGAGGGACACCCTCAAAAGCAGCTTTTCAGTATGCACTGAAAATTACCTAGTTAAAGTAATAAGGGCTGAGTTTTAGATGAACACCCCAGTTCTTTGGTAAGTGACTCACTCTATAAGGAAATGGATTTTCTCACAGTCATGTGATCTCATTGTTCTTCCAACCTGTTTACACTTCATGGGAAACGGAGAAATTATTTCACACACACATACTGTGTACATCTCCTCCCTACCTGCGTGCATGTACATCTTCCCTGCACAAAGCAAAGGACACTGCTCTTAGCAGCAGATCCAAAGAAGTCCCTAGGCCAACCTCAGTGACCTTAAGGCTCTCAGGAATGAGGCAGAATGAAGATTTAGTTGTATGGTCTACACAGCTATTGCTGCCATTTAAAAGAATGCTTTGGTTGTGCCACGTTAAGCATTTGATGAAGAACTACCTTATTTGATTAATGACACATTGCACTGTCTGAACACTAGTTTTCTGGAAGCTATGGGAAAACCACAGAGGTCACAGGCACAGCAGTTTAAACTACTGTGGTTTAGGGCAGAACTGCACCTCACTTCTCCAGGAACAGGCTGTAATCTCTTTGCAGATTGCAAACATTTCCTTACAGTCAGCTCAGCTAGTCATAAAAACACCCAACTCTGCTTCTCAAACCAAAGCAGTTAGTAACCTCCAAACTATACTGGAGAAAATGCAACCATAGAGCAACACATTAAATTTTGGCCCCTTTACCATGGAACAAACAATTTTAAGCGAGACTCAGAAGAATGTTACTTTCAAATCTGTATTTTTCATTGTATTTAAACATTCAGCGGATCAAACTGCTTAGTTTGTGAGCTTGTTCTGACTGAAAATTACGCCTGGTAACAGACCTGTTTTGTTTGCTCCCGAGTGTCTTCAGCAGAGGTTCTGAATGTCACATTAAGCTCACTCTGTTAATTGTTTAGTCTACAGGAGTATTGTACAAACACAACAGATTAGAATTGAGAGATAAACTGTGGCATTACTAAAATATTTATTCTCCCCTTAATAATTATGGTAGCACTACAAATCTAGCAGGAGTGAATCAATAAAATACCTAAACCAAAATAGAATACCTAAACAAAAATCATGCTTTTCCCACAAATCAAATCACTTTTGTGCAGTCACTTCTCAGGCTAAGACTACACTGATAAGATTGTTTTCTTTAAGACTTGTGAATGAGAAGGCCATGAACTTTAAGTAATGTCCTAACCTGACCTGCAGAATGGCATAATTCATCAATTTACTATGTATTTGATTAAAATATTCTGCACATAACTTTGTAAAGCCCTAAATTCTTGCACATAAGCCAAATAAGAAACTTTACTGAATAAGAAGAGACAGCACCCTGTGATCCTGCAGATCCCAAGCTTCCACTTCAAGTGAATGTTTCTAGGTTAGGATCCTTCAGAAGATACAGAAGTGAAAACAGAGGCATTAAAACCAGGACATTGCTTGGTGCATGCCTTCACAGTTGTATACATACTCAGAACTGTAAACAGACACAAGTGTCCCTTTGGTTGTCTGGTGTGCAGGGAACAACTCTTTTGCTCAATTCACAGCAAATGCAACCACTGCATTCACTCACCTTCCAGCTCTCTGAACCTCTCTGTACCTGACACTTGGCTGAATGAGGACAGAGTGCTCTGCAAACTCCTCCTCAACGTGGTTAGTTGGAAGTGACTCTGCTCACAACATACACAATCTCTCCCATTAATCCCATGACCACATCCTTCCTTCCAATATATATATCTGTTTATGTAAGCTATTTTTATTTTAAAATTACTGGTTTGCTTTTTTTTTTTTTTTCTTTTCTTACAGGAATTAATTTCATTTCCCCACAAGAAAACTTCTGATTGACTCAAGGCAGCAATTCTGATATTTTTCAGCTAATGCTCAGTGTTGCCTGACAACTACACTTCATGTCCCTTAATACTCAGCCTTCATGTGAAAGCTTGTAGGGTGATAACTGTTTAAGCATCTTTGTCCCAGTATGTGTGCTTCAGAAGCAAAGAATCTCCTTATATTGTATGTTCTTTGAATACCAATTTTCATTTGCTTCCCAAAAAGTGAACAAAACTATTTTGGATGGGATACAAAAAAACTCCAAGCCCTCAAAAAAAAAAAAAAAAAAAAAAAAAAAAAAGTAAAAGGGTTAGTGTGTTTGGTTATTAAGTTCTTTCTTTTGGGGGGAGAGGGGGTTCCTTTATATGAGACTGTATCATTACTTTATTCTGTATTAGGGTTAAAATATTGCCCTACTCTCTACTTAAGATGTACCAAATGTCTAAGCACTTCAGCCAAACAAATAAATTTCAGAAGACTTCAGGACAGTGAGTACTCCAGAAGTCAGTAATTTAAACAATTTGACTGGCTCTATGTTCACAGCAGCTAAAAGTCAGTTTTTTTCTTTTGCAATATTTCCAAACATTCCTTGTTAATGAGATCCTCTATACTGAATCTGAAGACCAGTCTGTACAGCAAGCAGCACACTACACTCAGCTCTTCATACATCCCAGGCATGATCTGCTCTTTAAGGCCTAGGATTAACAAACTGCCATTGAAACAGACTTTTCAACAGAAATAGGTTAATTTTCACCACTGCACCATGCCATAATACAATAAACAAATAATTCAAAGAAGGCTTTACAGATAGAACTATTATTTAAAAAAATAATCTCAAATTCTTGTTGCTAGTTTGAAGGAAGAAAACAAAGCTGTTTTTTCCCCCCCAGCAAATGAGGTCATTTTACATTCTTAAACAAAGACCCTGCAAACTTGCTCTTCAACCCTACCAGATACAATAAGTCACTTTCATGAGCAAAAAGCACCAAAACATTAAGAGAAAGCTCATTTTGTTTCAGATGCGTTCCCATGAACTACTTAAGCTTAGCAGAACAGGAGACAGAAGTTGAAGTCCCACAACCCTGCTTTTTTGCATTGTTAAAATTCTTACAACACATCACGTTCAACCCAATGGGAGCTCCAATATGGATTTTCTTGATTTATTAAATTCCTGGCAGTTCTGTAAACAAATTAGTTCCAAATGTATTTCTTGGCAAGATCCAGGGTCATTCAAAGGGGGGGGGGGGGGGGAAAGTAGCATCATGGCTATATAAAGTTTTACAGTATGTCAGCCTTTTCAAAATTTAGTAATAAAAGTAAGCTATTACCTAGCAGGTTCCAAAAAACGCTTAAAATATCCTTCTACTTTCATATCTTTAAATACATCTACATAATTAAATTACAAAAGTTTTAAGTGCATTTTAATATATTTCATTTAACTACATTTTTAGCTTTAAAATAATCAAAATTATTAAAAACATGGCAATGGTTTGGAATTAATAGCTGACACTGCTAGTCTAAGCATATATTAAATTAGGTATTTCTATAACCATTTATGCACACCTGCTCAAATGAATAAGGTATCCAGCAGAGTAAGATGCACCTGAAAATTCAAGTAGAACACTTAGCTTTTAGTGCACTGGCACTATAGTATGCACAACAAATTTCACTGCATGTACCCCAGATGCTAAGAGACATCGACACTGAAATCTGCTGCTCTCACTGGTCCGTGTCATTGCACAGAAGTTTATTTCACTAGATTTACAGGTAACAGTCCATTCAAACCAGTCTAGTCTTCCCTCTTGAATTACAAAGCAAGTAAGTTCAAAATGTACACACAGCTTTTTATAAGGAAATATGAAATACCCTAGTATCATGTTTTCAAAGTGGCAAACAGACCACTTTGAAAAAGACCAAAAGTGGTAATGAGAAGAAAGGAAACAGTAATTAAAAGCTCACAGTTTCTTTCCCAAGCCTTCTAAATAATTTATTTTTTTCCTAAAACCCAAAGAACAGCAAATACACTTTTTCAAAGTTTTAATACTACAGAAGTAAATTTTACAACCACATAAATATATAAAAATGATCTTTTATAGTAAAAATCCAACTCCCATTAAAGACTTCAAAGTAACATGAAACCACCCAAATAAATTCCTACCTTCCAAAAATTAGACAACAATTTAGATTTTCTTTTCTGAAGCAGTCTCTCCTCAAGTGGTCTTATGCCATCTATTTTCTGGAATGGCAGCTAAGGTTCAATTCCAAACCAGGCCACTGATTTGATTTGGGGTTTCAGCAATATGACTAGCTGGGTAGCTTCAAATACCAAACAGTTTGAGTTTTCCAGGAAGCTGGACTGACTTTTACTCCATTTCTCTAAAGTTTTCACATTTTTAATTTTAGGAAAGGGTGCAACAAAAGAAATACTCCACATGTATTTAGACCAGAACCAGGAAATAGTAGACACATGAGAGAGACATGGTCCCAAGATTTCTAATCCAGAGTAAGTTTGGCTAAATATCAGCCTTAGTATCTGGCTGTCTGGAACTGAATGCCAGATGAAAGGAAGAGTGACAAATGAATGACAGATTGTCTACTTTTGCTTACGGGTAAGCGGGTGAACGAAGCTTAAGCTGCCTCTGAGGTTAAACCGAACCCTTTCATGTCCACTTTTGATTCTTCCTCTTGTAGTTTCCAGCATCTTTGTTATCTAACATTAATTTTATGAAAACTAGGGCTCCCTGAGGTGTGACATCTGTTGTACCACACCGGTGTACTCATGCATCTCACATTGGAAGGAATTCTTTGGATGACGAATGTCAGTGTGCAATTGAGGGGTATAATCAAGCCAGATGCCACAGATATTTGATTTATGTAGCAAAAGAAGAAATTAAGTAAATGCCTATTAAAAAAAAGCCTCTTTGAATCAATAAAAAGCACATTTGTACATATGAACTTTTCTCTATCAACATTTATGCTATTAAACAAATTAGCTGCTTTTCACTCAAACTTAGCTAAATAAAATAGCCTGATTCTAAATGCCGGAAGTTTTTAATTAATATGATGGATCTTTAAAAAAGGAATTTAGTTTTGTAAGAACAAGTGCTTTGCTTTCAAGATTTAGGGATGAAGTGGGAGATAATCTTGATAATTATGGGCACAAGACAGAGAACTGTTAAATTTAGGGAAAAAGTCTGAAAGAAAAACAAAGAGACATGATATGGCAGTTGGTGACAGTGCACATGAAGAGGAGGCAGGAGGACACCAGTATCTGTTCCCCTCCTTTTTTACTCAATTGGCTGGCTTCTTCTCACTGTGGAGGGTGACTGCAGGCTCACGCAGGAATCATTTTGCATTTGGTTCATATTTTTGAGGTTGTTTCCGCAGCCACAAAAGGCAAAACCTTTTTTTAATTTTTTTTTTTTTTCTAATTAATGAAAGCTGAGAATCTGAGTAAGGGAAAAGATCTGTAGCACAATGTGCTACTACAGAATCTGGGAATACAGAAGGGCCCAGAACACAAGCTGCAGCAGAGGCAGACATGCAGGAACAACTATTTAACTTTCTTAAGTAAATTGTCCACAAAAGAGACAGAGCAAAGAGGATCAGAACAAACACCCCTCCTTCTTTTCTCATTCTTAGAGAAGTAGAGATGATGAATTCACCACTGGCAGTGGCAAGATGCCACTGGATGAGAAAGACAGGACTCTTTTTCCATGTCACCACTATTTTGGCTAGGGAGATGCCTGCAGAGGCTTGTCTATACCGGACACCCAAAAAACATTGTCAGGACCAGGCCACTGCAGTAATCCTGCTCCTGTTCACTGATAAGACTTGCTGACAAATAGGTTTAGCTCTCATTTCAGCAGATACCTGGAGGAAGTTTTCACTGCATGAAAATTTAAAGTAAAAACTGACTGTAACCAAATTAATATTGGTTAACATATACTTCATATTGTACTCCAAAATTTTTTGCAGAAAAAACTACAGATGGGACATATTTTCCTAAAATAATCCTGAAAGGATTCCAATCTTCCTAAGTAAGAGTGAAACTGAGGGGTTTTTTGCTCCAAATTAAAGAAACAAATTTAATGAAAATTTACAGTGATTACATTATTATTATGGTTGCAAACATTTATTTTCTGTGAAATTGGAAGTACTAGAAATTCATTACAATAGCATTCCATTATATACCACTTATTTCTTCAGTCATGAGGGCAAAAAATACTTATCGCTGATCTTGAATTCTGTGTGTCCACCAATTAAATAGCTTTATAAACTGGCTCAGCTAAAAGTAAGCATTCGAATACCATAAAGGAGAAGAAAAATTCTCCCTAGTACAAGCTTTAGTGACAGTCTATCCTTGTCAAGCTAGAACGAGAAAAGAATCAACATTATCTCAAGTTTTGCAACACAAACTTGCAATGTGTCTGGATTTAACAAAAGCTTCAGCCATGCTCCTCACATTCTCACTATACCTTTCACAAACTTGAATACTGTCTGTAAACAGGAAAATCATCCAACAATGTATTAAGCAGGCAATGGTCACATTGGCTGTAATGTCACAATTTTCCTTAATAGCGGATAAAACTAATTCCTCCAAACAGACCCTAAAATTTCTTCTCAGTTTCTATCCAATTTGAGATTCACTCTTTTCCTGCTGTACCTTTTCCACAGTGAAGATGTGATTTTAATATTGTAAATCAACTTTATGTTATTCATCAAGTCATTCTCTGTGGAAAGGAGAAACTAACTCATTCAAATTACATTTATTTTAAAGGCATATCCATTAGTTCGGCTGATTTTTCCCATCAGGAATTCCATCTGGAAACACACTTAGAAGACAACAGCAATTTTTTAGGACTCGTCTAAAACATTATATGATTCAATGGAAAGGAAATGGAACTGCTCTGAAGGAAGTTTTGTCTGTTACTTTGGCAATGACAATTTATCTAATCAGCCAAGCTTTGACAAAACTATTCCCGTATGAACATCCAAAGGAGCCCTGTGAATCTTTCCCAACATTTCCTTTAGTTCTCACATGCTCCCAAATACCAGTCTTCATGTCTGCCACTGATTAATACAGTGCTTCATTCCAAAATGCAATTATCTCATTGACCTTTTGCCACTGTGGAAAAGAGCAAGCCTATGGGTCTATGCTCTATAATCACATTTTTGTCCTAATTGTGGCCTTAATACACACAGGCTTTATACATAGGCCTGGAATCCAGTCTAGATATTGCCCTTTATTAAATTTCAGAGAACTTCCAATAACAATGTCATTATAGTGAAGAAATATTCTCATGACACAGTAAAGCCTGGATGAAGAAGCTGTAAAGAATTTTTTACTGTGTAACCTTTGCCAAAAGTATACTCCAAGAATCCCCATCTACATTGTTCCGCTTTCAACTTCCATCTTCAAAGATTATTCCCTGCTTTCTGAAAATGAGTGGAGAGATTTTAATGGCAGATGAAAAAAAATATTCTTTTGAGGTTGTAAGGAATGGGTGTACACAGCCAACACACTTCCACATCACCACATTATTTCAAAGCTTTTTGAAACTAGCAAAGCACGAGGAAAAGTTAAAGCAGAAGCAGCATATTCTTTGCAGAAGTACTGAAAAGATGTAACTTACCTCTAAAGTGTTTGGCTGATTTAAGCTTTCTATAGTTCTTAGTGAATTGGAATGTGGTTTTTAGAATTGTTATTGTTATGATTGCCATTTTTTAGAACTAAGCATGCATCAGTATTTTCAGCAATGAGCAGGGGGCTTGTGAATACCACGTTCTAGTTACAGGCACAGGTAGCTAACATTTCATATGCTCTGTACTCACCCGTAAACATTTTTGTAACAGCTTTACTTTGCTTGCGGGCAGAACACAGGAGAAGCAGCCAGGGAGGGAAGAACTCAAAGTGACCAGCTAAAAGTTCTGCTATTGTTCCAGATAAACTCGTAGAAGTCTGTTCACCCTCAGAAACATTACAGCCCTCATCGACAGAATCCACAAGCATGAAGAGGCTCTGCTGAGGGGGCTTCATTCCCAAGAGAGGGAGCAGAATACACCTGCAAGGAATGTGAATCAAATCGGTATTTTAAATAAATTTAACAACACATTGACTATCATACAGTCATTCAAGTCGAAGTTATGATCAACTTAAAATGCAAAGTTACCTTTTTAAACAGTCTAAGGAGCTTTTTAAATAGTTACCACAGAAAATACCGAGGTGGACTGAACTAATAGAAAGAGAAATAGTTTGAACGGTCAGTGATGCAATTCTTGCCTAGACAATATTACTTTTTAATGAACTTATAACACTTTAAAATGATGTGATAGTGTTCAAGGCTGATTAGAAGACTTGCAAATGTGATGCTTCACTAAGAAAGAAGCCACTTGGCTTAAAGTTTAAGAACTTTAATTACAGCTGTCTCTGACAAAACTGTTGATATTGCTTATCAGAAACTAATAGCAAACAATAGTTGGTTGTAAAACAAAAGTCGAAATAAAAGACACAAAGTTCAAAGTGGAAGTCTGAATGAGTAACAGTCTTACAAAGAACAGAATTACTGCCACACCTTCACAAATGAAATGCAAATTAATTTACTAGCAGACTGAGTAGTTATTTTGATGTACTTATTTTGAAGGTGCCAAGTTCCTATTACCAGAAAAGGATTCTCTGCATCCTCAGGATTCTAGCATCTATACCAGTGCATCTGATCATGTAGCTAAAAGTCTCACATGGGCGTGTATGGTTGCCACCCTTAACGATACTCCTTAAAAATGTATTTAATTTTGCATTTATGTATCTTTACATAGCTACTATACAATGGCCATGTGTCTATCCAGTATTTCCAGGCTACAATACTGTTATATTTGGGAAACTTCATAATGATTTACGCCCATAAGTTTCACTTTGAACATATTTCACAAGCAAACTTTGACATTATAGTAAAAAGATTCAGAAAATTAAAGGAGGTGAGAAAAAAAAAAAGTGTGTAACAGTTTACTCTTTTTTTAAGATTTGTTTTTTGCATGTGTCCAGAAGGCATGCACACCAGAAATACTTTTTTCATTTACTCAAGACCATAATAATTTTTTAAGTTTTACTGAACAAATTTATCTTCAGAAGACTTTGGTTGACACATTTTTATGTACTAAGCATTCAAACTGAAATATAGACAAGTCTAGCCTGTTAATGGAATAACACTACTCATTTTAGAAAGGATTCATAAGCCCTGTTAGTAGAAGGTTTTTTCCTTGTTTTCTGACTGAGAAAAGTCAAAATGAAACAAGAGTAGTGCAACTTTCAACGTCTGACAGCAACACAGTAGAATCTAGCACAGGTAATCTATTACACTTGGAGAAACTTCCCCAAAGGTATAAACCAAAGCACAAAAGACCTGTGTTCTGAATGTATACAGTATTAGATGGATTTTAAATCCCTAGTACTGTCTCTTGTCCCTCCCCCTCTTTTGTTTCTGGTTTTTTTTTCAGATGCACAACACTACTAAGAACTTTTTGGTACTTCCACAGCTAGTTACTCTTTCAGAAGATGCCTGAAGTACAACTAAAATCACTGTTCACTAAGCTAGGAAGTTAAGCAGCTACCAATTTACAGAACAGGAAATTAAAGTAGCCATAAGGTTAAAATTACTTTCCTAAGTGATGCCAATCCCACAATGAAAGGAGGCAGTTGGAAATGATCACATTTTCCAGCCCTTCCCTCACCGGAATGGTGCCTTGCCCCCTCAGCTATATATCATGGCATTTTCCCTGCACTATTTCTTCTTCTATCAAAACCAATTTTCTTTTCACATAGTTCTTGATATGAAATTACTTTTCAAGTATTAATGTTACTGTGAGATATGAAGAAAGAGTAATGGTAGCTTAACTTAAAATTTCATTTAAAATCTGAGTGACTCTAAGAGAATGCCTATAGAATGCCTATCATAAAGGCATCTGACAGCATTTTTGCTTTGGTATTTACCTGTTGGGAACACACCAAGGAAGCTAACTGTCACATCTGCGAAATGTGAGCACTGGTCACGCACTAAACTGTATTTTCCCCAGAACTCTCAGGGACTGCAGCAAACAGTGCTCCTTGGACTTTCTGGACCAGAAATTTGGTCTTTGCATTTAACATCCCTTAACTGAGCATGCTTCCACAGGTTTGTACAAAATCTTCTACGAACTGATTTAAGTCTCTGCATCCACAACATTCTGTGGCAAGGCCTTCTGTAGCTTAGTTACACGCTGCATTTTAAAATTCTTCCTTTTCATAGTTTAAAATCTAATATGTCCTTGTTTCCTTTGATACCCTTCAGCTTTTGTACTGGATAGTGAGCAATTATGTCATATTCACCTTTTCTGTGCCATTTTTACCTTCTGACTTGTACCACAGCCCAGTGGTACTCCCAGTTTATAGCAATATTGCTATCATCATCAAGACTTAGATAAGGCTTTCTTCTAAAGTGCCTTTAGAAAGGTTTGATACATGTTTGATCTTCCTAGACATTTTGTATCTCTTGGGTTCAGAGTAGATACCAAGTAACATAACAGTGAAACTACCAGAGACTAGAAACTACTAGAGACAGTGCTATCTTGTGAGAAGCGTTGTCAGGTTAACCACCATACACGACTTAGTAATTCCACTCCCCTACAATTTCTTGCTTGCATAGGAAAA
This sequence comes from Lathamus discolor, assembly GCF_037157495.1. NCBI lineage: Eukaryota > Metazoa > Chordata > Aves > Psittaciformes > Psittacidae > Lathamus > Lathamus discolor. The sequence goes on from NC_088884.1 coordinate 62,558,323, forward strand.
TTACATAAATAATACAGAATTAGCAATGTCATGAAGTACTTCTGTAAATGGTGATTTATGTACAGATTGTTGTAACAGATTGCTTAATCTGCCAAGTGCCTCTCAGAAGATTAAGAGTTTTCTTTACCTTCTGAAAAGGTAACAGATTTGTATCTTTTCTACTCAATACAGACATAAAAGTGGTCATCATGACAGAAAATTTCTGAAATAGAAATAATGATTTGAAACAGCAGAATTAACTAGTCAGTAAAAATACAAAATCTCTCTAGAAAACAGCACAATTAAGTATTTTAAATGATGGCATTCATCTTAATGGCAGTGTAATGACTTATTTATGAAGAGCAAAGATGTTTTACATGCTCACTAGCAAATAAGGAGTTCTCAGAATGATGAACCATCCCACAGAATTCTTCAGGATTGCTACTGAGTTGACTTAACCCACGCAAACATGAATTTCCACATATGGAAGGAATATATACAGGCTTTGCTGAAGTTCTGCTTATGATTATCCTTGAGATATCCACAAACATACCAAGACAAAACAGAACAAAGTAGAAAGACAGTGGTGTTGTACACAAAGGCTGAAAAGAAAGGTACAGTGAAATGCACATACTTGCTAAAAAAAAAAGAAAAAAAAAAAAAAAAATAAAAAAAGGCAAACACACCCACCCCACAAATAATAACTGAGTGGTTCTAGGAGCAAAAGAAGTTATTAATCATAGTTTCCTACATGCTCCCCATATTTGATTGTCTCTGGTGTACAGGAAATTCAGTTACTTCCCCATTTAAATTGTTAGATATTACAGCATGAACATAACTTATCCATAAAAGGGGTCCTTTTTCCATGTCCAGCTGCTAGCATTCACGACTGACAACCACACAGAACAAGTGTATAAAACTCATCTCCTAAGCAAGCCAGAAGCAAGAAAATTAAACAATATCCAACACTTTAAATTTCATGATAGCAATGACTGATTTGGAAATGTACTTAACTACTGCTACAACTTAACTACTATTACAAAAAGTAGGTAGTATTTACTACTACAGCTACTACTACTACTACAATTCTTATGTCTCTTTTTTTACATCAGTACGACAATTCTTCAAACTGCCTTTTGAGTCACCTTCTCAACAATAGCTTATAGCTTAAGTCTTGTATTCAGTTACAGCTGCTGATCCCATTTGGAACCATCCCAGAGGCCTGCACTAGGAATTTACAAACTCTGTTCTTTTCAAAGCAAGATTGTAAAAAAACCAGAGAATATAATTATCCCACACATAGCCTTCTTTGTTTTTCTCCTCCTGCTTTTTTCCAAATGCTTTTACATCAGATTCCTTGAGCAAATTCACCAGCTATTTGTCATAGTCCTAGTCTCTGCATATTAAATTAGCCTTTCCCCACCCTGCTTCTTATTACTGAGAGATTAACTCTTCCTCCTAATTTTAAACTATTAGATGCCTCCAAACATTTTTCTTCAGAGGAAACATCTCTGTAAACTAGAGTTAGAGAGCCAGCTTAAGTTTTAATTCTGAAAGTGGGCACACACCCTGCCCTCTCACAAAGGTGGAATGAGAAACTGATTTTGCATCCACAGACCAAACCAGTAACATTTTCAACAGGGCTATGGAGTGAAGCCTACTGTCCTCTTCCAACCTTCACAGCTACTTTCACCAAGCCCACACTGAACCTCCAAAATGGTGTAAAGTTTTTCTTCTGTATCAAGAGAACAGCACTGCGCTGTGTGCTTGTCTTGTCTGGAGCATGAGCAATGTTACCACTCTGATTGTGGCTGGATCCACTGTTTGGGTTGTAATTTTTCACTGCTGCATGTTGTCAGATTGGAAAGAACAGTATCTCATTGCCAGTGCCGCAAGGTAAAACCACCATTACAGGACATAAGTACCAGGAAAGAAAGGCAAGCATCCCAAACTGATTTTTAAAAATGGTGCATTTAGCACCTGAGTGATGTTTTTGATGTCAGGTAAGGTTGTCCGTACCCTCTACTTCATCTCATCTGTCTGTCTCTGGTTTGGGGAGTTTTTAGGAAGTTGGCATTCTCCTGCTTGAGCTCACCAATACCTCCCTGACAAGATCCCCACAGAATACCTTCTTCCCTAAAGGCTATTTACATTTCAAAAAGCAAAACAATATTCATTGCTCGTGAAACAGTTCATATGTAATATTTACAACTAAGTTAATATTAATGCCCTATTCTGAGTCACAAGAAACAGTAGTAGGCAATCACATGGAATAACAGAAAGTAGCTGCAAACTCCAAAAGAACTGTAGCTCCTTAGAATTGGAGTAATTATTGAGGATAATAAACACATGCTGAAAAAACATATTCACAATACTTTGGATGAATAGCTTCAGCCATTACTAACAACATGATAGAGGTGATCAACAGCTATCAGCAACCAAGGTTATGCTGAACTTTACCTGAATTTATTATTTTATTGGCAAAAATTTGCAACAGTACTTTATGAAAAATTCACCTTACATAAAGAGGCAAAACAGAGCTGTCCCCTGTAAGAGATCTTGTAGAGGTTCTAAGGAAACTGCCCACTTGCACATTTGATCGAAAAAATTATTGAAGATTAAAGTAACAGAGGAATATGCCTATATATATTGGATAGATATTTGTGCATGTATATAGTATAGCAATAAATAGCGTATAACAAAATAGACAACTCTTCAAATATTAACCTCAATGTTCAGAAAAGCAAACAAGCATCTTCCTTCTTATGGGTGGTTTATAACATGATGTTTCTCAGAAGTTTACCCTGTGACTTTTAAGACACTCATTTCCATTTATGTTGTATCAGAAAATACAGAAAATGAAGTATATAGTGAAACTGTAAATAATCCAACTATATTTACATAATGTTGTATTAATTTTTGCCAGCAACATAGGAAGTTGTGGGATTTTTGCCTAATAATCACACACAGACCTAGCAAAAACCTTCACAATTCCTGCTGCTCAGGTGATGAACTATTACCCTCCTTCTGAGAAGACTCTTGGCAGCTGTATTCACACCAAAAGAAAAAACAGAGCATCTTTACAAATTACTTGCAATACTGTTTGTAGATTAGTGAGTTTTACTTTCTCCTGTCACAAGGCCTTTATGTCTTATGGATGACTGACAGTAAACAGTATATTTACCTGCCTTCTAATGCATTCTGGCTAATGATTAAAAGGGAAATTCTAATGGCCAAGTCCAATAGCTGCTTTCGGTATCATCACCCCAATTCTTGGCACTATATACACACATGATGCAGGCCTTTGCTTCTTACTTATCGCTTGTAGAAACATCCTGAAAAACATATACACAGGACCTTTAACTAATGGTGAAATAGGTGAATAGGCTGGGAAGCCTAGAACAGCTCTACACTTAAAAACCTGTAAGATAAAGCATACGGCTAAGAAGGTGAAGTGACCCAATTTGATGCCTGCACACCTGTGTATGCGCCAATGGCAGGTTATTGAGTATCCATTTTGTGATTTGTCAACATGATAAAGTATACTGCAACTGATTATGACTTTCTGACGAAGTGCAATACCGGAATTACACTCATGGACTGTAGTATAATATAGATTATTGTTTCTAGTAAATTATTTATTTACAGGCTGGACAGAAAGACAAACTGGCAAAAAGAAAAAAGGAGAGAAGGAAAAAATAACCCCAAACAATTTAAAGCCCTGAGAATCACCTATTGGGAAAGCTCGAGATACAGCACAGTGTTGTAAATCTAGGGTCTGGTCTTTTCAATGGCAGTGAATCAGAAACAGCAGGCAAGTCTTGTGCAATACAGTACCTGATTTTGCAATGTCTTGTAGCAACCTGACTTTGATCTGTAGACCTCCAGCCCCACAAGGAGGGCACAAAAGCAAGCTCTAGGGCATCAGGCCAGACAAAAGAAGAGTTTATCCTAGAACCAGCACCATCAGTCACATGCAAACAGAGCGTGCTGGACACTTGTGTATTGATTAGAGACCTCTTGCTGTCTCATACAAATATACAGGTGATTTTTGTCTATAAAAATTGTCAGCAGATCTACTAGTCTACTAGAAACCTTAAGAGCAAATATTTTGATGTAGTAGTTGGACTGACTAGAACAGTTTGCAAACAACTCAGCTGTTAAAAGGACAGACAACTGTATCTGAAACCCATTCACACCTGCTACCATGAGCAGGTTGACTCTGACTATGTATTTTTAAATGGAATGTATTTGTCATAGTGCTAACATACACAATATGTCCTAAACACTTAGTCTGACATTAAAAAAAAAAAAAAAAATTAAAAAAATCTGAGTCCCTATGTAAGGCAAAGAGTAGGAGAGTACAGGAAACAATGCAAATGTTTTCCTGAACATGCAATGTAAAGTAGTATTTTTTTCTACACACACTTTCCTAGTTCTGTTTTTTTAGTGAAGACATCATCTAGTCCACTTCCCTGCCTACAGCCAAACCAGTTCTACATCTGTCATCCCAGAGATACACTAGCACAGGCATTCCTAAAGACTTCTACTGATCAATACTCTGCCCAAGCAATGTATTCCAGGGCTTCAATACTCTCATAACTGGGAAGTCTTCCCCTTTCCCTATGTGCCTAACCTTACTTAACCTGTTTCCTAGCAAATTAAACTTCTTGTGTCACATGGATAACACAAGGGTCATAACAAGGAAGACAGCAGTATCCAAAATTTATAACCATTTGCCTCCATTCAAGTCAGCCAGACCCCTAAAAAAACACACTAAAAAGAAGCAGGGGCAAGACATACCTCTAAGAAACCCAGTGTACTATGTCAGTTTGAAAATGAACTACTGATAATTACTCTCCAAGTACAGTTAGTCAACCCTATCTGCACGTAGCCAAATATAGTTTACCTTGCACATTGTCTGTCTGCATGAGTCTCATGTAAGCATCAAAGCCTTCCTGGAGTCAAAATGACATTTATGATTATTCCCTATCCACTATTGCTCTGTCTCTTACAAAAACAAGTTGGAATAGATTTGTCAAAACCAAGCCATGACACGCCATGTTAGCTGTTTTTCAACTCTGTTACCTTCCAGCGGCTTGCAAATATTTTGTCTAATTATTTGTTCTGGCATTTTTTATTTCATTTGACACACTTCTAATTCCCCACACCTTTCTGTCCTTTTTTAAAGCAAAGCACTAAATATACATCTTTTTCTTTCAAGTCTGAATTTTCACCCATCCTGATAAAGCTAACCTGTTCTTTCAAGACAGTAACAGTTCATAGGCTGAACATTTTGAAAACATCTCATATACTCTATGTTGCTTGTTTTTCTGTTGGTTTTGTTTTGGTTTTGCTTGGGTGTTTTTTTGGGTTTTTTTTTGGCTAGGCTATGGCTTTCTGTAATCCTACATCTTCGTTGCTAGTTTTAATTTTGTTAGCTGACTGCAAAATGACTATTTTTAAGGGCAAATAATCAAGCATTACACGTTTTAGCTTTGCCAGTGCTATGAGTTTTTCCTCCCCAGTGACCAGCAGACCAACAGTTGGTGGATATTGTCTTCCTTCTGCTAATGTACATATGAAATTATTACCAAACATGAAAAATGCATCTTAACTTTCGGTTTGACCTTATTCACACATCACTCTTTCACTTTCACATTCAGTAGCTGATCTACTTTTTTTCTGCAGCCTTTCTCCTAGTGCTTAATACAAGCATGATGAATAGCTCAGTTTCACTATATTGGACATTTCATATATTGCTTTGAGACATCAGTGTTCTTTCCAGCTAATGTCATTATACTTGTCTTCATAAGATCTCAGCCACAAATAATCTGAGGTCACCAGTATCTCCAAAACCACTGCTTTTATTTTGCCCTTCTTTCTCCTCCTCTTCTGAACCTCAAGTATTTAAAATCATTTCACAGTCACTGTCCCCAAAAGTTGTCTTCGATTTTCTCAGCTGGTTCTTTCCAATTGGATTGAAGCAAATTCATGTCCTCCCACTAGCTATTTTGTTCTCTGATATTAGAAATAAAGTCATTGACAGAGTCTCACTTATATCATGCTTTCCCAGCTGATATTCATTTCCTGTTTGTTTTGTTCCAATTTTTCAGCTACATAGACATTATCATTCAAATTCAATGCTTTGAATAATTCCATTTGATATTTTAAAGAAGTTCAGCTTACTTGATCATGCTTGTTTGGTAGAGTAAAACACGTGTATTTAGGAAAGACACAGTTTAAAGGTATGGGAATCTCTCTTAGTTACCGACAACTACTATGCCAAAGCAGGTAAACTTTTACATAAACGTATGGTCTAATTAAGGTAGTCAGGAGGTAGTCTTACCTACAGTCCATAAAAGGTAACATTTTTAGCAACTTGCCTTTAGCAACAAGCCTTTAAATAGGTCCCACGTGTGGTGTATATCTTTAATTCACAGATTTTTCAATGGCTTTAACTTCTTTATTCTAGAACTACAAGCAGACAAAGCTACTCCCAACCAACCTGCTTTTTTTTTGGTTTTTTTTAGACATACCAGTTTTACAAGTTATCCTGACAGATCTTTTAGAGCATTTAAGTCAATCTTGACTCTGTACTAATATTTCCAGTTCTGCTTGCTTACCCCATACCTTTTTTTCCATTAGTAGAAAGATACCTAAGGCATTTGATTAGTACCTCACTTATCCTCCTCCTTGTCCATCCCATGACCCTATGTGAATAACCTTACTTCCTCTCCTCCTCCACCACCATTTTTTTTAAGCTGGTCTCTAAGTTGCTGTTATTTATATTAACTCCTGGAATCTATCAGCCACCAACTGTAGTTTAAAAGCTCTCTTTTATTAGGAAAAAAAAATAAATAAATCAAAACACTGCTTTTCTTTGTATTAAGAATCTATGAAATTCTTGTTGTTTCCATAACTCAATTTCTTTTTTAAGAAAAACAAAAGATCAAGTTAGGGGGTGCCAAAGAAAGTCCACTTCACATCAAAAGCATGAGATGAAAGCATCAAATCAGACCCACTGAAAACTATTACTAGATGAAATGAGAGAATTACCTATACTGCACCATATTCTCTATGCCTGTAAAGTTAACAACTTATTTTGTAAATATTCAGCAGTCTGTGGTTGAAATGCAACATGTAGGAGTGGAGTAAGACAATACGAAAACTAACAAGTTTATATACGCAACAGAGTATATCAAAGTTAGTTTTAAATAATTTACAGAACCAAAGTTACAGCAAGTGAAATACATAGTCTTTTCTGCTTTCCTTATTAACTACCTGGTTCCTCAGCCATATGAAAATTATTTGTTAGACAAAAATGTATCTTCTTCTACGAGCACTGTTCTCTGTACACACCAGTGTACACCTGAATTAAAATTCCTGTAGCTTTTACAGGCATTTGAATTCATTGGTACTATTTCACGTTCTGAAGATAGGCAAAACCCATTCCTTCTGCCTCCATTTATGAAGAGCATAAATATAACTGAAGTAACAGATACTGCTTTCTATGTATACAATTATATTGTTGACATGAGAAAAATGTTAGCCACAAAAACAAAACAAAAAATACCCCAAACGGATGAGACTGGTAGAAAACTGCACTGAATACATTTCATAATGTGTTTTTTGTCAGGGTATATTCCAGCCTACTGTCCAGCCAGTCCAATGTTCTATTATTCCATGACTGTGTAACAAAAGACAATAGCATAATGCACATGGTACAGTCACCGTTATTACTCAGTTCAGTCAATTCCCAAAATAATTAAATTTGTTGTATGCGTTTGATTCCAAAAGAAAAAAAAGAAACAAGAAAAAACAGCCAGAACTCAGCAAAAATCCAAGCACAAAGCACAAAGAAGAGCTGCTGCAGTGGTTATTTCAGCAGTAAGCCGTTTCTTTAGGAAACCAAGATAAACACTATACCTTTTGAAGTCTTGATCATACCCTAATCTAGTTATTCTCTATCTGCCTTTCTCATTTCTTGCACATCATCACAAAGCACTCCACACTTCAACTGTTGAACTAATTGCAGGATTATACTGTCCAACCTCATGTTTAGAAAATCCTCTGCACAAATAACAGAGGAAAAGCTGTTAAGATTCTACCTTACTAGTCAAGCACGTAAGATAGCTTTCCTCCTATGTTTGCATTGCCATGTATCTTTTTCAATCTTATTTTCTTGAGTAAAAGGGACTCTCCTAACCTTTCATTGCACTATCTTAGCTGAAGAGGCAACAGATGGAGCATCTTTCATGTGTCCCATTCAAAATTATTCTCCCAAACTCCCCAAAGAAGAATTCACAGCATATGTTCCTCATGCGTCACTCTTGGTCTGTATTAGTTACCTTCTGGTTTGTGGATTATTTTCCTCCCCCAGCCCCAAGCAGATACAGTTGCTCTTAATTTGACTGTAAATCTCCTGTTGATCCTTTCTGTATCTTCACTGTAATTTACTTTAAAACATTGTTAGGCTAGCACCACGTGAACCTATTCTATTATCTTACAGTAGTGGTGTGTTTCGCTTTGGAACGGATTCTATAGCTTTATATTTAGTAAGATTTATTTTTAGACATAACTACAACGGAAGAAGTAACAGAAGCTTCCTCCTCTCCCCCCAACATTTTACATATAATATGTTTATTGCAGATGGCAACTTTATCATAATTTAAAACAGAATGAGGTACCAAGGAAAACAAATATACCCGAAGTCATAAAAATCAAACTTATTGTGAACGTACAGTACCTGCTACAACCTTTTGGGGAAAAAAAAAATGGGTTTTTATTTCATTTTCTAAGAAAAAGTAACTAAATGAGACTGAAGCAAAGGAAGTGGCAACGCTCCAATACAGAATAAAGCAACTGGAACCAAACTGGTGCATGCATCTGTCAATGGAGTGAGAAAAAGTTTAGAAAGTTCACCAAAGTGTTTCTAGACTAATCAAAATTAATGTGTCGTGGTACCACTACCATCACATACACCACTGCAACAGCAAGGGAATACCAGAGAAGAGCTGGTAACATTCTTCCTACTTAAACTCACTTCATTATTGACTACTTAAGTTTCCACCTGTTAGAGAAGGCAGAGTTGATACTTCTTTGCTAATTTAGGGTAATTCAAATCATATATGATACAATTTTTCCTATAATGGATTAGACACACTTTACCTATAGGGCTTTTTTCCAATGTCCTGCTGAACTCTGCTTCATGCAAAGAAAGGACAGATAGCTCAGTGACTGTATCACGCTCACCATTGCCGCAGGAGAGCTAGTGTAGTTAAACCAAGACTTATTAATTAACTGCTTTAAGATATAAATCATGCTGTAATCCAATTCTTAATAGATTTTCCTCCTGAGGTTCAGAGTTGTCCATTACTGTTATCTCTATAATGCTGGGATTTTCCTTAACCAGCCTAGAGCTTCTGACCACTTTTCTGTTTCTTCCAGCCTATTCTTCAAATGACCTTAAATAGGATGCTGCCAGGCCCCCTTCCTCTTAATCTCTTTCACTGTGGTATCTACAAGATATCACAGATCTTTAGCATCCAAGCTTGCACCTGTGCAGACAGATGCTTCTCTCTCCTTTGCACAAGCACCAGTATTACTAACTCTTATAAGTACATAACAAAAAAAAAAAAAACCACCCCCCCCAAAAAAGCCCCCCCCAAAATCCAAAAACAAACTCACAAAAGGAAAAAAAAAATCCACAAAACAACAACAAACTACCCCCCCCCCCCCAAGAAAAAGAAAAAAAAGAGACACTGTTAATGGGCCATGAACTGTAAGACCACTCACGTATGATCCTTTGTTCCCATTCTTCCTCCCACTCCTGCCAATTTAATCAACAGCATCATCTTCTATCAACAACAAAGACTGCTTGGTCCTTGCTTTGTGTGAAGGTGTCTGCAAACGTGCAACATGACAAAGGACTTTGGTTGCAATTGTTTTGATCCTTTCACTTCATCAGCTACATAAATTTTCCCATTTACCTTCCCTTATTGATCTCATTATCAGTTCTTCTTTCATGCTATCCTATCACATTTTGATGTCATCAAGTGTACTAGGAACCTACGCACCTACTCATTCTTTGCAGCACCTCCTCTGCAATACCTTCGAATACCTATCTATGACTCAACCCTTACCTCAACATAATTAAGTGGGTTTTTGTCATCACAATTGCCTTTTTTCCAAATTGTTTCTTTTTGAGCAGCAATTCTTCTAGGACCAGTAAATGCTGCTCCTAGACAAAGACGGAAGATTTCTCACCATTCCTAGTGTATTGTACACATCATTAAGCAGAAGAAACTGAAACCTCTTCAATGCTTTGCTTCACTAACACTTTCATCAGGCAATATTTCAATCCTATCTTTCCCCACTATATTAGACACACTAAGTCCTTTCTACTTCACAATCCTCCAAATCCTTTTCATTTTTTTCATTAAAAAGGAAGAAAAGAAAAGAAACTTAAACCCTTACACAAGCTATGAACATGTGCATAGAAAACTGGAGGGAAGGGAAATAATTAACAAGTGAGAGTTGCCATGAAGCTACATCTAACTAAACAGCTTATAGGAAAACCTATAAGGTTTAAGACTGAGCCACATAGATTAAAGGCAAAATGTTAATGCCTATAGAAGTAGAAGACAAAAAGGTCTATGTAAGTTGACATTATTAAAATGCCTTAGGGAAACTTTCTTATGGTAATTTAAACTGAAAAGGTTAAAACCTTAAATGGTATTATGTTCAGTCTATATGCAGTGCTTCCATACAATGAAAGAAGAACATACAACTTGCTCTCGCAGAAACACTAACTGTTGCTATGTGACCCGTTAACTCTATAGATTTAAAGGAAAAGCCTAAAGAAAAACATACCACAAAGTACTTAAGCTTCAGGCAATGCTCAACTTTCTAATAATCTAGAGAGCACCAGAACATAATGTCCTCTATGAAACCTAACATCAGTTAAAAGTTTAAAGCATCAGTTACACATTACACATACATACTAGGAACCAGAAGCCCCATCAGAATCAAGATGCTCTCACGACAGCGAGTTTACGAAACACTAGTTTACATCCTGCAACTTCACTTTCACTGAGCTGGAAATACAAACTGAAGTGGCAGATTCTTTTTAATCTCTTGTACAAAACAAACACAGTTTCTCATCTCACTCATGAATTGGTCTGATTTTCAGTCAGGGTTCTGGCTCTACCACTTTTGAGTATAAAATAAATCATGTTACTGAATAATTAAAATGTAGACAAATGTATTTACTAGAAGTCTCTAGTATACATGAAAAATACATAAATACTTATAAATTAACAAACTCATATCACACAAAAGTGAAAGTCAGCACAGAAACAGTATTTATAATTACTTGAGCTGTGGTAACGAGTAAGCTACACTGAAGACAAGTAGCATTTTACCACACATTTAGCATCAACACACTTAGAATCATAGAATAGTTAGGGTTGGAAAGGACCTCAGGATCATCTAGTTCCAACCCCCCTGCCATGGACAGGGACTCCTCACACTAAACCATCCCACACAAGGCCTCATCCAACCTGGCCTTGAACACCGCCAGGGATGGAGCACTCACAACTTCCCTGGGCAACCCATTCCAGTGCCTCACCACCCTGACAGGAAAGAATTTCCTCCTTATATCCAATCTAAACTTCACCTGTTTAAGTTTTAACCCGTTACCCCTTGTCCTGTCACTACAGTCCCTGATGAAGAGTCCCTCCCCAGCATCCCTACAGGCCCTTCAGGTACTGGAAGGCTGCTATGAGGTCTCCACGCAGCCTTCTCTTCTCCAGGCTGAACAGCCCCAACTTCCTCAGCCCGTCTTCATATGGGAGGTGCTCCAGTCCCCTGATCATCCTCATGGCCCTCCTCTGGACTTGTTCCAGCAGTTCCATGTCCTTTTTATGTTGAGGACACCAGAACTGCACACAATACTCCAGGTGAGGTCTCACAAGAGCAAAGTAGAGGGGCGGGATCACCTCCTTCGACCTGCTGGTCACGCTCCTTTTGATGCAGCCCAGGGTACGGTTGGCTTTCTGGGCTGCAAGCGCACACTTGTAGTAGCACACATCATCACAGTACACTGCTTCAAGGGAAACAGTATTGGCATTCAACACAATATTTTTTCATTTTTTATGTTTACTGTTCTTGCTTCTTTCCTGCAGCCTGGCTTGGTCACCACTTTTCTTCATTAAATCTCAAGAGATCTTGTCATCTTGCAGCTATCAGATTACATGGAGCTTCTTCTTATAGAGCTGTAAAAGGCTTTGTGATGTATAGCCTGTCTGGTATTTTTAATATTTTATATCTCTCAATACACAACCACTAAGTGTAAGACTCCATGTGGGAGGATTAGTCTACAAGGGAGCTAAAGCCTGTAAAACTGGATGGAATCTGTAGGAATAGATTTTTTAAATTAAAAAATACCTCAGCCACTTCATGTTGAACGTACACATTATTTGACACAAACTTTCATCGCCAGAAATATGATACTAAAATCAAATTGTAATTATTCCATTATGATTGACTGCATAGTACCGACAGTGAAAAGAGAGGCATGTGCTCCTTATGTTTTGGCATGACTATGTTTGACAGCCTCAAGTTTTTCAAAAAGCAGAAAAATGTAAATCTTTTCATGAATCTAGCATTAAATCATGCAGAATCGAGAGCTTGTCATTCCAACACCCAATGTCAATCCAACACCCAATCTCGAAGTGAGCGCAGAAACAGGCAGAAGACTACATGGGAGAGACCATGGAGAACCTCCCTCACTAGAGCACTGCTTGCACTTCTCCTTTGGCATGCTGTAGTTGCTGAGATCTTGAACAACCCATCAATGCACCCCAGGAAGTCACCAAAAAAGCACCTAACATACACCAGCTTGCTGTTAGCTTAAATGAGCTTGGTTTTAGCTGAAAATGGCTGTGGTTCCTACTAAAAGCAAAATTCAGTCTTGTACCAGATCAAGCTCCTCTGGGCTAGGATCCAACTAGCTTCAGGATTCTAGTCAAGCATAAGTGAAAGATGTAGGAATGTACAAAATCCGGGGAAACTACAGAAGTACAATGTTGTATATTTACACATCTGAAGCGTTGCTAGGAAAAATTCCTTTTAGATTCAGAAAACTGTATTTAGCTAAAAGACTTTTTTAATGTCACATCTTAGGTGCAACCTCTGAGGAAAGTCTAGTAAGTCAGATTTAAAGATGAGACAAAAGAGAATAAAGCATTATTCAAATAAGTAAAAGGCTTTATCCAAAAGGAAAGCAAGCATCTAATCTCCAAGTCTCTGTAGTAACAAGCTTAAATTACAGCAAGAAAATAAACTTCAGGTTAGACATACGGAATTTTTTTTCCGATAAGAATTGTGAAGCATAAGAGGATGAAGCAAGCATCTCTAATCAACAGACTTGGCTTCTTCTGCGTGGTAAAGGTGATGGTGGACTTGATTTTCTGAGGTCCCCTTCCAATCTTCTCTTTCGAGGTCAAAATCAGTCACTTGCACATTTGAACTTATTATGTGGTAAATGAATAAACACACTGAAAATTTAAGAACTTTCTTCTTTAAAGGGTCTTGGAAATTAATTATTATGCATTCAGATCTTTCTTCACATGAAACAGGATACAGTTAGTCCTTGGCTTAGTTTCTGCCAACTGTAGCTCTATGAAATTATGGTGTCTGACAAGATCTATGTTCACATCCTCCTTGTTACCGTTGCAAAGCTACAGCTACCAAGACTGTAGTGGAACTGCAGAAGCAGGGGGAGATGCAGCCCTTTACAGAAGAAAGGAGATGTAGATAACTTCCAGACACTTCAGACTTGGATGAGAAAATTCAAGGTATTTCTTTTCTATGAAAAGGATTAATGCTTAATTACTAGTGTCATAAATTGAGAGAAATCCCAGCAGCTTACAAAGATTCCAGTAGTCCAAGCTCAGGCATCCATAAACGTTGCCCATGCATTGCCTCTCAGTGTATCTTTTATTTCAATTCCTCCTAAACTCATGGTAAACCCAGACTTATACTAAATGCATTTCATTAAAAAAAAAACCAAAAACCCACCAAGAAAGAAACAAAACAAAACAACAAAAACAAAAAACCCCAAACAAACAAACAAACAAAAAAACCCAAAAACCAAAACCCAACAAACCAGTAGCAGAAGTATGTACTGTGGCTAATTCACTAGCAAGGAAAACTCAAAGCTTGTAGTGTAAAGTATCAAAGGCTAAACATATGAAGTTAGGATACTCTAATTAATCTCTGGCCTCTAACTAGATCTCTTACCTCAGCCATTAAAGTTCATTTGAAACTTTGTTAGCTAAAGACGATGCAGTAAACAGTTAAAAGAGGGAAATAATAAAAAGAGAAAGGCATAAACTAAAGAGAACCTGGCCTTCAACGTCTCAGAATTACTTCAAAACTTACTTAAGTTATTGTGATTAAGAATGAACTATTCTGAAACAGTGAAAAGCTCACTAATTTATTGTTCAATGAAGCCTACACAATCTATGATAATTTTAATTATATTACTGGCTTCAAAGATCATACAAGGAGTTGTAAAAAGAACAGCTTCTTCACACTTCATCTGTTATTGCATACAACTCAATTTCTAAACCTGTTCCTTCATCTATGTTAACTAAATGGCAAGAAAAATGGCATTTCAGTACTGCAGACAACAGTCACAGAATATTTGCTAAACAAACTTGCATTTTTCTACATTGTCAGACAAACAATTCAAACTTGAAATAAGACTCGTTGCCCCCTACCATTTATGTAAGGGTAAAAGCTCTCTCAATCACCTAGTCTGCAACTTTCTGATGATACACTACTCTTTTTAGAAAAAGGGAAGAAGAAAAAAATCAGTTGCATGGAAAGCAAATACAGCTGAAGGGCTGGCCTGGGAATGGGGCAGTGAGGAGAGGAAATGCTTGTTAGCAGTGGTGGACAATCCTAGGTTTTTTTTTGCACTGAATTGTGGTGTTACTGAGATTTCTATCATACTGCCAAACACAAAACACTAGAGGCTCAATCCTTTGGAGCTTTCCTCCAAACAGGTAGCAGTATCATTACGCAGATAACAGCTATTGGCACAAGATCTGTTGTACTTTAACGCTGTCCAAATGAATGACTCATAGAAGGCAGCTTTCAATTCTAATCAACATGAACCCCTGCTTCAAACTCACAGTCAGCATAAAACTCTATATGACCTCTCACACTTTTTACATCAAGCCTACAGATATCTGCATATTCTAGAGAACTACAAAACTGCTTTACTTTATCTATCACTTAACATCATTGGTCACATTCCATTACAACGCAAATCTGTTCTGCACACAGACACACAGGAACTATATCACAGATACTTAGTACAGCCTTACAGAGCACTACCTGCAGAAGGAACAACACTGAATTCAGCACCAGTGCTCACAGAAAAAGAAATAAATCTGGTGTCCTTTTTGTACTTGGGTATCCTTTCTGTCAGGGTCATAGTTTCCTCTATATTCATCTTTGGTAGAGAAGATGCAACATCAGCTTGAGAGAAATTCTATGAAGTTCTATGCTGAAATTTGTTCAGCAGGTTTATTTTTTTAAATTGTTCTTTTTTTTGGCTCCCTACCAACCAGGGATGGCTACGTGCATAAAGATCCAATTTCAGCAATGCAAGTGGAAATCTGAATTCGTAACATCATTTTCTCCCCAGTAAAAGTCTCTTTGATCAGACCATCTTACATTAAAGTAATTGTATTAGAAATACTTAAGTAATAAAGTTCTAGGACACTTTGCAAGTAAATCACACTTGAACATCACTGACCCAAACGTGAGAAATAAGTATGTGAGAAGTCTTACAAGCTTTGAAGTTTCTTGAAAAGACATGCAGAAGACAGCAGGAAATTTCAGTTGTGACAGTAAACAGTTTCACTTGCATCAACCTGGGAGATGTGAAAATATATCATTTTGGGGGGATTTAAGTTTGTACAAGACCAATGAAAGCTAAAGGTGTTTAGTGTAAGCTGAAAAACATAATATTATTTAACAGACATGTTCTATCTCTGAATTCTCTGAAACTGGCTCAGGAGCTCTAGTTGTGAATGCCTTTGAAACTCAGAGTTGACTTCTTTCACAGCCATTAATCTGCAGGGTAAACTCAGGTCTACCCTTCCTCTAAAATCCACTTTCTGGGCTGTGAATTTACAAGCTCTGCCTTCTACCACTAATTCTAACTGCAGCACAACAGGAATTATGTGCCTTTCTCTGCTGTCTGAAGGTGTTTAATGGCATCTCCTTTGTCTGAAAAAGGTAAACCACAATCGTAAGGGTAAATGTCTTTTTACAGACTAGTTTGCACAAATTTCTTGTTTTATACCAGAGTTCCTCTATGTCCTCATGGCCTTGGATAACTAATAGCTGCCTGTACTTCTACTAACTGCTGGAGGTATAAACTTGCTGCAGCAAAACCAGTATCAACCCCATTCACAACCCTAGCAACAGTACTGCAAAATTTGGGTTATTTGGATTTTGACTCTTCTATTTAAATAGGGAAGAATAGCCTAATAAACCATTTTAATACAATTCTTCCAGTTTAACACATTTTTTTCTTACTTTTGGAGTTTGTAACACTGCAATTTCCTCAATGCTTTCTGCTTCACTTTCACCTAAAATTTGAATGTGAGGCTTCAGCATTCTCCCTTACATTTAAGATTGCTTTCTGCTCCAGTAATGCACATGTGAGAAGAAAAGTGCCTCAGAAGCCATGCTGGAAGTATTAGCTCTCCCTCTCAGCTGTCAAAGCAGCAACAAATGCTTGTTAAATCTGTTTGCACAGATCACCCCTTGCAGCTCTTCAAATCTGTAAGACCTGCCCCTGAAAGAATTTTTAGGGCATGTTAAGATTAAAAGTACAAAAGAAATTTTTAAGTGAAGACATCCAAACAGGAGAAAAGTCTTAACTCTACAGGTCATCACCTGCACATGTATCACCATGACTATCAGTTGCTGAAAGCTTGTTTAAAAAGCATTCTTCAGAAAAAGATTCACTAGTGAATTTTATGTTGTTTATAAGCTGGCATGTTACATGGCATTTGCAAGTTTTTCTTTCTGACTATTTCTAGGACAATTAGCACAAAAATAGAATGGTGTAATCTTGTTCAGCACTTTTGAAGAGAAGTCTTTCCATTTTAGGCCATGAATACAAGCTGGGCCCAGAGCAGTTGTGCAAAGCAGAGCAAAAATTTGACAGTGTCCTTAAAGAAAGATCTTTCCCTTCTACTGAGTAAGTTAAAATAAGGTAAAAATCAATGGAGCATTGAGATGAGAACTTTATGCTGTTTCAGTGCCTTTACACAATGTGAAAGGCAATCAGCTGACTGTTAAGTCTTCCTAGAACTCATTTCACATTACAACAGCTCTCACTGAACAGAAAGCATATATAAACACACCAGACAAGAATAGTGAAGCATTCAGCTCTAAGTCTTTGAAATCATGAAAAAATATTAAGTTGTATTTTTGTTAAACATTTCTCACATGCATTATATATGTTAAAAAAAAGTTCAATTAACACATGATAGAGGTTTTTGATGGTGGGAAGGGATTTCCTAAGTTCCTCTGGTTCGTGGACAGTGATTGTATCATACAGGCAGCAGAACAAGCCCACAGAACTGCTGTCGACAGCCACCTGGTCCCCTGCCACAGTGCTGAAAACTCATATTCCCAGTATAGCACCTTGTCTCTAACACCTCACCTCCCTCAAATCTGAAATGTGAGAATGAACACAATCTACCACAGCTGCTTTTGAGAGCAGGAGATCAGGGTAGGTGGGCAGCAAGGGAATACATGAAGAACCAAAAATAAAGAAAAATCTTCACTGAAGCTGTTGTGCTACAATGTAAGTAGTTTTAGCATAATAAGAGTTCACAGTCACTGCTGCAAAGTTTGAGAACGTAAAGACTAGCACCAGATGTTGTGTCATATTTTATTTTTCCAGTAGAAAAATCAAGAAAGCTGTATATTGACCCAAATACTCAACCAACCCATGATTAAACCCCGTGTTCATAAGAAATACTCAAAGGTTGACTGACTCCCAAATATCTTTCATATTTCTATATTGCATTTTGGTCTAAAGACATTTACCTAACTCCTGTTCATCACAGTAAGGAAATCACATTTAGGACAGAGAAAGGATTCCAGCTCTTGGAGAGAACCTGCCTGTACCAAATTAGTAAGATTTCCTTCTAATGGACTTTTAAACATAAACAGGCTCTTACCAGATTAATCCACTTCCATGATTTTCAAAGACTGCCTACAGCTAGATGGCCAGGCTCCTACTCAATTTATAGACCCTTAATTTCACCCAGTTTTAAGTCATTAGAAATTGAGAGGGTTTAATACTTCTGAAATTAGGACCTATATAGCTGCTACATGTTGCATCTCCACTTAGCAACAAACAAAAAACCTCCAGAATTAGCCTTGGTTTAGACTTTGTTTTAAGACACTACACTGAGAACAATGTAGACACACATCCTGTTTATTCAGTGAGCAAGGACATAACAGCCATCAGACCCAGAAGGCTCTTTACACCACCATGGCAATGTAATCAAGCACTACAGCTCAACCTCAGTAGTTGTTTACACACTGTTAGTAGTCAGGAAAAAAAAAAAAGTCAGGATATTTTTTATACTGCAAACACCACCCAGTAAACCCTTAAGTACTGCAAAAAGTTGTATCTCTACACAAAACTAAAGAACTTTAGTTTAACTAACATTGCAGTGAAATTGTATACTGGCAACACAATCAGTTGAAGCTCTGTTGCTAGAGACAAGCCTTCTCCTTTCTGAATTTTCCTCCATTGTGACCCAAAGGAATAAAGACCAAATAAGACACATGCTTGCAAAAGCTGCACTCAAGACAGCACACTGTTCTGAGCCATCTAGGGATATACATTCTTACAGACATATTAGTATCCTTACAGAAATGAAAATTCCCAGTGACACACTCAAGAGACTTTGGTTTGTTAGGGAACACCAATTAAAAAAAAAAAAAAAAAAGAAAAATTCATTCATCTTAGATAGCTGACAAACCTTCCAAGGGACAGGGTGAGCCCTCTTGATAAATGTCTGATCCTCTCAACACTTTGGGGTATTTATAAAATAAGTAGCAAGGCAGATTTGATGTAATCTGTGCATACTGAGAGAAGTAACACAAGGAGTTAATTGACAGTTTCCTACCACATATTTTTAGACAAGCATAAAACTGATGTGTTGGATCAGACCCAGAGATCAATTAGTCCAGTTTCCTCTTAGACAGAGCATGATGTTCGAAGCTTTTGCAAGGGCCCTGTAAGGTCTGTTTCAGGTCTAAGAAGAACAATTGGCCCACCTTTCGGCATGTGAAGACTACTAACTAGGTATCTTCCACTCTGAGGTCAACTACTTTAAAGTCTTTCTAAAACAACAATTGCAATTGAGGTTATTAATATAACACTTTAAATAAATTCACCCTTAATAATACCTTTTGCTTATAAAGCAAATATTTTGTCAGCTATAAGGACAAACTTAGTTTTTTCCATGGTAGGTCTGCAAGCTCTGACAGAGATAACAAACCATGAAACAAGTATGTTTTAAACCATCTGAACCACAGACTCTTTGGGTGGAAGACTTAAACAGAAGCCAGCATTTTTTTTACTTTGGGTTTTATTTTCAATAAGGGTTTTTTAAAATTTATTTAGTTTTTACCTTTTAAATGCTTCACCAGGGTTCCTCTCACATTCCCCAGGTTGCAAGAGACTTTGAATAGCAGGATCTCTTAGTTTGTCCTCATATCCCTGGATCAGTCCACTGCGGCAGATCTGTGTAACTAAGCCTCTAATAAAACCTCCAACACACAGTGTGTCAGAGTCTTGGGCCCTGCAGAAATGGAAGGCTAGAGCCTGACGATGTAAGCCTCTTTGTAGGTTTGCAGCTGAACTTGGCCAGAGTAACTCAGTACAGAGGGCCGTCTTCCCACTCCCGGGCCCTCCTACCAGCAATACACCCCAGGCAGCTCCTTTCCCAGAGAGAACACCAGTATTATTCCCAGAATTCGCTACAAGAGATGGCTTGTTGGCAACACTACTGCTGCAGTTAGCTTTCTCCTGGAGACAGTGCTGAAGCTTGTGGAAAACCCACTCCCTACAGTAAAAATGCTTTCCCTGCAGCAAGCTGGTTTGAGCCATTTTACAAAGCTTCTTCTCTTTGGTTTGTCATAAGCAGCAGTAGTACACCTTCAACATCTCAGAGCAGGGAGACACTCATCTGTCTTGCACAAAGAAGTCTTCTGCACACAACTTGACAGAGGTTCGGGTAATCAGTTCTCACAAAACTTAACAGCCTCTTCTCAGGATGGGGGTCACTCCATTTGTATGCTTCATTACAGTCAACATAACACCATCACAGCTCAGCTGACATCGTGAAGCAGCGTCTGATACCAACACTCAGCAATGCTTCTCACATGGCTCAGAAGTTCACACAGCTCCATGGCTGCATCTGTAGTTCACGCAGTTGTGTTTGTTCCCAGTATACAGGGGAGACAATACATCTGGAAAAATTGAGGGAAAGCCAACTTTTCAGTGTATACTAATGTCTTTCAGTTCTGGGCATTAATCTCTCTGCATATACATCCAGAAAAACCTGTCCATAACAAAATGTTCCTTCTGGGAATTTTATAGAGAACGCAATTTTTCTTCAGAGTACTATATACATCTCACAAATACGGATAAGTACCACTTACTAAAAAAGGGTCAGTCTGGACAGCAAGCTTTGCAGACTTCATACGTCTGGGTGAGGTTCCTTACACAGTACAGAGAACCGGAAAAAAAAGACGTTTACAGTTTCTCATTTCAATACATTCGTAATAGTCTTCTCCAGGAACTTGGATTCTTACTGAACCTGTTCTCAGGTATCTTAATCGCAAGATGTCAGAAGAGACAACATCTTCCCCTAGAGCTCTGAAATAAAGAAGACAGCACTTTTAACCGTGTATGCAAGTCATAATTCAGTCAATTTCAGATGCAGACAACAAAGCGTGAAACAAGGACTCATAATTTTTGCTACTAAATGAATCTAAAAAGCTGTTTTAAAGACAATTGTTGTGACAAGTTACGATGAGCCGCACATAAAAAACCCATAGCAATAAACAGCTATGACAGTGGATTCCAAACCACAGGAATCTTGCATTTTCTCCTGAGAAGAAGTGAATACACCCCTTCATCTCAGAAGCATTCTTCCTAACGAAGCTTCACCACCGAATTCTCTCTTCCCCTTATTTTTCTGCTGCCGGCTGACGGGTATTTTTGAAGTTTATTTTACAGGGGATCGCTGCCGCCGGCTCTTCGCACACTTCTTTGTTCCGGGCTCGCCGGCAGCAGGGCGCCCGGCAGCCCCAGGGTCGCGATTTAACACCCGCGCCGCCGGCACCTCCCTCCCCTGTCACCGCTCCGCTTCCCCCGGCCGAGCTCCGACCCCCAAAATCAACCCTTTTACCCAGGCTGGCCTTCACCCCCGAGCTCGGGCTCCTCTCAGCGAGGCACAGACACACACACCCGGCTCACAAGTCACTTCGGCAGCGCCCCGGCTGCCCCACTGCCTCCCCCTGAATCCCCTTCCCGAGCCAGGCGAGCAGCTGCGGGCTCCCCGCCCGCCCTTCCCCTGCTTCCCGTGCCCCCGGCGCGGAGCACACACGCCCTGTCCTCGCTCCCCACCCCCAGCGCACACACACGCCGGGCTCCACACAAAGATCCCGGGAACCGCACCCGCCGCCCCGCTACCAACGCCCCGCACCAGTGTCAGCCCCATGCTCACCTCAGCCGGCAGGTACAGCCCGCCCCACCCAAACGCCGGCCCCACCAGGCATGACCCGTGGCCAGGCGAGGGGCCTCTCCGCCGCTGCTCGCTCGCTCACCTCCGGCGTCGCCCCGGCGGCTGCTGCTCCTTGCGGGCTCTCCCCGCGGCGGCTCAAGCACGCTCCTCCTCTTCCTCTGGGCGCCCAGCGCCGCCGTTCCAGGCCCACAACCACCCCTCTACTCCTCCACCACCACCACCACCGCTCAGCCGCACCGGTGCTTTCCCCGGCGCCTCCCTGACCCCCCTCCGCCCGGCCTGGCCCCGCCCCGGCCCCTCCCCGGCCCCGCCCCCTTTCCTCTCCAGCGCGTGCGGCGGCGGATGAGCCAGATGCCGCCCAACATCTGGGGCGAAGTAGTCCGAGGCGGAGGGAGATGGGCGGCGGCAGCTGCACCATCCCCAGTCGCTTCACCGCCGTGGGCTTTGTCCCGGCCTCCGCGGGCCGTCCCGCCTCCGTCTGCCCCGCTTCAGCGCCCGCGGCGGCGGGGCCGTCCCGGCGCGGTCCTGAAGAGGGCGGTAGCGCGGCTCCGGCCGCCGACGGCAGGGTTGGTCACGCCCGCCTTGTGCTGTGGTGAGACTGCCCTGGCCCCGGTCGGGAGCGGCGGAACTTGGAAGAGGGAGGTTGCGGCTGGAGGAGCCCGGGCGTTAAACCAGCCGCGGGCCGCCTCGCCTCCCGGCCCAGCTGTGGTGTGGACACGGCAGCCCTTTTAAGGGCCGTGTTTCCTTTAAGCCAGCGCAGGCCTCGGCTTTTCTGCCCTTCCGCCGCACCAGCGCCTTTCCTCATTTAATCGTGAACCGTGCCGTATCAGGCAGAATTTCATGCTGCCGACAGCAGAAGCGTAGCCTCACTAAATACATGAGCAGTTTTGAACGGGGTTCACCCCCCTCATTGCTCCTGGCAATACACACTAGCAAAAATAAAACATCTCCACATTTTTCCACAGCACCAGGGCTCCACTACAGCCAATAGCGACGCTCAGGCTTTAAAAGTTGTAGATCCCTACAGACCCTTGGAAATGCAGACCTAATGTGATAAAAATGAGGGCAGAAGCTGCCTCTGCCCACCCATGACAAGGGATGAAGAGCTGTCCATTTTAGCTACGTGACAGCGAGCAAAGGAAAGGGTTTTCATTAAAATCTGCTCCCCTCAGAGCTGACTGCATTATTCACCATAAGGCACTTTGCCATTAACTGTTGGCTCAAGGTCTTTATGATTGCTAAACAGTACCTTCGTTTTAGCACCGCTCTGTATGGTTTCGTATACCCGTAATTAAAGTATTGTTGAGCACACACTGAATACACCCATAGGATACAACGGGATGATTTAGGGCCCTTCAAGGAGCATCCCGAGATTCTTTGTAGGAGCAAAGTGAAAAATTGCATTAAATTCAATTGGTATACTGAAGAGCTTAGGAAAACAAGTCTGCCTGCTTCTGAAAACCAGTAGAACAAGTTTGAAGAACCTTTGGAAGCAGTGAATTACGAACTTTGCAAAGCAATCGGGAGTGGGGGAAGAACAGAAATAAGATCAGTAGTAAGAAAAAGTTGTGTGGTTGTTTTGTTTTGGGGTTTTTTAACCATGCAGCTTAGGCAAATAGTCATCTCTAGGCTTTTTTTCTCCTTCTCCAGCTGCATCATCCGTCCATTTTGAAATACTGTGGAAACTCAAGACTATCAAAACTTATGCTAATGCAAGTTCTGAGAAACTCTAAACTGTAAAATCTATTCTTATTTTAACAATAAACAAATAAAGATACATAACATTTAGTGTGACAGATTGCTGGTCTGGTCAGCTGAGTTGGTTAGAGACAAAACAGAGGTTGACAGAGGGAAAGAAATTGTACAACACCCACAAGGAATAATTGTAGATTCAACACCTTAAGAGACAGATCTTGGGCCACAAACGTTAGACTGGTGGATGATTGAAGGGGGAGAAAAAAAATAGATTAAATAGGACAATGGTGAGGAAAGTACAGCTTCTGCTTTTTTATGACCAAGATGCAAATGAAAACCCAATGTACATGAAAAGGTGTTGTCAGATTTCACAAGATCCAATATAAATATGCTGCAGCAGGAGGAATAATAGCACAGTTTGCTAAAATCAGAAATATTTAAAGGTAATCACAATGGAGTTCTAGATAATAATTGTAAAAACACTAATCTTTCCACACCAATACACAATAAATTCTACAACCAAACTGATGGCAACATTTAAGTTTAGCATGGGACAGAGGACACAAAATAACTACCCCCAGAAAAGCTTCCCTTCAGGGTATCACTACTACACCTAGCAGGAGGAGCATTAAGTGCTTGTGGAAATGATGAGGGTAAGGAGAGGGAGGACGGGAATAGAAGTAGGAAAAAAGTAATGCAGCAGGCCCACAATGTAATTGCAGCCTTATTACTGATATGATTTGTAGTCTTCCATTCAAAAGAAGGCAAAATATTGCAAGATCTGAAGTGACCTGCACAGTTCTTCCCAAAAGAATGTATGTACAATCTAAAGGTGAAGGTTGGTAGTCGCCTTGTATTGACCCTCTGAATTACTATTAGGAATCAAAAGCACATACTTTTGATGATTAATCCTATTTATAAATAAAAATAAATAAAAAAATAAATCCTAGAATTTCAAAGGGTTTAAAAGAATGAGATTGTCATGAAGAGGCTCAGTCACTTAGGCTGGGATCTTTCATCTGTACACAAAAAACTAAGTCCCTGAAGTCAACCTTCAAAAGCAAGGAAGGCATTTTGTTATCAAGTTTATTTGCATAGCAGCTCCTATACATAATGTGACAGATGACATCATCCTAGTGAAGTATTATAGCTGAGGGTCAGATATTGCTGATACAATTGTGCAATGTTGTAGTTAATGAAACCGTATCAGGGTAAGAACCAAACTTTTTTTTGTGGTTTTGTGTAACTTAGTTTGACATCGCTAGCAATCCAATCATGATATAATTGGCTGCAACCTTGCAGGCTACAAGACTGACAGATAAGACCTAAAAGAGACATGAAGAAGATGAAACAGATCAAAATTTTCTATCAAAAAAATCCACTTCTCTTTCAGCTTCAGTGGTCTGAAGTTGTAGTAACCTTCTTAACCTGCCTGAGTTGCAGCACCTGGTTTTAAAATATGATGGGGGGTTTATGTCATACATGGGTTTAGGTACAGTTTTATACTTAAATATTAGTTAAGGTGAAGAAAATAAGAAACTTGTAGTAAAAAGATTGCACAAAAAGCTATAGCATTACAAAGTCTGTGCTGGCACTGAAAAACCTGAAGGGGTGGATTAAACAAGAATCTGTTACACTTTCTAAATGATTTGCTGCATCTTTTCCAGGCTATTAGAAAAGACTAGGACATGTTTTTCAATTATTTTAAAGTTTCCATACAATGTTATTTGGGTATGAAAGTAGTTAATCCTAACAGGCAAGAGAATGTAATTGATTACAATGAGAAAGGCAGCATGAGGCTGATCACGTCATCTAAATCTCAGCCTGCATATGTGAACTGTGAGTTGCTTTGTATATAGTTTGGAGCACTATTACCAGTTTGTCTCTTCTCTTTCATGCAAGACACTGTGTGTCCCAGGGTTCAGGAGCATGCCCATTCCAGCCAGTTGGGAGCTGGCTCTGCACGCAACGGGAGTTGAGCTTCAAATCCTTGTAAGCTTGAAATGTCTTTTGTAAAGCTTTTGGTAGGCAGTGATTCACATCCAAAAATAGAAGTTTTGCAAGGATGGGCCTGAGGCATGATTATCTACTTAAACATGTAGTAGTCATTTCAACTACTTTTCTAACTTTTAAGTTACTGGTTTTCATGCATCATTATGTATTTATTCAGATACTTTTACTCTATGACAGATAAAATTAGAGAAGTTGATGGTAAATAAAGATAGTTTAGACTTAGTATAATATAAGAACATTAATATTTTATAATATCCCTAGCAAATTCTGGAAGTCTTATCACATGAAATATTTAGGCAAAGGCATTTCTCCGATACTGATGTCTCAGTCCCAAAATCTGTCTAGGGTGAGGTGTGCTTTCATCTTGAACCTCTCAGAATAAGGTGTTTCAACAAAATCATCTGGAGGTCCTGTACTAGGGCAGCCCATGTTCATCCTGTCATACACCTCAGTGTTTGTGATCGCTTTTGTCCGAGCTGGTGCTCCACTGGTTGCTTTGCAGCCTTTGGAGATGTCTGGGCATGCTCTGTACCACAAACAGAGCTCTGCATCTCTCCTTATTGAACTTCATGAGGTTGCTACTGGTCCAGTTTTGAAACCCAGGAAGCTGCCTCTGGACTCAAGCTTGCTGTGTGCCATGGCAGCAATTTCTCCTGTGTACCACAATGCTCTCCACAAGTTGCGCTCCATGTCATCATCCAGGCTAGCAATGAATATGCTGGAAAACATCAGTCCCTGGCATTGATCTTAGAGTCCCTCGCTAGTCAGTGAGTGCCATGTGGATGTTGCACTGCTGGTTGCCATTCTCTGAAGCAATTCTCTGTGCACCAGTTTCCAACACACCAGTTGGAACCCATCCAGTCCTCCAGGCATAATTCCTCAGCTCCTGAATGAAAACACTGCATAATCTGGCAAGGGTCTGGTCAGATCACATTCACTATTTGCTGATCGGGTACAGAATCAGTCAGTCACTTGTGCTGGTAAAGCACAGTTTGCCTGGCTGCTTTGTCACACACATGGGAATGGACTCCAGGAGTCACTTTATGAGCTCCTCAGAAGCTCAGTCGAAGCTGACCACCCATAATGCTTGTTTTTCCTTTCCTCTCCCCCAGTCATCATGATTTTTATTAGATGAAGGCAATAGCATTCTTTTACATAAGAATATAGCCAGAAAGTGTAAAAGTTGCTTTCAGCTCCTTCCTCAAGCCTGCCTCATTACCCAGTAATCTGGGTAGGAGTACTATCTGTCTAGTGAAACTGGATCTCAGTGAACAAAGGATGCAAGAATGATTGAGCTGAAGCAAAGCTTATCAAAAGGTCCTGGATAGGATCATGCAGTGGCTGGAACATTTGACCAGGAGAGGAGGGAGCTGCGTTCTCATTCCCCCTGAAAAGGAAATTGCTCCCATTTCCAGGCTGACAGCATTAATTTCCAGGTCATTACAGAACTGCAACCACAACATATTCAAGTTGTACTTTGGTAGAAAAAAGGCTATTGTGCTTTGGGTTAGAAAAGTCAATTATCAGCTCCTTGATAAACAAGGGCAAGAATCTGTGCCCTCTTTCAAATAACAGTATCTGTTCTGTAGCCACAGAAGGGAGAGGGGAGGTGGTTTGTATCCACATATCCTCATCCTTTGTGCAAATACATATGTATATTGAATATCCCAGCAATGGCAGATGGTCATTTATGTAGCTTAAAATGTCCCATTCCCGGAAGTGTTCAAGGCCGGGTTGGACGGGACTTAGAGCAACCTGGTGTAGTGGAAGGTGTCCATGTCTGTGACAGGGTGGTTGGAAATAGATAATCTTTAAGGTCCCTTCCAACCCAAACCAGTCTGTGATTCTATGATCCTGAAAGCACAATTAAGACAAATTCAAGAGACGTGCTGCCCATGCCTGGAAAAGATCATGGGTGGGAAGAGAAAGCAGGCATGGGAGAGGCACCCATACCACCTGGCTGAAGGCTCTCACCAGCCAGCAGTTTAGTCTCCTGGGCAGCTCAGGCATAAAGAGGCAGGGTAGGTAGGTTTACCCAGGCTGGAGTATCAGCAAGTGATGAATCAAAGTACAGCCAAGCTGAGCTGCCAAGAACAGAGCAAAACACAGCAGCAACATTGCAGATACCATAATTATATGAATGCCTGATAGCTTGGATATCTTTTGTATCACATGTAGTTATAACTGATTATATCTACTACTATGTAATACTATCATTGTAGTAGTAGAATAGCTTATCACCGTTACACTGTCAAGAAAAATGCTTCTCCAGATGGCTATTAAAAAAACGGCCTGGTTTAAGTGCTTAGAATTGCTTTAGGAGTAGCCTTTTTCTTCCTTTCTGTTGACAGGAGAGCACCATCCTCCCAGTGTAGACACTAGGATTGCACACTAACTTTAGCCAGTTTAGCCTCTTGGGCAAAACCCTGGGCCTTGGCTTTCAAGATATGCTGCAGCATCGTTTTTTCCTTCCATACGTATATACAAAAATTTGCATCCTCACAGAACTAGAAAGATACTCAACCTCTGATACTCATTGGGCATGGGTTTAGCTGGGTGTCTGGAAGATGTGTTGCAGTTTTTAGGCAGCTAAACAAAACAAAAACAAAAACAAAAACAATAATAAAAAAAGAATCCCAAACCAACCGCTTTTAGCATCTATGAGTCACGTGTTGATGTAGTGCCCTGGAGTGCTATAGTCTGTCCAGCCTGTGTCAACCTAACCTTGAATGTTGCTGTGTATACAGGAACTACAGGAATATGGATATACTTCACCTTCCTCCTACCTTGAAGTAATAACATTTGACAATGCACAAGGCCAGACAAAATTAATAGTAAAATATGATATTCTAGAAAACAGGTGCTGCAGTAGATAACTAATTTTGTTGTATGAAAACATGTGAGGAACAGGAAAGAATTTAAATGTCATTAAATGATGGCATGAAAATGTGTATGGATTGGAAATAAAAAACCTGTAGCAGTAAGCCATAAAAAAAACCACCCAAAACCAAACCCTAAATCAAAGTGACTTTTTATGTGAGTTGGATATTCAGTATCATTCACAGACTGGGCATGAAAACAATGATCAGTTGCCTAAGAATACAATACTTACATGAATAATCAGAATCACTACAATAACTGAAGACTAAGGTAGCACAAGATTATGTGTAAGCTGTGATATCTAACAACCTGATTAATGTGAGCAATGAGTAAGCTGTAAACTGTGGGAAATTTTGTGTACGAATAGCTGAAATACATAGTATATATTCCTAATGTAATCTCATTGTTCTCATCAGCTTGCATTACAGTGTCTGAATGCTTGCCCTGACCTGCTCTGTGATCTTGAGCAAGTTGTATCACCTTACCTGCTTCTATTTCCCCATCAGTACAATAAAAATAGTAAATCTTTCCTATCTCCTGTCTTATGCCTGGTCAAACAGCAAGTCAAAGCCAGATTTGCCAAAATATTTTGTACCACACTTCAGTAGCTCAAGGTAGCCATAAACTTGCTCTTACTGGCTAAGTTTGACTGACATGTCATTTGATCAGCATAAATTATCTAGGATAAACCATAAGTAATAAATAACCAAAATACTTTCTGCATCTGCTTTTACAAACTTCTTCCCTAAGCCTATAAAAGCTTATAAGCTTTTATGCAAAAAGGCATGGTGATGTACTACAAAGAGTCAATTTAACTCATTTTCTGTCCATGCAGTTTACCCTGTCTCAACAGTTTCTTGTTATTTTTGAATTTATGCATTTTAAACAGTTGCATTGCAATCCCTACATAGGCAGGCCGCCCATTTGACAGAATCCCCTGGGTCAGTAAGCGCTTACTGTTGCATTTTTGCTGTTTTTCTGAATTTGTGGGTGATCTGTAAACCTTCTTTGGAAGTGAGAAAATGGCAGGATTTTATTTGGCCTGTCTTTTTAAACAAATTTCACCTTAGCAGGAAGGAGCCTGTTCCATCTGTAGCTGGGGAGGCATTCCACCATTCATTGCACTAGTTGCAAGACTACTACTTCTATCAAATGCAAGTTTGCTTTTATCTGTCAGCTAAACTCTCAGATTTATCAGCATTTTAGAAAATAATATGGAATGCAGTCGTGCCCATCTTTATTCCTTAAGATAAGGCACGCTTAAAATAACAAATACAGATCTTTTCTTACCAGATGTCTGAAGTTACACAAAGCACATACAACTTAGGGCTTGATGGGGCTTTGAGCAACCTGGTCTAGTGGAAGTTATCACTGCCTATGGCAGGGAGTTGGAACTGGATGATGCTTGAGGTCCCTTCCAACCCAAACCATTCCATGATTCTAGGAACAGCTCAGTGAGAGCACTGGAGGAGCCATAAAAGAGCAAGCTTGGAGCTGTCTTGGTGGCCCTTGCAGACAGCATCCGTTGGAGGGGTCACAGGGCTACTCTGGCTTTTGCACTCCAAAGGCTAAGGCAGGGTAAAGCACTGCTTCAGCATCTTCTGTTGCTGCATTGAATTCTACTTGAAAAGTCATACCCATCACTTGTAGAATTATCTTTATGCTTATAAAGTTAGTAAGTACAAATAATCAACATAATCCTAAAAATTTGTAATATAAACTATATTTTTTACAAGCTGGGGCCACTAAAATGTTATAGACATTCAAAATTAAATTAGTCATGACAAACTGTAATCAACAGGGAAACAGATAAAAGATTTTGTAATCTGTTTCACTGCATTTATGAAATCACTGATTAGTCCTTTTCTAACACATTTCTAAACAGAAAACACATGGTGAGAGGATGAATTTTTAGGGCATATTTTGCTTAGATTAATTGCAGATTGTCTGAATCTAGGAGAGGAAGCTAAAATACATTCCTATAAATGTCCTGTTAGACTTTGAAAGCAAAATGAAAAAGAAAAATTAATGTTGATTGAAAAACAGCATTTGCATTTTGTATGGAAATGAATTTACATTGATCATTGGTGTCATTTGGTAACCAGAATTATACTCAGTTCCCCTAAATTGTCTGTTATTTTCCAGATTATCTATTCTAACAGATTTTAAAGAACCCCAAATAATTCCTTCTGTAAAGTGAATATGCAACACAATAAAATAATTTAAAATTTTAAGCACATATTGGAAGAGAAGACTCATTTCAAAGCAACTAACTCACATTTGTGATTTTCCAGCATGAAAAAAATTGGTGGTTTATGGGCTAAAATTCAGTTCATCATATCACAGTATAGATTTTTTGGTACTTACAAAACACAGAAGTCACATTTTTTAGTTTTACTTTACAAGCTGAGGTAGCTTTGGAGAGTTTCAGAAAGTACAGAAAGCTGATCCTGGACAGATACTAAATTTGGGTATTAAAGAGTATTTGTAGAAATTCACAAAACCCAATCTTCTTCATAGGGCAACAGAGTGGGTCTTCACTGCCCTACAGAGAAGAGTGGGGTTTGTGCATTTCTACTTTATATGTATAGATGCATATAAAGTTGCACTAAACACTGCAGAATGAAATAGAAAATGCAGGTAACTGTCCTCCACAGAAACAGCAGAATATCCTTTCTGTATCTGGGACGCATGCAGTAAGCCACAGCAACCTGTATGGTAGTAGTGATACTGATAACAGCTTCCATAAATACCCTCTTTTACAGTAATTGGCAAAACCTTATCCTAATTTAAAGAAATAGACTTTTACAGAATAGCTTGGATTTCAGCAGCATTTGGTTTGGACCTGTTGGTGCACTGGGAACCTGGAAAAAGAATGTGATGATGGCTTTGAAACAGCTCTTCATCATACTCAATGCTGCTGATACATTGCTGAATATCTTGTTGATTAAGATTAACCATCTCCTGTTCAACTTGCATTACACCAAGTACCCTTTGTTTTCTGCATTGATTTAGCACACTGTAGAAGTTCAAATTGGAGTTAAAATCCAGGCCACATCTTTAGAGCTCTAAGGGTTTGAGTACAGGTTGTCTCCATGAGTGCCTCATCTTCGTAACATCCTGTTAACACTCTTACAAAGCAGACAATAAAATTGAAACCTGTGAGAAGAGGTGAAGATCTGGCTTATACAGCAGATGATTTATGACAGTGGTTTATGACTATATTTAGATGTAGAACAAGACTCGTTATTTTAGTTTCTCCTTTAAAGCAAGTCTCAAAAAAGTCCAAAAAACAAGAGTTGACATTAGAAGAGAAAAAAACATTAATTTGATGATACAATTCCTCTAAAAAAACTCCGAACAAACAAGTATGTGTTGAAAATGGCAAATAAAACTTAGCAGATTACCAGTCTCACCTATTCACCTCCTTATTGATGTGATCCTGAAACTACAGGAAGACTGGGAAAAAGCACAAAGTCCATTTTGTTACATAGGCTTAAGCAGCAGAAAAGGGGCAAAAAATAAGTTATCTTCAGTGGCTCTACTGAATCTTAGCAAGAACATTCCAGTACCTTAGTGTTGGATATACTTAGAAACATTAAGAGGTAGCACATAGGACCTTGAACCTGGGGATTTAGCAGAAGAAAAAAGAAGGATTTAAATGGCTTAAGTGATGGGACAGAGGCAGAAAGAAAGAGAGATAACTTTACCTGTCTAATAAATGAGAAAAGGGAGAGATGATAAACGGAGTCCTAAAGCTTCCACAGATTAAGTTATCTGGGTGAGTGGAAGGTGTGAATTACTGGGGAAGTGCAGGGACTAAAGGGATTTTTGTATTTGCTGGTGTGAAGTAAATTCTTCATGTCATGCATTCACAGTAGTGGAAGCGCTTGGAACTGGGTCCATCCATAAATATGTTAACTAAGGCCTTGGGGATAACTCTCAGCCTGAGAATGAACCTTCAGTGTCTTGCAAAGACTCTGTGAAGGGCAGAAGGGCAACAAAAGATCAATTTTGACATATGTCATTAGTCACCATGGCAAACACTATCTTATAATGGGGAGGACTGAAAGTAGTCTGGAAAAAACTGGGGAAGCTGCCTATGCAGAGGATTGATATGCTGCAAACGTTGCTAGAAATCAGTCACATACCCATGACAGCGACAGGTTTGCAATCTCATTGGCAAGAGTCTCATTTTAAAATACTTTTGCTACAGTTTTCAGATCAATCTGTATTTCTCAAGTGGTAAGAATCTGTTTGGTGGCCCCAAATCTGTTATCTCCCACAGTTTACTACAGTTTTTGGCCTATATTTATTTTCTCCTGTTTTGACCACTGATTGAAAGGGTCTGTTACCCTTACAATAAATCAAAATGAACAGATTAAAGACAGGTTTATCAGAAGTTATCAAGTTTTGTCAGAAAAGTAGAAATCAATTCAATGTCTTTCTAATTAAGAATGATAAATTATGTCCCTATATTAAGCAACTATATTAACTCCTCATGTTAAGCCACTATTTTGTGTCAGTGCCATAATAAAAAAGTACTTATTTTCCTCCTTTGACAAGTATTCTGTATTTTCAGAAATCACTGAAAGTCAGGTAGACGCTTGCTACTTTGCAACAGCTTTTAAGGAAAGTGAATAGTTAAGTGTCTGTTTTCAAGGAGTTTTAGACTCATCATGTTTTCTCTTGCCCTATATTCACAGCAATAAATTCATTGAAAGAGGACTGTTTTACTGCTAATTCAGTCTTTTTACTGGAGGCAGTAACATTCGTGTGTATCAACTGCTCTATAACCCTATTTACATAAACCAAAAATTCAGATGTGAATAGTACACAAGTACAGTGGTGACCACAGCAGTTGTCCCAGCTTTATCATTTTATAGCAAGACTCTATGCTCTCATTTAGTAGAATTTTTTTCCCCCATCATTTCATACTTACATTTTCTTCTCAAGCCATGCGCTTTAACCACGTGCATAGGCTGGTTATGTTGTTTAGCGTAAAGACTGCTTTCTCAGAGGGTTACAGCCATTAGATCCCCTACTAGCTTGTTAAGTAGCTAGCTTGATTTTCCTAAATGCTCCTTAAGATCCACCCACACCACAAAGAATAATTCCCTTCAAATGAAATCAAATTATATTTAATCAGGACATTTAATTATGCCATGGCAATAGGTATTTTTTGAATGCCACAGATGAGATGGATTAATCAGATGTTCAGGAGGTAGGCGGTTGATATTAATAAGGCAAAATTTGTTTGCACTGTATGTAACAGACAATTCTGAAACTGCCAGCCAGATAAGAAAAGAAGGATTTGTACTGGTACTTTTAATGAGAAGTAGATCAGGAGAAGTTGTGCAGTTGAAACAAAACCTAAAACAATCACTATTTTAAGCCATACAGAAGAGTGCAAAAACAGTTTAAGTTCTTAATTAATACAGAATCACTAGATGCTGACTGACAGCTTCAATATTATCTCACTACAAATGTATCATTAGTTGGGTAATTCAGTTTTCTGAGGAACATTATTAACTATATTAGAATTGCAATGAAGTCGGGAAATCAGATTCCTAAATACACTGAAACCAGTGCCTGTTTTATACACAGTGTCTGGGAGGGAAAAGGGTTAATGAGCACAGCTGCACTTAGGTCAATGCAACACAAATATTTTATGAACCTAGATCAGGATTTTCCTTGGCTTACATCTCAGCTGGAACTGTTTCCAGCTCCACGACAGGGTAAGACCCCAGTATAAAAGCAGTCCCTGCCCTGGAAGCAGCATGCAGCCAGAGCAGGGCAATGGCCTGAGATGCTGCAGGGAGAGTGCAGCAGCATCAGCAGCACTCATGGGTCAAGAGTGTGTGTGTATATAATTATATTCATGTTCTGATTATATAGCCAGATGACTCAAGCACATGTTACTGCTGCTCCTAGGAGCATAGAAAATTTGGACCACACCAGTCAACACAGAAGAAGTAAGTAATGGCTGTCATCACACTGGCTTGTAAGCAAGACACATTGTCACCTTTATGAAAATCTACTTCATTAAGAAGAGCATTAGCGTGACATTTTCATTTAATCCTAATGACTGCATAATTATTAATTACAGTAGCTACAGAAGCAAAATCCCAGGATAGTTGGAATGTCAGTCATGTCATATTCTTCACAGTTGCCAGGTACTTTTGGATTCGTTTACCCAGGAAAAAAGCTAGCCATTATTTTTTAGAAATGGTTATCATGAACGTAGGAGAGTCTTCAGTGACCAGCAGAATTCCTCTGTCAGACTTAAAAGAATCATAAACAACATTTATTTTAAAAAATTTTATAATTAAGATTAGGTATGAGGAAGGAATTCTTTATTGTGTGGTGAGGCACTGGCACAGGTTGCCCAGGGAATCTGTGGCTGCCTCATCCCTGGCAGTGCTCCAGACCAGGCTGAACAGGGAGCAACCAGGTCTAGTGGAAGGTGTCCCTGCCTGTGGCAGGGGTTGGAACTGAATGAGCTTTAGGATCCCTTCCAACACAAAACATTCTGTGATAAAAACCAAAGAAGTCAGAAAAAACAGAGAAGGGGAAAGTTAAGAAGCCTTGATAGGGAAATGTGAAGTCTATAATAAAGGATGAGTGGATTTACAAAGGTTTGTTGTAAAGGTGAGAAAACATGGTTAATAGTAAGAAGCGGGATCCTAGAATGGGGAAATTTAATTACAACACCAATTATACACTCTTTACGGAGTTCTAGAACATGGAAGACGGTATAGCAAAAAGAAGGACAGTGTATGCTTCAATTAAACACAGAATGTAGAATTGGCCCTCTAAATCCATCATTATTTCTAGGAGGAAAGGACAAGTGCAGAGCTGTGCAAATATGCGAACAGAATTTTGGGTGAATGCCCTGCAGATTTGTCTGAGGGTAATATTTTGACAGATGCTGAGTGGGACGACTTCTCCTTATGTTGAACCCAAAGGCAACAACAAAAAAATTAAATAAATTACTTTATGGCATCCAAGAACAATCTAAAAGAAATCTTGATCTGTAGGGCTAGGGGTTATTTTCTCCCTGGTCTGGAGTGAAATATTGGAAAGAACACAGATTAATAATCTGTTTCAGATAAAATTCAGACACTACTTTAGGCAATTCAGGGCAATTCCTTCCAGTGCAAAGACTTAATTCTTTTGCTCTTGTTAGATACTTAACTGCAATGAAAGCATTGATACAACTCTTCATGCAGTTCAAAAGTGCCTACATCTATAAATATGAGCAGGAATATGCTTAGCCTAGCCAAGGATCTGTCCACTGCTTTTAGTGATAAGTGCTCTGAAACGGCGGTCTGCCAGAAGATCAGAAAGTATTCTGTCTCTATGCAAAAACCACCTGAACAGACATCTTGGTGATAAACTATCTCTGAGTCTTTTCAGGTGACTTGAGAAAAACAGGTTTTTGGTGATGACATTTGAAAATGTCTATCACTTAAAGGGTGGGAAAGGAAACATGATAAGGGTTTGTTATTTGCTAGTCAACGCTTGACATCTCACTGTCTTGGAGTAATATTGCTATTCAGTATTTTTCATGAACCTTGTGTAATGTGATAACACCACAATCAGTTGCCAGCAGTCCATGGCTTAAGGACGCTAACCATGACAGGAGCAGAACAGGGAAACATATGAGACTGAGACAAGACTAAGCAGTTCTGGTGGTCACAGCAGAAGACTGGGCAGATCTCATGAGATACACACATCAGAGTAATGAGAAGAACACTGACTATCAGTGAAAGAAAAAACAAACTTGGACAAAAATATGCACAAGATTTCCTCAAGTCCACTGTGACTGGAACACAGTAATCTTTATACCTCTTTCTAGGTCTGCTCTGGAGCAAAACCACTCTTGCATGGTGTCAATGATAGTGCTGCCTAGAACAAAAATACTTATGAAATAAATAGATAATAAAATACTTGTGAAAGAACAGTTCCACCTCTGAACACATCCAGCATAATTTTTTTAAGAGAGTTGTCCTTGAACTTCTAGGATGCAATGAAAGTTGTTTGGCACTTCCTGAATAGATTGTAGGGGGTCAGAAGAATAAAACTATTTACACATGCACATTTCAGTGTGGAAAGCTTGTAAATATGTGCACATTTAAAGCTTTGCTAACTCTGTGTAAATTTAGGGTCAGTTATGAATAAAGTGCTTAGTCACATTCTCAAAAATATAGCTATTTGTAGTA
The DNA here is from genome assembly GCF_037157495.1 of Lathamus discolor. Classification (NCBI taxonomy): domain Eukaryota; kingdom Metazoa; phylum Chordata; class Aves; order Psittaciformes; family Psittacidae; genus Lathamus; species Lathamus discolor. Next base: position 62,594,987 of record NC_088884.1, read on the forward strand.
AAACAAACCTTCTGTTTCTCATTGACTTGAGTTCTGTCCATTGCAAATGGCTGTGTCCAGGAAAAAGAGTAATCTCCATTTATATACATGTAGTTGAGAAGGTAACCTCTGTTTAAGGCTTTATATGTAGTATCTAACGTAAGACAGAAGCATGGCAATATTTGCTCACAACTTTGTTCACTCAAATATCTGTCTGCCCAATGTTGAAGTGTGTGTTTAATTCTTGGAAAGAAGGAATTATTTGAGACTGGGCATAGATTTAGGGTTAGAAGTCATCATGCTTTCCAAGAAAGCATTCTATAACCTATTTGACTGTAGAAAGAAATAATTGGGAAACCAGTCAAGTACTAAAAATCAACTGCTAGAAAGTCTTCTTTTAAGCCTCGTTAGGTATTACTAGTTACTAGGGGCAAAGGCTTTGAATCAAACACCTGGAAGCAAATCAGTCACAATATTCTTGCAGCCTTTGAAGCAAAATGCATAGTCAGAGTGGAAGGCAGGAGGCAAAAATGAACCCTCAGGGAATGAGTTACCTTCTTCCAGTCATCAAAACCTCATAAATTTAGTTCATCCTGGGTGTGCTGGTCTGTACATAGAGTAAGTAAAACACACTGCAGAATCCCCCCACAACTGATCACTACAGATATGATATAGTATTTATGCCATCTCAATTGTAATTTTTTATTTTTCAGATCTTTATTTCTACTCATCTGATGCCACAAATGTTCTTAAACCTGCCATCTCCCGCAGACATTTTTCATTCCCTTTAAAAGAAAGGACTTTCAAGGCTTTTTTTCACTGTAGGGGACAGAGCTGGAATGCAAAGCTTTCTCCTCTGGTAAGAGCAACAGCTAGCATGCACTGGGTTACTCTGAAGTGGCAGACACTTATGTCCTTTAGTAAATATGGAGTTTAATGTTTTAATCAAGAAGCATCTGAAGGAAAAAACATGCTTTTAGTATTTTTCTATTTCCATGGCTTTTCTTTCTAATAAAATGCAATAATCAAAGGTTTCCCATTCGCTAGATATTCAAGTTTCTCCCATGTGAACAGCACAGACACTAGCACTTCAGGTTGCTACTTCCACAGAACCTGCAAGAACTTTGCATTTTTAGGGCTATTCCTATTCTTTCAGATCTGACATAAAGCAGCAAATGGATTCACGAGTGATGAGGTGGGGACAGGCAGACATACATACATGAAGACTGCCCAATTTCATAGGACATACTTATTTTAAGAAGCCTCATGCTTTCATAAATACAGTTCCTCTTTTCAAGTCAAGCAGGAAAACATACTCCCCAATTCCAATGTAAATAAAGTATCTGAAGCTAAGGCTAAAGAAACATCTAATTACATGATATCAAACAACCAACTAGACACCTAACTTACAGCCATTGATAGAAGACTGATAGAAGCATTTGAAAGATCATTAGTTTAAAAACTAGTTAGTTTTCTCCATTTGAAAATTAAAATGTAAGGTAACTCATTTGCCCTGAAATATTAAATGAGGCATACTGGTTTCTCAAGGCTTCCTAAGATAAATATCCTTAGATCTTTACATTTCCAGGATTTGAATATGATACTTAAATCTTTCCATTACCTTTTCCCTGAAGAACTGAGTCCGCTTGTTATTGTGCAGCATGTGAATTAAGCCTCTATTATAACTATTAGATTTCTAACACCATTATTAGACATGCCATCTGTTTGTGAAATAATAACCAATCATATAATGGCATTACGTGAAATGAAATAACGAAATGAGCTTGCTAAATCATTTTATATATGGTAGCTGTTATAAGTCAGGTTTCACTAGTACATTTATACACAGCAGTTTTTAAGGGGTAAAGAATACTTTCTGCAAGGAAAAACCCTTTAATCCTAAGGAAACCCCCTGTACAGCTAAATGAGTAGGAATCCATAAAAATACACTTTCCTGCCTTGCATAACATAGGACAAAGTATTTCAGACAGAATATTTACAGCAATTTTGTTACCTTTAACTGAGTAATTTAACAAGAAATCTTTTCAATGTATTTTACTGTCTACAATCTCCATTACTAATAGCCAGGGTTTTATGAATTTACTCACAGGAGCAGGTGATTTAATGCTATTATATGGTGCAAATCCTTTTTCCAGGATGAAAAGCATGGCCAGGGAATAACAAAATTCCCTTCCTTCTTTCCATTTGTCCTGTCTTGTTCCTGCGGCAATATTAAGTTTCACTTTTCTAAAGTATGTTTGAATACCTCTGGTAACATAAGAAATTAATTAAGATTACATACTTATATATGCTTTAGGAATGATATATTTCCAGTACTTGAACTCTTTTATATTTTCCTGGGGCACACTGGAAAGTCCACTGGAAAAGTAATCCAGAAAGCATGTTGTGATTCAGATACCAGAGAAAGATTTTCTTCTCTATCTACAGAAGCAAGTCTTCAACATGACTAAGACATTTAAAGTTTGATTCTAATAATCTTTCTGGCAGTGAACTGCATTATATTCTACAGGTGATTCCATTGAAGTGAAGTATTACATACTCTGCGTCATAAGAAAGGCTGCTGGGCCTTACCCCTAACTCAAATTTAGAGTAACTTAAGAAAGAGCATGTTAAATATGAGACTTCGAAAAATCACAATAGAGTGCAAGCTAATCAGTTTGGCTTTTTCACTTACAGCATAAGTAATTAGGATAACAGATTTTCAGATGTAACCTTCTGAATGATTTCCAGCTTTAGAGATTATACTGAATGGCTCACATGAAAGGACCATATTAAACATCTGTTACAATATAGATTGGTCAGTCAATGTCAAACAAAATATTGCTCAAGTTTCAAAATGTGGAATTGAAAAAAAAAAAAGTACTGGAATAAACGTTGGAATTTTGCCATAGGTAATAATGTTTCAAGCAGTGCTTGAACATTACGTAGGTAACTGTTTCAAACAGTGTTGAGGTAGTTTGCGGGAACACATTAAAAGCAATGAAGACACTTGAATCTTTCTTTTCAAAGAACATTAAAAAGTTGCAAAATGTAAATAAAAATATTTCTAGAAAGATCTAAATAGTTTGCATTCCTGCATCCTATTGAGAAACTGCATGACAAATCACATTCTCAACCCATTTTCATATAATCAGTAGAAGGGTTAACTCATGAAAGTCATATCCTGTACATTATGTAAGCCAGGTGTAGGTATATTACTGGCTTATTTCAAAAGGAGAATTGGGGTTTTCATATTATCTAAAATTTCCTAAATATCATGTGATATTTAAAAGGTACAAGTGAATCCAAACTGGAACCAGTAAGATTTCTCCTGCTTGTCAGTTACGTGCTTGCTCTGCAGTTTTTGTGAATCCCATTGGACACTTGTTTAAACGTTCAGGTTCTCAAATTCTCTTACAAATGGGCTCTTTCATTTTCAGAACTGCCTGTCTGGAATATCAATTCCAGTTCTTTTTAAGTGAGCATTTGCTCTTTAACAAAATTACTGTATTCAGAAGACAGAAGTTATCCCTCAGTATGAAATTACTACCTTTTGATTAAAAAAATTGCTGATGTATCTCAAAAAACCACCCATCTCCACACAGTCACATTACTTTTTCAGAAGTTCTGTCTGGCAGGTTGAAGAGGACAGATTGTCATATGATATTGCTTCTGAATCTATCCCATGTAATCAGAAAATTATCAAGAATTACTATAATTACACCTCAGAGGTCAGCAGGAGGCATGATGTGCTCCTCTGAGCCTACTTGCAAGGGCTGTAGCAGAAGCAAGGCGATGTGCAAGGAGGCAAAGCACTCGTTTTTATCTCTTCTGTGCAATAACATATCTTGGGAAGGATGAGCCCTTGGGTTGCTGTAGCTCAGAGTAGCATAAAGAAGTCAATCCTTCCCTGGCAGTCACCAAAGGCATCAGTTCATCTCTTTCCTAATAGAAATATGCCAGGCAGGAAGAATACAATTAACTGAAGACAGGCTGGTTTAGTAGGTCCTCCAGGTTCAGACAGAGATGAGCATCTCAGTAGTCATTCCCTAAACTCCTGCTGTAGCCTCCCCCAACCCATGGTTTCCCCCTGCACTGGCTGCCTTGCAGCGTTTTATCTGGTGATAGCATGGCTGGTGCCTTTCCAGTCCTGCTGCAGAGGGGTGGCTCTCAACAGCATTTGAGTGGCTGAGTGCTGGTGGGAGGCACAGCTGGCTCCATATCTGCATCACAGGAGTCATCAGCCTGTACTGCCTGCTTCCAGCTTCCTTTGATTTCGTTACCTCAGACTCAAAAGTAGAACCAGTTTTCCATATGCTGACATTCCACATGGGGAACAAGATCTTCAAGGGGAAGGACTGGTGGCAAAGGCAAAGTGCAATCATAGTACACAAAACATGTGAAGAATGAAGTAATATGGGCTATTCCTCCCACTCCTTGCAAGCTTTCATCAGAACTGCAGCCAGATGAAGGCATTGATCTCAGGCTGCAGTCTTCTTGGAAGCTAGTCCAAAGAACAGGGTATTCATTTACAGAAGAATTAAAGCCTGTTTCAAACCTCAGCACTCTCCAGTCCAAATACTTTTTACTTTTTTTGGCAGCCTTTGCTTCCTAGAGCCACACAACTGAAATAAGCCCAGATATTTTTCGCTGATGATGATGCAGAGGGAGACACTCATTGCAGATATTATCATGCAGTTTTACCATCTACTGAAATATAATTTACCACAGGTATGGGTGTACAAGGAAGCGAATAAAATGGACATCCACTGGTTAACCACATAATGAATGAGGAAAGGATGAAGCCATGACTGAAAGTGCTACAGCAAAAAAGCACTATTTTACCCTTCCACTTAATAGAAAATTCAGTCAATGACAACTAATCATTCAGCATCATGCTTTATTGTTTACAACTGTGAACACAGGAGCTTTCAAAGTACTATCCTAAATATCAAGCATCCCCTATATGCCTTTTAGTCCATCTAACATTATAGAATCATAGAATGGTATGGGTTGGAAGGGACCTTAAAGCTTATTCCTTTCCACCCCACTGCCATGAGCAGGGACACCTTCCACTAGACCAGGTTGCTCCAAGCCCTGTTTCACCTGGCCTTGAGCACTGCCAGGAATGGGGCAGCCACAGCTTCTCTGGACAGTGCCAGCCAGCACCTCAACACCATCACAGGGAAGATCTTCCTAATGCCTAATCTAAATCTCCCTTCTGTCAGTTTAAAGCCATTCCCTTTGTCCTGTCACCACATGCCCTTGTCAAAAGCCTCTCTCCAGCTTTTTTGTCAGCCCCTTTAGGTACTCATGGCTCTTTTAAGGTCTCCCCTGAGCCTTCTTTCTCTTCTGTAGGCTAAACAATCCCACGCCTTTCAGCCTGTCCTCATACAGGAGGTGTTCCAGTACTCAAACACCTTCATGGCCATTTTCTGAACCTGCTCCAACAGGTCCATGATGTCTGACAACTACTTTTCAGTTATCCAATTTCAAAGGACAAGCATCACATAGATAGTTAAATGGGTGCATTCTTGTAAGTGTAACATCAAAAAATGCAGAATGTACAGCAACAAGATTGCTGCAGCAGTAAATAGGCAGCACAGCTATCTAGACTCCAACATTCTTTTTGATCCACCCCCCTCTTACTCTTACACAACATTGAGTCAGCTCTACTGAATGAAAGAGTTCACTTACTATTTATAGAAAGAACATCCCAAAATTTTATGAGTTTCAGGTTTAATATTCAGGTTTTAAAAACCACAAAATATTTTAATTCCTAAATCTCTAGGACTAACTCTCCTAAATCTTCACAAAGTGTTCCTGATGATATCCCATTTATAGTATTTTCTGTTACTAACATCTTGAAAGAGAACAATATTTGCAATACACTTTCTGCATGTTTTTGTCTTTGTACTACTCAACCATCTGCATTCGCAATCTAGATATTTTATCTCTCAAATTCTTTTATCATGTCTTATGGTTTATTCAGATGGGCAAATGATGACATTTCATCTCAGAAGCTCAGTTCTGTTTCGTGAGACCTAGCAAAGCATTGTACCTACATATAGTTTTAAATAATTATTAGAAAGATTCACCAGTTCATGGCATCGTTAGATCATTACTTCTTAAAGCAACTTATGGCAATAAGATGTTCCACATTAGCAAATGCAAGTCAAAAGAAAACAAAACACAGAATGAGAAAGAGCTTAAAGCTACATATTTCCCAGACTGAAGATTGGAAGATCTCCAATAGAATCTTGATTTAATTCAAGTGTGAGAGACTGCACAACTTGGGTTACTATTTCTTTCACAGAAAGTAAAGCCTTCAGCCTGACCTTGGAAAAAATATCTGAAGAGGCTTTTGTCCTCTAGAATATAAATAAGGTCTTAAGAGTTGTGATTATTTTTCTTATTAGTCAGTCCCGCATTTAACAACAATCAACAAAGCCGTAACTTTCCCTTTGATGCTTTGGAGTGAGAAGAGTAATGATACCAACAATAATTTGATCTTGTACTTGTCAACATTTGTCTTTGTGTGGTTTGAATTTGCCTTCAGCACACTCTAAGATGAGATCCAAAGAGTCACTGCTAGCAGCTGTAGAATTCAAACAATGTATGGATTTCTGAAAGCTCTTCCTCGTGCCAGTAAGTAAGTATTTTTTTCAAAGAAGCATACAGCTATTCACTTGGAATATCTGCCAGATTTCAAGGGGAGAAATTGGACTGTAGGTTTTAATACCTTGAACATCAGGAAAGATTATAAATAAGTGTCCATCAGAGCTAAAGTCTTTTTTAAGAAGCCACCCTAATTTAATAAGCCAGACATTAGTTTCTCAAAAAAGACTTCACAAAATAAGTTGTAATGGCACACTTCAAGCTAGAATTGTCTACAGTAAGGCCATATAAAAAAACATTCAAAAACAGTAATTTACCCACTGTCAGCATGTATGAGTCCTCCACAGCTTGATTAGCATTTGCCTTTACTATGTCTTCAACTGTCTTTGCTGAAGTCCTTATCCTGCAAAGTCTTGCAAGCCAATCTCATTCAAAGAGAAGAAATACAAAGAAATACTGGGTGCTTCAGATGTGTTGCCCTTTTAAGCCTGAAAGGCCTCTCAGTATCACACTGAGGCTGCATCAGGACCCAGAGCTTACCACTTGCTTTGAAAGAATAGCACATCTTAGGTTCAAACATTAAGTGCCTCCAGTTCCTCTAGCAATTTCAATTCCTAGGTCTTATCCACATAAGGGACAGCAATAGCAACAGGTTCCTTGTTTCCTGAAGGAGCTGAGAACAAACAGTGCACCACTCTTGTATCCAAAGGGCAAACCCAGGAGCTTCCAGAGATGAGATACTGAGCATGCTGCTCCAGGAGCACCAAGCAGCAGTTTAAGAAAAGCCCTGGAGACAGACAGCCCTGTGGTACCACTTAAACTTAGGGGAGGGCCAGGGCTGGGCTGAAATACCTCCAGGGGCAGGGGTGTGAATGGGGGTTCCAGCTGGGGATGCTTGGCCTATTAGTGATCTCAGGATCTGCACTTGGTGCTAAAGCCTCATAGGATGAGGAAGGTACACTTTTAATTCCATGTACTGCATAAGCTTGATGAAGTGATTTGTTCTATTTTAGTTTTTTTTAAGTTTTGGATCATTCTTTACAGTGCTTCACAGTGTGGTCTTTCCTGTGTCCTTTGGGTCTCCTCTGGCCCATTCAGGAGTCAACCACAATAGATAAACTATATTTCCCCTGGGTTGCTCATCAGCCTTAAGTGTGTAGAAGCTACAGCAAGAAGAGTGAAATACAAAGTGCACCTGTAAGGTGAATTTGGTGTCCTAGCCCTCATTCTGCCAGGCAAGCAGTGTCTCACCAAGGCTTCAAGGCAATCCCATGCATTCGTTTTTGCCCCTTCCAAGATTTTTCGGGACTTTTCTGACCATTCTCTTCTGGAAAGTGGTTTGACCCCTACATAGCAGAGCCACTGTGGAGTCTTGATAGGTGTAAGGCAGTTCAAAATAGAAGATACTACTTTAGTTGTTGTTACTTCTTAATTTATCATTAGTCTTTAGAAAAACTTCATGCTCCTGTGGATTAAGTAGAAGCATTCTTTGCTTTTGGCAAAATGTACAAGGAAATTCCCTTCCAAACTTTCCACAGGTCTAAGTGTCCCTCTTAAAACTGTCAGTAACTGAATTTTATTGCACAGCAGTAATGCTCTTAATCTCCCTCAATTTATAGCATTGTAATTAAACTTCGTGAAAGATCCCAAAACATGGCAAATGTGAACTTCTTGAATTTAAGTGGAATAAATGATGGATATATTTACATAAAACCTCTAAACTTCTGAATTATCTGAAGTAAGACGCTTTCTGTCTGTATAATCTTTGGGGTTTTTTTTGCTTCTTTTTTGGTAGTGGCTGTTTGTGTAGCAGTGTTAACTGAGACTTGATCATTCTTCTGATTTTAATTACTCTTGACATATTTTGTTTAAAATTCCACAGTGCTGTTGTAAGACAGTTTTACTGTAGACACTGCTTAGTGATATTTTTCCCTGATGGAAACATCACAGTTAGGGGTCTATTGAGGTCAAATATTTCCTGCTGCAGTTCTAGAAGTTCAGGAACTTCCCACCACATTTATTAGTATTTTGTTTTCAGATAGACTTCCCACACAAAAAAGAAAGTACAGTCCTTAAAAATTAACTCATGATATGTCATCGAACAAATCTTGAGGGATAATTTAAAGAGGAAAACTGGCAGTTTCATTTTACTTTTCTTCCTTGTTAGCAGAAGGCGTAATCGTTTTAGGTTAGTTTATTTCCATACTCCAGTTTCCTCTCCAGCTTCAGAGGTCTGTAGAGTAAATTAGCATGCAGCTGGAAGAGGTGATGTGAGTTACTGAATCAAGTATCATATTACAAATAATCCCATCATATATCTTGCATCCACTTTTACGTGGTGAGGTGTATTTAAGTGCGGATGCAAGAGTGCACAGAGGGATAGTTTTGTGTAGGCTTTGCAATATGAAATCTTTCAAGTTTCTCAGTATTTTCAACAGTCTTAAGAGCACCTGGGATCATTCATTTCATCTTGAGGTCCTATGAGGATACTTTATAGTATTTATAATACAGAAAGAACTTTGACTTTTGTTAAAGGAGCTCTTTGCTCCTCTGCTTTCCAAAGCAATTCTACTTTCATTACATTGGACATTCTGCATTTATATATATCTCACCACAGCCATGAAAGCCATTATCATAGCGCCTTGATAATGTTCCTAGATTTGGTTTAGTTTAGCTTTCCAACAAAAATATAAAAAGTAGAGTCAAAAGAAATACAGTAGCTTTTAAGAGTTGTATGTCTACTGTCTTATCTATTCAGCGCATATCTGTACCACTCATTGATGGTAAGGATCTGAAACAAACAACAGAAAAGACTGAAGATGTCCTAATAACTGTAAGAAACATTAAAAATATTTTTGTATTCCTGCCATGCAGAGATTACATTTTTTTTTCCTATTTGTTTGCTGTTGTGTGTGTGGGGTTTTTTTGTTTGGTTGGTTTTGTTGTTCTTTTCTTTCTTTTTTCCAAGTTTCTCTTTTTTTTGCATATTACTTACCTAGTTTGTGCAAAAATATTTGATCTGGTCATGTTGGATTTATCATATTTATGTTTGGTTTACTTTTGATTTCTTTGTTCTTATGGTTTCGTGGAGAGACTCAGGAGTGTGCCACTCCAGTTCTATGAGCACAGCTGTTTTTTTTCCATGAACTTTCCTCTGGACAGAACATCATTTAAGTGGGTAAAGCTCTGATTGCCAGAAAAGTGATTTTATTGCTAATAATGTAATTTTTTATAATTGAACAAGTAGTCTTGAACTGAAAATAGTGCACTAGTGAGATCACATCAGTGTTGTTTCCTGAGGAGTTTATAGACTGAGTGGGAGAATTCTTGTTTTAATCCTGTTCTTTCTTCCTTCTTTAGGCACATTGCAAAATAGTTTAGTGATGTAAACAGATTTTCTGCTATCGTGACCTAAAGCCTAGTTAAGTCAGTATTTGGATTTATTTCAATGGGTTTGGGATCAGGCTATGGTAAAGAAACCTCTGACAGATTGAGGATTATTTCTGCCATGTTTATATTGTTTACCATGTAGCATAATCCTCTGGGCTACACAGCAAGAGAAAATAGGAAGTATAATACATGTTTGCATTTACCATCTGCACTAGCTTTGTGACTTACTTAAAATTTGTTTACTGGGAAGTTGTACAGATTGGAAGTGTCTTTCCTTCTGCAGACTGCGATGACAGTATCTATTTTATCCTACTGCTGCATTATGTATTTGGTTTATGTATTCATATATTGAAGCAAAGGATGCTCAGAATCAAGTGCATTTTATGCTGTTAATTTTATGCACAGGACTACTCAGAGCTAAGTGCAGGATAAAAGCATCTACATTGCAAGTTCCCTTGTTTTGGAAGTGGAAAAGAACCTAACTTTCTCATTCTCATTCCATAAGAAATACTGCAGTATCAGAATTGGAAATCAAAGGGTATAAAGTCTGTAGATGTCAATTGAAAAAAGTATATGTTACTTATTTAAAGACTTATGTATGCTACTGTTCTATGTTTAGGTAAGCAACTGTTTACCTTTAAAAAATCAGGTAAGTACTCTGTCAAAGACTAAAGGAAAATTACCAAAGGCATTATTTTTAGAGTTTATTTTGACTTTTAATTTTGCCACCTTTCTTCTTTTTTTTTTTTTTTTTTTTCCCCTTTAATGTGCACAAGTGTGTCTGGAATGTTATATTTCTTTGCAGGTAGTTTTGCAAGTAGCTAACCAGGTATACTTTTCAATATTGTTTCATATTTATATGCTGTCTGCCCTCCCAAAAGATCCCAGACCTGTTTTGCAAACAGCAAAAGTGAACTGCATTGTCCCAGTATAAAATTGGCAGAGATAAAGCAGAAAGTGTAGTGCACAGCTGGGAAAGGAAGTAACAATTAATGCCATTTAGAAAAACACTGAGTCTTATAAAATGTTCTGCTGGATTGGAGACATTCTGCAGGTAGTCAAGAGACGGCAAAAACAGTTGCCAGATCCAGTCTTGTGTTATTTAATAAAGTACATAACTAGTCTCAAAAGCAGGTTTGAGGATGCACTGGAGGACTTGGGGATGGCAACTGGGAGCCTTGCTGCAGGAGGAAAGGTGTTAGGTTACTGGTTCCTGGGTTCAGAATACAGAGTGATGTGCTAAATTCTCTGTGTAATAACATATAGTGAGTCCTGCACAGTATACACAACAGCCTCGGTATCTCACAGAGAGAAAGTTGAACCAGTTTGATAGAAAATGCTGGAAAAAGAGGATAGCTAAAACCTCTCCTCATCTTGGGTATTTACCCGTAATTCTAACTTACACGCCTTTGGGAATTCTAGTTACAGTATAAAACAGCTTCATATCAGGAGTCACCTCTCTGGACTCTGAGAACTAACTCACTGTTTTCTTTGGAAAGGCTCTGGTGAGGTAGGGTCCACCTCCCACCCCACAGGAGAGTGCCATAGTGAGATGCAGCTTAGATTGTCTTGCAGGAGATGGGGAGCATTCTTTGTCCTTCAGCTTGAAAGTAGAAGACACTAGCTTCAGATTTGTGGGATAGAAGATGAAGGGAACCGTGGCTAAAGGCACACATCTGGAGGAGGAAAAGGACAGAGTCTGCTCTTTGCTTCCAAGATTATTTTATGCCTTTTTCAGTAGAAAAAAAAAGAAAGACCTCAGCTATAGGGATCCATATTTCTGGGTAGATAGATAGATCCTATCTCATAATTTTTTCATTTTATAGTCTGTCACTGAGAATGATATTCTTTTCCCTGTATCTTCATCCAGTTGAAAGGCAAGTCCCTCAGCCAAGCTGGTCATTTAGGATCTGTCTAAAACTGTTTGAGCTCCCTCAGTAAAGAGAAATGCCCAGGAGAGCTGTATTTCACTTACCTTAGGCAAAAAAAATCTCTGCATGCCCTTCTGTTACCTCTACAAAGGAGACATCTGTCAGGACCCCTGTGCCAGCTGATGGATCCCCTCTCTGGACAGCAGAGGAATCTCAGCTAATTCTCTGTGCTTTCATTTTACAAGTTATCTTTTTAGTTTTCTGCTTTTCAGAATGTATTACAAAACAATTTCCTAGCAGCATGACGTCTTTGTGGGACGTACGGTGATCTTCAGCAGTTTCCTTCCGCATTCAAAAGAGGCTGATGTGTAGCTGCTGGATCTGAAACTAGACCTAGGTAATGGTATTCTGTATAAAAGTCTGTTTTCTTATGGCTCATTTGTCTGTTCACATTTGGGTAAGCAAGTTTTATTTTCAGCTTAGGTTATGCAAAAATATTGTGATGAGAAATGCAATTTTGAAACAAAGACTTCACACCAGCAGCATTTCGACATTAGAAGTCCTCTTTGAATCTCATTTTTCCTTAAGTATACTCAAGTGATTTGAATAATTAAAACGCTTAGCTTAACTGAAATTCTACATACAAGAAGTCTTGAAGAAATTCGGTCAATCCAGTTGGTGAATAGAAACAACATCTTGTAAGTGACTTAGCCTATCTTATGGTGAAAATTATAATTTGGATAAATATACTAACCCATTATTTAAGTTAAACTGCATCCTTTGGATAATCATTGATCAATATAAAAATCACAGCTTTCTGCCGAAACAAAAAGGTTGATTTCGTCAGACAGTTACAATTGGACAACATGATCAGCTTTGAAAAGCTACATCTGCATGCTCTGTTAAATATGTTGTTATGTCTAAACTCCTTACTGACTGACTGCAATATTTGGCTGCACTTCTAAACATAGCACTATATAGCCAATATGTTTCTACTGCCCTGGAAAATTCTTCTAAAAGAAGGCAGTTGCTAAAAGTGAAAATAAAAAAAAATAATAAAAAAATCTCTGAACAACAAATCAATGACACTATAACTGTTAGTGTTAACAGTGAAAGGATTACAAAAGAGAGTTTAGTGTAATAATAATAATATGAACTGCAGTAGTAAGAGATTGCTATTTGCTTATGCAATTCCAATACTTATGTTTGCATACAATACTTTAACAATGTAAAATTCTCTGAGACGAGATGACAATTTAGTGATGATTTATCTGGTTCCTGGATACACAGTTATCAATAGACAGTTGTAAAAGCTTAACTAGTATATGTTTAAACAGAAGTCACAATAGTATCCTCAATTACATTTTATGAGTTCTAAATCATACTAACATTTTTCAGAAGACTGAGAATTTTAAGTTGATTTACTATGACAAGAAGAAGTTGGGTAAATATTTAATTTAGTGGATATAAACCTAATTGGCCTTCCTCTGATGGACAAGGTAGCCTCTGGGATGCCTTTCACTCCTAAAATGGTGTTCTATGGGAATTACATGTAGCTACTTTCTATCTGTAATGTTTAGCTCCATATGTGAATCCAGACCTGGAGGTAATCCAGTGGTTTAAAGATTTTCAGATATGTTAGGCAAAGTACCATCTCTGATAAAGACAGGTTGTTCCATGTTACAGACTGAATTTAAGTAGCTCTGATTTGGCCTTCCCATCAGTAGACTTAGTTTCAGTATTAAAAAAGAAAATGTGTATTAAGTTGGTTAAAATTGGCTTGAATTAGCTTACATTTGAAGTTCTCTGTTTTACTTACTATAATGAACTGATCAAAGGTACATATTGCTTTGAATTGTACCCATGAAATATGAGTCTCCATCTGGAAAGTTTAGAATCAGCCAAAATATGTGTGGTTGCATGCATCTTTGACTTCAGTTCAAAGCAAAAAGGCCTTTAAGAAAAGGCTGGGTGATTTCTGACATGAATTGGTAAGCTTCAGCTATAAAATGTACTGTAAAGAAATCTAGGTCTCAAAGCCATCATTCAACCGCTAGGTCCACTGAATTGAGTAAAAGTAGTTGTATGGAGAGTGCTTGCAGAGAGTAAGGATGGCAGAATGACGATCCCCAGCCTCATGTATTCATTTATTGGATATAAAACCGCACACTGCATGCATATGATAAATGAGTTGGAACTAATTAACAGGTGCCTAAATCTTCATCCAGGCATTGTGTCCATGTATCTATTCCAGAGAGACCAGTTACCCAACTAGCTAACCTCGAGATTGCTAAAACACCTTACTTGTTAGAAAGTAAGATTTGGGGTAATTTTTTAATTAATAAACTCAAAAGGCTACAGCACAGGTAAGTATTACCATAAGACATGCTGTAATTATCTTTCAAAGGAGAGTGGTAACTTATTTGAAGTAAACTGAGCAGAATGTCAGAGTGTTGTGGAAGCAGCAGCCGTCCATGGGTTGAATGGATTCCCAGAACAACTATGATTCCAGCACATCAGCCTGAGATTTAACTGGAGGTGGTTAGCCGGCCCACCACAATCCCTAACTGAGCTCATTGACCTCTTGGCACCTTGCCTAATTATGCTTTTGGTAACAAGCTGTAGATATAATTAGAAGTGTTAAGTGTAATCTAAAGAGATAGTAGGTTTGTTTCACATCCTCTAATAAATGTGAAAATAATCAGATTCAGGATGCTGTCGTGTACCATGCTGTGTGGCTGATTTCAAAAGCACTGCATCACAGGAAAGTTGTATTGTCTGACTGACTCTGGAAAACTCTATTCAGTCCCCAGGCGCTTGGAAATATAATTTCCTTTTTTTGTATGAGAAATTTTAGCAATAACTGTGGTGAATTTTCACCCATTTGGGGAATTATACCATTTTTACTTGGTGAAGAAATATGGGTGCCTTAGTATCTTAGAGGAAAATAATAGTAGGCTACAAAGAATGTGAGCAGCTTTAAGCATTCTGATGTTATGAAAAAGGGAGTCTAATCAATTAATATTTATTGATTCTTCAAACATGTCACACCAACTATCTGTCTAAGTCCTTATGGACTCACCCTTGGTTTTGCTATTGCACGTGACCAGTTTGAGACAGTGCTACGCTTCATTACTAAGCTGGGCAGCTTTGATATTCAAACAAATCTGCAGCTTAGGCACTTATTACTTACATGTACAGAGTGGGTATGAGCTGCCACTTCTCCTGGGGGAAGGAGAGTGGCAAGAGAAACTGCACTTTTAGTTTTTACAAAGCTAGCATGTTTAGATCTGCTCATGATAGCTTCTGAGATCTTTTTGTCTCCTTGATTATAGTGGGTCTGACTATGAAAATATCTGTGAAATTGCCCCCTGAAATTTGAAGTTAATGATTGTTTTTGGAGCAGGGGCTGGGAGGGGTCCTGTAATTTAAAAAAAAAAAGGGTTAAAAAAAAGAGGAAGAATGAAAAATTTACTAAAATCAAATATCCGCAGCCATTAATACCCTACTCCTAAAGTCAGAGTGACTTGTCCAGGGACTGTGACAATTTGCAGTTAGAGTATCCAGCCCCTGATCAGCTGAATTACACTGATAGAAACTGCCTAGATACCAATATGTAATAAGCCTTTTCAGCATAGAGATGGAGCCAGAAATGACAGCTTTCAAATGCTTATAGCATCATTATCTGTGCCAAGAAATAATCCTGGGAAAAAAAGCACATGAATGCCTACCAGAGGAATTTGAAAGCTAAAGAATTGAAAAGCAATTTTTGCATTGCTAAATTCTACAGAAAGATGCTTTACCATGCATTCTGCAACTATGTATGACCTGCACACATTGCATATGCAGTAGATACACTGGTCACAAGCAAATCTCCTCACTATCATGTTTTCTGCTGTATCAATAAAAAAAGATGTGAAGAACAGACAGGCTACTATAAACAAGTATTCTCCCGTGGAGTGTAAGAATGAATTATTTGGTGGAAAATTACAATAGGATCTATCCTCTAATATAAATTACTACCTAAATATATGTTTGTCCTGTTTAGGTCATTTAGTCCCATTCCATTTTTATATGTTTTAATAGTCTCTGAGTGTCTCTAACAGAAAGTGATTGCATGGCATGATAAAATTAAGGACAGCAAACCTGCTGTGCCTTGTAGCATCTTACATATGATATTACGGAATCCATCCACCTCAGAAATGAATTATTTATGATCATTTGCACTTCCTGTCTTTGTCACAATATTCAAAAAGATTCATAAACCAGACAGATGTGTCAGGGTGCCTTCATTATTTTTGGTACTGAACAGCAATAGAGCCCAGCTGTCAGAAAGCCTGCACCTTTCTTCTTGAACTGTCCCATCAAACTAGAAGCTTACTACGGTGTGCCTCTGCATCATAACAGAGCCCAGGTGTTTATCAGCCAGAGCTCAATATCAGGGAAAGACTTAGTGGTGTGGGATGGTGGTCCAATACCAAGGCACATGGCAGGGAGAGAGCCTTTGTATCCACAATACCAGTGGCATTTCTCTGTCTGGAAGAGCTTTGGGCTGGTTTTAATTGTTTGAAGTCATGGTATGGTGAGGTGGGGGGTCAAGAAGGGGAGTAATAAGTGCCTTGATGGTAGGCTGCAGCCCTGGCCTCATGTGTGGGACCTGCCACAGGCATACAGGTTGCTGCAGTTGGCCCCAGGGATCCTTGATATTCAACAACACTGGATTTCTGGTGTAGCGCTGAAGGCAGAGCCATACCACTATGATCACATGCAAAGTTTTGCACATGCAAAATTGCTCCCACATCTGTTGGAGCTCTTTCTGGGACTGTACAGGGATGGATCCTGCAGCAGTGGCAATATCGATGGCAGTGGGAAAATGAGAACTTGCAGTAGCAAAGAATATGCAAAACCACTCTGAAATCAATAACCATGCATTAGCTCTTCTAATGATATTTTCAGCTTGCATGGTCTTGCAATTTCTTATTTTCTCAGGACATCCGCATTATTACTCTTATCTCCAGAGAGGGGGTTAGCTAGCAAACTTCTACAATTTAAACCTTGCACTCAGCAAATCTTTAAGATCATTTTGATGGTGAATTATGTGCACAGGTTCCCTTTTATTTTTGAGTTGCTGGCTTCTGTGGGAATGCACAGCATTTTATTAAGAGATTAATGTCTTGGGACACTGTGTATGAGAACTCAAACTGGCAGATATTTAAATAAGTTAAGAGAAAAATAGGTTCAAAAATGCTGTGATAAAATACCCCTGCATTGCATATATTGATTTTATTTTGTTGGACTTTTTCTGGCCTGAATTCCAGAAGAATTCTGCTCCTCAAGTTACATTAGCCCTCCAGAGCTCCATGCTGTGGACCTCCATGTATACTTTTCCATTCACAGATCTCTTGTGATGGTGATCCAAAGAGCAATCACGAAACCAGTGGTTTGCTGAGATCACCCATCCCAGTTCTAGAAATCCTAACAGAGCTAAATATAGGATGAGCATTCATGCAAGAAAACCAAACCAGCAATATTTCCTGCTCTCCCTATCAATTATGCTATGAATTTCTGGATGCCTCCCACAGACATTTTGTAGTGACTCCCAATTTCTTATTCTTACCCAAATAAGACTCCCAAAGTCTTATTCTTACCTGGCAGAGCCAAGAAATAAATGCCCATAAATAGATAATATATATATTTATAAAAGGGTCTTTATCAAGATTAAGGAGCTGGTTGAGTGTATTAGAAGTTGCCTCACCATATCACTTCAGTAAAGCTGATGTCATTCTATTTTAATACTTGGGCTGAAATCTGACACTTGCTGTCTTGGAAGGGAAGATTTATTTTGTTTGCTTTTGTTACTGATGGCAATAGGTAATTTGGAAGCAGAGAGACTGCCATTCAGAATCAGCATATCAACCTACAGACAGATAGATGATAACATGTAGAAAACATCTCAGAGAGACTATGAGTGACTGGGATGCTCTCAGTCATTCTGCTATATGGAGGTTGCCATAAACTTTTAAGGACTTGTGCTTTTTCCAAGGCTTTAAAACCCCCAAATCTCTGCTATCAAAATTTCCAACATTTGTTTAACCTATGTCACTATCAGTTCCCCTTGCTAGGTTCAACTTTGCAATATACTCTTTTATGAAGTTTGAATTTCCTGCTTTCCATTTTCATCGTCATAAATTTTATAATCACAGGAAAAGTAGAAGTTTCTCACATACTTCTTTACCTACGACCCCTTACTTGAACTATTTCTATTATTGTGCGCCAGCATTGTTAGACTTCTTTAAGAGAAACAATCCCAAATGTTTTAGAGTCATTAAAGGTTTTTTCCGTGCTGTTGACCACTCTTCTCTCAACATCTTACATGTTTAATCTGCAACATCTGTTCTAAAATGACCTGGTGATTATTCTACTAATCTTTTTTAGCTGAAGCCTCACTCTGAATGCTGATATTATTTTTTCCCAGTGTAATTCATAATCTGATCTACTTGCTAAATTACTTCACATTTGAAGTGATATGTTCATATATATGTAAGAAAAGGCTTCTTCTGTGTCATTAACCACAGCAGCATAATTATTATCAGGTCCCTTTCTGAACCTGGACCTTAAGCAAATAAATATTTCCCTCTGGCACTGAACTTTGTTGCTTCTCATGTAATAACCTGCCATCACCAGCAAGTAGTCTTACTTCACTGCTCACCTTCCACTCAGATTATTAGTAAATATATTAAGGATTTAATCTAATGCAGAGCCTTGTAGTGCTTTTAAGTAAACCTAAACATAAGCCGCTACTCAATTTCCTACCAGGCTTCTGATTCATCACAGTGCTGTGTTCTGTATACCTCAAGGCTACCTGGATGGGTTTTAAAGCTCCCAGGGGACACTGAATGATATCAGGAGCCCAGAAGACCTGAGAGAGGATATTCAGAAGGCAACCCTGCGAAGAGTCTTGCTACTGGAGCTCTTATTTAAAATAAATAAAAAATAAGCAAGCATAGCATGTGAATGGCAAAAATGGAGAAAAATAATTCAAGAATGCAGAATTGTGCCTAAGATATACACTGTGCAAGGCAGTTCAAAAATTAAAAGCAACACCTAATTTAGTGGACCACAATTTTCTATCAGTACCTTTTTTTCCAGCAGAAAAACGATATAGTAATTTTCATTATTTCTGTTAAACGATAATTATTATTTTTTCTCAAAAATTATGCCAGGGAGAGCCTAGATATCCCCTTTGAGTAGGTCAGCATTAAACTGAAGAGATCATTGTTTCAGCTGCCTCCTGTTTTGGAGCAAACAAAATGTCAAAATATTAAAATTTCCTGAGGCTCCAAGTTTTAATTTCACTCTTTTCTTACAGGAAGCAGCTATATGCAGTCAAACAGATGTCTGCAGGCATCTGTGGTATGATCCCGTGGTGATTAGAAGGTCACATTTTTCTCATGTTTCCAAGGCAGAATATCCAAGTCTTTCATACGTCCGCACAGCTCCAAGAGCTCCTGGTTTAACCTGTAGATTATTTTGTGTCTACTATTCCATTTGGAAGAATGGATAATTCATTGCACTGCTTATATGTGAAGGAACTTTTTGGCCAAGCATCTGCACTTGAGGAGGAAACAGTCTTTTCATAGAATCATAGAATGGTTAGGGTTGGAAAGGACCTCAAGATCATCTAGTTCCAACCCCCTGCCATAGGCAGGGACACCTCTCATTAAACCATCCCACACAAGGCTTCATCCAACCTGGCCTTGAACACCGCCAGGGATGGAGCACTCACAACCTCCCTGGGCAACCCATTCCAGTGTCTCACCACCCTAACAGGAAAGAATTTCCTCCTTATATCCAATTTAAACTTCCCCTGTTTAAGTTTTAACCCGTTACCCCTTGTCCTGTCACTATATGTAGGGGATACGTTCAGGGGATGCATTGGAAAGATACAGTACAGCACACAGTGAGGAGCAGGCTGCGGCCTTGAGGATTTGGTGCCAAAAATATTGCAGTTTGTACAACAAGGTCAGTTCAAGGCTGAATTTAAGTGCTTTCTAAATGGAGACCATTTAAACAAAGCTGCTATGAAGCCCCACATTTCAGAACAGAAACAAAAAATTAGTAGATGAAGACCATTAGGTTTTCAACGCTTTGCAGTAAAGCTTGTGGGCTTTTTAGATAGAATACTTTACCAAATTTTAAGAGACTGGACCATACATAACGCGTTAAATTGAAATGGACAGGGAGATCTGCTGTCTTTACCTCCTCTGAATTAGAACTAATATTAATGATTGCAATAAATTACCTCTCAGTAAGTAGCTTTATTTCTGTTACCCTATGAACTGAAAAGCCAGACTCTTTTCTTGAGTAACCACAGAGCTTGTTTGTGCGTTTGCTGAGGGAATGGCAGGTCAGGGTGAAGCGCTGCATGACCTATTTCCCATCTAGCCCTGAAGTCTGTGATGAAAAGTTGAAAATCTTCAGAGAAATACTATTTCTTTTAGACAGCAGTTTATGAGGCCAAGGCTTAGCTAGGAGCCAGCAGCTACCCACACATCTAGCGATGGTGCTTTTCTTCCTAGTGCTGGTGTTGCTATATGACACTGACTGTGAGAGGCAGGAGCCCATTCCCATCCTGAGAAAACTCTGCAGTGAGCAGAGTATGGAAAATGCCTTCTTCTCCTGCATCTGGCTTCCTAACCTGAACTTCTTGCGGAGTGCTCCAGGGACTGAGCTACAAGGACTGTGCTTCACTGGGGTTGGGGCTGATGATGCCCTGTAGGGGTGATTTTCCTTCTTGCAAACTCAAGCTAGTAAAGAAGGGGTTAAGTCCATGTTTTATTTTGTTTTCTTAAAATGTAGCATATTTCAGCTTACCAGATTTCAATTTTTGATAGTGAAGTGCTTTTTCGAAATGCTTACTGTGGTGGCCTCCTGTCCTGCAGGAGAATGTGGCAGAAATGTAAACACTGAAGTATCTGATAATCTTCTGTCAGGGAATGTGTATTCTCTGGGACTCCATTGGCTTGGGTGGGATGGAGTTGACTGTGCCCACATGCTGTTCTGCCTGCAGCCCAAGCCGTAGCAGCAACAGTAAGCTTAAGGAAGGGAATCTGAGGAAAGCCACAGCAAGAAGTTTTCTAAGGCGTTCCAATTGTTTTCCTTATGCCAACTATCCCATACCCAAATTGGATGCAGATGTACAGTGTTTTCCAATATAAGGAGCTGAAAAAGGTGCATATCAAAATGGTCTTGATACTGAGATACTTGTACTTCAGTAAGGTTGCAACTCCTTCAGATGGGATTTCGAGAGCTTGATAGCAAGCACTATATACAGTCATGTTAAATGGGATTTTCAGCTAAGCAGACAAAAATAAAACTAAAAGAAAGATAAAAAATCAGGAAAAGAATATGCCTAGATTTTCAGAAAGCCTGTAGGAATGTGAGGGGGAAACCTGGGCTGCCCAGACTGGAGACAAAGGGACCTTATTTGGGGGGATGCTGATTTTCAACGTTTCCCAGAAAATCAAGGTCTGTTAAATGGTCTCAAATTGGGCAACCCCATCTGGAGGAAGCTGAAATCATTTGTTACTTCTGACAGCCTTGCCCTAAGTAATTTTTCTCATGGAAATACAAAACCCATTGCAATATTCAGGAACCGAACTTTAATCCTCTGAGTGTGCAGCCAGTTTCTTAACCACGGGCTATCCTTCATCCCTGCCATAAAGCAGTTCAGTGCAGGAAATCAAACAAAGTCTAGTTAATTTTTTTCCTTTAATTCCTGAGTGCCGAAAGTGTTGCTGTACAGCTGCATAAAACTAAAATTTGATCCTTGGCTGCCTTTTTCCTGTAACCACAGAACCACAAGATTGAAGACTTGCTCCTGAAGTCAGCCACAACATGGCTAGCTACCAAAGGAAACTAAAGAGTGTGAAAATATAACAATGCTTTAAATAGATTGTGCTTGCATTTTCAGGTTGGCACTCTATAATTGTCCTGGTAAGAAGTCATACTATCCTGGAGCACCACTGCTTTCTGCTTGTCTTGCCTGTGATGCCTTGAGACCTACAAAGTTTCAGTTTTAAAATTAAATGGTGCTTAAAGTGACTTGAAAAGAGATGAGTCATGAAAGCCGGATGCATTCATAAGAAAAAAAGTCTTTCCAGGGTATTTAACCATTTCTGTCATCTGGTTTCCCAGTATCCATTGGACTGGGGAGTTCTGCTAGAGGAAGGTGACAAAAATCTGTTTATGACTTCTGCAAGAATATTGTGGCACTAGACTGCACAAACAAGTCACAGGGAGTAAGCTTAGACCCCATGTGCAGCAAGGTGATGGTCTCATTTCAGAGTTTGCATCTCCTCAGGATTACTCCATTGCTGCCATTTGAGAGCAAGTAAGGGAATACAGAAAGGTCCTGGTTGTAGGATCTCATCCCTAGAGTTTACCATAGAAAATGACAACAGTGATTTTAATTGTGTTTTTTTGACTTCATCTTTGATTTTTGCTGAGCTATATGCACAAGCTTGGATTATCATTGTGTGTTATCATTGTGAGGGCTGTTTCTGTTTTGTTTGCATGCTTGTTCAATGTAGGTTGTAGTCTGTAGCAGTTAACAAGCCTATCAAAGGTGCCTTGGAGAACAAAGTTACCAGGCATTTCTATGGCGTTATGAATGCACTCAGTGTCTGAACAGGCTCCTTGGCTTCTGCATAATAAATCTGAACAAAAAGAAAAGCTCTGTCTTACTATACTAACTGATATTGATACATACTGGGTAGGTAGTTTCCTTTAGGAATGACAGATGCAGGACAGTGGCAGCTTAGCCTTGGTCATGCTGTCTGATTATGCATATGCCATACTGTATGTTTCTGTCAGCAGTACTTCACATTCAAAAAAAAAAAAAACAACAAACATATTTTAGGGCAATATGTCTGGTTTCTGGTTTTGTGGGGTTTTTTGGTTGGTAGTTTTTTTTGGGGGGGGTGTTGGGGAGGGGAGGTTTGCTTTTTTTTTTTTTGAGTTAACATAAGTCAAAGTGCTATTTAGAAAAGAAAACTAAGTGCAGTTTAGATTTACCCATGGTAACTAAAGCCAGCATATATATGTCTATTTTTAAACCTTAATGCTAAGCAGCCCTGCAACATATGCTTATCTGGTTAGACTCTGTAATAGCCATCTATGTGTTGCAACTGCCCTTTCACTCCTCCCTAGCCAAATGACATATGTGGTGTCATAATGTTTGCCCATGTGGCTGTGTAAATGAGAGGGACTGCAGGAGTGGGAGCTGGACCAACTCCAGCGATTATAGAATCATAGAACGGTTTGGGCTGGAAGAAATCTTAAAGCTCATCTAGCTCCGTCCGTCATGGGATGGGACCAAGTAACAACTGACACTGAATTGTGAAAAACATGTTTAACTACAAGAGCATCCTACTGTGGAAGGAGTCAAGGTTGAAGTGAAGGGAGGTCTCTAGAAACATGGAAATGAAGAAGCCCACTAACTTAGCTAGTATAGTTAGTGCTGCAGATTGTGTCAAAATAATCAGCTGTAATTAATGGAGGTTACAATATTCAGCAACATTAGGTACGAGTTGTTTGTTGCTTCCAGCTAACCTCTGGTTCATGCCATTGTTTCCCACAGTTACAGCACCCTTTTTCGATGTAAGGATGCTGAACAGAGAGCAAATACCTTTACTGAAAGTGAGCAGAAAACAGAAGTGTTTGGCTTTTATGAATGAAGCCCATGGATAAGCTGCGCTTCATTTGGGTTCTTGGCGTCCTTTATTTTAAAATTATATTTGAGAAATAAAAGTGAAAGGGAGTTCAGAGAGAAAACCACAACAGAAGGAACAGGTAAATAAATAAGAGCCTTGCTTAATTTAAGGCCCTGACTTTGTAATAGCATGACATCACATACCCCAGTATCCCACATCAGAGAACTTTCTTATGTATGTTTTTGGGGTACCTGTTTCAGTGTATATAACATGGAGCCAAGATAAGATTTTAAACAGCAATTTGTGTGTGTGTGTGTTTTATTTTGAGATTTTCTTGTATTTTAACATAGCTTTCCTATTTAGACTTTTTTCTAATTTGTTTTTCCATCAACTAGCATGAGATACCTTCTTGTCACAGTAAAGACATTCCAGGTATTTTCTTTTCTAAGCATAAAAAAGAAAGCAACAATTAGAATTTAATTATAATCAAGCAACATCCTTTTAAACTAGTATGTTAGGGCATAATGCAGATATTATTTTAGGTAATTAAAATTCCTGACATTTACAATGTCAGATTCAATTAAACTCACAGGAACACCAAAGTACAAGTTTGTTATACTGTATCAAAGACATTTGCATTACAAATTTTGCTATATACTTAAGCATGCATGATGAAAATTATTACTGTTGCTTACTTATGCTATGAAAAACAGTAATCCTTTCTCAAACACTTCTGAATTGTTTCTCCCCTTAGAAGAATACAATGAAGTCTTAGTGCTCTGTACTTAAGAAAGCTGATGCAAAATAAAACCTTGTTCTTATAAATGCATGAATGTTTAACATCATCCACATGAATGTACCCACAGGGTCTTAAGAAACTACTCATAAGTGTAAAACTGACCAGGGATAGATGAGTTTATAGGACAGGTTCTTGCCATTGAGATAAATTCAGTAATAAAAAAGATTGGTCAAAGAAGTTATTGTTAAAATCTCCTTAATCTGAAGCAGAAAAATGATAATGAAATTAAAAATAGATTATATTTTTAAAGAAGACTAAATAATTGGCTGTTATGAAAATATATGTGAGTGCATGCATACATATAAAAATACATATGTTTCTAGTGTAAGTCAAATAAATGGCTAGAAGGGTAAAAAGCATAATTCTAAAGAACGTTCAGAATTAATATTGACTGCATAACTCCTACCAAAGCTATAAACATAAGTAGAATGAATTCTGTCTGCACAGTTAATAGTTAAGGAGGAAAAATATAGTTTGTCTTCCTAGATGCTGAACTAGCAGTCTGTTTTCTATACCAATGCAAAGAAAATTGATAGGAGGAAGGGGAAGCACATTGCTTTTATATCACAATAATTTTTAATAATTGTTGTAATTTTCTGGCTGCCTTGCAAATGCCAACTGAAATCTGTACAGCACATGAAATGTAATGGAAGATAATTTAAAATGCAATGAGTGTCATAATCATTGTTGAAGTACGCAGTTAAAAAAACTACATGGGCAAGTATATATTTCATTGTAGCCTGTAATCTATCAAATGGAAGACAAGCTGTATAATAGAGGTGACTGCAGTTCTTTTCAAGAAATTGTTAAATACCTGAATGTTTTTCTACGGCAGCAATACCCAGTGTCTGAAGGGCTACACACATTGCGGAATACTTGCTAAGGAGTTTGAATTCCAGAGAGCATGATATAGTGCTGAACATCCTTGATGAGGAGCTTTAAATGTGCCTCATATCCAAGTGTTACATGTACGTAAGCCCCTACTTGAGCAAACTTCCAAAAGTTTGACTTTTCTGAACCAGGCAATGTACTACACTTACTCATCACTTCAGTGTGGCCAATGGCATTTCCCCTTTGCTTAAATGGCTCACTGGCCTGAATACGATAAGCTTTGCCATGCTCACTGTTTGATGTCAAATCCTCTGTAGAATGGAGGTGTCAAATAATACTTTATTGTTAAGTAACTATGAAATGTCGTATAGTAAGGGCAGTAGCCTGCACATAATGTGGAAACGCAGGGTATGAATGTCCATCAGGAGACTGCAGCTTTTGGCAGTGGCTGCTATTTTAGATGCTTGTATCAAAATTAAGATGACGAATAAGACAAAATTCCCATAATCACATGCAAAAATATTCAGCTGTGTTACACAAATTGTCATTATTCAAGCCATTACCAAACACTGTGCTTGTCAAAAATTCTTGTCAGGAGGTTTGGAGTTTCTATGCAGTAGTTGTTACTAAGAAAATGAGAATTTTTAATACTGAAAAGAGCAGAATTTGCTAAGTCATTTTCTCTAAAAGGGTTAGTTGTTACAAACTGTCATTTTTGGCAGTCTGTTTTTGCTCCAGACATAGTGATTGCCTGAAATGGAGTGCAAGAAGCTGATGGGAGAGTCTCAAGACAGAAATAATCAGTTCAAGTGTTCCTGCACCAATAAAACTTGCTGATTGTGTTTGAATTACTGAAAACAATATAAATTCTTTTTTGTTAGTGAATCAATGGTGCTATTAACTGTTGTATTGTTAAATGAACAAGTGCATTCCTGCAATAATTACTGCACTTTCTTCCCATGTAAAATAGTTTAAACCAGGTTGGCTTGAGGTACGCTCACCAGTACCATTGTGCTTACTTCTGGTGGTGTATCTGGTGATGTTTGAAGTCTCCATAATTTCATTAGTTTCTCAAAATGATAATACAAATGACAAGTATATCTCCAGCACACCAAACTCCGTAAGCGATTAGCAGAGAACAAATATTACTATAATTCTTTGTCTTTTCATATTTTAGAAGTTAAAACCCCTCCTTGACTGTAAAACCAAATAATTGTCATTATTGTACGAGCTTATGGTGCAGAGGTCTGAAGTCACCATAAGCTTTAAGTTACTAGTTGTTGTATTAAGCTTTTTTTATTGTGCTTTGAAACAGATTTAAAAACTAGATGGCAATTCCTCATATTCACTGGATGATGTATGTGACATCTGTTGCTCAGGGTCAAGAGATAATCTGTTAGCTGGTATGTTTGACTCTGATCTTTCAACAAAAATTAACTTCAGAAAATGCTCTCAGAAAAAAGGATTTCTAGTCCAATGCACCTTTGAATAAAATATCGATACAATGGCAATGTGGTGACCAGATACGCTGTATGCTTACACCAGAATTCCTCAGGTAGTAACAGAATCAAGCAGAAAGAAGTTTCTAAAATGCTAAAATTTAAATTGAGTTTTCTGTAATTTCTTAGCCAAAGAGAACAGCAGCCTGAAATGAAGACTGTCCTTACCAACATGTTGGATCCTGTTTATATCAAGCAAAAAGAAGAGTATCTTTCTGCCAGCACCCCTGTAGCAGTTTCCTCACATGTACTGGATCAATGTCTGATGGTCACTTTGCTGTCAGACATCCTGAAATGTCTCCTAAAACAAAACTGTGCAAGGCAATTCCCAAGCTATCAAGGTGGAGAGATTAATTCAGCCTCATAGAACCATCTCTTGCTTGAGCATATGTCTATCCAGGGGGACTGTGAATTGCCGGGTCTTGCCTCTTCCATATGAAGAGGGACCAGGTCACATGAGTCACTGCCACAGTCCTTGATGACCCCAGTGGGGTTTATAACCATGTTGCTACAGTGATTGGGCATCACCATCTCTAATGACAAAACACAAGCTGTCTATTCATTTCAGCTAAGGACAAAAGATATATTAATTTTAAATATCTCCATTTAATACAAAGACTGTAGTTGGCACCTTATCAGACTGAGTGGTATCTATAAAATAGCTTTCTCCTATTGACTGGCAGTAGATAAACCTGCATAAACCAATCGTTAAGTATAATCTTACTCAGCATGATGCTCTGAGGATTCTTAAAGCAGCAGGCAGCAATTAATTCTACTTACAAAGATGCAGACATTTGGAAAAATAATGCATGAAAAGGCTTGTTTAATCATAAGCTTCTCTAAAGACGCAGAGGCAAAGGTCTTTGGTTGGAGAGCTATAGCTCTTTCAGTAGATTGGAACATCATTAAAATCCACTGGTATATATAATCTTTGTGAAAGGTGTCAGGCTGGTAAAATTTTATCTCTATGACTTCATAGAAAAATTAGTACAGACTAAGCAATTGCTTCAGCACTGCGCCTCATCCCTGAACCAAGCAGTCAAGGTTAGTGCCTCCCCTTTATTTCTCCCCTGGAAAAGTTCATGACCAACTTTTTCCCAGTTTCTGGGTGGTTTTGTTTTTATTATGGCATTGTGGATACATAAGGACACCTTTGCTGGTTTCGTAACAACAGCCAGCTACACCAAATGGAACATATGAGAGCAGAATGTCATTGCTTGTGATAAAGCAGTGGCACATAACCATTTTGCAGACAGCATTAAAATTTCAGTCATGTCCTGTGAGTGAAAGAAGAGAGAAGAATTTTAAACAGATCCAAGAATGAGCATGATTAAAGACACAGGGGTCTTGTATGTTAGAAGTAATTTAAAACATTAATATTAATTACATTTGGAGAGGAGGAGAGGTATAAACTAAAGGGTGATATCAAAAAAGTGAGTAATGAACTTCTGTTTTGTTTAATAGGAAGCTATTAAATTTAAGCAATTAATTTTGAGGGGAAATGGGAAATATTTCTTTACGTAGCACATCACATCGCAATGTATCACTCTAATGTATGTAAACTGGGCAAACATCTTAGCAGAGCCAAATGAATTATCACTGATTTAATTAAGAATGAATATCGGTTTTACATTAGCTGGTTAAAACAATATCACCCAAGCCACCAATCACTGCATTTCACAAATAGAGATTGGTTTCCAAAGTAAAAATCCCAACCAAACAAAAAGCAAACCAAAAAAATCCCCAAAGCAAGCAAACAAAAAAATTTGTAACCCCATTCTCACCAAGTTCTTCTATTTTTATAGCTTGGGTTAACACTGAGAGTTGATCTCCCACATACCTTCATACTGCAGGCTGATGAGAAAACGCCATATATTTGTATTAGTACTTTAACCTTGCAGTGAAACCTATCTCCTAGGGGACCAATTCTGTCCAGGCTGATATGAAAGGGAGTTTTCCGTTTACATGAGAGAATGGGAGTAGGATCCAGTTAGGTATTGGGTGGAAACTGCAAAATAATAATCATATATTCCCTCTTGTTGGCAGCTGCCAGCTAAGGTTGTGGGGAAAACAAGAGTAGGTGAATGGGTGATGCTGACAGTTTCCTTTTTGGTCAGTTGGACAGTTGAGTTAGAAAAGACATTGGCATGTCAGTTGTAGGAATCTAGTTTAACCATATGTGCCCAAGATTTTCTTTCACTTGGATTTAGAATCAAATGCAGAAACTGAATATAATTTGTCAGAATGTCTCTGAGTAACATCTCCCGAACTGCATAACAGGGCATGCAGAAGTCTTGAGTGTGGGATACTCCAGATAATGCAACAGAATATATTTATGGATAACAAACTGAATTTTACCAAAATTGACCACGCAGAAAGGAGGATTTCCTACTGAGAAACTTTAATTGGTCATAGGTACACTTGCAAGAGAAGTGTTGGATGTCACTGAACCTAGGAGTCACTCAAAATGGTCACGAACTAAAAAAAGGCACTAAAAAAGCAGCATACACATCCTTCCATCGCTGGGGCACAGAGTATGATCCAGCAGTTCTGCTTTGCCTCTCATTGCTGTGATTCTGCAATGGCTTTCTGTTGGCAACACCTGTGCTGAGCTTCATTTTCATCATCTGTCTTCTCTGATAGTAATTATTGACTACATGCTACAATGGACTAATTTTGAGCTAAAATTTTGGGGGTTGGTTTTTTTTAGGGGACTTTTAGTGTCTAGCCCAGCTTCATGGCATTTTGAAACTACCAACTTGCTTACCAGTCTGAATCCTCTCCTTGTCATTCCTTTCTTTGACTCTCATTCATTTCAGCATCTTTTATAACTTCTTTATATTTCAATGTGCATTAAATCCAGCTCCCGTGTAAGAGAAAGAATTTGAAAAGAGAAGCCACCCTTGAATATATCTGCGTAAAGAAATTCTAATACTACATGAAGACAGAATGTTATTTAGATATCAGTGCTCTATTGATTGCTTTGGTGTTATTTATAGCCTTGTTATGAATCAGAGTTTTAAATAAAAATGTAGCTATGGTTTATTTTCACTTTAGTGTCTCCTGTCTACAGGATCATTAATTCAGAATTTAGTATAATTACATAGGAATAATTAATCTCTAGCTGAGACTTGTTAAGCATGAGTGAAAAGGAAAAGATGTCTGACTGCTAGCTTTTTGCTTCCCTCATCTCAGGAGTATCTGGAGTTTAGGGTGGCCTCTGGAATAATTACACACTGCCTTCAGGCTGTTGTAAATTGGGCTTACCTGCCTGCATCCTCAGGGACTGTGTGCACAGTGAGAAGCTGCGAAGGATAAATAGAGGTTGAGCTATAGCCTCTTCTGTCTGGCTGACACCCCTGCTAGAGCCAAGCTGAGATAATGTAGGTAGATGTCAGCTGTCCAGAGAATTCCCCCATGTTGGGCAGATCCTTAGAAAATGGGAGTATGCTGGAGTTTCAAGTCTACAGGGCTATGGAAAGGCTATTCCTACAAGTTAAAAGTCTGAGGTCTTAGCAACGATGAAGGTACCTACCTTCAAAGCACGTAGAATGATGCTGTTGAGGAGATGGAAGTAGGATGCCAGCACCTGGGTGAAATTAAGACAATCCTTAAAATCCATGTTGAAAGCAACTACTCTTTGTTTGTCTTGTCACGTTAATTTCAAACCAGACCAGTTTGCTGATCCAGCTGAGTGGCCACCACAAATATTTATGCTAATAACTCCTAATTCATGTCACAAATGACAGCCTTGAGGAGGGATGACTTCATTCAGAAGCAGTTGTTTTCCTATCCTTTTAAAAGTGCTGTATTTATTCTTTATTACAATTTTCATGCTGTGCATAGTACATCATCAGCTGATAAAAGTTTCTTGAAATTAGCAAGTTGACTGTAAAACTACTTTGTTAGTGCAAACACAGATGACTAGAGATGAACAAATAATCAGAGATAAACATTTTTAATTAGTCTTGTCTTTTCACTCACAGATAGCCTGTGAATTAATACTCACAGTTGTCTATCATGATCTTTTAATCAACAGATTGTTCATGAAACAGTTCTTTACAGCCAAACGGATACTTGATAATGTAATAGAGATTATCAAATAGGGTGCTGCATTTTTCCTGTGCTCTAGTGATATTAATTAAATGTTTTATCACAAGTGATTGGGGAAAAGAAAAAGTATTGAGAGTGTAATCTCTCAGGATAGGTAGCAGGAAAGAAAGGAATATCAGATGCTTCTGTGATCAAAAGTTGTTTTATGATAGAAAGATATACAGATCAATCAATTCATCAATCTTGGAGAAATACACAGCTTCTAGTGGAAGTCCAGCTCCTTTTATAAAATGCTTACCTCACCAGTGAATCCAGTTACCTTGTGGAGTCTGCTTTATTCTAGTCATTCCAACAAGTTGTTATGTTACATCATAGAAAGTGCAAAAAGAAGGGAAGAGGACACCATTGACATGTTAAATTTCTGAGTTTCTCTTGTAATACTAATGGCAGTTAAAAATAACTAGTTGTGTTTTATCTGTTTCCTCGGCATTGCCTCTTGTGTATGCTGGCTGCATTTTTATTTGTGTCTGTGGCAGACTGTATAAGTCTCCTATAGCGACGAATTCACTGACTGAATTTTCTGCTGGTTCACATAAAGACCTCAGTTGTTCACTGTCGAGTGTGTGATGGAGATTTTTTTTTTTCATTATTTATGAAAACAATCACACTGATGCCTTCCACTTTCTTCTCTCTGGTAAAAAGAATGAAAGAATATTTTTGTTCTTACAGGCCAAGAATAAGCTTTAATAAATTGAGGTTTGGTTTAAGTAGAACTGAGTCTCATTTGCTTTGTTGGGAATTCTGGGCAGTGGAGCTTTTCTAATGCCAAGGTTGCCAGAGAACGGTGTCCCAGATTGTCTACACAAATGTTCTAGACCTCAGACTAGACCTGGGATGTGATGTTTGTGCTCCTGTCCAGCTTGGGATCCGGATCACCTGTCATCTCCTATCATCTTATGGGTCAGGGACCATGTGAAATTTCACAGCCACGGGCATCTCACGAGCAGTCAGATCTCAGATGAGGTTGTTGGAGATACGTGTTTCTTGGTATTGCCTTGAGAAACACTTCTACAAGTGTCAGAGTGCCATTTAGTGACATATAAATAGACTGACAGCAAGACTCCTTTAGCCTTCCAAATCTTAGCGTTCACAGAAAATACAAGTCACCCGAAAGGTTGTATGAAATTACATGCAAAGGAGTGATTTTGAAAAAGTAATTTTGGTAACATATTTCTGCATGCAGAATTGAAATGGTAAAATAAATGTTCTAAGCCTAGCTATAGTATGACTCTAATCAGTTTTGGGAAGGAGGACATACACCATCTGTGAACAGAGGTGTGTTGTGCCAGGACCAGTGCAGTTTATCAGTTTTCTTTGTGTTAGGGCTGCTTTAATGCCAGAGCAGCTTGAATAATAGCCAGAGGATGTGCTATTCTGAATTGCACAATACCCTTACAGTCTTTCTGCAGTTCTTGTTTCAAAAAAGTCATGACTATTTTGGGGGTATGCATTACTGTTGAAAGATAATGTATCTAGAAACAATGTCTACTTTATTTTACTATATCAGCCAGAAGCATACCAAATTGCCTCAGTGGGCATCTCTAATCTACAACTATAGATGTCTGAAAAATGACTTGAATATTTCATCTTGCTTTTTTCAGACTAAAGCCTGAAGTCATACATTCCCCTCTTTTATCTTTCCTTTCCTCTCTCAAAATATTATTCCTATAATTTTTCTAGAAGAGAATGTTTTTAATCTGCTAGAGTTTTTTGCCTCACGCTGTAGCAAAGGAAGCCCTTAGTGGCATATGTAGTTCATTAAGCCCTTTAATTCTGTCTGCTATCATGCTGCATGCAGCTTCACGTTGCCATTTGTGGAATAATCAGCACTGAAGCAAGCTAGAAGAGAAGGGGGAAGGGCAAGCAATAGTCTGACACCAGTGAGAGAAGACAAGATCAAATATAAATAGATGTGAATCACCACTGTGGCAACACTGTAGGAGCAGCATGTCATTTTTGTTGCAGAAGACACCTCAGCTGCACACAGGGGGGAATTCATGGCAAACACAAATCCCTTCTTGGACAGAAAAAAAGGAGGAAAAAATTGTTTCTCCATGGTCCAGCTGTCCAGTCTTTCTGTTATTTATAATTAATGTGAACATTACATACATACGTATATGTGTATATA
This sequence comes from Lathamus discolor, assembly GCF_037157495.1. Classification (NCBI taxonomy): domain Eukaryota; kingdom Metazoa; phylum Chordata; class Aves; order Psittaciformes; family Psittacidae; genus Lathamus; species Lathamus discolor. The sequence continues at coordinate 62,627,929 of NC_088884.1, forward strand.
TATGTATATATAAATGCAAACATATATAAACTTATACACACAAACATATATATAAACTACTTAATATATATAAGCTCCTTAATCACATTTACTACAGAAAACGTCTATCATTTGGAAATGGAAACAACAAAATCATTTTGGTGACACAGACTAAAGCTGAAAAAGAACACGCTGCAATTAAAATGAGGGTGGTCTCAGCAAAGAAAATTGTATTTGTCTTCCGCAGAGACTGAATGTATAAACATTAGGCAGAGACGGGAAAAATGCTCTGCATGCCGAAGTAACTTGGGTTTATATGAGAAATTTTAATTAGAGAGCAAATGCAATGTTTCAGTAGGCTGCAATTGCAATTTTAGGATTTTCTTGCTTCAGCAATTCTAAATATAGCCCTCAAGACATCCAGATTCTCTATAATAAGCCAGTGTTAAAGTTAACAACGAATACATATAGTAAAGCCACAGAGAACCTAGGAATAGAGCCTAATAGCATTTCAGCAAGTCACTCCCAATCCCTCTTTCCCTCTCTTCAGCTTTCTCTGTCTCCATGGGATAGCTGGGGCGGTTGGGTCTGACGGGAGAGGCTCGAAGCCATCAGTTCCCGAATAAGTGATGTTTTGTAAGGGGAAAATGGGCTGTTAAGGGGGATGGGATGGTATCTGGGAGGTGACTGAACAGTGCTGCCTGCGCAGCAAGGTAGTGCCCACAGCTGGTTTTACTCTAGCAAGGAGGTGGGCAGACAGTTATCTTGGTGGTGATATTACTGAGCTGCTGAAAGCTTCCCTGGCATGGTGTGTTACAGAGTTGAGAGATCTTTAGTAAGGGCAGATCTACTCTCAGTGTTTTAACATTTATGTTTTAATACACTGCTTATAGATTCTTATGTGCCTAGAACATCAGAATAATCCCTGTTACCATGCACTTAAAATCAAACCCTAGCATTCACATGGTCACAAAGTGATTTTTCTACTGAAAGCAAATGGTCAGGTCTGCATGAGCACACCTCAGCAGCACCGAGCCCCAGCAGGAGCTCTCCAAGGGCCACTAAGCCCCTCTCTTTGAAAAGGGGATGAATCCATGGTAGGCTTTGAGCCAGCCTCTGCTCAATCCTCCCTTATGCATGGAAAGGTGCAGACAGTAAAACAGAAGTAGATTAAGCTTCTGTGCAGCCACATAAATGTCAGTCATTTTTTTTTTTTGTCTCTGGTAACTGGTGGTTTTGACATAATTTAAGGCAACCTAGCTATAGTTTGAAAGCCAACAAAGCGCAAAGCTAGCTTACAGCCTGCTCCTATCTCTACATCCTGCTTGGGCAGTGAAGGTGCTGGGGGGAACAAACAACAGGGTGGGGGGAAATGTTCTCCTTCCCAGTTTTCCCAAAAGGTCTGTTGAAAAAAAGCAGTGTATTTGCCATAAGATGGTTTATGCAAAATTGGCAATATGGTTTGCACTTTGCACAGTGAAGTTGCTATTAGGAAAGCTAATGTAGTTAATGGCTCATTTTCATAAGAGGTAATTTGCAGCAGAGAGGTGGTGTTATATCAAAGCTCTTGAAGAGTTCATTTCTGTGCCTTTCATAGAACTTCAGCACTTTAGCTGACCCCCTTTTCAAAAGCAGGGGACAAGTGCCGTGGTTTAAAACCAGTGAGCCATGCAGCCCTCTCTCCCTCCCCAACCTTTCCTTCCCCCCGCTCCTGGAGGGATGGGGAGGAGAATCGAAAGAATGTAACTCCCACAGGTTGAGATAAGAACAGTCCAGTAACTAAGGTATAACACAAACACTACCTCTACCACCAGTAATAATAATGGTAAGGGAAATAACAAGGGAAGAGAATACAACCACTCACCACCCACTGGCTGATACCCAGCCCGACTGAGCAGTGCGCTAGCCCTTCCGAGTAACTGCCCCCAGTTCTACATCCTGGGCATGACATGCTGTGGTATGGAATACCTCTTTGGCTAGTTTGGGTCATGTGTCCTGTCTCTGCTTCCTCCCGGCTTCCCCTCCTCCCTGGCAGAGCATGAGACTCACAAAGTCCTTGGTCAGACCAAACATTTGAGCAGTAACTAAAACCATCGGTGTTATCAGCGCTGTTCCCAGGCTGAAAGTCAAAAACACAGCACTGCACCAGCTACTAAGAAGGAGAAAAATGACTGCTACTGCTGAACCCAGGACAACAAGTGAGCACTCAATTTTGCAGCAAAGCTTATGTTTCAATGCTTTGCTTTTTGTTTTTTTTTTTTTGTTTGTTTGTTTTTTGTTTGTTTTTTTTGTCGTGTCCTCTCCCCCCCCCCCCCCCCCCCCCAGGAAGTATTACTCCTTCAGTCTGCGTTTTCTGTGGACAGGACCACCTAGTTTGACTCCCTGGCTACCTGGGGGAAAGCCTCTTGTCCCTCCAGTTGCAGACTAGGCACTGCAACTCCAGTGCGGGGACTGGCAAAGCAAATTGGACTAGACATGGTAAAGGATGAGAGAGACAGGAGAAGAAAAAGGAGAGATAGTGTGTTACCTCAAGTCTGCTAGAAGCTGGTACCGTCTGTCTAGAATAGTGCTGTAAGCTCTGCCTGGTGTCTGATCCCAGATTTCATTAATGGGTACAGTTTCCCAAGCAGATGCTGTGGAGCAACTGTATAGGAAGGTCATGGGAGCTAGTCCCTGCCAACCTGAATTATTTAATAGTTCTGGTATCTCAACCACTGTGAGGCCACACGTCTTACTTCTGCCAGGGTCATGTCCAGTTGTCTGCGCTAGAGGGAATAACATTGCTACACACCCACTTCTATCAGGTGGTGGAAAGAACAGTGTACCAAAGAGAGAATATGTTTTGTGAAGCTGTCAAACTTGCATGCTATAGCACCTTTCTGCCTCATTTCAGGAGCAATAAATGTTGTTACAAAAGTAATCTGGCTTTTTCCTTATCCCCAGCCAGCATGTCAACACCGTATTTAATTTACATTGCTCTGATTACAGCGTTTAATCTTAATGAGTTCTTTTCCATCCTATCTTCCTTTATACTTTATGGGAAAAATTGTTTTGCACCATTCTCATTTTCTCTCTGACTGCTGGCCGTCGGTGTTTGTTGTAGCTTAAATGGTGTGGGACAAGGTAAATTTAAATCCAACCCAGCAAACAGCTGTCATCAACACATTACAGCCTCAAAGTCATTTAGAGGATTCAGAACAGGAAAACAACAAGCGATGTTTAGAATGGGAATCAGGAAGAAACCAAGCTAAAAACAGCATGTGTTTTATGAAGCCACTAAATGTGACCATACGTAGGTCATCCCATTTTCACGTGCACCAGCTCTGCTAACAGAGGAGAGGGATTTTCAATGTATGGTCGACCGGGATGCTGCATACCTGTTGCTGCACATTGGCTGTCACTTTCGAAACTGTATGATCGTATTGCATACTGATTGCTTTTTGCATGGACTGTGATAGGCTCTGTGGGGTTATTTCTTATTTAAACCTGTAGGAGAAGACCAGGAGAATCCAGCAATTTATTGGCTCATGCATTTTTTGGGGGGGAGAAGGCCGCTACTTGCATGGTTCATCTGCACAGCCCAGACACAACATTATATGCTGTTGTTCTGCTGTGCTGGGCAGGACTAGGAAAGGCTAATGCAGCGCTGTAAATGTGTAACAAGGAAATCATTTTGACGTTTAAGTTTCATTGACTGAGAAAGAAGGGAGAGTTCTTGTTAAACAAGGTTGCATTTTAATCTGGGTGGTACGCAGTGTCCAACATAGTTTGAAACAATTTAATTGTGGCTTCCCCCTCTCCAGATCAAAGCACACCCAAAATACAATTTAAAAAACAAAGAAATACAAAAAGCTGAATGAAGTTTAAAAGCTAATTATCTCTGTCAGGGGCTTCCTGAGTGCTCATCTTCTCCCATGTGTATGAGTTAAAGTACTAATGTTTTTGTAACCTTGCCTCTGGTTACCGAACCTCCGGCACAGCTTTTCACCATCGCTTTAAATTCATTACAGTGAGATGAATGTACTTACATGAGATGTAAACCATCAATAATACCCAGCCAGGTCAGCAGGGCACTGACACGTTACATTCAGTGTTACTTTGGGGACCCTCCAGGAGAGGTTTTGAACTGAAGCAGTATATGTCTGGGGAAGGAATTGCTAGGGCAGAGAAAAAGGGCTTGGCTCTACCTCTGGATAATGGTGCAGTTCAGCTCTGCAGAGCTAACCAAAAGCATGCTATTTGGGCATGCATTTCTTAGCCCATTGCGGTGCACATATGCAAGATGTACAGGCATGGACATGCTCTGGGACTCTCCTAAATTTAGAGTTTGGCAGCTTTTAATGTTCTCTTCTGCATGCTGAACTATATTTAGAAGCTGTGCTTCCAATAACAACTCATTTTCCCTCTATTCCTTGCTTTTATATCTTTTGAGACACATTTATACTTTGGACCATACTACCTATTGACTAAACATGTGGAGATACACTGCTTTAATTGCATTTTTGTTTAGCACATTAATCTAAAGATATGAAAGTAAAATTGCTGTTGCAGGAGCATAAACATATCACCGAGGTCTTCTGTCGGTGTTTGGGCCACTGAAGAGACTAAGTGGTCTTTGAAAAAAACAGATTTTGACTTTGAATTTCCAGTTAATGAACCTTAGGTAGGACCCTTCTGCATGTGCAGGTTGTTTGTCTCAATACTGGTCCTCATGTACTAATTGAAGAAAAGGTGTCACAGCCAGTTAAAGTCCATCCCTGATCCATGCTTCCTCTGAGTGCCATATTAGTATATGTTTAGGCCACTGAGAAGTCAGTGGGGGAAGCACCTTTGAGTCATTTCCCAGGACAGATTCTGGTGCCTTTTGTTGCTCCTCTCACATCACACATTCCCCTTCCTGTCACTTGGGCTGTTTCCTGCTCAAATGTGAAAGTACTGATGCTTTGACAGGTTTTGACTAGAAATATTGCCATTTACAGATATGTTTTGCAGCTATATTAAATAGTGTTTTGTTTAGTTTAATTCTTTTAACTGAGTTGGAGGCCCATCTTTACATCTTGAACCTCATTTAAAGGCTGTCAGGGAAACTTGGCTCACAAACTCTTAGAGCACCCTGGAGCTCCTTACAGCATCTGTTTTTCTTAGGAAGACAGGTAACAACCACTGGGAATGTCTATGCATGCCAGTGGAGAGTGCCAGGCATGTTTACAAGGAGGTGCTCCCCTGCATGCTGGGAAAAGTGCATGCTGTGCCCCCAGATCCCCCTGAAAACCAGCGTGCCAGAGGAGCCTGCACAGCCAGACTCCTGTTCTTTTCATAAGCTCGAGGAGACTGAGCTGGGGTGGTTCTGCAGCGAGGTGTCTGTCTGGTATGGCCAAAAAAATTCTCCTTCTTCCTTTCTTCTCTCTGGGATTATCTCATCAGAGAATAATAAAGATAAGGGTGCCAGCAGGCTGTTACACGGTTTGGGCACGTTGCTTAGCCTTGTGCCTTAGGTACCTCCAAAGGGTGCCATACCCTTACTAATGCTGATCTCAGATTAGCCACTGTTGGCACGAAATAGCTGATTAAAGTTGTCTCATTCCTTGCTCATTCAACATTTCCTTTCCTGAAGAAAAGAGCCTGCATTATATACGAATCATTAGGGAAAGCTACTATTCTTTTCCTGAGGCATCTTAAATTATTTAGTTAATTTTTCTTCTCTCATTTTTCTTCTCCTTCAAACTCCCAAGCTGTATGGAGCTCTAAAACACGTGACTTTTATCTGCTTCCATGGGGATATACCAGTACTCTTTAAACAGTGGTTGGAGTATTAACAACTCACAGCAGAGCAGAGGAGGGCAATTTAACAGACCAAACAGATCAGGCTGGAAACCTGTGAAAAGCTACCTTGTGTTTTTTGTTTCTGCTGCCACTAGTCTGTCTTTGCGCCTGCCTTACTCTCACTCACAAAAAGATGGCCATATAGGATGTGCCCATTTTGGAGGGTGATATGGGAAAGTTCTGGAGGAAAAATACCAGGGAGAGATGTAATCATAAAGCAAGGTTGTTGTTTTGGTTTGGGTTTTTTTTTTTTAACTTCAAATACAGCCCTAGTCCTTCGCACAGGAGAAGCAGCATCTGTAAGCTTTATCAGAGCAGCTTTCACTGGAATCAGACGACGTGAGCAGAAGTGGATGTTACTGTCCCCGGGTTGGCATTTCCTCCTACCCAGGAGCACTCAGGGGTCCCACTGGGTCTTGATCATGGTTTTTAATGCACAGCCTGGGAAACACAAATAAACCTACACATTTTCAGGCTGGGTCACGGTGAGAAGTTCCCTTGATTGCAGCTGATAAAGGAAATGGAATGCCTTCTTTTCTCACGTCCTTGTACAAGGAGGAAAGGCTTGCAAGGAGGGCTGTTAGTAATTCTATCGAGGCTTGTTTTGAGAGAGCTAAGAGCTCCTCCCACCCTGTGCCATGGCTCTCCCACCAGTACTGCTGAGGCAGGAGGTAGGACACTCAGTGTCTAGTAGGCTTCTCAGCTATTCTCGGTCTAAGCAACGCCAGCAAACTACTTCAGCTGCCACCCTCCTTGCTTTTGATGAGATGACCTTGATGGGACAGAGGAAGCACAGGCTCCATGCTTGCTACCGAAAAGCCGTGGCAGAGGGTGGTCCAGGGGGCATGCCGCACATGTTTCAGGGAGAGAATGAAGGATTTATTTTCTTCTGTCTCTAGCCCAGAAGTTTCACAAGTAATAAATTAGATGAATACTTCCAAAAATGAAAAATAAAAATCTCTGGCTCACAGAGCTCTGAAAAAGAATCACATAATCTTTCAAAAGTTTTTTTTATAGTCATTTATTCAGATAGCACCCTATAAAAACGCAAAGCTGGATTGTTTTGCGTGGTGGGAAAAGTTTTAGTTTAGAATAACATTAAACAATCAAAACACAGTAAAAGATAAATACCTGGAGTGCAATTCCATTTTGCCAAATGCAGACATTGTCATATATATATATATATATATATATATATATATGTGTATATAGCACCTAAGCAGTTTGGAATTGTATGATCCTGTAATATTTCCCAAATACTTAAATACAGCTCAGATTTGTGCACTACACAGCAAAACTGGACCTAATTGCTGCTCTTGCAGTCCTAGATATTATGTGCGACTGAAAAATCATAATGGTCAATGAAAGACGAAGAAAAAGTCAAGAGAATGACAAATTAAGTTGGCACTTAAGTGGTCATCTTTAAAGTTTTCCTCATTAAATAAAGGAGATGAGGAAAAGAAAAATAGGTAGGATAGTTTATACCTTTCAGATTAACATTTTCAGATTGTCTTCAAATTCAGAGGGAAAAAAAAATCCCAAACTCTGCATGGATCTTTCAGTTCTTCAAAGACCTAAGCCCTGATACCACAAAACTCATAGTCCTGGATATGCACTCTGCCTATATCCGGAACCTGATATTCAGAAAACTCCTTATCATCTGGGAAAGGGAATGTCTCTGGACATTAGAGGATAGTTTATCCATTCAGTCTGTTACACTCTATCTGAATTGCCCTTTGAGTGAGGACTACATTTCAGGTCTTCCCATTTTATCCCCTATGTAAGAGCTCTAATGAGTTGGTTACAGAGTCATGCTTACTCTGTGAAGAATAAGGAGCAAAGACAAGAAACAATGTACTTAAATTACAGTAAGAGCTATTAAACATTAGCAAACTTCTTTCAATATAAGGCTGGTAAAGCAGTGGAGTAGATTGCCTCAGGAAGTTGGGAGGTCTGACATGAACAGATTTTCAGTGCTGGAAACACTGTTGGTATATTTGGTCCTGCCCCAGGGTGGGCAGTGAGAAGGTGTGGAGAAGGTAGCTTGGTAAATCAATAAAAGTTGTCTTGAAGAAATGGTCTCTGTAAAGTTTGTTGTGTGCCTTTTTACTGCTGTCTGTAGAGTCCTTATCGTGCAGTCTTTGTGTTACCCAGGTTTGAAGAAAATAGCTTGAAACAATGGATTGTACTCTCAGATTGTTATAAAATCACTTCTCCTGTCTTAAGTGTCATATCAATATGTTTATATCTGTATGTTATATATTAAGAGTTTGCACCTCTAAATACAATCAAATGTTACTCCTGAAATGCACATTCATTTCCCCACAAAGTGGTTATCATCCAAAGTGCAATTTTTTACAATTATTTCCACAAAGTGGCTATTTTCCATACAGAAGTTTGATGCAAGCTGCTAACTTGGTTGACAAATTACTAACAAATGTTTAGTTACTACTGAGCTGTAATGAATTAGATGCTGTGAGCTGCAGGTAAAAGCTCTAATTCCCTCTGTCTTCCAGAAGACAGGCAAAAAGCACAGAGTGCTTCAGTTAAAAATATTTCTCAGGAAATGTGGAGATGACACTGTCATTTCTGTAAGAACACACCTTATCCTGTAAGAACACATCTTAGCCTGACATTTCCTACAACTTTTCCATAAAGCTGCTGCTAGGAAAGTGGAGATGAATGAAAGTGAGGAGTAAGGAAACTGTTGACAGACGAGGTCATTAACTATAAAGCAAAGATATACAAGCTTTGCTGTACTGGCTTGTGGAAAGAGAAGGAATTTGTCTCTCTTTCTTCTTTTTAGCCTGTAGATATTTACCACTCTTCGGTCAGATTTCAATACTCCACCTAGTAGGGTGGAACTTCATTGGCTTCGGTTAAGTTATTACTGGTTTAGATATTATTATGCTGTTGGTGGCCCTCCAAGCTCAGTTTAAAGCACTGAATTTTACATGGCTTCTACTCAAAACCATTAATTGGCATCTGTTCAGTTGAACCTTGGTCAAACCTTGACATCACCTTAGCATACATTTGTGAATTTGCAAAATATGAGTGTTGGGTGATACATGTCCTCATCCTTTCCATTACTTCCTAATGGTAGGTGAATAACAAGCCAAATCTTCCATCTATAAGTCAAAATAAATCTATTAAATCAAATTATAATTGATGCTGTACCTATAAATTTCAGGCTATGCTCTTGGTGCTCATGCATTTTAGGATGCAGGAGCGTTCTGTCTATGTCCTGAGAGTGCTTATTGACCAAATGCAGGTCAATAGATGCTCAGAAAGCAGCTTTTGTCTTTTGTAATTTTTCTGTAGTCTGGTTTGAAAAGCTATGGAATACATCAGCCCTGTTTGAAGGGGAGGATTATCAGAAGGATTTCCCCGAAACACTCCAGTTCTCTACATGGTGCTAATAATCCTTCCACAACATGCAAACTTGTGAAGTATCTCAGAAGTGCATGTCATTAGTATAGTAAAGTTAGCAAATCTGCAAAGAAATATTTTCTTTTCCATTTTTCTTTTTTTTTTTTTTTTCAAACTCTAGCTTAAAAGATAGGTCAAGAATTTTGCAGGTGCAGTTATAAATTTAATGTGAAGCTTTAATGTGTAACATATGGAAATATCTTTTTAATATGTGTGCACGGAGATTGTTTTTATCAGAGGAAATGTTCCTTGTCCTGGGTTCTTTATTTGTTGCTTTGCCTGAAGAAAATGAGGCTGTTAATTTTGAAAGCATTAAATGACAGCCTAAATCAAGCCTAACTTGATGAGGAAAAACTTTGTGCTGCTGCTAATCATTTTCCCACAGAATTTAATAATACAAATAATTACAGGAGTAATGCAAAATGCAAGTACGCAGCATCATCTTTGTCAGCTGTTTTTATAAAGAAGCCAGAAAGATTTCAAAGAACACTGGGAGATGGTCCTGCTCTGTACGAGGCAAGGGATTTAAGTCTTGCTTTTCATCAGTTCGTGCCATCAGCTTGTTTTGCCTCTAAAAGCCAAAAAAAAAAACCAAGTTGGTGTCATGCACCTAATTTCTAGCTATCTGGAGCCTTTAATGGAAGCCTTGTCCCTTTTGTGGAAGCTATGATGCTTTGAAAAGTATAACTTAAGCCATGTCTAATGCTGCTCTGCTTTTATATTAAACTAAATAAAGATAATCTGTTTTAACAGTCACTTTCCTTCTGCTTAGTGGCTTGCACCCAATATCAAAACCCTTTAGTTTTGTGCAACTCTGTTTCCCTGCACGTGTGAAGGGAATGGCTTTTACACGCTTTGTTTTACTAACAGGATACGGCTGTAGGTGATTTACTCAGTATATTCTAAGTTCAAATCCATTGCTTTTTTTCCTCATGCCTAGCCAAATTTTTGGCTGCATCAAAGCTTGGCTTGTGGGCTGACGAGTATGTGCCTGGCATGCTGGGGAGTGCTGGGGGAAGGGGGGACAGCTGAGAAACATATGACTTCAAACCACCTTTTTGCTTTCCTTATCTTCAAGAATTGCAGGGTCTGTAAGTTTAGAGCATCTCCCCAGGGCTTCTTTAAATTGCATCCAGCTGCAGTGGCCTCTAACGGGAATTGTCCATCATAGTGGTCAGCAGCATCAACACCGCTCCCAGCCGCAGTTCCAAAACACGTAGGCTGTTGGCTGGATTATGGCCAACCCCAGTGGCTGTAGGTATTATTATTTATCCAAACATATTGCTGACTGTTGTGCTGTTGTAATAAAAATATTAAGAGAGAGTACTACAAGCTCCCCATATTAGTGAACCCTGGAAGGTGACAAAAAAAGACAAACTAGACCGTAATCACAACATTGTAAAGGGATCTCACTTCACAAAGGGACTTTAACAGTGTTTACAGTGCACTCCATAATACATTCTTAATGGGATTAAGGTCACCCAAGTCATATGTGTATGACAGAAAGCAACAAGCAAATCTATTGCATAGTGTGCCAATAGCAATTCAATAACATGGGTATTATTCAATCATTTTCAAGAACAAGTTAGTAATCAGTGAGCAGTCACTCATTAAACCACTTACAGACTCTAAATAACAACAGCTTCTTAGCCTATTGTAAACATGGAATATTTTTAACTTCTTTTTTTTTTAGCTGACCTGTTGTAAAACATGAATAGTAACATGCGCATTATGTGATAACGCAGGAAAGACGTAATAAATGTTAACTTAAACTGAAAGGAGCAAATTAGAAAGATTTGGATTGCTGAACCACCATCATATAAATCTAGCACAGGATCTGAATTAAAGATATTACATCATGAAAGGTCAAAATCATTCAACAGCTACTTAAGAAACTTGTTCTTTATGGAACATGAATTCTCTTATGGGATCTTGGAACCTCTTTCCCTCTGTCACCTCCACCCCCAAATCCTAGGGATATTAAGAAATGCACAAACCAAATGATCTATGTAGAAAGAAAAATGAAGCTATTATAAAGAGATGATGGTCTGTGGATGGACAACAGGCATCCTTATTGTTGCTTCCCCCTGACTGCAAAATCTAGGAATAGAATCATGATCCCAATTGTCAAAGTGAATGTAGCCAAAGAAATCACAGGTCAGGATTTTCATCACTGACCTCTGTATGCTAAAACTTGAGAATATATCTTGACAAACCCAAATAGGTCTATATGCTTTTATTATTCCAAGGCTTGCTGAAGTCCCCATAGGTCATGTATTTCTCTTCACCATCCACATTTTTGAAGGCATCTGTCTACAACAGCCCCATGGCCTGCCCCTAGAATCCTGTCACCTGCTTTCCACAGAGTGCCTGTTGAAGAGCACGGCAAGCATACCCTGAAGTAACAAGGGCGGGTTAAGTCCCCATCTTTTTCCCACCTCACTTCCCTCAAACCCAGTCTCATTTTAAACAGTTCTTCCCCCAAAATTCATTACTGATCTCACCAGACCTCTGGCTTGCAGGATATTTTCTGCCTCCCAAGGTCCTGGCTGGAAGCTATTTCAGAAGGCATCTGGACTAGTACAAAGGCAATTAAGGATTCATCTCTGTAATAAATTATTTCACATGAGTAGGCCTGACAGATACACTTTTTCTGACTACTGCTGATATGAAATTCATTTGAAAAGTACTTTTGATCATGCAAGAGTTTAAAGCAGCCCAACAATGCACTGTTTATATACAGAACAATTAAAACAGAAATACAGTAATATAATCAATAGTCCCTGAATGAGTGTTGCCTTTAAGTGTTATACGTGGCCCTTTTGTAGGATTCAGGATGCAGAAAGAAACTCCAAGGCTGCAATATAGGCAGACTTCACAAGACTGCTTCTGCAGAAAATGGCTGAGTTTGTACTGGAGCTTCAGCCTCCCTGTGAAGAATTATGTCTCTTTTATTTAATCCGGGAGTGCCCCACTGAAAGACAGCACCATGTCATTTTGACAGCAGTGGAAGAGGCGCAGAAATGATCAGCACATGGGAGTAAAAATCTGATAAGCAACCTTTGGAAGTTATCCCTGATTCCCCCAGATAGCTTTCCACCTAAGTTTTGTCTGGTTTGTAAGATGGACTACAGTACTTTAGAAAAATTCCTGCCTTAATTACCAGCCGACTTGCTTACTGGCTTTCCAGGTCTCTCCTATTTTTTAACAAGATGCTTTTCGAATGTAAAATAAAACAATATGCAAAACTATGAAAGAAAAAAAAGAAGTTTCCTGCCCAATACTCATGGATGAGAGCATGCAGCTGATGGGAAATAGCTGAATAAATGTACCTTCTTTGATCTGCATATTTCTGTGCCCTTTCTGTGTTTGTGCTTCTTCAGAAAATGGGGCTGAAATACTCTGCTTAATTTTTTTGTTGTTGTTTTAATATTTACACTGCAAACACAACATGAAAGTTTGAGGCTATACTCATTCCAGGAATACCAAATTCATCTTGGTTCACTTAAATTGTAGGCTTTGAGCCCAACGAGTGAGACCAGCTCAGATTCGAATCTCCAGTGTAGTCTTCAGTGATAAATAGAAGTGAGAGCAGACTTCAACAGTGTTTTCTGAAATTGCTTATGATTTGAAAAACTCATCAAGAAGTAGTGCAAAGTTTTGCTTTTGCTGATGAGCCTCATTTGATGTTTTCCTTAATGTAATTAAATTTAAAAAATACGTATATGTACAAATGTCCAGCTCACAGTATCACAAGGGTCAACCATAGTCTGATTAAAGGTTAGTTATGCCATTTTCCTTTCCTTACCTTGGTTTAAACTTTGTTCTAGGCAATGCACAGGTTTGTGAGACATGGATTCCTGAACCTCTTCTGACAACATTTCAGGGCTCAGGTCTGACCAGCCTTTCCATATCTTCCTTCAGTTGCTCTGGCACCACACTCAGTGCTGTTGAACCCTAAGGTTTTGTCTGTGCCTGGAAAATCTGACTTCTGAAATATTAACTCATGAAAAGTCAGGGGTCTGCCAAATTCATGATGATTCCAGACTTCCAGCTGAAGTCAAGAGCTGAGAATCAGTCTCCCCAAACCTGAATGGCTGTCAAAGCTCAGGCCAGGACCTGCGTGCACTTGTATATTTTCACCCAGCTGAGGGATTTCATAATTGAAATACTGGAGAGTGGGAAGTCACAGTGATGCTATGGGTGAAAGAACCATAGCAGGCTCATAAACGGGGTGGTTACCTAGGCAAGCAGATGGACACCTACAGTCTATCCACATTGAAACAATTTTCCTATTTAAACCCACAGTACAGCTACTAAAGGGTAAAGCAATAAAAGTGAAGACCTAGAATGAGACTCTGATGACCTCGGTAGTGGGTGTGAAGGGGACAGTGTGTGGAGGCAATTGCAGAAATGAAAAATCACAGAAGGACCGGAGTTTGGATTCACTCTAGAGAAGATATCCTACTCACTGAAAAGATGCTCCAAAAATGAAAGTTATTATTAAACACACTCAGAGATGGACATGAGGGAAAAGCAAAATTGTGTGTTCCCTGAAATGGAGCAAGTCATTGGCTGCCTTGACGAGGCTTCACAGGGAAGAGCAGGCGGAGGAAATCAAAGAGGAAATGCTATTTTAATGTCCCCAGTTCATCTTTATACACAGGACAAGAATCAGTCACATTGTTAAATGCACTAAAAAAGACTCAGCTGCTTTTTCTTTACAAAGGTGATTCATGGAGTCTGTGGTGCCAAGACAAATTCTTATTCTCCTCCATCAAGTATTTCTCTTTTCCTGCGGTGTACCCTGCAGGAAAACCAACTGCCAGGATTTCTCTGTTAGGATAAATCTCTCTATTACTTTCTGTAACCTTTAATTGTTACTCGCTTTGCTCTGTTACTTAAATAATACAAGCTACAGAAAGGAGAGCACAATACTATGATCCAAAAAGGAAAAAAGGATATTTTTTGCACATGCTCTGTAGGAAATAGCAGCCACAGCAGCTCTTAGTTGCTGAGAGGCATATAGTGTTTTCCTGACTGCAGCATCTGCCTGTGATAAAAGGTCCACATATAGAACAAAACACATCTTCCTGGCTGTAAGTGATCAAATTGTAAGCTGTCTCAAATTATTTACTGCTGTGCACCAAGAAATACACACAGAGTGAACCTAGAATATTACTATATAGTGTCAAATTAGAAAATGCTGTAAAACAAGTTTTCAAATCAATGAAATATTTGTACAGAATTTGCAGTTTCACATTAGAGTGTCAGCTAAGTTTTCTGAATCAACAGACATTTTTTCTTTATCCATTTAAAGATATAGCAAAGAAAGGATGAAGTGGCATAAGTTATAATGATAAACAGGCTACTTCACATAGTAATGTGACGTGCCAAGATCATCATCTCTAATGCATAACTAGCCATTTCCTGAGGATTATGAACCCAGACTACTATTTAACTAATGTCCTGATTTCTGTGAAAAGAGCAACAGGAGTAATGAAATTTATCTCTCCTAGTTAAGCAAGACAAATGTTCTCTAGAGAAAGACTGAGCTTTCTGAGGACAGGTATGCTTGTGGGTGTATGTATATCTGTGTTTTCTGTATGATGCCATGGTTGGTAGTTAGATTGCCTCCTGCAGAAGGATCCTCATGCAAGAGGATAAAAACACTGGTGCAAAATACAGCTGGGCTTGTACACTATGTTGGTATTAGAAATAAGAATATTTTACAGAATGGATTATGAATCTTCACATCCAAATCATTGACTCTCATAGTCCAAGCCAGGATCAGTGGTCTGTTTTATAGATGATTAGATATTTCTCAGGTTAAAAAGAACAGGCTCTTTTCTGCTATACTAGATGAGTGCTCTAATTGCCAGCCTTCAGGGCCAGTCACTTGCTTTCCATCTCGGGGCTTTGTAAGAATAGTTAAATGTTTGATAGGTGAAACACAGACAGCCCATAGACTGAGTAAGGTAGCTGTCAGAGAGCCGGGGAAGAGGTCAAGAAGGTTAAGGAAGTGAGCTTGAGTTTTCCACTGACTTTTTGTAGACATATGAATTTTGACAGATAACTGGGTCCAGCCCAGGATGGAATTCTTCCCAAAGCAAAAGCATGAGTCACCCCAGAAAAGCCCCCTATTTCACTACCAATCAAATGAGCACCCAAGGCACTTCCCTGCCTGATTTAGGACAGCCTGCAGGTTTTAGTAGCTACCTGGCTTGTTTTGCTATTTTCTTTGTACAGAAATTCCCCGATGGACCTGAGAAATCTGTCATTACATGTCTGTTTCTGCCAAATTAATTGAAATTGCTGTTGGCCACCTTCTCTGAAGATGTACAGAACATCTGCAATTAAACTTTGCAAATTATTTACTATTATTTTCTTAGAATATAAATATTTGGGGGAGTGGAACTGAATTTCTGTTTTCATTTTTATAAAGAATACATTATACTAATACACCTGTGCATAGGACGATGAATTGAGCTGCATGTTTTCAGGCTTATAAATATCTGTATATTGGCATGTATATTGCATGTCCTTCTCCACGTTATGTTTTGTTCCACATTACTCATCGCTATCTAGTGTCTCTAAGCAAATAATATGTAGCAATAAACACCTTGCCATCTATTTATAATAGATGCTAGGAACAAGCTGGCTTAGAACAAGAAGCCTTAGTTATTTTGCTCAGGATTTCACTCTCAGCAGTGGCTTTCACAATTTCTGCTCATATCTCATCTGCTATCTGACTTCTAGCTAATATTTTGCTTGTCCTAATCAGACTAATATGCATTTAAAATTTTTCAATAGACTTTTCTATGCTTATGTTGTGTACAAATGCCATTCTCATTTTATTATTACATTGAAAAAAGAAGAATTTATACCTGAGATCTTTAGGTCCAGGCATCTGCAGCTGTAGAACTAATTTGTAGAAGTATATTTTTTTTCAAATCACCTGCCCAATAATGCCATTTTCACACCAATAGTAAACTACTGGAGATGCTGGCATCAAGATCTGGTTTGTAAATAGGTTAAGGTCAACCAAGAAGCTCCCACACTGTTTCAGCCTCTTTCCTGACCACTAAAGGAACACTGCTGCTGCTGCTAATGCCTATGTGATGTTACCTCTGGAAACCCTCTTGAGAGCTGTCTGCAGAAGCAGTAGAGGAGGAAAACCAGAATATTGTTATTCTTGACTCTGGGTTTGGGTTTTCAGATTAGCAAATGCTTAACCTAGCCACATTCCGCAGCTAATGAGGGATAGCATTTATAATTAGCATTTCATTCTGTACGAAGTGATGAGCTACATGCTCAGTATTCCTGGATTGCAGAGGAGCTTTACATTTCAACCTGGCAAGTCCATATCTCCAACAGATTAAGAAAAGCATACCAGCTGGCAATTAGGCTTTGAGCCCTGGTCACAGCAACATCTGCTTTCCTTATCGTCTGCTTCAGTTCTCATGTAATCATACGCAGTGTTCTCTCAGTTCAGAAATCGTTCAAGCATATAATAAATAGAAATTAGGGTATTGGAACCTCCTGCATAAGGTGATGTTTTCTTAAGAAGTTGTTGAGTCACTTCAAGTTACTGAAGATTTCTTTCTTGACAACAGCCCTGACAGTAACTCAAGTACACATAGCATCTTCTCAATTGCATATCCTTAGTAGTGATAAGTAGAACAGAACGTAAGCAGGGGTGAGGCAAGCATGTGCTTTGTCTGCTCTTCACTGGTTCATGCATCCTGTTGCTATTTTTATTGTTGGTATGAGTGAGCTGTTGTTCTTGCTGGATTTGTTTTTTTTAGTTTATTTTGTTTTGTCTTTGTCTTTACACTGCACCTTGCTCTTCTTGTAACAGGTGTAAGATCCAGGAGAAAACAGTGCTTTAGATGCTGTAGGTGTGGATAAAATTACAGCTGATCAAAGCACTAATACCCTTTTTCATTTTAATTTAAAATGTTATTAACTGAAAAGGCAAAGACTATAAACCTAAGGGAAAAAAATAAAAGTAGGTTTTTTAAATGAAAAATAGAGATTAAAAAATTATTGCCGAGTTCTAGAGTAAAACTGTAGTGTAGGACTTCTGATTCTGTCCCCAGTCACAACCCAGCTGTTTTCCTCCTACTGAGGACGCTTGCTTTTTTGAGCAAAAGACATTCGGAAATACAAGCTACAAAGAGAACAAGAACATTTAGGCAGTTTCTTGATCAGGATGTTTGAAGACCCAGACCATAGAAGTACCTAATGTAACTAATGACCCTTGTAACCCACATATAGCCTTTGTAACCTACATATACATGGCAAGCCTTAAAAAACTGTTTCAACCCTGGTTTTAACCACATCAATCTCCCACTGGTTGCCCCTTCTCTTCCGCCACAGACAGTCCAGAATTATTTTGCTTCTTTCACAGTTTTTTTCAGCAGTTTCATTATTAGTGTAGGAATAACCTAAAATGAGTAAAACCGTGGAAACAGGCTGCTCTTAACTGTTTTGTCACGTCACATAGCCTTCCATCTCCTGGAAAGGAATGAGAAACTCGTTAAATATAGAGTTAGAAAATCTGACCTAAAGTATTTAAAGAAAAAGGTTTATTATTATCATTAATACAGGCAGTAATTACAATTGTTCATCATTTACACAACGCTAGTGAAATCACTCCTAGTGCTTTTAGGGCAACACTTAGACCAAGCGTAAGATGTGGGATAAGGATGCGGATAACAATGGAATTTCAAGGGAGATTTAAACAAATCCTCTAAATCAGCTTACAGTTGCATGGCCTTCAAGGAATTTACCTTTTGCTGACCTTAAACTCATCATCCTTGACTCACTCATGACTCACACAGCCAGTCAGTCATTCACAGTCTAGGAGGTTCCTCGAGTGCATTGATGATAATTTCTTAATGCAAATGGTGGACGTACCAACTAGGGGAGCAGCGCTGCTAGATTTAGTACTCGCCAACAAGGAGGGTTTGGTCGAAGTGGTGACGGTCAATGGCAGCCTTGGCTGCAGTGACCATGAGATGGTGGAGTTTAGGATCCTGTGTGGGAGGAATAGAATACCTAGCAAAGCCACAGTTCTGGATTTCCGAAGGGCCAACTTTGGCCTCTTCAGTCAACTGCTAAGGGAAGTCTCATGGGAAAGTGTACTAGGTGGTAAAGGGGCTCAAGATAGTTGGTTAGCATTCAAGGACCGCTTCTTCCAAGCTCAGGATCGGAGCGTCCCAATGAGTAGGAAGTCAAGTAAGGGATCTAGGAGACCGGCGTGGTTAAACAAGGAGCTGCTGGGCAAACTCAAGTGGAAAAGGAGAATCTATGGATTATGGAAGGAGGGGCTGGCCACTTGGGAGGAATATCGGACAGTTGTTAGAGGATGTAGGGAGGCAATTAGGACAGCTAAGGCCTCCTTGGAACTCAATCTTGCTAGTCGGGTTAAAGACAATAGAAAGGGCTTCTTCAAACACATAGCAAATAAAACTAAAACAAGAGGCAATATAGGCCCACTGCTAAATGAAGTGGGTACCCTGGAGACAGAGGATATAAAGAAGGCAGAGGTGCTAAATGCCTTCTTTGCCTCTGTCTTTACTCCTGCAGACTCTCCCCGAGGGCCCCGGATTTCTATAGCCCCAGAAGGAGTCAGGACAAAGGAGGAGTTTGCTTTGGTAGATGAGGATTGGGTTAGGGATCAGCTATGCAAACTGGACATCTGTAAATCGATGGGTCCGGATGGAATGCACCCACGGGTGCTGAGGGAGCTGGCGGAGGTCATTGCTAGGCCACTTTCCATCATCTTTGGTAAGTCGTGGGAAACGGGCGAGGTGCCTGAGGATTGGCGGATGGCAAAGGTCACACCAATCTATAAGAAGGGCAAGAAGGAGGACCCGGGTAATTATAGACCGGTCAGCCTTACCTCCATCCCTGGAAAGATGATGGAACAACTTATTCTTGACTCCATCACTAGGCATATCAAGGATGAGGGGGTCATTAAGAACAGCCAACATGGTTTTATGAGGGGGAAGTCATGTATGACCAACCTTATAGCCTTCTATGAGGAAGTGACTAGGTGGAGGGATGATGGTAGAGCGGTAGATGTAGTTTTTCTTGATTTCAGTAAGGCATTTGATACTGTCTCCCACAGCATCCTCATAGATAAGCTAAGGAAGTGTGGGCTTGACGATCAAGTAGTGAGGTGGATCGAGAACTGGTTGAAAGGAAGAAGGCAGAGAGTTGTGGTCAATGGCGCAGAATCTAGCTGGAGGTCTGTGACTAGTGGAGTCCCTCAGGGGTCGGTGCTGGGACCGGTGCTGTTTAATATTTTCATCAATGACCTGGATGAGGGAACTGAGTGCACCCTCAGCAAGTTTGCTGATGACACAAAACTGGGAGGAGTGGCTGACACACCAGAGGACTGTGCTGCCATTCAGCGAGACCTGGACAGGCTGGAGAGTTGGGCGGGGAGAAACTTGATGAAATTTAACAAGGGCAAGTGTAGAGTCTTGCATCTGGGGAAGAACAACCCCATGTACCAGTACAGGTTGGGGGTTGACCTGCTGGAAAGTAGTGAAGGGGAAAGGGACCTGGGGGTCCTGGTGGATAGGAGGATGACCATGAGCCAGCAATGTGCTCTTGTGGCCAAGAAGGCAAATGGCATCTTAGGGTGCATTAGAAAGGGAGTGGTTAGTAGGTCAAGAGAGGTTCTCCTCCCCCTCTACTCAGCCTTGGTGAGGCCACATCTGGAATATTGCGTCCAGTTCTGGGCCCCTCTGTTCAAGAAGGACAGGGAATTGCTTGAAGGAGTCCAGCGCAGAGCCACAAAGATGATTAAGGGAGTGGAACATCTCCCTTATGAGGAGAGGCTGAGGGAGCTGGGTCTCTTTAGCTTGCAAAAGAGGAGACTGAGGGGTGACCTCATCAATGTTTACAAATATGTAAAGGGTAGGTGTCAGGATGATGGAGCTAGGCTTTTTTCAGTGATATCCAGTGATAGGACAAGGGGCAATGGGTGTAAACTGGAACATAGGAAGTTCCACGTTAACATCAGGAAGAACTTCTTTACTGTAAGAGTGACAGAGCACTGGAACAGGTTGCCCAGGGGGGTTGTGGAGTCTCCTACACTGGAGATATTCAAGGCCCGCCTGGACAAGTTCCTGTGTGATGTACTGTAGGTTACCCTGCTCTTGCAGGGGGGTTGGACTAGATGATCTTTTGAGGTCCCTTCCAACCCTTGGGATTCTGTGATTCTGTGATCCTTAAACAGGTAACCACAGAGATATCAGGACACTAGCATATCTAGTGGCATCAGGTAGAGTCGTTACTAGCCACCGAGGAATTAAGTAATCCAGTCAACTCATTCAACCTTGTCCTTGATTTCTATTTGTAATGGATTCGAGTTTTATGGCAATAAATCTCTGACAACATCAAAAAGTATAAGTTTGTAGTAATGTTTTAAAGCAATACAGAGAAAAGAGAAAGAAAACAAAATCCTTGGAACTGCAATGGTTTCATATGACTTTAAAATCAAAACACATTGAAAAAAATGGTGAATAATTCTGGATCCAGAGAAGCATTTTAGATTTTAGCATTTTTCTTAAAAAAAAAACCCCACACAACCTAATGCAACCTTACCAGCTTTGTTTAAAGTAACAATCAGCCTAACCTAGCCTGCTAGCTCATAACTGAAGATATGTGCATAGCGCTAAATTATTCCCTGCTCTTTCACCATAAAACATCCCTGAATTCATGCTGCTAGGAAAATGGTGCTCACCCAACACAGGGGTGAATGTGATTGATACAGATGAAAGGCTAGACTAAGACAGATAGAGAAAATACTCCTTGCTGGCGGGCTAGGCAGCGAATGGAATTAGAAACACCTATATGTCACATACATAATTACATCTCGCCTTGGATTGTTGCTCTGATAGAAACTGTTTGTATTTGAGATGGGGTGTGGGTAAAGCTAAAACAATGTTCACAAAAACATTCCAAAAGGATCTTAATGTGGTTTTTCCTTTTCCTCAGGAAAGGCAAGATATGGCTTCTCCAGACGCATTACATCAGTGGTGCTAAATGTGACACACTAGTGAGTCAGATATGGCAACCTTTCCCTGATCATCCATGTAGACATTAAACATACACCTCTTGCATCCATTGGCTTTGGTTCCCTAATTAGTTTAGGGTGCATGAAAGTGTCAGAGATTTGAGCCATAGCCAAAACATGTTAGTCAACGAGCATCCAGTTTTTAAGGTGCTCCCCCAAAACCATGCCAGTATATTACATGGAAATGGTACGTACAGATTCTGTACCTGTACTCTTATAAAAGCAGAGAAACTGCAGAAACACAGTGAATATAAATATGTTCACATCCTTTTGCGGTCAGCTTTCCTTCGTGAGGGCAAAACTTCACGGAGCAAATGGTATGAAGATGGTTTCTTTTTTTTATATGATGTTACTTGATCATATGGGCCACCATACCCATCTATGCTGATCATCAGGATAACTACTAGAATCGCATTCTGGCATTCCTGCTGCTGAGCATGTTGTGTAGAGAGATATTCAGCTTTACTCTATCTGCCCACTTGAGGTTAAGAGTCTAAGAAAGATACCTGAGGAAGTGGCTAAGATTTCTGAACTAATGCAAAACTCACATACTGGATTTAAAGTCTATATGTTGTGATCCTTGACTGTCTTTCACATGTCTTCACTTTCCCAGGGATAAAGCCACTGTATAGAGCTCTCAGCAAAACTGCTGAAAAATGTGTGTGAACAAAGAACTGAGCATGAGTTATATTGTATAATGTCATACAATTTCTCCATATTTATTTTAATCATTAAGACACACTTGAAAAAAATGGAAGATATTTCATCATACTGTAGATAGAAATTGGTTTGACTTTCCATTGCAGAATCTGAAAGTTGTGCTGTAAACGGTGGGTTTGCAGATTTTTTTTTAAATAGGGAGGGACTACCTTGAGCTATAGACTGAAGATACTGAACAAAATACCGGACTGAAAAATGCGCAGTCTTCACTTTTTTGAAGTGAAGACGTAAACAATCGGTGTCACAACTGTGTGATATGAACTCTCTCTTCTAGAACAGATCTGAAAGCACAAAACTTCATGACCAGAAGCAGGGAAAAGTGATTTGTGTGCATGTGTTCCACATGCTTGTCCCACAATTAAGTTAATAAAGGAAATAGAAATAGCATCAAACAAGTAGAGAAATGCTAAGAATGTCTTTAGTACCATACTGCACTCTTGACTGTCTTCAAGATGGCAGAATTCTCATTAATTCTCATTATGTGAGATGAGTTACTGTAATTTAAAGTAATGTTGCTGTGATACCCTAAAGATATATCAAGGCAGTTTGAAAGGAGAGGTCAGAGAGACTTTTGAGTGAAGCAGTACAGCTGCAGGAAACAGTCAAGCTTTCTGGCAAACAAATCCTTTCTCAGGCCTAAAGAGAAACATCAACAAAATTGAACCATTTTTTTTTTAACCTCCTGTGCCAGAAGCACATCTGGTTTTTCACCTATTTTAGCTGGCCTAATCAAAGTTGTTATGTCTCTCTACAAGCTTTACCAGGCTTACTACACCCAGGCACTGAATGTGGATATTACTGATACCAACCACAGGAAGAAGAAACATATTTCTTGCTCTGAAATCTTCACTGCCAGGTATGGGCTACATCATAACTCCCACCTTACTGAAGAGAAGGTTTCTATCTGCAAAAGCCCACTCATTCAGATGATACTGTAGGAGAGGTAGCAAATTCTTCACTGTAAAAACATTTCCAAATAGCAGATTACCTTTTCTGCCTGGCTCTCCTCAGGGATGTGCATTGCTTATCACCTGCCCAGCTGAGAGAGCCTGAAGTGAAAAACAGTTTATACATTATTCAAGCTTAGTTGACTGATAGAGTAGATTGACCTTGTCTTCTGTGAACAGAAGCACCTTTTTCTTTGTGGTGGCTTGCAGAAGAATAATGGCTGTGACGATAATGAATAGCTTATTCATATTTCAGATGTGAAATACCAACAGCATGCTAATTAGAGAAGGTCAGAACACATGGGAATACAACGTGAACCTCTTAACCTTGAAGGATGATTAAGGAACTTTCATCTTTTGTTAAGAAATTCTAATCAGTCTTGGAGTGGGATGCTTGATGCTGTCCTCTACACACCATCCCCCAAATCCTTTTCTAGGTCACAGATACTTCTCTGCCTTGCTGGAGTACAGTTAGACCTGAGGGCCATGTGTGCTCTCAGGTGGCACTAGAGCCCCTCAGACAGCTTAAATATTTGTGAAAATGAATCAGAAGAAGGAATATCTCAATGCCCCTGGGAAGAGAGAGAATAGAAAGACTAAAGAAAGGAGTCACAGTCCTGGTGCCGTGTGTGTCACCTCTGCCATTCCTAGCACCCCTTTCATTCTGTGTGGGGTACAGCTATTTATGTGGGAAAGCCCACACGAAGCTGTAGCCCCTTCCCAGGCCAGGGAGGATAAGATAATGACTTATCACTAGCAACAAACTTTCCTGTACTGAGGGTGATGGAGCAGGGCTGAACTGGTTCCCTCCAGGACATAGCTCTGACTTGCTATCATCAGGGCAGAAATTTTGTTGTCCATTCAGAAGAAAGCCCAAAAGCCATCCAGCTCATGACAGATATGAGCAGTGATAGTTTCTAATTTCCAGTGTCACCTGCTTTAACTTGTTTATTAACTATGCTCCCCAAAAAGTTCCTTTCCCTGAAATTCTCTAGGAGGTATTATACTTAGTGATTTCTTTAGCTATTTCCATTGAAAGGTAAGCAAAGTTTTGAGGAGGTCTTTTATTCAGGTATCAGAGTTCCATCTGTGACTATCTACATCATAATTACATATTTTCAAGTCTAGGGCTGTATCATTTGCATCAGCTGAAGCAAATCTGCTGGTTTAGCATCTGAGCATGAAAATTGCAATTTTTACACTCCAGAATGTCTGACCAAACTTCCACTAAATTTGGCTGGAAAACTCCCATCGATTTTTGTGGAAGTTGGACTCCCACTAAAATGTCCCTGATACCTTTCTGTATTTTGATGCTTCAAAAGCAGCATGGATTTACATTTCAGAGATGGCAAATGATTTATAGCAGTTAGGAATGTAAAGGGGCCAGTCTGGAAATGATTAGCATTCAAAACCAGAGCTACAAGCTTGTGACAGAGAAGTAACTAAGGTTTTTTCATCTTTCCTAGGCTATTAAAAAGTCTGAAGCAGGGAACTGCTCCATACTGGAGATGGGAGATGGCATGAGGAGAAGCAGGCATCCCATCCCTGGAAGATTGGGTGGAAAGAGGGAGGTGCACATTTCCTAACCTCTTTATGTCTCCTATCTCTAAATCAGGTATGGGGGGGAGTGGATTATGATGGGAAGGAGAACTGGTTAATTCTGTCAATACATGAAATAAGTTACTTGTTAGTTGCAGTAGGTGCAGAGGTTAATTAAAATTGTAATTGCTGTAGCCTTAGCAGACAGATCACAGCTTTCTATCAGCTGCGTGACTGCGGAATGATTGTTTATGCCCCTGCTGTTGGCTTGTGTGAAGAGCATATAGAAACGCCTGTCCCATTAGATAGGCTCCTGTATAGAGACAACCTGACTGCTTAAAGCAAGAATTGAAGAAAACTGTTTTCTGACCCAATTGCAGTGGAGAGTGGGGCAAGAGGCAAAGATGGAGATGTCAGAAACAGTGCTCCCTAGATGTTTCTCCCTTAACAGGGGGCTCTGTAGCTGTGAGTGAGTTAAGATTGCCTTAAAAAGACTTAATTTTCATAGGATCCATTGGTTCCCTCTCCTCACACTTTTTCTGTCCACAAAGATTTTGCTTTTTGATACATGTGGAAAGAAAAAAAAGGATCCACATATACGACATGATTTTCACTTGAAGGGTGCAAGGCAATGCACAAAGGTTTGGTGATAAAGGAGTAAATGTCCATCATCTAGCTGCACAAATAATAGTAGCAAACCACCAAGTTTTGGTGTGAGGGTATAGGTAAGAAAAAAGAAGGAAGCAGTTTGTAAAACTGAAGTTTGGAAGCAAGTGGGAAAACACATAGTAACCCGTGGGATCGGTGTAAGCTGGAGTGTGGTTTTGATTAAATTCTGATTTATGTTAAAAAAATAAATTACTCCTCTACTGCTATAAACAAAAGACTTCCAATAAAACAGTACTTACTATTTATTGCACCTCCATAAAAATTACTATTATCCAGTGGTGAAATTCGATAACAGCTTCAACCTTTGTTACCAGCATACTATAATTATGTTTTTGTTATAATTCGTTTGCTGACCAGCTGGCAATGAGAGATGTTATTTCTAGCAAAATTAAAAGCTCTTTGATTGAACGGAATGGTTTGGAATAAAACGTTCTTCCCACAAAAGGTCATGAGCCATCCCAATGGTCAAGGTCTAATCACAGCAAACAGTTGTTTAGACACTCAAGGGCATAAAGTATAATCATGGGATCCAGTTTCTCCTTGTGAAAGATCCTTGCTCTCTACAGCATCCTAAGGAGGAGGGGGGAAACTGGAGAAAGGCATGCACAGCCTATGTTTGCCATGCAGATGTTGTGGTATTAATAGGTCATTACAGCCCCCAAGTGAATGTCAGAGCTTTTGTTTGCATGCAGTGAGCACTCGACATCAGTGGAGCTGCCAAAGCCAATCTGTAAGGACCTAGGAACATCACTGACACCCAGTACAATGTGGAACCCAGGATCAATGCCCACACAGCAGCTTTCGTGGCTCTGCTCTTGCATTAGAGCCTCCTTCTGTGACATCCCTTGGCTGTAAACAGCAGTAAAAAAAAGCATATTGTTTTTGCAAGTCATATCACAAAACCTCTCTCCTTGGAGTAACAAATGAGTCAATCAATACGCTGCTTTTCCCCTGCCTGGTGGTGAATGTTCACTCTTCAATATTTAATAGGCTCCTGGCAGTTGCGCATCTGGTGTCCTCAGCCAGGCAACCCTGACCACCAGAATCCTTTCTCTCATGTCATGAGGAGGCATCCACAAACATTTCCTTTCTGATAAACCTCTCTTTTGCTGCCTGCTTTGAGTTCACCCATGCCTCTTATTTTCCTCAAACCCTGGATGCTGTTCAGATGTGACCTTTCCTTGCCGCATCACACAGAGGTTTCAATAACTTTCACAAGGCTGTAACTCCAGCCGTGGTTCTCCTATGCCAGCTTCAGCAGCCAAGCCCCTTATATGGAATTGCTCCAAAGCCACAGGTATTTGCCTGTAACTGATGGGGTCATGAGCTGAAATGTGAAGATGGGAACAAATAGAAAGAAAAAAGAGATTTGGACCAGAGGAAATTCTTGGGCCAGTGTCTTACACAACCTCTATACTGACAGTCAGTGGAAAAATCCTATTGACATAACTGGCTACAGATCAGGTCTTACATATTTGAAGGAAACAAAGTACATTTTATGTGATCTTAGTAAACTCCTTAAGTACCTAGGGTGAGTTGTTCCTGTAATATTTCACTAATAAAACTTCTGTACATATTTCTAAGAAAAAATTAATAGCAATGCTGACACATATACCAATTAGTTGTGAAGTTTGTTCTCCATATATACATGTTTATGAGAAAGATTTATGACATGCTTAGGAATTCTCTTAAAGAAATTGTGTGCAAAACTCCCACATTACTCTCAAGTGAAATGCATAAAAGCTACAGAATGTGTATATAAGCTCCAGACAAATTTAATTTTACTGAAATCAATGGAGTAACTGTGGATTTGTGGCAGTGTAACTTAACAAAATTCCACGCATGTAGCTTATAAATTCTGTGAAATTTTCTGGAATGCTTCAGAACAAAAGCTGTTGAATTATCTCCGCTATATGGAGAACTTGTGCTTGAAAACAAACTACCTTTCCACTTGGAACTAGATGCTAACCTGAGAGCCATCAGTTGTCATAACCCTCCACTCAGCAACAAGACTGGATGTGTATGAGGATGGATTTATTGTCACTGATGAGATCTCAGCCAGAACATCATCAGAGTTCAGGCTGCTTTGACAACCATAAGAACATATGGTTCTCAAAGGAACCTTCCTCAAGAAAACAGTATATATAAGTAAATAGTGCCTATGTGTGTATATATGTTTATTCACACACACAGAGATATACATACATCTCATGTAGTCTTGCTCTTTTTTATCACTTATGAGCCTCTGAATTTTAAATAAACTGTGGATTCATGGTTTGATGGATAAACCATATCTATGCAACTGCAATAAAATGTTGCCTTTTTCTTGTATCCAAGAGGATCTGATACAGCAACTTTTTTCATCAGTTTTCCCCTTATTTGCCTACCTTTCTAGTGGAAAAGAGAAGCTGGTTTTGACCTGTATAACTTTGGATGTTTTTTGTGGTCTTTTATGGCTACACCATACTTCCACACTGATACACTTGGGCTTCTCCATGCCTATTTTTCTCTAACCTCAATGACAACAGCCTCTGCTGGTCTCTGCCACTTCTGTCTGGAATAGTTTCCCCAGAAATGCTCCAGATCTGAAGCGCTGACACCAGACTGCTTTAAAAATATAAACTCCCACCTCTATGCTCTGTACTATTACCTGTAACGCCATTCATCCTGAGTGATGGCTGCCTTAAGTCTCATGCAACTATTTAATATATTTCCCCCATAGCTTACAAAAGCAATTCCATGCTTTAGCATGTGCCCATACTATGCTGACGTTATCTTTGGATAAAAGCTCTATTTTTAAACCAATGGCTTTTAAAACCATTAAAATGGCATTAAAATGGCATTCATGTCATATGCTGGCTCTTCAGCTCTTTGAATGTTGTTGTGTCTGGTCTAGAATTGCTCTGGCCAGCCTTCACTTCTCCCCTAGACTGAGTGCTTTTGCTGAACTTCCCTGCCTGAACTTTCTGGTATTCACCATACACTCATTTTAGCAGGGGGAATACTTTCAATCATGTGCAATACTCAGTAGAAAACAGGTAGCAGGAGAATTGTGAAGTTACAAATTAAGCTTTCTTCAAGGCTTGCTTTCTTAGTTGCAGGCTTGTTTTGCAAACCTTGAAACTTTTTCATCCTTTTGTTGCCCCTACAGCGCATTACAAATACAGTTTACAGTCGAGTGCTTGCTCCCAAAGACGTTATCTCTGCTGAATAACCCCATCCATATCAGACGAACTGCAATCTTGTGGTATGTAGAGCTGCTGTCTACTCTGTCCCCTCTAGCTCTCAGCTATGGTAAAGCTGATAAACATCATTTCAGCTGAAACCGCACAGCTGCTGGGGAAAGATTACGAGATTCATAATACCATGCTGAACAAATGCTCACTGTGTATTCTTTGCATAACTTGTATGCTGCCCTGGCATTACTTTGCAGCATAAATGGGTTGAAGTAGGCAGAGGAGTTCACAAATGCCTGTGCAAGATAGTGCGTAGCCCCAGACTGCATGTCCATGTGCAGTGAGTCACAGCAGTGATCACTGCTCCCTACATTGCTCATGAACAGCATCCAAGAGTTAAGATTAAATTGTTACTCCATTATTTGGTTCTGGACCACTGTTTCTGGAATGAGAGCAGGCTGTAAGGAATAACATGATTGCTGGGTTTTAGATGTAAATGAAACTGACGGATGGGTGGTTTAACAGCAGAAAAGGAAGCTTCTACATAATTTTCTTACTACCGGAGAGCAGGTGAGCTGTTTTGGTCTCTGTAGGGCTGTCCATTTAAATGAATGTGGTGGGTTTGGTGTTGTCTGCCTGGTGAGGTATACTGCGGGTAGTTTAACATTCAAAAAATTTGATTTCCTATTTTCTGGTTGGTTTTTTTGTTTGTTTGGTTTTGTTTTTTATTACATATTAATTCTCATAACCAGACAGCCTACCTAAGTCACACCAAAAAGCTCGTTTCTTCAACAGAAAAGCTGCCCAAGACCAGCGTGAACTGTCCCTGTCTGACCAGTCCGCAAAGAGCCTGACACCAAGAGCAAATAGGGGTGAGAGTAGTGGGTGTAGGCATTTATTCAGGATGTATTTTACTTCAATAATATCTCAGTATAAATGAGATAAGAACACTTTGTACTTGTTGGTACCTTGTCTCTGGTAGGAGAAGGAGAGAGAGATGTGATGAGGTGTCAATGGTATTTAGGTTTATTTTCCAGTCAACAGGGAATATATATACAGGTTTGCAGAAAAGACACTGAAACAAGTCTTTCTGGGGAACTGATACAACATATTAAAACAGTGATTTGAAACTTTTAATGGGGAAAAAAAGTTGCACGTAATTGTCATTTGATAGAGAAAAGTATAAAAGAAGTTTCAAACTATTACAGAAGTAGTGCTGCATTTTCTTTTCCCATCTATTTCCATCTGCACTGTCCCAGCCTCACGGTAAATCAAAATCAAAACTTGATCCTATGGAAAAAGGATGGGATGGTATGTGAGGCAAATAAAAGGCTTTCCTTCCTTTCCCCGATGTTGTGCATGGTCTGGTTGGCACAGTGTGGCTGAGCGGTGGGGATGGACACGCTGACATCCAAGCAGCCCTCTTTGTTACATTACAGGGTGGACCATAGATGGTCAAGGGAGCATCTTGGCCTGAGACCTTGGGGAAGATCTGGCATTCTCATTGGCTCTGACTCACTTGAGGTCAGGTAAGACTGGTTCTGGGGTCTGCACAATTCTCCTTGTGGGATCAGACAAGTAACAATTAAAAAATTGTATTATTTAATTTTGGCCGTAACTCAGACCTCTGGGCTGTTTGTATTATCTCTCTATGCTGTCAAAACTCAATTAATCTTACCCCCATAGTCTCAAGGCTATATTTTCCAACCTCTTTTTAAGCCTACTTGTACTCTCTGCTGCATTTATTCTCCTGTAAAAATGAATGATCTGTATGTTAAAAGCAGTTGAGCAACCATTTACTTCTTGCTTTTTGAAGCCATCTACTATAACAGCTGGGACTGTTCTTAGCTCTGTTACCTCAACAGAGGTATGAATAAGACTACAAAGCTGAGCTATAGGTATTCCTCTGCTTAGCTTGATGCATATATGGCTTCATCATACATAGTACATCCTATCTCTCACATATGGTAGGTTGTTTGTACCCACACCATAGCTCTGTGCACGTCACAGATTTCTGCATTTCTCTCATCACCGATATTGGGTGGTGCAAATGGAAAATGAAGAATTAGCAGAAGTAATAAGATGGTGTTTCTGTAAAATACAGAATTTCCCACAAGAATCACTTTATAATGGCCAGGGAGCTGTCACTTAGGAGATTCAGTTGCCAATTTGCAACTGTCTTTGTTATATTAGTATTTATGGAGCCTGATCAGTTTGTCTTTTTGGCACTTTCTTGACGGTATGGAAAGAATCTTCACTGTGCAAGGAGAGACGGCACAGGTGGTGACACACAGGAAATATCTTTTTGTAATCTTGGTATCTACGGTTCACTAAAGGCTTTGGTGCTGAGGCTGCAATGACTGGGAAATGTAAAACTGGGTTTATAATTAAAAATCGCTTTTTATTTTCAGCTAGCATCACACATCAAGCACTGAATAATCACTATAGTACAATAATCTTTTGGGGGTATTGTTTCTATTAGAAAGAGAATCTCTCCTGAGTAATCAGCACTTGCTATCACCTCTTCCTCTCTGTGAGACTGTGAGCCTGGGTTTGTGCTACTGATGTCACTCCAGCAGGAGTGAATGGTGTGCACAAGTTGACTGCTAGTGTTTTCTAAAGTCTGTTAGAAAGAGAGGAAGTGTCACACTTTACATATCTGTGTCAAGCTCTCAAAAGCATCAGCAGGCTATAGAAAGAAAATCAGAACCAATATCAGAAGGGAAAAAAGCATAATACAGAGAGTTTAATATCTAATATCTTATCCTTGCGTCATTTGAAGTAATGATTTTTGTAAGCTCAGAGAGTGAATTCTGACCTTTGCTATGTTGTGGTCTTCTTTCACTGCAAGGAAATTCTTCCTGCATCATTTTATCTTCAGGTTCAAATATTTTTCTCATAAGATAAACATATAACCCATTCTGCTGTGAACACATGGATAACAATGTGACCGGCATTCCTTCAAGTCCATCCAAAAGCTGCTCTCAGCCTGGCAAAATATCCTTGAAAGCTCTGGGTGCTTATTGACTTAGAGGGAAAGGATTTGGCCCTATGATGATCCTCGGGTGGACATTTTCTGTCCACATGGCAGAGCACTGTAGTGCTTTTGATGGGTTAGAAGAGAGATTTCCCACAGAGTGAATATTCCAAGGTCTGCCTCTCTTGGCAAACAACATATTTATTAACAAAATACTGGGTTTAGGATAACATCCAGCACTTCAAGCTTTCCCCCTCTCTCTTATACAGCAATTTTTCATCTCCTTTTCTTCTTGCTAAGCTGAAGATATTTTCATGGAATTTCTAACACCATGTAACAACTAACCAGTGCAACAGAAATTGCAATTAATGCAGTTCAGGCCTTTGGGAACATAAAGGCATCTTCTGGATAAATAAACCAAAAATAAGAGGCAACTCACAAGAAAACTCTAGAGACAGCTGGAATCTAAAACTGCAGAGAAATGCAAAGAGGAGGGGCTGGGGGGACACACAGAATCACAGAATCCACACTACAAAAATAGCCAGTAGATGTTTTTATTCATACCATTCCTGTATCTGATGTGAACTTCCCACAGATGGAGGTATGTGATAAGCTGGCACCAAAGACAATTTTCTCTATGAAGCAGAAATCCAGTGATTTTCACATACCACAGACTAAGTCATGCCTATGGACTGATGTTGCAGAATAGATATTTCTTTTTCCTTTTTTCTTTTTTTCTTTCTGTTTTATTCCTCCCTCCCCCTGGCCTCTCTCTCACACATGTGCATGTATGCACGCAGACAGCTCAGTCCCTGGCTTAGGGGCTGACCAGACCCAGCTGCTCTTGGACACAGGCGCATCTCACAGCTTGGGATCCAGGCTTTGTCCCTGCCAAGAATTTCTTGGGGCTGACCATAAGTGTTGCTGACCCAAGTGGCACGTAAAACCCAGTAATGTCTGGGAGCACATTAATCTTTTGCCAGGAGGGAAAAGGAGGCCCTGCCAAGTGCCGATTATATTACAGGCATGTGCCATCCACTGTTGATGTTGAGCAGGCCAGACAAAGCTAAATCCAAAGAGGCAGTTGTCGTGGAGTCGGCCTGAGGATGCTCTGGCAGAGATGCTCGATGACAGATGGAAAAGTGGAAGCATGTTTTCCAGATAGATTACAGACTTCTGCATCTTTGATTTTTCCATTTCTGAGCACTATCCATTTATTTTCCAATTAGAGTCAGTGCAGAATTAGCAAAAGATAAGAAATCTCTTCTGTTAGAGTTGCTCCAGAAACAGAGCAGGGTTTCACAGGTTGGCATTAAAGCTTGTTTTACTCTGACTGGAACATCCTAAGGAAACCTATCTGCAAACATTTTCTCCTGTGTGCATACAGGCTGCTGACAATACCAGTCTATCCTGCTGGAAGACTGCTCTGCCCTCCTCCCACAGGAGCAGAAAGGCATGTGGAAGCCACATCTATTATATACATGAAAAAAGAGGAAAAGGAAAAAACTTCTACATACTGAAGCAGTATTTCAGCCTTGAAAACACTTTGGTATTGAGTTTACTTACGGGTTATATCTTTGCTGTCACTCGACACATGAAATCAAACGCTCCCTATTTCATATCATTCAGCCCATTTCCTGTATTTATTTTGTTGCTCTTCTAGATGGAAGTCTTTGGCCTTTTTTAAATCTTTCAGATTTCAATGGACCAGGCAAGATATGTACTCACCAGTAGGGGAGGTTGCTCTTTTAAAATGCATCATTATATTTCATCTAGAAAGATGGTAACATTTATGATTTCCAAGACCTAAAAGTAATAAGTTTAATACTGAAGTAATAATTAGTTTCTAATAATTCTTCCAACATAAATTATAATCAAGAATTAAAAGTAACTGCTAAAAAGCTTTTTTTTTTTTCCTGTGTTAAGATAAAAGCATTTCTGAAAAATCACATTTAAAAGGAGAAAAGTCTTGTAAGATGTTATCTGTGCAAATCTGTAATGCTTAAAATGGGATAGAAAAATTGCAAATACAGCTAGGTGAAAGAACATGTAAAATAGTGGTTCTCGACCACGCTTTTGCTCTGATCTTTTGTAATTTGATTTTGTGGTGTGTTTTCTTTTAAATAAAGCTTCGTGCATGACAATTTTCAGGAGAAAAGCAGTGCTTATAAGGGAGAAAGCCTAGGACAGGCAGCTGTGGCATTTGAGTCAACTTCATCATGTAGGGACTAATCTGTGCTTCACAGAATCACAGAATCCCAAGGGTTGGAAGGGACCTAAAAAGATCATCTAGTCCAACCCCCCTGCAAGAGCAGGGTAACCTACAGTACATCACACAGGAACTTGTCCAGGCGGGCCTTGAATATCTCCAGTGTAGGAGACTCCACAACCCCCCTGGGCAACCTGTTCCAGTGCTCTGTCACTCTTACAGTAAAGAAGTTCTTCCTGATGTTAACGTGGAACTTCCTATGTTCCAGTTTACACCCATTGCCCCTTGTCCTATCACTGGATATCACTGAAAAAAGCCTAGCTCCATCATCCTGACACCTACCCTTCACATATTTGTAAACATTGATGAGGTCACCCCTCAGTCTCCTCTTTTGCAAGCTAAAGAGACCCAGCTCCCTCAGCCTCTCCTCATAAGGGAGATGTTCCACTCCCTTAATCATCTTTGTGGCTCTGCGCTGGACTCCTTCAAGCAATTCCCTGTCCTTCTTGAACAGAGGGGCCCAGAACTGGACGCAATATTCCAGATGCGGCCTCACCAAGGCTGAGTAGAGGGGGAGGAGAACCTCTCTTGACCTACTAACCACTCCCTTTCTAATGCACCCTAAGATGCCATTTGCCTTCTTGGCCACAAGAGCACATTGCTGGCTCATGGTCATCCTCCTATCCACCAGGACCCCCAGGTCCCTTTCCCCTTCACTACTTTCCAGCAGGTCAACCCCCAACCTGTACTGGTACATGGGGTTGTTCTTCCCCAGATGCAAGACTCTACACTTGCCCTTGTTAAATTTCATCAAGTTTCTCCCCGCCCAACTCTCCAGCCTGTCCAGGTCTCGCTGAATGGCAGCACAGTCCTCTGGTGTGTCAGCCACTCCTCCCAGTTTTGTGTCATCAGCAAACTTGCTGAGGGTGCACTCAGTTCCCTCATCCAGGTCATTGATGAAAATATTAAACAGCACCGGTCCCAGCACCGACCCCTGAGGAACTCCACTAGTCACAGACCTCCAGCTAGATTCTGCGCCATTGACCACAACTCTCTGCCTTCTTCCTTTCAACCAGTTCTCGATCCACCTCACTACTTGATCGTCAAGCCCACACTTCCTCAGCTTATCTATGAGGATGCTGTGGGAGACAGTATCAAATGCCTTACTGAAATCAACAAAAACCACATCTACCGCTCTACCATCATCCCTCCACCTAGTCACTTCCTCATAGAAGGCTATAAGGTTGGTCATACATGACTTCCCCCTCATAAAACCATGTTGGCTGTTCTTAATGACCCCCTCATCCTTGATATGCCTAGTGATGGAGTCAAGAATAAGTTGTTCCATCATCTTTCCAGGGATGGAGGTAAGGCTGACCGGTCTATAATTACCCGGGTCCTCCTTCTTGCCCTTCTTATAGATTGGTGTGACCTTTGCCATCCGCCAATCCTCAGGCACCTCGCCCGTTTCCCACGACTTACCAAAGATGATGGAAAGTGGCCTAGCAATGACCTCCGCCAGCTCCCTCAGCACCCGTGGGTGCATTCCATCCGGACCCATCGATTTACAGATGTCCAGTTTGCATAGCTGATCCCTAACCCAATCCTCATCTACCAAAGCAAACTCCTCCTTTGTCCTGACTCCTTCTGGGGCTATAGAAATCCGGGGCCCTCGGGGAGAGTCTGCAGGAGTAAAGACAGAGGCAAAGAAGGCATTCAGCACCTCTGCCTTCTTTATATCCTCTGTCTCCAGGGTACCCACTTCGTTCAGCAGTGGGCCTATATTGCCTCTTGTTTTAGTTTTATTTGCTATGTATTTGAAGAAGCCCTTTCTATTGTCTTTAACCCGACTAGCAAGATTGAGTTCCAAGGAGGCCTTAGCTGTCCTAATTGCCTCCCTACATCCTCTAACAACTGTCCTATATTCCTCCCAAGCGGCCAGCCCCTCCTTCCATAATCCATAGATTCTCCTTTTCCACTTGAGTTTGCCCAGCAGCTCCTTGTTTAACCACGCCGGTCTCCTAGATCCCTTACTTGACTTCCTACTCATTGGGACGCTCCGATCCTGAGCTTGGAAGAAGCGGTCCTTGAATGCTAACCAACTCTCTTGAGCCCCTTTACCGCCTAGTACACTTTCCCATGAGACTTCCCTTAGCAGTTGACTGAAGAGGCCAAAGTTGGCCCTTCGGAAATGGCCAGATGACAGAACTGTGGCTTTGCTAGGTATTCTATTCCTCCCACACAGGATCCTAAACTCCACCATCTCATGGTCACTGCAGCCAAGGCTGCCATTGACCGTCACCACTTCGACCAAACCCTCCTTGTTGGCGAGTACTAAATCTAGCAGCGCTGCTCCCCTAGTTGGTACGTCCACCATTTGCATTAAGAAATTATCATCAATGCACTCGAGGAACCTCCTAGACTGTGAATGACTGACTGGCTGTGTGAGTCTTCCAGCAAATATCGGGGTAGTTAAAGTCCCCCACGACGACTAAGGCATGTAGTCGCGAGGCTACTTCCAGTTGCCTGTAGAAAGCCTCATCAACTCCTTTGTCCTGATCAGGAGGTCTGTAATAGACCCCCACAACTGTATCACCCGTGCCAGTCAGCCCCTTGATTCGTACCCACAGACATTCCACTTGCTCCTCATCCGACCCCGGACAGAACTCAATACATTCTAGTTGCTCTCTCACGTAAAGAGCAACTCCACCACCTCGCTTTGCTGACCTATCTTTCCTAAAAAGGACATAGCCATCCATGACCACATTCCAGTCATGTGAACTGTCCCACCATGTCTCTGTAATCGCCACTAGATCATAACCTTTAGCCCGCACACAGACTTCTAACTCCTCCTGTTTATTCCCCATGCTGCGTGCATTGGTGTACAGGCATTTCAGGGAGCCAGTCCTAGTACCCTTTTTCCCCTGCGGGACAGGGTCTAAAGAGCTATCCTTTCTCACAAGTGAAACAAGAGATTGATAGTCCTCCTTAGCCCGCCATCCTTCAATCCCTAGCATGTTCCTCTTGGGCTTGTCCCCAACAGGCCCAGTTAAATCCCCTCCCCCCTTCATAACTAGTTTAAAGCCCTGTCAATAAGCCCTGCTAACTCCTGCCCCAAAACCCTTTTTTTTCTCTGGGACTGGTGTATCCCGCCTGTCACCAGCAAACCAGGTGTCCCATACAGCAGCCCGTGACTGAAAAACCCAAACCCCTGCCTTTGGCACCAGTCACGTAGCCATACATTAACCTGCAGAGTCTTCTTATATATCCCTTCACCCTCGCTTGCAACAGGTATGGAGGCAAACACCACTTGCGCTCCAGACCCTTTAACCAGCCGTCCCAGGGCCCTGTAGTCTCTCTTCATCGCCCTTACGTTCCTCGTAATAATTTCGTCACTGCCAACCTGAAAAACCAGCAGTGGGTAGTAGTCAGACGGCTGCACCAGTTCAGAGAGCTTCTTTTTAACATCTCTAATCCGAGCCCCAGGCAGGCAGCAGACCTCCCTGTGGGGTGGATCCGGTCGACAAATGGGCCCTTCTGTTCCCCTCAGAAGGGAGTCACCCACCACAATTACTCTTCTTTTCTTCTTGGTTGGGGAAGTTCTGAGGTATGTGGGTGAGTGACTAGCCCTGGGTGACTCACTAGATAGATTTGCCTCACCATCTCCATTCACCTGGCCCTGAATTTCCAAGACCTCGTACCTGTTATTCAAGGGCAACTGGGAGGGAGGAAGGGATTGTGAGGGTTTTCGCTTACCTCTCCGAGGAGGAACCTCTCTCCATCCATCCTTGTCCATTAAGCTCTCTCCTTCTGTCTGATGGTAGGAGGGAAGGGGATCCATATCTTGTTGAACCACTTCCCTCTGCCCTTGCCTTAGGGTGCGGTTCCACCAATCTATTTCACTTTCACACTCTCTAATGGCTCTCAACCTTTCTACCTCCTCCCTCAGTTCAGCCACCTGCCTGAGCAGGTCATTTATTTGCTCACAGCGAACACAAGCAGTATCACTGGCTCCCTCCAATACAAGTGCCAGGCTCAGGCATTCGCTGCAGCCAGAGACCTGCACAGCTGCATGTCTGCAGGAAGGCTCAGTCTGGATACCCACATTAGTACTCACTACAGCTTTCGATCGTGTTGTAACCATGATCTATCTGGTCAATCAATCCGTCTACGTCCCTCAGCACTCCTTCCCCCTCCTGTACTCCAGGCGAGTCCTCTCGATGAGGCGGTTGGAACGCTTCCCTGCCCGCTCGCCTGCCCGCGCGAACTGCCGCGCAAACTGCCTCGACCCTCTGCCTCGACGCTCTCTGTTTGCCGGCTCTGTTCGCCGCGCTCCTGGTCCTTTCTCTTGTGAGGAAATGTTTCTGATAGCAGAAAGATTGATTTATATGGTAACAGCCATAGAGTAGACACAAACCCCCTTCTTTTCCCACACACTTATTTTGTTATAACAAGAGTAATTACTACATTTCGATGTCAGTGTAAGTAGCAATTTTAGTCTTGTGCCATATAATTTGAGAATGTTATTAGAAGGTGGAGAACCGAATTTGGAAAACATGATTGCTGGCAAAATTAATGCTGATCACTGCTAATATTATTTTATGTGCTTTGGCACTTCACACTCCGGCAAAAAAAAGCCAACCAAGTACATTATTTAGTTATATACAAAATCTACTTCATCAATGTAACTCTGAGATGAACTACATTCACAGCAACGCAGCAGAGCTCTGAAGAAAATGAGAATAAGGACTGGTATACCAACATATCTATCTGAATATCTGTACCAGCAATATTAGCATTATTTTACTTGAAGTGGTGATTTGAAACAAATACTTAAAAAGAAGAGGAAGTGACGTGACAATGAATTGATGGCAAAGAAAGGGAGAAGAATAGTAGAATTAATCACTCAAGGTGACTTTATAGATATATTTATTAAACTCTCTATATATCTCTAAAACTCTAATTTTACCTATGTGTCAGATAATATCAGTGAGAAGCACAAACGTATTTTGCTGCTGAACCGTACAAGCATCAGGTTGCATTTCTGAGAAGCCGCACTGTTCTGATGTGCCTGGCCAGTGGATATAATGTTGACACCCTTCTTTGGCAAACTGTTCAGTCTCATTTCTCCTAGCAAAGCAGTGCCTGATGTGACCTTAGAAAAGGCTTTTCAGATGTTCTGGCTTTAGCCTTTCTAAGGGTCCTTCATGTTGCCTGGGTTCCCAGTGAACTCTGCAAAATGAGACTTTATGCGTACCTTATATGAATATTTTCCAAAATACTGCACAGATTAAGAGTGAGACTCTTCTACACTAGCGCAATGGCTTATCAGTGTTAACTTGAGCAAGCATAAACAGTAGACAAAGGGCAGGAGAAGGAGATTAGGTCCCAGGTAGCACAGCTGCAGTTTGCTAGCCTGTAGCCTTCTTCCTGCTAGGACACAGAGGCTTTGCTTCCTGCAACTGAGGAACCACCTGCTTCTGGGTTTGCACAGGCAGCACCTGAGCATCCAAGCTGCTCAGTGTTTACAAGGTGCTGAGCAGCCAGCTATCATAGAGCAGTGTGGGGAGCTGATCCTGAAGATTTATGAGGCTTCTTTTGGTCTCCCTTTGGTCCATTTCCTTGATCATGATTCTGAGTACTAGGGCAATAGTGTTTAGTTCTTGTTTCATTTCATTTGACTATCCATGGAAACTGTAATAAATCTTTGTGCTTTTTTCTTCCCCTCCAGCCTTTAAATCAGCTGCTCTTCTCCCAGGCAGCCATAGGCACAGAGAACACCTTGCAAGCACTGTTGTGTTACAGGCACCCAAGTGTGAAGCAAAATAATTAAATGGGGCTGACATGGCTTTCAAAGAGCTTTGCTGATCTGTCCATGACAATTAGATATCCTCTGAGTACTGCCCAGGCACTTGCAAGCAGGGTGAATGCACTCAGAAGACAGGCTTTAAAGTATTAGCCAGCAGAAGACTCATTTTCCTCCCAAGTACTGTTTTTGTTGTTTTCTGAGGAGGAAGGGGCTGAGGGTTGGCTAAAGGCCAGCCTTTGATGCCACCCACGGAAGAGAAGGGAAACGTCTGACTCAGGAGTGCACTTCCAATTATTTACTTCTGCTTTTTCATTCCAGTTTGATCTTTTCTGTGGCTAATGAGCATTTTCCACGCTGTGTAAGCAGTTTGGGCACATCCACCATACCAGGGAGAGGCTGGAGGAGTCGCAGCAGAGCAAGTCAGGGCTGGAGCAGGAGATGCAGGAGAGGGTCTTGGGACAGGAAGATGGAAAACAGCCACCAACACCAGTTGCCCCAGAGTCCCTCAG
Source organism: Lathamus discolor (assembly GCF_037157495.1). Lineage (NCBI taxonomy): Eukaryota > Metazoa > Chordata > Aves > Psittaciformes > Psittacidae > Lathamus > Lathamus discolor. Next base: position 62,667,812 of record NC_088884.1, read on the forward strand.
GCTTCCTCTCTCATACTCTCCTTGACATCTCCGTCACCCACAGTTGCCTGGTCCAAGTTGGCTGGCATGTTCCTGCCATGACTGGCTCCGAAAGGCTTCTCCACCAGACTCTAAGGTACCACCAGCCTCCCAAGCACTGGGGATCCTGCAGAGGGGAGACTGCTCATGCCAGCTGAGTAGACATGACCGTCTGGCCAGGGATGCACATGGACCCTTCTCTGTGCCCACATACTGCAAGCATGGCTGGATCGAAGAACCTGAGGCTGCCAGCATACTGCAGCTATGCTGAGACAATTAACCTGCAGCTAATTTTGCAGCAAGGCTTTCACTTCATCCCTTTGCCCCCCCAAAATCAGGAACCTCTTCTATGTAGCTAATGGAACAAAGGGCTGTTAATAGGGCTAATTAATGAGTGGGGCGGAAAAAGATTGCTGCCTGTTGTAAATCAAATGAAATACAGCTTTTAAGCAACGATCATTAATTACATGCCTGAATTGAGCTGTGTATGTTGCTCATGTGTTGGGCAAGCACAATTGCCCATCAGACTCTTGCTGAATACAAAAACCAAGCTAAATTTGACCTCAGGAATAAAAATATTTTTTGGTGAAATTCCTGACACAAGGAACCAAGTGTCACCATCCAAAAAGGGACAAAGTGGCAATGGCCGGGACAGGTGCTTGGAGTGATTGCCCCCATGGATTCCTCTCAGCCATGAGTTATCCTCTGGTAGCACAATCAAGAGTGAAAGGCTCTTAGCTCTGGCACAGAACTAAGAGTACTACTTGAGTTTTCTAAGCTTTCGATTTCCCACTGATGCCCACCATCTGAGGTGGGCATCAGAGCAGAACAGAGGAACAACAGCAGAGAAAAATGAGAAGGCACAGATTTTCTTCATTACTCCCTGTACTTGGAAGTTCCTGGGTGATTTTTAACTCAGTAGTAAGTTGCCAAAAATTGATATGTTGGTGGTTTATACCTTCAAATGACATGGACCTAAAATCTCAAACCTTTAGCCTTTTCTCTTTCCAAGAGGCAGTCTTTCAAAGAGCTACTCTTCATACTTTCTGCCTCCTCCTGATCCATTTAAGAAGAGAAAATCCCAAATAAAATCAAAGAAAGAAGCTTGATCTATTGGCACAACAAATTTTCTGATGCGGGGTTGCTGAATTTGACCAGTAGATTATATTATACCAGAGTATGAGTAATCTTAAAGAGTGCTCATTGGGCTTGTTCTAATCTTACACACACGTATTTGGCACCTCTGCAGTTCTACTGACAAAAGTAAAATCACTCGGGGTTCACACTCATCCAACTCAGCCTTGCCCCGTGACTAAATAATCACAGAGCCATCCAGTGGGCCGTAAGGGAACACTTCTTTTACCTGGATCAAAACAAAAATACAGAAAATCATGTGGGATTGCATACCTCCTTAGCTTTACCCCAGCTTTTATTGTTGAAAGCCTTCCCAGGCACTCCAGACCACGTCTATGTGCATTGCTGCTCTTCCTCAGACTTTCTGAAACAATAGTCTGGAAGGGAAAAAAAATGTTTGAACTAGAAAGTGATGAATTCTAACAATCTAGGAAAATACAAAATAAAGCTGTTGCTGAAATGTTGCCTTTTGTTTGAAAGTATCCCTTTATTTATGTCAAGTGCTCCAAACTCCACGAATTCTAAAGTGATTTAGCCAAAGTTAAACTACTAGCAGTTTCTGACAGGTAATTTTCAAACAGTAACATAGTGTTAGAATAGGTATCTGGTATATTTGGCAGGAATTAAGCAGTTAATGTTTTATCAGCTTGAAGTTAATCATATACACATCATTAGAGCTTCTACCTCTGTTCTCACAAGACTTTCCATATGTCACCCTGGAAATGTTGTCTGATTTGGTATTGTGAAGGTAACACTGTTAATTTGAGTGCCAAGAGACTTAGCTTAATCTTCTTCCATCTTATATGTAAGTGTTAATGATAAGCTGATGGAGTAAGGTAGAGAAAGACTGAGAAAGGAGACTGCAGAAGTTGGTGGAAAGTGTTCCTTCCGCTTTATAGTACTTTCCCTTGAAGGAAAGGAAAGTATGGAAATAAATAAGCCTCAAATGAGGCTGAACTCTTTCTTCCTAGAGTTCTTCATAATGGGCTGTAGGGATCTCCCTGAGAGGGTAGTTAATCGGGAATAAACAATAAAGTTAATCAGGAACAGAGAGCAAGAGGAAAAGGTGACCATAGCCAAGTTTCTTTATTATTGGAATTTCTTTACATTACATTAATCATCTTCTAAAGTGTGTGTCAAGAGTTTCATTTGTGGGGAGTAGGTGATGGTGCACCTAGAACTTTGGATTCTGATTGAATGATTTTGGGAGAGTCTTACTGGAATATGTGAATACATTTTGCTTGAATGTTTTCTTTCCCTACAGGATGGATGAAAATTCAAATCTTAATTTACATGCTGAATCAAACTGCGGATCAGAATGAAAGACTGATGAGATCCTGTACTTATTTACTGAGCTATTTATTCAACATCAGAAGCATGGTATCCAAAATTAACTGTGCCACTACAATCACTTGGTAAGATAGTAGGCGTTCTGCAAGTTATTTCTCTTGCTGAATCACACACACAGTTCCCACCTTCTGCAAATTTATGTTTCTTACGCACTATGGTTCCATTTAAACAGACACAGCAAACCTCACTTGGTATTGAAACTCTGACACAAAGGAAGACTAGTGAGTGTGTTCAAAATGTGCATTTCCTGATACGATATCCCTGAACTAGCCCAGTGATATGAAAACTTAGCAGATATGATAAAGGAATGTGAGCCCTTTCCTGAAACCTTTGCAATGGTAAAGGCTTTCCTCAGTCAGGAGGCTTAGGGACACATATGAAACCCAGGGAACGCAAAAGTCATCATTTGCTTGACTCCAGAAAGGTTACAATTTTAGACCCGGGAGAGGGAATGGCAACACTTAAGCAGATATTGGAGATATATATGGGATTTCTTCTTGGCATCGAATCACATGGACACTTCTGATTTTCTATGCTTTTAAGCTGGCTGTATGCCCAGCATAGGCAAGCTGAGGACAGAGGAACTGCAGCGTTCCCATCCTTCACACACATCTCAGAGCAGCTGGAATATTTATGTTCCCTATTATGAACTTGTGTTACATTTAGTGGAGTTGCAAGCTTAAAGTGCAGGGAGGCTTATCTGTTGCTATTATTTTATAAAACATGGTAATGCTTTCTTGTGAGCAAGTGTGATGGCTTCTTAATCTCCAGGGCTCTATCACAGCTAACTTCCTGGCACTTGGTGCTTTTCACTACTCCATTTGCTGCTTGGTAATTAGTGCCTGCTCCTCTGAGGTGCTTGGCAACCGTGTATCCCTTTTACTTCCATGGAAATTCAGGCCATTGAGCACCAAGCAGAAGCGTGCTGTTCCACTATATGCCTGTTGTGACAGCTGTGCCCTACCAGTCCAGAGTGCCACTTTCAGGGCAAAACAAACAAGCTGCAATGTAATAAATCATTAATAACTCAATAAGTGACAACTGTTGTGAGAAGCTTGTATTTGTGCTGTCAAACCCATTCTTACGTTGCCAGGACCCCCTGCACACGTTTCGGCAGCAGGGTGTTAGACACCCTGTCTGCTTGATCACACTGAGTTGTTGATGTCACCGCCATCAAGCAACATCCTGGCACTGAGATCAGTGATGTTGTCACCTCCCAGTTCAGAAATGGGTTTGGTGCTGTTTTTGTGGCTTTGCTTTGCTGAGCCCACCAAGCAAGGCTCTTGAAACTGGCAGCAATGGAGGGGGAAACCTTGGGGCAGCTGTATGAAGCTGCTTATGAGCATGTTAGCAAGCTGGAACGTATCTGCAGGCATACATTTCTCTGGTCAGCAGACAGTGGAGCGATTGTCTCACACTTAATTGTGTGATACACATGGCTAACAAGTAATGCTCTGTTTAAAGAAACAGGCAATCCTCCTTCTCAGAAGCTGTTGTAACACTGTGAACATATATCCAGAGGGACAGAATTTTTCTTTCTTCTCCTTTTTATTCTAGTGTAATCAGAAGCACTGCAGATTCAGCCATCTATAAAAGCATGCCTCCAAAAGGAATTCAATTTATTTTTGTGAAATGAATGTGCAGCTTTTATTATGCATGGCAGGTATGGTTGGAATCCAAATATGGAAATTATATTTGACATTACAGACCCCTGGGTAATGAATTAAAAGGTAACACCAACATGTGTACCATTGAAAAATGCCACAATATGGCCATTTCAAGAAAGGTAAATGAACTGCAGGAGAAAAGCAGGTAAGGGGTTTTCTGTTTGTACCTCTATTATTTAGTGATATTTACATCTTTTTTTCTATCAAGGAAGGAGATGCCTGTGTTAGAATAGAAGCTAAATTCTGGTCCATCTCATCTAGGCAGCATCCTCACTCTATTCTTTTGATTGTCCATCTCTGGCATCCTCTGGCTGCAGCACAGAAACTGCAATGTGGAAGTGGAAAAACTGCAGGCTTCAGACTTATCCTGGAATAGAGTCAGGGTGAAAGAAGGGTATCTAGAATTTAATTAGGATGAAAGAAGGGTATTTAGAACATGAAAGTCAATATATATGAATGTTTTTTGAGAGGTTCTACCTCTGTCTTCCAACAACACTTTCGCAAAGGTTTGGTCTGTTGGGTTTTGTTTGTTTGCTTGCTTGTTTGTTTCTTCTTTCTTGCATGGAGAAGTTATTTTTAAGCTGGTTCATTTTTAGTGTGCCTCCCAAAAGGAGCCTCACTTTCAGTGGATGAGTGACAGGCACACCAGCACAGGAAAAGCACTTTCAAAGCCTTCCTCTGCCCAGCCTCTTGCAGAGCAGTTTTCTGACACTGTAGAAGCAGGAAATCACCCCATTCCAAATACCCAATGGTGTTTGTGAAAAGCCTGGCTGAGCACACATGTTTTCCTATTTCCAAATGTCTGTACCTTTGCAACACTGATTTGTGTTTTTGAGGGTGGCTTTTTCACTGGCAAATTTACTTTCAATAGGTGCAGCCTGGAGCAGACAGGGCTTGTCTTTGATCTGGTGCTGCTGGCAGTTCAGAGCCCTGTCCTGAAACACCACTGACCCTGCAACTTTGGTGCCTGGTCACTGGAGTGGGATATGAGTTTGTCCCTACATTTGTGTGTTGGATATAGTGACCGGAGTTGGGGCTATCTTTCAAAGCGCTACTTTGCTCTTAAGCATTAATATCCTTCAGCAGAAAAGCAAAATTTTAACACTAAGGCCATACAATAACTCAATACAGAATCATCACTGCTTTTAGGTTGGTAGATCTTTGTTTCGCGCTCCAGCATTGGAGGCTGTGAAGTGGGAAAGGCGCAAATTAAATTACGCTTTCTAAATTGCATCTTCCCACATTAAAAAGTGATTTAACTCTAGGAATTGAATAAATAAAGAGCAGGTAATACATGAGTGGGAAGTGAGACTGCACTGTGACATATTAGACTTGAGGCTCACTATGTAGATAAGAGAATTATCATCTGAACCCTCCACTCTTCCTCTTCTTCCCATGATCTTCACTCAGTCTGCTACCAAAGAGAGGGGAGTGAGTCAGGATTTCCCATCCCAAATAGGATTTCCTATTTGTCTCTTTCTATCCACTTATTTTTCAGGGAGTTCCAAAATAAATCTTGGGTTGAATTTAGTATGATAGTGCCACTTATAAAAAAATTTCAGCAGCCTTACTTTCACCAACAAGCTGTGTATATTCCTAGCTTTGACCTTAATCAGAGCTTTTGGGCTCTCTCTTGATAAAAACAGCAATGGACTTTCCAGTCATGTCTACTTTCATACGTGTAGGAAGAATACATCACGCACCTGACGCGTATTAACCATACAGTGCCTTTCATCCAGGAAGCTCAAAGAGGTTTTGTTTCTTTTCCCTACAGAAAATGTAAGGAGACTGTCAGAGTGTACAGAAATGTACAGAGAAAATCCTGGCTGACATTCAAGTTTAATATCTCTCTTCAAACAATATTTTATTTGTGTCACCAGTGGAATACCAATATCTGATTTAATACATATATATTTGGTACTCTCCATACTGTAGCAGTAATAACATTATAATACATATATTAAAATATTATAATTATATATAATTACATATATATAATGGCTTGCACAGGTCATTCTTATCATTCAGAGAGATTTGGTAAATTAGCCAGTGTGGCGTTTCATGCTGTAATGACTAGATAATTACCAATACTCACCCCAAAACACACAGTTGAGTCCCACATTAGATATTACTTACGCGTCATCTTGAAAAGACTGTTCATTACATAGATGGAATAACTCCCTGATTTTAGCTGTTTCTTTTTCTTTTCAATTTTGAAACAATGGGCACAAGTTTTTGTGTGCTTGCCATCATACTTTCTGTAAGATATACTTAATTTGACTCCAAAGCAGATATGAGTCTGCCTTTCAGATGCCACGTTTTTTTTTACTGTTAGCATCAGTCTCATTTTTATTTCTATTCAAATCCAAAGGATAATCATAATTATACATCACATTAAATTACAAGAAGTGATTTTTGAAAAAGAAATGTTCAGTGTTAGCTGAAAGGACATTGTCAAATGTTAGTCTTGGTTGTAAGCACAGGTGTTTTAATTTTACTCTGTGTTTTCAGTTTTCTCTGCGAGGGATCAGACAACTTGACACTATTTAAAAGTAGTTTTTCATTTCTACTTTCCAGGGCAATAGCTATGCTTCAGTAAGTTCTTTTCATATGATTTCCCAATTACAACAAAATATTGCGTGATATCTAATCAGAAACAGAGGGAAGTTTTTAAACGAAATATTTAATTTCTCAGAAAACCCCAAAATCTACTTGGAAAGCTGTAGCAGTATTTTATGAAAAATGGAGAATAGAAGCCTGATTTTTATTTTTTATTTTTTAATCTCTGGATTTCTGTCTGAATGCTGTTTCCTGTGAAACATCGTCACCTGCCCTGTTATTTGGAAGATCTGTTCAACATAGAATAGGTGACATAGCACAGGGACCTCAATGAAAGCAGCACTAGAAATTTGTGCATCTCTGCATCCAGGTTCTGCATGCATGTGTGTGTCTAAAATTGTGGGAGGGAGAAATAAAGGGGAGCATTCCTTTTGCACATAAAAGTTGACTCTTTCTCTGGAAAGCATTCACATGAAAATATTAATTCTGTCAAATAGCCAATTTTCTGTCAAAACAGTTTGGATCTAATGTCCCTAGCACTAATCAAAATCTGCTTCTGTAATTTGCATAATGTGAGACAGAGCCCAATCCGAGTCCTAGCTTGAGTTTGCAAGGCTGAGGGGACATGGTTTCATTTTCTCAATTCATAACATAAATTCAATAAAAGTATTGACATGAAGAAGACTGCTATTTCTAAATGCTTGTAGGTTGGAGCTTTTATTTGAAAATTGAACAGTTTCGATCTGGAAATCATTTAGAATCAATAAGGTGCTATTTTTACAACTATTGTCTAGAAATGGTCAAGTTTCAACATTTAGATTTTTTTTAACATTCTTTTATGACCATGCAAAAATGATTACTTGGATCATGGTGTTTGTGGAGTGAGTTCTCCAAAACTGCAAATCTCAGCTTAAACCAGAGGTACTGGAACTGGAGGACTTGACAGTGCAGCCATACTCCATAGCAGATTCCTTAGGACAGTATTTGCTGAGATCTAAGGAAACTGCTATGTGGTAGCACCAACAGACCTCTTAGCAGATCTGTGCAGAAAGCTTTTTCTCTCCAGCAGAAGTCCATCCCCTGCCTCCGTGGCATCTAGTAAACCATGTAGATCTTTGTCTCTTCTGTTGCCTTTCTTTGGTCTGTCTCCTCATTTCTCTCATTTCTTTTCATTGTTGCTCTCTTTGGAAATTCCCAACCTTTGCTTCTGATCTGCTTATGAGCCAATAAGCTGTGTGGTTTTGGGTTGTTTTTTTGTGGGGGGTGTTTTTTTGTTGGTTTTCTTTTTCTGGGGGGGGGTGTGTGTGTTTGTTTCTGTTTTGGTTTTTTTTTTTTGTTTGTTTGTTTGTTTGTTTCCTTCTCGGTTTGGAGGAAAATTCTGCTTCCATAGTCATTTGTTCATGTTTGGTGTTTCAGTCTGGTTTTTTTTTTTCTCCTGTCTCTTCCAACCACTGTTGTTTTTCTTGGTGCCTCTTTGTTCTCCTGATGTTCTTTGTGCCACATACGCTCATGGTAAATACATAAAAGATCCTGCAGAAATAGATCTCCTAAAGAAAAAAAAACCCCACAAGCTGATCTATTTTAGTCTTCTGTTTTCTGATCACCTGGCTCAAGATGGCCACTCGTGAATAATACAACACTGAGTCTCTTAAGCCAAATGTTTGCTTCTTGTTAATTCCCCATGTTAAGTCCTGATATATTACTGCTTATTAATGAGTTATCTCCTCATCTATAAAGCAAGAAGGCATGTCATTTCCTTCATTAATAATAATGGTCAAGATGTATCACATTTAAAGTAATTTTCCTGAATTCATTCCATATTTTAAACCCGCATTTTCAGAGCTTACAGCTGACCTGGCCATTAAGCTCTGTTAATATTTGTTCTTCTTACTAGGCTGAGGGAGAAGGGACTGAGGGCACAGAGAGGAGAAATATGGCGCAATCCTAACTTTTTTCAGTATTGCCACCAAAGCTTGACAAAAGGTTTTGCAGATAAATTGAAAATGGAAAATGAAGAAGTTTCTTTTTCACGCATTATTGCCATAAAACTCACACCATTTCTGCTGATAATTATGTTCCCAGTTCATTGCTAAAAAGACTGAGATACCTGTTTTCCTCCTTTGCTCCCTTTCCTGTATGTTTCCTAGGCTCATAGACCCCTCTGTGTCCTCCCAGGCAAGCTCAGTGTACACACTTATATTTGGGGGACTTTGCTGGGTGAGCATTCTAACAGACCAGCTTCATGACCCAGGGCTAGGAACTTGTTCAAGAGTCAGTGTTCACCAAGGGAGGGGGTGGGAGAACATGGCATTCAAAATCCATGGATCTGGAGGCATTTCAGCTCGCTCTTAGAATGTGTGACAAATCATATCAGTGACTCTGCGGATCTGGGCAAAAGTCCTTGTGAAATTACATCATTGCTTATAACAGTGTCTTCTTTTCTCCATCATGAAACTGAAGCTTTATCAGAAGACCCTGGTTTTGTAAACAAGGGATGCCATTTTAGGATCTATTGGTTAGGATGCTTTGTGTTCAAACAGCTTCTTGATGATATAGCTTGTAGTCATGCACTGAGCCAACTAACACTGAGCAAATAATTCTTCTCTGATTACCTTCATAGCTTATTTGTGTGATAATTTGCAAATCATTTGGATACGTTCGCCATTTAATCAACAATCATATGTAACATGAATATAATGTTTCCTAATTTTATTTTCATGTACAACTCAGGTGCAATGTCTCTGATGATTGTGAAGATTGATTATATATTAGTTAATAACTATTTATAATAAAGGTAATCAAATTACTTTCTGTGACCTCATTACCATGTTACATGCAATCTAATTAACACAAAGGTTGCTTCAAAAATCTATTATGATTTTGAAGTGATAGATACAAGGAAAGGTATATCTGACATTTTCTAGATGGCTGCTACACTAGGAAAGGAATGCAGGCATATTAAGAGCACTTCCTACAAAAAAAACCCATAGTATTCTCCTTAGGGTGATAAAGGAACTAGGGTACAGCTTCACAGTGATTCAGATTCAGAGTCTCTGAGCATATGAGCCTTGGAAAAGGTAAAATAAACCCCAGAGATTTCTTTCTTTTAGGCATCTAGAATTTTGTATATTTATTTTTGAATCTTCCTAGGTCACAATGTATATTACTAATAATGCATGAAAAACAATAATAAAAGAAAATAAGCAGCCAGCATTTTAAATGAATGGTGAGACTATACGATCTATATGCCTGATTTTATGCATCTTGCATGCTTGAGCTTTAATCAGAATCTCATGCCTTTTTTTCCTGCAGTTGTTGATATCTGTTTCAATTTTGCACACTTAATTTTGGGATGGCCATTTGTTAGGCTACGACAGAAACATATTGAATGGTGATAATAAGGAGTATTGATGTGGAAGTGAATAGGATGATACAGTAACTATGATAAAAGCAGGAGACAAAGCTACTGCAGAGGCTTCTGCTTTACCGTGTTTAGTTGAAAAATTAACACTACTATCTCTACTGAACAGAAACGATAGTGGTCTCAGCCTCTGAGAGATGGAATTAGTGGAACTTCTTCAAGACTCCTGGAAAGACTTTAATTTCTTTCCGTAAACCTCTTTATGTCTTCCTTCAACTCTATCTTGCTCTGTATTTTGCCTTCTATGTTAAACTTATTGTTTGCACAGAAATATGATTCCTGAGAGGTGGAGAAAAACGACTAAAGAATCTGTTAACTGTTAGAAAGGAGAAGTCTGAGGCTGTGTATGAAAACTGAAGCCCTTGTAGGTTTTCTTTAGAGGACCAAAGGTTATGTGCTCTGCTTGTGTTGTGCAACCATATACTCATTTCTGTTTAAAAATCCTCAACAGTAACAACACAGCATTACAAATAAAGGTTTGTTAGGGGCAGATCAGTTCAGTAATATTGGATGTCTTGAAAATTGAGTTCAAGTCTTTGCATGCTGAGGTCATGCATAAAATTTATTTGTTACTCAAAACTAACGTGTTCCCCGAAATAAACCCTCAAGAAAGGAACAGTCTCCTTATCTAGAGTCTTCTTATCTACATTGGATGAAAGTTAATCTGAAAGAAAAAGTATCTATACAGGTTAAACTATGCTGAACCCTATGTGGATAATTTCATTTAGAATTCAAAATTCTTTTTCTTTCTTCAGAGTTAGCTCATCTCGCTGCAAAAATTAATCAAAGTGATTCTTAGTAAGGACGATTGGCATTGCTGTATCACCAGTCTGTGCACCTAACTAAACTTTGTTTATTGTTTTATTACATTAGATGTACATTTAAATGCACATCTCCAGTTTATTCAGAATAACTTTTTTGAGTCTAGACCAGGTTTGCATTTTCTGCCTATTATTTCCAGAGATAAATAAGTCAGACCTTGTATGAATGGGGCAAGGCCCAGAGCTATGCTGACCCGTTGGTGCCCACATGAATCTCAAGGGCTAGTAGTACAATACTGCTGACACAACTCATGCATTTCATTCCCTGCAAATGCTGGAGGTTTTGCCCAACATCCTCCAGATGCAGGAGACAACCTTCGTGCCTGCAATCTATAGTGCCATTCCACACAGAGGCAAGAAATTCTTGGAAGCAAAGAAGTTGCTTACCAAAAGCCACAGTTGATTTTCACCCCCAAACTGTTCACAGATTTAAGCTGAATGCACTTAACAATTTCAGCTGGAAATACTTTTGGCCAAGAATAATTGAGGCTGTGATCCACCAAAGGACACAATAGCAAGGGCAGGCTTTTACCCAACCAGCCAGTGACTCATGACACAAAACAGCTGCAGTACACCAAGGCAGTACTTGTCCTCACCCATAAAGGGAGCCAAACCTCTTTTTCCTTAAAAAAATAATTAAAAAATAATAATAATAAAAAAAAATCCTAACTGTGGGTTATGAAAAATCCTGCATCAGGGGCCTCTTAATTCCCCCTCTTTGGACCCTATTTGACCTCTTTAAAAGCACTAAAATACCTATTGAGGGAGGAGGCATGACTCTAGGTGAGGATTGTTGGTGGGGGATGCATTTCTTGCAGTCTTCTGGCAGAAAGAAACAGACACCCTTGACTCTCTTCCAGACAAACCCAGACCCAGAATGGCAGAAATGACATTGTTCAGATTTTAGACATGTTATAAATACATGCAAAGGAGCTTGGAATACCCTTCATCTCTGTCATGCTCTCACTTTTATAGGCAGTGTAGGAAAGCTCACACTTACCCACTCTTAACTCAGGTAACCACAAAACCTAAAAATCTGAAGCCTATCTTTGCTAACAGGCCTCTACTGACATCATTAGAGTTTTGCAAGTAACGTATCTCTTTCGATTAAATGGCTCCTATTTTTTATTCCCGTGGTTATTGATGAAAACTGGTTGAAAGAATATGATTGTCCCCCCAAATAAAAGAAAATCCTGATATGTGTTGGCTCTTCCCCCTTCTTCCAAATGTGTATAGTGACACTCTGGAGTGTTTATGTTGTATCTCTTCAAGAGGTGGCAAGAGAATTTGGTTAAGCAGTTAACTGGCTTGGTTACTGCAGCAGTATGCAACTCACAGAAGAGCAGTAGTGAAGCGACACTGCTGAAAAACAGGGTTTCAAAGAAAAAAGAGTTACTTAAAAAATACAGACAGTACCCAGTAGAGTAACACACTTTGGTTCCATTTGAATTCAGAAAGGAAACTTGTCATGGCTGCATTGCACAAATTATATTGGCGCTAGTGCGAGTGCAGGTGGGGTGCTTCTTCCTTATTTTATGTTCTTCTTGGCTTTTCTTCAGGGGACATATTTTCTCATTTTTGGAAAGTCGAAATCTTAAAAAAGTGATTGAAAAAGGAACAGTAGAAACCAGAGCATGCCTGAAAATCAGGATGGCTAGAGGACGTTTTCATTCCACCTCCTTACTTATCTGCATTTAGCCAGAGCATATTAACATATTAATACATGGAAATTCATATTAATAGCACTCATCTTTATCTGCCAGGAGCAAAAAGCAAAGAATGCAGCATATAAAGGAGCAATGCTAGGTGCAAAATACAAACCCATGTGCCTAAGAAGGAAACAAAAAGGCCTGTTCTTATATCTGTTGATGTTGTCATATCAATGAAAGAAGCATTTAGGCTTTTCAGTTTAATCTTACTGGGACGCAGCCTGTGTTAAGTATTAAAAAGGTATCCAAAAGGTTGTACAAAGCCATAAATTATTTGGCATTCTCATCCTTGTAAGTTTTAATTTTTTAAAAGTATTTGGTATTGACTGCCTGATTATATTTATTTGTTAGAAAACTCTTTTTCCCTGATAAATAAAAATGAATGCATGCCTGAGATATTTGCTCTCTCTAAACAAATCCTTTTCTGATAAAATCTCACTAATTTGTCAATATTCTTAATGGTTTGCATGAAAGAATAAAGAAGGTAATCTCACAGGAAGATAAGTCTCCATCCTGAAGATAAAAGAGACACTCAAGCATGCTGATGTTGTGCTGTTTCATTGCAGATCAATATACTGATCGCAGCAATGATGGTAATTACAGAGTATGACTTCTGGGAGCTAATCATCCTCAGCTCCACTGAAATCAGTAAAAGTCACAAGCATGTGACGTCTTCCACCAGGAGGCTTTGAAACAGCAAGCAAACAGATAAAATTCAGCCACACATAGGGGGTCTCTTGATTTCTCCCGTTTCCATCTACATACCTTTGCTAAAGCTGAAGTGCAGCATCATGGACACCGTCCCCTTCTCTGAAGCTGCTCCAGGCAGAGACTATTAAAAAAACCCTAACTTATTTTTTCTTATTTTTTCTTATTTTTTCTTTTTAGTGTGCTTCTTGAAAAAGCAAAGAAAATAGCTCCACTCACCTGCCTTTTTGCCTCTTTTTGAAATGGTATCAGGAGCTATGTTTTTCTTGAAAGTGTGACACTTTGATCCTTCGGAGGCATTTGGCCTCAGATGAAAATCTAAGTAGCATTTTCATTTTAGCCTTCCACATTTAGAAACACATACACATTTGCACTATAAAGAAAATGCTGTTTGTCCATACATGCCCCAATATTGAAACTATAGAAAATTCTGTGTTTCCGAGTTGTTTTTTTTATCATGACTCAGAATATTTTGAGTTGCTTTGGGGTTTTTTGTTGCTGTTAAAATATAAGAAAGGGAAGTCAGAAGATTTTTGACCATCTCTATCACAAAAGAAATTCTTCCGTGTGGCAGTTTTCCCTATCGCACTCCAGCGAGCCATGTGCTGGTCTATAGGACTTCTCATCCACCATGGAAACCTATTTTCTTTTGATCTTCCATGGTTTACATTACAGGCTCTTTGAAGCAGGGGCTCTGATACAGAGTATGTGGTAAGAAGCAGCCATGATCACTTTTAGAGCTATAAAAATAAACCTGATACAGTACTCTTAACAGCTTTTAACCCCAAATATTTAGTTGAGGGTGGTGAGACTTTCTCCCATAGGGCAAAAGACAGTTTGTTAAACTGGTAGCTGTTGCAAGCAGCGAGCCTGATATGTAGTGCCACTATTTAAACGAAAGCTATTGTAGAGGATTTATTTGTCATGCTTTTTGATCAGAAGAAGACGAAAGTGTGGCAGAACCGATATTTTCAAACATTTTCAGAAACTTAATTAGTTGGCTTTGATGTGAGGGTAGAAAATATGAATTAAAGATACAGTATCTAGGTTTGTGTAAATAATGTTTTCCAGAATTAGCAGGAGACAAATCTGAAATGTCTGAGAGGCTGCATATTCTGTAAGCTCCCAGGATTATCTGATGTTAATCACAACTCCCTTAAACCTGATTACTTTGAAGCAGGACTGCATGTTCCAGAGACCTTGCCTTCCTCCTGAGTCTGAGCAGAAATAAGCACCCTAAAGATGGGTCACACAAAAGTATTTGACAGGTTGGTTCTTGTGGGTTTTTTTCTGGTTTGTTTTGGGGGGATTTTTGTTTGTTTGTTTGTTTTTTTGTTTGTTTTTTTTGTTGTTGTTGTTGCTGCTGCTGCCTTTTTTTTTTTCTAAAAACATAAGGAAAGACACACAGAATTGTGTAACAAAATGACGAAAATGCATTGGGCTGCTTGACTGGAAAGCAGAGGCCTCCTCCCTCTGTCTCTGGTCCCCAGCTATCGGGATCACGGACATGGACACACTGTTCCTGTGGCCTAAAGAAACCAGGATTTGAAAAGAGAAAACTGGTATAGTTCTGCTCTGGCCCTGACACAGCATCAGACAGTAAGGAGGGGCTCAGCTAGGGATGGGGGGTTGTTCCCAGCCTCATACACTTAGGTGCAATGTAACTGGTTTTACAGCCCTTAGAAGCTGTCACACATAAGCAACACACTACGGGTTTGATAGTTGTGCATCTCAGACCCTGTGACACCCTGCACACTCTCACACATGTGCAACACTTTGAGTGCTGGTCCCTTCCCCTTCTGTCCATCACTGCAGGTCACTGCACCCAGACTGGAACCAGGCATTTTTCTTTTGCTACTCTCTGACAGGTTTTCTGCCAAGGAAAATCAGCATTAGTTTCTTGCTAGTGCTGTCAAGAAGCTTAATGCTCAGTATACATTCATGGGGTGACAAAAAGGACAAGGACATCATGTTTAGGGCCAGCTTTCTTGGTCCTAGAAACCAAGTGAGCTTTCATCTAGCTGCCCTGGGTGCCTCCACTTGAGTGTGTGTGGCTATGAGGGGCTAAAAACACCAAAAAAGACAGTCCTTATCCTTTCATTGAACATGCACTGAGGCTTCCCCTTGCACAGTATTCTGCAAAATGAAGCACATCAATCTAGATTTGAAAGAGAACTTTCAAATTACAGGTAAAGGGGCTTTTAAAATTTCACCAGGTATGAGAATTTTTAGCTCCAAATTCTATTTTAAAGAAGAACACATTTTGCCTAAGGAACTATTGGGGTTAAAGGCTGGAATGAGGTATAAAATTGTATGAAGAAGCACGTGGCTGGAGTTAACACATGCCCTCACTCCTGGGCATCACAGCCCCTGTCACAGATGAGTTACACCATTGACATCAGCCTTCTGTGCACCCTTTCCTTTTCTCCTTTTTCATCCATGGATGCATTCTCCCAGAGGAGATCCAGCCTCTTCATCTGTCTTAAATATTTGCAGTTTAGCTGGCAAAAAAATTGATTAACTGACACACCATGTGCAAATTGATCACAGGCAAATGGTCATTTGTGGTGGCCTGGGAAGGGTTATTAAGTTTCTCACTGGACAGCAAAACAGCGTGAAGGTCCCTGCAAGACAAGCCTCAAATGGGAAATACCAGGCTGCAAGGGAGAAGGGGGTATAGCACCCAGCCCAGAAGCACCAGGAGGCAGATCAGCATCGATGTAAAGAAAGGCAGCACAAAGTGTGGCCTTCAGCCTCTCTACACCCTCCCCAGGGGAGCCTATAGTTAAATAAACATTACAGTTCATGGAATACCTTGAGATCAAGAGAGATCCAATTATTAATGTCCTTTTCTGAGTGCACCCTTTGGGATTACTCTTTTTACAGAAGTAGAGTTTGGGGTTGTTGTGGGGGTTTTTTGGTGTGTTGTTTTTTGGTGTTTTTTTTTTTTTTTTTTTGAGAAAATACTAAACATATAATCTCTTTTCTATCCATACCAAAAAAAAAAAAAAAAAAAAAAACAACAACAAAACAGCAGAGGGGGATGGGAGAGGTTGGCATATATTTATGACCTCCTGCATTCATTCCGTATTTCATCTTGCCCTCTTCCCATTTTTCCTCATGAATAAAAGAGGCAAAAGTCCACATCTGAGTGAGTAACCCTGGCTCTGCTTAGGTTCCCCCATTCCCAGTAGCACTCACAGAGCCATTGGGCCACAAGATGCCACATTGCTTCAGCTGCTCTGCAAAGCTGACAGACTCTCCATGGTGCAACACCATGGACATGCCTTCCAACATGAAGCTGCACCTAGAGGTGGCAGGGGAAGAATGATTTGCACTATTATTAGCTTTTAGCTAATATATAGCTAATAAACATTGGCTATTAATTTTATTCTGAGAGCTTAGACCCATCACTCATCACTTTTTTAACCTCGAGCTGTGCTTATAAGCACCATACCTTGTGGAAAATATTGGGGTCTGTGTTTCATGAGGAACTCTGAAAAGTCAGTCATACAGAGTCATAGAATAGTTGGGGTTGGAAAGGACCTTAAGATCATCAAGTTCCAACTCCCCTGCCCTGGGCAGGGACACCTTGCACTAAACCATGCCACCCAAGGTGCTTTCCAACCTGGCTTTGAACACTGCCAGGGATGGAGCATTCACAACTTCCTTGGGCAACCCATTTCAGTGCCTCACCACCCTCACAGTAAAGAACTTCTTCCTTATATCTAACCTAAACTTCCCCTGTTTAAGTTTTAACCATTACCCCTTGTCCTATCACTACAGTCCCTAATGAAGAGTCCCTCTCCATCATCCTTGTAGGCCCTCTTCAGATCCTGAAAGGCTGCTATGAGGTCCCCACACAGCCTTCTCTTCTCCAGGCTGAACAGACCCAACTTTCTCAGCCTGTCTTCATACGGGAGGTGCTCCAGTCCCCTGATCATCCTCGTGGCCCTCCTCTGGACTTGTTCCAGCAGTTCCATGTCCTTTTTATGCTGAGGACACCAGAACTGCACTCCAAGTGAGGTCTTATGAGAGTAGAGGGGCAGGATCACTTCCTTTGACCTGCTGGTCATGCTCCTTTTGATGCAGCCCAGATTCACTCAAAAGAACAGCCTGAGAAGCATTTTGTTTCCTTAATGCAACCAAAGTCATTTACATGTACGTTATTAGTAGGGAAATGGTTGGAAACATTTTTCATAGCATTCATCTGTTGAATCACTGGCTTTTGTCTTCCCCATAAAGGTACAAGGCCATTTTGGGCAAAATGAATAGTGAGGTTTAATATACATAGCTCTCTGCTGACTCTGCTTCATGCAAGCAAGCTGGCAAGAATTAAAGTCCTTAATGGCTATTTAATGGTGGATGAAATGAGCTTTCTCCTCATTAGCACAGTGGCTTATTAGAGCTGTTTGCCCTCTGTAAATGCTCACCTGACTCACCTCTTGAACTGGTGCTGAAGCACCCAGCTCTGATGGCTAACCTCAGATTCCCTCGTCTAGTGCTCTTACAGGAAAACTTCTTTCAGAAAACCCACAGCAGTTTTCTTCCTGAGATTTATGGTGTAATTTGCTGTTTCATTGAGGTCATCATGTTCTTCCCTTTGATGTCTCTTTATAGGGAATCTTTAATGCCCCCTCTTGCCATGAGTCAAAGGTTAAAAAAATGTCATCAGTGTTCTTTGCATTTTCCTCCTCTGACATTATGCCGTATGTGGAATGCTGAATTTTTAGGGTGGGTTTTCCTGACTATTTTTTCTTTCACCTGACCAGAATGCAAATATAATATTCTTGGCTCCCCCTTGGCTTGAGGCTGAGGTGAAGGAGATCAGGATGGGACATAAGGTTCTTCTAAACTTTAGTCTAAGTTAATTGGGATTTCAGGGTTCTTGCTATTTGCAAGAAACTGAATCAATGACTGGTGTTCCCTCCACCATGCGCTCAGTTGGGATAAGGAAAACCCCTGAGGAAATAAGGGATGGAATCCATGGGACTGTTACAACACACAATGAGAATGGCCTACTGCCACCTGCACATGTTTTCAAGGCAGTAGACAGCCTAGACTGATGTGAGTAGGTAGAGAAGTGGCTGGACTGTGAAATCAGCAGGACTCCACAGACCTGGGTTTTCTTTCCATCTCTGCTCCACGTTTTCTTTGCTCATTGCTGGACAGGCATTCAACTTTTTGTGGCTCGGATCTATCCTGGCCAAGTTCATTTATCAGTTTTTACAAAGCTGCATCTAATCTTGCTTAAATACTTACAGGTTTCCTCTGTTACTTGACAGAGGTAAAATATTATGAGCTGTGATTTGGGTTTGGAAACTACAGTAAAGACTGCCATAAAATATCTGCGTAGTAATTCACATAAAATAAGATAGGTAGAGATTAATGTGTATGGTTGCATGAATATAATTGCCCGTACTTATTTGAGAGCTTAAATACGAGACGTGAAAAATCATGTATTTGCCAGCATGGAAAATACCTTCTTATGTGTGAGGTTTGTGGAAATCTGGGAGGCGATTTTTAGCTTCACTGGCAGTAACTGGAATTTTAGCTACAGATTTCAGTATATCTGGATTCTTCCTCAGCTTTTTCATTGAAGACAAAAAGTTAGATGCAGATATGTACATAATACTAGATGTGCAACAGCGGCCTGTGTTATATGCTCTACAGAATTAGTTGTAGCTGTGGTATAACTCTCAGTTGTAGCCTGTAGTCAAGGAGAGTAACTGAGTAAGTCTTGTCAGACAAGACAACAATTTTCTTCCTGTCAAACTGAAATTCATAATTCAGATCTATAGCAGCTTTAGCATAGGCATTATTAAATGATGCAGAAAGAAAAAATATTTTTTAAATAAATTACATAAGGAAAATATTGGAAATTTTATACATCTTCCATTTTTAAGTGACAATTCTGGCAGAGACACTCAAAAACTTTTCTCATTTTAGAAAGGTAGCCTCATTTATAAGATTATAATTGATCTGTCTTAACACATCCAAGCATGTGAGTTACTCAAGAAGGTGTTTGTTTGTCATCCTTGCCTGTGATAACTTGTCTGTACCCCTTGGTATATATGTACATGGGCATAAAGACTTTTTTTACGCAGTGAGACACAGAATACATTGTGCTCCTTGCCTATCTCACTCTCTCCCTGTGCTTACATTACCAAGGCAAGACTTGCAGTTGGTCTTATCAGCGGCATCAAAATTTTTGATCTGAGAGGAAGGGAAAGGATTTACTGCAAATGGCACAGCTCTCCTGAAGCAGAAAAGCTGTGGAGATGAGCAGGGGAGGATGGAGCAGGCAGGGGCAAGGTCTGGTCACACCACAGGGAAGACATAACTTTTGCTTTAAAAGTCCAGAATTTAAATATTTTTCTCAGTATCAAGGATTTAATTTTTTTAACTCATCCTGGAGACAGTGTGTTACTGGAAACAGAGAATGACTGGAAAGGCAGCTGAGGATAGCAGAAACAGTGCTGGTAGGAAGTGTGGGGAGTCCTTCAGCTGATGATTTGGGGGAGATACTGAGCGGGGGGGCAACACAACCTCATCAGCTCACAGCCAGGATTGGGCAAGGCAGGGGTCTCCCTTGAATGAGCCGCATGGCAGGAATGACAACCTTCAAAGTGGATGGCAGTGTTGCCTGAGACACTGGAAGAGCCAAACACCATCTGTGTCTGGGTTTGAGAGGGGTGGGGACAAAAGAGCTCTGGTGGGTGTTTTTGGGAGGGATCTGAGTGGGAAATGGGCGTCTCTGCAAAGCCGAGCTAGAGGAAGTTACAGTAACTGCAATGGGAAATGTTGGAGAGAGGCAAAGGGGAGCCTGCCAGGATTTTTTCTTGTCTGAGCATCAGGTAAAGGCCATGTATTAGAAAAAAAGCTGTAGGGAGAGTAGCTGCAGGGTTTGGGTGTAGCATGCGAGTGGAGTGCAAAGTAGCCATGGTTTATTTACCTTGGAAAAGCTTACAACACTTTCCCCCTACTGAGAAAATTAAACAACGTGAGTGTTAAGTACAAAATTGTATACATTGCAATCCCTTCTCAGGAAGTAGCAGAACTGGTGTTAAATTTGTCTCTACCCTTTCCTGAAGCTGGTGTAATTCCTCCCTCCCCACCACACACACATACCCTTTGCAGAAGGCTCCAGAGGGCTAAGTATCATGAAGAGCTAAATATCATGGTCGTGCATGTGAGGTCCTGATGAGAGCTGGCACCTCCAGCATCGCAGCCCATGGTGGGCACCCATCCCTCCTCCAACCTGCCTTATGCCACCTGCTCCTGGAAGGTCCCCCCCTTCTCCTCTGCAGCAATGGAGAGCAGCTCCTGCCCTGCCACATCAAAGTCTGTTTGCTCATATCAAAAGACTTTGGGGTCAATACAGAGCTGTATAACACTTAGGTGTTGTCTGGCAACTTCCTCCGAGGTGGCCACCCCCCTGCTGTGATGGGGGTTTTGACTTTCATCTCAGGGCCTTCCTTTGTCTCCTGGATGAATTGTGAGCTAACCTGAGACAACAGGAGAGACTCCTTTAGGAGTGATGTGCCAAGCTGCTGCATTTCTATTCTATCACTGTATTTCTGTGATGTGGTACTGCATGCATAATCTCTTGGGCTGCAAAACAGATGCTCACTCCTTTGCTATGATATAAATTTCCATTTCTTATATTCTGTTAAGCTATACTCCAGTGAAGTACAGGGTTTTTTTACATAATATTATTCAGCAATTCACTGTGAAGCTCTAAAACCAAGCAAAAATAGTTCCAATTTTGACCTCTCAATCAGCACATTTGAAAAGGGTATCCATTGTCATTACTAAACTTCGTAAACGACATTATAAGACAACTGGAGAGAATTCACTAAAATTATATTAATGTCGTCTATGATGCCATTATTTCTTCTGTGTTGTATGAAAGACAATTAAATAAAGGTCATCTAAGGTCAAAATATCTGTAGATTTGAGCCAATTTTCCACACACATGCTCTGTGAGAAGGGGTTATAAATATGACATCAATTTCAATTATATATAATGATGGCTAAGAGATAATGAGCTGGTTTGTGAGGATTGTACATTGTACTAGAATACATTTGCTTGTTCGTGGACCTGCAAGAAGATTAATGCCTCTAGTGTACTCTATACTTTGAAAATCCGCAACATTTCAGGGTATAAGCAATAATACAGTGCTGCAATGTTAATATGAGGTAGTTCCACTTTTGTGATGCCTTATTGTGATGCCAATGCTATCAGTGATGTAAATTTGAAAAGGCATAAAAAGTAAGGAATAATTAGTAAGTCTGCTTATTTATGAACAAGAGATCCATAGTTTAGGAAGAGCGCTCATTTCTTCTGGTTATTGGTGGCTCTCATTTGTGAGAACAGAGGAACTGAAACCAGATCAGCTTTGATGACATCAGGCCACCACAAGCAATGTCTGAATATGCCTAAAACCAGATTTTGCTTGGAATAAACCAGGAATTTTCTTTATTGGTAATTCAGATGATTAAACCTGTTTTGATACATAGCCTCTGAAGAGCAAACACTAGTTTACAGAGAGCATGTTTTCACCTTACATTAATTGTCATAGCCTCAGATTTTTAATTAATAATAGCAGAGGATCTGCCTTGATACTTCTGAGTTCATGAAAATGGAAGTGGCTCTTCAAAACTAAGTGGAAGTTTGGTAATGCATTTTCTTTTAAACTTTCCAATATCTTTAATCTGGACAGAATATACAGAATACACCTTTTTGTAGATTTAAAACACCATGCTTAAATAAAATTAAAAGCATCAGGAAAGAAACAAGTAGAGGTGAGGAAGGGAACAACAGGATAACATTTTGTCCCAGATTTCAGGAATGCTTTGGGTATTTTTTTATCTTGAAGTAGCAGCTTTTAAAAGTGTTTTCTTTCTCTGACAACTGCCCCAAGAATTATCTGTTGCTGCACTAAAGGTGCTTTGTTAATGAGGACGGTTCCTGATGGTAGCGAACAGATAACCTGGCTGATTGTAATCGAGGTGGTGACTCTGACTTTGCTGTTATCTCGTTTGCTGCTGCTGGGGGAGAGAAAACCCCTCTATCCTTTTGCCAGCAGCCCCTAAGCCATGAAAAGATGAAAAAGAAGCAGTAGCTGTTGGTTCCTTAGTACTCAGGAGCCAGCATCCAACTGGCTGCCAGTTTGTGAGGTGGAAAGTATGGGAAACACCATCTTGCTGATGAAAAAAATCTTCTGAAGCATACTATCAAGAGAAGCCATGTAATCGCTTATCCAGCTGGATTGCTGAGACACCCTCCCTGTGTCCCTAAGTGCTGGGAAAACTACTTTTGAGGTGCAGATGAACCAGCCCATTAAAGGTAGATGAATACTGGTCAAGATGCTGAAAGGCTGGGATGGTTAGAGAAAAAGAAAAAAAATAAAATAAAAAAGCAGGGAAAATGGACATTGTTTCAAATATATGAATTCCTTCACAAATCCTGACAGATTTATCCCACCGAGATGCCATGTGCCATTTTGTCTGAACATTTCACAATTTGCCTTGGTAATTATGTATTGCATTTACTATTTAAATCCCTTAGTTTTAAATATAAAAATTCAGCAAATAATTGCCTGTTAGTTAGAGCAGTTGCCTATCTGAGAGTACGTAATTAGTCCCTTCCCTCAGCACCTGCTACCAGCTACTCTCAGAGACATGGTATAGAAGAAGGTGTTTCAAAAGCTGGTTCTTTTGATTTATGGATTTTATAATAGATTAAAAAAAAAAAAAAAGAAATGATGGTGTTATCAATACCATCATATCCCTGGAGAATGGACTGAAAGAGCTCTGCCACCGTTCCTCGTGTGCTGACAGCTCGCTTGAATCAAACCTTGTAACTATAAATCATAATTAACAAAATTGACAAGAAAACACCATGCCTCAGCCTTTCCATTTAAGAGGGAAAGTAATGGTGTCCCAGTAGCCTTGTTCAGTACCATGGAGGTATTGGGCACATGGGAGGAGCTATGAGAAGGATCTTCCAGCTCCAGCAAGCTTCCCTGATTCCCAGCAAGGATCCCTCTGCATATTCCAGCTGTGGATTTGGTTTGCTGGTTTTCACACAGTGAAAGTCAGGAACAGTTATCACCCATGAAGAAAAAGGGATGTTGATTAATATACAAGAAAACTGGAAGTGTTTGCTTTGGTAATTTACTTGCAGAAAGATGTGAAAGCGTGGAGAGCTTGCAGGAACGGGAAGAGCTGGAGCTCCCTGCTCAGAGATCTTGGGCAATGTGTGACACCTCTATCTTTTTTGCTTGCTTCATTAGTTTTTCCAAGTTCATCTACATTCAAAGTAATAGTCTAGGTGAAAAACAGTAATAAAAGAGAGAACTAAGCTAGGAGAGATCATGCTGAGGCTCAGATTACTCGCTTCTCTTCCAGCAAGGATTTAATGCACACTTAGAGCCCAAAACTGGGCTGTTCAAGAAGAAAACAACAGTGTTCCCATGGTTTTAATGCAGATTTTGGCAGAATCTGTACTAGACCGGTGTTTAATGCTATTGTAAACCCTGCACTGAATTGTTCATTACTCAGCTGTGAGCTGCTTTCCCCTTCGATATGCTTTACCAGTTTCATGCACTCTTCCCATTGCAGCTGTCAGTACTGGGTTACTGCTATACAACAGCCATCTGTCCCAGGAGACGCTGATGCTGCAGCCCAGAGGTCTAATTGCTCTTAACCAAGATGTATCCCACCTTTATTTAAACAACCTAACTGAGCACCATCGATTCCACCTGGTAACACAGAATTCATAATAGGCTTAAAAATAGTCAGGCAATTCGGTTGCTCTGAAACCTGTGCTGTGCTGCTCTGTTACTTTATCCCAGGGGGAGCTTAAATATAGCTTGGTACATCACCACAGACTAGTCATACCACCAGACAGCAAAATAGACCTGCCCTTCATGAGTCCTAGATACAACTGATTAGGTGTGAGGAAAGGAAACCATGAGTAATCTGAAAATTGTTTTTTTGGCTTTCAGGTTTCAGTGGTTATGTCATGCGGGCAATTAAAAAACAAAAAAAAAATCCCCCAAAACAACCCTCAGAAAAAAACAAAACCGCAAACTACAAACAAAATACAGGAAAAAAAAACCAAACCCTCACCAAAAATCATTCTGAGACAGTATTTGTATTCATCCGTGTGTCCTTGCTTGAATAAAGCAATATAATGCAATATTTCATGTCCAGCACGCTCAAAGTTTTGTTATGCTTCCTACTTCAAAACACTACTGCTTCATCAAGAAGGAAATCATATTGGGGCTCTCATATGCGATGATTCAAGGGAAGAGCGGACTGCTGGGTTTTCCAGTCAAGACACAGGGTATAGACCAACCCATAATTATTCTTTCATTTACAACTCTTAAGTCTGACGTTTCACAAGTCTGGCTGTGAACCAGTGGAACATGATGACCCAGGTGGAGTGCGATCCCAAACATTTTTCTCTCTGTTTTCTACCAAGCAAATCTCAAGGTTAAAATGACAGTCTATTATTAGCAATCCTGCAAAGCAGGAACAATGGTAGAAGTGTTTGGCCTCTTCAGGGCCTTTAAACCTGTTTCAGAAAGGATTTGGAGATGTACTCTCACCCCCGGCCTCCCCCTGGTCATTCACTGTTTCCCATTTGAGGGGAGGAAGAAAGCAGAAAGTTGTATTCTCCCAGGTCCCTGCCCAGAAAAAAAAGCCTCTCAGAGTCTCTCTGGTGCTGTTAGGAGATGGGCAGGGATGTGATTTGGGGCTCAGTGTCTCCCCACCCTTGCAGAAGGAAAGTGGGGTGTCTGAGCCCAACCCTGGACTCTCCCTGCTCCAGATGTCCCAGGAACAGCTTTAACCCAGTGGTTTTATTTGAAAGACATTTGAAACAAGCTTAACATTGCCAAAATAAAACTAGTTACAGGATTTTTCTCCACTTACGCCCACACAAAATCTTTTCATTTGGAGGTCATTGCAGTGATTTAATGGTGCGCGACGGGGGTTTTTTCACCAAATGTGGAACCAATCTGATCTCAGTGTTTACTTCTGTGTTGCTGGGATGTATCAACATGTGGCACTGAGATAAGTTTGGCATTAGCAAAACCAGAGGATTTCTGTTCTGTCAGAGAACCCATTTTTCCCTCTTTTGTTTCCCATAAAATCCTGTTAGGGCAGAGCGGAGTTCTTTAAGCAGGCTGCAAATTCATTGATTCAACACTACTTATGGCTGGTTTTTCTTCCTTACACTCCATTAGGAGGTGAAGCAGTCACAGCAGAAAAGCTGAGGTATGGCAAGAAAGCCAAACATTGAGATTTTATGACTAAACCTGATCTGTGAACGTAACCCATGATGATCTCTGAGATTTACTGAATAGGAGGCTGTACTGAAGCCAACACTAGAGCTGATACCAAAGCAAAGGGATTATTTTGCAAATGTTCTCTTACTTGTTCTAAATAATTTTCTTTTGTGTGTTTTATCTTGCAGTCTAATAGCAAATTATCTATTAGCAGGGACAGACACAAGATCCACTTGGAAGACGAAGTTGCATCACCAAGCTGATGTGTGATCACAAATGATATCTTACTGTTTCTATATGCAAAATTGATCAAAAGCCCCATATTCCAAAAGAAATGTTGCGTAGGTTCAGTTAATTTTGATAAAGACTTTTTATCACAGAAAGAACTATTTCAGCAGATTCACTGTATAAATAGCACGGCCTTGTTCGACCATAATACTTTTTCCATGGAACCATATTTATAAGCAACTTGGAAAAAATCTGTTAGCTACCAATAAAAAAACCCCATGCATTAGAATTTTGACTATGCAAGTAATGTCTAACTTCTCCATCTGCATAAAAGATGTTGTCCAGATCTTCTGATGACGTATAGAGATTGCCCTGATGTAATGGCAAATCGTTGTTTGTGTTAAGGAGAGGAGAAAAAATAAAATTTAACACAATTCCAGTTCTATGATACAAAACCTCAGAAAAGGATTTTGCCTTTTGTTTTTTCCTTTCTGTTCTCTGAGGTGTCCAGACAGCCTCAGCAACGTATTAATTTCTGCTCAGTTGTGACAGCACTACTGGTCAGCAACACTTAATTTGTGGGAAACACATATTTACCAGGGATGCAGCACTGGTCCACATCTCCTGTTAGAAAGAGCAGGGCGAACATCACCCTCAGATGTGCACATCTGGCCTTCTCCCAGCAATGCCTTGTGGTGATGCGGGTGACGGCAGGCGCATGAACCTCTATGTGATGCCTTTGCTATTTTCCTTTTCCCCTATCCTTGCTGTTTAATCTAATATCTCTGCTTCACAAGACAAACCAGAGAATTCTCACCAAATTTACCAGAGTCCCCAGAGCTTTTAAGAGGTGAAATGTAATTTATTGGTTGAATTATAGAAGTTACTTGTCACTGCTGTCCAGCTATATCAATCACCTCCTTTCAATGACTCTCAAGAGAAAGATCCAAGTTATCATCCTCATTAAGAAGGTAAATGCTCTCAGGGCAACTGCTAGTTGAAATACGGTATTTTATTTGTCCTGCCTCCTGTGGACAATAAGATGTGTTTCACTATGCTGATGTGAACTGTAAATACAAGTAAGCACATTTAAAGGCAACCTCATCCTACAACTTTTTATTTCCAAACCCCTTAAAAATGAAAACTCTTAATTTTGAGGAGATATTTTAATGGCTCCAGGGTCCATCTATCACAGAGAGCTTGCTTACTCAATCCATCACCTCTGAGTTGTCAGCCATTTTAATAGTCTTGTGCATATGCCCTGGGATTTTGTAAGAGATAAAACTGCAAGTTTGTGAACATTATGTAAGATTTTGCCTCGTTATAGGCCTGTTTTTCTTTCACTGCCTTTTTAACCTTTACTTAAAAGATGTCTCACGTCCGTACTTACACACATTTACTTTCCCAAATAACTTTTTTTCTGCATCAGCGCTAGTGAGACTTGCTGTGGCTCTCCTGCTAACTTATTCCTTCCATATTACTTCCTACTCCACAGTAGTTTTTGCATATACCAAGTGTATTTTCATTCCCTGCTTGTGTTTGTGAGGACAGGGAAAATGTGCGGAGAGGTGCTGGGGAGAAGAGCAAAGCTTTATGCACAGGGGTACAGAACGTGCTGAGGTTCACAGGTGTCAGGTTAGTGCTGCTCCTCTGAATACTCTGGTCTGAGATATTTTCCCAGAGCTACTGCGCTTTGTGTATAAGCCAAATAATGACAAACTTGACTTCTCATAAGAACACTTGCATGCGGTTTCATTAGACTTGAGACACGTACTCAGACATAATAAATTCAAGTGTCAAGTACAAATACCAAAGTTTAACATTTTCAGTCTAACTCTAATACAATGTATTGGACAGAAGAAGAGGAGAAAGGTCAACAGAATGCCCATCCTGAGCATTTTCCCCTGTGGAGAGGTGTGCACCACTAGCACTCAGATGAAAGGGTATTTATTTCCAGCTAACACTGTGGTAAAATCTGGCCATCATATCAACATTTAAAATTAGCAGTGAACAAATCTCTCTGTTTAATGACTCATGCAATTTGAAATGGAAATAGAATAATATGTTTGAAGTCTATATTATGCATTTAAATAGATTAAAGAGAGACTAAACAATTAGTGATAATATGTGTGTGCATTAATGCAGGAGAGAATCAAGTCTTTCAAGTTTTTTAGATTGCTAGGAGGCCTCCCTGGTTTAAAACTAGGAGGAGAGCTAGGTCACAAAAGGATTAAAATACGTTACCCTACGGGGTAAATTCATTATTTCTAATGTGCCAAGATATTTTTGATCCTCAGATGAAGAAATTGCAAGTTTAAATAAGTAGATTTTTTTGAATCTCTGAAGAACTAAAAGCAGATTTGTCCTTCAAGAGAACAGAAAATGAAGCACAAAGAGATGATTGATGAACACAAAAAGAAAAGACGAAACCAAAACCATTTCAACTCAGCATTTGCTCAAGTTTGTGTTTAATTGTTTTGTGTTTGTTTTGGTGGTTTTTTTTTCAGCACCACCTTTCTTGGGGATAAACAGCATGAGCTAAACTTCAGAGATGTGCTTTTAGAGATCCAGACCTGAGGAGGGTTTGGCCAGAGGGTCTCCTGAGTCTTGCGCTCAGAGATAGAGATGTCCTGGGCAAGAGCACTTGCAGAGCTTTAAAAGCAGGTAGCATGTCACTTCAGTACAGGCATTCTCGCTGGTGTCAGAGATGGGGGCAGCTAACTGCAGGGTACTGTGTCATCCCTGCAGTGAGCCTGGAGCACGCAGCTGAGAGATGCGCAATGGCTTCTTCCCATGCAGAAATACTGACAGGTGTGGATTCTGCCTGGTTTGTATCAGAGAAAGCCCTGACTGAAGCAATATAATAATCATTTACTGTACAGAGGTTTTCAGCAAGTGTTTTGCCATAAATATGTAGCTGTAATGTTGCAATACTTTGCCTAGGTACAGCGTTGCAAAGTATAGGTAATTGTCTGTTATTGTTATTCTTCCCTCTATTGAGAGCAGCCCAGAACAACCCAAAGCAAGTCTTTGTGAAGAAATTATTGTTTCACTACTTAACACGAATACCACAAATTTTGTGCCGGGTAGACAAGAAAGCCAGGTTCTGATAATCAAGTTGTAGTTTGTCGGCAAGTCTATAGGCATAAAGAAACACTCTTCAGCTTTGGGAAACAAGAGCATTAAATTTGCAAACGTCTGATCTTTTACAAACTGCAAACAATAAACTAAAGAACTGCACTGAGCTTCGAATGGCATTGCCATGGTGGCTTAAGGTTGACACCAACCTCCAACTAAAAGACGCTGTGATTTCCAAAGATGGAAACCTGTTTGTGGGAGGGAGAAGGAAGAAAAAGGTACAATAATTTTCACTTGGTGTCTCAATAGAACCCTCAATTTGAGAAGTGTATTTGAACTGCAGCTGAAGATTTTTCAAACATCTTGGGCTCTGCACCCATGCTTCAATGAAATGACTCTGTAGCATGTGCCAGAGGCAGACCCATGTGATGCAGTAAGAATTTAGCCAAGGAGATGCTGATGCTGGAAAACTTGTCAAAATGGGGCTGATTTGGAGGGTGGCTAAGGAAAGGCTTGGTTGCTTGAGTTCCATGTTGTATGGCAAATGTATTGTCCCCACAAAAGACTTTTAGGTAGTGGAATGAGGTCTCTCCTATCACTGAGGTTGTCAAACTCCACATATGCTTGTGACATCAGTAGCATTTTTAATATAACTCTGCCCAATAACGTCCAAATCCAGAGAAATATATTAAAACATAGAATGTGGTTCACAGGCAGGGCAGCTGCTATAAGGGAGTACAAACACCCAAGGAAGGAGCCCCTCCCATGTGCTAATTTAAAACCCCTCTGTAAAAGGATGGAAATTTCTACATTAAATATACATGTACATACTGTTAATCTGTTTGATAAATAATTCAGTGCTATAATGCCACTGAAAAAAAACAGGGTGCTAAGCACGGATTTGTTAGTGCATTTTATGTTGTATTTAGCTCTATCCCTCTATATACACCAAACCGTCTTTTGTTCCTCTTTTTCACGTTTTTGGGTTTATTTTTTTTTAATAAAGAAAATTGAAGGAAATTGCTTTTGCTTTTTATTTACCTCAATATCAAATGCAAGCTAGTCCATGGTGACTACTTGTTTATCCCTCTGCTGTGAATGGTAGTGTCTATCAGATTAAACTTTAATGGACTTAAAGTCCTTTAAACTGACAGGGATCATATGGGACTTTGTCCATAATGCTGTGACGAGCATTTCCCTCCCCTTTCTCCCAGTCCCCCAGTGATGAACAGGGACTCCGCTCCAAAAGTGGGGTGCTCAGCCCATGTGAGCCCATGGAGACATGTCGCTTGCTTGGGACCACAGCACCCATCTGCAACCACAGTTGCAGAAACTACACATGGCAAAAATTAATTGCTCTGACATCAGTCTGGGCGGAAGCCACCACAAAGGAAATCAGAATTTTATGTCCTTTGTTATGGAACAGCTTGTCCTGCAGGGGAAAGCTAGGGGTGAAATAAAATCACCAGATGAGAGCATGAGGGCAATGCCAATATTAGTCTGGGTTTTTATGACCCAGACTCCCCTCATTCGGCATAGCGGTTTGTGGGAAACCATCTTTCTGAGGATGGGGACGAAAGATAAAGCTCGCCAAGAGCCTCTGTGACTTTAGGAAAAGTGCAGAGGGTCATCTCCACAGGCTGGCTGCCTCCTGAGGCTATGTGGGCAGAAGGGTTGTCCTCTCCTCAGGAAAGGGGGGAGGTTGTCCTTTCCCCACCATAATGTGAGGAATATTCTTCATCATTGGCTGATGGGGGTTGAGTGATTATTTACTGAAGTGCCCTGCTGTGCAGGGGGGTTACATAAATCACTGCAGGATCCTGAAGACTTTTAAGGACATGTAATAGCTTTGCTTTCCCCTGGCACATAGAGATTTATCTCTTATCCTAGACATGGCAAATCTGGAGTAGTGGCAGTCATGGAGGTGCTGTAGCAGCATTTTGTCAGGTATGTAAACCGCCAGCCTTCAAGGCACGGTCAGAAACGAATGCTGTCAAACCAGGTAAGTTTTGACATTAGAGAGGTGTCCCTGGGTGTGTTTGCAGATCGAGGATGCTAACCTGTTGAGAAACAGCTTCGATATTGAGCCTATGAAGAGCAACATCGCTTTCTTTCTACAGGGTCTTTCCTAAACCCAGAGCATGGCCTTATACTGAACAAAACTGCACCAATACAACCAGCAAAAGGGCAAGACCCTCCTATGAAGACAGCCTTGATTTACGATTATGTTCACAAATTAGAATTATGAGTGATTCAGGCATCTTGCCATTTCTCTGTGAGGATTCTAATCATGAGGGGTTTGTGAAACCTGCATGTTTCATAGATTGCACAATGAGTTATTATCAGGCCAACAGTTTCTATCAGAAACTGTAATTTATAATCAGAGCCCTCTGTTCCTTCTTCAGATGCTTCAATCACCCAGGTGGGACTGAAACAACACACAGGGTCAATGGCTAATCACAGAGCCACCTATGAGGCTGTCCTTTATCACTTGAGCATTATTCATCCAAACTGTTCTGAACGTATTTATTAACAAATACCTGCTATCATGATCAGCTCACCAATGACTCGCTTCCAGGCAGGATAATTTTCGTAAGAAGGGGAAAGGACAGTGGAAGAATCGTAATTGCAACATGATGAGAGTACCTCCCGCCTTCCCCTCCCTCGCCACTACAGGAGCTCAAAGGAGTAATTGGATATTCATACAGGAGTAGGCTGAGGCGCTAAATCAATCTGCAGGGCAGCTATAAATGCTCTATCTATCTTGTTCACAGCAAACTTTAAATGACTGCTGCAAAGCAATTATTTCCAAGATGGTTTTTTTGAAAAGGTGTCACAGTTACCAAGATGCTTCAGAAATCCTGCAGATAAACGTGAAGAGCAGGGAGTCTTTGGAAGAAAGGATTATCTGTTTTTTGTTGTCTATGTCTGCATTTCCTTGTTTCATATTGCAGGTTTTGTGCAGTCATTTCTAGAATTTCCTAACAAACGTGGCTATTTTTTTTTCCCTGGAATATCACTGTACCTTACTGAGTTGAGTTGCGTTACAATATCCCTGAATTTCTGATCAGTAATGGAAAGAAGTATTTTCTATGACCAATAATAGGTAGAAATCACTGGTTACATTAGAGTGCATCACAGATTAACTGAAGCAATGAAGCTAGAGAGAAGAAAAGGTATATTGGGCAAGTTGTTTGTCTCTGCATCTCCCTCGTTTCTTCTTTATGTCTAATAACCTTGAAAAAAATGTCTAAGCAACAGCCAGGTACCGCATAAACAGAAACAAGATGAAGTTCGCCGCACCTGGCAACATTTCTGAACCTTGAGCTGAAATGACAACTGCAAAAGGACCAGAAGGGAAGTGCAATTTCTGCAGGAGAATCCCTGTCATTCTTGCTAATTAATGCCTCTGGCATGTGGACCCCTGTCCCTATCACACTGGGCAGAAGCTGAAGCTGTCAGCTCATTTAGGGCAAGTCACTGCAAGGGTTATGAGGCTGCAATATCCCCTGCAGTTTTGTCATGTCATTTGCAACCCAGGACAGTATTGTCTGTTCAGGGAAAGGTTCAAGGAGGTAGGCCCCCCTCAAAAAAAGAAAAAAGGTGTTGGAAAACAAGAGAACAGAAAAGCAAAATCACATACCAGTAAGAGGTAACAAGAAACACGTGAAAATGAAAACTACCTCCATGTATGTCAATATTTGCCATGTCCAGCAGTATGACCTCCAGAACAAAGGCTACGGGTTCCCTGCTGCCTAGTGACAGAAACGAAAACAAACATTTCCTACAGCCCAAGCCTGGCTGCAGTGCTTGCAAGTAATCTCTTATTTATATATTCTGCTCAGAGGATAACCTTAGCTCCAGAAACGCCTGGCATTTCAGCAGAACAAGCCCCTCTTTGGGAGGCACACAATAGGCTAGCGGCAGGCGCCGGGTTCCCTGCTGTGTGCTGCAGGAAGGGCTGTGATTTCCCTTCTGGGTTTCTCTTGCATTTGCAGGGGTATTACTCCTTATTCACGAAAACAAAAGAAGGAATACAGTGCATATGTTCCCACCTTTTGCTCCCCTCCTTCAGCATATTTAGCAATTACTGTGAGATCCCATGCTGAGGAGATGACTTTTCCCCTTCATTCTCCTATCAAAAATGCATTTGCAGGATCATTCCAAGCAAATTAGTTAAATCAATGACTCGGTTGTCATTAGATGAGAATGTAACACAAAATCTCATTACTTTTCACATTGCCCCCCTCCCCCAGAAACCACAACTGCCGGATGAAAATGCTTTCAATCAAATAACACCTGAGGGTGAGGTCTGGAGGTACTTTGAACTGAGCCTCACCCTCCATCTCACGGTACTCTCTTCCCTGCTCACATCTCTCTGCTCCCTCATGACCACTGATGCCATGGGCAGCTCAGGCACTTAGGAAATATTAGGTTTTGGCAAGTTTCGCTCCATAACCTGCTTTAAATTTAGCCATGGGAGCTGTAAGGATGTGTGGCCAAGGGATACGGGAGCGTGGGACCGCAGTGGCCCTGCCTTGCCCTGCACTACGGTGCTGGGAAGTGGCACCTTGTCCTTCATCCCATGCTCTGCCTGCGTGGCCCTGAGCAGACTGCATGGCCTCTGGCAGCTTTGATGAAATTCAGGAGGAGGGTTGCTCCCCAATTTGTGTAGGAGACATTACTGTCGCGCTGAGCATCATGCAACAATTTGGCAGGGCTCCCACCTGCTCACCCTTCCTGACATGGAGCCTCCCACTTATTTTGCTGCTATGCTACACACAGGGACAAAGTCTTTCAGCATGTGTTTACTAAGTACTTTTCAAGTCTGGGAATTAGGGTTTTGAATAAATTATTGTGCCACATAAAAAGTGGGTGGCAGGGTGAGAAATGAAAGAAAAACAATTCTGTGTTCATTCCCCCGCTTCCTGAATTCCTGATTTCCGAGCAGCCTCTGCATCATGGTGGCAATGTGGAAGTAAGAGACGTTTGAAGAAAGCCTGTTTCTGCTGACACTGTGCACTTGCCAGGGGTTAGTGAAGGGGTCAAACTAACTTCTCCATTTAGGATCAAGTCAATCAGATGACAGCCCTATTGGTATTCCTGTCACCAATGCCTCTATTCCTCCACCTCTCGGGGTGAGGGACACCTCGAGAAGGGGCAGATGCTGCCCTGGGAGGACTGTGCTCTTGGCCTGCTGGATGCTGCATGCTCCATAGTCTTCCCCTGCTCCCTGCACAGGGGCAGTGTGGGAAGGTGGATTCATTTGCAAATGTAAATACTGGCTGTCAGAGAGGGCAAGGGATTAGCTTTACATATGAAGAGAGAGGTGGCACTGCATGCTGTCAGGCTCATTAGGGAAGCAAGGCCGGTGTAGCTGGGCCATTTGGTAATGATCTACCCACTCCATCCTTCTTTTGTTTCTTTAACAACCCTTTGGCTCAAGCCAGACTCCCCGGGCTTTGACGATTTTCCCTTCAGAAAACTACAATCCTGATTCATTTTAAGACAGGTCAAGCAATCAAATACACCAGCAAAAAGGATCTGTACAATATGAGCTGTATTTATTTTTACCATAATCCTAGACGGCTGTCAAGATACTTAAACACACAGAGGAAAATGCAGATGGTAATGATGTTTTACGGTGCGCAGACCACAGCCACCACTCATCACGAGTCATCTGGAAGGGTGTTGCACTGACACACAAATAGCACAGATGAAAGATCTGTGCTACTCTTTATTGTCTGGCACATCTTTTAGCCAAAGCAAGAGCAAACAAGGTAAAATGTATGGAATCAAGCCTCTTCCTCACACCCCACCCTAGGTCCAAGCTCTCAGGAAAAGTAATTCAGACAGTGGGTAAGATGACCCTAAAGGCACAGTTTCATAGCTCAAGCAGTAGGAGACTGCTGCTGCTGAAGGAGGTTCTCCTATTCTCTTCTCTAACCTTTCCATCTCCAGCCTTGTATCAGCAGTTGTGCTTGCATCATCACGTGGCAAATGGGATCAGCTCACAAAGCCAGCCAAAAATCAAACCTGGGGGAGAATAGACGATTGCAGCATGATCAATGGGCGGATTGCACTCATGGCACAGACACCTGATTGGAAGTGAAATATTCAGTGTAAAGATGCAGCTGGAGGTGAGAGAGTGCAGGTGGGAAGGATGGAGAGTCTGCAGTCAGCATCAGGTGACTGCATCCTGAGACATAAAGCAAAAGCTGAATTACCTTGACAGGACCTCACCTTGTGCTACCCATCTCGGACCCCACAGGGGTATCAGGCCAGAACTGATGTGATAGAGAAACATGCATACCTGGGAATTTCACCATCTAACTCCTGAATCAAGCCCATAACTTTAGTTAAAACCCAATATATTTTTTAGAAAACTCATATTCACTGCCACTAGAGCTGTGGGTCACCGGCATGTGAAATGATTCCCCTGTCCTGCAATTTCTTTCTCATTCAAATTCGTTACCTAACAGGTATTTATACTGACATAAAACCAAAATTCTCCATAAGAGGTCTTCTGTGAAAATTAGCTGAAAATTGACAAAATTCAAATACCCTTGGATGGCACACGTGCACACCCGCCACAATGCTTGCATTCCCCCTGTACATCAAGAAATGGTGATGGAAAGGAACCTTGGCTTAGAGCTCCTTAGAACCCGTGGTGCGGTAGGTTGGGGGAGCTCCAGCTTTTTCCATCCACCTCTGCTATTCTCACCTGAACCATGATGGGTCTTGAATGCCAACCTCCTGTGGCTGGGTTTAAACGAGGAGAGCCAGTTTCCAAGTGATTAGGTATTACTCCAAGTGATTAGATATTATTCCAAGTAATATTTATCACACACCTTAGCACCTTGAAAGCCTTTATAGAGTGTGGGAGCACATATTTCTCACTAATATAGTCACTAACATAGTTTCACTAACAGTTACCAAGGAAGTCACCAACTTTCTCTCTCTTATTCTCTGCTGTCTTTGATATTGGAAGGGTTCATATTGAGCATGCAGTAAGTATTATGGTTTTGGAAGGGTTTTTCTAGGCAGAGAACTGGATGCTGGACCGGCTTCTGTTGTCCCTTCCTTATTTTAGAGGGGAAGAGTGCATTCTAAGCTTCTCTACAAAGCCTTGATTTTTAATAGAGAGTAGGCCTTTCATAATGTGAAGGTGAGCAGGAAAATTACCATCTTTTTTCTTGTCCTTCAATAAATGCCTACCGAGGGTTTTCTATTAAAGTCCCTTTTCACATTCACACAAAGGAATTAGCATTTACATGCTTCCACACTCAGGAAGCCAGCGGTTACATCAACTTGTCTTTCTGATTGTGAGAGGTCATAATGACTGAGTTTAGCTAAGGATAGTTTCTCATCCCATAAGAGATAGAGCTTGGTTATTTTTGTTAACAACTGCACATTTGCTTGCAAATACTACATTCAGGCACAAACAATAGTATACAGCACAATATAAATTTTCTGGAACAAGTCATGCAAACAACACATCATTCATATTAGAACTCAGACAAGAATACATTAAAGTACATGCAAAACAGCCAAGTGACTTGTAAATTGCTATATTGCTGGGTTTATTTTATTTATTATTCCTTCTGCTCTGGTTTTGAGATAATGAAGCTTTATTGGGTGCCTTCTTGTACTGAGAAAGAAAATAATTATATTTACTAGGAGAAATGGATACTATATTACACCCCAGACCACCTAAGACATTTTCTTATTTCTGGGGGTTCTATAAGTGGACTTTATATCATCTTGAAATAGGTTAATACATAAATGCATAAAAATTATTCTCTCACCTGCAGTAGACAACTTGGCAAGAAAAAAAGCCCTGAGTGCAATAGCTGAAGACTGCTAAGAGTCTGGATAGTGACACTGCTTTTGTGAAAGGAGACAAGCAATAAAAAGGTCAGAACTGTGTGAAGAGTACAAAATAAATTGAAAGCATAGCAGTTCAAGGTTTAATCTAATTTTCATTTAGTTTCTACTAGAAGTGGTAAGAGCTTCAAAATACAATGGGAGTTTGCCCAAAACTTGAATTTAGCTAATCCTTTAAAACATAGTATTATCTTTTCTTAATTTGATGACTTTTCACTGTCACGCCCTTCTGTTCTTATGGTCCTTGGTGCTCAGCATGCTCCATTACCATGTGGAAATGCAGAAGCAGGAAATATGTGGAACTTAATTAAATTGCAAATCTCCTTAGAAACCCATGCAGTCTACCTTTCATGACAAAAGTTGTTCGAGACTGTACCAATCAGCTTTTGCATCCATATCTGAAATGGACACTTCTATTTTTTTCCATTTTATCATTTGCTAGTGTTTCTTCTCTCTTTTCCAATCTTCCTTTCCTGAAAGAGGAGCTGAGTTCTTCATATAGTATACAAGTAGCTTTTCTTGGCCAATAAAATGCAGCCAAGGTTTGTCTTCATTTTAGGTTTCCTGCAAAAGTGTCTGCTTTATTCAACTGAAAAGAGATGGAGATCTTTTCCATCACTCTGCGTCTAAAATTCAGCAGGTCTGCTAGAAATTCAGAAATGAAAAACCTCAGCTAAGTGACAAATTACTGTGGTTGATTCCTACCTCCTGGAAAATTAAGCAACATTTTGGTTTGGTTTGGTTGAGTTTGGCTTTGTAAGTGGCATCCTTGCTGGGATTTGTATTGTTTCAGTAAAAAGACTTCTGTTTTGTGAAAGCACTCTGGTCCAGGACTTCATTTGGTACTTTCCTAATGTGCCAGCATGGTAGTTGCCACCACTGTGCCAGCACAACACTGAAAGAAGTTACCTCCCTCACTGTCCTTTCCCCATTTTTCTGCCAACTGCTGCCCAAAGCTTAATGGAAACCACCTCCTATTCACTAGCCACAGTGATGGAAAAGGGGAGAAGTAGGTCAAACCATGGACACAGGAACTAGTGCTCTCCAGCAACCTCTACTCCCACATCCAGGCCTGCGCTGACGCGGACCATTGCTACTATTTTGTCTCACCCTCCAGAGGTATGTAAAACCAAGGCATAGTTTTCAAGCTTTGAACTTTAATTAAATAGGTGTGGGCTACACAGTGCAAATATTTCCTCTCACCCAGGTCACTGGCTGTAGGAAAGTGAAAGACGAGACCAGGTGATATTTGTACTCTCCTCCCTTTAGGGGTTTTCTGCACTGTACTACTTATCACATCCACTCTCTGTTCTGCTATCTTTACCCATAGTTTAATATAATTTAAGACTGAGGAGGAAGGCATTGGCCCTAGGGAGGCTGGCAAATTCAATGGAAAAACAAACTGATCTGGTGAAACTAATGCTTGCTAAATATCTTACTGCTGTAAGGCTGTATGGTCACAAAATCTTAATAAAACCAAAAATGTCTCTGGGGTGTTCTCTGAACCAGCGCTTGTTGATAGGCATCCAAACCCCAAAATGATCAGATTTAATCATGACATGGCTTATGTGACTTACCTTTCACTTAAACATCCCTGAGGAAAATAAAGATGTGGGTAAGTGCTTCTGTGAAGCATCTTGGGCCAGGACACTGAATGTTGGTCAAACACACATTGTTTATATGTGGCATTTCAGCATAATCTGAGGCAAATAGATGCTCCTGAACCTGCCCAGTACTGAGTAAAACTAGCTTGCAGGTCTCTGCATCCTGCTGTGACTAGGCCACAGTCATTCAGGGCAAGATCCTCAAGATGAATACATATTTTAGCAGGAATTAAGTTTTTATGCACCTCATAATTATGATCTTTGTTACTGTTATGCCTACCTGCTCATACAGTTTTACAGTTTTGGAGGGGTTTGGGGGGCAAGAGGATGCTTTTCAATGTTGAAAAAGTCATAATATCTTTTTCTTTTTTACTAAGATATGATAAAGATCAATATCAAAAGAAAGAACAGACATTGTATTTGCTGGCACATGATGCTTATGTCACTCTACATCAAAATGATGCAGGTGCCTTCATACAATTGCTGTTTGAAATGAACTGCAATCTAGCTCTACTTGACTTAAAAGCAAAAAAGTTAGAAAAAAAATGGAACTCCAAGACCGTTCAATGTTTCTAAATATTCCTAATATTGATAAAAGAAACCTCTTTGTTTTTATTTGGTATTTCAAACAGCAAAGTTTGAAGGCCAACTCCTATGCTTCTTTATTCCACAGTTTTCAAAAGAAAGTAACTTTAAACATATCCCATGTTAAATAGAAGTGAGTCCTACACAAAGAATACTTGGCTATGAAAGTGGGTTTTGCCCTGCTTACATAAGTATCCTGGGGGGGAAAAATGTAATTTAAATGCATCAAAAACACTATGCAAGAGTACAAGCCTGCAAATACCTGCACCTGTACTTATATGTGGAAACAAAGATCCTGGCCCCACAAAAGTCAGTGGGATTTCTTCCTTCAGTTCCAACAAGGTCACTGTTTCTCCCTGTGAACAGTCAGACTAAATGAGAAGTACTGTGCATAATCAGCTACTCTGCACATGCAACCATTTGCAAGGGATTGTGCCCATGTTTTTAATTCTCTCCTAAATTAAAGATTAATTATTTCCAAGCGTCAATTTTATTATCTTGCTAATTTGTCTGCGTATGAATCACTATGCCAGCTGGGCACATAATAATGAAAGCACTACTCGTTTTAAAAAGGGCTCAACCAAGTAAAATGCTGAACATCCTTTGCAGAAATTAAGTTCTTTGAATGGAGCAGAGGAAGCTTAGCAGCAGCCAGTGGGGCAGCCAGCGTTGAATCCCCAGCCGCTCCCAGCACAGAGCTGCAGTAGTAGAGCTGAAAGAGCAATCTCCT
The DNA here is from genome assembly GCF_037157495.1 of Lathamus discolor. NCBI lineage: Eukaryota > Metazoa > Chordata > Aves > Psittaciformes > Psittacidae > Lathamus > Lathamus discolor. The sequence continues at coordinate 62,707,613 of NC_088884.1, forward strand.
GATGTGAAATTCTGAGCAAGTTTCTGGCTGGAAGATGAAGAGAAAAAGGAAGAGGGTACCAGGAGGGTTTTCCTGTTTACATTAAGAGGAAATTGGTTTTTGTCATTTAATAAGCAGGTAATAAATAGTTTGCAGGGTTAGGAGGGAAAATTACAAGCAGTTTGCTTTCATTGCATGAAGTCCAAATTACATTTCCCCCACTTCTTTATCATCTACTCACTATGTCAGAAAAAAATAATAGTTATTGACTTAAGCATGTGCAACATTAAGAGCCAGAACTGGAAACAAGTGCAATCCAGTCATGCTCTGCTCTTTCCCAGATGGAAATTGGCAGAAACATAATGCCTTCAGCTCCAGGTGAGCTGCAAAATATGGATCAAAACAGGCTTTGAGGGAAGTATCATCACTCCTGCTTGTGGTAGAAGCACTGAGCCTGGCAAAGTGAATCTTACTTTAGATGTATCCAAACCAGTCTGGCTTTAAGAAGGAGAAAAACTAGTTTCATGACAGTCAATTTATTTCAAGCCATTGTCAGGCCAAATCTCCATATTTTCCTTAAACATTTCATATGAAACGTCATGTCATGTGCTGCACTTCATGAACAGCTGCAGCTTCCCTGTAAATATTTTATATTACTTCAATTAAACATCTGTTTTTTTTGTTGTACTGCAGCAGCCCATGCTTGACCTTGACTTCTGGCAGAATAATGTGCACCTCAGGGTATTTTGGGTTCTGAAATCACTTTTGAATAAATCACTAACTTCATAAATAGGGACTTCTCACCATTGGGTACAAACGTTAAATGGATCTTCTCCAGGAAGAACAGGTTGATGGAGTAAGACTTCCACTTACGTGTACTCATGTTCGGCTTCAACAAACATGTGCAACACATATGATGGCAATATGCAGGAACAGAAGTTGTCCACCTTCTTGAAGAAGCAAGGCCTGAATGGGAACTGGCTGGTTCAGGTTTCTTCCAAAGAAAATCAAAACAAGTATCCAGAATGTGAGAGCTTCAGAAATAGCACTTCTGCTGCTCGGCAGGCAGCGAAGTTATTCACTGCCCTCGTGAAAATTACCTTGTACTCTCATTGTAGTAGTTTTAATATCTTTCTGCCCAGGTGAAGATACAAAGGATTTCCCCCCTGCCAAGTTTGATTTAGTACAGGAAAAAATATTTAAAAGTGGTGACTCTCATGATGTGTATATCAAAATGTAAACAGACAGAAGCTACGAGCTCTATTACAGAAGGACAAAGGATTACAAGAGGAGAAATTGTTGTGAAAATGAAGAGAAATAAATAGGATGCAGACCCAGTTTGCCACAGCACACAGATGAAACTGCCATTCTATGCAACATTAATCATTCAGCATTTATCAGACTGATCTTTTCTTCCAAGAATCCAAATTGAAGGTCTGGATTCTTGTTTCAGGATTCAACACCTCTGTAATCATAAAAAACTACTCTATAAGATCAGCAGAGAAGACTATGCATCAAGGATCAGAGCTGGCTCAGAAATGCCTGACACCACACACTCATTTAGAGATGGTTTCACAGCCAGCCCATTATATCAACAGACAAGTTGTAAAGAATTAGGTGTCAAGAACTGAAAATCTGTAAACTTCAGAAGATAATGTGCTTAACAGCAATCCCAGACATACTCTTAAAATAGATGTTTCTCTGACCTGAAATCTGCTGAGCCCCACGTCTGTCACTCAGAGACATCTGACAACATTTCCAATTAAAGCAGTTGTTCACAGCAGTGTAAGTGCAAGCCCAGGTGCTCTGTGAAAATGGCAAAAGACACAGTTTTTATTATGACAATGAATGCTCACTAACTCTTGCTGATTGTGATGGAGAGCCAGCAGAAAACACCACTGAGCATAGAGTTAAAAATAAGATCCAGAAAGAAAAAGAGGTGTGATAGTCTCTGATAATAAGACTTGGCAATTCTGCTTTGATGACTTTAACAGAGTGGGAATTAGTATAGCAACTCCTGGCTTACCTTTCTCTTTGGTCTTCCTTTCCTTCAGGAGTCTGGGAGGAAACTATTAGTACACCTTCTCCCACTCTGCTCTAATTCTTTTTTTTTTTTTACTGGTTTTATTTTAAACTCCTCTTTTTTAATCACTTTAATCAGAAGTTCCTCCATGGGCATGCTGTTTTGGGTTTTTTTCACTGTAGGGGCATCTTTCCTTTTCTTTTTGCATAAGGAAGAGAGGTTGTGCCTCTCGCTCCTGGCCTGGTGGTAATGGGTACAACCATCCCGTTCAGCAAGTCTCCCTACAATCCTGAAGCAATTACAGGACACATTCTTCAGCTATCACGTAGCAGGTTTGAAACTTTTCAAGTGCTGTTGGTCTTGCCATAATTTTGAAAGGTATAAGGTCCCCAGTAGACAAATGTGTTTGTATCAAGTCCTCAGCACTTGCTGTAGCTTCAAATCCCCAGGAGGGCAGAACCCCACACCACAACGGGGGCTTTATGAGTGAAACAGCTATTGGTGTTTCAAGTGATGAAAGGAGAGATGTGCGTGCTTGCCCCTCATGTTATATGGTTATACACACGTTTGCTAAGAAAGCTCGATCTGTATTAGAGCTGTTAGCAGATTTACGGCTTGCTTTGCAATGCTGTAGGTTATTCAGAGAACAGCACAGTAGCTTCCTGTGCTGTTATTTTAAAGCAGGTTTTCTGTTACCATTGATCACAGAAGCCATCTGTAAACTGAGATCTTTCCAAGGCTTAAGTCTTGATGGGAGAGCTCGGAGGGACCCCTGCACCCAAGGAAAGGTATGTGCTCTGCTCTGAGGGCGGTAAAAATAAAGTCAACAGAAGCTGTTTGTCCTTGAGCAGCTTCAACAGTTTCAATTTCCTAGCAACAGAAAACTGCCCATGGCAGAAATGACAATTGCCCTTCAATTCAGTGAGGGAATGGTTCCTCTGTGTTCCAAATCAGATCTGTGTGCTTGTGCCCTACATTACTATAGGGTGCATTACTACGTCAGGGATGCTCTTGCTAATCAATATGTGGCTGCAAGCAGAAGTGCTTTCACCTGGTCTCTTGGAAAACATAGCGTGTGTGTGTCTGTTTCCTTTATATCCAGTTTACAGCCTAGAAAGGCAGCTCTGCCTTCAAATGTATAAATTGAAGGAAAAAGTAAAAAAAAAGAACTTTAGTATAAAACTGCTGAATATTTTTCAGGTCTTGATGAAATCCCTTGGAAACACACAGAAAGAGCTACAAAGGCAAGGTCCATGTAAATTTGTGCATCTAAGTGTTTGTCCCCTTGTTTTTTGAGATGGCAGAGCCTTCATTCCTAAAGTAGGAAATGAAATGTGGGCACAGATACTTTTTAAAAATGTATTTGTAAGTCAGTGAGTCCAGACCGAGTTCATCCTAATCATCTGCCCCTGACCTTTGCTTAACACAAGACAAATGGATGTTCCTGGTTCCTACACATCACATTTTATAAGAGATTATTATGAGAAAAGCCTATAACCTTGTCAAGTTGCTCAGAACAGTGTTGGAAGGACTTTTTAACAGCAGGTTCTCTCTTTCTTGCCCCCCTCCCCACCCCTTATCCATTTTATGCCTTTTCTGTTTGCTCAGCAATTTACAACCTTAGTCATGATATATTACATCTCCCATAGAAATGACAGTGCTTTCAGTGACAAGCATTTGACATGTTACATGGAGCAAATATAGGAAAAGGTAGGGCTAACAGAATACCAGGGCAAAGACAGGGACAGCTTTGCTTTTCTTCACATGCTAGAAAAGTGAACAGAGAATTTTAACTATCTAATCTAAAGTTTTTGCAAACAAGACTTGAATTAGTTTTGGTGGCAGTCTTTTTTTTTTTGTTTGTTTGTTTTTAAATCTTTCTAATCTGTATATGTGTATCTTTCTCTGTCCTTTCCCAACTTTTTGGCTGTCCTATATGTCCTGCAGTCTGTCTTACCAGGAATTCATCTTTCCTCTTTCAAACACACCCTCCACCTGGGCCTTCTCCCATACTACTTCTACTCTGTCATGAGAATTGCATCAAATAATTTCTCACCTTTATAACATGCCAGTCAGGGAGGGTTTATTTCTCATACACGTAAATAGATGCCGAAAGGAGATGACATTAGGTGTGCTAGAACTGAAATATATTAAAAAAACATGGAATTTCTATCCACACCCAGTTATGATCTATGAGGATCCAAACTATTTTTTACCACCAAGAAAACATGTCTTATAAATGAGCTGCACTGAAGTTAGAAATTGCTGAATACCTTAGTGAGGACTAGCATTAATTTTACTGTTTTATTAATTAAAGACTAACTAACTGCTGTGTTCAGGAAGATGCTTTGATCTAACTGCATGTCTGAGATATGAAAGTGCAATGATAAATGGCATTTAAGAGATCTGATAGGTATGTTTTACAGAGAAAAACTACAAGGTGATTATAGTAATAATTAGTGTTTCTTTTCCCATGCCTTCTAAAATATCTTTGGTTGTGGGAGGTGCATTGTAATGGATAAGTACCAAGCACTGCCATCAATTCCTCACACTAACAAGTGTTGTTCCTGTCTGTCACAAACCTTTGTCAAGAAAGTAAAGAAACAAAAGGAGCTGATAACTGAAAAAAACAGCTATCATGAAATAAGGCTTTTAAACAGCACAAGTGTCAGTGATTAGTAATATGATTCTGTGTGAGAGTGTGATTTGATCATGCTGCGGAAAATCAAAATATATCCTGCTGAGCATAAACTTCAGGCCCTGCCCCAGTGGTTCTTCCCTACTTTCATCAGCTCAGCCCCTCTGCGATCACCCTGCTGCCTCCAAGTCAGAATTGCCTGAAGCTCCCCAAAATACTGAACTTAACTGTAGGAAAAAAACATATATCCCAAATTCACAAGATACTGAGTTACTGTTTTGAGAGGAGTATATCCTGTATCTGCTTTATGGAAGGGAAAGAACAAAGAAGATTGCAGAATGTTTTGGCTTCAAGAAATAAATCTGATGCTTTATAGATCTTCATGAAGTCTCTCGTTCTTTTTTTGCAAATAATTCTGTGTTTCTGCTTTTTGCAGAGCTATACATACATTTTCCCCTTAAGATAGCCAGCTTTTTCTCTAGTGCAACTAAGGGGTCATAACTCTTGCTATGTGACAAAGAAGCAGGCAAATATCTGAAGTCCTCTGATTAATATACACACATTTCTGAGTTTCAGGCCAGAAAGAGTGTTATTCAAAATTGCAAGCCTCCAGCTTAAAGAATATCTAACAAAAATGCTGACAGAAACTAAAGCTGTTCTAACAGCAAGACAGTGCAAATGCCTGAAATTTTGTATGTCCTTGAACTATTAATTATTCCGCCTTGGAAGGATTAAAAAGGACTTCTGATTGACCCAAGTTCTGCTTTGAAAACAGAGAGAGAAATTCAGTATTCCCTGAGTCCCTGACTAGTTTAAGTGCGCATTTGTTAAATTTAAGACCTGCCAAAACCCAGCTATCATTTTCTAGCTGCTTTGTACCCAGCAGCTTCTTATAAAAAGTGACTTATGGAGCATTTCAGGGCTTTTATACCAGCAACAATAACCATCATAAAACTTGTGAAATATGATATTAGACTGAAATATCCGCAGCATAAGTTCTGACAAGATTTTTATAACATCAGAAGACCTATGAAGGGTTTTAATACAATTAACAATGCCATTAAAAATCCCTGCAATAGCCTTAAATTTGATAGACATTCCATGAATGAAAACAATGTAAGTTATTGTTAGCTTTCCTTATTGAAGTCAAGTATTGTTTAAAAAAATTGTGTGGAATTTCCCAGTAACACAAGAACCGGATATAAAAAGTTCAGTGTCAGAGAAGTATTCGGCATTTTTTAATCTTTACAACAACTGAAATAATTAATTTACTAACTCATTCTGACTATGACAATTCCAGCTATTAATCTCACCCTAGTTTTCATTTGGCTTAGAACAGACATTAAGCAATTTCCAGTCAGGAAAAAATAATAATAAGAGCCTCTCTTGGCTCACACCAGCTTATGGGGCTGTATCTGAAATTTCTAAGGGAAGAAGCCCTGCATTAACACAGTATAACTATTATGGCTACTGCCACAGCCCCTTTTGTAATGATCTTAGAAGGATTTGGGCTGGCTCAAAGGTGGCTGCAGTTGTGCTCCCTGAATCTCCCACTCACTGTGAATTAAATTACAGTAGAAGGAATTGGACTTTTTCTTGCAGGAGAAACACAGAGAACATTGTAGTCCTGCTGATAGAGAATTGCTATCAGTCATGAATTGGTATTTGTATGTCCCGAAAGGAGTTAGTTATTGTGCTTAATCAGGACTAAGACAGGAAGGACGATTTCTGCAGGTCTTCTTTGGTAGGCAGAATTAAAACAAAGCAAGCATGCAGAAACTGATTCCCAGGACAGATGAGCAGTCTGGAACGCTGTTTAAATCAGAGTTTATTGATATCAATCAATTCATTAGCACAAATAAAAATAAGTCCAATCTTCAGCCTTCTGCAATTGCTGGGTTTTTTTGATGGGTTTTGTTGGTGGTTTTTTTTTTTTTTTTTGGTAATCTAGACATTTTCTGAAAATTAATCTTTGGCCAGAAAATTATTGATTAATTTTTTTGTCAACTAGTACTTCAGCACTTGCTCAGAGCCAGCAGTCAAACGAATAGTGATGCTCAGGAGCATCTGCCCCTATCCTCAGGTGTGACAGCCCTTCCCTTGGCAGGACCAAGGCATGTCAATGAGCACCTGCTTCCTGCTGGGCCCTGCACATCCTCTGTCCATCCTTCAGCCTGGCCCCAGCTCCCCACCTGAGGAAATTCAGGCAAGGGGTCCCCACAACTGAAATGGATGAGCGCTGGAGCCAGAAGCCATTGAAAGATGGAAGCTGAGGCTTTGTGAAGCTCAGTCCGGAAACAAGGTTTTTCTTAACCCGTAGTGAATTTAAAAGAGAGCTGGTCTATTAGCAGCAGGAACCTGTGAAATTATTCCTAATACAATATGAGGTTCTGCTGTTTCAGTGGGAGCCAGCTATAGGGACACGATCACAACTACCTGTGTAGGTACATGCATTTGGTGTGGCACAGCATGAAACTGAGTTTCAGCAATTGCCACCAGCAAGCGAATGGAAGGAGGGGAGAGCCTGACTTTCTTAACACAGTCCAGAGCCTAACTGCAGTGGTGGTTACTGAATGATCTCAGAAAACAGATAATCCCTGCTGGACATCTGTTCCCAGCACAGCAGCCTGTGCTGGAGTTCTTACCACCAGCAAGGGTAATATCCATCCATGAACCAAAGATGTTTCCCTTTGGCAAAGGTTCTCTGCAGTCCAGCTTTGAGGTCCGTGGATAACTAGATTAGGACAAAGCAGCAAAAAAACAAAACCCTGCAAGCCCTCTCTTTGCCAGCATTAGTACAGCTGCTCAGGCCCAAAAATTGTTGGGCAGCACTGCTCATAGGGGTCTGAGATTTTGCTAGACCACTGTAAAAAATAGAAGAGGTGTACTGCTGCACTAGGACTGACACCACCTTGGCATAGCCACAGCTGGAGAAGAAAGGCAATGTTTTTTGCCTGCCATATTGCACCTTTGAGGAGTGAGAACACTTCAGCTTTCAGAAAAGCAAGGCATGCATCCTTCCAAGGAAGTAACTTTTTAGGGCTACAGTCCTCTCAAACCCTGTTTTTCACAAATGCTCCTATGTGCACCCTCTTCCTGCTGTGCTCCTCTAAGGCAATGTGAAAGAAGGTTCTGAAAAGAAACTGATCTGAAATTCTAGGAAGTGTTTTCTGTTTCAAAAATTCCTTGTTGGAATTGTAAATTCAAATTACTGCCATACATTATGGCTTTCTTTGGCAGCAGAGCAGAACCACAGAGCCCAGTAACATATTTCATCCAAGGGAACATATCGAACATATGTACAGTAAGCTAGCAGTGAGAAAAACTGAACCCCTTTGTGTGCCACTAGTCACAATGAGCATTAATATGCAAAAGACGAATGTTTTCAGAGGCTGAGCTGTCTGAAGAAAGGTGGTTGAATGTTATTGTAGAAGAGAGAGAAGTTTACATAGGTGCTGTAAGTAGCCCTAACTGGCAAGGTGAAGCAGGCTACATCAGATACCATGAATAAGAAAAATTGATGGTAAAAGCCCTGGTCAGCGTGTCCTGTTTGGGAAAGCATGTAAAGCAATCAAGGAAAGCTCTGAGAAGGATTGCTCTACAGGAGAAATCATATTAGAATGGAATATTAGGGGCCCAAATAAGGAGGAATAAGGCCCTGTGTGGGAAACTATGTTTGAAGGCTTTTTAAGGGGACATGCAGGGAGCTTTGAGGAAAGAAAGGCCCAAGCAGCATGAAAGGAAAGACAAAAGACCAATAACTTATGAGCCACTAGCACTAATAAAACCTGGAAGAATTTGAATAGAAAAGGAGCCTCTGGCTTGAGTCCATGGATCTCATGTCTTTAGTTATAAGAGGTCCTTGCTAACTGGAACTCACCTTAAAACACCTCCTGTCATGGCCAAAAGGTCTAACAAACCTCCTTCCCTCTTCACAGCCTAGAGCACAGCAGATATGCTACCAGCAATTGTTTGGACGCAATGGTAGTGTTCTTATTCTGTTCTAGGTGCTCAGAAAGCCAGTCCTGCAAATCCCCTGAATGCACCTAACTGGAGTGATTTATCCTTATTGGAGCCAGATAAGGAAGTTTTCATACAACCACTAGATAAAATCATAGGTCACCCAGCTTTAGCTAAGGGAGCCTCGACTGCAGGAGTAAAAAACACAGATCTGCAGAGTGCTATGTACTCTGTTTGTGGGATTTTTTTTGAACTGTGAAACCAGCTTTGTAAGAATAATTTCATTATTCCTTACCAAAAGCAAGAATTTGAATGGAAATCAAAGGGTGGAAAGTGGCCGGCAGGTTTATCTAGGTTCACAATAATGTTTTGCATAACAAACAAATGAGAATTTTGAAATCTGCATGAGGACAAGCTCATGGTTATTAAAAGTGGAGAGGTTCATCTAATAAATAATGTACTGTGAATTAAACAGTCATCACCAGTATTAGAAAAGCAATAGAAGTCATTCTTTGCAATCCTTTTTTTAATTGGTTTTTAATGTAAAAGTAATTATGTAATTCACAGAAGTGTATATGTAGACTTCAGCATCAGTGAGGGATTGTTTTTATCCCTAGAATTTTACTTCAATCTATTACAAAAATGGGAAATTCTGTGCAACATGTACATCTAAATACACACACTGGGGAGGCTCAACATTTCAGTGACTTAGATCTTGGACTTCTATCACATAAACCAAATCAGGGAAACATTTACAGGGACAAGGTATTGAATCTGCGTGAATTGTGTCTAAAATGTAAACCAATATATCTTTTTTATTATAACAACTTTTGGAGAATGGGCAAAAAACATATGCTCAGAATCATCAGTTTATTGCTACAGGTTGTGAAAAGCCAAGCGTGTTTGCTGGCTACTGCTGCATTTCACTTGCTTTATCTTATAGCTCAAAGGCGAAGCTCCTGAGCAGCACTGTTCCCTATGGAATAGTGACTCATCTGTCAGAGAAAAAGAGGTCAGAAGAAAAACCTATTGTGTGAGACCCTGTGGGACACTACCACCAAAAGAAAGACCATCCCAAGCCTCACCTCCAGCAAATGCAAGTGTATCAACAAATAACAGCACGTGCATTTAAAAACACAGCTGTGTCAAAGCAAAGTACTGTCCTGTGTGCACAGTTCTTGCCTTGGAAGACATAAAGGGCAACAAAAATCTCATGTAATAGTTGCTGATGGTGTAGTTTTAAGAGCCATTGGAAAAGATGAACTTATTCCACCTGAGGGACAGGTTGGACACTGGGAGCTGCAAGATTTCTGAGGTTTCAAAGCAGCCAGTAGTTTAATTCAGGTCAAGTGACTTTGTATTTATTTTTGCTACATAGGAGCTTCTTTTTGGAGATGAATAGAGACTTTTACAAGCGTTTAATCCAGACAAATATTTGATGACAATTACTAAGTAAAAAATATTTTCTCAGAAATAGTTTTCTCTCTCCAGGGGAGAAAAGAAAAAGGGAGCTTTATTTTTAGGCGAAATAGTTGAAACATGAGACACAAGTATTAGGCATTTTGTTCTGTAAAGCTCTCAGAAAAGTGTGTTTTACTGCTTTTGGCACCAGCGTACATTGTTTTCCAGCTCCACCACTCATGTTTCAGCACATACAACCTCACACAACATGATATGCATGTAACTTTGGTATCTTATCTAATTGGAAATTCCCAGGAAAGAGGATGGGGTTACTCAGATGGATGAAGTGCAGCTGCACACTTGGCTGGGAGAAGACAAGCTTTTTGAATTCTAAAGTGTGGTGCACTGTAACACTCCTCGTGACTACCAAGGAATAAAGACTGTGAGATGTACAGTGTCTTCTGCTCCCTGTGAACCTCCTGTAGGACTGCAGAGAGGCATTTAAAGTTTATTTATTTTGCAATAGTTGATCTCTACAGCATCCTAAAAATGGGATTTCTGAGGAGACCTGCACAAGTCTTGCAGCTTGTGATGCATAAACCGCAGAACTCAGACGTCAGCCCTGACCGCTCGTCCCTTCAGTGGCCAAGACTCAAAACAAGAATTCACATGTTCCATATGCAGCAGCTTATTTCTGGGTCAGCTGTAATGTTCTCTTGCTTGCAATAATGGTGGCTGCTCTGCCCTCACCTCCAGCTGAGGAGGGACTGTGCATATTTTGCTTCAGTCTGTCACTGCATGAATGGAGAATTAAATCTGCAAGTAGAAAGCAAAAATGTATGCTTGTTGATCCGGTGGAAATAGGGCCAGTTCTATTATTGGCTTTGCTATTGGCACTCTCGTTGAAGAATCTGACTTGTTGAGGCTGATTTTCATAAAAGAGTTTTTAATGATTTATATCCCTTCTTCAGGTATTAATTTAAAACGCTGAGAGAGGTTTGGGCCCTTGCATTAAATATATTAGCATGTAATTTTAAGAGTATTTCTGGGTATGTATGCTAAATTTGAAAACTCCGTGTACTTGCAAAATTGTAAGTGTAAATCAACTAACAACTAAAGCATTTCCTCAGACCAATGGTTTTAAGTGCTCTCAACAGCTGGATAAAATGCAGATTCTTTGGTATGCAGAACTAGCGTGTATAGATTTTGAGCATAGGCAGACCTTTGCTAAACTACAGTGATCCATCATGTTTAAATGTGTTTGTTGTTAGCAGGGCACAAGCATGAGTTGATTACCATGGTGCTCTGAAAAAAAGAAAACTATGCTCATATTAGGAAAGGCAAGAGAAACTGCTCTTATGAACCAGCTTAAGTTAGAAGGGGAGGTCATGGTTGTCATCTCCATCATTTTCTGGTTTGGCTTTTTAGAGTTTTTTAGGGAGAGAAATGGAGAAGAAATTAGCAAAATGCTTCAGTGTTCATGAAAGCACATGATCTTCAGAGAGAAATTTAGGACTGCAGCATATGAAGGCTCATATTTTTTACAATATTTATATAGTTCATTATCAATCTTGGCAGTTAAAAATAGACCCTGTACGTTTCCAAACAGTAATCCTGCTGTTCCATGGGACGCGGTTCCCCCTTGGGTGGGTGCTATGACCCAGGGCCAGGGAAGGGTGGTGGAGGGGAAGCTTGGCTGAGAGAGGGTTTAAGGTCCATGAGTGGGGAAGATGTGAAGCAAGACAGAAAGAGTTAAGAACTACCTGGCAATTACCTCTCCTACTTCAAATCTCTGTGGTATCTCCCATGGCTAGCTAGATGAGAAATCCAACCAGCTTGCAGAAATAATTAGACTAAGACTTACTAATTTTACAGTGCAGTATCTCTCCAGAATATCCAATTCCTTCATCATTACTTGTATAATTCATCTCCTATAAACAAGAAGTTCATGATACTTTCACCAGAAGAGTTTGTTAAGAAATGTCCAGAAAAGCTTTTGAGTTTGAATGAGTGATCACAGTTTTGCAAGTACCTCCTCAGTCACTAGTGTTGGAAGAGAGGACCTGAGCACCACACAGAGTGATCCCCCATGCAGAACCCCCTGCATTGACAAGCTACAACACCTAGGCAGAGAAGGGCACACACCTGCTGCACACCAAGCTGCTGCTATATGTAGGATGCTGTGGAATGATCAACAGTTGTCCAGAAGCCAGAGGAATCATCTTGTGACTATCAGTAAAAGGACTTGAAGACCGCAACTGCACACCAAGATGGATCTATTTGGCATTTCCCAGGCTGAGTGAAGAGAGTGGTGAGTCCTGATGAAGGAGCAGTGTTAGTAAAAAGCAACAGGATGTGACTTTCTGACAAGGGGACTGGGGACAAAAGAGGGACATGGGCACAGGCTTTTGATGAACCCTTGGATATTTCAGCTGCCTAGGTTTTGCCTTGACCAAGAAAGCAAGAATGGTTATCTCCTTTCTTACAGGGTAGAGATGCCTGTGAGCAGAGCTGTGCAGAGGACCAGCATCACAACCCACTTCTCTTCCCTTTGCGTACATGCAGCAATGCCTGCAGCACACTTACTTTGGGCTTAAAACAACCGTGGATACTCCATTAGCTGCTGTACCCATTTATTCTGTCTTCACTGTATGGTCAGTGTATGTGAATTTAAGGGAGACTTCAACGACACAGCTGAATTCATTGTCAATAGATCTACTCCCTATTTGAAAAAGCAAAGGGCAGCAGTTGCAGGAGATGAAGGCAGACACTAAGGCAAGATATTTTTCTTTAGTTAAATCACATGTGGGAATTTGGAATAATGACTATGTCCTGGCACTTCAATAGGAGCCTGAGGATAAAACCTCCCAAACTACTGAAAACAATAACAAAATATTTGTCATTTTCAGCAACATGCATAAGCTCAGTTTAACTATGCAGATTGCCTTACATGTAAAGGTCTTACATAATAAATGGATGAACAGACAAATACCAAATAGTGAGCCATTCTGTTCTTTTCTCTATGCTAATGGTGTTTCTAAAATTCTGTAGGTGCAACAGGTATTTATCTAAAGTTGGGGGAGAAAAAAGAAAACTGAGCAGGCAGGAAGAATCCAAGTAATGTCTTCCTTTTCTAATAAATTTTCTTTCCTTTGAACATTGACAGTCTTTTGTTTTCCTTTCCAAGATGTAGCTGTAAGCCAGTTTATCATACACAAATAAAACATTCTTAAATTCAGCAGAGGAGAATAATGAATTGTTTTTATAGGCCTATAAAACAACCTGAGTCTGTGGGCACTTTGAAATAATGGTGGCAATTAGGATCTGTAATGTATTCTGGAAGATATCATAAGAAATGTGGCAGCAAACTCATTTTTTCCTTTCAAAATGATCACCTGCAATATGCAATAAAAATGTGAGGATGTACTCATAAAAGAGCCATTGCAGTATCCTCCCTAATATATATGCAAATATTTCATCACTTTGAAACTTTAAGGAACACAAGAAAGCTGACAGAAATTAACATTAGCTTCCAGTTGCCATATAAATCAAAGCAACAGCTCTTCTCTAAACAAAGTACCTGCTTAGGGAAGTTAGCTACTTTGATTTAATGCTGATGGGAATTGGCCCTGTTCAGCATCATTGCTGTTGACAGGCAGAGTTTGCTCTAATCCTTCTTTGCAAATGTCATGGCATCTGCCATCTCTGTAAGAGCACCTTCCATTGTTCCCAACTTGGGACCATCACCTTTGCAAGGTGAGGGCTTTTGCAGTCCAAAGGACATTTTAGTCCTCTTTGGTCACTGCATCAAAGCAAGTACATTGTCCTGGGGGAATCCCAGAAGTTGAGAGGGGATGAAAATACCTTGGTTAAAACCCTTTGCTCTGAAAACCTCTCTGAATTCATAGACAGTGGTGTGTTTTCTGCTCTTTGTACCAAAAAGTGCAATAACTCTGCAGGAGGCTTTACACTTCATAGCAGCAGGAGGTAGCAGTATGCCTACCCACATTAATAAAAGGATAAAGAAGCCTGAAGGAAGTAATCAAAATCTTCCCAAAGTCTGTTGAAGTTAGAAAAAAATATCCTTTGCTTTCTAGGATGGAATTGTCACAACAAAATGATTATAGAAAAGGTAGAGCAGGAAGTCAGGAAGGTCAAAGTCCATTAGTGCCAACTGTGATACTGCAGTGGGCAGCATCCATTCAGGAGCAACAGTTGCTCAGTAGCAGCTTAATTTTTGAGGTCCATAAAGTATTCTTGTTCTCAGTGGGTAGAGAAAATGATCATTTAATCTCTTAAGGAAAACTGTAAATGAGAAATCATTTGTTCCCAGCTAAATGGGGAAGAGCAGAAAAATGGGACATTTAGTTTAACTGAGGGCAATAACCAGTGGATACAGATAGTGCATCAAGCTCATTTTCACTCGTCCTCCTGTGCGTGCATACTTTTCTATGCATAAGCAGCCTTTTTGGCCATTCCTGCCAGATGAACCTTGAAAACAGTATCTAGTTCTGTACAGAACTCAGAACCTCAAGCCAGCTAATGAATAAAGTGGTTTTGCAGCCTGCTGTTTGTCCTGCCTGCTATCCAGGATTGCCCTGCCAGCCTCTGTTCTTTAAAACAAATCTAAATGGCATTGTGGGTCTAGAAATGGACACTCTGCAACAGCTCTGCTAAGCTCCTGCCCTGCTAGGGCAGACTTGCTCCCTACTGACAAGCCTATTCTCCTTCTAGTCTAACTTTAAATATGTCAAGCAGGGAGGCAGTGGTAAAAATTTATGTCACAGGGTAACTGATTTTACTGTCAGAAACAGACACAAGAAAATAACTCATGGTAAATAATGTATTAAATGAATAACATTTCCTCCCTTTCCCATGCTCATTCTGCTAGCAGGTCATGAGTCCCTTGATTGTATTCAGCCTTCAGAATATCTTGTACGCTGGTTTGCCAACAGGCAGACAGCCATTCATCGCAGGTGCATCTTCCAAGGCTGCTTTCAGTGGTTATTCACAAAATTTCTCTGTTGGACAGAAAACTCATATTCAGCAGGAGGATCTGAGCAAATCGCTGAGGCTCACGATCTCTTAGGAAAAGAAAAAGGACAATGAAACATGAGTGAACAGCCAAAGGAAGGAAGACTCATATTGGTGAGGAGGAAACACATGGAATACGAGCTGTTCTCCAATGCCTCAAATGTATGTTGAACACCATGAAGACAGGTGGTTTGCTGAGGCAGCCTTTTTGCCATCCAGCAATCTTTCTTACTGAGCCCCTGTCATTGTTCATCATCGTTATTACTCTCTTCATACGAGCACTGTACAGACCCCAGAATGCAGCACTACTTCACATCTATTTTAAACAGGCTCTCTAATCAGTGACAGAGCTGAGAATAGACCGTGGATGTGACTCTCAGCTTTTTTGGCCCATTTCTGAAAAATTTCAACAGCACAACATGTCAAGCAAAAATTAAGTGAAAAATTCTTCATAGTGGGAAATTTTAGAAAAGGAAACATTTTTGCAAACTTAATATTGAACATTTTAGAACTAAACTCCATGTGCTAAAGTTCTCCTCTGTTTTTTGAGAAAGAGTAAAAGCAGTAGTCTAGTTTGCATTAGGGTGTATATTTACATATTCTCTGTGGGTTATATAGCATAGAAACTGTTGCCCATTAAACAGCTGTCACTGAAAACTCACGGCTCCTCTCCAAGAACTAATGTTTCTTTGGCTTGCCTCTCTAGGGAAGAGTATAAGATGTACGTGATTCCCACATGAGCCATGATATTGCTCATTCCTGAGGTGAGGTGTCTTATTCTTGGGCAGACATAAAGGGGAAATGGTAGCAGAGCAGCAAGGTTACCAGTACTGAGGAGCTGTGCCTCCAGATTTAGCCTGGTCTTATGAAAAACAAAACATGAAGGAAAGAAAGAAGAAAGGCAGGTCTTGGCTGCAGCCAGATGAGCAGACAGGGTTTATTAGCCAGCACAGAGCCAAAATGACAGGAAGGAAGAGCTGCATGGAAAGTACAGCAGTGTGAAGGCTCACATTAACCGCTTTTATATTCCTTCATGGGAACAGCTACTAACTCAGTCCTGCTGATTGTGAAAACCAGGAATTTCTTGCTTTGAATAAGTATAATAATGCCTTTGTATGTGCTTATACTATGGAAAAAAAGGAGAAGAAAGCCCCTTGCTTTCAAGTTAGAGATCAGGGCTAGGTGACGCTAAGAATAGGTTGGATGCTGGGGTAATAAATTCAGGTAATACATTTTGTTCCCAGAAGGATGCCTGATTTATAAATTACCTCTGAATCCTGCACTCCTGTGGTGAATTATCTACTCTGCTTAGCCCCCAAAAGCATGAATGACTGGTAGGAGCAAGCTCTGCCATAGCCTCCAGCCCCCTGCTCCCCTCCTTACCAACCATGTTCACCTCTGGTGACGCAGCCCTGACAGAAACAGGCTCTGCTGGCTGGAAATGCTCTCAGGGAGGCAGAACCCATGAAAGGGAATTTGGGTGTTGTTTAGGACCTGAAGTATTTCTGGGTATTTCTTCAGAGTGGAAAAAGCGGATGCTCACAACAGCAAGCAGGTACCACCAGCCTGCTTGTGGGCAACTGCTGGCTTCTTTCTCCAGCAGCTGAGAACTCCAAAATGGTCCTGAAACCCAAAGGGTCCCTCTGCTGAAGGTGAAGGGGGAAAAACCCTCTTGAGAAACCAGTAGCAAAGTCACAGAAGGGCTTGTTTGGCTATGTTACCATTATATGTTGCCTGCACTAGCACCCAATATGTACACCCCTCTTCCCAGGCAGTCCTTGCTGTGTGGAGCTCATAACCAGATTGATAGATTAATATGTAAACTCTGAGAAGAGAAACAGTTATAGGGTCCCAAGTACTAGAAAGAGGTAGCTCCCCCCTGCACGAGGAAAGGGGAAACAAGAAGTGCTGGTTTCCTGGACTGCTCAAGGAGACTTTAGGAAACAGAAGGACAACGGCATAGCAGTGAATTTGAAAGATATTTTCATATCTTTTGTTTTGCTTTCCTTCAACCACTCAAAGAAAGATTTTTGAGTAAGCACATCTTTTTCTTTTCAGACATACCAGAGCTTGTGCTGGCATAACACGTTAAGTGTGCCTGCAAACTGTGATTTGGTGCACAGAATAAAAGAAAGAAAAAAAATCTATTCCTCCCATGATGTTTTCCCATTTTAATGGTTCCCAACCTTTCGTAATACTTTTTAATGCCAATAAAAGACAGCAGTTTGGATGACAGAATCAGAATGCCCTCACTTCTTTCCCTGCACATGAAGGTGATAAAGTCCTTGACAGGTCAAGGTACTAAATGACATTGCAACATTACTGCCCTGCATGGATGATAGTGGGGTGGTTACACCAGAGCAGGAGCTCAGTAGCAGTCTCAAAAGGATCCGTGAGTTAAGCACAGGCTCTTGTATCTGTGTTCCTCTGCAACCTGCATAAGCATAATCCCATTTGCATTATTCCTTTTAAAGAGCTGCTGTTTATAAAATCAAGTCAGAGATATGAATTTCAGTGAGAACACTGTGTTGTGCACTAGGCAGCCAATACCTTGCCTGGCTCTTCAGGGGTAATTAAGTCAGATTTCCTAATGGGATGGCCAAACCCAAAGAGTTTAAAGGGTATGTTTGGATAAGCATATGAAGCTTATTCTAGCTCCTGACCCAACAAGAAACTGCACTCACAGTCTTGTTAGGATAATTTCTAGCTCCTGGGGGCTGGTCATGTTTTGATCAACAACATCTTTCATCCAACTACCCTCTAAACAAAATATGACTACAAACAGTTGCAGGAAATGTAAATCTAGCACATCATATAAAAATTATGAAAGCTGTAGTTTGGCCCTAGCTCTTTGACAACTAATCACTGACTAAACACAGAGTGTTTCCATGTTACCCACTGTGCTTTCTGCCCCTGCCCTGCCTCGATGCTCGAATGTTATTTCCACTGTAGTGGACCAAAACAATCAAAGCAACAGGATCATGTGGTTTATTAATATGGTACCCCGGCATTAAATAAAACAAATAAGTCCTTGAGCACAAATCAAAAGATGGAAAAGCTAACAGTTTTTTCTAGCAGGAAGCACAGAGATGAGGGAGATAAGTCTAGTGGAAACATAAAGATACATCATTTTTTAGAAAATAGGAGATATGCAATCTGCTACAAGATTTGAGGCTTTTTGTTTGAATGACGCTGAGCAACCCTTCATTTTAGCTGATGCCTAAGAATGTAAATTGTCTACTAAATATCTGCAGCTGCAGCCTGTTCTGCTATTGAAGCGGCTGCAGAATGTCACTGCTCTTCCCTTTGTATATAACAGAGAAGGGGGAAGGGTTCAAATGAAGACAAAAACCACAGGAGCATTGCTAAGACCTGTGTATTAAGTCTGTGGTTTTTAATGTTTCCCCTTTCATTTTACCTTGTTCCTCATGGTTTGTTCAGTAAGAGGAAGAGAAATGGCAGCACAAGGATAACTGAACACCCTGGGCTTTGTTAGATCTGTGTTCGCTTTGAGGTAGTTATTATTTACTACTGACAATATAGTATGATCTAGAAGTCTTGGGTCATGGCCCAAGATCTTCTTTTTCAAGGAACAAATGCAGTCTCAGGCAATATAACCTTTTAAAGGACTAAAGATTTATTGATTTTTTAAGGATGTCTGTAGTACGCAAAATGTATTCCATAATGCAGCAGATTACATTATAAATAACACACAAATGGCATGCTGGAAGCCAAACAGAATGCAAAGCACAGCTTTATTAAAAGCTAGAAAGAGTCGTAGCATGCAAAAAAAGATCATGCTGAGCCTCAAGATACAAAACTCATATGGCCCTCTGGGATTATATGACATGCATCTTTCACCTTCAAACATCAGTGATTAGCAAGAGGAGTAAAGGAGATCATAGGAAGGTTATATACTACCATATCTCCAAAATTAAAACTTTCTTTTGAGTCTGTCTTATCTGTAAATCATGACTGCTAGAGAGAAAAATAACTTTAAAAAAAAAAAAAAAGAGTGAATCAATTATAAACCAGTGTTGGACAACAAGACAAAGATCAAAGAGTCACATTTTAACATTTAGCATAATCATTTAAAATGCAATATCTACGTTGAGCCACACAGAGGAATACTGTCCCTTTAGGATCGAGTATGCCATATGTCTGTGTGAATCTCAAAACACTCTTCAGCTCTGAATTCCTTCACTGAATGTCAAATAATACCACCACTGTTCAGTCATGGAGGGCATGAATCCCTCTTCCCACTGCCTCCGTGGGGTTAACAGATTTGTTCTGCCTGACTTTGTCTGCTCGTAGTACCTAGTTGTCTGAATAGGGGGATACAGAAAGGTGAGTTACTTCAAGAAACAGAGACAGAGAATCATACAGTGATCTAAATAATTTCAGCTACCTCTCTTTATCAGAAAAAAGTCTAAATAACAAACTTATTTAACCAGTAGTTAATAGGAATCCCTCCAATTCAAGGCATTCCTTAGCCACGTATTAAAGTCCAGACATTATGCTATTTAGACATACTTAGAATAATTTTGGTTGTGCTTTGATAGCTAATCAACTATAAGATTATACCTGAGTCCTATAAATTTAACTTAGGTTCACAAAAAAAGATACCCGGCTGCATCATGCATGTGTAACTCTTGAACTTGGCGATATTATGGTTCATAACAGATGTGAATGTTAATCTCCTTTTTATTTTCATAATAAAAATGCTACTGAAATATAGTTAATCAAAGTTATGTAATACATGCTACATGTAGTAGCATGAGTACAGATTTTTGTAATAAAAAATGACAGCTGAAGTGCTACTGAAAGACAGAAATGTGCAGTTCCATGAAAATAACTGTGTGCTTCAGACTCATGTTTCACAGCAGGAGAGGAGTGGGAACAACAGAAGTAAATGAGAGGAAAGCAAACGAAGGATTAAATCAGAGGTAAAAAAGACATACAGAAAAGCTAAAAGGTGGGTAAACATATCAAAATTAAAAACCATAATGACTTGGTATGATAACCTTACATACATTAGACTAGTCTTAATCTCTTACTATTGAATGTAACATGAACAGGAACATGTTGAAATGAATGTCCATTTACTGAAGCGGTTTCTGCTTTAGGTGAGTATTTGTATATCTATTAGTAGTTTGGCTGGGTTAGGGTGTATTGTAGCTGAGCATTAAGTGCAGTCATTAATATGCGTGCTCGTTCAGGCTGACAGAACAGTGCTTAATGAGTTTCACCACATTTCTGCTTTATCAGAAGATTAAGACATCTTTTCAGGAGGAATCATCTCAAATATCTCCTTCAACCAGTGTTTGATTGAGGGTGATTTGTCTGTTTGCCACAGAACTGCAGGCAGGATGAAACTGCCCTTGCTTCACACTACAACGCTCATCTCCATCCCTGCCCTGTCTGACCTGAAGAGAATAAGGCAAAGTTTTGAGAACTTCTCTCTTTTCAGAGGGTATCTTGTTCAACAAAGACGAGGAAGCCATGGAATGATTTACTGAAGAAACCATGTAATAGCAAGAACTACAAATTTTCTGGTTTTAAATATATTGCTGGTTTCTAGTAGTGTTTCTCATGGTAATATTAGAAGCAATTCTTAAGCCAGTATAATTTGTTAAAATGCAGCTGCTAACTGTTTTTTCTCCTTCCTGCAAATGATATTTTAAGAAATATTAATAGTATTTTACCTTCCTCTAAGACCATGAGAACCATAGAATCATTCATAAGTATCAGTGACCTGATTTCTGAAAGCTGTTGCTAACGTTGCCCACATAAAGGCATCTTCAGCCATTCAAAACTCAGGTGTGCAGCTGGAACCACATCAATGAACCCTTTTCATGATCAAGGGAAAGAATTAGGCACCTCTAAAGGAAAGCAGATCTGTATAAAATATACCCATTAATGATACATTGAAGGTGCTTACCTCTCCCTGTGACTACAGAGCGATCTGGGACATAAGTGACAGACACTAGGCATAGGCAGATGACTTGGACTAAATGTTTGGGGATTTTTTTTGGTTTTTTTTTTTTTTTTTTTTTTTTTTTTTTTTTGTGTGTGTGTGTTAGAGATAGGTAAGAAGAACCATGTCCTAATTCACCATATGTTCATGTATTCTGAAATAGTGATGGTAGAAGGATAGTTCTGCTTTCCCATCTTGTGTATGTGGATATCAGCACATATACTTACCTATTTTATTACTTTGGGGGGGTTATTTCCAATGTAATCCCATCTGGTTTATACCAGGCAGGTGTTAAGAATTTTATTAAAATGCATACAGAAAAAGCTAAAAATGGTTAGAGGTGACACACTGAAGTTTGATGTGTTTTCCCTTAGCTAAAGGGAAGCAAAACAATTATCACTTTAACTAATGAATGTTTGAACATTAGCATGTTCTTAAAAACATATTGTTTTTTTTATGGGGTTGCTACTTAGAAAGACAATTCTGCTGGCAATTTGGCTATTAGGAGCTGCTGAAAAGAAATTAAAATCTGGGCTGAGCAACACTGAAAGAAAATAATCTGAAAAGATGTAACCATTCTTCTTTGTATCACTTCTTTAAAATTAAAAGTGAATTTCAACAGGCAAAATGAATAGCTCATAAAGCTTGCCTGGGAACGGAGAGACAACCCCAATGTCAGCGATTAAACTCACCTCTTACTTATCAAGGATTTGCATGGACTCCCAGAGTGCAGGGAGCCAGCATCTTTAGGGCAATGAGCTACTGTTTCTCTTGGGGCACTGGGGACTAGCTGGGGCGGCTGCTGACAGTGCACCCTGTCAAGGAAATAGCTCTTTTTTATTTGAAATGAACCATCATGTTATGTTCCTTCACGGTTATATACTTTGGTTGAGGTTAGAGGGCACTTCCCATATTCGTGTGTGCTGTTTGCAGCTGTTTCATTATGAGTGGTGTCCGTAATAACCTACACAGAATGCCCTTTTACAGAGCTTGGCCCCAACAGATTTGTTGAATGGGGATTTTTATGGAGCATACCCATATCTTTGCTTCATAACAAGTGAGTCTCACTATTGTACCCATCCTAAATAAACATATTTCATATATGAAATTTCAAACTCCTCTAAGCAGTCTTCTGTTGCATGAAGTACTTAAATCTTTTATCTTCGAGTAACAGAATGGAATGGGTAAAATATCTGGATCTAGCTTATGAAAAGTTTATGAGTACAGAGAAGATATTCGTAAATATGACACCTGATAGTTTCACTTAACTAAAAAATATTTAACAATGAATAATGAATTTTGGCACATGTATCTACATTTTTTAAGTATTTTAGAAATTAACCAAAAAACCTCACCATGTAAATGAAAAATGTTAGATAATTAAACCATTGTGAAATTGGTCAGTCTGACTGAAAAACACCTGTGGTGTTACTGATAACTGTAGCAAAGATGTTTTTCAATTAAAAATAACAGTTGTATTCAACGAGTAACTTTTTGAAAAGATATAATTTTCATTGAGAGAAAAAACAAATGTGTTCTGATTAACCCTCAAATCCCTTTTTACTTGCAGACTTTTTGACAGAGATGCTCTGAGGCTGCTGCCTACCAGACTCCACTACTGACTGGCCCCCTCCTGCAACTGAGGTGAAAATCCATTGGTTCAATCAGCTTTTTAAAGCCAGATTTCTTTTTCCTTGCCACTTTTTCTGCAGGTGTTTTTCCCTGGTATCATAAGAACTTCTGTTTGTTTCCCTTTTGGATTTTAAACAGTAGTTTAGAGCAATAAACCATGTCATTCACTCTACTGATTGGCTGCATGAAGCTGTTAAAGACATTTTATACAGTAAAGGCAGCTGGCTGGGCAAAAGCAACCTTAACTACTATCATAGCTATAAAAATAAAACAGAGCTTAAGATCATAACTGTAGTAATAACCTTGCCCTTATAGTATAAAAAAAAATAGGACCCATTGTGGATTTTTATTGGTTTTTTTTTTTTTATTGCCATCTGTCACAATTTCCATTTTGGATAATTCTCGAACAGTTTCATACTCTATTCACAGTAAACAAGCTTGGAATAAAGTGCAAGTCAAAAGGAAATGAGATAGCATTAAATCAGCTTGTCCTGGTAAAATGCAAACATTGGCATCTTCATCTTGATTTCATTCTTTCTATCCTTTAGGATGACAGCATATGGTCTCCATTCCAGCAAGAACATATGAGCTGGGAAGCAGGGAACAGCACAGAGTCACAGAGCATTTCTGATTGAGTAAATCTCCTTGAAATCACACCAGGACAGAAAGGGTACAGAAAGTGAAGCTGTATGTGAATGGTCATGTTTCAAGAGTTTGGAGGTATTATTCCTATTACCAGTTTGTCTCATTTTCCCAGAGTTTACTGAAATAAACAGAAATATTTGTCCTCTTTCTTCCCTCTATGCTGTTGACTGCCTTTTCCAGGCTTTCTATAGTGAGAAGGTCTTTCACGTAGGAGGGCTTAGCATCAGGATCTCCAAAACTCATGAAAACCACCTTTAGTGTCACTGTGAAGGTCACAGCAGAGAATCCAATATCTCCTATGGTCAGCCAGGGAAGGTATGCTGACAAGGTGACTAGATAAGCAGAGGTATCAAGAAGCTTTATGCCAGAAGAGGCATTATCTTCTGGAGCTCTGCATTTTATGCAAGAGATAGCTAGAAGGGATCTGATAAAAAGACCGTATTATCACCCTATGAGAAACAATGCTCTTTCCCTTTTAAAATGTCAATACCATTCATAAGAACTAGGTGAAAATTAGGTAATGGGTCAAAAGCAATACACTGAGGGATAAATCTGATCTATTGGGAAGGAGACAGCTTAGCTTTTGCAAATGGCAAGTATGAGCCACATATCTACTTGAGTTTTGGAAAGTGAGGTTGACAATGTCACTGAATGTATCAAGATGAATGATCTGGCCAGAGAAAGAGCAATGGGACAGCTTTCACAGCAGAATATGTCCTCCTGGAGATGACACTCTATTGTATCCCTATTGTGAATCCCAGCACTGTATCCCACCTGGCTGTCATTCTGGCTAGACTCAAAAACTGTCATCTGCATCTGTTTTTCACAGCAGTCCAGATCACACCAGGGGCTGACCCATTCTCTTTGTTATTTACTGCTTCATCAGTCTTTGGGCCACTTGGAAACTCCATTTGCCATGCTTTCAAGGTTTCCTGGCCAAGTCAGCGTTAAGCAGCACACAGCCAAAGTTTCTGGCCATTTTCTGGCTGTGAAGGCCCACAAGAAATGCTGCTGTCAGCCATTAGACCTTGCTTGTAATTAAAGAGCTGTATCACAGATATCAATACTGACCCCACTTAAGCCGTGGTCACTGTATAAATTTCTGCCATCAAATCTATACCCATTGGGCGTATGGGAAACCATGGTCTGTGATTTACAGTTACACAAGCTGAACAGCCCAGTGTAGATGGAGTTATACTCACACTTTCTGTGTGTGTGTGTTTAAATTCATTCATTTTCCACCTACAAGCTGCCATGGCAAGAGCATAGCTGGAATAATCAAATTACAGATACAAGCAGAGTTTTTTGATAGCATGGCTGGCTAATTCTAGCTATGCTGGAATGATTTTTTTGGAGTATAGGTACAGAAAGGGTGTCACAGCAGGTTAAAACAGTCCTTTGCAATCCCTCAAAATATGAAACTAAAGGATTTTAGTGTTAACTGATTTATAGTAGATATTCCTTTATGATTTTTTACACACACTTCTAATTCATTATTTCATCTTTCCCAAACAGAGGAATTAAAATCCTGTAACTGTAGAGAATTTCTTTGACTTTATCTTTTCCTTTCTAATGAAATCAATCTGGAATTAGAGAATTTGTCACCAGCACAAATTTTCAAGTACCACTAAATGTAGGAGTTAAACAGTGTTTGGGCAGAGGTCCCTGAAACAAAGTAAAGCAGCTGCTGACCTGTCAGTATAAAACAACCTACAAATGCATAAATGTGTGACATATGTTCACTGGAACATTTTTGACATGATTTTGGCTCTACATCCTGTGTATATCTTTTCCTAAATTCTATATATAAACTCTTGTTTAATATGCACAGAATTGCGTATCGTTTCTCAAAAGCGTAAATTAAAGAGATAGCATTTCTCTACCATTAAATGTTTATGCCCTAAAATAAAAATTCAAAGTTAAAATAATTTCCCAATTGTAGAACCAAAAAGAAAATATCACAGAAAATATATATAGATGTACCTTTTAAAAGTCAGTTAAATACTCCATGTTGCAGTGGCAGAAGAGAACTAATCACCTCTGAAGAAACTAAGACAACTTGGTGCTCACTTTTCCACAGTTCTAGAAGCTGAGGGGAATCTGGCTGTTATTTCTCTTAAATGATTAACTGAGTGGCATTGCCAGCATTACACCTACTGCACAATGCTTTCTGAGGAAGGTTTGAAATCCACTTCTTCCTGCAGCAAAACTCCATCATTGAATAATTGACCCCCTTCTCTCCAAACTCTGGTTTGCCCATTCAAAACAGAAATGCTTTTGACATTCAGCTCCCAAAGTCTCTGAGTCACAGCTTTCCACAAAGAAACCCAAACAAATCCCCAAGCTTCAAGTTGACAGTACTCAAAGGTTCAGGGCAGGAGCAGCAGGGAGGTTGGGAATTCAGACAGGAAGCCTGATGATCCACAGTAGAGCATACAAACAAAGCTTTCCAGAGGAATATACCCATTGCCTGGCAAAGGGGCCCAGCTCTGCTCACATCCATCACACTGTCACTTCTAATCTCTCCTTTGACCAAGTTTAGCGCCATCACCCAAGCCATGAGCATCTTCTCCTACCGGCATTTCCAAGGGGTTTGCTAGTGGGAAGAAGATGGCTTGGAGGGGCCAAGGGTGCTTAGCAGTGGAATGTGGGTTATGTGCCCTATGCCAGTGGATGAAGTCATAGACTTTATATCACGGCTCCACTTAGCTGGTCCAGAAAGCCGCTGCTCCAAGGTCTGCAGCAACATTTGGTCCTGGCTGAGGTTGGGAGCTCCACCCACCCCACCCCTGCTTCCCCACCATGTTGAGTTGGCCTATTCCTTGCCCCTGGCAGTTGTAGATAATGCATCATTTACACAGGGCAGAAATTGCTGCATGCCGGGGTTTATATGTCTATTTTTCTGGACTCAAGATGAGTTTTAAGACTCCATTTCACTTGGCAGCAGGAAGCCTTGTCAGAAGAGGAGCAAGATACACAGTGTGGATCTTTAGAGGAAAATAATGTAAATTTTGCTGGGCATTTTTTATGTTCAAAGGTTCCTAATGTTTTACAGTGATAAGTTACATGCTGTTAATTTTTGTATGAGTCATACTATTAACTTTTATATGATCTACATACTGGTGAGTAAGTCTATATACAAAATCTATTTCCAATTCTACTGTAATGTATCTAGCATAATGCTATTTCAGTCAGGAGCAAAGCCACTACAGTAACCCATTGTCATCAGTAAGTTGGATCAATATATTCCCAATTATGATTTTAGAAACTGCAGTTCCCATTGCAATTTTTGGGATGCCTCTGGTACTAATCCCACTTGCAGAAGCACTATCAAAATTTGTGAGAGCCAGAAAGTGTGTCTGGATCCAGCCTGTGGGTTTGGCTTCTGTGCTTACACCCAACCCACAGCTGGGACATGGGAGAATGACATTTGAAGCAGGATGAAGCATCCTGGAGCATCAGCACTTTCAACTGAGAAAAAAAAATTAAGCTTTATCTAGATGAAAACAAAGAAATGAAATCCTTATTCATTAACAATAACTGACTTTTTCACTCAGGCTACACAGTTCTATTTGTGATTTAATTTGACAGTTCTACTGTCATTTATTGATTGTGGAACATTTGAAAATGCACAAAATGAGAAAGATACTGAAAACTCCTTACAGCTAGAAGAAATAAAATTTCATTTTGTATTGGTATAGGACATACGTGTCATTAGGTGCCAATGGAAAATTTTATATCTTTTCCTTTTATGCTCATTGTTAAGAAAATTCTCATCAGTGCATACTGCCATGAAAAGCAAGATGACAGCAGTTAAACCAGGTTGATGCTATAAGTCCACTTTTGCTGAGTGTATGAACAGCTAGTCAGTAATGTAATTCCTGGACAGTGGGTGCTCCAGATGGCAAATCTGAACAAGGACAGCTACACAAGAAACATCTTTAAGGAAATGAAACAAAATGGACAAACAAATAAAGTTAAACCCTCTCCAAACCCTCCGAAATTAAGTGCAAAATTACTCTGAAAGTCACCTTCAATCATTTCGTAAAGAACCAAAAGAAAGGTGAAATCCTCTGTTGATTTCATTTGGCCAGCATTTGTTTACATTTATACCTTGACACTTATTTGAGAACAGGAACTAAGCTAACCAGTAGCATTTCCATATAGCAGCCTCCAGACAAGCTGTATCTTTCATTGTTCTCGGGGCAGGAGGAAGAGTCAGTGACAACTTCTGCCCGTTCATAAAAAATAACATGGTTGAGAATTTATTTTTTTCCTTAGGAATAAGCTTTCTTCACAGCAGGGAATACCATATATGCTGGAAGAAGTTGCAAATTAATTTCCATAAATAGCATTGTGCATATTATGTTATGCTAAGAAGTTGACTATTAATTGAAAAAAGTAATTGAAACCTCTTAGTGGGACCAGAGAGTTAAAATTAACAAGACAACAGAAATCCTAACTTCAGTTTTAAAGGAAAAAAGAGTGGGCAGGGGCTCAAGGAAAGACTTAAAGGATTTTTAGTCTCTACCTTACTGCAAAAGGAATGAGAGAAATCCTGCTATGTGAAGATTGCCTAAATATCTATGAAGGTTTCTCCATTCTTTTCCTAAGGTTTACTTTTATAGAAAACTTCATTTTAAGGACTGAGACTTGTTGCAGAAATTACAGGGTGAAAGCAGATAGCCCATGTTATGTAGCAGGTCACATTCTGTGATCATCATGGTCCTTGCTGCTACTAAAATAAAGCAGCTAAATTTTCTCAGATTTAGGGAGCAGTTTATGAAGTGCTTTGACAGCCTCACATAGCAAAAGCTGCAATTAAGATTATACAATATTATCCTAGCAGGGACAGACAGTCATATGGCCACATCTACACTGAGAAATGAGAGTGTGTATCGCACACACCAGCATTAATGAGGGTCCTC
This sequence comes from Lathamus discolor, assembly GCF_037157495.1. Classification (NCBI taxonomy): domain Eukaryota; kingdom Metazoa; phylum Chordata; class Aves; order Psittaciformes; family Psittacidae; genus Lathamus; species Lathamus discolor. Next base: position 62,735,830 of record NC_088884.1, read on the forward strand.
AGGCTTCCTTTGCCCTTTGCCTTCCTGATCCCCAGCATTTCTCCTTCTCATCCAGAAATCATCCCTGACAAATTCAAGGCCAAGGGGAACTATGCCCTAATTGAAAACAAAGCCCCATCGAATAAGAGGATCAGTGCACTCTACTTAATTAGAGTCTATGTTTGACACTGTGAGCCATAATTTATCTGGGAAAAATGTGCCTGTAGTTGTACGGCAGCTCTTCAAACTAACCTACATCACTGGGGAATGAATTTTGTTCTTGCATTCCTTTGAATTTGTGTCTACTGAACAGACTGATGGCACGAAGGTGAGGTTTGGGGATTGCAGCTCTTTTCATTTGTTTTACTGTTGTCTGCACAGATATTGTTGCCACTAACTCAGCAGGAGAATAGAGCATAACAGTCACTGTGAAAGAGCTGACTTCTCAGCACCTGTAGGCGATAAGGTCAATTTAACAGAAAAAAAGGGGTCAGCAAAACATTCCATAACAGCTAAAAATAGATTTGTTATTCGAGTTCAGTTCTTTGTCAAAACATCACTTTGTTCAATCTCTACTTAATCCTTGGACTGATGGACCCCTTTGCCTTCAGGACCTCTTCTGAATTATTACCTTCTCTGGTCCCACTCTTTAAAGTATTTAACACTGCCAAATATCTAAAAAGCACACTTACAATATCTGCTGCCTTTCTATAAACAGTCTGTCTCTGTGCTTGCTTGGAACTGGGAAACAAGGCATCTGGCCTTGGTAACACCAGTTATATCAGTCACAGAAGGACACCAGAAGCTGACACTGGCTTACAGTTGGTGCAGCAACACCTCTAGAAGATGAGCTGTCAAGCCCCTTGGTGCCTGAGGGGTATCACCTATTCCACTGGTTCAGGAGCTGTATAGATAGATGTTGGTTCTTAGCAGCTCAATTAAAAGCACTTAACCAGTTAAATGACAACAATGTGTGGACAAAAGTTTCAGGATCAGTACATTGAAAAATTTCATCCTCAAGATCCTGGTAAATGTCAGAATAAATGTACATGGTTACTGGAGGGGGCATAAAGAGCTTATAAAGAACTACATTTTTGCTTTGTAAAGAAATTTTGCAGAGTGTTCAATGGCTTTAAAAGTGAAGCTGTATCTTAGAAAAACTACAGTTTGAATTAATTCATGTGTAGTCACATTTGTCAGAGTTTTGCTAATATAAAACTCTTCACAAGTGCATACATTTCCAGTATGGGACAAAGATCAGAGGCTTGGTTATTTTTAAGTGACAAAGAGCAAAGGAAGGTTAACCATTTCTTAACTTTGTCACACGTATGCTACAAAAGTTTACAAAGCTCTTTACCACATCACTGTTTTGGTTTTCATCTCAGATTGTTTCTGGTTTGTTTTTCCCTCTAACTACTCTTTTTAGACAAGGGGAACATTCTGGCATCCAGCCAACACATTGCTCCTATTGATATCCTTCATATGAGGAAGGGACAGTGAATTTAAGAGTTAAACATCTGAACTAACTGTTATTCACATATCCTTCCTGCTATGTTGGCTACCTCCACACCCAGACACGATTTTCCTCTTCCCTGTACATTTTCCCCTCCCTCTTCCTTTCTTCCCAGTTTTACTGTTTGATTCCCTTTATTGTCCCATTTACCCGTTCTCTCTAGCTCACTCTCAGACTTGTTTGTGTCAGTGAATAACAAAAAACCCATTTGTTCCTCACACCATTGGAGGAAGAGACTTTAGGTGTAAGAAGCTGCCAACCCACCATAACCAATCTAGTGCTCAGACCAAAATGGCTGCCACCATGTACTGGGGCAAATTCAGGCTTATATGTTTAAAAAGTACTTTACTTTGAAGGGTTTGAAGTTTTGCTGCACTGGGAGTTCTGAGAGGAGGAGAAGCTTTGGGCTATCAGGGTGAGTCATAGAATCATAGAATACTAGGTTGGATCTCAAGGATCACCCGGTCCAACCTTTCTATGCAAAACATGACCTTGTTTAGATGTCCTAGCATGCTGTCCAACTGAATCTTAAAAGTGCCCAATGTTGGGAAATCTACCGCTTCCCTGGAGAGATTATTCCAATGGCTGTTTGTTCTCACTGAGAAGAATTTTCCTTTTGTGTCCAGTCAGAATCTCCCAGGAGTAACTTGTACCCATTACCCCCCATCTTTTCTGTGTGACTCCTTTTAAAAAGTAATCTCTCGGATTGTGTGGATCATTAAGGTCTAGACCTGAAGCTCATGAGCTTACCAGTAAAAAAAAAAAGCCTCTGAAGGTGCCCTGTTTTCTTTTCCTGACTATGAATCTGCTGTGGTCTTGTTGGACACGTGGCTCCTTGAGGGAAGCATTACCCATCAGGCTTTAGTGGGCTGACAGAGAATTCGACTCCCCTGGTATGTCGCTGCCAAGGTGGAGTGTCAGGTGAAATGCTTGCCACAGGGTGAACAGAAGATAAATGTGTTTATTGATCATACTCAGGTTGCGCTATATTGAAGACAAATAGCCCAGAAATCTAAGACAACAACAATCTTTATATGTCTCTATATACAAAGTATAGATTTGGAAACTTCATATATTTAATGAAAACTTTACACAGATTGGACATTATTATTCCTAGTCTTGTGGATTGCTCTTGTACCGTAAACAGCTCAGTCTCTTGCTACATCGCTGAGAGTAAATCACAAAATACTTGAGCTGATTTCCTATTTTAACAATCCTCTTTTCCTGTTGTATGGCTGGGAGGGGCTTCCTACATTTCATGTAATCAACATGCAAATTCAAGAGCTTCCCATAAAATGCTGCAGTAAACAGGACATGTTTGCTCTAAACAGATTTCATCCAGTAACAATTCACTATAAATTCTGCTAGAATCAACAAACTTATTTTCTCTCATGTTCCCCTAACATGTAGAACACCAGAAGAAAATTGCTGTTATTTGTCCCCAGATTGAAGTATTTAAATAAAGCTAAAGACACTGTCTACCAATAATGATAGTAGTCTGGGAGTCAACTACATTCTTTTTCATTGTAAATGTAAAGTAGCAAATGGAATTACAATTGAAATCAATTGGATTCAGTACAAGTAGTTCATAGTTATCGCAGAAAACTGAAATGGGGGTAGGTTATTAGAAGTTTACTACTTGAGATAAAAAGCAATTTCACAGTAGCTATGTTTACTGATATAGATAACACTGATTTTTAGCACATTATTTACATAATTGTCCCAAAGATTGACCCTGCCACTATGTTAGTAAGGAAAAATAAATTAAAGGTGAATTTCCAGTTTTACACGTGCTGACATTCCTACATGCTGGTGTTGAAGACAAGGTCAATTGCTGAGGTGAGTAGCTCGAAAGGGAACCTCTTCAATACCGGAGCGGGGGGAGATCAGCGTCCAGGAGCCTCAACTCAGAGCGGCCAGAGCCACCGAAGGAGCCTCACGTCCTCGACAGGACCTGCCCAGGAGCCGGCAGCTCAGCTGATGCGAGCAGGGACTCACAGGGGGCGGAGCCAGGAGGGGCGGCACCAGCCCTGACTGGGTAAAAACCTGCCCCAGGGAGGGCGAAGGGCAGGGCGGGTTGAGCCGGTTTGTGTGGGTAGGCGTGATGACGAGCACTTGTTGTATGGCCAGGGCCCGCGCTGGGAGCCCTGCTCTGGCTGCTCCGGCGGTGGCCGGCGTAGGCACCCGGACAGAGCCGATGAGAGGGGAGGCTGCAGGGCAGAGCTTGGAGTGTAGAGGGTGCCTGCACTGGTCTGGTGGGGGAAAGGTGCACGACGGGCAGGGCTGCACTCGGTGCTCCCTGGTGGAGGTCCTCCTGCAGCAGGTGGCTGAGCTGCGGGATGCTATTAATAGGCTGCAGGGAAGCTGAGAGGAAGCAGGGCTGCTTGCTCCAGGCCCAAACTGTGCAGGGGCCTCAAGCTTCCCCTCTAGCTCATGAAAGAAAGAAGGGGGCCGTTACCCCGGGAAGCTGGGAATTAGTGGGAAAAACAACAGCAACAAAAACCAAGAAAAGAAGGAGGAAAAGGACAATTAAAAGCAAGGGGCTTCCTCTTAAATCTGCTGTCTCTGCCCGGATCCGCTTTGCTGCCCTGCAGGGGGCTAATGAAGAAAAGCACTCGCACCAGAAACAGCCAGCTGATGCACTGGTAAGGAAGGTCTCTACTGTTGCTGCGAGGAAAAAGTGGTAGGTGGTAGTAGTAGGGGACTCTACTTTGAAAGGGACAGAAGCACCCATCTGTTGGCCTGACCCTGTCCCAAGGGAGGTGTGCTGCCTACCTGGGGCACGGATCAGGGATGTTGCAGAGAGGCTGCCTGCACTAGTAAGTCCCACTGGCTATTACCCACTTCTAGTGATCCACATGGGTGCTAGGGATATAGATAGTAGTAGCCTGGGGAACAAAAAGAAGGACTACAGAGCCCTGGGAGAGGTGGTTAGGGGCTCCGGTGCTCAGATAGTCTTTTCGTCAATTCTCCAGGACACAGGGGAGGACCAAGAAAAAGCTAGGAGGATTGGCCAGGTCAATAAATGGTTAGAAGGGTGGTGTCATAGTCAGGGGTTTGGGTGTCTTGAACATGGGACCCAAGTTTGTAGGCCAGGTCTACTGGGGGCTGGTGGAGCTGCTCTGGTAAAGGAGGGGAAGAACAGTTTTGGTAGGAGGCTAGCCAGACTGGTCAAGGAGGCTTTAAACTAGATGTGTTGGGGGAGGGGGGCATCATTCCATCCCAACACACCCAGTCAGTTGCCAGCACCTATAATAAATGCTCAGAACAATGTAGATATATTCCAGCTGCTCCAGCCAACGAGCCGGCTTCATTTGGAGCTCGTCTCAGATGCCTCTATACAAATGCCTGTAGCATGGGGAACAAACAAGAGGAATTAGAGATGTGTGCACGTCTATGGGGGTATGATATAATAGGCATCACAGAAACATGGTGGGATAATTCCTGTGACTGGAGTGTTGGGATGGAAGGTTGCAGGCTTTTTAGAAAAGACAGGCCTGGCAGGTGGGGAGGGGGAGTTGGCTGCTATGTTAGGGATAGGCTGGAGAGTATGGAACTCTGTCTGGGGGCAGGTGAGCAGTTTACAGAGAGTTTGTGGGTCAGGGTTAAAGGGAAAACAGCCGTGGGAGACATTACTGTGGGAATCTGTCACAGGTGGCCTGATCAAGGTGAACCTGTGGATGAAGCACTCTATAGACAAATAGGAAAAGCCTCATGCTAGCAGGCCCTTGTTCTCATGGGGGACTTCAACCACCCTGATATTTGTTGTAGCGACGGTACAGCCTGGCACAAGCAATCCAGGAGGTTCCTGGATTGTGTGGAAGACAACTTCCTTCTGCAAGTAATAGAGGAGCCGACAAGGAGAGGTGCCATGCTTGACCTCATGCTCACCAATAGGGAAGGGCTCACTGGAAATGTGACGCTCCAGGGCAGCCTTGAATGCAGCAATCACGAGATGGTCGAATTTGAGATCCTCAGGACAGTGAGAAGAGTGTGTAGCAAGCTCACTGCCCTGGACTTCAAAAGAGCAGACTTTGGTCTCTTCAGGAGCCTGCTTAGTAAGGTTCCATGGGATATAGCCCTAGAGGGCAGGGGGGCCCAAGGCTGTTGGCTGATATTCAAGGATCACCTGCTACAAGCTCAGGAGTGCTGCATCCCAACTAGAAGGAAGTGCGGCAGGAGGGCCAGGAGACCTCCTTGGATGGATAAGGAGCTGCTGAGGAAACTTTGAAGGAAAAAGGAGGCTTATAAAAGGTGGAAGCAAGGACAGGTGGCCTGGGAAGAATACACAGATGTTGTCTGGGAAGCTAGGGACCAGGTTAGGAAAGATAAGGCCCAGTTAGAATTAAACTTGGCTAGGGACATTAAGGATAACAGGAACGGATTCTATAGGTACATGGCAAATAAAAAACAGACTAGGGACAGCGTAGGCCCCCTCCAGAAGCTATCAGGAGGACTGGCTACACAGGATTTGGAGAAGGCTGAGGTTCTGAATGACTTCATAGAATCATAGAATAATTAGGGTTGGAAAGGACCTTAAGATCATCTAGTTCCAATCGTGGCAGTCAGGTGAAGTTCCTGATGACTGGAAAAAGGGAAATATAACCCCCATTTTCAAGAAGGGGAGAATGGATGACCTGGGGAATTACAGACCAGTCAGTCTCACCTCCATGCCTGGGAAAAATCTTGGAACAGATTCCCCTGGAAAGCATGCTAAGGCACATGAAAAACAGCAGGGTGCTTGGTGACAGACAGCATGGCTTCACTAAGGGGAAATCCTGCCTGACCAATTTGGTGGCCTTCTATGATGGGGCTACAGAACTGATGGACAGGGGTAGAGCAGTTGATGTCATCTACCTGGACTTGTGCAAAGCATTCAACACTATCCCACATGACATCCTTGTCTCTAAATTGGAGAGACATCAATTTGATAGGTGGACCACTTGGTGGATAAAGAACTGGCTGGATGGCCACATGCAAAGAGTTGTGGTCAAAGGCTCAGTGTCTGTCTGGAGACCAGTAATGAGTGGTGTCCCTCAGGGATCGGTGTTGGGACCGGTCTTGTTCAACATCTGTGTCGGTGACATGGACAGTGGGATTGAGTGCGCCCTCAGCAAGTTTGCTGATGACACCAAGCTGTGTGGTTCGGTTGATACTCTGGAGGGAAGGGATGCCATCCAGAGGGACCTTGACTTGCTTGTGAGGTGGGCTGCTGCCAACCTCATGAAGTTCAACCACGACAAGTGCAAGGTCCTACACCTGGGTAGGAGCAATCCCAGGCACAGCTACAGGTCGGGCAGAGAAGAGATTCAGAGCAGCCCTGCAGAGAAGGACTTGGGGGTGTTGGTCGACGAGAAAATGAACATGAGGCGGCTTCAGTGTGCACTTGCAGCCCAGAAAGCCAACTGTATCCTGGGCTGCATCAAAAGGAGCGTGACCAGCAGGTCGAAGGAGGTGACCCTGCCCCTCTACTCTGCTCTTGTGAGACCTCACTTGGAGCATCGTGTGCAGTTCTGGTGTTCTCAACATAAAAAGGACATGGAACTGCTGGAACAAGTCCAGAGGAGGGCCTTGAGGATGATCAGGGGACTGGAGCACCTCCCATATGAAGATAGGCTGAGAAAGTTGGGGCTGCTCATCCTGGAGAAGGCTGCGTGGAGACCTCATAGCAGCCTTCCAGTATCTGAAGGGGCCCTATAGGGGTGCTGGCAACGGACTCTTCATTAGGGACTGTAGTGATAGGACAAGGGGTAACGGGTTCAAACTTAAACAGGTGAAGTTTAGATTGGATATAAGGAAGAAATTCTTTCCTGTTAGGGTGGTGAGGCACTGGAATGGGTTGCTCAGGGAAGTTATGAATGCTCCATCCCTGGAAGTGTTCAAGGTCAGGTTTGATGAAGCCTTGGGTGACATGGCTTAGTGTGAGGCATCCTTGCCCATGTCAGGGGGGTTGGAACTAGATGATCTTAAGGTCCTTTCCAACCCTAACTATTCTATGATTCTATAATAATGTAATAAAGAAGCTATAAAAACAGTAATATATAAATCTTCAAATAGGTTTAATGCCATATAAGGTTCGGGCATGGCAGTGAGTCTCACTAGACATTTACACAGTTTAATGCAGATTAAAATACATACTGCCCTGCTTCATAAGCTACTGTTTTATGAGAAATACTGTCAGAAACATGTTTTTTTTAGTTTCCAAGTGGTCTTACCACGGGTAAAAGAACAAAGTAGATAATCAAAGATAAATGTCCACAGTATCTTGGGCACCAAACTGGCGCCACATTAAAATGGCTTGAGACTGGGATCAACAGTTGGCGGAGCAATAAGAGGGTGACAAATTGGGTTGATTTATTTTAAAGGGAACCTAAACATTGTGTTAATGTTGACAGCTGACAGTGAAAACATGCCTGAAAATTGAGTGTGAGACAGAGGTTTTCTTGATAGCCACAGGATGTCCTTGGAGCAGAGTCTGCATCTCAATGAGCTGGATGGCACTTGCAGTACATTAGGAAGAAATTAGTTAGGGTTGAACATAATTACAATGTCAGGGTGGTTTCTAGTCTGAGACCTATTGTTCTGATTAGGAACCATGTCACACTGAGGAAAAATTATCTTGCTTACAAATGCACAACAGATCATTTCCAGACTAAACATGATGCTTCTCTCCACCTTTCTCCTTCCTCCCACTGTTTCTTTTTGTTTAAAGCACAGCTATAAAGACTCACATCTCATCTGAACTGCTTTTGTCAGGACAGCTAATGAGCTGGGGCAGAATGAGAAAAAAAACACAGTGGAAATGGGGTCATGGAGAGGTTAAACACCATGAATTTATTCATTGGGATTCAGCTCAGGCCCTCCTGAAATAAGATGTCATCATTAAAATTGTGGATGACACTGTTGCACAAAGATGCTTTGTGACAAGCTGTTAGAAAGACATGAAGGAAATAGTTTTCTTTTAGACTTTAATACATCACTGTGATAAGAAAAGAAGCCCAAATTGAAAAAAACAATGTCAGAAAAGCCCTGAAAACAATCTACCACGTAAGATATTTGTAAGGGGAAAATGCTCCAATTTCCTTCAAATAAGGATCTCAACATGCTTTTCTACTTTTCTGGAATTACAGTTGAGTGACATGAATAGCACAAATACCTTGGAAATAAAAGCATTGTTTATTTCATCTCAGTACTTTTGATATAGCAGAAATGTTGTCTGGGTGTTTTTAAAAAGTGCAAAGAACCTAATTGTTTGAAAAGGAGAAAAAGCAGAGTTACAATCAATTGTGAATTGGAGTCTGAAAGGTGCAAATTCAAGGTGTGACCTGAAGCTGAGCTAGCCGGTTTCAGTCCATAGCCTCACGGAGGTGGAAGGACCCAGGGCAGAAATCAGCCATGTCTGGGTCAGTCCTGACAGGTGACGTTCTGGCTTCTTCATAGTCTCGCAGTCCTCTCGCAAAAAAATCAGGTTTAGTGCATTATTGTTTTCTACTATTAGATGCTTATCAAGTGGCTTTTCAACAAGATCTTCCTAGCTGTAACCTTGCTGAGACCATTACTTTGTGTCTTACCCACAAAACTCCATCCCCTCTTTGCCACCTGATATTTAAAAACTGTTGTCTTATCCCACCCTCAGTTTTCTGTCCTTTTATCTTTGAACAGATCTTCTCAAGCACATTTTGGGGTCTCTCCTGGCTCCTGATCCCCTCTGAATTCTCTTCTTGGTTCCCATTTATCTCAAAGCCACTGCTACAGGTGAAGCAGTTTCTAGCTGAGACCTCACCAGAGAAGAGGAAAGAGATTACCTCTCTCACTGCCTATACCCCTATTTCTGAAGCCTAGGATAGTGTTTGCACCTTGTTAAACAGCATGCCGTTCATTCACCTCTGGTTCACCATCAAACAAGAACCATTTCGGCAGAGCTGCTGCCCACGAGCATCTTCCTGATTTGCATTTGCACAGTTGGCCGCTAGCTTGCTTAAGTGGGTTAACTACTGCTTGCTGCTGTCGAATATCCACCTATTTGCAAATCATACCTGCACTTAGAAAAGAAAATTTTGGATTTGAATCCCATCACCTAAAACACCTCCAGCCTTTCCTGGCTTGGGGCAGTCTGCACCATCTAATAATCCTACTCTCTATTTATATATCCAGCTTATTGTATCTGGATGTCTCAGTTATGAATGGTATTTTTCCAACCATCCTTGAAGGCTGCCTCTTTTTTTAGAGTATTTATGGGGTTCTGAAGCTGACCAGTTGCCCACAGAAAGGTTGTTGGCTCATCAGTGAGATTTACAGCCTGCTAACTACTCCATAATAAGGTAAATACAGAACTGCTGGGCCATCAGGGAGTCCACCATAGAAGAATACCAACAGCAGTTGCTTTTCCTTTCCAAAGTCCCTTTTATCCTGCTGTGAAAAAAGAAACCCCCAAAACCAAAACCTCAGACAACTTGGGTTTAAATCATTTGCTCTGTGATTTAAAAAGATAGTTAAGTTTTAATAAAATGGAAAATTTCTATTTTAAGCTAAAGCTCAAGCTTCTAGGGCTACAGTTTAAACATGGTTGGTGAGATTAAAGGAAGTCAGGTCTGAAGAAATACTGCGGAATGTTAAACAGGGTTTCTATCAAATAATAACAAAATGCCCTACAGAAGAAAGCCTGCTAGCTGATTATTCTCCAGTGCTGTGTAATTACCATCCATTTTATCATAACTCTCCAATTTGGAGCAGCCTTGATTTTACAGTTGAGGAAACCACATATAGAAGAAGACAAAGTCCCATGAGATACTGATTTTATTGGCAGGGAAAGGAAGAATGCACATGTCCAACAGATAAACTAAGCTGTAAATTAATTTTAATGGAATTGAGGTTTCCTGGGGGAAAAAAAAAAAATCTTACTATTTTCTAGCAGAAACTATAGCATTTTCTTTGCTCATCATTGGCAATGTCTCTGCTTCCATTTTACATTGCTCTGGAAGAGACTTTCTGGATAGCCCTTGTCACTGCATTCAGTTGTGTTACAGCATCGTTGTACTCCTAAGCTTTCAAAGACATTGCTGTACACTTACTGCTGCATCCCTTCTCTTCTAATCAGCTACCCAGGGAAAGTTGTGATGTCAACAATTTCTTCTTTTCTCTTCTGAGAGTCCAAATAAAAATGTTGATATGATGAAAAAAAATCTTACTTCTCTGTGATGGTAACTACCGAGTAATAATGTATCTGAATACAAGAAACTTTTTAATGAGAGCCTATATTTGCAGAGCTCCAACACTGAGAAATATAAAGTACCTGAACAACCACTACTGCCTTTGGAAAAAGCACCTCACATGTTGAAAAAAAACTGGCTTTCTCTCATTTGAGTACATTTGCTGCCTATAACCTTAAGTAAGACAGCCACAAAGTGCAGGTTCTTTTAGTAGTACTTTGGCTTAGGCAACTTTTTCAGAATACTGTGCAGCTGGGTTTTCTCAGGCTCAAGGATACAGATAAAAATATCTGGTACAGAGAGGCAGAAATTTCTGACCTAGAAAATATCACATAAATGGAACTGCAAACACTGATCTTAGTAAAAACCTCAAGGAAAATGCCAGCCAGAATTACACCTTACCCTGAGAAGAACAAAGCAAACATTTTTCCTTTAGCTACTGAACTATCTGTGAGGGGTCTACAGGAATATGGTGTCTTTTATACTCCAGGTGTCCTCAGTTCACTCACTTCACTCCTGGACTTAAGACGTTCAATCTGCAATTTGTTCTATACAGGTGGACAAACAACAGAGTTACACTGATAGTGACAAATGAGTTCATTTGCTTGCAATTGCTGTCAAGTATTACTTGGAGGCTGAAGCGGCTGGAAAATGGAACAGCAAAGATGTTCCAAGCAGATGGCAGAAACTTGCAGACATAAGCATGCAAAAGCTCAGCTGCAAGGCGGTAATAGGGGACAAACTGCTATCCAAAATATTGAAGGCAGCTACAGCAAGGAAATGGTCATGTGTCAAAGGAGACAATTTTCAGGGAAAGTTAGGTCTGAGAGTCTCCTGGAAGACTTAGTCCTGCTGAGGGCTCTGTTTGAAGTGGATAGATAGCAGGTAGTCCTTGAAGTGAGGTACAGAAATGTCATAAAATCACTTTTTTATTTTAAATAAATACACTTTTCCCAAAAAATTATTCCATTTTTTAATGCAGCAGTAGCTCCTACCTGCCAAACCACAGCAAGCCAAACAAAAGCCCATATGGCAGTTCCTCCGAGAAAAGCAAGATACAGTTTTTCATAACCTTGTTGGCATCACCTGGCCTTTCTGAAGACATTGCTTGTTTCTTTTGCTTTTGAAAACCTGTTCTCATTTCAGGCATAGCCTGTGGGGAGAGAATCAAGTGGCCATGGTGTGATGCCAAGGTGCTGCTTTCTGCTCTGCAGCCTGTTATTCCCTCGTTGCTGTACACTGATACTAGGTATGGAACATGTACAACTATGGTTAAGTGTTTCACAATGATGCCTTTCATACATTGGTAGAAATTATATATGTGCTAAAGCTCCTGACCCAAATCCATAATCCTGATTGGAGTTTCCTTCAAGAGGAAAGAAAATGTTACATAATAATGATATGCCTGTCCTCAGATCTTAATCTGGAGATACAAGAATCAGGAGAGGCTCTGGAATGATAAGAGCTACCTTATATTCTCATTTCTGGCAGCAGCTTGCTCTGTGAGCTGAGGAAGTCGTTTCATCCCTGTGTGCCTTGTTTTCTTCATGTAAACAAGAGGCAATAACGCTTAGCCTCACAAAGGTAATTTGAGGTCTACCACGAAAGGCTGCTGTGCGCTATTATAACTGCCTGGGAAAGTTTGTGTTTTCTTTCCTAGAGAATAACCCGGATATGCAGTTTCTACATAGTTTTGAGATGTTTACATGTGGCAGTTCAAATCAGCCCATTGCTAACACAGATCTCAGGAGGTATTTGGGAACCTCTATAGATTTATTGTCCTTTGGTGTGCTCTACAATTAAGCTGTAAATACAGGAAGAAGCTCCGGTTTGGAGCTCCTGCCACTGTTTGTTACAGTGAATTTCTGCACCAATTGCCCTGCTGCAGCGTAGCAGATGTGCTGGAGAATGAGAAGGAGGGAAAGCGAGATCTGAGCAAAGACACAATTTCTTACATCTCTGCTACATCTTTCTGGGAACTAAGCTGCTTGGAGCAGGCCCTTTTCTCCACATCCAGCTCTCCAAAATGGAGCCCAACATCCCCATGGGTCGCATGCTGCCTCTTCTTTATGTCAGATAGGTACAGGCTCTTCAGCTCAGCCTCGCTCTCTACTGTGTGAATCTGACCTTTTAACCTCAAAGCAAACCCTACATGTCTTTATCCAGGGGAATGCTATTCACCTAGCAGAGAGAAGTGGGCTGATGTCTGTGTCAGTCTTTGAGGCTCAGGTGCTGCAGTGTGTTAGTACAGCTAGCCCCTCCTGAGTCACTAACCCCAGGCTGGATATACAGGATGCAAGCCCTTCATTACAGGAACTTTGTCAGCTAGATACATGCTCTTTCCTCTTTCTTGTACTTTGAAGTGGTTTTGTGGTTGTACAAAAGCTCTTTAGTCAGCAGAGCTTCACTGCAAGGCAGCAAAGTAGATATAGATATCAGGGATGGAGTTGCAAGGAAGACAGAGATTGTACTTTTGCATTTATTTGGAAATTATATTTTAATCTGTTTGTATTCCTGCAAGGTTGAAGCGCCTCAGAATTCCTTTAGAAGAGCCACCATCTTTGTCTTTGCCCACCACTGTAAGGCAGAGCTGAGTTAAGGAGCAGCATCTGGGGCTTATGGGCTGCCAGCACATGCACAGAGGCTGCTTCGCCATTGCCTTTGCTCTTCTCCCTGCTAGGAAAGATCCCACGCTCCAATTTCCCTGGCCTTAAAATTGGTTCTGCCTGTGGAAATCACTTCGTCCTAAGGTCCACTGAATTATGAACCCCACTGTTTCCCATCTGCGGGCCACCTGACTACACAAGCAAATAGGAGAGGTTCTGCAAAGGCTTTGCTGTATACAGGCACTTCTATCACAGTCACAAGGCATGTGCAGATTAGGGAAAAATAATAAAGCCTGCTTGGAATATCATGCTCACTGAGTTTAGAGCAGTCATTTCAGGAGATCCATTTCTTAGACCTCTTTATTCAGTCTCCATCTTTTGCCTACCTCTTATATTGAGGTAGATCCCCTCTTTCTAAATTTGCAGTGCCTTTCATCAAACAGAAATTAATTCCACTTGATTTTTAGATTTTTTTTTTTTCCTTCTTGGTTTGGGTTTTCTGTACCTTTTTTGTGTTTTATTTCATCCCTGAATTCATTAGTCTTACCCTTTCCTTCCTTTCTCCTTGTCCTTCCCTAGTACATGCTATCCTCTCAGGTTTTCCTATTTGATGGCTGAAATATAACAGGGAGCAGCTGCTTTTACTGCTACTTCTGACACTACAGGTATAAGGAAATGGGTGATGAGGCTTTGAATAATACAGCCACAAGCACCTGTAAGTTGACCTTCCCCCCCCCCTTCTCTGATTTGGAATTAAAGGGAAATCAAACAGCCCAATGCCTCACCTGCAAAATAGCGAGTCCCATGCTGAGCAAGGCTGTATGGCATACAAGGGTATGTCCTTTATTACAGAGCTGCTCAAGTAGCATCATGTCCTGAAGGTCAGACAAGAGCTGCCCAATGTCCTGCTCCTTGTTAAAGCAGAGGTCTCTGCTCCCATCTCACTGGCACCCTCCTCTGTGGAGCTGTGGTGCTGTCTGTTTCAAACTACTCTTTAGAGTTATGAATAACACCTCTGCTGCAAAGCAAACCAGGATTTCAATGCCAGAGGCTTGGAAGTATGACAGGCTGCTGTGCCATTTGATTCCGGCGTGACACTGGGCAGAGCCACAGTGGGACAACTGGTGAGATAGAACTCAGAAGCTCCAAAAGTTTATTCTGCCTTCTTCTTCTTAGAAGTACTCCTGTGAGACATTTCTCTTCTTAGCAATATTGTTTCTTCTGCTATGAAACCTAATTATTATTATTCCTACTCCTCTGATTTGGATTTGTGCTAAAGAATGAAATCCCTTAAATTTTAAACATGCTAAAGGACAAAAAACCTTCCTAAAGAGACGAAAATGTTATCCTCTGAATAGTTTTTCCTGCCATACAAAAGAACATAGTGGTTGTTGAAATTCAGCATCCTGGAGCTTAAAACCTTCTGCTCATCAGCTGGAAGAGGTGGCAGGCTGGGAAGTCTCCCACATGGCTCCACCAATGCTCTTGGCCTTCAGCAAGAAGGGGACCTCTGAACACAGCAAAGTAAGAAGTTGACAAGATGACCCAGCATGGCTATAGTTGTCTTCAAACAGCAGCAGGGCTGAAACAGTGCTCTATCTGGTTGAGAAACAAAGCCTATCTGGTCAAGAGTAAAGGCCCATTTTTACAGGGCAGAGCCTGCCTGTCCTCCTAACTCATCTGGGTGAAGAGGTTTGGTTAGGTAAACCAGCTGTTCTGATTTAAATCTGATTTAAACAGTTGATTTCAGCAATGTCTCTTCTCCATTGGTTTTGTTTAGAATCTGTTAGAAAGCAGCTACTGTTGTTTGCCCTCGTGCCCCAGACCAGATACTCAAAACCCAGTGCTGCAGCATGTGACAGGCGTGCATCTGAGCATTGATTTGGGCCCCTGTGCCCTCTGCCTTTGCTTGTCTCAGGGGCACAAACCTTTGGTCGTCCTAGCCAGATGAACTCTGTGCAGAGGCACTGTACAAGAACTGCCCAGCCAGGGCCTGCCTCCAACAGGCAAGTCTGGAGCATCTCTGCCCCTGTGGCGGATCCTCCATGGCATTCAGCCGTGAGGAATTATTACGTATAAAACTGCAGTTTGGAAATATTCTGGGTGCATTATTTTCCAGCCAAGGAGACCACTCTCCTTCAAATGGGACTTTGAATTGTAAATAATGTCACTTGTCTTTATAATAACAGATGACACTCAGTTAATAGAATGGCAAAGTTCATATGCTACCCTATAATTAAAAAACAAGGGAAAAGACTGACCACTTAAAAGGGTTTCCCACTGTGACAAATTCTGTAGATAATAACGCTTTTGCACTGGTGTACAGCGCTACTGCATTGGCTGTAAATTCTCCAGCAAGGGTAATGAATAGTATGGCGAGCCTTTCATTTGTTTTGTAGTCTGATGCCCTATCTTTTCTGAAAATAACAGAGTAATGCTTGAATTGCTTGAACAATTGATCCAAAATGTATCTTAAAGAAACAGCTTTGCTTCCCTGCCGGTGCCTAATTCCAGTTGAATAATTAAAGCAATATAATTTGCATTTCTGAGGTATGTGACTTTTGGTCTGCACAAATAGATACCATGTCCACGATGTAATTCTAGGCTTTTTTCCTTCAGCGGCTCACTTTACATGTTTTCCCGTACATTGTCTTCAATTTATTTTTTATCATTATTTTTAACTGAGCATCTCAAACACTTCCACCCCCTCCTTCCACCATAAATTTTTGTGGCAAGGACCAACCTTCTTCCACATCTGTCAGCAGTCTCTTAGCACAAAACCCTAGGTGAAGCTCATTTCACAGTAGATGGCATTTCACATCTTGATGGGCTCAGACTTTAAATTTCTTTTGCACTTTTGTTAACCTCAGAACATAGCAAGTTCACAGCTGGGTTTTTTTTCCTAAAGTATAATGAAAGAGACCCCTCCTTCCATTCTCCCATTTCCTCCCCAGAATAATTGAAATGCAGCCCTCTAAACCTCCACTAATTTGTTTTGAAGCCAGCTATTTCCTCAAACAGTTGCAGAAAATGAAAGTTGATGAAAGTTGTTGATAAGAGCTGCATTTTTATTTTTTTTTCTGTTCATTACTACATGCCACTTAAACCCCTGGCTTTGCTCCCATATCTCTTGACACCTGTATCTGAGGTGTCATTTTATCATGGATAAAAACCATCAGGCTCAAATATGCATTCGCTGACCTGTGAGAGGCTTGATTTGTTTTCTGCTGAACAATTTGCAAAAAAAAAACCCAATTACAATTTATTTGAGTGCTGGAATTCAAGGCATCATAGAGAATAATTTTAACAAGTCATTGATTGGGAGATTAAAACTTGCCTTTAAGATGTGCATGGTAGTGCTAGCAAAAGCTATTCTGTCCTGAAGGCTACAGGAGTGGGTTGTTCAGACAAAGCTCTTGCTCCTTTTTACTGTTGCTGCCATTAGCTTTGTTTCATCTGAGTCATTTTCATTCTTCGCATGGCCTGCTCTGTGTATGCTCATTGCCAAATTTACATCCTAAGCTGGTTGTGTCAAAATCTTTGTACAGTTATTTATTTATTTATTTTCTTCTCAAATGTAGATGTTTTCTCTGGGACTGAATCCCAGTTTCCTTCTGTTTATTGCTGCCCATAGCTTTAGGCTTGTTTGGGGTGGGGGGTTTCCAGAGTCCTGTTGGTGCTGGGAGAACCTGAGCTGCCACTGATCTAGCACTTGACTTGATGTACTGTGTTTCTGTTTCATCAGCTTTCTACACAGCCGACCAGAAAATGAAACCTACATTTCTAAAATCTTTCAGAGAGCTGTAAAAATTGCCCATTATACCCATTTATTTGTATATGTATGGTGTTGGCATTTTAGGCTTGCTTTTTTTTTTTTTTTTTTTTGGTGCTGGTCTAGCACTTTGCATCTCAATGTTCCCATTAGTACAAAATAAAAGGGACATCTAAGGGCCACTTAAGCAGGGAGACATGCAGCCACCAGGCTCTTAATCACAAGCTTTTATTCCTTCTTTTGTTTCCCCTGACATTTCCAGTGTTCATAGTCTGTAAGAAAAAGTCTTCAAAGTGCAATTCTGTTGCTGCTTGACTGCATTTGTCTATGGGTTTTTTCGGCTGTCACTAAAGCATTGACTTAAGAATCACAGGAAACTATCATCAGTTTCTAATGAGTAAGAATTTACCAAGCAGGTATTTAAACAAAGAACAACAAACCCCACTTTTCTCTCCACCCAGCTGCTTTTGATCCCGTTGAATACTGTCAAATGTGTTAGAGCCATGCCTGAAGTTTGTCACTTCTGAGTTGCTGACAGTACCCACCTCAATGTCCTACATGCTATGAATTTTAAATGATTTGATTGAAATAACCCCAAATTTATTGAAGGATTGCCAACTCTTATGTAGCACTATTCTTCCCTCTGGCAACTGGGAAAACCAAGACAAAGTAGCTGCATCTTGCCATAAGTAGTCACTATACTATATTCAGCCTACCTACTCCAGCAGAAGTTTGATACTAAAATATAACTTCCTACTTAGGGCTGGCTGTGCGTCTACATGCATAAACATCTGAGAGGGATACATTTCTCGTAGGCTCATAGTGATGTAAAAACATCACAGTGGACGAAACTGGCCTTCCTGCCTTCCAGCGCTTTGAAGGACACTCTTCACTGTATGTGTGCCTTTTCTGTTTCTCAACATGTTTTCATTCATACTGAAGGATCATGCATAATGACTGCTGCACATCAGATCGTGGACCCATCCATGAGGTCACACAACAGAAGGTAAAGCTTCTCACTTAGGGATTTCCTTCAGTAACCAAGACTTTTCAGTATTATCTTTGGTGCTGTACTGAAGACTTTTTCTGAGGTATCTTTTCCATAGAGGATAATCAAACAAAATACTAGATCTCTTGGCAAAAAAATCAAGTTTGAGTATCAGAAGTGTCTTTATCACTTGCTGTGAAGAGCAATTCTTATAAAATAACCATCCCCAAGACCCACAGTATCACTATTTAATTTATTTTAGACCATTTTCCCAAAAGCTTTAAGTAGGAAAATGTACTCATCAGGAATGGCCCCCCTATGGTAAGATATGAATGAAGTTACTTTTTGTCTTGTTTTTAACCTTCAAACCACTACAAATTAAGGCATCATATTAAGTGGTGAAATGGAGAAGGTCCTTTTTAATTTGGTCTCTCTGCTCGATACACACTAAAAGCAGAGTTACTTTCTTAGGAGAGCAATTCTTTGATAAGACCTGTCTATACCCAGCTATCTGATAAACTGGGAACTAGAGATCCAATGTCACCTTTTATTTTATTTACTTATATATCTGTCAGTGGTACAGGGATCTGGGGATACAGTCACTCCAAAGTTTTCAGAATATTTTCTTAGTCATGATTTATAAATTAAAACCCCAAATCAGTTTTGTTTTTAATCACAAATGAAATATGATTTCCAAAAGGATTGAAAAAGTTTAAAAAGGGTTTAAAAGCTGTAAATCATATCTCCTAGAGATATCTCTTGGCATTTGTAGTCCAAATCATAAGGCTTTGCTGTTACTATTCAGAGGCCACCTGTGTTGTTCTGGGCTAGCATTTTGACTAGATGAGTAATAAATTGTTTAGATAGTTAAAACATTAACCAGGCGAACAAGCAAGTCTTAACTCCACATAAATTTCTAGGTACCTTCTTGGCTTATAATAAAATACTGTGTGAAACACCTTGGACTAGGATTTTGAGATTAATCTGTTTCCAGGCTTTTTATTTTGATCTGTCCACTGGACTCTTTTAATGTTTAATGCTGTTTTGAAATTCAGACTTGCTACTTCAAAAGAAAATGGCCTGGAAAGATGATGTAAATAAATAATGATCAGTCATTTATTATTATTCAAGGGAGTCTGCAACATAATGCATATTTTAACATCAGTGGGATTTATGTAATAAATTTAGTGTACTAGTAGTTATGACAAAACCACAGTTTGGGGCTATTTATTTATTTTTGTTACTGTATATGTATATAATGCAAGGCTTTCCACAGATTCTCTATATGGCTTTTCTATGCTCTGATTTGACCATAATTTGCTCTCCCTGATTAATACACATTCATTTGCAGCTGTCTACCGTATTGAAGCCTTAACTTCAAAAAGGTTGCCTAGCATCCCAGCTAGCATGCCCACTCCATGCCCTTTTATCAGACAAAATCATCACGAAGGAGGAATCACAGGAATCCCACTCCAGGCTCTGCTGGCCATCAAAGTTTGACCTGTGACTTTGTGGCATTCATCATGTCCCCTCTGCAGTCATTCCTTTGCTGCTACAGAAAATCCCAGATATTGCAGGTAACACCGGCCAGTTGCTTTGATCACTTGCCTTGCAGGGCACTCTTGCTATAGAGAAAAATTATGTTCACTGTTCCAGCATAGCTACAAAAGCAAAACTTAGGGTTTTCCTCAGGTCCTTCCTAAGTGGATAGTCCCTAAGATAAAAATACAAGAACTTCAGGCATTATTTAGACTGTGTCTTGCATGGTGAAGAAGATGCTCAGCTGGTAGGATTGTTTTAGAGGCACAATGACTTTGGTGAGCAAAATGAGGATCTGCCTCATCCCCTCCTACTGGGGATTCCCTGTATTGTGTTACTGCTGCATTTTATCTGATCATGGGACAATTATTTCTTTTTCCTTAAACAGAAAACCCAGAAATCTTAGTTTCCGTTCACTATCACCTTCTAGTGAATATATTAGCTTCAATTCAAAGGCTTATCACCACACTTGTTCTTTATCTTGTAGTAGATTTTTCACATACTCATCCTTTTTACTTTTCATATCCTTTGTATAGCTGCATGTATATTTACATAACTACATATTTTATTTTTTTTAATATGCATTTTATTTTGGCTTGGGTTTGTTTTTTTTTTAAGTTACTCTGGTACTTTATTTCATGAACACAACCTTATAAATGCTACTGAGAAACAAACCAAAACAAATTACATAAGGAACAAGGTCTTAGTAGTGCCAAGATTTCCTTTTCTTCATTGCACACACAAAGTTTTTCTAGTTAATTAAGAACAAACATGCACACAGCACAACTAGCTCCTACAATGTGAATTTCATTTCCTTGAAGCTAAATAAAGACCAAGCAAAACAGTTCTTGTTACAATTTGATCTTCAAAGGAGTTTATTTATTTCTTTTATACGTCTGGACAGCCTTGAGCTCTCTGTGCTTAGATTAAATCAGCTCCAGAATCCTTCTGTCCCTCTTAGCTGTAAATCATGCTGAAACAGGAATGATACCTGAGGATTAAAGCTGAAATCAGTGGAATTGAGTGGAAAGAGGTTGCGAAGAAGCAAGAGTGGCCCTGGCCTAGACTCCCATGGTCTGGAGCCCATGCAGGTCTCCAGTGCTGGGCAAGAAACTGGGAACAACACCACGGTTACATTAATTTGCTGGAAGGGGTATCTGCTCGAAACACACTGACCAGAGTATCAGAAGTAACACTTTAATACACATGAAAATTGGTGGATCTGTATGCATTCAATAACTTTCTCCATTTTCTCTTTCTTTGTCTTAAAACTGAAAGCTACACCTTCAGATTATGTAATTTAAACTGGTTTTGCCCACTACAGTCTCATTTGTAAAGGGTTTGCATCCTCTGCAGATTACTAAAACAGAGCACAGCATCAAGTTTAAATTTTTGACTAGCCACAAATATTTCTTCTTCTTCAGAATATTCAAAGAAATTTCTTGAACCTGTGAGCTGCCCAAGACAAAAGTAGTTACTGTCTCTTCTTTTCCCTAAGAGCTCGGTTTTGTTATGTTGAAGCTATGTAGGAGGAATGAAGCCAGCCCAGGAGTGATGGCTGCTGGTGGAGCTGTGCTGGAGTGTGCTGGTGTGAGGACACGGGAGGCAGCACAGGGAGGAGGACTACAGTCTAAGAGCTCACCTAGCATGTATTTCTTGTTTGAGCATAGAAAAGATATATTTGGGATAATTTGACATAAGGAAACTTGCCTTTAATAGGTCAGGTGAGGACAAACAATTTTGTGAAGGCTAGAAAGAATATGGGAAAGTTTATTTCAAAGCATGGTACCTTCCTGTTTCCTCCTGTGATTGAGTAATCATTTTGGATATATAATTTAAAATATCATGGTATGTGAAAGGTTCAGTGCTCATTGCAAGGTATAGTCTGTACAGAATGTATTTCGGTTCAGACAGAGAGGTCCCTGAAACTTAATAGCCTTGTCCCTCTGCCCTATAGCTCCTGGCTAGCACTGGAGCACTCATTTCCACCACCACTAAATGCTCAACTGCTCACCTAAAGCACACCATCTGGCCAGACTGCTTGTAAACTCGATCTTCATGATTGGATAGAAAATGTTACTCAAAATAATGCTATTTACAAAGGCTTTTATTGCATTCTGGTTGTTTCTTTGCTGTCACTTGAAAGACCAGCTGAGATTGTCTTTGATGGATGAGCAGTGGTTCATAATCCAGGATCTAACTTCCCTCTCAGGTTTGAAAAATGCCGGTAGTGAAATCTTCTTGGAAGCCAGTGGAGCCATCACAGATTAATATTAGAAAGGAAATTACAGTATAATGTAATATTTCAATATAACACAATATTGCAACAACCCCACATTACCACTGTTTATTCCTAACACGTTGCCATTGCTGTTTCTTCCAGTGAGGAATAATTGTGTGAACTAAGCTCCTGCCTTGTCTCAGGAATAAAACACCCACTGTGCGATCTCCCTTGACTAACCGGGGAGCTTTCCAGCCTGCTCCCTTGCTTCCATCATTTTCACGAAACAATTCCCCAGTAAAACTGAATCGTGTAATACTCGTGGAAAGCAATCACTGCAAGGGAGTAAAACAGGATTGACAGAAAATTGTTATATCTTGGAGATGAGCTCATGAAAAGAGGAATTTATGTCAGTGTCTGCTTTCAGGACTTTGTATAGTGCTCAGACTGGCACCATATCTTGGGTCATCTAGGGAAAGGCACTGTACACATGAAAGAAATGCTTCATTAGGGGGCATATGAAGACGTCACTGTCTGCCCAGACCTGGTGCCAGCTGGAGTGAAATAGCAATTTTGAGTGTTTGAGCAACACTAATTCTCTTTCTGATATATTAGACATTCTTTAAATCAGAAGAACAAGGTGTCCTGAAAAAAACGTAAGAGAGAGTGGTTGTGAAAATGTGGACTAAATACTGACATAGACTCAGCGTTTGCATGAGGTGAAGCTTGAAATTTACTCCCTTGCAAGTAACAGGAAGAAAATAATCTAGTTTAAATAATTCCCTGATAGAGCACAGGTCATGCACAATGACCTGCTGGCGTACTTTCATCAAACCTTTTTTTATGCAATTAAAATAAATTAATAAAAAATAAAATGGTTTGCTAGCAGTAAACAGAAAGTAAAACAATGTTTATCAAGAAAATGATGGTGAATTATTCTCTGAATAACCTCCTGGTTAGGAGGAAGAACCCCATGAAGAAGAAATTGTAATTTTATTTTAAATGAAGTTTGGCTATAAATGTATATTAATATTTTTGGAAGCTGTTCTGGTAAAAATAAGATTGCCTGCATTAACTTATATTGGATAACTTTTCAATTGTTAAGATAAATATTCAAATTAATATAATATGAAATATGGTGAAAGCATACTATACATACACTGTATGTAGAGACCCAAAGCTTTTATTTTCCCTTGTTGAACAGGGAGCTATATCTGCCATTGCTCTGTGGTGAACACTGGCCAGAAGAAACAGAAAATTCGCATCAGGATAGTGCCCCATTGAAAGTGCTGCACTTAAAAGAATAGTAGGTTAATGAAATCCTTGATGGGAATTCAGTACTTGAGAACAATATACTACTCATGGAAAAATTTTATTTATAGACTATGTTAGAAAGGGACTAATTCTCCTCTAGACTGCACAGGTGTGCAAGGAATTCTGTTGTATTAAAGCCAAAAACCATTTCTTTTCATGAAAGCGATGTTTAATTTATTTAGATAGAATAATTTTATAGCACTTTCATTACCATTTATGATTATTATTGTCACAAGTAACTGATCTTCTGTGGTATTAGAAACCCAGAAAATGTGGACATCCCTACAAAGCTTGTCACTAGTTTGTACCATCATCCTGGACATGTTCTGCAGGTTGTCTGCCTCTTAATTTCTTACGATTGCAGAATTAATTATACTTACTCTTCTATGCACAGTTCTTTCAGATCCAGAGGTGAAAGTACAATGAAAGCAGTGTTATCTTAACAGTATATTAAAAATTACTTCAAGTCTTGCATGGAGAAAATGTTGCCAAACCTGAACGTAATTTTTATGGCATCCTTTCCACATTGCACAGGCATTAATGTATCTGTAATGAAGCTGGAATAACACGACTTTTCTTTTTTTTTTTTTAATCAGATGCAATTTTGCAATTAGTTCCACAGTATAGCTCAGGAGACAAATGAGACTGATAAAAGTATTCAGCCGTTTCATCTTCAGCATGCATGACGGTTCAAACATTACTAAACCGAATTTGCAACTGTCCTCTGAGATTGCAGATTGGCCACGAGCTGCCTGAGCAATGCCCCTTCTCTTCCCTGGAGAAGTCATTCTTGTTTTGCTCTGAGCTGTCGCACCATTACCATCCCCTGCCCCACTCTGGGGGTCTGTGAAAGCCCTGTAAACCACTGGTGAAATGGGCTGCTTGTTTTTCTACTGCTGAAAAGCAGGAAAAGTTGGATGTGGATGGGAAACATTTCCAAAAGACAAAGTTAGTCACAAGGACAGTTTCAGTGTGATAACCCAGAGGAGGAAATCCTATCAGTGTGAGCAAGAGCTAGAATAAACAAGTCACTACAAATACTTGTTTCCCCTTTAATAAATATTTGACTGAGGTCACCAACCTTCCCTGAGCTGGACCTGTGTTTGATAATGCTGTGTTTGATAATTCCTCCATCTTACAGCTGAAAATCAAGTTTTCTTGGTTTAGAAGTCAGAGCTAGCAAACCTGTTTGCACACAGGCTTTCCTGTCCTGTACATTAGCAAGTAATCCACAACTGTTGTTACTTGGGTATATTATAAAAATATAATTACATGGTCTCTATTCTTTTTAATTACATCTAGTTAGTGAATATTTATTCTTTGTCTCTCTCTCCCAGGCCACCACTCAAAACTGTTTCTGAAAAGGAATGTTGATCACAGCACCCAGAGCCACATGCCCAGGCAGTGTACAGCCATACCACTATGCCATGCTTGTCACTGATAATTCAAAAGAGTTTAGGTGACATATATCCCTCCACTTTATTTTCCTTAAAGACACTCTTTGGTCTATAGTGAAGAAATAATTGAGATATTCCTCTGGTCCCAGTTTCTTATTTTATGCTTAAGAACGTTCCACTTTACTGTGCTTAGGTATGCAGGGTGAAGGATGGGAGCAGACCTGAGAAGCACCAAGAAATGGTTATTTCCAGTTGCAATGTATTTCCATGCACCTTTCTGAGCTTTTTACGTAAGTATCAGGCATCATCCTATGGGATCTTAACTACCGGGTGTTGCAAAAGATTTCTGGCCAGCATAATGCACTGGGAACTTTCCAACCTGCCCTTGTCATTAGAGTATTTTCACACATATCAGCTTTGCCATTTGCTGTGAGATTATTTCCTTGTACCATGTATCTGCTAGTACGTAGTCTTACTGTGCAAATATGCAAGTTATCAAAATATTTTAAGTCCAAAGGAGACAGCAGCCATCACCTTGAGTTTGGAGGAAGACCTGCTTGATTTCAGAAACAAGCATGGCAATTCCTTCTCAAATCCTGCAAGCTGACATCCTCATTGCACAGAACGTGCTCTGCTTTGCTCTCTAAAACACAAAGCATCTCATAGCTCATAAGCAAACTATACAGATCCCTGGTAACCAGAATCTACTACAGCCTCATTTTCCCTACACTGATGCTGCCGGAGCATTGACTTCTAAAAAATTTAGTGCTCCTACTTGTAATGCAGTGTTTTACATAGCGAAATATTTAACAGAAAATGC
Organism: Lathamus discolor; assembly: GCF_037157495.1. Classification (NCBI taxonomy): domain Eukaryota; kingdom Metazoa; phylum Chordata; class Aves; order Psittaciformes; family Psittacidae; genus Lathamus; species Lathamus discolor. The sequence continues at coordinate 62,761,188 of NC_088884.1, forward strand.
AGCAAAGCTGTTGTAACTCTATGTGAGAGATTTGGTAAAATATGTTATGTCCTAAAGGCTAAAGAAAACATGGCACAAGTTGTCTAGCTGTCTGAGAGCCAAGGTGTTAAGTAATTTTCTTATCTCAAACTGCATCCTGTAAATTGGGTATAGAAAGGACTCAGGCATCACAGAGTTGGCAGCTAAAAATGCCACTACCATTTATTGTAGCTGAGGAAAGGGTGTTACAGGCTGGTGCTTCACAGGGAACCTGAGGGAGAAATTGTCAGGCCCTAAAATTTTGTGCTTGCTGTCACATCTGCTGCCTTACTGTAGGCAGCAGTTCCTAAAGTCTTAGGCTTTGCAGTGGGTGCCAATGTTCACGAGCTTCCATCTCCCTTGGACCACTCACAGGAGCAGAGGAGTCAATCTCCCAAGGCATGACAGAATATCTGCAAATATGCAAGTGCAAACTCTATGTCATGCACACCCCAACCACTGACATAGCCATACAGTTTGACCTCCTCCAACCCATGAGGGGATACCCACAACTGTGCTGGTCTGCCTCTTGAGACAATAGTAAGAAAAATACTGAAACCCAAATACCTGTATATTCATTTAAAGACACAGAGGCGTGGACCTAGCTTTCTTTTTACTAAAGTCAAAATACAAATCAGGTTTGATTTCTACAGCCTGTGACACATGTACAGATCCAGACGTTTGAGAGGGACAAGCTTTCTCAAGCATTTTTCTGCTGCTATATTTCTTCTAATATTATTTTAATCTGTTTCCCAGTGCATCCAAAGAACAAGAGCAAAGTCTTTCTGTGGCTAATCTAGTGACCATAAATTCTCAGACCATAGTGAAAGCTTGTGTGACCTCATGGATAAAGTGTTTGCTTCATAATTTGAAGGTCATAAATTCAAATCCTGTTAATAGTCTCATCTTATTAAATGTCTCATAGCTTATTTTCAGCAGTATAATTACACACTAGGTCAGTTAATTATTACTAAATTCCTCCAGCAACAACAAAAAGGGCAAACTACCCACTAAAAACAATTTAGAAAGTAATACTTACAAAATCATTAGCAATTTAAACAGTCCAATTAAATGATACAATTAAGTTCAAGTAGATTGCTCATTAGAGTAATTTTCTGTACTCATGGCTGTACAAAAGTCTTAAAGGCCTTTTTGGGAGCTGGGGAGCTTCATGCATTTCCATGAAAGTAAGCATGCCATGACTGGGGCTGATATGTATGTATCTGGTTAAATAAATTGGCTGGGGGAATTGATAAACACACTTATGGGAGCTCTTGATCAGAGAGGGGGATATATTTTCTTTAATAGAATCTTGTTTAACTTATTGAAAGACTTACCACAGGCCCTTCCTGAGTTTATTGGGAAGAATGGCCCTATTCCGTATCATAGCAGCAAGTGACACCTTGTTTTGAACCTGTATTTCTTGAAGAACATAATACAAATAAAAAACAGCCTTTTGTGGGACTTTATGGGCGAACATGAAAATTAATGTGCTGCTTCATTAACTAGCTATAATGTTTTGTATGGAAACATTTTGCCTGTACTGACCTGGGGGAGCCTACAATTGTTTCTCAGGGCTCATTGGCAATGCTTTTGCTCACATTGAGTAATGCTTGATCGAGTAAGTAACAAGCCAGAGGAAATGCCTGCGATTTAAAGTACAGCCATGTGTTAGAAAGTCAGTCTGTGTCTTCTAGTCATGTTCTAGAATGTTCTAGAATGTCTAGAATATTCTAGAGATTTCTGATTATTAGTTGTGTTTTATTTCCTGATAGCCTCTTTCTTTATAAGTGTTGGATAAATGCAATGACATCAGACAGCATGGAAATGATGAATCACTCGAGCCACTCCTTGGGCAAGCTTGCTCAGGGAAAGCAAGCCTGACTGTCTATGATTTCTGGGAGACCTGGATGAGAGCATGAGAGCTCTGATTTCACCTTCAGGCATGTACTAAGAGCAGAGTACAAAGCTGGGTAGAAAAATTCCCCATTGCCTTAGAGAACTGGGAAGATGTGGAGCAGGAGAGTGAGGCATTCCTCACTGAAGGGGGAGAGCCTTCCATGGCTGCAAAAGCCTAAAGCAAAGCAGCCCTGAAGGGTTTTTTATACCTGCACAAAAGTTTATAGTCTTATATTTCCAGAGTAGGTTTTGATGTGACAATTTTAACTTAACATGTCAGAATTTAAAAAGAAATAAAAAAGAACAAAAAAAGCATTCTTTCCAGAGGTGACTTTCAAACTAAGGCTAGGGCCATTTGTCTTGAAGCTCATTTCACATTAGGATGTTTCTCACAATACGTTAAGCCCTAAAGGGATGTTAAGATGAAAAATGTGTTTTAATTATTTTGTATGGGTTAAACAAAGCGACTTGAAACTTTGTCTGCTTTGTACAGCCATCCATGCATGAAATTAAGAGAATTCTATAATACACAGCCAGAGGAATAGAGTACCAACATTACAATGAGGTTCAGATCCATCACGGACCTCAACACTGGGGAAAGAGAAACCACTTTTCTGTGCAGAAATACAGAACTCCCTGGTGAGGTTTGTGTGCAAGACATACATGTATCTTTGCAGATAGGTTGTCTTGTAAATTAAAGATGAAATTAATTGTCAGTACCAGATGTGAATCTATGAGAGCAAGTCAAATATCAGTGGTAATACACAATGTTATTGATTGTTCCACAGGTGAGGATTTACTTGCCCTGTCAATCATATCCTTTGAAAATACTTAATTATCCCCATCCTGTGGAACACAGTGTCTGATGAGGTATCCTCATATGTGTTTTCCTTCTCTGAGGCAAAAATGAACCACTGTTGTGGTCAGTTTATCCTCCTGCGTGGCTGCAGCCAAAGGAACTGAGTATTTCCTTCTTCCAGACTGCTGGCCAGTTTAGCAGTGGGGATTGACCTTCTGCATACAGCAGAGGATGAAATAACACCTGGAAAGTGTTCAGCGATGAGGAATTTATCATGCTGAGCTGTGCTACTGAGACTCTAAGATCTTGATTTGGGGTCTAGAGATAATAAGAAAGAAATACCGAGGAGCCGAGGATAGCAAATGAGACTTCAGAGTGCTCACTTGGAAGAAAAGAGTTATTTTTGCACATCTTTATACTACGCTACACAAAGCTGCAACCAGTAAAGGTAACCTTAATGGTATATTTTCATTGCAAATTTTAAAACACCTGTTGTATCTCTGAGGTTCAGGACACAGACTCTGTCTTTAATGAAGATTTATTTAGCTTGTGCACTAGCATACTTTCTGATCTTTTCAACTCAATTGAAATGTAGCTGTGCCAATGACTAATTTATGCACAAGATCTACTATCCAAAATTTTAATATACAGCATACTACTTATCACATACTTTTTTTTTTGTTCCTTACATGACAGAGTGCCAAATGATAACTTTTTAGTTTCCAGGAGATTTCTTTTTATAGTGGAAGAAATTTGAGATGATAACGCTCATGAGCAGCAAGAAACCAGAACTGCATTCTTTTTGGGTAGTTGGTTTTTTGATTACATTTTTTTTTCTTTTTCTGTTCCCTAAACCATAATCCATAAAAGCTAAAAGGAAGAAAGTTTAGTATTGGTACACAAGCATATTAAATGTACAGAAACATTTTAAAACTCATCTGGGTTTCTTTATTCTTGGTTTGGATGACCTTGACTGAGGTTATAGAATACACTAGCTACTGCCAAAAAAAGAGTCCTAAACACTGTAAACTGAGAAAATGGCATTTTGCCCTTCTCCCACCTCCAGAAAAAACAAGCAAAATATAAAGCAGCCGTATTGTCTACAAAAAAAAAAGTCTGAATATTTTCCCTACTAAAATCAATGATGGTACTCCTCTATCGAGCTGTGGCCCTGATTATAGCTCCCTGAAAATAAATTTATTTGCAGTTTTGCATCATCTGTGTCTTCTTTTTAAATTCAGTTTGAATTTGATGAATGATTTCAAAGAAATGAAGTAATGAAAACTTACCTAGCAATTAGCACTCCATGGCTCCTTGCAAAAAGGCAATGCATCTTTGGAAAGCACAGAAAAAAGAAATAGCAGCAAATTGGGGTTTCTATCATATTTGCCATGTAAGGAAAGAAAGCACACTAAAAAAATATCGATGTTACAATTCAAAGAATCATTGCATTAGCCTTTCAAGTGGTAGCTCTATATTGTAGATGTTATTTACTCTGTAGCCAGTAGTGTTTTTTGCTAGTGATAATAAAATGCAGAGATAAAATCAGGTTGATGTGGGATGGAATAGATGGAAGCAAAATAAGAAAAACATACACAAGGAACAGGAGCACAATAAAATCAGACACGTGCATGTGCACCTTTGTGTTCTTTCTTGCTGTAAAAACACTGAAGTCAACAGGTAAGGTTAATAAAGCCAATTCTTGTGCACTGAGTAGAGGTTGCTCAGGATATGCAATTCATGGATTTCAAGTGTCTGAAAAGCTTCACAAATGCTTGCCATTAGCTGTCTATCCTTAGACAACCCTTACTAGTGTATTTGAACTCTTTATTTGGTTTGTGTTTTGCTTATGGTTTTGCTAGTGTGCCAGCCACAGAAATCTCTCATCTGCCATCCCCATAGAACAAATAGTACAGCAAAGGAAATATGTAACTTGAGAGGGGAAAAATAAAAGTGGGAGAGGCCAGGGATGCATTGGGTAAGACCGAAAAGGGATCATGAGCTGGATTTCAGTTCAGCGTGAGTACTGCTTGTCTAGTAATTACCTCTGACCTACTGCAGTGGATTTTCGGCATAAGAGCTGTCGCCTTTCAGATAAACTGACCTCAAAATGTGCTACTGACTAATCATGAGACGCAAAAATGAACTTTTTGAGAAAAGTTAAAAGAATTTGTCTCAGCAAACAAAAAAGTAGGGCTGAAGTGTGCAAAACAAGTGAGATGCACACAGAAATGTGAAAACCAAGCTGGGTATATTGAGCCAGGGCTGCGTGCTGGACTTTGGAAATGCAGATGAAGGTGTCAGAGAGAGATCTTTGGAGGAATTTGTGCTGTGTCAGGCTCTTTACCAAACTCTTCTGCTATCAAAACTCTCAGCAGTTTCTATGGATGTTTCAATAAGAAAGAAAAAAACAGGATCAGCTTCTTGGGAAATTTTCATTCTCAGGAGACTGCTTCAGAATGACAAACTGGATGATATCAAGTATGGGTTTTTTGCTGGCCTCAGAGGTGCAGTGAAGTGTGCCTTCTGCTAGAAAAAGAAATACAGCAGGGAAAGCATTCACACAGCTGGGCCCCAGGAATAGGACAAAGCCTCGTTCCTGCTGAAATCAATGGGCACAGGGCTGCTGATGCACTTGGGACAGAACTCTGCTGCTAGGACAAGGGGCTTCAATCCACTACTTATTGACATAAAGGATTGTTTTCAATTGTATTGATCTTCCATGGACTATTTATAGAAATAAAGTGTTTCAGATAATTTTACTTACTGTCATTCATTACCAGCATGTCTTAAAGCTCCCTAGATACTCACAGTCCTGAGCTATTTAAATCAACAGGAGTCTTTAGTTGCAACAAAGTTTGACATGGTTTCCAAATAGGGAAGATGGAAGTTTTTAGCAGAAAACAGTATTAACATGTCATAGCCACCGCATTAAAGCATTCAGTAATGGGCAAATAATAGGAATTAGAGTAAACAAAAGAGTAGGCATTTGCAGAGGTGTGTACGATATGCACCAGAGGTGCTATGAGCACAGAAGTGAAGTTCAAGGGACTCAGCATCCAAGACAAGCACATTTATCTTTGGGTCTGCACACGTGTTCATTGTTCTACCTGCACATTGGCATATTATATTAAGAACAGAGTATTGGAGTAGAAGTATTTACACAGTTTTAATGAATACAGCCCTTTTGCTTAAGTATTTCATTGTTAAATTCTATTTCATTGTTATATACATAGACAGTTATTCTGTTAGTATAGTTATCTCTGTGGTGATCTAAAATTCTGTTGAGAGCTTCAGTGTACATCTCATACAGTGACTGTGGTCAGAAGTATAACCAGCTTCTTTATGATTTCTTCATTAACTTTTAACCTTCAGTTTCCTATTTTCTATGCAACTGTCACAAAATAAATACAGCTTCATGATCACTGGAATAATCCTGGAACCATTTGGTGTGCTACTACAGGAAAAAGGAAATAGGTTTTTAGCTCCTTGAGAACTGAATCATCACCAGCCCATTAAAGTGTAAACAGTGTTAAGCATAAAGGAAGAGCAAAAATGAAAAACAAGTTTGTGGTAACAGAGAAGTCAGTACTGCAAAACAACAAACCCACTCCAGAGATGAGAGGCTCTAGGAAGACTTCCATGTGTGGAGATGGTGTCAGAACAACAGCATGGACAAGGGCATAGGAAAGGAAAACCAAAACAAACCAATCAAATCCAGTACTTTATGTTTTGACCTTCCTTTAATCCAGTAACATGCTAATTATGGTCAACATAGTTTTTAAAAGACTGCTTTACTCAGGAAAACTGTAAAACCTGATGTGCTTTGATAAGCAACATTCATCTAAAGTAAACCTGAGCTTAAAGCTAAATAATAGAGACCTGAATTAAAGTTCTGGAAAGGCTGTAGGTTAGGTCAATGAGCTTACTGGCACCCAGAAAATAAGTGCTGTTTTCAGATATTTATCACAAGAGTAAGCATGACCATAGCTTAAGATAGGATATTCTCCTTGAAGATTGAAAATGAGGCTTCCAGGCCATCCACCACAAGCTTTCAGATGTTTTATTTAGTGACGATTTCTTGCAATACAAGCAAAAATCTTGAAGAATAGATTCTCCCCTCTAAGGGCTGGGACCTAGACACCCACATACAAAGTAACATGTTATTTGCTTCCCTTCTAGGCAAAGAAGTCCTGGGAACAGAGCAAGGGAAGATGCTGTTGTTGCTACTAGCTTTTTTTTTTTTTTTTTTTACCTTTATTAGAACTGCTTTGACAAGAGAGGTAGCACTTTTCTGAAGTTTTTGAAGCCTTCAGTGCTTTCTCCCATAGTACTTTCTCCTGACATCAGCCTAGAGAAAATTTAGAGCCTGCTCTTGATATGAAGGACTTGAACACAAGTTCCTGATAAAGAATGCTCTAATCACAGCATTTGACTACCTGCAGTTACCAGGGACTTCTCCTACAGTCTTGATACCCTTTCCTGCTGGTACTCTCTGCCCCAGAGCCCAGCTATAGCTGAAACAGAAAGTAGTGAGCTGTAACTAGAAAGTCAAAGCAAAGCCCTCCACACCAAATATGTCTTTTTGTCATTTATTTGTTATTTTAAGAATCCCAAATGCTGTTAAATATAAAAAAGTAAAAGATATACTTTGCTAGAAACAAGATTACCAGTTGCCGAGAACCAGTGAAGCCCCACCATACAAGAGATCCCTTAACAGCCACTAATAAGATAAAAAAAAATCAAAATAAAACAAAAAACAAATCTAAAACCCCTTTCTTCACTGAGCTCCTTTCTTTTTCTTTTAAATGACTTTAACCCCTCTGGGCTCCACCCACCATCCCAGGTGAAGAGCATAAGTTCTGGAGTGATGGCATGAGTGTTGTGATAGATAAACAGTGTACTTGGGGCAAGTAGGAGAAAAGGTAGTACCTTTGTTTGAAGGTGTGCTGTTAGTAGAATATATATATAATGTATAGTGATACGTATAGGTGAGTGGATGTTATTTTAGTATGAAAGTAAGAGGAAACTAGAGTATATGAGAAATTACTTATTTTAAGCTACTTTCTCTTGTGGGAGCAACTTCTAGTATCAGATAACAAGTTATATTTCTGGATGGGATATAGTAGAAAGTATTCAGTGAGACTGAAAGCTGTTCTGTATTGTAAGAGGTGCCTTCTGTGATTCCTTTTGAGGAAAAAGAAGAGGTAAGGAATAGTGGTATTAGAAAAGTAAGTAATTATTTTGCAACTCTCAAGCTTTCTTATAGACTTGTGCTATAAAGTAAGGATGGCCTAAATGCTATGTTCTGCAGGTCCATTCGACACTTGCTTTATCCACCATAATGATTTTTAGCTTAGGTAGTAACTTTCAAGGTTGCAGTAAAAAAGTGCAGATATTAAATACAGTATTTCACTGATACAGAGGAAGATATACTGATCTTCATTGTCTTGCCACTGGTTCCAATGCCTCTTAACCTTCTGATATTAAGCTATGAAAGAGTTTCTGTAAACCAGGTTATAGACCTGAATAAACGCAACAAAGCTTTTATTGTAAATGTAAATAATCAAGGCTTAGGTTCTCTGCATAAATAGTATTTTTCCTGTGATCCAAAAGATGTGTAAAAATAAAAGACGATAATGAGAGAGGACTAGGATTTAGTCACTTATTAAAGACATATTTCTGCAATAATGTATTTGCATAAACATGCTAGAAATTCAGTGGAGTTCAAATACAGTATGATCATGAACAGTGTAATTAAATTACAATTTAAAATATGTGAACCATCTGTACTGCAATGTGGATCATAGTGCTACACTGGGAATATTCATGATGAGTTTTGTATTACGTAGTAAAATAAAATCTACCAGAGCTCTGCCTGGCTTCCAGTCCCTTCAACATTTGCTATTAGCAGAGCATTCCCCTTGGCCTTGTCTAACTTAATATTGAGTGTTACACTTCTATGGCTCCATAATTGCTTCAAAGACTGTACAAAAGCTGAATCTAATGTGTTTTATCTTGTACCTGTCTCCTCTAAGAAAGGAGAGATTCTGCTCTTATTCATTGTCGAAATAAGAACAGAAGAGATGCCGAGAGCCCTAGGTGAACTTACAGGAGAAAGGCTCAAGTGAACAGATTAAAGCAGGCTGGAGAATATTCAAAATAAAAAAAAAGGTCTTGTTATTTTTGTTATGCTAGTCAAAATAAAGCCTTACTGACTGTTTTTATGCTAGTAGCTAGTATATCAGAAGGTAGCAACTGAAATTTGGAAGTCTGTTGAAGACATGAGTTTCTGATATTTTGGTTTCTGATGTTTTTTAACTTTGAGAGCCACAGCATGCATACCAAGAAACAATTGACCTACTGAGCTGACAGGCATTTTTCAGCTACTAAAAAAACCTAGCTTGGTTTAATGTAATTCTTCATTAAAAGCAATATACAGAAACACTTCTGCCTCCCCTAGCTTCAATTCTGAAACCGTGTGAAACCCAGTGGTATTGTAAGCAGATCTTTGGAGGTTAAGGCAGCCTGCTGACACCTCTCCTCCTAGAGGCTGCTTTCCAGGAATGACCAGGAAAGGCCACTTCCTACTGAGTATGAGCCTGAGACCTTTGTCCCTATTTTTCAACACCTGCACTGAGCCCTTCTGAGAGGGAGCAGGTAGGCACTGACTGACTTGCCATCAGCTCTCACTAATGGGCTGCAAAACTTCAATATCAGGTGAAGGACCCTTCTTTGATTTGCTGCTTTATTGGCTAATAGTGTGCTTCTATTCCCAGTTTCATTTAGGTGCCAGGACAGAGGACTGAAATGCATGTAATGGAGATTCAGCAGCATGTTTCCAGGCAATGGCCTGTGGCAGCCTCCTGCTACCACTTGATCCTACTGCAATTTCCACAACTAATGGCTTTCAGCAGAATTTCAGGCTAAATTGAGGAGGTTGGGGTAGAGGAGAGGCAAAAAAAAAAAAAAAAAGGCTGTTAGGGGTTCTGGTAGGGAGGAGAAATTAAACGGGAGCACTCTCTGAAGGTAGCGATCAAGAAGTGGTGGGAAATGTCTTAAATATTCTGAGAAAGGAATAAAAGGGTAGAAATAACTTGTAAAATATAAGCAGGCTGGGCTGTACGGATGGATATGCTGTTAAATCAGAACTGCAAAAGAAATTAGTACTTTGCAGGATAGTTTGATGCAATTTCTTTCTCCCATAATTTTCTTTTAAGAATAGGAAGACTTTGCTTCTTTAATGAACAAGGCAAACTGATGACAACTCTTAATTGCTTTGTTATGTATGTATTTTGAAGAGATGGTTCTTCTTCGTAGACTGTGACGTGACCTATTCTATCTCTCAGATTCCTTGATTTGCCATACCACGCTCTTGCAGACTTAAACAAGGCAAAGGATTAAAAGCTGGCAGGAGGGGGCAAGGACAAATAGGTTTCAATGGCTTTCATAAAGAGAACTTTTGCAAGGAAAGAAAAGGCAAGTGTCAAGAGTGAGAATTTTTTTGTTTCATATTTAGATGTGTTTGTAAACTTGTTGTTTGTTGGTTTTATTTTCAGGCCTAAGTTGCCTTATAGCTGTGAAGGAAATTTGAACCATGCTGTAAAAGCATGCAGCCTTTTCTAGTTACTCCTATCCAAGACACTGAAACTATCCTGGAGATATGCCTACTGGCATGTCCAAAAGGACTCCTCTTCCTGATGCTTCTCAAAAGGGAGAAAGGAAACTCTTTACACATAAGCTCTGTGTAAAACTGTAAGCAAAGTGGGTTAATAAAAAAACAAAAAAAAAAAACAACCCACAAAATATAGTAATCTGGTGCAGAATTGATACTACATCAGATACCACTGTACATTATGCAATAACATCACAGGGAAGTCTTGATGAATCAGAAATTTAACACCAAAGTAGACAGCAGTCCTAGATCAATGATTCTGTAAGCTGTGGACACTGCATCTGAAAGAAAACTTTATTTCAATTCAAAACCTATGCAAAAGATAAATGATGCACTACCCAACTTTCTTCCACTAAGTATTGAGCACACTGTGTAAAACTAGTCATGAGCAGACTTTCACTAAAGCAAGAAAATGGCCATAAGATACTGCAGGTGTATAAAATCCATCAACAGGGATGGATTTCCAGTCTAGTTTCTGATAATTGGCAGCTACATAATTGCATGCTCTGAGGGGATTCTTGTTACCTATATCAGCTGAGGACTGTGATCCTCAGTGGCCAGATAGATGTCGTGATCTTCAAGCTAAGAATATCCATGAAGAGTACTTTTGGACTAGATCTGTAAAACATAAAACACTTGTGTGCCTTACAGGGAAAGTTGGATTGAAAATCCCTTTTGTAATCAAAACAACAATTTACACGGACAGACATAAGCTGTTAAAAGGAGTATAATTATTGCTTCCTACTTCCTGTAGAGGAGTATGCTGGCATAAGAATGTATGGGTTTGGTAGGCTCTTGTTTAGTTAATTGCACATGTTGCTTCACCCTTTTGTATCCATCTAGAAATATCTGCTAAGTGACAATTTCCTTACACCTAAATCATCTTATTTTGATTGAATAAATATTATTTCCTAGGTCTAGGAGTGTAGAGTAAACCCCATTAATGTTGTTTCTTTTGCTGGCAAACCTACACCTATGTTTTGGCAATTCTTAAACACAGGTCACAGGCTGTTTATTATTCTAACTTGAAAACATTGAAAACAAATAAGCATAGAACTGACTGTGCTAAATCCTTTTTCCTGTAACATGTGAAGAATAAGAGAACTTAATGTCTGTCTTCGGTGTGAAATATGGAGCAGTTTTAAATCCAATTTATTGTTTGCCTGGAACAATTATATTTTCATAGCTCATTGAGATTATCATGCGTGATTTGTATGTCTAATAAATAATGCATTCCACTTAGTCTCTGAACCCCCCAGAACAAAGATGATGGACTCCCAAAGGACTGCTGGCAGATAGAAATTTAGTATAAAATATCTATTTCTTACCCCAGTTAAAGTCTAAAATGGTATCTGGACAAACTCACTACATACCCTTCTATTGCTCACACTTTGCCTTTCAGTAGTTCTCTGAGCTGAAGTATCAGTGCAATACAGCTTTACTTGATAGAAACAATGTTTCACAGTTAACACAGTTTGTTTGCTCATTTAATATTCAGTGCTATATTAGATCATGTAATGTTGTCATTAGTTTGGTAAAAATAAAAATAGACCGGAGGGAAAGAGAACTGGCACGGGGCGGTCTTATGGACTGTATTCCAGCCATGAGCTTTCAGTTTTCATCTCTGGGATATGGACCTCCAAAAACCACAGGGAGCAGGCAATTGTAAATACCTGACCTCCTCGGTAGGTCTAAAAGCATCTTCTATATCCTGGGTAGGTTTTTGTATGCATGTTCATGTCATGTCTTCCTGCAGAGCCAAATTGGAGCTGGAACATTCAGTTATAATGTAGTGGGCTCACACCATTCTTTTCTTTTGACCGGGGCTGTTATTGCACCTGCACAGGGAGGCTGTGACATCAAAGGCAACACATGAAAGGGATTTAAAAAACAAACCAACCAACAACAGTAAGTATGGGGATTTGATTATTTGTGTAAATCATCATAGATATGGCATCTTTCTTTGATGTAGCCAGCACAGCAAAAGGTTGGAAGTTCACACTTAAATGTAAACTGCTTTCCAGCTCCTACATTTGTTGTCCTCCATAACAGTATTTTGGTGTAATAGTTTTCCCCCTTTTATTCCCCCCTTCATAGTTTCCATACAGAGTGATTGCTCATTCATTACTTATGCAGCTCCTGAGGAGTGCAGTACCAAAACATGCTGATGTATAGCTTAGGCTCCCTTTTGGTATGTTGAGGTCTTTGAACTATCCCTCCAACTACGGGTTATAAGAAGGTATTTCAATGAAGTTGAAATGTGCCTGCTGAAAACTCCTGGCCACCAGGCTAGAAGCACCACAATGAAGTGATGGCTGTTCGAAAACCATCCTGGTGGAGACAGCTGTGTTGGGAAGGTGTTCTGTAGCTGGGACTTGAGAACTGGACTATTCTCTGCTCTGAGAGGTAGCTTGATGCTGAATGTCACTGAGGTTCCTCTAATCCCCAATCTCACCCATATCAGAGTAGGAATATTGGTTTTACATCAATAAATGGTAAATTACAAAGCTTACTAATGTTCAGAATTGTACATAAAAAGTATTTGCTTTTTAAATCATATTTAATCAAGATAAGTATAGCTCACTTGCTTAAGCCAGTTAGCTGGGGTACTGTTATCAGTGTCTATAACATAGCATAGAGTTTTATAAAGACAGAGGTCTTCATTAAAGCATCTAAGTAAAATCTTACATCACTGATCTGTGCCAAAATAGCATTGCCTGACTTAGCAAGTTTGACGCTAACAGGAGCTGCAATACTTTTTGATGTCATGCATGGCATGGGAGCCACAAGTTTGCTAGCAAGCAGTGACTGTGGATTACAACTCAGGCATACTTTAGACTCACTTCTGCAAATTTTCCCTCATGAAGGAAATCTCAATGAAGTTAGGAGGATTAATTTAGCAAAATACTGGCTTTAAACATCAGTGTCTTTAAGATCTGTTCTTGCATCTGAGTAATTTCTTATGCCACAGGACATCAGTGTTCTGAAAAAGCATCTTTCAAATACAGAATTTCAAGACCATGTTGCTCTTCAGTGTAATGAGAAAAGTATGTTAGAGCTGGGAATTCAAAGGAGTTAAGATGTTCCAAAAGTGGAATTCTAACCTCTTTGTCATTATTATTCTATAGGTATGGGTGAAGTGTCAATAATCACTTTGATGCAGCAGTATGTCCAAGCTCAAGTAAAATTGTTTCTGTGAATTGGGCAGATGGTTGAAGAAATTCATAGATATGCTGGCAAATTACCCACAGAATATCACAGTGATCTATCCCATAGGGTTGTTGAGTGCATAAATTAGTAATGCTTGGTGAGATAGTCACTATTAATTTATTTTTAGTTTGAATAATTTTCATTTTTCCCCTATGAAAGTGTCTGAAGCCTATGTATTATTTAAAGAGAACACATGTAATTTGGATAACTGTCTGGATTTCAAATGCTCATCCAGCAAAGCAATTTTTCAGTCTACTCCATCACGTGAGATTGTATGGAGTGCAGTCCCAAAATGATACTGAAAATATGTGCCATTCTTCATCTGCCTTCCAAATCAGACAGCTAACTACCGAGGGAAGTGGGTGATCTTTCAGATCAAACTTAAAGGTACTGTAATGTTTTATTCTGGAATTCCAGACAGCTTCAAGAGAGGAAACTGCCATTTCCTGTCCTTAATAATTCATTATTGCTTTAAAAAAATACTTCAAATGCATCTCAAGGCACAGAAAAATTTTCTACATCTTGAATACAAATTATGCACAAAGTACGTAGGATAAAACAGGAAAAGTGTTCTTTGAAAAACATGTTTCATACATACTTCACTAAACCCCCTTATTATCTCCTCTTCTAAATCAGTTAATTGTGCTGATTAATAAGGACTGGAAGATGGAAGCTTCTAGTGAGGCAGAGAAAAATACATTATATATTAGAATGCATGTGGCATTCTAAATTCCAATAATAAGAAAACAATTACACCTACATCACAGATTTTGTATTTCATAGCAATAAACTGTGTTTCATATTATGTAGTGAAGAGATGGATTAAATAATGTGCATGAAAGCAGACAAGTCTCTGTCATTTCAGAGAAAGCATCCCTTGATGATTTCAGAAGGAACCAGGCTCTTTAACACCTATGGGCAGGTGGTGTACTGCGGAAGGGGATTAAAGTTCTCATGAGTCAATTGTTCAGGATTAATTTTTAAATTCCTTGAAAATTACACCTGGGAAAAGTGTGATGTGGTGTTTGTTTATTTTTTCTGGCAAAACAATTTATTCTCATGTGAACATCTCATTAAAGGTAAGATCCAAGTGTAATTCCTAGAAGATCGAAATGAAACCAGCAGCAAGTAAACTGCACACTGACACTCTTCCCCAGCCTTGGGAAATGGCAATGGGACATTGAGTGCACACATCTGAAATCCTTCTTGCTGTCATCAAAAAACTTCTGATTAGGTTCATTGTGGGATTAAGGAAACATGCTAAGTAATCCAATCATAATATGGAAGTGATGAAGTTTTTGAACATCTGTACACATCATGAGAGCATCATTTCTCAGCAGCAGTCATGCAGAAGGAAAGGGGAGCTAACCCATCTGAGATGACAGCTGTGGCATTTATTCCGACATAGGCTTTGCATTTCCACACAGGGATTCTTTGTTGCTAATTGTGACAGGGTCCCCAAACCTTGGAGGGGGATGCAGCTCCTGTGGATGGGTCTCCAAGCTCCCCTGGAGAAAGTGCTGTCTTTGAAATTGCTAGCCTGGTGGTGTTCTACTGCACACTGCTTACACTGATTAGTTTTGATGGATGAATTGCTTTGGAAACAGTATTAGATATCAGTGTGCTCAAAGTGAGTCTTTCATTCCCTTATGGATGTGATTATCCTCGTCCTTCTTTTGACAGTGTTTTGTCAGAGAGGAAAAAGGTGGCTCGTGCAGAGGGACAGGAGGGGGAAGCTGAACACTCAGCCCTCTTGAGCTGATGGGGTTGGAGCTGGTGCTGCTCACCATATTGCCCAGTCCTGAGGGGGCTGACAGCATCAAATAAGGTATTGAAAATTACCTTAACAGTACTCCAGGTAGCAGCTTTTGAAGTATCTGGTGACTGATGCATATGAATGACTAAAAGCATTAGCTTTCCCCACTAATATTTCCACTAATGATTTCCAATTGTCTTCTCTAACAAGGAAAGCCGCAAAAGGGAAGTGAAAACAAAGCCGTTTGTTCTGTGCTAGGTAGAGCTCTTCAGCTGGAGAAAATGATCCAGTTTTAATAATTGGATCTTTTTCCTTTCTTCTTTTCCTTCTTTGCCTGAAAGCATAAGGGAAAACTGAGAGAAGAACCTAAGTAATATTTGGCTTTATATCAGTGTTCTGTATGTAGCACTGAAGAGACAAAATCCTTCTTGGAAGCCCTGAGGCACGCTGCAGGGGCACAGCCTGGCCACTTTGTGTGTCTGCTCCTTCAGCCCCTGGGCTGGCACAGCAGCTGTTACTTTTTGCATCTCTGAAGAAGAAGCTTTTCCCCACTAATTGCATAAACACAAAGGGTCTTTTCCCTCACGTCTCTCCCCAAAGGCAGCCTTTTAAAAGCTGCCAAGAAGCCTGCCTCTGCACTGAACAGCGCTTTTTGTGCAACCCTTTCTGCTCTACTGCAGCTTTGGTTTTATAGCACACACCCCCCCCCCACCCCCCCCTTGTGTCGGTTCTCTGTGCAGGGTAAATTCAGGTAGCTCAGCTGTGACACCTTTTAGCGTGTGCATATGTGTGTGTGTAACTCTGCCAGCTTCAGCAAAATGGCTTGGTCATAGGGAGGTCTGTACGTGAGTTTTGGGTGAAGCCCTGCAGTTTGCCCTGCTGCAGCAAATCTGCACAGATTCAGAAATATCTGTGAGTACAGTTGTGTTCAAAAAGCTGTTTTCCAAAGGCTGTTTTAAATCAACAGTGTCACAAACCAAGCCTTTTATTTTTGCCTTGCATATATTTATATACTATGAAGCTATATAAAATTATTTTCTTATGCACATATAACAAAATTAGGATTTAATCTGCCTATTTTCTGAGATACTGGGCATCAAGTCTTTTTTAAGTGACTGTAAGGTTCTCACGAGCCTGCAGTTTTCCACTGGAGAGGCCTTTGGCTTGTGTGAGGCACCTTGTGGGTTACACTGTGGTCTGTGCTGCTGCCTCAAACATCAGTTCCGTCAGGTTAACCAGGCGCTCTTGCCAACTGGTGCAATCTGTCTGCACCTCTTTTCCTAGCTTGCTGCTTCCCCCTGACTTTGCTAGGGCTTCCTGGCAGAAATCTGTGATGGACTCCTGCAGACTGTCTGATCAGGGCTGCAAACGCAAAAATGGAATAGACCCACTCTGTTTCATGTTTGAGCTGTCCATTCTAAAAAAGCTCAACCAAACAGAAAGCGGTGTTTAAGCACCTTATCCCCATTAAAGCAAATGCTGAAATACTGATGTCTTCAACAGAGTTCTGATTTTTCCACCAGCTGTACACACTGACTGTATTGCCACCCCTTTGTAATCAATATACTGAACTCTAAACTTTGTGTCTCTTTGATCAGATCCCTATATCACTCCAGGCTTCATGGATTTCCTTCCCTATAGTTCCTGAACAGACAAGGTAGCCAGATCTGTTAGCCACATGCAGTAAAGTCCTCTTATTCATGCCATAATGCAAGGCTGTTCAGCAATCAGATAAAGGGGACAAGAAGGGGAAAGACTAAAATGGGTGGGCTAGAGGCAGTGTCCTGTTTTGGTGGTGGTGGTCTGTGCGCACAACAGGCATGCAGGTCAGCAGGATTGGAGCATGGATTTTCCATCTCACTGGTGGATTCCAGCTCTGGCCTTCGACAAGGTTGTGGTTGAGGGGTGCTGCAGTTTCTTCAGACTTTGCCATATACAGATTATAACTGATCTCCAGTGATTTCACTGCTCCTGTGGGTTCCTTGTCTTCTCAGCCTATTTGGCAAGTCATTTAGTTTTGCCTCACAATCCAAAATCTGGGCTGCCATTTGAATCACGCAATAAAGGAGTTTGTGATATTTCTCTTAGGACCAGGAGGTGCTTAGTGAAAATGGGCCAAATATACCCTAGCTTGAGAAATCAAGTCTGCCTACATATACAAAAAACTGCCTCCATCCCTGGAAATGCCTGAGTGTATGTTTGGTGTCCCTGCCCATGGAAGGAGGGCTGGAATTAGATCATCTTAAGGCCCTTTCCAACCCTACCTATTCTGTGGTTCTATGACTCTATGATTCTGTGCTTCTGCTGTTCCAAAAGGTGCTGTGCAGTGCTCCTGGCTCAGGTTGGTTATCTTGTCAGGACAGAGGACCATCACTGGTACTCAGGTACTCTGCAGCTGGTACTGCACTCACTTCAGGGAGGACAGTGCTACAGAATTACTACAGATGTACATGGAATGGGTTTAATTATCACAGTTCATCACTGGGCCCAGTAGAGGGAGCTTGTTTTAAAGTTGCGGCTTTTATCATACTTGAAATTTGGGAAAGGGAATGGCATTGATTCACCCAAGAAGTCAATGATGTAGTGAGTGTGTGAATGCTGAAGACCAGATCGTGAGACCTTACAGATCCCTGAAAGATGCCAATGATGTTTTGGCCCTAAGGCTGGGAAGCACAGGGGAGGCAGCAACAACACCAGCTGCATTGATGGCTGCTGTGGCCATACCCAGAGTTTGTACCCAAGAGCTCTGGTCAAAGGGAACCACTGGTACTCTTTGCCCTTCTCAACAATTAGGTCCTGGCTCCCAGGGCAGCCCCTTCACTCTGGGATGAGCCACCAGCTTCTCAAGTTCCCCTACTTTGCTTATGTCTCAGCACATTTTAAAGCTGTAATCTTAAAAAAGCTCAAGTAGACATATCCAGTTAATCTGATAAAATGTCAAAATACTTGTGCACAAGATAATAATCTGCAGGCTTCCTGTGAGTGCTCTCTGAGAAGAATGGCAACCTTGTTCAGAGAAAATATCTGGATGAAGCAGCACCTTTTGAAGCACTTAATCATAGTAGAACAACCTGTATTAGAAATCAGCTGTAGCTCTTGCTGTAGAGCACCCCACAAATCCTTTCATACCAATACCACCAACATTAAATGAACATCCACCTATTGTATGTAAAACCTGATGTAGATCCCCAGCCTTCAGTGTAGCTATGTATCCTTTCACCAGATGAGGCTATGAACTGGTGTAATTGGAAACTGTGCCTTGAAAGGCAGTTTTAGATGGAGCAACAAAAGATGATAGATGGCTGGACTGCCCCTTCTTACATCTGCCAAGTGCCTCTATGCTTATGGTTTTCTTTTCTTCTAAGAATACCAGACCTAAATGCTGAGCTGAAATTTTCCCTGTTGTAGGTCAGTTTCTGGTAGTTTTATTTATTATTTACTCAAATAGAAACAGTGTTGTAGTTCTGAGCAGTGGAATTTTCACCTTATTAAATAAATCTGTCAATCTTCTGAAAAAAAAAAAAAAAAAAAGAAAATACTAACTCTTCCCATTTTGAGGCAGAGCATTTATATGTAAGGAAGGAATGATCTCTGCATCACAAACTTTCTGACAGGGTAAATTTTTTGTGACATGACAGCATCAATGGTACTATACTATCATTTTTCATACAGTGTTCCAACAGTACAATAAATAGTATTGCTCCATTTCCATTCAGACTCTTTCTCTTCTCTTATTTCAGCCCCTTATGGGCAAAGAGATAGAAGGTAACAGAGCATCTAAGAATTGGAAATGAGTCCTTGCTGTAAGGCACAGCTTCAAATAGGTCTTTCTCCATTTCAACATCAGTCTAAGTTTTCATCCCGCCTCTTCCCTAAGCAAATTAACAGTGCAACAATAGAAAGGATCAAAAAAAGTTTCAAAAAGACATGAGTATTTTTCTTCAGGAGCTCCCTCTAAACTAGAGACTGCCTTGCAGGCATTTTGTAATTGTCTGTTGTAGGTTTTCCTGCACCTCCATCTCCCATCAGAGACATGTGATTGATCAGAATCAGCAGAATGATTGTATTAAGTTTATTTTGAACTTCATTTTGAGCTGAAAGTGGAAACTAGAGACAATCTTCATGTTATTGAGAAACTAGAGAGAGTGGCTTTACAAAACTCTGAATTGAATTTAAACTGGTCTCTTTTAAATTGATGTTTTTCTCAACCATCTCCTCTCTTCTTATGAACAAAAGTTTGTAAGGTGATCAGTTCTAGTATACTGTAATGATTCTGGAAGGAAGATATTCCAGTGTGAAATGTACTACTTGGAAGCAAACATCATACTTCAGTAAAGGAGTTTATTTTTGAATTAAAAACAACCCTTTCCTGAGGTGCTTAGGGAGTAATGGTTCAGCTCTTCACACGGGAGAATAGCATCTATGTAGTGGTTTAAAGTGCTTTTTAACAATAGATTATAAACCTAAATCCCACATGATTCTCACATCTGCTATTAAAGATGAAATGTCTCAGACCAGAGGCAGCAAATGAAGACTCTTTTATGTTCACTGGCAGTTTCAGATAGCCTGGCTTAGATGCAGTTTATTTTCTTTCTTTGCGAGAATAGCTTTCAGCTGGGGATGAGCGGAAAAAAAAGAAGTTTTCATATTTCCCATGTTGTTTTCGGCTTTCTATTTCCTTTTCATTACGACAGTCACCTAATTACTCCCTGTACATGTGTGTTTCCTCTTTGCTACCTTCTCCCTTCTATCTCTCCCCCACACCCCCAACTCTCTGCTGCATCCTTTCTGGGTTTCCTCTTCCATTTGTTTTCTGCTTCAGCCCTACTTCTGAGCCTACTGATCCCTACGTCCTTGTCCTAATTTCTTTTCCAGACTGAACTCATTTCCTTTCTTGGCCATATTTCTCCTGACCCAGTCCAAGCTTCCTTTACACCTGCCCAGAGCTATTTTCCTGCCAAAACCAAAATTGTGCTATGAAAGTCCCTTGAAAAGGCCAAACACTGGAAGATGCAGAAAATGGTTGTGTTGTATGCTGTGTTGCTTTGCACTTATACAGACCCTCATGATCCAAGTATGGGTGCCAGTGAAGACCATATCAGATATTGAGTAGCATGCATCCCCAAAACATTTCTTAGGACAAAAAGACAGATGCAAAATTTCAGTAGATCTGCGCAGCTTAGTCGCGATAACGAAATTATGTTTTTATGCCAGATGTGGATTTGTTCTCTGGAGAGGGAAGGTACTGGAGATTATGAAACTGGGTTTGCTGGTTTGTTTGTTTTCAGTGCAATAAACTTCCAGAGCTTTGTTTTTCTTTATGATGACATCGCTTGCACATCTGCACTTTATCCCATTGAAAAAAATTATCCCAGCCTGTTCTGTTTTGTTCTGAGCAAAAACTCCTCCATTTACACTGCCCTTTTCTGTTTCCTGTCTTGCACTTGCAACTTTAGTTTCTTTACTTACTTTAATTTAAAAGTCCCCTAAAGGCTGGTTAAGCTGAGTATTAACTTTGTTAAGATCTAGGTTTGACCAGAACTTGCAAAGTTTAATTCCTCATAGCCTTCCTTGCTTTAAAGGCACCTAGTGCAATTTCCTACATTAGCTCTATGAAAAAAGTATCATAGGAAAAAAGTTACTGTCGGAAGTTACCTCATGGTATTCAAATTGTGAAAGGAGTCTGTGGCTGAAGATTAGCTTTTGTTTTAAACCTGACTAAGCTAACAGGAAAGACATATAGAAAATGGCCCTCTACACCCTCACATGCTACACACTGTATGTAACTGAATGAGTGGTGATGCCTGCAGATGGTAATGTGTGTTGCAGGCATTGTGTCCTCGGCTGTGATCTCGCCACATCTTAAAGTAATGTAGCTTTCAGAGCTGGTCTGCCTTTGGAAAACTTCCAAAGCAAACCTAAGTGTTACAATAGGTGACACTGGTGATTTAGGAGGTAGCACTTCCATTTCTATATATTACTCTTAAGCCAACGCTCCAGCATGATGTTAGAGAATTACATTTTTAGAGGTATTATGCTTAGGAGGAAATGCAAAATGGTGATCCGTTGATTGTGTCTTTATTTTCTGTCATGCTGTGATACCCTATGTGGAAGTTTTGTTCCTTAAAAGGCAGCTTGGAGACAATTGTATTTCTGTAATAATTTGTTTCACAGTTCTATTAGGTCTTTGAAGTGTGTTAGTGCAGTGTTATCTTCTTACAATATGTCATACATACTAAATGTGAGCTATGGCCACTACTTCTTGGTGACCTTTAATGAAACAGGGAGGAATGTCCGTAAGACTAATTTGCAGAATGCAAGTAGCCTGTAAGCAAGTGCTTTTTCTAACTCTACATTTTATATAGCAAGCTGAAATTCTAAACCTGAATTCTTGAGTCATTTTCTCAAGTTATTCATATCCACAAACTATGCTCCTGAATGCAGCTTGGTACTTCCTTGTGCAAGTGGCTATTTTGACTTGATAAATTTAAATAGTCTTTTTTCTCAACTGTTTCAAGATGCATCTGATGGCTCTGTCTGGGAACACATCCTAGCACATTGTGTGCATCAAGAGACAGATAATAAATAGTTGGAATAAACACAGTCACTTGCATAAGGAGTCTAATAACTTCACGCTGTTGGTGGTTTCTGTAAGATACAGATGTGGGAAACAGCAAGAAGTCTTAATTGGCTGTGGTAGAGGGATATTGACAGTGAGAGAAATAAAGGTAGTTACAAGCCAATATTTTTTTCCCCATCTGAAAGGATGGCTGTACTACTGGAAAACACTAAATAACTAAGTCAGGTAAACACTGACTTCACACTTGTTTCCCACTGTTACATAAAATCTAACAGGGTCATGTTTTCAGTATTCTCTATTTCCCCTCTAAATGCAAGCCGATTTTGACAGAATATCTCCTGTTGGACTACATGTTGTCCGGTATATTCCCTCTTCTACATCAGCACCTCTCTGTGATGAAGATCAGCTGTACCTTATCCCAGATGTTCACAACATAGCCAGCACCTAGCTCAAAGCTCATTTTTCTTCTTGGCGCTTGAAGGTCTTGGGATGTTTTTTAAATTGCTTTCCCTCCCTCCAATTACAAATGGCCAATTCTCCTCCAGCCCTTGGAAATCATCAGTTCCTCTCGGCTACAAGTCCATAAAACTCTAGTGAAGAGAACCTTAAGGTATAAAACCATTGTGGAATGAGGGATTTTTTTGCTTCGCATTGCAGAGTTCACTCAGCATCAGGGTTTCACTGGGTTATGGGCTACAAGCAGAGATAAGGGCAGATCAGAATGAGGAGTACTTGCAGAGGAAGCTGCAAGGATTGAAAAAATGAAAAAAAAAAAAAAAAAGCTGTGCTTGAGCAAAAATTAATCAATCGGAAGGCAGCAATCACAACTGTTAAATATAAATGTATTTCTATTGTAAAATGGAGCCATGGCAATTAAGCTTGCAACTTATTTTTTTATTGAAAGTGGCTGAAGAAGAGTTTTTAAATCATGGTATTCCAAAAAAAAGCCCACCCTCCTCCTGGTTTTAACTTGTTTCCATTCTGAAACTTTTGCTTCTTCTTCCAAAAATGAAGTTGCCTCCATATGTCATAGCCATTTCCAGGTAAAGATGCCTGATTGTATTAAAACATGTACCTGAAACATCTTGGCTGTGATACACATTTAAGTATCATAGGATTTAATGACCTCAGTCACCATGCAAAACTGTGAGGGTATTTTCAGATGTGTATGTAGCATCAGCTGTGACTTTGCCAGAAATCCAAGGTACAAATACTATTTTAGTACGCTGCCCCAGGAGCAGAGGCCAAATTCTCACCTGATTTCCTTAGAACCTGCAGCTAGGATGTGCTGTGGTATGCTCACAGAGGTCCAGTTTCTAGTGCCCTTTCTGGAGGGGAGCAAAAGTTGTACCTTTCCCCAGTGTACTCACCCACCTCCTTCCTGTCCTCATTTCTCTCACAATGCAAGAAGGAAATATAGGATAAAAAAAGAATTGGTCTGTCAGACTATGATAGCAGAGAGACAGGCAGCTGTTAGACTAAAATAGACATAGAATGTGTTATGCTTAATAACTAAAAATGTTATGACACCTCTTTGCCTTGCCATTTCAATCTTTTAGTTCACAAAAAAAGGCTTTACAAAATGAACATGTTATTTTGAGTTCCAATCAGATCAAATAGCAACATTAACAGTTCATATAGACCAAAATGTCATATTAAAGTTTTTACTGCCTCTAAGATAACATAATAGTTATATTTATACTATTGGGGTAAAAAAAAAAAAAAATCAAGAAGAATTTTACTTATAAACCATGGCTAAACCCAAGAAAATTCTTCATTGCTGTTTAGGCAATTCCAGATATTCACACGTCAAGCTCCATTATCCTGTTTTTTAGGCTGTAGGAAATTCCACTTACATCATTGACTTCCTGCCACTGTGGAAAATAGGCTTTGGTGATGGTTTAGAGTTAGAATTAGCCCTCATCATCCTTCTCCAGCTCTCAGCCATGCCAGTGTAATTACCCAGAAATTATTAGTGTGGTCTTTTTCTTTTCCTCCTTCTCCCAGCATTTCCTGTCTACTAAACAAAACTGAGGTTTTTGCAGGGCAGAGCAAAAGTAGGATTTAAAGCAGTTAATGGTGGTCCGAGCAAAAATATCCCTTAGGCTAAAAGCTACAATAGACACAGGGAATCCCAAAACTGCAGGGAAAATTGTTGTTTTCTGCCATCAAGAACTGCAGTGCTCATTTGTGAAGCTTTAAGGGCCAGTCATAATGCCTGCATTGCCTGAGCAACAGCAGAGTGGCTTTTTCTCACAACTTAATCCAAAATGCAGTTGTGAAAGTTAGATTAGGATTGTTGCTGCTGCAGCATGTCAGAGGTGCCTGACAGGAGCTGCCCTTCTTGCCAGCTGTCTTCTGACAGTTTCCAGAGGTACTGAATAGCTGATCCACCCACCAGTGGGAAGTTTCTGCTGGTTAAGGATGTGGCAATGACCTTCAATGAACTAGCTGGGGAGGGATTTTTACTTCTTGGAGAACATGTGTGTCTGAGACACTGGTGTGACTGAAGCATAGTGAATTAATATGGGTGGTTTTAGGTCTTGTGCTTCATGCTTTCTCCTCAGTCTCATTGTGCCCAATGTATGTTAGTTGTTCATGTCTGGCAAGCCTAAGAAACAGAGAAGTAATCTGCAGTGATTTGTGCTTTTTGCTGTAGATCTTATGTCTATAATATTCTCAGGGATCATATCTTCAGTTAACACAACAGCAAAGGCAGCTGGTCATCTTATCCGTTTGACTTCTGAGAAGAGATTCAGAGCCTAAAATGTCAAACATTATCTTTCCTTGAGAGTAACTGCTTTACTGGTTTTACATTCATACCCCTAATGATGTGTCCCAGGAAAGTAATGGCTCCTTACCTTAGCTCTGGAATAAATATGTGTGGGGCTTTTAATGAGCAGTTTGTAACTCCCTCCCTGTTCCCAAGTGAGGGCACTTTGACATGAGTAGCAGGAATCATGATCAGCCACTCTCAGCTCCCCCTTTTGGGTTTGCCTTTCGTCTGACATGCTTGCCAGGAGCTTGTTCCAAGGGCAGAGATATCCAGCCCTGGGTATATCCTTGTTTATTCTGATTATTTTGCTGAGAGAAATGCCCTGCTGTGATATCAAATGAGAAGGAAAAAAATGGAAGATTTGATTAATGAGCCGCTTGTAAACGTGGGGATGTGTGGGCAGATAAGGCATCAGAGAGGAATCACCCAGCTAAACCTGGGTGCTGAGAGGGCTTCTTAAAATGTGGAGATATTTGTATGTGTTTCATTCTCTAGATTGACATCTTAATTCAGGCTTTTGGATGCAGCTTACTAATAGTGAAACTGGGAGGCTTTACCTCTTAGTCAGCTTACATGGGTAGTAATTAGCCATTGGACTACAGTCCTATATTTTGTAATTAATTTTGTGTCAAAATTTCTCAGTTCATTATCTGTGGAAAACACTCACAAAACAATCAACACCAGCTTTACTAGAAGTACTGTTGAATGCCCTTGTTTTGTTCAAGCTATTTCCTTCTGGTACCACCACAAATTTCCCAACTGCTTGCTATCTACTTCACCTTAATATGCTTTGGAAGGACTGAATGAGGATGACATAAGTCTGAGGGTTTCCTTTGCTTTTTATCATCTCTATGAGCATGTCTGGATATTTAGCAAATCTTATTCAGGGCAAGTAAATAACATGTTACTTTAATATTTGTGTTTATA
Source organism: Lathamus discolor (assembly GCF_037157495.1). Lineage (NCBI taxonomy): Eukaryota > Metazoa > Chordata > Aves > Psittaciformes > Psittacidae > Lathamus > Lathamus discolor. The sequence continues at coordinate 62,786,828 of NC_088884.1, forward strand.
ATCATACCTAAGGCCTTAGCATATGTCTATACCTCAGTGGTATCAATGACAGCAAAGCAAAGGAACCGCTTTAAACTAGCTATCTGGTTTAGCCCTATTAGATCCAAAGTTTATTAGTGGTGATTTATAACTCTCTGGGGGCTGATACACCATGCCTTATTGATGCTACCCAAAAAACGTGCAGCAGTTGTCACTTTCAGAAGGTAAATTGTAGATGGTCTCTCGATCGTGTATTGATCCAGACCACTCATCTTGTTGAATTCCAGGGGAGGGTTCTTTCACTGTTCTTTGATTCTCATGGGAAAAGAGCACACTAAATCCAGTTTTTCAGACTGTTCTCTAAAAACAGAGGAAGTGGGTCTATTAGGTAGGTTGATCACAAACAAATATTCATAAGAGATGTCTCCTTCCATTGAACCCCTTTTCTCACCTTCAGGCATCATGCAAGTATTACACCCATTCAAGAATTCAGCGGACAACAAAACCTATCCATCTCCCAAATATTATTCTTTTCACTTCTCTCTCACCAGCTAGAAGTAGTTGGATCACCAGCTTTGATGTCTAGGTGGTAAAAAATAAATCCATCTCTGCACATGCAGACAGGGACATACTGTGATAGCAATAGACAGATATTCACTTCCCCACCAGGCAAGCCTCTCTGAATGACTACTTTTCTGCTAAAGAACAAAAATTTTACCAGAAAAGGGGCTTTGTGATGAACAAGCCACCTACTCAGCCCAGAGGTGGTCCCCAAATGCTTGCATTGGAAAGCCACTGACAAGGAAACAAGCTGCTGCTGTGCAACTCCCTGCGAACCATGGCTTAGCCCAGCATTTTCCTAACTTCTCAGCTCTTTCCTTATAGCCTCTTATTTTTCCTTCTCATCCTAAGAGCAACACAAAAAGAAAGGATATAGGGATTATTTTTTTTTCCTTTCAGGCAAACATATCACCTCTTTATGAACTCAAACCACATCTTTAATTGATCTCACCCCCCTTCATTTAAACAACACGCAGCTACCAGGTACAGCATTACTACTATCTGTGCAAAAAAGCTTGCACAGTATAACCCAAACTGAGTCACAGGGACTAAGTGCAATGGTCCATCAACTCTAATTTTCTCTAAAAGTGGTTGGTATGAACTGCATTAGAGGAGCGAGTTAAAAATTCTGCGTCACACAGATACTCGCTTGAGCTGCTCTGCCAAAGCACAATTTTTTCCCTAGGTTTACACTCTGAAATGCAACAGTTTCCCTGTCGTAGCTGTCACTTTCTTGGATAAGAGGATGTCTGTTTCAAAAAAGATCCGACCTTTTTTTTCAGTAAAAGTACATGTTATTTTTTCATCGTGCTAATCTTCTCAAAATGCCTTGGGACAAGTTTACCAGTCTCTGAGTGAACATGTACCTCCCTTAAAATATGGCAAATGTAAAACCCCATCCCCTGGGTGCCCCTTGCGGTTGTTTTTGTGTTTATCAGAATGGGCAAGCCTACCTCACCTCATTTATTTCCTCCTTTATTCTGCTCAGTTGCATGTTTTCTTTTAGTTATCCCCAACCCTGAGTGCCCATGCAAGGGCCATCTTCAGGGTTACCCGAAGGCACTCACCCTGCTGCAAGATATGGTCCCATCTCCTTGTGCCCCAAACATGATGCAATTGCTTTAAAGTAAGAGAGTAGCATTGCTTGTTTCAAAGGAGGCAGTTCTTGGCTTTCTCATTTCTAACTCTGCTCCTCCAGCCAGGCTGACATTTGAAAAGAGAAGAATCATTTCACTTTAATTGTGGGTTTTTTTGAGGTGTGTAACATATATGGTATTTTGTAAAATAGCACAGAAGACCATAAAGCTTTAAAAAAAGGTTTCTTATTTATTTCAGAACACCTTGTTTTCCTGTTAGTGCAAAGACTAGAAGACACAAAGACTCTCCCTCTAATCAGGTTACAGCATCACAATATGGCTCTCTTTATAAGGGTCATTAGATCTTTTCTTTGGGGAAAAGAGTTCTTTCCATAGCTTCAGTGAATTAACTCTTTTGTTTGTAACAGAAGGTGCTTCCCTCAAGCAAGCTTTTTTGGGGGCTCTCAATTGCCTGGATGTTGTGTTTTTATTTTACTCCCTTTGTTTGCAGAAACACTTTCTGAAGAAGATGCTACACAAACTTCAGGCTACATCGATTATCTTTCTTTACATACTGGCCTTAGGTCACTGAAGAAACTTGGAATAACTGTCACAATATTCAGACACTATGGAACTTTTCAGGAAGGCTGTCAATTAAAATTCTGTAGTGCTCGTCACTTTACCTGAATTCTGGACAGCACAGGCAATGTCTTTGAGTTTCTATCTGCTAAAGCATCAGTTTTAAGAAGGAATGGTTTTCAAATGAAAGATTTGTCTTAATTCAGTTGAGTGGTGCATGTATTGGTGAACATCATGCAGGTTTGTTTCTGATTTACATCTTTTCACATCAAATTTGTTGCCACAACCTTAACTTCAATCTGAGAACACAGCACCCTGCTGGCAGCACTTCACAACTGGAGTTAAACTCTGAAACAGACAAATCTAGAGATACATACAGATGCAGGTATGTACAGGTTAGGAAAGCCCTTTGCTACAGCTTTCCATTAGGGAAATCCGTAACAGAAAGTTACTAAGACCAGGCTCTGATTTGTCAAATTTTCGTGTCTGATGATCTTCTCTACAAAATCCATTGTTGCAATGAAAAATGCTAAATGTTCTTCCGAGTTTAGATTTGCATATCTGCTACAGTAGACAGTAGGAAAAAAAACCTCTCCGCTTTTTATCCTTGGACTCACTTGGAGGCAGGGGAGATGTTTTGAAAGAGCTGCAGTGACCTTGGATGAGGTAGGAGGAAACCAACCAAATCACCTTCCCAGCATGTGACTCTGACAAAGATTCTACCATGGCCCCACATGTTACCTACAAGAGGAATAATATCTCTTTGTATTACACCCAGAGGGTATAAAACTAGCTCATGCCATCCATGTATATTCACTGTAGCAAAGGGGGAGAGAACCAAGCTGTGCTCTGCTGCTGCAAAATTGATGGGTAATCCTGGATGGCTGCAAATGCTGAGGAAAACAGATGCCTAGGGAGGCATGGGTGAAAGAGATCAGCCCTTTACTCATGCCCCTGGACCTACATGCCCTACTCATGCCCTACAGCTGACCCTTGAAAGGTCCGAAGAGGAAGGCAAGCACCACTGAGTAGGGCCAGACATGGGGAGAGGTCCCACTGTCAGTCACCATTCTGTGTCCATATCAAAATGATTTTGGAAATTAGAACAACAAGGATAATGGCAACGTACAGGATCCTGCATTTTTGCTGGCAGTACCTGGCACAAGTGAAATCTGTCCTTTCTTTCCCTCTCTCACACTCTTTTTTTCATATACATACCGAACGACTTACAAAAAAGTTTGCAATTTCAATAATATTTTGAAAAATCAAATGATAGTGCAAATAATATGTGCTTCAAAATCACTCCTGAGACATCATAACATTCCAAAGCTGTTTGAAACCTAAGAAAAGTATTGGCTACTTCTCAGTTTTCTGCTCAACTGTGTTATCACAAGCAGAATGCATGATTTCTCTTCCTTGAAGTCACTCTAATTCTCCTTGCTTCTTATAAGGTCTCCTTCCTTCAGGAAATTAATCTTTGTTCCAGTTGTGAAAGAAATTTTCTCCTTCCTATATGATACTGAAAAAATTTAGTGGTTTCTAGAGAATTTAAGCCTCCTGTTGTTACCCTTTAACTTGAATTCCAGCAATTCTATGGGCTTTTCTTTTTCTTTTTCTTTTTTCTTTTCTTTTTTTTTTTTTTTGAGGCTACAGTGGTTTTTCTTGTTTTGTTTTTTGTTGTTGCTTGGTTGCTTGGGGTTTTTTCAAAATTTGTTCAATGGAAATTTTAAAAACAATCTTTAAAGGATCATCAGGAGAGCCTTCTTGTTATTTCTTTTCATCCTCAGTTGCACATACCTTCAGCACATATCTTATTATTTCCTCTTCTCTTCCAGATTGGTGAGCTGCTTCAACTTTAATCATCTTGTTCCATTTGATTTACTTCCCCCATACCTGAATTTGCTAAATAGTCTGCACAGCCTTGAACTAACTAGCAACTGCTGAGCCAAGCAGTCATTTAATTTATTATTCCTTGTACTTCAGGACTCTTGTTCCTGCCTTTGCAAGACATCTGAGCTGTGACTTTGCAGTCCACCTTTAAAATTGAGACAAGGATGCTGGTGGGATTGCAAAAAGAGAAATTACAACAGTAATACTTAAACTCCATCTGATGCTGGAACCCTTTGCAGGCATTATTCACTATCTCAAAGATGTCTTCTGTGAGAAGCTAAGAAGAGAAATCAGATGAGAGAACATGGCAAAAAGAGGTGATGTGATCAGGCTTTGTTATTGTCTCTGCAAGGAAGGAGATGCCATTATCCAGGCTCCTAATTTTGTACCAACCTTTTGATCACACTTCCTCCTGATAATGTGTTTTGCTAGCAAACAGTATTAATTATTATGTCATAAGCCAAATGACCCAAAGCAGACAGATCAAATCCAGGCTGGCAGCAGAAAATAAACAAGAAATCCATGGCAACACAACTGAAAAAGTAGTGGGCTTCTCTTCAAAAGTCTTTTCAAAACTGATACTGCCACGTTGTGCTAATTTGGTAACCTTTTAAAGAACAATCCTCTTCTGCCAAGTATTATTTTGGCAGGAAAACTTAGCGAATAAGTTAATAAATCTAGCAACATCTAAGAGGCTTTTGAAGACTATGTGTTTCCACTCACATCTCCTCATTGCCCCACTCTCTCAGTTTACTCTCCTGGTTTTTGTTTGCTTCACATAATAAATAAAAGAGTTAATTGTTAGTGTGCTAGTAGCTAGAACATGGCACCAGGCTCATGTGAGATGCCCACTCCAATGTCTGCTGGACGGAGAATGACTTGCTTGTTTGCTGAAGCCCATCAAAGCCTATGCTGTGTGAATGTGGTAGATGATGGAGGACCCTGCAGCACATGCAGTGCAAAAATAAAACCCTGTGCTGATCTCTTCTCCCCCTTCAGCACAATTACCACTGCAGTGGTTTTTCATCCATGACGATGCACATGTATTATTTATTTATGGTGCATTTGATGTACTAAAATACGTCAAAGTTGCTGCATTTGTAGTCATCCGAGGACTTGAACTTGAATGCGCAACTGAGTATGCAATGAATTGGCCAACACAGAAATTGCAAAAGCACCAGAACAGAGACAAGCGAAGGTCCATTCTAGCTTCTGAATGAAGTCAAAACCGTTTTCCATTCATAAACCTGCTGATCTTCACAATGATTAGAAACACAACTGCAGGCACTAAGATGTACTCCTATGCTTTGTAAAATGACTTTAAAGCTGTCTTTGGACTTTACAGATACCTGGCCTACGTTTACAGTGGTGTCAGTGAAAATATTCATGAGCGACGCATGATGAGGCCTGTGTTTTTTGGGGTAGTAGCCTGTTATAAAAGCAGGAATTTGGGTGGATGTTTCTAGATCCAAGCCTGATGGGGAGGGGAAGATGAGAAGAAAACATCTGCCTGGCTCATCCTGGGTGTCATTTAACATCAGTATTATTGAACAGTATCAAGCTGAACACAACCATTGCCTTCTGGGTGATGGTCATTAGTTTTTATGCTCTGAAATTCCATACTGTAGTTATTTGAAGGCAGAAATTCTCTCAAGATTAATAGGTCTTCTTTCCACAGTTTTGAATCTTGGTGAGACCATAGAAAGAGGAGTTTATTCTCCTTCTTAACTGAAAAAATAAACTCAAAGCAAAAGGAAATTGAGTACTTCCTTCATAGCCTCTGTCCTCTTTCTCAGTAAGAGACCTTTACTCTTCCAGGCTGTTGAGTTCATTATATTCATGTTTTTCCTCAGATTCATTCACTGGTAACCTCAGATTTTCCTCTTAATAATCTCAAAACAAGCTATCAGAATACACAAGAAAACAAATGCTCTGAAATTACAGAATTTCTGGTGAAATAGCTGCTGGTCTTGTCTTTACTCTTTGGGTGGTTGTTTTTGGAGGAGTGGTTACGTAAAGTATTCCGCTCATACAGATCTTTATTTACCTATCCATCGTTTGAGTTGAAGTAAAGAAAGTAAAATTATGATGGTGTTTAATGGTGGTGAACCAAACTTTTAGCTGATGCAAATAGCCATAGATTTTGACTTCTGTATAGCTGTCCCCTTCTAAACCAAGGGGTCAAAGGGTGAGACAGACCACTTGGAAGCTCACATTTTTGTGCTGACTTAGTATCATCTGTCCTGCGCTTGACCTCAGCAAAAATGCCTAGGAAGAAGGAAATTCATTACCAGCACATCAAAACTTCTGGCTCTATAATATACCTTATCAGTATTTATTGTTCTCTGCTGCTCACCTTTATTCTTCAGGTTTACTTTTTTCTTTTATTTTCTTTTGTATGCAAGTCTAGAAGCAAATCTTTCTTTCTCAAGCCTAGGACAGTTGATTTTCCTTTTTGGGGAAAACTACAGAAGTTGGTGACTTGAATTATGACAGAATAGCTGTAGCTATAAAAATGACAGTTTCTGTTAATGGCTTCTTCATTATCTTGTCTTCTGCAGCATGAATACAAGATCCGCAGCTTCTGTTACAGCGAGAGATATGTTTGTTGATAGGCAAGCAAAACAATATCCTTAGCCTGGAAATAATATAATCCAGTAGTGGTTCAACAAAATGTTACATTAACAACAGACAAATAATCAATGTCTTGCCTATAATTTGCAAAACAAAGCAGTTGCATTAAAATAAGAACTATCTTTATTCAGATACTTTTGGTTTTTTACATTTTCCTTCAATATTTACAGCCACCTACTTAAAGAAAAATAAAAGATAAGTAAAGCGGAAAGCTGTGAGCTTGCCAGCAACTTCCCAAACCTCAACTTTAAAATCAGCTCTCTGCAACAAGGTGACAAATAATTTATTGTCTTACTGGATTATGCAGATGTTGGAAATATCATGACGTTTTCTTGGTTCCATTGAGTCCTGCTAGACTTCTTGGGCTCGCCTCCACAGAACTGGGATCTGGCCAGCCCAGCTTTCTTGGACTTTTTGATGTTCATATGCTCAGCTGGGCTTCCTGGGATTTGCTCCTTCCTGATGAGAAAAAAGTAAGTACTTTCCCAAGCCCATCAATTCCTGGCACTTCTTTGAGCCGTGAGTCACAGGAGGCTAATTGAATCAGTGGTGCTCAATTCCCTCCATCCCAAGACCTGCCCCCAGCAGCCAGCACTGACATCAGGGCATTGCTGCTGGGAGCTGCTGATAAATCACATGTGTATAGAAAAGAGAACAGAAAGAGGGATTCTGTGTAAGAAGGATTGAAACGGTGGCAGTATAGTGGCACCTGAGTAAACGTTTACTGCAAAGGAAGGAATAATGCATGTTTATGAGGGCTACCCTTTGAGGTGTTTTTCAGACTGACAGATTTCACACTTCCCTGTGTTTATATTTTTTGCCTGAGCTTGCTGTGTCTCCTATACCTTGCCCTGTCATCCCTTGTTTCAAACTAGAGAGGCAAGTTTAACTATGCCTGGCGGCAGCAAGTCCAGCCAAACCAGCCTCTGATGCAGGAAGCATGGCCAAAGGAGTAAGTTCCAGGGATGCCTACAAAGGCAGGCTAGGCAATACCCCCCAAAAGAGACCTATCAGTGTCTTTCCATGCAAACCACTTTTCACAGCTCTTGTGGCAGTTGTTGCACTTCTCAAGCGAGAATAGAAAACTCATGGGTCTGGAGGCTGGGCCGTGCAGAGCCCGTGGGATGGAGATGGGGCCACAAGTCTCCACCTGCCAGGCAGCAGTGCAGACATGTGGGCAAGCAGTCGTGTTCCTTCTAGCAAGCCCGTGCTGTAGAGGGGAAGCGCAAGCAGATTTTGCAACACCTTTGATTACAGTTTCTAAAGTTTACAGAGGAGCCAAAACACACAAATGAAATAAAACAACAAGAGAAGATGGATCTTCATGTTTAGCACCAAGTTTGCACTGGAGTCACATGTCTGGGAGGCAAACGAGACCTTCTGGAGGGTTTTGCTCAGATGTGTCTTTTTAGCACGTTTTCTTTCTCCTAACAGGCCAGATTGCAGGCACTAGGTAGTTCTCAGGTAGTGCCACAATTTCTTTATGCTGAAAAGCCTAGAGGACAAAAATATGCCAGCTGCGACTAGCTAAAGAAAAGCCCCATTGATTTACATTTAAATGCAGCTGTCACTCGCTTGTTATAGCCAGGAAAGCAAAGGCAATAGGAGACAGTACTAAAACACCACAGGGGCACTTGTACTTTTACATGTTCGCAATGCACCTCACTCTGCTGCTATCTGAATAGCACAAGGTGGTGAGAAGAAAATGGGTGGCAATGAATGCCAACACACAGGAGCAAGCATGCAGCCCTCTTTCCAGCTTAATATGCCATAGTTGAAGGGCACGAGCAAAACCCACCCGGCTCTGGGTGTGGATGTGGGGCTTGCAGGGAACGGGGAGGCTTGGCTGCAGAGTAGCGAGTGGGGAATGCGGTTGCACAGCGGAAGCATCAGCTGCTCTCCTCACTGGCTCCCTCTCCCAGCGACATGTGTCAGCAGCGCTTGCATGCATAAAGCACTATTGTTCACAGCCCAGGGAGCACTGGACAGTATCACTGCCTTACAGCATCAGAAACTGCGCGTGGTCCCTCTCCCAGCCACACAGGCACAGATGAAAACAGGCGTCCCGAGGGTATCACTGGCAGGTGCAGAGAGGGATATCTAGAAGGACTTCAGGCTGCCCCTTAGCCAGGTCCCTGGGATTGCTCAAGGTCTCAAGGAGGGTGGGAAGTGATGGACATCCCTACTGTGTCTGCATTGGGGTAATTGGGCTGGCACATCCGAGCTCAGCAGTGACCATTAAGAAAACCTGTGTAACAGCAGAATGAGTATCTGGTATTAAACTGCATGAATATCTGGTGCTAAACTGTGGAGCTAATTTGCTACTTTTTTTTTATAACTCACTTGGGATGAAATATCTGATTTTTACATGTGATTCTGGGGGCTTTCAAGCCGTCTGAAACACATGCCCTCTAAGTGTCGCACGACATGTACCAACGATAAAAGGGAATACTTCCCAGTGCTGGCTTTTAATTCTGTATATAACAAACACTTCTTTCTTTAGTATTTCTTTCAACTCCATTTTTGAAGTTGATTTATACCTGCCTCCTGTTTTGCTCCAGTTTCAATCTGCTGGCAGCATTCCTTGCCAAGCCAGCCTAATGCCCACATGAGCCCCATTAAGCCGCGTGCTTCTGTATAGGCAGAAGTACATGTTTTTTCTGAGCTAAGCTTTGTTTGCCAAATCTGGGCCTGTTTTCACAGATAATGACTTCCTTTTTGTCTCTTTCTCCTTCTGTGTGCTTTTTTTTTTTTTCCACACACGATCTTTTCAAAATGTAATATGACCCTCATACATCATTTTTATCAGCCTTATAAACCCAGCATAGAGTGGCATACGATGTATGTAAATTCATGCATCTAAAGCCAGTGAGGAAAAATATCTTTTTGTTCTCTGTCAGGAACAGAGAACACCTCTTTGACATTCAAAGATAAGGGGTTTTCTATCTGAAACTATTAGCTACAACAGTCTTAGGATAAATAATATAAATACCTTCTTTTCAAGATGTCATAATTCATTTCCGCACTTTTTCAAATGGTGAGATTCTGACATTCTCTTTCAAAGTCACTTTTCCTTTTGAAATGTATTTTTATGCAGCACTGTAAGACCCTTTAAATAAAAATTTTTAAAAAGTGACTAAATAAAATGTCATGAATTTATTTCATAAAATATTTGGAAGCTTTAATCTGGTTTTCTCACTGGTAATGAAAAAAATTTCTGGAGAAATGCAGAAAAATACTTTTGGAGTATATTAATAGAGTCGTATCTGTGTGCTAGATGCAGAATTGTTACCAAGGATGTCTCAGTGAATGGACACTGGCCACTGAATCCTGTAATGATTTGTGTCGGAAGGGACCTTAAAGAACATCTAGTCCCAGCCCCAAAGCACTCATCTTTGCCACAGTAGCCAACCACAGTTAAAAGTTGGAAACTAAACCTGCAAGGAGAGGGTTGGTTTAGTTAAGGACACCTTGAGAACACTGGGCAAGTTCTACCAAGTGGAAAAAACCTTCTCAGTGTGCAGAAAGAAAGACCACATCATCCACCAGCACCAGTGAAGAGCAAGCTGCGGGGCATGGCACACTAGCAAAGGATCCCCTGTCACGGGCAGGGCCTGCACATGGGAAAATTCAGACCCCAGTGTTACAAATGCACATGGGGCTATAATGTTTCAGTTGGTTATGTTATACCCCTGTCTAATGATACTCCCTGATAACATCTGGAATTTCTGAGCACTACAGGGACTTTGTAAATGAAGTCGCCACAACAGTGTTTGTCCTAGACTGAGTATGCCGAGGCAGACAACTGATAAGGGACCTACAAGCTTGACATCAATACACAGTTGTGCTGTCATAACAATACAACCTCAGCCTCTAGCTTAGGACTTCTCAGAAACATGGAAAGCTCGTTAAGGGGAAAGATAATTGGGAGCGGTTTCCTCGAAAGGAAAGCCACTCCAGGCAGCGACAGTGTGGAGGGCAGGCCTTCACAATGCTGGCATTGTTTAGAAGCCACTGACGTCTGCAAACAAAAATCTACTTAACTCGGTGTTACAGTCTAAGAGAGAAATATCAGGAATCTGTTATCCCTCTGCTCCAGAGTTGGGGGAGATTCAGCAGAGCTGCCTACTCTGTAGATAAAGGAGGGTCATGTTTCTGAAGGCGTTAGTATGAACACCACAGATTCCCTTTGAGGTATTTTCTCCTACGCTGGTAGATGTGTGACTCGGCTATCTTGGCAAATATGATAAGTTATGTGAGGCCAGACCAAGAGATATATTTTTCAGCAATGACTGTAATGCAGAATACCGTGGTGTCTTTTCACTTGAAAATATTTATATTTAGGTTTAAATGAAAACATTTCTTTGAAATCTCCTAATCATCATATGTCCCAGATTCTTTGAATTTTACAGGCAGAAGATGAAGCCGTTTTTGTAAAGAACTTAAAACTGAATAAAAAGTGTTTAACATGCTGACAAATACCTCTAATATAGAGACACAAAGATGGATGATCTTTACCCTTGAGCTCTTTATATTAGATCTAAAAAGCAGTGTCTGAAAAGCCTGCAAGCCAAGCAGAGATATCTCACATCTCTCAGCTTTATTTGTAATTATTTTTTCCAGTGCTACAGTGGAGACTGCAGCCATGCTCTTTGGGCCATATCCTGCACATGCTCAGTGTCTAGTGTAATTCCTTTGTTGACTTCTACACCACATAATATTTTAGATCTTTCATTATGTGGAAGGTAGAGAAGAATTTATCTTTGGTTATTAGAAACTTTATTAGTTGAAGGTGTGACAGACAGAACCTGTACGGCATGTGCTACTTTCTTACAGAATGGATGAATTGGAGCATTTGTGGTGGTATTCTAAATCTGTGCCCTTTTGTGCCACTGTCTCTGTCCACACTGATCAGTAATTAGCACCTCGGGGAGAAGTTTCCACCAAGAGAACAACTACCCAGACAAGCAGCTCAACCCTCCTTCCCCAGTGGCCCTCTCCAGAACCTGCAGAAAAAAAAAATCATATTTGTGAGGCCACACTTTAATTTTGTCAATGGTATAAGTTATGTTGTGGGGCATCTGTGATCACAGGCTATCTCTGTTGTTTCGGTAGAGCAACTCTCTTATTTCTCGCCTCATGCCTATGGAATTCCTACTGAAATCAAAATTTGCTCATGATCTTGTATGTATGCCAAATTAAATTCCTCTATAAGAAATACCAAGACAAACAATAGCTCTTCACATGCAGAGGAGTGTTGAGTTAGAACGTCAGTATGTCCAACTACATACACAAAGCATGCATCTGTGTAGGTCTACTTCATCCTTTTTTATGTTAAAGTGAAGTTGATTCCTTTTTATCAAATTAAAATAAATAGGGGAGTGGGGAAGGATTTTAAATAAACCCAGTTATGTCTGTATTTATTCTAACTCCTTTCCTCTGTCTTTCTCTCCTCCACCTTCAAGGGCCCGCTCCCTTCCTCTCTCCCACTCCTTGCCTCTAACATGCATGCATTCACATACATTATAGTCAAAAAATGAGAAGACAGGAGTGAAAGAAGCCTTAGGAAACTTCTGCATGTTTCAAACAGCAAAATTAAGACAATTTAGTGCCTTTGTGGAAACAACTTCCTTTTCAGTTTTAACATTATGGGATTCGCAGGTACGCATGTTTCCTTGTCAGAAAAAAAAAATAGGTAATGGGAAAAAAAATCATTGATAAACACCAGTTGCGCATCAGGAGCTCCAGTATGCTCAACACTTATGAACAGAGAGATAGAAGTGAGGTATAAGTTGTTTTGGTGTAAGACAAATAACCATAATTATGAGAAGAGATAGTATTATGACATTAGAAAATCCTTTCTTTTTCTGTCCCGTGGTTTTTTTTAGTGGCTGTTTCTGGAATAAGAAACAGAAAGATGAGGAAAACAAAAAGGAAATCCTTCAATCACATCCTTTATTTTTAATCCAATCTGTATGACATGGAATAAATTATTTAAAGCAGAAATTTGTATCTGAGGTGGCACTTTCAGTTCTTGGTGGGAGAGCTGTGCTGCCTGTGCTGACCAGGGGTGATATTTCCCCCTGCAGTCACACAGTACACTGTGTCTCTGCACTACAAAGCTGGCCAGAACAGTCAAACTATATCCAGTGATAGCTAGATCTATGCCTGGAAAAAGTGGGGGGTTTTATTCTTTCAGCTTCCATTAGATTAATTATGGAGTTTTATGGGCTGCTTTAGACAAAATATGCTCCTTGTTATGAAGATTTCATCTTCTTATATTCTTTCTCAAGGCGTGTTAATGGGTACAAAAGGGAAGGATTACTGTGATAACTCCACAGCAGGAAACCCTCATAGCATAAATTTCTGAGGCAGTCTGGATATTAAAGCAGCCCGTATCTCCTGCTGTTTCAATCCTGCTGGATTTATATCACACACCTCAGCGACCACACATTACTGAGGAGTTCTCTGAGTAAACACAGGCGACTTCAGTCTCTGGCAGTACAAGAGACATTGCTGAGCTGAAACTGTTGTGACAGCAGCCAACTCCTTTCATTTCCATTTCTGACTTCTGCCAGAATCCAGAGGAAGTGCCTTTATCATCACTGTTGTAGTCACGTACTATACAGCCTGAGGACTGAGAGATGCTTTTGCTGGATCCAGGGCTTCCCATCTTTAATGGTGGCTTTTACCTGTCTTCACTGGCCATAATCAAATCTGAGCTTGATCTTACAATACTCTTGCACTCTTAAATGAGAACAGAGAATTTCTTAAATTACCTTTTAGTCAGAAGAAACAAGGTGATTATATGGAGCCTAGCAACTTCTACAGTACCTGTGATTGATGGATGGAGATGATTAGGAGAAGCCCTCTCACTTTAGATAGCCCACTCTTCAGCCTCAAAGCACGGGTCAGTGACTGAACATAATCACTGCATTTTGTCTGGCTTTTGAACAAGCAGTCAGCACTTTGGCAGTAGAGAAATTAATGTACCTGAGTGCCAGCCACGGAACAAAATTACCACATCTGAACCTGTGAAGGAAAAATGGCATATAGATATAGCTGGTTACCCAATGGGAACCAGAAGAGGAAACAAATAACTTCAAATACAAATAAGCATGTATCAGTCTCTGTCTGCAAGACTGGGGTTGGAACTAGATGATCCTAAGGTTCTTTCCAACCCTAACTATTCTATGAGTCTCTGATTATCTATCTCACTAACTTATCATGGACAGCGGGAAAATCACGCAGAATGAACACAACTGGAAATGATCTGAACTCAAAAGATCAGGTCAATTCTAATTGAAAGTGCCTGATCCCGTTCAAAAACAATTCTTTCTTTCAGCCACCCTGCTTGGGAGGTAGAACAATACACATTCTGGGCTACATGTCTCTTCTACATATGGCATATGAGCTAAGATACTGCAAGTTTTGTCCAGTATTTGCATCAAATGAAGAGTAAAGCATGCTGCTTGCTTATTAATTAGCATAGAAATTTAATGCTGGCTGGCTTACTGGCTTGTAAATAAATTTTGGCAATTACAAGGACCTACCGTGTACACCCACAAGGTGATATCCTGAGAATTTTTCACTTAATTTAAATAAAGACAAAATTGACCTTAATTCAGTAGAAGGAATCTGACATTTTTATTTTGAGCATCCTTCCACGTTTTGAAACCTCTCCTCTTATGTGTAGTGTTTCACATATGAATGCATATAACATCTTATGGTAAGCTCTTGGTGTGTTTAATTTTATCTGTATTTTTGAAGTTTACAATAACTGGACATATGGAAGTGCTTGGAAATAGATGAACTTGCATAAGCTCAGTGTTCCTGATTTTCTTCACTTACGAAATGATAGTAAATATGCCAGTGAAACTTATGCTCAAATAATCTCTGCTGTTCTACTACATTTAAAAAATGCAATACTCTTGTTCCTCTCTGTTCACAGTACAGGCATTGATTTAATCTTATCCTTACAGCTTTTATTACCAAATATAATTTGTGCTCCAGGTTCTGATAGCAGATACTATTACCTTGGAAAGCATTGGATATACATAAGGGTAACAGCCAGTTCTATAAAATGTTTCATGAGTTCCTGTGTTCCCATGCAGCATTGACAACATTTAAGTAGGAAAATCAGGTCTGCCCAAGGAGGGAGAAAAGGCTATCAGTATTAATAATGGCAAGATCTTTCTTTCATTGCCTCAATCACACTCTTCATAATAAGGATCACAAAATGATGTTCTTTGAAGTATGGAAAGAAAATGCGTTTTGCCAGGCATCTGTTGAGCAAGGACAGAGAGGTAATATGCAGATTGTGATGAGCAAAGTATTTGTTATCTGAAGTGGACATACAGCAGCACAAGCTTTCAGACGTGATTTCAGGCTCTAAGAGGAATTATGAGACAGCTCTGCTCTCAAGAACTGGTCAGTGTGGCCCTAGCAGTGAATATAACAGAGCTTTTCATTTATGTGAGGCAGCTTTCCTAAGAAAGGAAGACACTGATGTCCAATTTGCAAGCACACAATAAAAGAATAAAAATATGCACATGGCAGAGCCCACAGGGTATGTGATGATCGTTGATGTCTTTGTTTTTTTAAAAGGAGGGTTTTCAGATGATACCAACAACGCTGTAAGGAAATACACCAACTTGGAAACAGCAAGGCACCAAGATGTATTGAGGGTACCAAGCGTTGCCTTTACAAATGTTGTAGGAAGGGAGCGAATAACCCAGGTGGAGGATAAACAAGAGGAATCTTTGCGGAAGCAATTCAGGCAGCATTTGCTCAGTAGCACCAGCAGATTTTGAAACTGATGTGTATAACAGCAAGGATCTGTGCTGGTTATTACCTTGAGACTTCTTTGTTCAGGAACAAAGGAATGGGGGAGCAGCCAGGCAGTACGGGTCTGGGTAAATTCTCCTGTGGGTGAGGAGTGGGGAAAGCCTTAGCAGCCTTCCTGAAACTACAGGCACTTGCTTCAGGGCAGGAGGGGGCACACAAATCCCCCTGCAGCAACCTTTGCCAAGAAAAATACACTTTCAGTTTGCAGCATATCACTTTAATGCCAAAATTTATTTTACAATGAAGCAATGCTTGTGGAATAAAGAAAAAAACCCCAAAAACGAAAGGAGTCAGTTTGCTCTACAGCAAGACATTATAATCCAAAGATAATGGGAGGATCCTAATCAAGGTTTCTAAGCTATTGTTCCAATAATCAGTTACAAACTACTGTTTTTCTACATTTAGTCATCTTTCCATATCTATTACAAATTCCCCAGAATATCCCGTTTGACAGTGGTGAGAAAGGTGGTGCACACAGATTTTGCTTGCTGCAGAATTTAATTGTGCCTTATGGGGATTCCCTTCTGTCAATGATTAGTTGGATATTGATCCACATAACTGGAGGACCTTTTTAAAAAAAATAATTGATCTATAATTGGATATTTGAAAGAAAACACACTAGGAAAGGAGAGCTTTCATCTTTCCAAATTCTGCCAGTAAAAATCCAGCTAATAATCTGTCAATATCTTGACCATCTCCTTTGCTGATAGAGGAAATTGAATATTTTTTCAGGGAGTGAACTGTAATCAGAGTAATGGCTTTGGTTAGTGTTTTTTTATTATTTTATAAGACATCCCATTAATTTTGTGGCACAGAACAGGTTCAGGGAAGATTATTCAGCCAAGGGGAGAAAGACCTTAACTACAGGGCTGCTGTTTAGATGGTACCACCTTGATTACCAAATGTCAGGGGGACACTGAATATGTTTGCATAAATAAGGCCTTTGTTAATGGTACTGCTTTTAAATGTAATTAATAGCTTTATGGGGATACTATTATTTTGAAAAACAAGGAGATTGTGGCAATTGAGGTTCAAATAATGGCAGTAGAATCAACGAGCTAGGGTGAAATGCATGAAGAATTATGTGAAATATTAATTAATGAAGAAATATGAAGCTATCATTAATTTTTGAGGCAGTCCTGGAGCAGGGGCTGGGCAGGAGGGACACAGAAAGGTAGCTTTGTGTCCAGTACTGTTTGGAAATATAGTCCATCTTTTCATATTCCCACATGTAGGCAGAGATGGCGAAAGGGAATTTATGTAGATGCTCCAGGAAAATACCAGGGGTAATAGGTTTTTGCAAAATCTTCAACTTTTTTTGCCTCATTTTAAAAAATAACAGAGAGCTACTGTTCCCTGCTGGGGCCAACATCTGGTGGACAATTAAACCCTTTTAGACTCCAAGAGCAGGGAAAATCAGAGGAACTGGCCCTTTTCTACCCTATCCTCTGAAGGATTACAGATAAGAGAAAAGATTTTGCAAATAACTAGGCACGTAGATAATTACAAAAAGGTCCCTTTGATCTGTTTTTAAATAAATTTGGTTAACAATGAAGTTTTATTTTATGAAAAAGACTTATAGATATTGCCACTTGGATGTGAAATGCAGCACTAACAACTTTGTCGTGTCCCGCTTTGGTAGGAAGCCAGATCTAACAGGATAACCAGCTGAACAAATCCTTGGGTTTTATTCATCAGATTTCACATGAAATGATTTATCAAAACTTGATTCACAATAATATGACACCTAAAGCTCATTACATAGCATTCTGGTTTACTTTTTGAAGTATCTCTTATTTTCTTATTTTTTTTGTCTTTAGCCAGGGCTAGGAAACTGATACAGAATGTTTCTGCAAGGTATTTTCTCTAACTAAAGTTTATACCTGGGATTATAATTAAGAAAGGGACTCCAGACAATGAGGGGTGCCATTATGATGTGAGTGATTTAAATGTGCAGTGAGCTTGGTCCCTGTTTTAATGGGCTTAAAATCTAAATTAACATGAAAAAAAAAAGGAAACTGAGGAGTGCTGCAAATGGAAGATAAATGAAAAAGACACAGTTGCAGACACTATTTTGATGGCACTTTCTACTGAAAAATGCTTCTGTCAAAATTATCCTGACCCAAGGCTGTGTATTAACAGCTCTTAGCACTAATCACTGCACTGGCTTCTTAGTGCACATACTGTTCTGTAGAAACAGAAGTCCATGCATTTATCAAATTGCATTTTGTTCTGGGAAATGCCCCCCAGCAATTCCAGGTTTCCAGGCAAACAGGCAGATTAGCTGTGGTTCTCCTTCCCCACATCCACCCTGTCAGCCTGTGCTCTTCCTCACACTGCAGGAGGGAACTCAGAAGAACTGGTGGGTGCTTAGCACACAGCGGTTTTGGCAATGCTTGGTTCATTTTGAGATGCAGAGGTTACACTAAAAAAAGTACTGCCTTCAACATGACATGACAGTGTGTGACACCTCCTACCAGAGAGGTGGCCTTGACAAATTCTGGCCGTCTCATCCCTGGAAGTGTTCAAGGCCAGGTTGGATTGGGCTTTGAGCAACCTGGTCTAGTTGGAAGGTGTCCCTGCCAATGGCAGGGAGCTGGAACTAGATGAGCTTCAAGGTCCCTTCCAACACAAATCATTCTGTGATTCTATGATACATACACTGCGAGATGCAGACCTTGCCTCTTATGACACCATTTTTTTAATTTTTTTTTTTTTTTTTAAAGCCCAGTACTAGTGGCACAATGTCAAGAATTGAGGTTTATGCTGCTTCAAAATTGTCAAGCTCAGTACAATTCTCTACATAACACTTCAGATTTGAAACAGCCTGAGAAACCCTACTGGCACAGATTGCATGCAGGAGCAGTTTGCCCCCTGTGCTCTGAGCAGACACTTTCAAAACTGATTCACCCTGCGAGGCTAGAAACATAAACATAGCAGTTCACTCTAACGCCAGCAAAACAAAACTACCCCTACAGAGTTCGCATAGGAAATGGAAAATGGTAGGCATTAAGACAAGTCAGGCTATTTCTTCTTTTTTTCTTTTTTTTTTTTTTTGTGAACTTCAAGAAAATGCAACCTGCAGCAGGAACAGTTCAACAGTGAGAAACCCCAGGGCAAGGGAGGGAACTATCTCTTTGCTGTGGTACTGCACCTGGCTCTCTGCCCCAGCAGCCATTTGTCCAACACCAACATTTCCATGTTACAGAAAACTGGGGGCAGAAATTGGGCAAGGGCTGTGCCATTCGCTGGCCAGGGGCTGGATGCCAGCTGCAGCAAGGCCACCATAACACACTGTGCTCTTCTTCCAGGCACACAGAGCAAGGAAGTTGTGCCCAACCAAAGGCTTCTCTGCCTTCATGGGTCTTCTGTATCCCTTCCAGGCTTTGCATCCTATTTTAAGGCCATTGCTCTGTCACAGAAGTTATAAAGTAAATTTGAAGGTAGAAGATAAGGTATTTAATGTTTGGATACATCCACCGCATAGCCTGCGCTGTCACTAGGACAGTGGATATGCTGGGGTAGAGCAAGCTGCAAACCTCACTGCCTGCAAACCTGAACTGGGCTGGCAGGAGCACCCCCAGAGAGAACAGAAGCCCAGAAAGGAAGAAGAGTTTACTTATAAATGCACACCCAAACCTTCCTTTCTGAAAGCATGATTACGCTTCATATTTAAGCATCCACCTCAAATGCAGGCTAGTGCACAATAGCAGCATGACATGAACCGATGGTTTCAGGAGGCACCAAAACTGGAGCAACGAAAATTATATGAGTGTGAAAATATGGGCTTTCCTGATATTTAGTCTGTATCTAACTATTTGTTTCAAAATGTGGCTCCGATTATAAAGACAAATATTTTAAGAGCAAATAATTGTTTAATTAAGTTTGCACACCAGGTTAACTTCATAACAAGATTTATAGAACATGTAATTATGAGTGTCACCTAATAAGTGATCACAGGATGAAAGAACACCCCTGCCAAAGCAGAAACAGCCAAAACTTAGGCACCTGCAGTGCCTCCCCATGATTAAGCATCTGCTGTCCCTGCTCTGGGCGAGGACTCTGGCTGAGGGACCCTCTGCTTGCAGGTTCAGTGTGTGTGAAGGATGTAGTTATGTTTGTTTTCATGAAGGGACTGAAAAGCATTATGACTCTTCCCTGCTGTGCCTTGAAACAGCGACTCTTAAATCAAACACAAGCTTTCGGGTGACAGATGCGTTAGAAAGGGGGTTCTGGTAGGTTTGCTTTGTAAGGAAGCCAATCCTTCTGGTTCTTCCACTGACCTCCAAGATCAGACAGGCCAAATACAGATGAGAATGTGCCTGTACAGCTCCGCATGCCACACACAGGCCATCCACTGCCGCTGCAATGTCAGCTTCTACTTTTGCCAGAGCTTCACAGGAATAGAGGCAGCTTTAATCCTTTCTCTCTTCAGTGTGAGTTTTGCCTTACAATTCCTACCGATTCCCAAGCCTGACATATATAGGAGGCATAATGGGGAGTAATGGAAAAGATCACAGTAACAGAAACATCAACAGCGGAGATTTTCATTCTCATTACCTCAAAATTAAACGGAAGCAGTTAACTGGAAAACAGAGGATGAGTCAAATGTAATATCCAGACATGTATATGAACATCCTGAACAAATTTCAGGAGAAACTTCTTATTTTGCCCAACTCCAGGTTAATCCATCATGTTGGTATTTTCAAATTTCTCTCATGCTCCAAGGGGCAGTTCTGTACAGAAAGGTTAGAGCAATGTTCTTCTAATCAGAATATACCTATTTCTTCTCAGATCACTGCTCCCAGGAGTGGCTGTTGGCATTTAATATGTAGTCAGTTGTCTGCTGTGAACAGGAATGACATTGCTGGAGAAAGTGGCTCTCAATCACCCTTTGCTCAGGACTCAGCCACCCTTCTAAGGAAATATTTCTTATCTTTTCAGTGAAACTGAGCTTGAAAGTGTGTGCGCAAAGGGTGTTGTGTGGCTTTTCCACAGGAAGCCCACTGTTGTTTCAGGGATGTGAACTGCCCTGGTATCCCCAGTGGATATCACCTCGCTGTAACAGCACTGTTACAAAGGTCAAGGCATTGCTCTTGAAATGTTGCACCGTTTTGCCCTGGGAGAGGATCAGTGATTCCCTCCAGGTCTGTGCGGCTGTTCTGCCACGGGGATTCAAGATCATGGGATGCCACAGAGGCATTACAGCTGCTTCTCCAGCGAAAAGTAGTCATTCCTCATTTAAGGTTACCTCATGAGAGTTCAGCTTCCCTTTACAATTCCCTTTCAGCATTTAGTTTGTTATAATTTACTATAAGTTAATTAAAGTACTTTCTACGATGACGTTAAGTAGTGAAATAAAGTGACTATGCCTTGCCCTTAGGGTCCCTTCAAATATGTTAGAATTTTAATATCACTGGCATTTTTTGTAAAAATACAGTTCTATCTTAGTTACTTAATCAGTGAAAGATGAAACATTTAATTAACATAAGACATGATGTATTTTGCCTTCTGTACAGCCTGAAGGCTCCAAGGTTTTCCCTTTTAGTATCAAAAAGCCTTCATAGCAAATCATCATATGATACTGAAGTGAAGACATAAAAGGCATGTTCTGTGCTATTCTGAACCCAACTTAATTCTGAGATCTTTATTCTTTTATTGAGTGTGAAATACAGTAAATTTGCTTTAAGGTGCTGTAGCATAAGGCCTATTCACCACTCAGATCTCACACAACTTGGTACACAGCCTGCGTGCTGCTTGCACTTGAATGTTTCACAGCTTTAATAAGGTATTTAAAAAAGAAACTGAGGGAGGTGGGGTTTTCCCACCCCTATAGAGAGTGCACATTTCTGAGTGTTATACACGCTTTTGCTTAAATTTAGTACCTGCTTGTTCTTTACAGATTATTACCTATTAGAAACTGGGGTTGAGCAACAAAATATCCCAATGATGAGTCTGAGGAGATAATCAGCAGGGGCTGAGCCCTGTTAGCTGTCACTGCTTCAACAGCTCAACATGCATTCATTCAGTTGGGTTTATAAGCAGGTGCAAATAGAGCCTTGTAAAAAAAGGCTAAGCTAGAGGTTTTGGTTGTTTTGGGGGCTTTTATGTTCTGTTTTACAGTATCTGACCGGAGGATGTAGGATGCTGGGAAGTGGGGGCTGCTTCTGGATGTTGCTCTGTGGCTCAGCAGTGCAATGACTGGTGGAGACAACCCTTAGCAACTTCAATTGCGGTAACGAAGGTCAAAAAACTTTTTGGCTATGCTTTTTCCTATTTTTTCATACTTTATCCTCTAATTTTATCCATACTGAAGTAACTGTCACTGTAGGCCAAATTTATGCCAAAATTTTATGAACTTGAAGTTGTTTTGACATTAATGGCTTTACTGCTTCAAACACAGCATTTGAAACATTATGGGTACTTTATTTCTCTTCCTTGAACAGATAGCATCATAAGAGAGTCAGTAAAGCACCACTTCGCATCAGGAAAATTATCAGTAGAGCTGTTGGACTCCAAGGAACAGGTTTAACTTTCAGATTTGTAGATTTGCAGAGCTGTTTTACTGGATAATAGGCTGTATTTCTGATTTAGAGACAAGGGGGAGGTTTAATGAGGACTGAGTAAAAGCCCTGCATCTTCACAGTAACTGATGTTCTAAAATGTATTACAGATCAGTGTATTCCAGACAAATAGTCTCTTTTCTCTATACTTCCCTGTCAGTAGCTGCATCCCAAACATTACCAAACACATCAGGTGAGAACTCTATCCAGAGTATGGTACAGATATGCTTGAAGGAGTAATGAGATACATACATGTTCCTTCACATAGTTAGAATCATAGAACAGTTAGGGTTGGAAAGGACCTTAAGATCATCAAGTTCCAACCCCCCTGCCATGGGCAGGGACACCTCACACTAAACCATGCCACCCAAGGCTCTGTCCAGCCCAGCCTTGAGCACCACCAGGGATGGAGCATTCATAACTTCCCTGGGCAACCCATTCCAGTGCCTCACCACCCTAACAGGAAAGAATAACTTCTTCCTTATATCCAAACTTCCCCTGTGTAAGTTTCAACCTCCTTGTTCTGTCACTACAGTCTCTAATGAAGAGTCCCTCCTCATTAACAATGCAAGCAATGAAAACATCTCCAAATATTTACAGAGATTTTGAAAAAAAAAAAAAAAGTTAAAATTGAGCTGCCGGGGCACTGGCAAAATCAGATAATAACCAGTTAACGATGCTGTGTGCACATGGTTCAGGCAACACTAACGGAGTGTAGATTGTCTTCTCAGCTGAACTCTACCATCTTGTGGGTTCCCAGGAAATTACATCTTCAGTGTCAAAATCATCTTTGTCAGCCTAAATTGCTGAAAGCATTGCTATTTTTAATGAATGAGTGACGTACTATGAACAGAGCACTATTAAAGCTTTTCTGTAACTCGTGTATTCCATTTCTGACTTTCCAAGCCACAATAATATATATATATCCTGCATTTTCCGCCCATTTTCCAAATTTTTAACTTAATCTGTGGAAGTTTCACAGCGAAAATAGTGAAGAGAATGATGCAAACCTTCTGCTGCTGTTTGGGCTTTTAAGTCTTGTGACAGAGAAAGCAGAACAACAACATAAGGAAGAAGTGAGCAAAAAAGAAATATTAGCAATCATTTGAGAATCCCCTTCTTTCTCCTGGCCAGTTAAGTTGTCCTTTAAAGTGCCAGAGATCCAGTACAGTTTTGCCTGAGAACTGCAGGATTTCTACTTGTTTAGGGTTTGGGAGGACGGGGTTGGAGATGAGGTGGTGGTTTTGCTTTTTCCTTTTTCTGTTCAGAAATGATGGGACTCTTCTGTTTATATGTTGGGAAATTGATTTTGAGTGGGATAATGCTGAATTTAACACTCGAATTTTAGCGGAAGTTTTTAAAATCCTTTAAAAATGTGGCAGCTGCTGACTTCAGGAGGTTTCACCAGCAGCCAGGCCATGAGCTATAAGAAAAAAACCCAACATTTTATGTACCAAAAAAAAAAAAAGCCCCAGCCACAATACACATTCAAGAGCACTGGCGAATACTGTAGCTGTTAAAGGCAAAAGAAAACATACTGTTGCAGGCAGGTGTTGAAAAATAAAACTACTAAGTTCAGACTAGTATATTCCTAGACTATAAAATATGGCTGGAAAAACATTTCAATGTTTTTTTTCAAAGCACAGTGGGTCTATTAAGTGCTAAATATCTAAAGACTGATTCAGCTTTCATTAGTGTGACTGGGAAGGCAACCGAGCATTGAATCGGACTCAAAAGAGCTGATGCTGCTGTCCCTCTCTGGGATGACATGATCCTCAGTAACACATTACAACTATCGTTGTCTAAATTCTTTAGTGTCAGAGCAAGAAAAACTTGAATGTTATGAGAATGAAACATGACATATCAATAATGGGGCTTCATTTATTTTTATCAACACTCCCACTTAGTGATATATGAGCCATAATAAGTTCCCTTGAAGCCTTGATAAGGAACAAGTGCACTGATCTCTGCCAGCTCTTTCTGTAATCAATGAGAAGTGGGTGTGCATGTTGAAAATAAGAATGTTGACTACATCTGCAGATAGGATTTATCGTATTTCCCATATCATATCAATTTCCAGAAAGATTTTCTGCACTGGGGTCATAGCTCTGAGACCCGTGACAGTGTTTATCAAAGGGCCTGGGGTTGAGCTGGTTATGATGTCTGTTCCAGGGAACCAACTCTACCTCTCCTTTCCAGGAATGTAAGCAATTGTGTATCTTCACATTTACAGATTTTAAAATATCTTTCACCTGATGACATGTGGATCTCAGGACATCCATGAATGATTCCTGAAGGTCCCCGTGAAAGGCAACTGCAGAAGAGCAATCCTCGGCTGAACTGCATCCTGAGAAAAATATTGTATTTCATCCCCATAACATCAAAAGAAAAAGCAATGGAGCCAAGGAGTTTTCCACTGTATCTGCACCTCACCAAAACACACAGTGGTGTTACAAATTTAAACACAGTTAGTAAAAGGAACCAATGGAGAAAAAGCTCAGTGAAAGAACCGAAGATGTTCACGCACCTTCTTAAGAAAGGTCTCGAGGTAGAGGAATAAACCAAATCCATTTTCAGATAGAAAGCTAGGGGAATATTCTAGGAAATCAAAACTTTGAACAAGTAGGTAAGAAAAGGTGTGAAATTCTTGTCCTTTACAACTCTATATTTAGCAGAATACAATTAATAAAACCCATGTTTGCCATCAAGTTTCTAGAGGGGAATTCACAGTTTTATAATAAGGCCTATAATTTCTGATTACCGTGCTAATACAGGGCCTGAAATGACACTTCTGGGGGAAACAGATTCCAAACTATGCCTGTAATAAACCAGTCTGAAGCCTGATCTCTTAGGCTGCTTTGAGGATGTTCACAATTCTCAGGCAATTTGGTCGTCATAGCACCTCCAAGAAAGTCCTGCCAGAACATAGCAATATCACCTCTGAGGGGTTTTATAGGCCAATAAAACAAGCTGGCTTGGACAGGTATTGAGACATGGAATATAGGTTTTACCAACCACAAATGAATAATTATCAAATGTTGCTTTATGTGAGTAATGACAAGACAGGTTCTGTAGTAAAATCTCCTGGAAAAAGACATACTAGACCATTGATGAGGAAAACGTTTGTTTTCTTCAAACACACACAGAAGAAATATAGCAGCAGTATTTCCTGTACCACTAACGAACTCTCATCTCAGCTGCTGTAAAATGACAAAGCTTTACAAAACACACAAAATGCTAGTAAGCTGTGTAAACGGAAATCTACCCTGTCCTGGATTAATTCATTCCCTCCCCCAAATTTGCAAACAAAAATGAAACTAATTTCCCCAAATCAAAGGAACATAGACAATTGACTTCAAACGTGGACCTACAAAGGCAACTTAAATCCAAACCCCAGTACCAAGTGCTACTTTAAATCCTCGCATTGTATTTAGAGATCATAAAATTAGGCTTATTGGCTTTCTACTTAAGACTCTAAGGCAGCATGGCTTGAAGAAATGATTAATGGATGTTGATACAAGTATGTGCTTTATATTTTGACTGAGGTATAACTCTGCCAGAAAAACAAATATTTTTGTTAACTGCTTTCAGTGGCCTGAAAGATCTCCTCCATTCTTGGCAGCTGCTGTGGACCCACTGTACAATTTGCCTCTTTTTCCTATCGTCTGGTGGCTGGATACAATAATGTCAGCAAAGCTGCTATTCTGGGTTCTGTGCATTTAAATAAAAAAAATAAAAAAGAGTGGGGGGGCCGGGGAGGGAGGGAGGGAAGAACAACATTGAAATAATCCTTGGCTTCCAGGACCTGGAATGCACATTTTAAACAAATCCTTGAATATACCAATGAAATGCTAAAAGGCAGTCAACTATTAATACCATACATTTACACAGGCTGGAGAGGATAAACTGGTTAGTCTGTTGTGTGTCATGAAATCATGGAAGGCTCCTGTGGTGTGCAAGCACAGAATTTTAGTGATGAATGCCAAGCTGGTTTCTAATGTATTTAGTAATAGGATTTATCTAAGACAAACATATAATAAAATGTGACTTTGATACTGGGTTTGCAAGTAGTGATACTACGATTCTTTAGAGTGTTTAACTTAATCCCATATGAATCTGATAAATTATCCCTGCTCGTGGAGCAGACTGTGTCCAATACACTAATGCAAGTGGACTGATAGACCTAAAAAAAAGAGCTAATGAGTTATCCTCATCCAATTAAGGTGTTTTTAGTGGCTCTGGCAGGAACCACATAGTCTTGGTCAAATACCATTCCAGATCTTTATCGATGGTCTAGACGGAAATAAAATTAATTCTGATAAAATCATCAGCTGATAACAAAATATGTGGTGTAGCAAAATGGTAAGTTAGTTATTCAGAGCAATCTGGGATGCTTTTTGTCTGAGATACAGCACACACCATATAAAAACATAGAAATGAGTTAGAAACGTCCCCAGACAATCTGCGTTATTGGTTATCTTTACTTACTGGGAAGCTGAATTAGACCAAAATGCATTTTAATACAGCATAAAGCTGTGTAAATGGAGCAAGAAGCATAGCGCACACTGAGGGGGTAGCAGTTGGTATATCTCTGGGATACACTAAGATTTTAAAAGTTATCTGCTGAATTTCCTGACTACAAAGTTCTCCAGCGCAGTGATGAGAAGTAAATGCTGCGTGCAGGAGTACAAGGGTATCTTCCCGGAGCTGTGTAGCGATATTTTATTCACAAATCATCCCAGTGAAACTAGAAATTACTTCCTGAGAAGGCCTAGTTGGTCCTCTGAAGAGCTTCCAGCTCTACCATGTTCCCTTGCAGGAGTGACATTAGGTGGGTGAGAAGATCAAGTCCATCCTGAAAGGACTCTGACATCTCCTACCACAAACAATGCTGGGGTCTGTAGATGATCACAGAATAATTCAGGTTGGAAAAGACCTTTAAGATCATCCCATCCAACTGTAAACCATAATGGTGCAGGGGTGAGCAGGATTCCAGCTGCCTGCAAGGAATAATGAAAATGTCCAATGCCAAGTCCCGCACTACTCAGGAGTACATCAAACAGGGCTTTTGCTGTTTCGCCTTCAGCTCATCACATACAAAATAGAGAATACCTGCCAGATCTGCCCAATTCCAGCTGCAGAATAAAATTCTCTGCCTGTCATAATATCTGATATAAGCCTGAGAACTCTGAGGACCGTGTGAGATAATAGGTACATGTTCAATTTTTGTTCAGCTTACATGTGAAGAAAATGTGTAAGATTGTGTTTCTTTCTTCCCTACAATGCTCCTTATTACATTTATCAGCCCTTCACTTACTTTTCTACTTTCTGTGCCTTCCAGCACAACATTTCAGCAGCATCCTTGGCCACTTTTAGGCAAAGCAACATTGGAAACACATTAAGTGTGACAGCCAGATGTGTTGATCTGTTGACACTGGGCACTGTGAGGTTGCTATTAAGACTTTGCAGTGGAGTGTGAGCAGGACAGTGTTGGGATTAGATTGCTTGTTCTGTATCTGAAGGTGAAAGCCTGATGAAGTGTTGGGCTGTGTTATCAACAGAGCTGTAGGCAAGACGAAAAGTGCAAAATGACCTTTTCTTCACTTTATTTCTCTTTTTACAAGTTATGAGTGGTGGAACGCTTCCTAGCACAGCCTTAAATGTCTGAATTTATTTGTGTTAATCTGAAAGGGGTCAAAACTCTACCCAGACTTATGCTGATGTATCACCAGAGTAACTGCAGTAACAGGAGCAGAACTACTCCAGACTTAGGCTAATGCTGTAGGAAGAACTTGGCTTAGGATGTCTCTCTCTGTCATACTTTAATTAGTCTCTAAGAATTGCAAAGAGGACACAGATCTATATGTAATGTTTCCAGTGGGCTTCAGGGAAGCATTTGGGAAGTTTCCCTGAGTTTTAAGGCCTTTCTTTTTTCTTCTCTCTTCTTTTTTTGTTTAGCATGAGGGTGATAAAGACTTTCTTAAAGTGCAAAGAATTTTAGGGTTTTGAAGCAACTCAGGTAGCACTTGCAGTGGAGATGGTCATGGTTTTCACAAGCTTTGGTTCTTCAGCACTGTTCTCATCTGAGCCGCTCAGTGACAGATGGAGATGGAGAGCCACTGGCCATGACCCCATGGCAGGCAACACAAGATTTCTTTATTGCCTTTGTCTTTTTTCCTTCTGTCCTGGCCTGTTTTTTTACCACTGATATGTCGAAATAATGCAGTGCTTGTGACAGTCACATCCAAATCTTCACATAAGCAAATTGTTCATCTCTCAGGAAGCAAAATTAGGGGCACTGACAAAGGAGAGAATGGATCCTGACGGATTTATCACTGTTCCATGAAGGCATTTGAAACCCCTCTTGCTGGCAGCACCAGTGACAGCATAGGCAGATTTGTGTTGATATAGATCTCCTGTAGCTGCTTCAATTTCAACAGATTTTTTTCTTAACCATTAAAACAACTTCCCTTCTCCACCCCCCAAAAATAAAGTAAAACTGTTATTCTTAAATCATCTCCTAACTTTGGCTACATTTGACATAGAAGCTCACACTAAAAATATAATACAACAGTAGTGAGTGTTAGAAATTGACTGAAATTGTTTTGGTAAATTAGAATTACTTGTAAATTTTTATATAATCTTCTGTAAACATTTTGATTTTAAAAAGTCACTTCTGAATCCTAAGAAACGTAAGTTTGATATCCTGAATCATTTCAGGAATTTAAAGGTTGTGATTTTTTCTTTTGTAGGTGACTCATACCTAGAAATACATCTAGGCTAGCTTTACATCTATGAATACAAAAGATTTAAGCAAATTCTGTTTCTGAAACAACTTGCTGATATTTACAGTCATCATATTAGATACGTGATATAAAAGCCAATGTTAAATTACACAGCCTGTAAATTGACAAATAGATATTGTTGGGCTCATTATCATACGTGGGATGAAAATTTTTGCAATGTATCTTTTTGTGTTAATATAATGGGCATGTATCATAGTTCTGGTATCAAATATTGACAGGTGTTATTTGTGAGTGTCTGGAATAGCATAAATCTGGTGCTGTAAACCCTATTGTCTAGATTTTCTCCTCTTTTCTAGATGTTCTTTTTTCCAGAATTTTATGCAATGTGCTTACCTCAGGTGTACAGAATTTAAGAGGCTGATGTTCAATTTTCATTTATTTGAATTTCCATACTTTTATAGTAGCACTTTAAAGTTTCACACATGAGAGAAGAGCCCAGAGGGAAGTGCAAACTGTGGGTGCAGAAAAGCTTGAATAATCAGAACAAGATTTTGCCTGTTGCACACATAAAATAGTTGGTTAATGATTTATTCTGACCTATTCATTAGTGAATGGACCAAAGTCCTTTCAGGGGTGTCAGAATGCCCACTATGTTTCTCAGTGCTGTGTTTTCAACTCAGAGCTCAAGTTTAGTTGGCAGGTGTGGAAAATCCCATGTAGTGAGAAAAGCCTCTAGTGATAAAGCCATGGTGAATGCTTGAGGAGTTATTCTAGCTAGGACTGATGTTAATTTATGATGGTAATCCTCCCCTTTTACCCCATATAATCTCTTCTCTTTTAAAATACCCTATTGCTGTTGTTTTCTCATCTAAACTGGGGGCATTTTTATAATACAAATAAAGACACCTACATGCATAAGGCTGCTTTTGAGAAGAGACAGTGAATTGCTGACTGCAAGCAAAGGTCGATGTACGCCTGTAGATGGAGTTAAATATCAAAGAATTGGTGCAGATTTTGAGAGCAAGATGTGATTAGGGAGGTCAGACAGGACTAATGATCTTTTCTTAATTGCCCCATGGTTTACTGTCCAGGTACCTGTGAGAAGGAAGGAGGTGGTTCTACTAAGGTATGTAGGTTTGTAAGGTTTGAAGGTATACTTGCTATCTCCTGCTGAACCAATTCATGCAGCTGGCAGGACGCTTTCAGGCACAAAACTCATCCTCATCTGTAGCAGGTACAGCAAAGTGAAGAACTAAGTACAGGCTGTGGAGGGCTGCCCACAGGAGGAAATGTGCCCCGTGGTGATGGAGCTGGCAGGGATTTGTTT
This sequence comes from Lathamus discolor, assembly GCF_037157495.1. Taxonomy (NCBI): domain Eukaryota; kingdom Metazoa; phylum Chordata; class Aves; order Psittaciformes; family Psittacidae; genus Lathamus; species Lathamus discolor. The sequence continues at coordinate 62,817,030 of NC_088884.1, forward strand.
AAAAAGCCACCGTGTCAGGGCTGCCAAAAGGGAATGGGGATTGAAGGAGTTAAGGGCCTGAAGTCTGTTTTGGGGTTAGATGACAATACTGTCCAGGGGCATCTACCTCACCAACCACTTCCAGTCAAGACCCCTGCTGATGTTTATTTGAGCTCTTTTTTTTTTGCATTACACCCATCTTTGACACCTTACCCCTGCAACTCTTCCAACTCCATGTTACTCAGACTCTCCTTGTTTCTTTTCACCTAACTTCTCTCTTTTCTTACTTTTCCGTGTTGGAAAATTCACTGCCAGGTTCATTAACTACCTCACAAGGATAAACAAACTCTCGTGTTTGTTGATTTGTTACATGGCTACGCTGGGTTTACTTTGTCAGCTTAATTGCTGCCCGCAGGTTGGTCGACTGCCGTGTTTGTGCCTGAGCTTGCATTTAAAGGTTGACAAACTCAGAATCAGACTTCTGCTTCCACTGACACCCCTGGCACCGGGGCTGTCCCTGCCCTGGCGTTTGACGGTGGCCGGGGGCAGGCGGGGTTGGGGCTCTCCGGGCCATTTAAAGGCTGTTTTGGGATGAAGGAAAGCATGGGCCCGTGAGGACGGGGAGCCCGCGGCATGCTCCACCTTCCCCCCCGGCACGGAGCGGGGGGAACGCCCGCTCCCACAGCCCCCACTGCTTCGAGGGCCGGGCCGCGGCGAGACAGCAGAGGGCGCTCGGCGCCCACGCTCGGCTGCCTCGGGCCCCTCGCCACCCGGCGCCGTGCTGGGAAGTTTATCGCGGCGCAGCCGAGCGGCTTCGCGGAGACCACACGTCCCGGCCGCCGCGCTGAGCAGCCTCAAGCTCCCTACGAGCTGCTTTACAAACAGCTCCGGCCGCCACGTCCCTCGGTGTGCGGGACAGGCGCGCCGCCGCAACCCGGCCGGCGGGGACCCCACCGCCCAGACCCCCCTCCCGGCCGCCGGGGCGGACCCCCAGGTACGCGGGGCCCCCGCCGGGCTGGGCGGGCCGGTGGGCGGGCCGGTGGCGGGCGGGGCGGCCAATGGGAGGCCGTGGGGGGAGTCGGCGGCGGGCGTCAAGAAGGAAGGGATCAATGAGCGCCAGGCAAAGTTGGGGTCGGGCCGCGGGGAGCGCTCCGGCCGTGGATTACAAACCCGGCGGCGTCCCGCACCGCCGCTGACCGCCGCGCCGGCACCGGGCATGCTGGCGGGGCGGCGGCCGCTGCTGCCGAGCGGCGAAGCGCGGGCACCCCGGCGGTAGCGACGGCGGCGATGCGGCGCGGCGCCCCTGGGCGCCCCCCGGCCCCGGAGCGGCGGCTGCGGCGGGCGGAGCGGCAGCGGCTGCAGCAGGAGTGGAGCGCCCCGTGAGCGCGGCGCGCCGGCGGGTCTGCTCCCGTCCGTGGCGGGGCAGGGTGAGCGGAGCCTCCGTGAGTGAGGAGAGGGAGAGAAGCGGGAGCGGCCGGTGGGAAAGTGGAGCCCGGGGGGCGCCGCTGAGAGCGGCAGCGCCGGGACCCTGTCCCGGTGCGCTATGGGCCGCCCCCCCGCCGCCGGCAGCGGGGCCTCGCCGCCGCCGCTGCTGCTGCTGCTGTCGGTGCTGCTGCTGCCGCCGCAGCTGCCGCTGGGCGCCGCCGCCGAGCCCCGCCAGGTCTTCCAGGTGCTGGAGGAGCAGCCGCCCGGCACCTGGGTAGGCACCATCGCCACCCGACCCGGGTTCACCTACCGGCTGAGCGAGCAGCACGCTCTCTTCACCATCAACGCCAGCTCGGGAGCCCTGCACACCCGCACCACCATCGACCGCGAGAGCCTGGCCAGCGACGTGGTGGACCTGGTGGTGCTCTCCAGCCAGCCCACCTACCCCAGCGAGGTGCGGGTCCTGGTGCTCGACCTCAACGACAACGCACCCGTCTTCCCCGATCCCTCCATCGTGGTGACTTTCAAGGAGGACACGGGCAGCGGGCGACAGCTTATCCTGGACACGGCCACCGATGCCGACAGTGGCACTAATGGTGTAGACCATGGCTCCTACCGCATTGTGGCCGGCAACGAGGAGGGGCGTTTCCGGCTCAACATCACGCTCAACCCCAGCGGTGAAGGTGCTTTTTTGCACCTGGTTTCCCGGGGTGGGCTGGACCGGGAGGCCACCCCCACCTACCAGCTGTTGGTGCAAGTGGAGGACAAGGGTGAGCCCCGGCGGCGGGGGTACCTCCAGGTCAACGTCACCGTCCAGGACATCAATGACAACCCACCCATCTTCAGCCAGACTCTTTACCAGGCACGAGTGCCTGAGGATGCGCCTGTTGGGGCCAGTGTCCTCCAGGTCACGGCAGCTGATGCTGATGAAGGAACCAATGCTGACATCCGCTACCGCCTGGAAGGAGGTGATGGCAGCGGTGGTGGTGGGGAGGGGGCTGGCAGCCTCCCGTTTGAGGTGGACCCTGAGAGTGGGGTGATCCGCATCCGGGAGTGCTTGGACTATGAGATGCGACAGCAATACTCACTGACGGTGCAGGCCTTGGACCGAGGGGTGCCAGCACTGAGCGGCCGGGCTGAGGCCCTCATCCGCCTGCTCGACGTCAATGACAATGAGCCCCGGGTGAAGTTTCGCTATTTCCCAGCCACCTCACGCTTTGCCTCTGTGGATGAGAATGCAGCACCTGGCACAGTGGTGGCCCTGCTGACAGTGAGTGATGCCGACTCCCCTGCAGCCAATGGGAACATCTCTGTGTCGATCCTGGCTGGAAACGAGCAGCGTCACTTCGAAGTGCACAGCAGCAAGGTACCCAACCTCAGCCTTATAAAGGTAGCAGCTGCGCTGGACCGGGAGCGCATCCCGGCCTATAACCTTACGGTGGCAGTGGCAGATAACTATGGGGCCCCTCCACCACCCCCGGGTCCCCCTACTTCTGCCTTTTCCCCTGATGGAGTGGTGGCAGCTCCTGTGAGCCGTTCATCAGTGGCTAGCCTGGTGATCTTTGTGAATGACATTAATGACCACCCCCCTGTCTTTGGGCAGTCGGTCTACACTGTGAACATCAGTGAGGAGGTGCCCCTGGGCAGCTACGTGAGGGGCCTGAGTGCCACAGACCGTGACTCGGGCCTCAATGCCAATCTCAAATACAGCATCGTCTCAGGCAACGAGCTTGGCTGGTTTCGCATCAGTGAGCACAGTGGGCTGGTCACCACAGCTGGCCCCGAGGGTGGCACTGCTGGGCATGCTGCAGGCATGTCCACCTCCAGCAGGCTGGACCGGGAGACTGCTTCTCAGGTGGTGCTCAACATCAGTGCCCGTGACCAAGGGGTGCAGCCCAGGTTCTCCTATGCACAGCTGGTGGTGACCATCCTGGACGTCAATGACAATAAACCTCGCTTCAGTCAACCCGAGGGTTACCAGGTGTCCCTGGCTGAAAACTCCCCATCAGGAACTGAGTTGCTGGTCCTGAGTGCCACAGATGGGGACTTGGGGGACAATGGGACAGTCCGCTTTTCCCTGCAGGAAGCTGAACCAGCGGTGGCTGTGGTTGGCCCCTCCTCGGTCACCCCTCGCCGGATCTTTCGTTTGGATCCTGTGTCAGGCAAGCTTAGCACCATCTCGCAGCTGGACCGGGAGGAGCAGGCTCATTTCTCCCTGCAGGTCCTGGCCACTGATTTAGGCTCTCCTCCCCTTTCTTCCATAGCTCGAGTTAACGTGAGTCTCCTAGATGTGAATGACAATAGTCCTGTGTTTTACCCGGTTCAATATTTTGCCCATATCCAAGAGAATGAGCCAGCTGGAACCTATGTGACCACAGTGTCTGCCACGGACCCTGATCTGGGACCCAATGGGACAGTCAAGTACAGCATCTCGGCTGGAGACACCTCCAGGTTTCAGGTTCACGGCCAGACAGGGGTCATCACAACAAAAATAGCTCTTGACAGGGAGGAGAAGACTGCATACCAGTTGCAGATTGTGGCCACTGATGGTGGCCATCTTCAGTCGCAGAACCAAGCCATTGTCACCATCACTGTCTTGGACACCCAGGACAATCCACCTGTTTTCAGTCAGGGTGTGTACAGTTTTGTTGTCTTTGAAAATGTTGCCCTAGGTTACCACGTAGGTACTGTTTTTGCTTCTACCATGGACCTCAACACCAATATGAGTTACCTTATTACTATGGGTGACCAAAGGGGCATGTTTGCCATCAACAGAGTGACAGGGCAGATCACCACAGCCAGTATTATTGACAGGGAAGAGCAAGCATTTTACCAGCTGAAGGTGGTTGCTAGTGGTGGGGCAATAACTGGAGATGCTGTGGTCAATATAACTGTCAAAGATTTAAATGACAATTCTCCACACTTTATTCACGCGGTAGAAAGTGTAAATGTGGTTGAAAACTGGAAAGCTGGGCATACCATATTCCAGGCCAGAGCTCTTGATCCTGATGAAGGTGTTAATGGTCTGGTTCTTTACAGCCTTAAGCAAAACCCGAAGGGCTTGTTTTCAATCAATGAACAAACGGGGGCCATAAGCTTAATAGGGCCACTTGACATAAATGCTGGGTCTTACCAGGTTGAAATCCTGGCCTCGGATATGGGGGTGCCGCAGCTGTCCTCTAACTTTATCCTGACTGTATCTGTCCATGATGTAAATGATAACCCGCCTGTGTTTGATCAGCTTTCCTATGAAATTACTATTTTGGAGTCAGAGCCTGTGAATTCCAGGTTCTTTAAGGTGCAGGCTTCTGACAAAGATTCGGGAGTGAACGGTGAAATAGCTTATAGCATAATTGAAGGAAATACTGGGGATGCCTTTGGCATATTCCCAGATGGTCAGCTGTATATAAAAAGTGAACTGGACCGTGAACTTCAGGAAAGATATATTTTACTGGTCGTGGCCTCTGATAGAGCAGTAGAGCCACTCAATGCTACTGTGAATGTTACTGTAATTCTGGAGGATGTAAACGATAACAGACCCCTGTTCAACAGTACCAACTATGTATTTTATTTTGAAGAGGAGCAGAGAGGTGGATCATATGTAGGGCAAATAAATGCTGTAGATAAAGACTTTGGGCCGAATGGTGAAATCAGGTATTCGTTTGAGCATATGCAGCCAGATTTTGAGCTGAATGCGGTAACTGGGGAAATAAGAAGTACTCATCAGTTTGACAGAGAAGCTCTTATGAGACAAAGGGGAGCTGCAGTATTTAGTCTCACGGTAATAGCAACAGATCAGGGATTGCCAAAGCCTCTAAAAGATCAGGCAACCGTACAAATCTACATGAAAGACATCAATGATAATGCCCCCAAATTCTTGAAAGATCTCTACCAAGCTACTATATCAGAATTGGCAGCAAATCTGACACAGGTTCTGAGAGTTTCTGCCTCAGATGTTGATGAAGGGGTTAATGGATTGATTCACTACTCTGTAATCAAGGGAAATGAAGAAAAGCAGTTTGCAATAGATAGTAGCACAGGCCAAGTTACATTAGTAGGCAAGCTAGATCATGAAGCTACTGCATCGTATTCGCTTGTCATCCAAGCAGTAGACTCTGGAGCGGTTTCCCTAAGCTCAACTTGCTTGTTGAGCATTGATGTGTTGGATGAAAATGACAACAGTCCTTCCTTCCCTAAATCAACCTTTTTGGTGGATGTCCTGGAAAATATGAGAGTTGGTGAACTTGTGTCATCTGTCACTGCCACTGATTCTGATTCAGGCGACAATGCTGAACTCCACTATAGCATTACGGGGACGAACAATCATGGGACCTTTAGCATCAGTCCCAACACTGGTAGTATTTTTCTTGCAAAGAAACTGGACTTTGAGACACAATCGCTGTATAAGCTAAATATAACAGCAAAAGACCAAGGAAGACCACCACGGTCATCTACAATGTCGGTGGTAATACATGTTAGGGATTTCAATGACAACCCTCCTAATTTTCCTCCTGGGGACATCTTTAAATCTATTGTTGAGAATGTACCTGTTGGTAGCTCTGTCATTTCTGTGACTGCTCATGATCCAGATGCGGATATTAATGGACAGCTAACATATGCAATCATCCAGCAGATGCCAAGGGGTAATCATTTCCGTATAGATGAAGTGAGAGGGACAATATTTACCAGTGCTGAAATAGATCGCGAGTTTGCTAACCTCTTTGAGTTAACTGTCAAAGCCACAGATCAGGCTGTTCCTGTGGAGTCCAGACGATTTGCTTTGAAGAACGTGACCATTTTGGTGACAGACCAAAATGACAATGTTCCTGTGTTCATATCACAAAATGCTCTCGCAGCCGACCCTTCGGTTGTGATCGGTTCAATTCTAATGACAATTATTGCTGCAGATCCTGATGAGGGCGCCAATGGAGAAGTGGAATACGAAATAGTCAATGGAGATACCGAAACCTTCATTGTGGATCGCTATAGCGGAGATTTAAGAGTAGCGTCAGCTTTGGTGCCTTCTCAGCTCATATACAATCTCATAGTTTCTGCCACGGATCTTGGCCCTGAAAGGAGAAGATCCACCACTGAGATGACTATCATTCTGCAAGGGGTTGACGGGCCTGTTTTCACTCAGCCAAAATACATAACCATCTTAAAAGAAGGCGAGCCTATCGGGACAAATGTGATATCTATTGAGGCATCAAGTCCGCGGGGCTCTGAAGCTCAGGTGGAATATTACATTGTGTCCATCCGCTGTGAAGATAAGAGTCTTGGGCGCCTCTTCACCATCGGGCGCCATACTGGTGTCATGCAGACCGCTGCCATTTTGGACAGGGAACAAGGAGCACGTCTCTACTTGGTGGATGTTTATGCCATTGAAAAGTCATCTGTTTTGCCCCGCACCCAACGAGCAGAGGTAAAGCTTTTATTCAGTAATTATTTACCTGTTTGCTTTCTAAATGAGCCGTTTTATGTATTTTTTTTTAGCTGCTTTACAGACAGTAGTGTACAGCAGAAGACAGGAAAGCTAAGTCTGCTGATTCATTAGTTAAAGATGACCTTTCAGTTGGTATCCCTCGAACAGTTTTCCTCAAAGCTGCCTCTAGAAATTTGAAAGAAGATTAGGTGGAGTGCTTAAATTGGCTACGCTAGGCCCAGGGTTGGTCAAACAAATTTTAGGGACTAAATAACTGTAACAATATTTAATCATGTCTTGTGTTTTGCATGTGTTTTCTTTTTAGCAATCGTTAATTATTTGAAGTCTTTCTATTCCTATGTGAATTATAACTAAACTTTTTTCACTGCAATAATCGTGTCAGTATTTGTCTGAGAACTGACCAGTAGGGTATTGCTCCCTGAGCAGTGCATTGAGTGTCTCTAGTCTTGGATGTGCTTGGCGTCCCTGCTTGGTTAAGTCTGTCAGATAGGTCTCCTCATGCACCTCCAATTCAGGCCATTTCTTTGCACACATGGATGAGTACGAGAATGAGCTTGTTTCTGTTCTTGGGTGTGACAGACAGTACAAATGCAATGGTTTAGCTGGCAGTGTTCCTTATCATAAAGATATTTGCCTTGACTGAAGGGTCCTTAAATGTTCTCTGCCTGATTAGCTTGAGGACCAAAGGGTGGAAAACACGTTCGAAACACACCTGTGTAGTATGAATATTTTATTCGCTGTCTAGTAACTGAGCCACAGAGCTGATCATTTAGGTTGTTCTTGCTGTCTTGTGTAGGAATAGTGAAAAGCTTGGTGTGAAAGGGAGTCTTGTGTTTGGTTTAAGTTGTACCATGTTCTAGAGCTGCGTCCTGCATTTTACTATGAGCTATCTAACTTGCAGTTCCTGGAAATTTGGGGCTGGCACTGCTGAGTGGGTCAACCTGCAGAGGATGGTGGTAGTGTGTAGTGATTCAACTATTTCCCTTGCCAGCTGAATGCTTTGCCTCAATACTGCATAGCTTGCACAGATCCCAGCTAGACTTGCCCTTCGGAATTATGTCTTAGCTTTAAGCCATCAAGGATGCTGTGGTGGTTTGGTTTCTCTTGTTGGTTGGGATTTTGTTTTCCTTTTTGTTGTTTGTAGATGTGGTATTTCTAGTTCTTTAAGCGCTGTTCAAACTCATATTTCTTAGCACTTATGAGAGAGCTTAGCTTTGTGTGCTGTGTGCTGTTGATTATCATGTTTTGAAAAGCAGTAGTGTATTGGAAAGAAGATTCCTGATATATGGGTCTCTGTATCACTGCTAGAAATTTATAAAAGATTAAACCTTTATCATTTTTTTTCTTATTATTGCATCATATTTTGTCTTGATGGACAGTGTTTTGAGGGTTCAGCCTTTGTCAGTGGGTGTTTAGATCATAATCTTTCAACTCTGTGTCTGTCCACATGACCAAAGAGTTTCTTGACTGGAGAAGACTCAGAGGACGCCATGTGATTGCAATAGTCTCACACAATGTAGAAGTATTTAATATGAATATTTGGTGAGCAGGGAAGAGAACAGCCTTTGAAACTTTAAGCAAATTTTACATTGTTGAATACAAACCACTCCTGAAATCAAAAGCAAATGTTTTATTCTTTAAAGGAACATTGAAAGCAATAGTTGGAAGCTAGGATTTCATATTGCTGGTTGTATCTTTACAGCTTCTAAAATGCTGCTACTTCCAAATGTAATTAGCATACTGTGCTTCTTTAGAAATACATTATAAATTATAATCAGCTATCAACTTTAAGAAACTTAACCATATGCAGTCTTTCTCTTGACTGATGGGATTTCTCTGGTACAGCTTTTGCTGTCCTACAGTTGAACAAGAACTACTAGAGTGACATTCTTTGTGCAAGCTGACTGTCAGTGGGGCTGAATAAACAATGCAGCTTTTTTCCATGTTTCTTTTGGATGGTAACTTTTGTTTTGTTTTTAGCTTGATGTATGTAGTGCAAAAATTGTTGGTCTTCATTTTCTGCCAAGCTACTGTCGTGAAAAATCAGCCTATATCCAAGTGTGTAGACACTATCTCTTATCTTTGTAAAGCCACCTTAAAGCACACTTTTGCTAGAGTTTTGGGGAATCAAATGTGCAATTTGGAAGGTTTAATGTTTTTTTCCAGTTTTTAAGGTGATAGCTTGAGTGACGGCATAACCACAACACTGACAAGAGACAGTGAATGTGTGTGGACCTGTACAATATCTAAAACTACGAAGCTTAAGTGTTCTTTTGCCCACAACGTCTTAAACTTTTCTTGGTATATACATGGCAGGGTGAAGACTGATTTTTATTATTTGTTTTTTGAGTCCTGCTTGAGAAGTAAGTTGTAAAGCATTGATGCAGGTGTGCAGACAAAGCCTAGGAAGTCTGGTACCTGACAGCTTTCTGAACAGATAAACTGGATATAAACTTTGTTTTTTCAGGAAAAAGCTCCAGTATTGTATATTTTCTTTGTTCCTTCTATGCAGAGTATGTTGGATTTAGTTTCTGAATATGGTTAAAGAAAAGGGAAAAACAGTAACAGGATTTGCTTAACGACTTCTACTTTCTTCTTCACTGCCTGCTATGCTTTCTGCCCTGATGCCAGACATCATCCTAATTGCACTGTGGCATGCGAGTGAAACATTGAGCACGCAGCCACCCAGTGCTAAGCTTGCTGGCTGAGACTGAAGAAAGCAGAAATCAAGACAGTTAATAGTCTTTTGTCGAACGTACGTTTTGGGAATCATTTTGGGTGGCAGATACCTGGTGTGAAATAGAGATATTTACAGCTTTGAAGCAGTGGCTAGTCTTTGTCCGGCTGGCAGGCAGTATAAAAGAAGAGCAGGCTTGCGTGAAGCCAATTGCTCTATAAATGAATCAACCGTTGTCCCTGGGAAATGGTGTGGTGTTTTTGTTGTTTTTTTTTTGGGGGGGGGGGGGGGGCGGGGGGGGTTGTTGTTTTCTTGTTGTTTTGTTGTTGTTGTTTGGTTTTGGGGTTTTTTAGGTTTTTTTTAGGTTGGGTTTTTTTTGGGGGTTTTTTTTTTTTTTTTTCATTTTAAATTTATATCAACTATAATGAAAAGATCCACCTGTGCTCCAGGTGAAAAAGTCTCTTTCCAGCCTTTCTCATCCATCCCTGGTGCTTGCCCTTTAGGATCATAGGGCATAGCTATGGGGGTTGTACACTGCCGTTTTCTGAAGAGAGGGTCCAAGGGAAGAGCTATGCGACAACAGGACTGTGGAGAATCCTCTTCTGACCCAAAAGCAGCTGGCATGCCTTGTAATTGGAGGATTACATTTTCAGTAAAGCAGCAGCTAAAGAGTTTATGAAACAAAGAACAGTTTATTTGCAGTTTGTGGATTATTGTTTTTTTAGCACTAGGTTTCATATTTGTGTATTTTTCTGTGCTTATTATTACTATATGGAGAGAAGGGGGGGTGGTGGTGGTGTCAGAAAAGTGCAAGTTGCGAGGTATTTATGCTCAAAGTACCAAATGCTTTGAGACTTGCAAACTCAAGTAGTGCCTGTTCTATTTTACAGCAAGTGGTGTGATTTTAGATAGTTATTACTGAAGTAGAAAGCTTTTTTTCTTTTGACATTAGCCAATTTCTGTGTAACCTACAGTGACAAAACAGGTGATTTGATGTTGTGTGAGTGTGTTCTGTGATCAGTCTTGTTTTGCCCTGTCTTGTGTTAATCGTTAGGTGTGGCATTGTTCTTCTCGGATAAGAAAAAATAATGTAGGTGTTCCTGAAGCTCTTCTGTTTGCCATTTTATGCCTTTTTATGTGTTTCTGCTGAAAGAAAAGATGCAGTAATTGCTTAGCTCCTTTCTCATGGCTCTCCAACAGAAATTATCTTTTAACCTCTTCAGGCAGGGCTGAGGGTTTCACCATCATGATTTTATACTTAATATAGAATGACTAATGCATATTGGCATCACTTGGTAACCATGTGACTTTATTCAATCCTGCCTCCCAAAACAATGATTGTATGCTGTGGGAGACTTTGGGTGGTCGTGTGTTATACCCTGCTTCTTAGCTGGCAGTAATAATAGGAACCCAGGGACAATACCTCATCTTCTGTGCTCTGTTACTAGGGATTAAATGGAATTAGACAGGATTTCTAGCTTGCATGTTTAACCCTTCAGTGGGCATGTTTGCATGTTTAACCCTTGAGAAGAGCAGTGGGTTTGCTAGGGATCAGTGGTGCTACCATGTATGTTGTATATGATGAATGAGAGGATAACAGATTGGGATGTGAATTATTTATATATGAAAGATGTTTAACTGAACTTTAAACAGGTTCATAATTTCCAAGGAAGGGAGAGAAGGGTATAAATATTTATTTATACACTTCATACCTTTCTTAATACCCTGGAAAATGTATAAACTTTAAATGAAAGTTTTATTGATGGTATTGATTTGAAAATGGAAATACTTGGAGAGGCATATCAATGATCCTATGAATGTTAACGTGCTCTCAAAACAGGGGCAATTCCCTTGATTTTCAGACAGGGAAATATGAGGCACCAAGTTTTCTTTTGCATCTGTGCATGCATAGCTGCTTCTTGTGGTATGTTTCATGACTGGCACTATTGGGAAACTTGGACTTCCAGGTTGGCAGAGGCTTTTATCTCCCAAATCCATAGTCTAGGCAAAATACATGCTTTCTTTTATCAGGCAAAATATGGGGATTTTAGACAATGCTTACTGGTGGCATAGTGAAGATCTGGAATTTAATGAAGACGGAAAGAATGAATGGTCCTCTCCTCCTGGAAAGAAAATCATAGGACATTTTGCCTTGACCTGGTGTGAACTGCAGCCATGACCATAAAACCATGACTGCATGGAATGACTTTATGTGGAGCTTTTAAAGTCACCCCAGCCTAGGTCCTGTCACTCCTGTTACTCCTCCACCCACTAAACCTGGGAGGGAGGTGGAGGTGCTCAAAAACTGTCTTCTCTGCGGCAAAGAGCTCCACAAACCCAGATTAAGAAAGGGAAGATGCTGCTAAACAGAAATGACAGAATATGTTGCAGGAGAGGCTGCCCAAACCGTAGGAGCACAATGCATCCCTTGTGCTGTTTGGGTTGGGTACCACTTCAGGGGTGTGGGGCTAGCCCTAACGTCCCTGAGGGAGGAAAGGGATAGATTGCTGGGGCAAAACACTGATGGTGTTACTTCTCTAACCGAGCTGGCTAATGGTGGAGGGCTTTAAATTTAGTAAGAGAATTTGAAACCCGCTTCAAAGAAGTCTGTTATCTGGCATATTTACCCGTACGAATAAGAACAATGGGATATTCCTTGTATTCATACTATTTATAAATCGTTTTATTCTTTAATGATACATGGCACATTAATTATAGCTTGACAAAGGAAACTACATATGAAAAGTTCGAGTAAACAATGAAAATCTGCTGCCTTGTCCAGCTACAAAGCCAGGGTATTTTTCTTCCTAGTGCTGATATTGCTGATTCTGAGTAACTTACAATTATTTAAGTTATTGCTGTCATTTGCACTGATCTGAAAAGGGATCTCTAAGTTCTGCTTGAAGTGGAGCTGGAGATGAATGCACCTTATGTCGAAAACTGTTCAAAACCAATTTGTGGGGTTTGGTTCAAAGTTGTCTCTTTTTTTCCGTCCTCTAATTTCATTAATGATTCTGCCTTGCTACGTTTTCTTAATATCTAGAATTTCTCATTTCTTTGCTATTTTAACAGCCTCTGGGCATTTTTGCATGTGAGGTCACTTCATGATTTTTATGTTAAAAAATCACTAGACTTTAAAAACAACATTCTTTATTATGGAAAATAGTTTTTCATGTGTCTCTTTTGGCTATTATGGCTAGTGTTTGCATTAACCATAGCAAAATTTTCATGTGCTTGTTTTTGCTGAGTGTTAAATTCTTCATACAAATCTCTAAATTATTCTTGGGTTCTATTGATGTTAATAAGCAAGTCCTTTTCCATGTAAAATGATACCCCACAGAGCTGCTGGAGTCCAGGTTTCTTTCCATGTTTTAGTCAGGTGAAGCCAGCCAGTGGCTGTTCAATTTGGATAACTCCAGAAGTAGGTCACCAAAGCCTGCTTATCCTCTTGGTGTCTCCAGCCCTCACCACTGGCTTTACTGGGGCAAGATTAAGTTGTTGTTGGCTCCTGAAATCTTTGCTATTGTCTTTTCCTATTTCCTGTGCATATCTTGAACCTTGAGATTGTGTCTCATCAGAGGATGTTGGTACCCTTTTGACTGATGGAAGAAGGCTCCAGATGTTTCCATGGTCTCATCTGAGTCTTTTCAGAGATTGGATTTTGTTGAATCACCACTCTAAGGGCCACTTCCCACCCTCCAATAACAAGATGCCTGTTTAATTTACATCAAAACAACCCCTTAGCATGAAATAGTTCTATTGACATAGTTGTTTTAACTGTGTCTAGGATAGGGAGTAGCATTACTGTGAAGTTAGTTTGGTTTCTTACCCATGTAATTGTGTCTGTGCAAATCCTGTGTGTAGACAAGCCCTAATACTCTTGGGTTTTAATTAGAGAAGAAATTTATGATGACTAAAATTGAAGTAAAACAAAGAGTTTTCCTAACGTATTCCTGCAGTGAGGAAAAGTGATGCCAGATCAGTATGGTACATCAGTACTATACAGATTTGTTTCAGTAAATTTATAGCCTGACTTCACTTTGCCAAGAATAATAGCAGATACGTTAGAGAAACTGTGTCTTTGTTTTACTATGATGTTTCTCTCTATTCCAATAAATCTTATTTTTAATTAGACCCTTAGTCTAGACTGTCACCCAGGTTTGTTTTTGTAGTGATCTATTTTTGTTTACTTCCTCAGAGCAATAACATACCAAAAGGACAGTAGAACAGATGGAAACTGATAGCTGTGTTTGCACTGTAAAAATACATATAGTTGGGTTAGTTAATGCAAAAGAATTTCAAAGAACCTATTATGAAGTGGTAATTTATGTGCCAACAGCTATGCAAAAAAGAAATGAAAACAAGCATTTGCCTTAGCGTTTTATGTTCTGCAGTCTTTGCCCATATATGCTGTTAATAGGCTGTCGCTAGTAGTGACATAGTGATATGCAATTAGCGTATAAGGGTTCTACTATATTTAACACAGCCATCCAGACATCCAGCTCTACAGACAGAAAGGAGTGCTCACGGTGGTGGAAATATTCAGCTGGCTCAGACAGATGGATGGAGCTTTGGGGGCTCTTTCTTCTGGAGAAGAACACCTTCTTGCAGTGTGTCGCCTTCCACCTCCACTCTCCCCTGTGGCCCAGAGGTGGTATCCCCTGGCCAAGTCTGGGTCCCCAGCAGTGACCTTGGGAAGGATGCTAACTCCTAAATGTCCCATGAAATTGCTCTGGATACCCTATTAGAGGTGAGATACAAAGAAAGGATTTTTCTCACAGCTCTTGAAGTGAAAAAAAAAAAAAAAGAGTAATAGCTTTGAGATGTGCCATTATGGCCAGTAGGTGAAGTATCATCAGCATTAAGATAAAATCGTAACTTTCTCAATTTCACATATCCTCATTTTCCAGCCTCATGGCTAGCTGTGCTCTTCTAAATATGCATATACATGCATGTGTCAGAAAAATTCTGTCTTCAGCCACTCAGTTGGATGTGTCTGGAAGGCAACCAAACCGGATCAAGCAGTGTTGTAGTTTTCTTTGTAGGATCTGCCTGTACCATTTTCAGTTCTTCTCCGGTACCTATTGGACTGCTCCCAAGCCTGTCAAGCCTCAGCTTACCATTACTAGCAGAGAATTACAGAATCACAGAATGGTTTTGGTTGGAAGAGACCTTAAAGCTCATCCAGTTCCAACCCCCTGCCATGGCAGGGGCACCTGCCACTAGACCAGGTGGCTCCAATACCTGTCCAACCTGGCCTTGAACACTTTCAGGGATGGGGGCAGCCACAGCTTCTTTGGGCAACCTGTGCCAGTGCCTCAGCATCTTCACAATAAAGAAGTTCTTCCTTAGATTTAATCTGAGTCTACCCTCTTTCGGTTTAAAAGTGTGTAAAAGGTGAGAGAAACGTGGCAGTGTGATTCTTTAAGTTAAGTTAGTTTTCTAGGAGATTCACAATTTATCTATTGTTTCTTCCATAGCACAGTTACTGGCTACAGTTTGTAGCCAGTAACCTGATTTCTGGGGTTTTGAGCAACCTGGTCTAGTGGAAGGTATCCCTGCCCGTGGCAGGGGGTTTGAACTTGGATGATCTTTAAGGTCCCTTCCAACCCAAACCAGTCTGTGGGTCTATGAATTTTTAAAATAACTCATTTATTTAATAAGAGAACACTAAAGCTGCTGTGCAAGGATTGGCGTTGGTGTCAGATCTGCTGGGCCTGTGCTGCACATGCACTGCTGCAGCATAGTAAGGTGTCAAGTACTCCTGCCTTCCCTGGGAGGGAGATGGGGTTTGTACCAGAGCTGTACCAGCGTGCCCAACCTACCATGCTGTCCATGGAAGGAATGTCATCTACTTACTTAATTCTGTATGGGCAGCACTGATAAAGCTGATGAGACTTTGGGTCTTAGAAGTTCCTTCTGACTCATTTCCAACCCCTTAGTTGGAGGCATCTTTTATGGGGCAGATTATTATATTAGTACAGAGCATAACAGTCATTGTCACAGATGGGAAGGAGGAGTGGATTTAAGAGCTGTGCTATGGGAGTAACTGCTTTTGGAGGTCTCTGTCAGAGCTTTGCAATCCACTTAAGACTTTTAAGTGCTTCATATCTAGTCCTCTTTGGGTTTTTAGGCAAAAGTTTTATTTTTGGTAGCTGCAGCATTTCTTGAAATACAATCCAGGAAAAGACTATTAATTCTAAGAATGTGTATAAGATGTTTCACCCACCTAAGTCAGTAGTCTTCTTTTTAAGCTATGAATAGAATTTTTATCTGCTTGGACTGAATTAATTTAAATAGCATCCAACTCTAGATAGTGCAGGATTAAGTTCAGCAATGGCATTTTGCTATAGGTATATTAAGATAGAAGAAGCACTACTTAAAACTTTTAAGCTGGAGGGGTGGGTTTGCCACAGGCCCTGTGTGTGGTGAAATACGTGATTATGTTTCCCTTGCAGTGTACTGGAAGATGAATTGTTCCTTGGAGAGCTAGAAGGAAAACTGAGTTGAGGGCTTTTCATGTCAACTCCTTTTTGGATCATTTTTGATAAATAAAGAGAATTATACCCAAATAGTTCAGAAGAATAAATAAGATGTCTGAGCTATGGTACACATCTGTAGTGTATGCGCTTAAAGCTTGAATTTTCCGTAGGGATTTTGTTCTATATTACACTTCAGGTTTCCTGGTGTTTTTCCCCATTCCTTATTCTTTTCAATACAGCAAATCTTTTTAATCCATCAAAATGTCATTCCGTCTGAAATATGAAGACATGTTGCAATTACAAGGCTGTTTAGAAACAGAAGGCAAACTCAGTAGTTTATTGCACTCTTATTCTTTTGAGACCTGCATTTTTGTTTGTGTGATTTAAATGACTTTTTTCTGAGCACGATTCTATTCCCTTTGAAAGTTGCCTAATAAACTTTTTATGCCTGTCTGCTTTAGAAAAGAATTTGAACCTTCATGATTTCAGGGAAGAAATGAATGAAAATCCAGATTTTAACCCCAGTAGGGTCATGTCAGATTGTCTGGAAAATAATTTATGGTGGTGGTGATCTTAGATGAAGTAGAGGTTTTCTTTCCACTGTTTTCTCTCTCTAACAGCACTCTTAGCTCTTGCACTTCTGACTTGTAAGGGGTTGGCTTATTTTCTTTTTACATATAAATTTCTTAACTCCAAGTAATTTCTATGGCCAGCACTGAAAGTTGTGTGGGGTTTTATCCACCTGTTTGTTTCTCCATGCTGTGTTATCAAGCTGGGATGTAGCTACTCAGAATAAGTTTAAGTGATCATGTTGAGATCATAATTAATTAAACGTAAGCTCTGATACCTTGTTATTTCAAGACGTGCAATCAACAGATGGAGAATGCTGCCTGACCCACGTGCTGGTGGAGAGGGGAGGAAGTGGGAGTGGACTTCTTGCAGGGCAGGATGATATTGGGTAGGAGCAAGCTGCACTCATGCCTGCCAAAATACTTGGATCAGACTAAAGGAACACAGATGGCTGAGGCTGATAAAGGTGTCTTTTATTGTTGGTTTGGTTTTTTTTTTCTGCTCAGTACTGTTTTGAGTTTGTGTGTGAGAGGGGCAAGAGGGGAGGAATATGACTGTGAATATGTTTGTTTTGATACATTTTACAGTGTAGGAAGGAGTTGCACAAATTCAATGCTCCTGCTCGGTAGGACGCCAAAGGCTGGAGCTAAGCCCTCCTTTTAGGTTTCTGTAACAAATGAACAATAATGTGTCCTCAGGGATTTATGTCATGCTGTCCAACCTTTGGCTCTTATCTGCTAATAGAAAAATCCCGATGCATTGCTGAAAGTAGCTCCTACAAATTGGACTGAGAAGCCTTAAAAGCACGCAACTGCCTCTGCTCATAACCAACCTCAATGTTAGCTCTCCCCTGTCATGGATTTATGTGATGTGTGTGTATAAATAAACCAGTATATATGTATGTGTACATATGTATGTATAAATAATGTCTTGCCCTGGAGGAGGTAGCAGTGCCTAAGTCTTTCTCTGACAGAGGAGGAAGCCAAGCCACTGCGGGACAGGGGCATGTAAGGGAAAGCATGTCCCGCAGGCACTTAATCTGAGGAAAGTCCTGTTCTTCTTAGCATTTGTTATTTATTGTTGTAGAAACTGACTGGTCACTACTATCTAAAAATGGTATGTCTGAACTCTCAAGTTGCTTGCAGAAATAAATCATTGTCACCAGACATAGCGGTTGTTCCAAGTCTGTTGGATCTGTTACACCCATGGACAACACCATCCGTCATGGCAGGGCTGAGGAGAAGGGAGTAGAAGCAAGAACTTCAACTCCATCTATTTGAAGCAATCTAAACCAGGCAATTTCATTAGAAAGCCTTAAAGATTCTTGTTTTGTGAATGATGGCAGTAATGTTCTCCTGCTAATGACAGCTGGAAATCCACAGGATATTGTTGCTGGTAAGCATGAAAGAAAAATGGTACATGAGACTTCATTCTAGGGCAAATAAATTTTATTTTGAGTAGCACTTTCAATTTGTAGTCATTAAGTTGAGCTACTGCAGTCATTTTTCATAGAAACAAATATATTAAGAAATCTAGTTGCAAAGTCATGCTCCTAATGGTATACTGTAAATGACTAAGACCAAACTTCATTCGAAACAGTGCTGTTTTGGTCTATTGTCTTCAAAATGTTCTTTCTCTCCTTCCTTGATCACCCCATATTTATATGTTTTTTAAACAGACATTGAAATTTTTTTATTTTATTTTTCTTTTGTGAAGCAAAGCTGCCTGAAATTGGTGGAGGGAGACATTTCATGCTGAGGTTCGGTGCTGTAAAAATGAGTGTGCTTTCCTGATGCTTTGTGGTCTCACATGTGCAAACAGCTTTTCTATAAATACACCATAATATTATGAGTATTAATTGTGGCTACTGCTATACAAATGGAAAAATAAATGCAGCTACATTCACCCTGAGGGGGAAAAAAAAACAAAAACAAAAAAACCTTTGTGGGAGCAGGAAAATGCTACTTTTTTTTTTTTTTTTTTTTTTCCTGCGAAAATGTATCATTGTTATTACACTTTGGCTCTATAAAGGATGTATGAGCATGAGAATCTGGAATTTATAAAAGAAATTTTTACAAACAGTGGGCTGTCTTTTTTTTTTTTTTAATTGTCCTGATTTTCCATTGCTGTAACTATATTTTATTTAATTGAATTACTTTTTTTTTATACCAATTATATTAGTATAACCAAGCAGAAAATGTGGCCCTGAGTAAATAAGACTGAACTTGGGTTCATGTAAATTGAAATCTATATTGAAAGTGACACAGGGTAAACACTAAACATACAACAAAAATCTTGCTTTTGCCAAGGCAATAAGGAAATCAAGACATTCTGCAATCTATAATTAGGCACATGGATGTAGCTCTGTAAAAAGGAATATAAGACGATGGTACTCAGTACTCCAAGGGAAAGAGCAAGTGATAAATTACTGTGCAATGTGGGCTGCAGGATCACTTAATAGAGTACAGTTTTGTAGGAGTGTCCATTTAGAAGTCAGTTTAAACTCTAGACATTAATCGGTAAACATGTATTGCTTGTTCATATAATTTAAAAATAAAGGAGAGCTTTATCTAGTATTAATATAGAGTGCTTT
Organism: Lathamus discolor; assembly: GCF_037157495.1. Lineage (NCBI taxonomy): Eukaryota > Metazoa > Chordata > Aves > Psittaciformes > Psittacidae > Lathamus > Lathamus discolor. The sequence goes on from NC_088884.1 coordinate 62,836,199, forward strand.
CTGTTGTGGCATAGTTTTAAAAAGACAAAAATCAGCTGCTTTATCTGACCTAAGTCAGGGGTAGGTACTTGACGTTTACTTAGGCTGGTAAAAAGTAGAAGATGTCTAAAGTAGTTTGCTGGGGCTTGTAAACAGAGCATGTTTTCTTGCTCAATATTAGCTTAATGTGGGGACTATAATGTCATGTTGAGGCATTTCCTCATTTGGCTCTCCAGATGCATGGTTGAATTCAGAGCATGTAACTTCAGCTTTGAAGACTAATAATCTACTTTTTGAGGCTTTCAGTATCTCCTCATGGTAGGACGATAGATCACCTGGAGACTGTCCTTCAGGGGAAATCAAGAACAGGAATATGCACATCTACCATGGGGTAGGACACTCCCCCTCCCAAAGTGTCCACGCAGGGACCTGTGTGTCTTGCTTAAAGTAAGCCACCATATTTGAGATTTGGTTAAATTTGTGCAGTGAATCGCATAGCAGATGCGAGGTTTTGTTTACATCAGGAAAAGCAACTGCAAACACAGCATGCTTGAGAGCAGGTTGGTGCTTACAGGTCTACCTTTCTATGGCCCCCAAGCTCACCTGCAGGTGGAAGGGTGTGAAATAGATGTGCATTCAATGGTTCATAAACATGCAAACAGGTTTACATGTCAGCCTCCTCTTTGAAAGAAATTGAGTTTATTAATGGGATTTTAATTTTCATTCGAGAAAGTTGCTTTGAAAAGAATTACTTTCACCACTACTCCAAAATATATTTTAATATGGTTATAGCAAATACCTAGCTGTCTGCGTATTTCTTAATTTAAAACAGAAGTCTGGCATTTAGAATAAAGGGTTCTGATACAGAAACAGAGTAATAGACTTCCTTTGCAACTGCCACAGACATAGATTAATTGGGACAGTCAGCATGGCTTGCTTTTAGAAAGAAAGAGCTTAATGATTAACTAAGTTCTTTTTCTGTGCCCCTCACCGAGCATATGAAATGATTATAAAAGAATATAGAAAAGAGGCAGTTGGAGTTGTTGTTGTGTACAATTGAAACACAGCCAAATATTTCACAATATACTATATATAGTGAGAAACATTAATTTCCATGTGCTAGCTGTCAAGATCTGAGTATAGTAATGTATGCTCCAAGTCATTCTGTGTTTTTTGGAAAGAAAACCCTGTCATTCTCCATGGGTTGTAGCTGAAGTAACACCTATGCTGAATGATCTACAAACACTTAGTTTTGTGTGTGTTGCAACACTGGAATGGAAAACCAGTGTTTGATAAGTTCTTATCAATTTTGAGCCAAATGATGGCTTGATGTTTCTAAATGCTTACTGAGAGGTAATGAGACTTGAGATATGCCCTCTGTGAATGTGTGATTTTTTTTTTTTTTTTTCATTCGTGTTATCTGGGGAAATGAGAAATTTGTTCTATAAGTAAGGGAATGGTCAGGAACTCTGTCTAATGCAGTTAGCAATGTCTGTCATGTCCCACTTGTAATTCTGTGTTCATGGTGACTGCCAGCGATGATTGCAGCATGCTGCAACGTGTAATTAAGCATCTCTTGAATGAAGCCTACACAATATTGAGTATTTCTTTTACCTGGATCAAATTCAACTCTGTTGAAATTACATTTTCAAACCTGAGTAACATAAAATTTGGGCATATGCTTTTTCAAAGCATGTTCTTGAGATTTAGTATATCAAAATATTTATCTTCTTGTCTCTCTAAACTGGGATTTGATTTTTATCTGAAGGGGTAGTGGAATGATAGCTGAGCTTCTGTTGTGCTTTAGGAAGTAGTTTGCTTTTACGTCACGTAAATCTTCCAATATTTAATAATGCCCCCTTCACGTATGGGAACCTGCAGCGTCAAGGTGCATTCAGGACGGAATGGGACAGAAAGAGCATCGATTGGTCTTGTGTGACTTGGATTAAGCAGGAACAGCCCAATATATGTAATAGATGCAAAGCTTTCAGAGATACTGTGATTTGCGGGGCTCCAAAGTTTTTGCTCGTGTTCAGTGACATTGGTTGCATTTCTCTGTTCTGGTTCCCTGGTTTACCGTCTGGAAACTCTGTTTATTAGGATATAGCTATATGATTCATCAAGCTTTTAAAATACAGAAGTTTATGTAACATTGTAATCTTGAATCCATTTAACAAATGTATAGATTTATGTGAAATTTACAGCAGGGTAGTTTCAATGTGGTGACTTTGATTTATATGTTTTGAAAGATAAACTGTTTGTAAAACTACTTTATAAATATGGCATTTATATGTGGGTTTAAGCAGTCAGTGCCTGTCAGTAGCTTCCAGCTCAATGTTCTCATCTTCTGAATCCCCGAAAAGTAATTTTTCCTGTGAGTTATTAAACTCAGCAAGTGGCAGTTTTTTAACTGCCAGCTCACGCACACCTAACCATTTGAAATTTAATATTATCTTGATGGGTGCTGGAATTAGGTCTCTTTCAGCATGTGAATAGTATCGTCAGAAAAATTTACAACTTCAAATCCAAGCCTAATATATGCTTTTGAGGGAAGGTTTTGTTACAGGCTGATAGGTTTTGCCTGGCTTTCCAAAACATTGGTGGGATGATGACACTGCGATGTGATGGTCTGGTAGTCTCTCATCTCGAGGATTTACTTCTGTGTGAGGAACATAAATTCTCCTCCAGGCTTTGTATTAATATTTATTGTGACAGTAGCTTTATTTTCTGAAAGTTGCCTTCATTGGGCATTAGTATAGCTTTCAATAGGCTTGGAGTGTCCAGGCATCTTCTGGGACTTGGTTCATGCGTTTTGGGTGAGAAGGGGTACCTCTGTAAGGCTGGACATTGCTGTCAATGGAAAAGCCACCATATTGTGTCCTTGACGTAACTGGAGGCACAGAAATCCCATTTTCTTTAGAATCTTCTCTGTACTGAGCCTTCCTCTGTTTTATTATTTTCTTTCAGCTTTCTATAAGATTGTTATCTGTCATATATATATTTATAGATTTTTGTATTTTTCTTTAGCTAACAGAAAACCATGTTATTCACATTTAAAAACTTAATTTTGTGTTTAATAGTTATAATTTTGAAGTCAGAAATGTTGTAGTAGTCGAGTTTTAACTGTCTTGCAGCAAGTCTTCCAAAAAAATAAGGAACTTATCAAAGGATTTAATTAGTAGTGCAAGTGCTTCCTTATTTCAAATGCAGACCTGCATAGGTGGATAATGGGTTCCAGGAATAGGTGGAATGAAAGAATGCAGCTGGATCCTGTGGCTCCAGGGCAAGTCAAGGTCATCCAGAGCCAGGGCTTTGGTGGTCCCTGAGGATGAGCACTTGGCTGATTGCAAAGTGATTTTCTCAGGCACAGAGGTGTCTTGAATATTGACTGTCCTGGCAGTGGAAGTGGATAACCACCCTTATCCCTCTTGCACAGTATAGAGAGCCTCTGTACTGTGGCGAGAGAGGAGAGAGGAGGTCAGGGAATGGGATGATATGTCACCTGCTCTAAGGGCAATGGTGAAGTGGAGCCCCTGAGCCAACTATGTATCATTGTTCACTCTCTTCTGCATCCTGCTTTTGCCCTGGCTCAAAATCCTGTAGCCCACATCTCTGAAGCATCATTCTGGGAGGAACATCAGGCCATGAACTCACTGTGTGCGTGATGTGATGGTGCTACAGAGTGGAGAAGGCTTGCCCCAAGGGTTCCCACCATTGCCAGCCTCTCACTCGCACTTTCGTGAACCACTGACTGGAATGGTCACCCGAATTGAAATCATTGCAAGGTAATTCCTTGTGTAGAATTCAAGTCTTGAATCAAGAGGATCACTCAAAACCAGTAAGGTAACATACCTTTACTTTAGAAAGCAGGTGCTCGTTTTTGCTTTCTATTGTACTCTAGTTTTCACTGTCATTGACAGCACCCATGGGTACTTCACTCTTCTGTTAATTTCCAAATGTTAATTATATGTGTGTGTATGTTTATTTTAGTGTGTTTATTGTTTTTATTTAACATTTCTTCCTGCTCTATTACTGGCAGCAGTATTTGATTTATTTATGTGATTAATTCTTTTCCCTTTGAAATCTACAGAGCATTTAAAAAAGAAGAAAGAAATCCTAGCAATAATAATTGCATTCAAGCTCCTTTATCTTTATTTTGTTCCAGTGCAGTGGTGGATATTCCAAATTCTCCATGGTAATAGAGAAGTATTTCAGAAGCAAATATCTTGCCAGATCTTTGCATTTTCATTACAATTATTGCTCAGGAGCACAAGTACTTTATCAGCCATAGGCTTTGTAGCATTGAAACATGGATGTTTAAAGCTGATGCAAATGAGCATTCTCTTTTCATTGTGAGTTTACTGCTGAAGTAATGCAATTTTTAAGAACCAAAGATCTTTTCTTAGCAGAACTTCACTGGCATCTCTTTGGTAAGCAAGAGGCGCAATGCATCCCCGTGGTTTCTTACAGGCAGAACAGAAAGTTCTCCTTTACCCAGCCTGTTTTGTTCCTTGCGGATTATGCGCATTAGTTGTTATCCCATTATATGGTACATTCATAACTGTTCTGTTCAGGATCTGAAGTAACCAGGTTGGGACTGTGTATAGTCCTGCTGACATGAAAAGAGCACAGACAAAAAAAGACCTGAGTGTTTGGCAACCGCAGGGACAAGTAATTAATGAAAGATTTTGATTTACTTAAATCAGTTTGATGTTTATTTGTTCGTGTATGTTTACCTGCCCAACTGCTAGTCTCAGGCAGACATCTCCCCTCTTTGGTTTCACATATCACATCTGGCCTCAGCTGCAAATAGGGAAATAATTTGCTGCTTCTGAAGGTTCCGCCTGATCTGATGATGTTCCTACGCTGTAAACCTTACAAAGAACAAGGTTGGAAAGTGCGGAGCTTCTTTCCGAATTAATCAAGGACACAGTCAACTTGCAGTAGCAAGTACGTTTCTTTTCCTATAACAATGTTGTACTTTAATTTTGTTTCATTCTCTTATATTAATACTGTAATTTAGGCCCTATTTTGGGCTGAATTTAGGATTGGTACTTGTAGCATTAAACCATTTTAATATACACTTATTCTACTTAGGGAATTTGTGGTACAAACACACTAACATTTCAAAAGAAATATTTTTATTTTTTTAATCTAAGCTTTCTTAGACCAAAAATAGTTTTGGTTGAGTAAAGGCTTGGAATGAACACAGCACTGTCCTTGACCGGGCTAATTACGGAATATTTCAAATTAAGGATCTTGCTTATGTAAACTCACAAAAGAAGTGATTTAATAAAAAATAATTCTTGAAGAGCTTTCACCTCCAGTGAGATTACTTGCATGAGTCAGTTGAAAAACATTCACCGTTGTTCACCGACATTTAAGAAATTAAGTAGCTTGGAGCTACTCCTTATGTTGTATTTACTTGCGTAACTACTGACTGATGCATCTGTAATACAGAAGATTAATTCTGTACAAATCACATAGGATAGCTAATTTGATATTTAAGATTTCCTTAATTGAGAAGCTATATAATTGTTAACAATGAAACTTTAAAAAAAAATAGTATAATAAAACTGTTATGCCTGTGAGGCAATAGAGCTTTGGGAGGCTTGGGCAAACATTGGATCTGAGCCTCTCAGTTATGCCTGGGGCAAGTATAATAAGGCCAGGCAGAGTGCATGGATTTGTCTGCATTTGAATTAATATATTAAGTGCCTTTTTATTTATTAGACTGCTCTTTTCATCAGGGCTTGTTGTCCATTCTTGGCAGCATAAGAATATGTATGTTGGTGGGAAGAAGAAAATTATAAATTGTTTTCTGCAGTTCTGAGACTTGAGCCTAGATGAGAACATTGCAGTGAGGTCTGTCATGTATGTGTGTCCCTGTATCAGCTAAATGTGTGGAATAATATATAAGTGAAGGGCTTCATACTTAGGAATTTTCATGTTGGATTATTTTTGAGACGTCCTTTTTAAGTAGATAAAAATTTCAGTCCATATGGTAGTATCTGCTGCAATGATGTAGCAGCACACATATGTATTATGTAGAGGAAGCCAAGGAATGGATGTAATTATCCTATCGTCACCCATGAGAAATCTGTATGTCACTGCTGTGCTCCTGAAGACAATAGCGTGTCTTCCTATGGATAACATACTGGTAACTCTTGAAGGTATTGCTGAGTAATCCTTGAAATGTTATCCTGATACCTTTCTGTCATAGCTCAGGAAAATTGACAAAGCAGAAAAAAGCTACTATAGGGAAGGATACGCTTCTGGTTGAGGTCTGTGACACTGGGCATAAATTTCAGTGCCAGACTCTGTCACGCTAAGGAGGTTGCTCAGTCTGTGGCATAACAGTTCACCCAAAATGTTTTGGAAGTATTAGTCACCTGTTAGTTTAGGTTAATGAACTTTACAAATTTGTATTTGACAGGTTTGGATAGATGGTGCTATTTTTTTATTTATTTATTTTTTATCCTGTAATTTGAGAGGTGGTAAGTCACACAGAAACATGTCCCATGGGGCAGTTTTGTATACCAGTACTCAAAACCTCTACATCTGTCCTGTTAGCTGGGGCCTGGTCAGTAAAGATCAGAGAGCCACAGTATTGCCCATGGTTCTGTCTGAAGGCAGTTTTCTTCCCCTCTGACTCTTTAAACTGCTTTTCCCTGGTCATTCTTAATACTTGCGCACACCTTTTTATTTCACAAACCCTGCCTTGCAGGTCCTCCACTTCTCTATTCACAAGCTCTCTGAACAGTAGGAAAACTACCAGTTCTTATTAATTTCAATTCTTAATTTTGATTGATTCCAATTTTTACTACTTTGACCTGAAACGAATATTGGTACTAAAGGTTCCCTAAAGATTACAGCTCTATTAGTTAGATACCGTGCTGCTTTGCTGCTTGGTGTAGGTAGGGAGCTCCCATTACTAAAATAAAACCTTGCTACTGAAAAGGAAAACATTGGTGTGGTCAGCATGTTTGTGCCATGCTACTTCTGAAGCACAATGAAGACATTTGAATAAACAAACTAAATTTGTTGCTACCTTCTGTGTCTTATTCAGTACCTGCTTGGCACTGAAGCATATTGTTAACTTTTTAAAAGGAACAAGGTTTCTAATTAGTTGAAAGCAAAATTGCATTTGTCAGATGATCTTTGTGAAGGGGGATGTTTAGTTAGAGCAGGACGTGCATTTGTGGGTCCAGAACAGGTAGAGTTAAGTCCGAAACAGTGTGGGACAACAGATGAAAGTATGTAAGTATATGTAGGCATATTCCTGCCATGCTAAATGCAATGGGTTAGGTAAGTGAAGTTAGTTCTTGCAGTGAGATAGGATACTGCATCAGCTTCTGCATATCAAGAGCGTAAGTCTGTGCTTGTCAACAGGAACTGCCCATCTTTTCTTGTTTTCTCTACTAGCTAAATTCAAGTGTGCATATACCTCTTCTATCGATACGCTATGCAGGGTTTTTTTCCAAGGTAAAAAAATTTGTTTGCTTCAGTAAATCAAAACAAAAAGTACCAGCACCCCCCCATTAAACAAACAAACAAACAAACAAAAAAACCCACAAAAAACCCAACCAAACAATAAAACCCCACAACCTCCCCCCAACACCTCCCCAAAACAAACAAACAAAACCAACCCCAAAAACACCAGCTAAGAAACAATGGTAAAAATATTTCACTGGAAGCATTTAGAAAGACTTGAATAAATAAAATGGAAGGAAGATGCAGTAGTTAAGGTTCAAAAGGATGGTGTCCTTGAGAACGATCTTAGCTATAGAACTGCAAGAACTGATCAGAGGGGCAGGGTGTTGTATTGCGAGCATTGTTGTAACTCTGGAGACAAAACTGAATGAGAGATGCTGGGAGGAGCTGTGGTGCCTCAGGTGAGTGAATATAGTCAGTGAGCTGTGATTCGGATAACCTTCTGATTGATGACAAAAGGTGTCATGTGGATGTAACTAATTTTCAGTGACTTGTCAATGTCTGCTTGTGCCTCCCAGCTGCTGATATGGATAAACAGTATTTCTTAATGCAACTTGTTTGATATTTGTCCTTATGCTCATGTTTCATTACATTCATTACATTCAAATTAATATTTCATATACTACATTTAAAGATAATCTTAAATCATCACAAATAAGAACAAGTGCTTGGTTGTCCTCGTATGATATTTAAAAGTTTTGGAGTTTTCTTAACGCAAGCTGTATCTTACTGTTTTCAGAGACATAGTTCAGTTGTGTTCCTGTGAGCTGCATGGGATTACTCATTTCTTAGAGGCAGTCAAGTTTTCCCTGTTTAACTTGCTGTTGACAAGAGCTGGTCTGCTTTTTTGGGGGGATTTTTTTGGGTTTTTTGTTGTTTTTTTTTTTAAGATTAACTCTTAGAAGGTCATTTGACTTTTGAGGGTTATTCACTTTGTTAGCCTAAACACTAAAACCTTGTGTCCTTGAGTTCTGATTAGTGACACTTTAATAAAGTCATTTGAAGTTCAGTAGACTGAATTTTCCACCTTTTCTAATGTTTCTATGGTCACAGGGAAGCGACCTGTATTCAGTCTTTAAAATGCAAATCTTTTAAAAGTTTCTGTGCAATTTTGTGTACCAGACTTCTTCATGGGTTGTAAAAAGTCCTTTTTATTTTTGTAAACAGCTACAGCAGTGTCTTTTATCTTTCTCTTCTGTTTTCCTCCTCTCTTTCTTTCTGGTGATGTGACAGCAATTGACTAAACTTGGGTCTTTTTGGATAACAAAGGATGGAGAAAAATCTTGAAGGTTTTTATCACTGAACTTTTTTTTTTTTTAGTTGGACCAGGGCAGACAAAGACCTTTCCACTTGATTAGATAATAAGGCTAACATGGGCTTTGACTGAAAAATATCTTTGAATTGTGCTCTTCTTTTTCCTCTCTAGCTAAAAAAAAAAACCCCAAAAACCAAAAAACAACAAAAAAGAGGGGGGTGGGGAAAGAAAAAACTATGCCTAATCAGCCACAATTAAATCTTTCATGGTGAACTCACTTTGGAGGAATTAATGCATTTTGTATTGCCTTACAACTCGAGTGAACATTAACAACACGTGAGAACTGAGGGAAAGAAAAATTATGGCTGTCTTCTTTTGGTTCTCAAGGAATAGGGAAGGGCAGGTCATTGACTTGATTTTCATGGGAAGATTGACTCTGGAGCGCTCGCATATCCAGGAGCGGAGCGAGGGGCATTGACAGCTGGGGTTTGGGGAGGGGAGTGTGCGAGAACAGTAACTGTGACATGGATTGTTGGGGAAAAACAAGGGAAGAGGAAAACAAAGCCCAAAGGGAGAGCAGTATCTGCAGTGTCTCAGGGCTGAGGGACTCCTTGACAGTGGATACTTGTGCTTGGACTTGAGCAATTGTGGCAGAGAAATATTAATAGAGTGAAAGGGAGCTACCATTACATAAGAAATAATTCACTGCTAAGGAAGCTGAAGAAGTTGTACTGTGCTCCTGTGTGCATACTGTGAGAGGGTACAGAAGATGCTCATTCAGCCCTCTCGCCTCCCTCACTGCTGAAGAACAGCTCATGCAAAAGAAATTTGGGAATCCAGATGTGTTTTTCCAAGATTTCCTAAGTACTACAGGCCAAGAACAATAACTGAAAGTGATCTTTGTTATTTTAACGATTTCTTTCTTTTGACACCTATTTTGTTCATAACTCTGTGATTACAAATAATCTGGACACTGAGGCGTGTTCACATGAATACATCAGTCCACTTTCACCTGCATAAGTCCTGGGCTCTGATACAAGGATCCAAACAGACCTTTTGCATGCTTGGAAATTTAGCTAGTCATACAGTCTTCTCGCCCCTTCTCCTCTGAGGGTCACGTGGACATCCCGTCCACTGCTCCTCGCGCAACCATGTCTCGGACCTTTTCCTACTCCATCTCCACTCATGTGTGCTCATTCCCAAAACTGTCACAGCCCTGTTTACTCATCTGCAAGACCTTGAGTCATCATTTTCCTCCTTTCACCTGATTAATCTCTTGTCTTTCTTATCCCTTCCTCCACCTCTACCATCATTTCCCACGCTTGGTGGATGCCAGCAGCTCTACCCCCAGCTAAGGTTCCTTCTGTTGCAGTGGTTTTTCCAACTTCTTCCAGGGGAAGGTTTTTGGTTCGTTTTGAGCATCACACGCAGGATTCAAGGTTGTCATTCAACGTATGTTTTTCCTTTAAGAATCCTCTCTTAATGTTGAATTGCAATACAATAAAGATTGATCTTGTGAGTTATTAAAATAACATAAACCAAACCAAAATGCAAATTGTATCTGGTATTGTAGGTCAGAGAAACATGGCAAGAGCCAAACTAGCTTATTCCATAAATGCTGCCTGAGCGAAGGCTCTAGCCTGTTCTTAAGGCTTTTATCTGAGCATCCAGCCTCTAATATGGGCTCTGAAAGGTGGACATACCCCGTAGCAGCCAAGCCAACATCTATATTTTCTTGGGGTCATATGCCTGGTTGTGCAGCCCAGTCCTGAAGGTTTCATCCCTGCATACAGAAGAATCAAGGGTTTGTTTCTTTAAATACTTAACCAGGTTTTGGCAGCAAAACCACTGTCTGCTACATAAGTTTCTTTAGTTCATTCAACTAATCCAGGTCATTTAGAACTGGGAAAATGATTGGAAACTGGGAAAAAATCAAGAAAGCATACTTTCCTTATCCAAAAATAATGACGAAACTGTGAGAGAATGAGATCTGCTAATTGTGGGTTTCTGGAGAGCACAGTGATGGAGGTGATGGCTGGGATTTTCCTTCCAGTCTCTGAGGCCAGAGGCTGCTGGCTCACCATGGTCTGCTGTAAGCTTTTGTATGACTAGCAAAGAAGTAACTGGATTTTATTTTTTATATTTCTCTGTGTTTTCAGACCTTCTCCTAGCATGTGTTGTGGGATTAGCACGTTTTCACTGGCTGTGACTTCACAGGTGACAACAAAATTAGCTATAAGTAAATCTTCATAGTCCCATTTTACAGCTTTCATTTAATTCTTTTCAATTGCTCCTAGTGGGCTTGTGAATATGTTTCAAGATATGCAAACATATGAAAGCTATTTGTTTTATTTAGGTGTATAGATGATGTTCCTCTGGGATGAGCTACCTTGTGGTTTTTTTTTTCATTGCAATACTTACTGCTGTTTGGGGATTTTTGGTTGGGGTTTTTTATTATTCTTAATTGCTTAGCTGGTCTTTTGCAAGTACTTTTGTTTTTCTGTTTTATTTTTAAAAAATTTTTCTAAAATCCATTAGCCGAATTTTCCTTTTTGGAAGGCAGGAGTTACTGTTCATGTGTGTAGCTCTTAGTTTACAAAGTTGCTCTGAATTTGAACAGCCCTCTGCAATGGCATATCGTGGCTATCCAAAGCAAAGTCCACAGGTTTTGATGCTGACTGAAAGCAAACCGACCCACACTCCCCAGCATCCAAAAAGCCCTGGGGTTAGTGCTGCACAAAGATCACTATAGGAAGTGGCTGAGGGTTTTTTTTACCACTGGCTTTTGTCTGAATCCCCGCTTTGCTTGAGCTTTAGAAGTCAAATGAGCAGAAGAAATGCAGTAGATGATTTTAGATGTGTGTGGGAAGAATGGAAGCTGAAAGATTGCCTTTCTGAAGGCTTCGCTCAGTTCCTGCCTTCCCAAAGAGACTGCGGGGAGTTTATTCTTCCTGACTGCCTCTCTGCAGCAAAATAATTGCCTCAAGGATGGCACTGTGGAAAAATGCTTATTTCTGATTATCTTTGTTTTAGTGGAGGCTAAAATAAACAGGGGTGAAAAATACAGAGGTAGGGAATAGTTTTGGATAAATTTAAGTGCTTTATGGATAATTTAATAATCATGAATGGCATCATTAAAATCAAACAGAAGTGTGGATTGCTAAACATGATGGCTTTAACTGACAGGCTGTATTTCACAAAGCGGCAATTGTGAGCTGGAAAATAGCTGTGCTTTGCGAGCTCCTTAGTCCAGATGGGAATGGGGATATCTTTATGCTTTTAATGTGTTGGTGGGGAAATTGTGCAAGTGAAGGAGGAGGATCAGGTAGCAGGAGGTCCAGGTGCACTGAAAGGTTGAGGCAGCCTGTGGGCACCACAGAAATGGGACTTGAATGTGGAATCTGACAGCAAACGACTTCTACCTGTGTTGGATACATCTCACTGGACATCTTCCACTGATCTGCTTGAAGACCTGGGGCAAGCCTGGATCTCATGGAGGCTTGTTATGCTCCTGCTCACCCCCACCAGATCAAATACTGCTCTCGGCTTAGGCCTCCAGTGCCTTAATCAGTTAGTCCTGGGAAGCACTTCCGAATGTAATTGATCTTATCTGTAATCTTATTACCTCACCTGGCAGATTATCCATTTTTAGCTGATTTTTGGGCCAGCAACCTACACGTCCCAGTAAGCCGGTGCTTCCAGGTCATTCCTCCTGCTTGCAGCACTTCGATAGCTGCCTTCTTCCTTTCTGGCAGTGCCCCACAAAATTAGGGAAAAGAATTGACTGAAAAAGGAACATGAGGAGAAGATGACATTTGAGTATTCAGAGAAAGCTATGTGTTGTTGCTACTTATTCAAGCAAAAGGAAATATAAATCTGCTTTCACTGAATTCAGACCTAGAATATTCAAATGTCAAATCATGGTGCTGTGTGTTGTAGAAAATGTAATGTAGTGACATTGCATTCAATGCATCAATATCTGTAAAGAACTAAAGGCACAAAAAATGTAAATTCATTCTTGTGTTTTAGTATTTCTGCAGGCAACTGTCATTTTAATTCGTAAGCTGTTTCATAGTGTTATGGCTGTTATCCACTGCAGTTCTGGAGTCGTAGCCCTTTTGTCTGAAGTTAAATGAGAAATCTCATTTCCAAGCCACTGTGCATATTTAATGAAATTATTCCAACAGGAGGGTAGGGTGGAAAGTCATTCCTAGACATGTGCTTTCTTCTTAGAATGTCAATGATTCGCCGCACCTTCATTTCTGCCCCAAATGCAAAAGCATTTTCATTGCCAGCCCCGAGCTCTAGACCTTACTGCTGGCCTTTCTGCTCCCCCCGCTTTCTGACTCTTTGGGAAGCCTGGGTTTTTTGTGTTTATATCGCTTCCTAACCTCATGAGCACTGAAAGGGTTGAATCTCTGATTTGTCACTTCCGTTGTTTGTATTACTCTAAGCCTTGAGTAGATCTATTCCCTATCTTCAGCTTTTCTTACTGACAGTTTTCCCAAGTTGCTTGGCGCTATATTTAGTGGTGAAGTTTAACATGGGGTATTTCTAATTTTACTGAAGTTAGTAAAAAGCCCATTGCTGTTGGTTGCAGTAGGATTTCAGGATCTCAAAAACCAAGCTGATTCCCTATGTAGTTTCTCAGCTTTATGCGTTATTAGAATAAACACACGTATATCTACTTGCAATTTGGGACAAACAATTTAGATGATGTAGTTCTTGTAAGTTAGACAGCTTTTATTTAAAATGCATGTAACTAATTAAGTAGCTTGGCAGCCTGTCCGAGTGATTGCTTAAGTACTGCAGCTTCACAGTAACTTTAAAATGGAAAACCAGACAGTAATTTAGTGTAGTGCTATCGTTGAGAAACATAGCATTCTCTCAAAACAAGCAAAGATGTTAAACACAAAGGATAGACATCATCCCTGCTTTTGGCCATTGCTGGCTCATACATTCATACACACTGCTTTGCTCCATGTTAAGCAAAAATGAATGTTGAGTATTCTTTAGTGCAAACTTTCCACCTGCTAAAGCCATGCAAGATCTTAGCATGCATGCACCCTAGAATTAAAACTCTTGGTTTGTGCTGTCTTAATTGGATTAAGTTGTTACTGTTTTATCTTCAAGGAGAAGAGACAAAGCTCTCTGATAGTGTTAGTATGGGACATCTTATGTATATAGAGCGGCCGTAATTGCAGTAATTGTTGGGAAGCTAATGAGGAATGCTGGCTTGCAGGGGTGATGCATCTTTCTGCCTACAGAGAACAGTGCAGATTATGATCCAAAATCCTTACCATTCACAAGATCAGTAGCAGCATGGGAAGACACAGGCACAGAGAAGGGAGTCTTCTGAGTCTCACTGCAGTGCTGTCCCCTAGTTTTGTGTCATTTTATATTCCTACTGATTTTGTTACTGCAGGTGCTGTGCAGCATGGTCCAGTATGGACTGGAGAATTTGTGTTCTAGCTGCAAAACCCACCTCGTCTTTCTGCAGTGTTGCTCTAATTGCCCACTGTTCATTTTCAAGACAAAAATGAATCACTGTCAGGCTTGCACGTAATTGCATGTTTCGTCCTAATACAGTGATTGAAGAACTTGGCTGTACCCACACACATTTGTATCATGGGAAATGTATTTTCTTAAAAACAGACAAGGGGAAGCTAACAAACCACAGTTTACTCCAATTTTCTTTTGCAGAAAAGCTTAGTTGTATAAATAATCTCTTAGAAGCTACTGTCTGGAGGCAAACATCAGTGTGTACCAGTTTAACGTGTTGTACACTCCAGAGAGGATTGCTGCAGGTCTAGCAGAGGCTGTGCCAAAGGCATTTGGAGTGGGTTACCTGGTTGTGCTTTGGAGATGATGGCACGCTGCTGCCTTCCTCACAAAACAAAGTAGCTTTTAGGTCGTGCCTGGCACAATTCTTAGGTCTTATTATTCCTAGGAAGGTAAACCTGTCTAAAATTGGCATGGGCAAGCAGGCAGGAGGCCAGCTGCTTTGTCAAAGTGCTGCCTGCGTCGCAGCTGCATCCTGTGATTGACGCAGTCACATCCGGAGAGGAGCAGTCCTGCTCCTTGGATCACAGGGTGTTTTCAGTCCATGGTGTGTCTCACGCGCTCTCCTCAGTGGGTGCTGTGGACCCTGAGTTGATAAAAGGCTTCTGTACTACCATATCCATCTTTATTTGGGAGATGAGGTGGTAGCTGTGGCAGTGGTCTTGTTGCCCCCTCCTCTCCAGTATAGCATTGCATATCTCTAACTCACATCTCCACTCTCTGCTTTATTTGGCAACAACTGGAGACACCAATTACTGAATAATTTGCTTTTGCTTGAGAGAATGACAGATGAGATTTGTGTGTGTTATGTTTAACAATGCCATAGCTTTAGGGGAGGGGATGCCAATAGTTAGATGATCTGTTCTAATTTGATTTCAGATCATGCTTTCTTTCAGATCAGGGCTTGCTTTCTCTGTGTGGCTTACAAGGCAGAGCAAGGGGTTTTGGGGAGCCTGGTAGTAGGGTATGGCCTCTCCTTCACTGCCTGGGGTTGCTTGCTGCATCCCCCAGGATAGTATCCGTCATGGGAATGCTCTGCTCTGCTGAAGGCTGAGGGGAGCAACTGACCCCAAGGGGTTTGAAAATTCCCCCAGAGGAGTTCCCATAAGTCAAGGAGCTCTTCATGGTTCTGAGGGCAGGAGTCAGCTTGGTGTTTAGCAAGTTAGTGTAATCCAACCCTCTATGTTTACCAAATGCCACTTGCTGTGGTTTTGGTCTGTGTGATGTGCGCTTCCTTAAATTACACGTATTGAGGGCATTGCGATAACTTTTTTTTTTTCTTCCCTCTGAATGAAGGTGTTTCCTGAGACAGTGCCAAAAACATTCCCGTTTGTTTGATAGGAAGTGTTTGTGATGTTAGAGAAATTACAGCTTTGAGCATTCAGAGCTTGTTGAAAACAGCTTGCTCTTGAGAAGATTTCTTAGCAGTATAAACTGTTCAAGCGCACAAGTACCCTCA